>NC_133667.1:19522918-20777918 GCF_048934315.1 Petromyzon marinus | reverse complement strand
AACCGATTCCATCATTCCTCCAGGTTTAATCAAATACTACAACTTTATGGTAAGCTAATAGTGGTTGTTCAATGACGAGACTGGTAACAACCATTGAAAAGGGTAATTTTCACCATAGCTCAGTGCCATCAAGAGACAGATGTTTAATCTTCTTTGGTTCTTTCGGTAAAGTCACGTAGAATGAGAATAAAATAATAAATTGATAAAATAAATTCTCATTCTACGTGACTTTACCGAAAGAACCAAAGAAGATGAATCATTGCAGTCACGAAAGCTTTAAATTGACAGATGTTTAACATTGCCACATAACATATATTAAAAATCCATACAATTGAATGCACGTTTTTGTTTTGTTGAAGTCTTGAAAAATGTAGACCACTAACACTGTGGCATAACTGGCCATTGAAGATACTTCCCTTTGTATTTTTTTCCACTTGTCTGTTTTGCCAGCTTATTTTAAGAAAATTTACTGATAACCACTCTATGCCATTAGCTCCAGTTTTAGATGTAGATCACCCCAGTGGTCATCATCAGAGTGCACTTTCATGATGCACAATTGAATGCATTGCACAACAACAAATGCAACAGAAATACATTTTAACACGTAGGCTTAAATGAGTTAAATGATGACGTCACCCTGCTGCTCTATTTAAGACAGGGAGCAAGTGAGGGCTTTACCATTCTGGCGAATTGCCCGATGATGCTGGATGTAATGACCAGCGAAACGTCGTACTACTCAAACTGTAAATGTTGTGGATTCACTCTTCAACACACCGTTGGGCTAAAGTAGTGAACTATTTGTCTTTTGTCAACGTGACACTTTTTTTGCTGATTGGCCGTGTCGGGTGGTGGAGGGTTATGACACATTTATAAAAAATGCGATCTAACCCAAAATCCTTTATTATGAATAAATAAATGTATTAGTCCACGCTTCAAAACGAACCATAAAAACATATGCACAGTATACACAAGGGGAGGTGAAAATGTCTGCAGCTTGACATCTGATGCACGACGGACCGCAATATAGTTGTGTTATTTTCATACATCTTCCCTGTGCACAATGAACTTGGTCCACTGACGTTTCAGTCCTTTAATCTCCAAGCCAAAAGAACGTTGTCATGCTCATAAAACCATTCATCAATCACACATTGCTTAATTGTCACTAAAATATATTTTCCTGCAAGTGCTTATTCTTAACAATGGAAAAGTGTAAGTCTATTGAAGCTGAGTCTGGTGATTGTGAAAGGTAATCAACCAATTTTAATCCAACATCATGAATTCCAACCATGGCAACTCAAATTGTGCAAATTAGAGTGACATCCTGGTTGAAGATGATATCAAAACTTTCCTCGCCTTTCTTTGACTGCATTGGCTAACTTTGTTCTCAATTAAATTAACCACTTTGCAACAATCACAGAATAGGAGTTGTGTACTGCATAACTTACAAATCGTGCCCCTCATTAATATTGCTCTCTCTTCTAAATAACTCATCAGAATGCATGTTCTTTGTAGAGCCGATCCATGGTGCTTTCACTCAATTTTCAAAGCTTTAATTTCCAGATAAAAATCATGGACCCATGTTTCATCCACTGTCACAAAACTGGCGATTTATTGTTCTTAATGTCATTGGTAATGGTTGAGGAGCACCTATGCCTGACTGTGCTTCACTTCTGATTAATGGTAAACATTTTGGGCACCTACTTTTCACAAATTGTCAGTGGGTATGGCCTTGGCAATTGTACAATTGTACAATTGCCAAGTTTTTGATTACTTCTCACTGTGTTTGCTGTATACCTTAATCACAGCAAGGTATACTATTTAATAGTGGAGACTGTATAGTCCATTTCAAGTTTTGTGAAGTCCTTTTACAACAGATTACATAAATAGAACTATACCATTCTGCTATATAAACAGTTGCTGTGTCTTCAAAAAATATGCAAGCCATACAACAACCAGTAACTAAGGAAACATGTGCACTTCAATAAAGAGCGTAGCATATTAAACATATGCAGTATATGGTTATGATGCATTTGGTAAAGTTGCAAAATGCTTATAAGGAAAACGTTTGGAGAATGTTAAATCAAATGGTGAATCAAGATATCCAAGTACACGGCATTGCATTATAACGTTAGAGCAGTAACTCATGAATATAAGTAGAAATCCCTATGCACAGCAAATTAAACAAATATCATAACATCCATAAAAGGTTTATTTTGGGTTAGATCACATACCACCACCACCCAACACAGCCAATTAATAAGGGTTGTAACGTAAACAGAACATGCCAATTAGTTACTAGTACAGCACACTGGTGTGTTGAAGAGCCAAGCCACAGCATTTACAATCTGAGTATGAAGTTTTGCCAGTAATTGCAACTAGCTTCATCAGGCGACAGCCAGATTTGTGGAGATGTCCACCTGTTTCGTTCCTTAAATAGAAGCGTAGATGTGACAACACTTGCTCGAAGTGGGGTGGGGGGGGTTAATGCGCATTCTGTGGGCCCACTGATCTTGTGGCTTGTCTCTCCAACACACCGGTGTGCTGTACTAGTGTAGAGTAGGAGTTAGTGACGTCATGTCACGCTCGCCTTCTGGTATGATGTCACGGATGGTGACGTCATGCACAGGGGTCGGGACAGTGACGTCATGTCCCCCTGGGGGATTTAAGCTGGAACCCGTCACGGGTTCAGGGTCGTCTGGAGAGTCCAGGAACGTGAAGGGTGGAAGTCGGGACCCAGGGTAGGGGGAAATTGGCATCAAGCTAGGGTAGCCTGTGGGTGTGCTAGGGACCTCCCCAGTAACCTTCCCCCGGGGGAGCGATGGGACCCCGGGGTAGGGGGAAATTGGCACCAGGCTAAGGTAGCCTGTGGGTGTGCTAGGGACCTCCCCAGTACCTTTCCCCTGGGGTGTGGAGTGTAGGCAGTGAGTGTGCAGTACACGGAGTCGTGTGCGAAGAGAGGTCTTAATAAAACTGGCGCAAGCCCCTACACGAAGATCTGCCTCCGAGTCATCATTTACGCCTCAACACTAGTAACGAATTGGCATGTTCTGTTTACGTAACAACCCTTACTAATTGGCTGTGTCGCGTAGTGACGGGTTTAACGACACATTTATATATTTCCGCAATCTAACCCAAAAAAAAACCTGTATTATGGATGATATTGGTCGCAGAAGTGTAAGTGTTAAATATCATAACGTCATGAGCTACCTACTGCTGGATGATGGCCTCCCCAATGCAATGTAATCCCTCAAGGTCCCGTGATATGCCAATGAGCCAATTTCAGCACTCCCATCTCCATGGTGGGTATCTCCACGAGCACGTTCCAGCTTTGCATGCCACTCTGGCATTAGTCTCGACCGCCAGTCATGTGTCCTGCCCAATCCCGCTTTTCGTCATGGTTAATATTGTTTCTAATTTGCATACATATGGTTGTTGAAACGTATTTCACACCGTACGCAGCCAACCATGTGTTTCTCTTGCTCTCATTTAAATTACACACATGTACCTCATCAATGGTCCTTTGTACACTTTCCAGCTGGACGTTGACGAAGAAATATCATTGTGACAATATAAATGTAATTTTCCTCCCACGCGTAGGCTAAAAGCATGTTATTAAGGCCACTATGTTCCAGAGTCTAAGTGCCATCCCACCATCATGTGTATCTTATTTCCTTAAAGGCCGAGGCACGAGTGGTGTACATTGCGAGACGTGAGACAGGGTAAACACACGGTTAAGTTTGTGTCAAAGCTATTTCAATATCATATTTACGAATCGTTAACTAGATCGTCTTCTAATAAAATAAAAAAACAATAATAAATACATTTCAATATATTGCAGGAAATGATTGATGAACTGCATGAAGAGGACCACAAAGGTAGACTAATGATAAACAAGAGCAAGGTAGAAGTTATAAATAACAAATGTGATTAACTATTGTAAGTAACCTATAGAGGGGGCAAAAAGTTGATTACACAGCAGGATAAGTATACTTGGGGCAATAATAGAAGCTGAATCATGATCAAAACAACGTAAGAGGTGAACCAAATTAGAATGGAACATTGCTTGGAAACTGAATTTGATACACTCTGTAACACGATTTTTGTTCCTGTTATTTTCTAATTGCTTATGCCTCAAAAGTACAGAAAATGGCTATTATTACCCACAAACTTTGCTTTTGTGACCAGGACTTTATGTGAAGTAATGACACAAATGCACACCACGTTTTATCATTGGCGGCAATGCCCTACAGGACAGAAAACATGGGCATTGACAACACATAATCGGAAACGTGTGCAAAGAAGCAAGTGCCAAATAAACTGAGAAACAGGAACCAATGCAAATTGTAGACACTGTCAATAAAATATTTCTTGGACAGGACATTACAGGAGATGACGGCCAATGGACGCGCCTGGTAATGCAATGGCAGGCATGGGACAATGTGTCGGACAGGGTGAAAACCACAGAGATGGAGATGATTGGCATAGCGGGATGTCAGGGGTGGCAACATCATGTGCAGGCCTTCATCCAGCAGTGCATTGACAGAGGGATGTAAATTGTTATTATGAATAGTTTAAGATGAAATATATAACATTCATAAAGGTTAACATATTTTTTCTCATCTGCCCATAGCTCTGCATATGGTTCAGGTACACTGTGGTTCACTTAAATAACCTGAAAGACGGTCCTTAATCTGCAATTTCTTCTGACTACACTGTAAAGTTTTCTTGTAATATTAACAATGTGTATTGTAATCATAACTTGCCTCACCAACCGTTCTTAATTTTAAATGAGCCGAGTAATGTCGCAGTCTTTCACCCCAATTACCACAGTTGGCTAAGTACGGTGAGAAAGAATACATCTGAAACATCACAAGTTTGTGAGGGCCACTTATTGCATTGCCTGCGCAAAATCACACTAGGATGGGCTGGCCTTTCATCTCTATGCCAATTTGGAGATTTTTTTTATTATTGCATCATACCCCTCAAGGTCATAATACACGAGGGAAATTTTGGGGCAACCGTTGCCAGCAAAGTCACCTGCAATGGTTGCCATATCATTTTTTTTTATATTGTAAACGTATTTGTGTTTAGTTTGTTGTCCTTCCCCGGCACCACCGATTAGGAAGGTTGGCTTCGTACAGTGCGAAAGAAGTACAACATATATACATATCGATTGGCCAAATGATCACAGCTCCCCCTCGTGGGTACCTGGATGGCAACTTGCAATCAAGAGTCACAGACAGCCGTCTCTCGATTACCAAAAGGAGCAGCAGTCTGTAGACCAATCATTGTTCACTTTCAACAAACTGTTTCCATTGGCTTGACATAACTCTGTCACTCTTGTTACTGCCTTATCTAGTTGCTATAGTTGCTCATAGTAAACACTGTGAGTGACGACTGCTTGTGACGACTGTCAACAACAATCGCTCTAACAATGTCCGAGTGTGCCATGGCCTTTATGGACACATGGGAAATCAAGTTAAGGGCTTCATCTCATGCAGAGGTCCCACTGCCTAGACAGAGGGTAGCCTTCTGTCAGTGTTTTAGCTTACATGTATTGTGGTGGACGCAAAAAGTGTTCCACATCGGGAGCTGCGGTTAATTGCTCTACTCTGCAATGATGTACGGCAGTGTAATGACGGGTTCACCGTGTGTCTCTAGTTAGAGATCAAAAGTGCTGTGACCTATTGGATGTTAAAACGGAAAATGCCACCAGCTTTTATTTCATTGGTTTAGTGCAGATTTCCAAACATTTCAGATCCATGCCATTTTACACTCTTCTAAAGATGATTAAAAAAACACAATACACAGCATAGCTGGAATTACCAAATCATGGATGTTCCACTCACAGATGTGATGTGGCAGCAAAATTACAATTTCTTCACATTTATATGAAATATAAGTTGATGAGGCACTAATGATAGGAAAATGTGACCATTCTGTCCATGAATAAAATGTGACGATACACAACTTTTTTTACACAATTATTGTGTAATTAAACTTGTTTTAGTCCTGACATGACCAAGTTGTACTTTGACTGTCATTCCCAAAGGAAGCAAATTCATAAATTGAATACTTATCAACAGATAGCATATTGTGAATGATAAATATAACCACAGATCACAAACGAACTGCTGTGACAATCCAAAAATAAATTTTCCACTTTACTGAGGAATTATTTTTTTTATTAATGGAGCCCAAAGCCTTGATACTTAATCTGACAAGTCATAGATTAATGTAAGTTATGGACACTGTCCCTCAACTGTAACACTGTAGGCTTGTTTCCAGTCTCATTAATAAATTCTGAACGTTAATGAGTCTTGGGTTAATTTGGTCAGGGTGTCAACCTCAATCATTACTTATCAAAATAAAAGTGGAAATAGTGTTTCTGGTGGCACTGTGTTTGCATGGAAACCTACTTTCTTGTGCTGGTCTGCCACTTACCTAGACTTCCGACTAAAAACAGTACACCCACTGTTCAGCTATTAGCAGAGACAATAGGCTATAGCAATGCTATTTTGAAACATATTTTTTGCAGTATTTTTATATTAAATTAATCCTGGTTCTGTACAAACTACAATCAGCTGTGGAAATGTTCATTGTATGATAATTAAGTGAGGTTTGTAAGTTATTTCTTCAAGTGAAGTGTCAACAGACATAACTAATTATGAAAACAAAGATTCTTAATTTGGCCTTGAACGTACTTTTGGGGTGTTGTTAGCGAGCACCTATTAAGGTCAGCACGGCACACGAGGGGGTAAGTGGTCAGCACCACCTTTGTCTCCCCAATACATATTTTTACACACCACATCAGGTACTCATTTAATGCTGAGTCAACCTAGGAAAGGCCCACGACCAGTTCAGATATTCGTTCCCGAAGTTAACGATAAGCGGAAATCGAACTCGGGTCGCTAGTTTTGTAGCGCAATGTGCTAATCACGACACTACTGCTACCCACAACTAATGATCAACACATACAGACTAAGTTATGTAAGTTAGGATATTTGTTATCTTTAATTAAATGGTGTAATACTGTTTGTTTACCATAGAAAGCATCACCAAACCTTATGAATCTTTTTAGAAAGGGTCTTGCCAAGATTTGCAGGAGGGGGCGATGATTACTATGGAAATCCAAAATAAGTTACGTGAAGATAATCTTTCAAATTGGGAAAATGTGTACCATTTCGCAAACACAATGGCCTACTCTTGTGAATTACCTTCAGGGATAACATCCACTGTGAAGCATATGGTGCAGTATTAATCCGGTTGACCAGTGGGATTCGAACCATGAACCTCTGCAATAAGTGGCAAGCACACTACCGCTAGACCATGCCACTGCACCTATACACAATAATCTGCACGTGTATAGCAAAATACGCCACAATAAATGTTATAATCAAAGCATGAAGAACAAGTGTAAATATTAAACCGTAACAACACAAGTTTAAAGTCTGCAATGACACGATTGTTGCCTAGTTACGTCAAGCAATTTCTCTTTAGCATTTGACAACGAAAGTTCAAATAGGGTCAGTGACTCTTAAAGGTCAACACGCAAGCATACTTATTCTTGCTTTTAAAATACCATGGTGCTATTAAACAACAAGACAGTGTTGCAATACACAGTCATGTTGGTCTCGTGTACTTACATTGTACTCCACTGAAACGCATTAAAAGCATTTTTTTTTACCAATCTTAAAATATATATTAGCCTTTAAGATCTGCACACGTTGTACTGTGTGAAACCTGTAAAAAAAAACTCTTTCAATATCCAAGCATGACCACATTTATAAACACCCGCTCCAATTAATCAGCCCGGTATTGACATCGTAACCATACAGTGAAAGGTATTAATAATGTTGTCTCTTCATTTTGTACTTGTGGAAGGGAACTGCAATTCATAACCAATTGCAATACCATACTATCAGTACCGTTAACTTTATTTGACTTGGCACTTTCCAAGTGACAAAATTAACACTGAAGAGCACTCACAATTATTACAGGACTCTTATTTAAGACAAGCAGTCTTAGATAAAGACATTCAATATATGTGGCTTCAAGTTTGCAACTAGCATCTTGACCTATAGGTAATATTTACACAGACAAAGCAGATCAATTACTTCTACAGAATACAGCGTCATTGCGCATAATGCTTGTGTAGTGACATCGGGGATGTCACTGTATGGTGCTGGTCCGGGAGGGTCGTGGCGTGCGATGTTCCTACGTCTTGGACAGCACCGCGTGGGTTGCTGTGTGATGCCGGCTCTAGCACAGCACGGCGTGCGATGCACCGTCATCGCGTACACCCCGTAGGTGGGTGTAGTACTAGCCTTAGCGGGGTTGGTGAGCGCTGGGATAGCGCTGGCACCACGCATAGCGTGTAGTGCGGGCTCCCACAAGGGGGAGCGGGAGAGTGTCAGCCCAGGGACAGGGTTGCCCCGGGCCATGGCACTCTAGTTGATCCCGTAGACACGTGATCCGGAGCATCCACAGAGAGGGCCCCAGGTGGGGGAGCTAGGGGGTAATCACAGTCCAGGGAGAGCTCTCGAGAGGGAATGAGAGGGAGCGAGAACACTTGAGAAGGCAGGCGGGGCCTGGGCAGAGCCAGCCCCGACCCGGGAGGATATAAGGTGGGTCCCTGAGAAGGACCGGGGTCGCTTCGTTCTACAAGCTGGAAGCTCCATGTCCTATAAGGCATCAACACGTGGCCGGGACCCGAGCGAGGGTCCGACACCTTCGTAGCTGTAACTCCTCGTTATAGTGTAATTAGCTGGGTGGTCACCACCCTAGGCTGTATCTGGTAAAGGGGCAGTTACCCCTTTTTAGATACGTGTTATAATAAATGTGTTGCCTCTAAAGAATAACGTCTGTGACTCAGTTGGAGTGGCTACACTTGCACTAATTGTATTTAGAGCAGAAATAAGGCCTTCGTGCTCTGGGAATTTCCCCCACACTTGGGGGTTTGTCTTGAAGCTCCAGTAGAGATTTGTAGGAGATGATTCCACGGGACTTGAGCAAGCATGCTCGAGCATGTTGGTGCCATTACTGTGCTTACCTAAAAAAACTCTGATGCACAAATGCAACCCCTGCAGCTGCCATGTACACACTTGGCTGTGCATGCTTGTGCAGTTGCAGAAGCATGCAGTTGCACAGACTACAGGTATGCATATTAAAATGCACAATCGTGCACTAAGAAACGTGCGCTAACATGTTTATTACCAAGTGTGATGTGCATTGCATATCTCTTGCATGCATCAGCAAGAGAGATATCGTTTTTGGAGCAAGGGTTAAATCTGGTGAAGAATGTCATGCCTCTTTTACCTTTACCATAACTCTATGACCCCACATTACTTTGTCTTAGTAGTGTGGGGGCATATGTAGGAAAGCCAGACTGATTCAAGGCAGGAGACAATGTCAGACGGTCATTCAGCCCTACGGTTGCTATTGAGTGGACAAAACAGAAATGAAGAAGCGAATAAGACTATCTCAAACATATCGCACAAAACACAATGTGCAGCATTTCCCAAATCCACGCTAACTCAATACAAAAAAGGCATAAACTTAAGTGTAGCTGCAACATCGTTAAAGATGAAAATGTCCATCTTACCCATAGATTATCAGGGTTTATGAATAGAATTAAGAACTCCAGATTGACTCGCTCCTGTGAATACAGGGATTTGCAAATTGGGAAGTCACTAGAAGTCACTGCGCAAAACAAAGGTCAACAACTTTACAAATTCTCGTGTGACGATCTAGCTTAAATATTTTCAGTTATCAAAATGCTTACGTAGCTGATGTAAGCTCACCTGTGATTAATCACACATATACTTTGTGCACTCTGTTGATAGCTACGGAGAGCTAGGTGCATTTTTTTTTTACTATTATTGAAGTGAATGCAATGGTTGATGAGGGATTGGACCCCCGAGCCCCACGTGCACAGGAGAGTACGAGGCATTGCCCCCCAATTTAGATTTGGACGGACTTTGTGGTGAGGAATTGGGAGCTGCGGTGTTGTGAGGTGGAAGGTGTTTCTGACCATTATTGCAGGATTCACGATGCGAGGAGAGGGACAGGATAGACCGGCTACACTTACCACTTTTTCCAACTCCACCAGGTCCCAGCATCACAATCTTGTATTCTCTTGTTCCACCTGCGCCTCTGGATTCTGTTTTTAAAGCTGTTGCCGTGTCTTCCATCTTAAAAGCCTGAAAATGCACTATGGCATAAAAAATAATTTCACACAAACGAACCGCAAATGTATGTCAAACATTTCACGTGACTTAGTAACTGCAAAAAGCTTGTCACTTTATCCGACTTCACGTCTAATATTTCAGTACTCCCTTCATACAATCTCAGCGGAGGTGTTTTTGGAGAAAATATCAAAATTTCGATTTAAAGCTTTCGTGACTGCAATGATTCATCTTCTTTGGTTCTTTCGGTAAAGTCACGTAGAATGAGAATAAAATAATAAATATTATTGTGTTATTTTATTTTATCAATTTATTATTTTATTCTCATTCTACGTGACTTTACCGAAAGAACCAAAGAAGAAAATATCAAAAATATAAAATAGACCAATACACATTTCTTGGTTCTTTCGGTAAAGTCACGTAGAAGGGAAACAATAAAATAAAAAAACATCACTTTACCCTACATTGCGGGGATCACAAAAAATATCTCCAAAATCGTGAATAAACACAAGATCCAGGTCCGATTCAACACATTACATAAAATCCGTGATCTGGTTCCGTCTGTAAAAGATGTGATTCCGGACATACAGTACCCTGGCGTGTCTCGGACCGCATTCGTGAACACAAAGCAGACCTAAAACACGGTAGGACCAACACCTCGGCCGTGGCAGATCACTGTTATAATTCAGTAGGCTCACATGACATTGACTTCTCCAAGACAGAGGTTCTCTGCAAGCCATCTGGCTACCATAAGAGATTCGTTCATGAGGCTATCCACATATACAAACACAGAGACAATTTCAACCGAGAAGATGGATTCTGGCTTAGCAATCATTGGAAGGATTTGATAAACCATTTCGGGTCTTAATTGATTGTTCACGCTTACGATGGCTTTCAGACCACATCCATTATTTTCGTCTCCCCCCTCCTCTTTTCCGAACATAGATGGACAAAACTGAAACGGTTTCAAACTGAAACGGTTTCAGTTTTGTTGCCAGAAAAAAGGGGAAAACCCTATTATTACATTTTGGTACTGGCAAAGGTCTATTGATGTATATGCTCACCCTGAGCCCTCATTACTTTGATAGTGCATTGTCTTTGAGCTGTACGCCTTCTGGCGTCATCTGGTCGAGCACCAATTTGGTCGAGGCTCAAAAGAAAGTCGTCCCTTGGTGTGGACCAATCAGTTTCAAGGACAATGCATATATTATCATAGTATGTTTTTTGTTTGCATTTTGACTGAAGGTATTGTGGTTAATGCAGACATGAATCCTCGTAAAAAGGTTTCAGTTTTGTTGCCAGAAAAAAGGGGAAAAAACCTATTATTATAGATGGACTCGTCCATCTGAATAACTGCCAAATCGCTCTCCGTGGTGCTAACGTAAAAAAACGCCACTTTTTTCAATTTTTTTGGCTGTGGGTTTCACACCTGATGATGACTGCTTGTGTTGCAGTCAAAACGTCGTGAGAATTTAATTGTTTTATATTTTTATCATTGCATTGTTTCCCTTCTACGTGACTTTACCGAAAGAACCAAGAATATGAAAACCCTGCAGTCACGAAAGCTTTAAATAAAAATGTAAATACACATTTGCGGAAGGCAGTTATAATAGCAAACCAATGCAAATTATTAAGGGGACTTATACAAGAATATCATATCGAAAACTGAAGTGCGAGGTTCGAGATCAATGCGGAAAATAAAGGTCAAGCATAAACTGTTCAACGGAACAATTTTATACATGCCAGAGGAGCAATTGGAAAACATTACAGGGCGATATATACCAAGATCAGTTATTGAAGGTGGACTGGGATAAAAAGTATTACTTTTAAAGGTGGATGAGAGCAGGTCGGAGTGCTCTTGGAGACCAGCTTTGCAATGAAGAGCAATCTACCAAAGTGTCAAAAGGAAAACATTTCAGAGAGAGCATGTTACTTGCTATGATATATATTATACGCATGACGTCATTCGGATAGGCGCAGCACGCGTGAGGTAATCAATTTTATAATTAAACGTAAGTGCAGTTGACACCAAGTGCCCCTGGCACCGGACTAGCCGAGACTGGTGTCGGACCAAGTTACTGTTCATCGTCACACATTGATCCATCAACTGCTGAATGTAGACCAATACAATGTCTCGAATTTGTTGCCTGATCCATGTTACCTTTTGATCCATGTATGCCCATTTCTGTGTCATGTGAGTCCAAGCTTGCATCTCACCGTGCCTGCATCATCTTAGTATGCTATATAGTGCAATTGTTGCTCTGTCTCAATGTAACCTAAGCATGCGTCTCTCCATGCTTCGTTACACACTTTGAGCTTGTTACAATTGTTTTAAGGACCATGTTTTCTGATCCATGTCATAGCAGGTAATATGCTTTCATTAAAACTTTATTCTTTAAGCACATTGGTGAGTTGCTTTTATTAACTTAAGTTTTTCAAAAGTACTCCAACCTGCTTACATCCAACTCTTTACTTCACCATTTGTATCCTATTGCGCCTTCAATAATATAATTGGCCGAGGTACACACACTGGTGTTTTCCAGTTGTATCCTGTGTATGCAATAAAATATCACTCATGATGGGAGTAATTGCATGAATAATTAACTTAGCCATTTACTCTGGCACTAAAATTCCATTACAAATGTTTAACGTAAATGCATTTTGTAAATCGTTACAAAATCCATGCAAAAGCATGATTTTGTCTACCTTGTTCTCATGACCGAAGCTCCAAGCTATCGATAAGGAAAATCCCCAAGCCACGCACAGCATAACCTTGCTGATGTATATGACGGCACAAAGCCCTGCTAACCACCTACCGTCCAGCGGCACAAGTTGGGAGATATTAACCTTTTTGTTTACAATTTGCGTATTTTCCGATTATTCGAACAATCGAATCGAGATGATCGGTGGAATCATGAGCTCCTTAAACAATCAGATATCCCAGTTCTCAAGCGGCGCAACCAAATATATATATTTTTTTTGGGGGGGGGGGTCTTACAACAGCACAAAACAAACAATAGTGACAAAACTTAACAACACTTAAGCCGACAATAAGCAGGCAGCCCCCACGCGTCTCACCAGGGCCCCGCCACCACCAAAACAACACACAAAGACGCCTGGGTCCCCCCCCCCTCTCCACCCAGTGCGAATGCAATTACTGATAACGACAAGGGAAGACAAAGACGGCAGGGGGGTGCAAAGCCAGGGCCTGTGGCTACGGTACCCCAAGCCATGCGGAAACAAAGACGCAGCGATAGCCATGCAAACTTGCTGTGTGCGAGTAAACAACACTGTGCTGCACTTAAGATTAAACAACAGTACATACGCGCAGCAACTTTAACACACGAAGGACAAAAGGCCCACCCCCCGCGTAGCCTTTAAAAGTTGTGGCAAGGTGCCGCGTGAAATAAAACTTAACTTACTCTTTGGTTCTATTCGGTAAAGTCACGTAGGTAAAAAAATAAATAAAACACGCAGCACGACACTCGGAACGCGCGCACACAACGACCGCCATTCGTCACCGCGGCGCCGGTGCCAGGCTAGGTGCACCCGAGTGCCCGTCAACGTCCAGCGAGCATTCGGCAGGGCACGGCACTGACCCAGGTGTTATAGGTTTAAGCGACATCTACTTACAGTCGCAACCGCGGCGATTCACAAGCAAGTGCCGACTGACCACACACACACAAGCTGATGAGACGGATACAGTCACGCGCTAGCAACTAGTGCGGACACTTCCACGGCCGTGCTATGTTGTTAACATCTCGGCGTGGCCATCGTCGTCGTCATGATCGGTCAGCGACAGCCGCCGTTCCCTATCCACTGCTGGACGAAGGCCTCCCACACCGAACACCGCCGCCCGAGTTCGTGGTGGACGTTTAAAAGCGTTCGGTTCGGCGCCCGCTTGCCTGCCGTGAACGAGAGACGCGTGGGCCTCCACTCACCGCGAGAGATTCAGCGGTGGCAGCCAGGCGGGAACACCACCAACAACAACAGCAGCAGCAGCAACAACAGCAGCAGCAGCAACAACAACAATGGAGGGGAGCAGTGGGGGAGGAGGAGGAGGAGCGGCTCGAGGCGCAGGCGGCGGAGTGCGTGCAGGAAGCGAGCCGCGCACGCGCAGTGGTGACGGTGGTGGTGGTGACGATAGTGGTGATGATGATGGTGGTGGTGACGGTGGTGATGATTGCTGATGATGTTGGTGGTGATGGTGACGATAGTGGTGGTGACGGTGGTGGTGATGCTGATGATGTTGGTGGTGACGGTGGTGGTGATGATGGTGGTGGTGACGGTGATGATGCTGATGATGGTGGTGGTGACGGTGGTGATGGTGACGATAGTGGTGATGATGGTGGTGACGGTGGTGATGGTGACTGTGATGGTGACGATAGTGATGATGATGGTGGTGACGGTGGTGGTGATGGTGACTGTGATGGTGACGATAGTGATGATGATGATGGTGGTGACGGTGGTGATGATGCTGATGGTGGTGGTGATGGTGACTGTGATGGTGACGATAGTGGTGATGGTGGTGATGACGGTGGTGATGGTGATGGTGACGATAGTGGTGATGATGGTGACGGTGGTGATGACGGTGGTGATGGTGATTGTGATGGTGACGGTGATGAGAGTGATGGTGACTGTGATGGTGACGATAGCGATGATGATGGTGACGATGGTGGTGGTGACGGTAGTGATGATGATGCTGGTGACGGTGACTGTGATGATAGTGGTGATGATGGTGGTGACGGTGACGATAGTGATGATGATGGTGGTGGCGGTGATGGTGACGATAGTGGTGATGATGGTGGTGACGGTGACTGTGATGATGCTGATGGTGACTGTGATGGTGATGATGATGACGGTAGTGATGATGATGGTAGTGACGGTGACTGTGATGATGGTGGTGACGGTGGTGATGGTGACTGTGATGGTGACGATAGTGACGGTGGTGATGACGGTGACTGTGATGATGATGGTGACTGTGATGGTGACGGTGGTGATGGTGACTGTGATGGTGACGATGATGGTGGTGGTCACGGTGACGATAGTGATGATGATGGTGACGGTGACTGTGATGATGATGGTGGTGACGGTGACTGTGATGATGGTGACCGTGATGGTGACTGTGACGATGATGCTGATGGTGACGATGATGCTGATGGTAACTGTGATGATGATGGTGACTAATGATGATGGTGACGATGCTGATGATGACTATGATGCTGATGATGACTGATTATGCTGCTGATGGTAACGATGGTGATGATGGTGACGATTATGGCGATTGCTGATGGTGACGATGATGCTGATGATGACTATGATGATGATGATGGGAACGATGATGATGGTGATGATGCTGATGATAACTATGATGATGGTGACGATGATTATGGTGATGATGCTACTGATGGGAACGATGATGATGGTGACGATGATGCTGATGATGACTGATGATGGTGACGATGATGCTGATGATGACTATGATGATGATGGTGACGATGCTGCTGGTGACGATGCTGCTGATGGGAACGATGATGATGGTGTCGATGATACTCAGTACTGCCTTTGTGTGTAGTTTGTTGTTGTCCTCCCACGCCACCCCCGCTTAGCACGGCCGACTACGTACGGTGCGAAAGAAGTTCAACACACATACATGATGCCTCCTCAGCCACATCCACCTCTAACAGCGAATTTACCCGATTATTCGATGCAATTTCCACCGACACCACCAGCACCCCCCCCTCCGATTATTTGAAAGCAACAGTTGATGGTGCGTCTTATAATCCGGTACGTGTGAGCGAGTGAGTGCTGTGGTGCCACGAACCTGGCCACCCGAGTTGGAATCCCGCTCGCGGCCAGCACCAAGTGACTGATTATATCTCAGTCTCAAATGAGTGCCTGGTGTGTTGTGTGGAAGCATCGCCACTGGGGAGACAAAGGCGTCCGGGCGTGCCGCTGGCCACCCATCCTTCTCGTGTGCCACCGTGCCGGCGGCCTTCATTAACCAACATCATGGGTGCACCTAGCCTGGCACCGCCGCTTAACGGCGAACGGCGGCTGTCGTCAGATTTGTAAAAAAAAAAAATTACTCATTGGGAACAAGTTTGGAGTGCGTCTTATTTTTTCGGGAGATTCTTCGAATCCGAAGACTTCGGTGACGGTGTTTGATTCCCCATTCTCCACCACCAAGCCACATCGATTCCTCAACAATTAATCATCATCAATCGTCCGTGGTCAATCCGCTGCTGGATGAAGGCCTCCCGCGCCAAACACTTACAACCGCCTCCTACAAATTGCCACCGGCGCCGGCCCCACTCCGTTTGCTCCTTGGGGGCCGTCCATAAATGACGTCACGCGATTTTTGACCCCCCCCCCCTTTGTCACACGGCGTCACAAAATGTCAGACCCCCCCCCCCCCTCAAATATGACGTCACAAAGCTCTGCCCCCCTCCCCCCCAAAAAATAAAACATGCTTCAAATCGCTTTAAACTATTATCATTGTAGTGCGTATTTAATGTGGCGCTGAACTCTGATGTTGTAGGAGAAAACGTATTAAAAAGTATATTTAATTAAGTAGAACGTGTTGTCTATATTAATTTAACGTTGCTCATTTTGATGTGACGTCACATTTCTCAACCCCCCCCTCCCTCGTCACATCGTCACAAATGTCTGACCCCCCCCCCTAGGTGCGTGACGTCATTTATGGACGGCTCTTGGGCTTGTGTCTGAGCACATCGTTGGTGCCTGTAGTCAACCTCGACTGGCGACAGGGGTCGCGTGAACCACCCATGTCCTCGGAAACAGGGCCATATCCGTGTGCTTAATGAAGAAGGATCATTGGCTGAAACGTTGCCAATATTTTGTTTTCATTTTAGGACAGTGTTATTGACGACTGTGTTGAGTTTTTGTTAGGTTACATGAGGTATGTGAAAGATAAAAGGGACTAAAAAACGAAAAGTTCACAAAGAAGCATGGGGATATGCATGGAGGCCCTTTATACAGGGTGGTCCAGATGTCTTGTGACCCCCATTTTATTCTCTAAAACGTATTATTTTTTAAAGGTTTATTTAAAACATAAATGAATGCGCAAAGGAAAAATATGTTAGTGGCCAATTAATTGGGGATCACAAGACATCTGGACCACCCTGTACATGGTAGGCAAAGGAATCGACATTAACAGCCGATGTGCGTTTTTTGTCCATGTGAACTCCTCGATGCAACCAAAAATCAACCTTGTGATTTGGGGTTCAGATCTCTTTAATGCTGGAGAAATTCGACCTTTAATATTTTGGTCCACGTAAAGGGAACATTATCATCAAAGGTGAATCTTTAATGAGGGGGTAATTGTCGAAATAAAAATTCTGATTCCGATTTTATGAATTATTTTCTTCCAATTAAAGTAGATCAATAATGCACAAGAACTGTCTGTCGAAGCATGCCACAATAACTAGTAATGATCCAATATGAATAACATTTTTATATAAAGTTGTTATTAGTAACTTATCCTATATAAATCCAGCCATATTGATCAAGTTTTCCCAAAAACCTGGCGTTAAAATACCATTGCTCAACAGAAAAGCTTTTTTGGCCAATGTGATGAATCACGTGCTATGCATGCCCTCTGCGATTCCATCAGTATCCATGATGCCATCACGCCGCATCACATGATGTGCCTTGTGACCTCATCTAGTGCTGCATGAAATGCAATTTCATTTCATCAGTCATCTGCTGCTGGGTAAATTTCTCCCCAAGCCATTTCCCGCTCTCTTGCAATGTAACAATTCACCCAGCACCTGCACACAAGCTGATTTCATTACCCTGTCTCTCTGGTGGACGTGCTCCCGAGTCGCATTTATTAATTTGTATGTATATATGTTAAACTTATTTCGCACTGTAGGTAGCCAATCATGCTAATCGGAGGTGCCACTCCATTGTTATTCTCGCCCACGGACCACAATTCCTTATATATCTGTAATAAAGCACTTCCACGACTGTAGACTCGTGTCTTTTTATTAACAATTACTGCACAGTTCTGCACGCTCTTCCCAGATGGTTCCACGCTCCCTCGTCCACCGTTGCGGCGCGTCTCTCTGTCTCTCTTCTCACGCTCGCCGCTAGCTGGCGGCGCGTGGGGGGTAGAGAGGGCTTCGCCGGCGGAGGTCGCCACGTGAACGGTGGCGAGACGAGGTAGGCGATGACGCAGACCGGACTTCAGGCTTCCTGCACCGACGACGAGTCCTCTCACTGCCTCTCCTTATATTGCTCTTGGCGGAGCTAGGCTCCGCCTCTAGCCACGCCCCTCGTAGAACCTTCTCGACGCTTACCGAACATACCCATGAGCTCTGCCCATTACCATTGGCCCAGATGGAACCCTTCCCTCTGATTGGATATGAGTAACCCAGCAGTGCCTATGCAGCCCTTCGTCGTCCCTTAGGTGACGCTCTCTCATTACATGTCCATGCCACTGTCCTCCCCACTTAACATTTTGTATGATGCTCTAGCTTGCTTATGACCTATGGTCCACTTTTTACTCTTTCTGTCTATCATTGTAATCCCAAGCATACATCTCTTCCTCTTGATTTCCACACTTTTGAACTCCTTTCTATATATTCGTCAATGTCCATGTTTCTGATCAATGTCAGCAGTTAGTACACATTAAAAATATATACTTCTCAGAAATTTAATGTTGGAAGGTGTTACAGTATTCATGCACATGTATTATTTTTCTTCCTCGTTTTATTTAGGAATCGGTTTGTAAAAGCTTGGATCACTGCACAAATATCCACAGACTCAATTCCCTCTTCATGTTCTACAATGGCTAGGCATAATGGAAAATTGACATTCATTTATCTTTCGAGATTCAGACTGTATGTGTTAGATGGTAAGGAAACCGTTTCCAAATCTTGCTTGCTCATGTGTTTATTGGCCTCTAAATTTTCCATCATTATAAGACCTCCTTTGCCAGTAACAAGATATAGGAATAGGTTTTACCCTTTTAACTGGCACAAAAACTGACACCTTTATTCAAGGCATCATGTTTGCAATAACCACAACACAAACAGTCAAAATGCAAACAAAAAAGACAACTCTTATAATAATATGCACTGTCCTTGAATTTGATTGGTCCACACCCGAGACGGCTTTTCTTAGAGCCTAGTCTCCATTGGTGTTGGACCAGAAGACGCCAAAAGGCGTACAATAACCACAACACAAACAGTCAAAATGCAAACAAAAAAGACAACTCTTATAATAATATGCACTGTCCTTGAATTTGATTGGTCCACACCCGAGACGGCTTTTCTTAGAGCCTAGTCTCCATTGGTGTTGGACCAGAAGACGCCAAAAGGCGTACAACTAAAAAAACAGCGCACTATCAGAGTATTGAGGGCTCGGGGTGAGCATTTACATTATGAGACCTCCTTTGCCAGTAACAAGATATAGGAATATGTGTTACCCTTTTAACTGGCACAAAAACTGACACCTTTATTCAAGGTATCTGCATGGATGGTGACAAATGACAGACTGGAAAGTGTAAAAAAAACCCCATAAAAATCCACAAGGAAACATGGAAAGATACGCAATTGGAATTGCATTGAGGGACACACATAAATACATGGATTAGGGAATACCGTATATGCATGTTAATGGTGTAATTCACTATCTAGTAGACTCTAGATTATCCACATTGTGGTTTATCCGATTTACGAATTAACTGCGCACCTGACATTTTAACATTATTTCAAAACTCACGGATGTTTTTTTTATTTTGCCCAAATTAATCATCTAAAAACAGTTATACATTGTTATTCTTGGAAATGTTTATTCCAAATCACGTGCTTAAAACAAACGAATGTATGCTCCGGTTAATCCGAAATCCACAGGACAGTCATTGCATATCCTCACAACAGTTGGCGTAGTTTGAATGCTTTTAATTGTCGCGGTTCTGCTATCGGCTTCGAGGACGAAGTTTTCTGCATGAAAGCAGGGAAGTATTATCACTGAGCACGCGCATTGATCGGTCGATCGTTAGTCCAGTATTCTGCTTTAAATCGAAAGAGTAGCAATTGAAATCGTCAGTTGTGCTTCATTTTGAATGATTATATCCAATCATTTATTTTTTGAGTTTTAATTTACGAAGCTGTGCGATGACAGAGAAACGGAAGTGTGTAGTTTTAACTTTAAATCAGAAACTGGATGTTGTACGTAAATTGGTAAACGGCAGTTCCATAAAACATGTTGCTGCAAGTTACGGCATTGGTCAAACAACTGTCCGCAACATAGAAGTAAGAAGAACAATATCGTGAACTTCACCAGCAGCTCTGATTCTTCAAGTGAATTGGCTATGCGTGAGTGTGTTTTTGTATGGACTTTTGTAATAAAACATGATCCATACATAATTTCCTACAAATTTATGTTTTGTTCATTCACAAACTGAATTTTATTAACTTAATAATAATTTATACCTTTATTAGTGGTTTTTGGCATAGACATCCGCAGAAAATGCATATTTTGTATTATCCGCGGCCGTCCTCTGTCATTAGCGCGGAAAATCGAGTCTACTGTATTTAAAAAGCAAATGGACTTGGGCTGGAGTGTTGGACACTGCGTTTAAAAGGGATGATGGCCGGTGGTCAAGAATAATAGTGGAGTGGCAGTTAGGGTGATGAATGCGAATGTGAGGATGCCCACCAGGGAGATGGAGTGATGATATCAGCTCGTGTGCACGTGCTAATTGACGCACATTTGACTCAGTGACGTAAGTAGAAAAAGAGGAAACTCAAAACATTAAAAGTGGCAGTAACATTTCCTGTAATACAGAGTCGACAAGCGGTTTGGAGGATCAGGATTCTCAGGCTCTTTGGTAACCGTAATTTTAGGATTCAATGTTAGTTTATATCGCGTTTTCCAGCGAACATTAAGGCTCTCAAACCAATACAGGTTAAAGATAACTAAAAATATGTCCTCAACAACAGGCCATGAATGTGTAGAAATAGGCCGTACGTTTAAAAAAGTGAAATACATTCTCAATCAGGGAAAAATACAAAGTACTGGACTGTATCTTCTGTTCTGTTCGTATAAACTCAGATTTTTTTGGGGCAGAAAATATGCCTGGAAATGTTATTCCCAATAGCCACATTTCTACGCATGTATCTGAGTGTGATAATTAATTTCCATCAACCAATGTGGCATAATACTCTATATTCTGACACGCACGATTTCGTTCCGCCTACACTCGTAGTGATCAGTCCCTCCTTCCTCATTGATTCTGTGAATTGTTACAATTCGACGCTATGATTCAACCATTGATTTGTTTTGTGCCATTGTTGGTGCGTGGAAAAAATCTGTATTGGCTGTGGGGCCCCCGGAGAACAATTTACAATGTATGACTCATGACAGCAAGCTAGGGACCACAGCAGCCTTTATTTAACAAGTGAGACGTGTCGAATGCAGGGGGCATCATAGCCACCATCAATTTTAAATGTCTCCACTTTTGCTATTGGGCTCAAGCAGAAACACTGAGGATGTGGGACGAGGTCGGGAGTGGTGGTGCGCAGTCATATATGCGTCTGAGTGCACAATTCCACACACTTACAGATGAGCAAGTGGATTAGCACCTTTAAATAATCATGCAGTAGGGAGGGGACGAAATGAGAACTATGAATAAATAAGTCTGAACACTCATTATTGTGCACTCTTATGACAAAGACAAAGATCCCCCGTATAGCCTATACCAGACTGTAGGGGCAACTGCTGTTAGCGAGCACCTATGAAGGCCTGCACGGCACACGAGGGGGTGGGTGGCCAACACCACGCCTGGCCGCCTTTGTCTCCCTAGTGGCAATGCTTACACATCACACTGGGTACTCATTTGAGGCTGAGTCGACCTAGGGGAGGCCTAAGACCGGTTCAGATAATCGTCACTGGTGTTGGCCGTGAGCGGGAATCAAACCCGGGTCGCCAGGTTCGTAGCGCAGCGCGCTAACCGCTACACTACCGCTCCCCACTCTTATGAATACACTCCATCACGATCACGAATGTACACTGATGACGCGCAGTAACCTCTTTGGAATAACTCTGTTTCAAGTCTGTTGCAAAACTGTCTCGGACTTAAGGTAACTGGTTCCCGGTCTTCGGACTGAAGACCCCGAAACTACACTGGCCATATCGCACAAGGTTTGCTCACAGGTACAGCAAATCATCATGGGCTGCGGATCGCAGACGGCGTCTATTGGGGTCCATCGAGGCTGGGACGCGCTGCTCAGCGAGATCGGACAGAATAGATTGGTGTAGATTCTTATCGATGAGTAGCCATGCTTTGCAAATTATCATATGTTTGATATATAGCCAATGCAAGTCTCGTATCGATGTCGTCATCGGATCAAATGTCCGCTTCTGAACTCTCAGGCGAGCCGCAGCATTTAACACTGACCGGAGTGGACACAGAGGCACAGCGCTGGCACAGCTGGAGATGCTGTTGCAATAGTCCACGCGACCGATGACGAATGCGTGGACAGGCTACCTAGCTGTCTCGATAGTCAGTGCACAACGGATTGGGGCACGGTTGTTGAAGCTGATGGAAGCACGCTCCCGTCAAACTACTGATGTGAGCAGTGAACGTCAACCAACTGTCGACAAGGACGCTGGGGAATAAAACTTAATTCGACACTGGGAGGATGTCGCAACCATTTACGTGAATGGACTTGCAGTGGATCCTAGCAAGCTGATGGGCAGGGCCCGAGTGTGATGCAGTCAGTCTTATCGGAATTCAGCTTCAGACGGTTTGACATCATCCATCTGTTCGTGTCGTGAATGCACGATATCGAGCATAGCATATGGGAGACACACAACTCAGCTTTTGATTGCAGATACAGTTACATTTCGATTTGAAGCTTTCGTGACTGCAATGATTCATCTTCTTTGGTTCTTTCGGTAAAGTCACGTAGAATGAGAATAAAATAATAAATTGATAAAATAAATATTATTATTGTGTTATTTTATTTTATAAATTTATTATTTTATTCTCATTCTACGTGACTTTACCGAAAGAACCAAAGAAGATGCAGATATAGTTGTGTATTGTCAGCATGCGAGTGCACCCCGATACCATGACGATGGGTGATGCTGATGCCATCGGCAGTGTAGAGCACTGGTAATCTGATTGACCGGCCTCCGGAAAAGCTGACCTGCGACTGACTCAATCCATGAGAGCACGGCACCCCGAATTCCATAAGCGCTCCAAAAGCGATTGACCAAGATGTTATAATTGACCATGTCAAACGCAGCAGACAGGTCCAGTAGCCAGAGCAGTGTGACTTCACCATGGCCAGCCGCCATGAATGCATCGTGGATGACCTTCAGGACCACTGTTTCTGTCGTGTGACCATGCCAGTACGCTGACTGCAGGTTTGGGATGAGTTTGTTTCACTCAAGAAATGCCACAAGCTGATGAAAGAGCAGTCTCTCGACCACATTGAACATATTTGTCAAATTGGAGATTGCTCTGTAGTTCTTCATATCAGAAGGATCTGCTGCGGCCTTCTTCGACTGTAGTGTGACAATAATGTGATGCTGACTAGTTGGTAGACATCTACTGCACGCCAGTAATGAATGGCAGAACCTCTCGAAGTCAATTCCTTCAGGGTGTGTGTTCGGCAACGGTTTCAGTGCGCAGGACTTCATTGAAGCAGCCACTATGACCTTCTGGATATTTTCAGCTGAATTTGGCTCGAACATGTCCAGAACAGCTGGTGACAGGAATGACTCTGGAGGACCACCTCCAGTTGCTCGAAGAACTGCAGTGGCCTTGTAATTGAGAACAATCATTAGGTCCTGCGCTGATGGACAGTTAAGTTCCTCGTGTCTTCACTGCGTCGTCATTATCATCATCACGATGCATGGGCAGACAGCCGTATGTGTCCGCTGCAATTTTCGTCGTTTGTTTCCAATCTCCTCTTGTCTTGTGCCAATATGCTCAAGTAGTGCGCATCTTTCTGGCACCAATCTCTTATGTCGTCAAGCCATTCTCTGTTAGGTCTTCCTCTCTTTCCGGTCCCTTACAACAACAACAACGTACTGTGTACATCCCCAGAAGAATTACCGTAGAGATCCACGTCTTGCTCGGCTGAGCAGACTGCTCAGTGAATATGAGTTTCCAATTTTAACTTCCCTTCTCATGGTAGATAGAGTGCCGTTTCCGTCCATGTTCCTTCCACACGTGCGTTCGTGTCGATGGAGTTTGGCGGCACTCGGAGTCAACCCAGGCCGCGAGTCACTGGCGTCGAAAAGCCAAGTTGCTGTTCAACGCCAGTGGCTCGCGGCGCAACATCATCGACCAGGGACTAAAGGATACTCTGATATTTTTCGATTTAAAGCTTTCGTGACTGCAAGGATTCATCTTCTTTGGTTCTTTCGGTAAAGTCACGTAGAATGAGAATAAAATAATAAATTGATAAAATAAAATAACAATAATATTCTCACGACGTTTCGGCCACAACACAAGCGGCCTTCATCAGGTGAAGGGGACGAGACTGTCTGGAGGACAGCGCTGGAGTGAGAAAGCCACGCTGAGATCACGACCTTTAAGCTGTGTGAGAAGAAACAAAGCGCCTTGACAAAGGAATTAGCATAGAATTTAGCATTGAAATAGCTGAGTGATTAGCTTGTAACTGGTCACAGAAATAGCTATGTTAAAGTCAGAGCATACACATTCACCGAGGCACTTAGTACAAATCAAACAGGATAATTTAGCATTGAAATAACTAGGCGAATTTAGCATTGAAATAACTGAGTGATTAGTTTGTGACTGGTCACAGAAATGGCTATGTTGAAGTCAAGGCCTACACATCTGAGCTATTCACAGTAACTGGGTATACAATACAATATATAATGAATACTATATAGTGAACCAATAAAATATATATAAAAATTACCTCAATGTTATCAATAAACTCTATATTCTCCAATCAGCTAAGCTACCAACAAGAAGTCGTTATATATCACAATGCTATATGGCGGATGTGTATGCTTTAACTTAGCTATTTCAATGCTAAATTCTATGCTAATTCCTTTGTCAAGGGGTGCCTTTGCGGATGTGTATGCTTTAACTTTAACATAGCCTTTTCTGTGACCAGTCACAAGCTAATCACTCAGCCATTTCAATGCTAAATTATATGCTAATTCCTTTGTCAAGGCGCTTTGTTTCTTCTCACACAGCTTAAAGGTCGTGATCTCAGCGTGGCTTTTTCACTCCAGCGCTGTCCTCCAGACAGTCTCGTCCCCTTCACCTGATGAAGGCCGCTTGTGTTGTGGCCGAAACGTCGTGAGAATATTATTGTGTTATTTTATTTTATCAATTTATTATTTTATTCTCATTCTACGTGACTTTACCGAAAGAACCAAAGAAGATACTCTGATAAGTAAAACAAAATCCATCTGCATTATTGAGCTCGAGCTCATGAGCACCACATAGTTTGGAATATATAACAGTGGTCAGAAATGTCTCATTATCTAGCCTCCTCCAGATCCTAACCTCTCGCTGCGCTCTCATTGGCGGTTGGTGGGGAAATGAGAAGTGCCAGCGAACAAGACTGTGGTCCGAGATAACGTCATGTGGCTCAGCCGACAGTTCCTCCAGAGTCTGCTCCGACTTCGTAATCACGAGGTCCAACGTCACATCGTGTCAGTACGCGTGGCACGTGCTGCTGCACACCGTTGAAGCTAGTGAGCACGTCGTTTATATATGGACAGCGTGTGGGTTATGGGCTGCCTCGACGTGAATATTGACGTCGTCGGCCAGGACGATATGGCACTCGTACGGCACAATGTTGGACAGCTTGGTGACGAACGCGTCGGGAAATGGGCGATGACCCGTGCGGTCGAGCAGCAGCTCGACGACAGTGCTCGAGGACCCGGTGACCGAGAGGCACAAAGACTCAAACGTCTTTGGGGTGCAGTGGCAGATTGATGAACTTCCACAGCAGCTTCTCGGACATGAATGCTGCCGCTCCACCATGGTTCGTCCTGGAGTCATTCCGTGACGCACGTGGTGCATGAAAACGGATGTAGCCCTGGGGGTGTGCACCGACGTAGTGCGGTATCTTTGCTTCCCAAATGTCATACCTCGGTTACCAGAAACACGTTGTAGTTGCGTTCACTGATTTTTTTGTGTTACTTTAATATAAATACCTGTTAATTTTTATTCATATGTTATTTTTTTCTGACTTTATGTGAACAAAAAGACACAAATTCGCCCGTTTTCTCATTGAAAATAGGTAAATTTCAAAATATCACTGTCCTGGTCGCAAAAGCAAAGTTTGTGGGAAATAATAGCCATTTTCTATACTTTTTAGGCATAAGCAATTACAAAATAACACTACCCAGGAAAAAAAATTGTGTTACATTGTCTAATTAAGCCAGTGTTTTTAAATAGGGCTCTACATTAATATTAACCCCCTACTAACTAATGTATCCCTGAGGCCCCAAAACAACAATGGGAATAATGCCCTCTGGATTTGTGGCCAGAAGTCCTTTTTGCTGAGTGCCTTCACAGATGACAGAATGCATACACAGCAAGGAGTAGCGGACAAAGGGGCAACTCTTTAAAGACCCGTCAGTTCCCGAGCATTGTGGCTGTGCGTGGGCAAGAGTAAGCAGCTATCATTCTTTTGTTTGCCTTCCAAAGGAGTTTGGAATAACAAACGTTAGTAAAAAATTACAGTGAGGGAAAAAAGTATTTGATCCCCTGCTGATTTTGTACGTTTGCCCACTGACAAAGAAATGAGCCGTCTATAATTTTAATGGTATGTTTATTTGAACAGTGAGAGACAGAATAACAACACAAAATCCAGAAAAACGCATGTCAAAAATGTTAGAACTTGATTTGCATTTTAATGAGGGAAATAAGTATTTGACCCCTCTGCAAAACATGACTTAGTACTTGGTGGCAAAACCCTTGTTGGCAATCGCAGAGGTCAGACGTTTCTTGTAGTTGGCCACCAGGTTTGCACACATCTCAGAAGGGATTTTGTCCCACTCCTCTTTGCAAATCTTCTCCAAGTTATTAAGGTTTCAAGGCTGACGTTTGGCAACTCGAACCTTCAGCTCCCTCCACAGATTTTCTATGGGATTAAGGTCTGGAGACTTTCTAGGCCACTCCAGGACCTTAATGTGCTTCTTCTTGAGCTACTCCTTTGTTGCCTTGGCCGTGTGTTTTAGGTCATTGTCATGCTGGAATACCCATCCACGACCCATTTTCAATGCCCTGGCTGAGGGAAGGAGGTTCTCACCCAAGATTTGACGGAACATGGCCCTGTCCATCGCCCCTTCGATGCGGTGAAGTTGTCCTGTCCCCTTAGCAGAAAAACACCCCCAAAGCATATTTCCACCTCCATGTTTGACGGTGGGGATGGTGTTCTTGGGGTCATAGGCAGCATACCTCCTCCTCCAAACACGGCGAGTTGAGTTGATGCCAAAGAGCTCCATTTTGGTCTAATCTGACCACAACACTTTCACCCAGTTCTCCTCTGAATCATTCAGATGTCCATTGGCAAACTTCAGACGGGCATGTATATGTGCTTTCTTGAGCAGGGGGTCCTTGCGGGCACTGCAGGATTTCAGTCCTTCACGGCGTAGCATGTTACCAATTGTTTTCTTGGTGATTATGGTCCCAGCTGCCTTGAGATAATTGACAAGATCCTCCCGTGTAGTTCTGGGCTGATTCCTCACCGTTCTCATGATCATTGCAACTCCACGAGGTGAGATCTTGCATGGAGCCCCAGGCCGAGGGAGATTGACAGTTCTTTTGTGTTTCTTCCATTTGCAAATAATCGCACCAACTGTTCACCTTCTCACCAAGCTGCTTGGCAATGGTCTTGTAGCCCATTCCACCCTTGTGTAGGTCTGCAATCTTGTCCCTGACATCCTTGGAGAGCTCTTTGGTCTTGGCCATGGTGGAGAGTTTGGAATTTTATTGATTGCTTCTGTGGACAGGTGTCTTTTATACAGGTAACAAGCTGAGATTAGGAGCACTCCCTTTAAGAGTGTGCTCCTAATCTCAGCTCGTTACCTGTATAAAAGACACCTGGGAGCCAGACATTTTTCTGATTGAGAGAGGGTCAAATACTTATTTCCCTTATTAATATTCAAATCAATTTATAACATTTTTGAGATGCGTTTTTCTGGATTTTTGTTGTTGTTATTCTGTCTCTCACTTTTCAAATAAACCTACCATTAAAATTATAGACTGATCATTTCTTTGTCAGTGGGCAAATGTACAAAATCAGCTGGGGATCAAATACTTTTTTCCCTCACTGTATATTGTCTATTCCATCCATAATTTTGTCTGGAAATTATATTATCCGCAAGGGTTTTGTGTAATATTCAGTCTCAGAATTGGATTGGATTCTTTTTATAAATCACCCTATGTTAACTGAAAAATCATGACACCAGTTACTACCAAGTATCTGACTACCAATATCTTCTTTTTTTACCACATACCTCCTTACCTTTCACTAATCCCAGCTATGTATATGTATTTAACATTCCTGTTTGATATTTTCAGATTCCTTGCAGGAAGATTAATAACGGTGTTCAATCAGGGCTATGTATATATATACAGTACTAGCGGGAAGTACCCGGCGTTGCCCGGGTCTTAAAAACATTTCAAACCTACTCTTAAAAATCTAACAGCAGTGCGTATTGACTGTGGTGGTGCCTGCTATGATTACAGCAGTGCATACTGTGGTGGTACCTGCTTTCACTGCAGCAATGCATACTGTGGTGGTACCTGCTATGATTACAGCAATGCACACTGACTGTGGTGGTACCTGCTATGATTACAGCAGTGCATACTGACTGTGGTGGTACCTAATGATTACAGCAGTGCATACCGACTGTGGTGGTACCTGCTATCACTACAGTAGTACATGCTGACTCTATATCAGTATTTATCGACTGTATAGCACAAAGTACTCACCTGACAAAGTGGTGTGATGAGGCCTAGTCCCGTGCAGAGCCTCCGGCCTCGCCTAGATTGTCCAGCCAGCCGAGGTGGCACCTTCGCAGGCTGGGGCTGGGCTGTTACCCCTGACCCCCCCCCCCCAACCACGATCTCCCGGGCCGCTCTGCAGTAATATCTACGACCTATAGTGGTAGCATCTAGCGACTGTATAGTAGTAATAACTGCACGCATCGGGGTGGGGGGGGGACATCACACAGTGAAGAATTTACCTGAGCGTTTAGTGTATTTTTATATCATTTTTAACGCGAAAGAAATGTCCCCCTCACGCCCATCGAAGGCATGCGTGAGTTGGTATGATCGTGCGCGCGTGATAAGTAAATAAATAAAAGGTCTACTGCATCTAGCGACTGTATATATTAGTATCTGCACGCATTGGGGTGGGGGGAACATGACACAATGAAGAATATACGTCAGTGTTTAGTGTATTTTTATAGCATGGTATGGTCGTGCACGCGTCATAAATACATAAATAAAATTTAAAGCGTACAAAAATCGCACTAAATCGCTAATTAAACCAATTTAAAGTTGACGGATGTGAAAAAGGAATAGCGCTTGCTAACCGTGGGGCTTACGGCGTGTGACCTGGAATTTTTATTTTTTAACGAAAACCCCACCGTTGGAGAGCCAAGCACGCCACCACACACAAACCCACAAACCCCGCCACAATGTTTTACTTGTGTATATATATAGATATCGTGATGCTGCCATGGTGTAATGGTTACCAAACTTAACTTGAAATCCAAAGGACACCGTTCTATCTGCCGGCGCTTCAATTGAAACAATGGTGCATGTTTATTAAATCCCCTCGCCTCCATCCACGCAGCAGGGTAAATGGTTCCACCACAGTCGAACGACAGGTCACCTGTGGTTGGGTAAATTGTGAGTACTCCCATGTCTGGCCAGAGTGAAAGAGTCGGTTATAAATACCCTCAAGTGGAAAGGAACCATCATTCTTCTTTGTTTTTTTTCGGTAAAGTCACGTAGAGATAATAACATAACATAATAGTGTACGACGTTTCGATTGCAACACAAGCAATCATCATCAGGTACAGAAGAGCTAAATTTACGAGAGAGAGGAGACACATAACCGCAGACATATATACAGACATAGATACAACAGGGGATACAGAGAGAGAGAGAAATGTGGGAGCACACAAATCAAACAGGTTTTAGCAAGATTTGGAAATCATATAACGCAACACAGACGGTCGGTCAAAACACAATTAACGCAAGGTCAGGTTGATTACGTTATTTCAAAGATTGCTCTTCGGGGAGGTACGTGTCTTTGTGTTCTCTACTGGTGTGTTTACCTTTGTGTTCTTGACATAGGTTTGTGTCTCTGTGTTGTCTCTGCCGCATACACACATATAGACATCCAAGCAGAACGAGTTAGCACAGAGACACATGGAGAGAGACAGGCACACAGTGAAGCATCATCTCTGTGTCAAGGTTTTAAATAGACAGAGAGGGCGGGGCTGAGATGTAATGGGGCAACAAATTCGAACGCGGCACGAGGGCCAAGGAAGAAACCAGACATGATCGGCGAGACAATGGGACACAAATTAGCATGAAGCATGGTAGCAGAGCAAACGGCACAGACTCGGAAACCCAAGGCACAAACACAGGCAGAGACAACACAGAGACACAAACCCATGTCAAGAACACAAAGGTAAACACACCAGTAGAGAACACAAAGACACGTACCTCATACCTCCCCGAAGAGCAATCTTTGAAATAACGTAATCAACCTGACCTTGCGCTAATTGTGTTTTGACCGACCGTCTGTGTTGCGTTATATGATTTCCAAATCTTGCTAAAACCTGTTTGATTTGTGTGCTCCCACGTTTCTCTCTCTCTCTGTATCCCCTGTTGTATCTGTGTCTGTATTTATATCTGCGGTTATGTGTCTCCTCTCTCTCGTAAATTTAGCTCTTCTGTACCTGATGATGATTGCTTGTGTTGCAATCGAAACGAATAATTCCTGCAGTCACGAAAGCTCCAAATTCAAGTTAGGAACCATCATGCCAGCAGTAATGTGAGCAAACATTTGTAGGGTTGCACCTTTACCTATTATATATCACGTGGGAGAGTTTTAATGAGAGACATTAAATAATTCCGTAGCTTTTGTTCATGGAGAGTTTGTAAATATTATGTTACGAATGGGGCATGACCCTGGTACTCATTGGCTTGTTCTCTAAAGGAAAGTGATGCTTCATTGTAATATGGTAACAATGACATGAATTATGGTAGAGTTTAAAAAATAAGTGGCTCAAAATTGCCTTCACATAGGAATCTGGCCGAAAAGGCACAACAAATCGTAATGCTGTTTGCGTCATGGTCTTCGGTTAACGTTCTTGGCATCAAATTGTCAGAAATTCAACTTTTTTATGATTATCAAAATAATTTCAACCATATGTCTATGGGGCCGTTCTTACGCACCTAGGGGGGGGAGGGGGATCAGACATTTGTGACGATGTGAGACGAGGGGGGGAGGGGGGTGTTTGAGAAATGTGACGTCACATCAAAATGCGCAACTTTAAATAAACTTAATTAAATATAATTGTTATAACAACACAGATTTTGAATAATTTACATGATTAACTATTTGCTTATTTAAATTTACTAAGGTCACCTTTTATTTATTCCATGAAGGAGCATTTTGCTTCTCCATGGGAGAATGGAGAAGCATACGTTTTATTAAATTTTTGAATGATTGTTATTAAACATTTTTATTCTAATGATTCTACCCGGGAGGGCCGTGGCGTGTATGTATTTACGTCGCGGACAGCACCGCGTGGGTTGCTGTGCGAGGCCGGCTCTAGCACAGCACGGCGTGCGATGCACCGTCATCGCGTACACCCCGTAGGTGGGTGTAGTACCAGCCCTAGCGGGGCTTGGTGAGTGCTGGGATAGCGCGGAGTGCGTGCTCCCACGAGGGGGAGAGTGTCAGCCCAGGGGCAGGGTTGCCCCGGGCCATGGCACTCGAGTTGACCCCGTAGACACGTGATCCGGAGTGTCCACAGAGAAGGCCCCAGGTGGGGGAGCTAGGGGGTGATCACGTGTCCAGGGATAACTCTCGAGAGGGATCGAGAGGGAGCTAGAAGGCTCGAGAAGGTGGGCGGGGCCGAGGGCGGAGCAGGCCCCGACCTGGGGGGATGTAAGGTGGATCCCTGAGAGGGACCGGGGTCTCTTCGTTCTACAAGCTGGAAGCTCTACGTCCTACGAGGCATCAACACATGGCCGGGACCCGAGTGAGGGTCCGACCCTTCATAGCTGCAACTCCTACATATAGTGTAGTTAGCTGGATGGTCACCACCCTAGGCTGTATCTGGTAAAGGGGCAGTTTTCGCTAAGTATATACGTGTTACAATAAATGTGTTGCCTCTAAAGAATAACGTCTGCGACTCAGTTGGATTCACTACACAAGCTTGAAGAAACGTTCTAAAATCCATGCGCGTGCATGATTTTTCTTCATTATTTTATATTCTCGTGAATGTAGTGGCTGTAGGCAGCAAGGGTCATGTTAATCCATTATTGCACGCAACAATTACACATTGGGGAAAAAAAACCTATCCCTTTCACACACTCGTGATTTTATGCATGTGTAGTGACTGACTCAGAGACACTAAGAGTAGGAGGCACGCTGGTTTATTAACACGGCCTGACAGTAACACTTAGTAACTAAAGTTCCCAGTCAGGACAGCTGGTAGACTGCCTGACTGGTGACACCGAGATGGTGAAGACAGAGACGACGGTGAAGACTCCAGCAGCAGCACGACGGGGATCCCACTCCACACGACAGCCTCGAGGTCCCCTAAAGGGGCCCCTCTTATACTGTCAGCGTGGCCTGGCTCCGCCCCCGGCCACGCCCCCTTCTGGAACCTACTAGCGGGTTCTTGATGTGCCCCTTCCGTGACCTTTCCCCTACATCCCTCTATGGTCTATCACGTGACCTGCTGTCAGTCAGGGCTGCTGTAAGCTGCAGATCCCCTTCCCTGCCAATAGCTAGCGCTATGCTGCTATGTGACCGATTCTATGTCACTACACATGTGTCGTGAATACGTGAATCAGTATTAATTGATGCATAAATTAACCGTTACTCCTCACTCCTCCATTTCATTAAAATTAAACATTTTAAATCTGCTCTTCAGTAAAACAATCTAAAAATATATAGTTTACATCTCCATACTATATTTCTTGATGATTTCCTCATCTCATCAGGCCAACGTTGCAAACGTTAGATATTCCTTACTAAATAATAATATAAACAAATAAGAACAAATGTCCATTCATTATTAATTTCTTTCCATCATTCATTTGTCCTCCTAAGTATTTAATTAGCGACAAGTCCCAAGCGCCAACTAATTTTTATTCTAAAATGTTATCTGCGTTCATTTACATTTTAAGAGGTATCATGTTAAAGATAAACAGATGGACATCCAGACAGTATGAAATAACTAAATCCATTAATTTGCACAACCTTAATTGGAAAGTATTAAGTAAATCACAGCCCTTTTTCAATCAACTTCCGGATGAAGGCCCCCTTGCATTGTATCGGATATGGGGTTTGTGATCATACTTGGCCGCACTCATTGCGGGTTAGTTACCAGGGAGGGGGGGTAGAGGGAGGGGGGTGGGGAAAGGCCAGACCAGTTCAGATGTCACTCGCCACTATTGTTTGCCGTTGCAGGGAATCAAACTGAGGTGACTGGGTTCATAACATAACAAGCTGCGCCACCACTTACCCCGCATACTAAGCACTATATTGTAATCTCCAGCTTCCCCCCAACCGACTCCTCTACGTACACTGCCCTGCAATACCCTCTACATTGCTTAACACACTGTACTCTCCTCCTAACATGCCCAATCGTTTTCCATCACCACGCTCATCCATTCTGACTGGGATGAATGAGTTGCAAGGGTCAGCACCTTCAAAACCGCCTGCCTGCCACGGCCTGCTGACGTGGTGCTGGTAAAGATTAGGGGGCAAGCAATCTTTGTTTTGTGCGTGTGCTCTATTGTGACTCCAAAGGAATTTCTAAATGAATAGAGATGTATATTTGTATGTTAAGCCTGGTTTCATAATAAACTACATCGTATGCTCGATTTCTAACTGGAAAATGCCTTACTCCTCTGTTGGCTAAACGATTAACTTTACCAATTTTTTTTATGCCTTGTATTCATGAAAATAATAAACTTTTCTTCTTGTCTGAATTGTGTGCAAAACAATGCACTTTACAGATGTCGGAAGGCAGGCAGAGAATAATGAAAGAGTTATTTTTTAATCGTTTGAATGGCTGATGCGAGGCTCATTCAATTAAATCCTTTCGGCGTCTCGCCTGGCTGTTGCTTCGGATGACAGATTCTCCTCATCGAATTCGCAAAAAATGTTGCTGCAGCAGGGATATGCAGAGGCATGCTAATTATAATAACAGACCCAATCTGGATGAACAATAGTCCAGCTGGTGCACCCTTCCGGGGACTCACGGCTTAAAAGGGGGCCCTTTAGTCGAAGGCCCACATAACGCATGACCATGTGCTGCGTTAGGATTATAGCGTCTCAAGGGGGGGGGGGGGGGGGTACAAACACTGTTTCCTTCTCAGGGGGACATAAAAATAACATTTACATAATTGGGCATTGCAGCTAAACACTAAAAATGAAACATCTCTCATACATGTTGATCCAGAGTGATGCAGTCACAGATACTTTAATTCTAAGGTACAATATGTGGCGTTTTCTTCATTGTATTCTTGGAAGTTCTCCCTTTATCTGTGGTTGATTATTTGCATTCTCACAGATAACATGATTTAATACTGCGTTTTTCTCATCCTTACTTAAGGAATATCCAGTGAAGACAGGAATAACTCTTGTCCATTTTTTTTATTTACACGGTTTATTCATTGTTGGGGCTCATGCATAAAAAAGCATCCCATTATATTCTACAATCCCATGATAAACCTAAGCACAGTTTTAATAATAATGATTATTATTTATTGTACTTTGTCAATCCATTTCTGGATGAAGACCTCACCACGTGTCAATCATGAGTTTGTTTGACTATACTTCACCACAACGGTCAGTTGGACTGGTTCAGATATCGCTCGCCACTTATGTTAACCATGGGACGGGAATGGGACTCGGGTAACCACATTCATATTTAAAACATAAACGATAGCTCTTAGCATAGCGCTTCCTTGCAGTTAATCACATTCATATGGAATGAATTTCTTACATTTCACTTGATGGCTAACAATAAAATATGGATTTTTAGCCCAAGGTCAGTAACCATGATAAAAAAGAGATGTGCAGTGATACAAATAATAATAATAAAAACACGAAGAAAGAATTGGGACCTTTAGTGGAAAATTAATGGGAATTATAACTACAATCTTAGCCACAGGAAATGCCGTTATTTGTGCCAAATGTGATACGTTTCGTCATTAAACCTCCATTCGCCAACGAAAGGGAAGAGCTGACACACATATACGAAGATTAATTGTGCATTTGCTGGACCTGGTAACAGACTTTATCGATGAAATGGCTGCAGTTAAGGGGAACTACACTGATTAATTGCTGCTATATGACAATAAAAATAGTAATATGCTGATTTTGCAGTAAAAACCATTTGATTAACTTAGAGTCCTCTGTCAATTTACTGCTGGATTGAGGCCTTTCCATGCTACATCAGTCATGGGAGATGTTTGATTGTTTGGACAAACTTCACCACGCTCGTCAATTTTTTTTCTGTCTCGTTTGTTGTGTTTTGTTATCTCGCTCAGCTTCAATGTAACATCATGATATTAATAAAAATGTTCATCCATCACAAAGCATGGAACCTTACGTTAACACTGACTGTGTTGGCATCACCGACACCATCACAGTTATCAGCAACAACAAATCGGTGGACAGAGGCGACGGCATTCAAGAAACTTGCCCATCGTTTAAACTGGCATGCCGGGAGAAGGTTCCGGTGACCTCTGGATTGCACATTCAGTGCACTAAGCATTACACCACGACAGCACCCCGAGATACGCATATGACGAGACTGTGGAGGTAGGCGCATTAAAATTCCTTATTAGTCACATTCCTTGACCCACTCAATATGCTGTCTCCCACCTTGAAAGGTTCTTGGCACCAGGACGTGCCGACATCAAAGTGTCAGTGCCGGCTAGCCCTTGGTCCCTGATAGAATGGAGCCAATTTAACGTCATCTGAGAAGCCTCCTTTGAATTGGTGATGTGTATAGGACAGAACAGACATACGCACACACACACTTTATACTGCGGGGTTTTTTTTACAGACGCACCAGACATCCTTCAAATGGTGAGTTATCATGCCCATGCTGTTGAGGGGTCTGAAGGATTGTCACGGCAGTCAGACTGGGAAAACATGACTGTGAGCGAGCACCTCATGCAACCTCCAAGGCTACATCCCAGCCATAGAGAAATAATGAGAATTTGGTCAAATAAATTACACCATATAATTAAAACTTTTTACAGCGATTGGCTTACAATAATATATTTTATATATTTGCCCAGACCCAGAAACGATACACAGTCTCAATATGCGTTGTCGTCGTTTGCTTTTGATAATCAGTTAAGTTATTCATTGAGTGTTATTATTGGGAGTGATTAAATCGGAATGTCTGTAAAAAAATACAAAGACAGGTCAGCAACCTACTTTCTGAACAACCTCTAGAGCAGGGGTCGGCAACCTATGGCTCGCGAGCCAGATGTGGCTCTTTTGATGACTGCATCTGGCTCGCAAATAAATCTCAGCTGACATTTCTTAACATGATGAGTAATGAATAATTCCGCTGACATTAAAGTAAAACATTACAGAAATAACAGTATTAAAAATAACGTTTAAAAAATATAAAACATTCTCATGAATTTTAATCCATCCATCCATTTTCTACCACGCCTGCTCAGGGTTGCAGGTGGCTGGAGCCAATCCCAGCTGTCCAACACCAAAACTCTATTTTTATTGGATAATGCGGTAGCCTACGGGTCGTTGTGAGGTCAAGAAGTAAACTTCCGTCCTTTTAATCAAATTGTCAGCTAGCTAATTTATGCAGAGCAAACCCTTTTGATGAAGAAGATGGCGAAAAGAAAAAAAGATGAGGAGTACCGCACATTTCAGCACGAATGGACAGAAGAATTCGCCTTTGTGGAGAGAGCAGGTTCTGCGGTGCGTCTAATATGCAATGATAACATTTCATCGATGAAACGGTCAAATATAAAGCAGCACTTCGACACACGCCATGCTACATTTGCATCGAAATATCCAGCGGGGGACAGCAGAAAGAAGGCATGCGCCAAGAGCTACTGTCCAGAGTGCAAGCTAGTCAGCAGCAACTCCGTGTATGGACCAGACAAGGTGACGGGAATTCGGCGAGCTTTGCTGGTTTTTTAGCAATTCTGAGGAACGTAAAGCCATTCACAGATGGCGAGTATGCCAAAACATTCATGCTTGATGTGGCCAACGAACTTTTTGACGACTTTTCGGATAAAGACAAGATAATCAAACGAATAAAAGACATGCCTCTGTCAGCAAAAACTGTTCACGATCGTACCATAATGATGGCAAATCTAGTGGAGGAAACACAAGTGCAGGACATAAATGCAGCGCCATACTTTTCCCTCGCTTTGGATGAGTCAACAGACGTAAGTCATTTATCCCAGTTCAGTGTGATTGCAAGGTATGCTGCCGGTGACACACTGCGTGAGGAAAGCCTTGCTGTTTTGCCAATGAAAGGGTCAACAAGAGGGGAGGGTTTATTCAAGTCTTTCATTGAGTTCGCTAAAGAAAAAAATCTACCGATGGATAAGCTTATTTCGGTGTGTACCGATGGTGCTCCGTGTATGGTGGGGAAAAACAGAGGATTTGTAGCACTTCTTCGTCAACATGAAAAAAGACCAATCCTAAGTCTTCACTGCATTCTACGTCAGGAGGCGCTTTGTGCTCAAATGTGTGGCGAGCAGCTTGGTGAGGTGATGTCACTGGTCATTCGGGTGGCCAACTTTATTGTTGTCCGAGCTTTAAATGATCGCCAGTTTAAAACACTGCTGGATGAAGTTGGGAATCATTATCCCAGTCTGCTTTTGCACAGCAATGTGCGTTGGTTGTCAAGAGGGAAGGTGCTCAGCCGTTTTGCGGCTTGCCTGAGCGAAATCCGGACTTTTCTTGAAATGAAAGATGTCGAGCATCCTGAGCTAGCTAACACTGAGTGGCTCCTGAAGTTATACTATCTTGTGGACATGACTGGACATCTGAACCAGCTCAATGTGAAAATGTAAGGCATTGGAAATACAGTCTTATTCCTTCAACAAGCAGTGTTTGCATTTGAAAACAAGCTGGAACTCTTCATCGTGGATATTGAAACAGGTCGTTTACTGCACTTTGAAAAACTGAGAGAATTTAAAGATGTGTGCACAGCAAGTGACCCCGTTCAACATTTTTATCTCCAGCAGCTAGCTGGCTTCACATCTGATCTCCAGCAGTCATTCAAAGCACGCTTTGGAGAATTTTGTGAGCACACTCGTCTTTTCAAGTTCATCACTCATCCACACGAGTGTGCAGTGGACAAAGCCGATCTGAGTTACATCCCTGGTGTCTCCATCAGAGATTTTGAGCTGGAAGTTGCTGACCTGAAGGCCTCAGACATGTGGGTGAATAAGTTCAAGTCACTGAATGAAGAATTAGAAAGACTTGAACGACAGCAAGAAGAGCTGGCGAGCAAATACAAGTGGACAGAAATGAAAAAACTTCAACCCGCAGACCAGCTGATTGTCAAAACATGGAACGCGCTTCCTGTCACATACCACACACTGCAGCGTGTGAGTATTGCTGTATTGACCATGTTTGGTTCTACGTATTCATGTGAGCAGTCGTTTTCACATCTAAAAAACATCAAGACCAACCTACGATCCCGTTTAACGGATGAAAGCCTCAACGCCTGCATGAAGCTTAACCTTTTCCTCCACTCTCCTGGAATCACATGGAAATGCCAGGATTTTTTGGAAAACAATCAAATCTATCGAAAAGGCATCCAAAACAGACAATCTGCCTGTTGAGCTTAACCGAAATGGGGAATATTTTTCAGATCCCAAAAAAATAGTTGACAATTTTAACCTTCATTTTTCTGAAGCTGGTAATCTTTTTGATAATGTATTGGGAGTCACCCCTGCTCATGCAAATTCCAACACCCCAGTCCAAATATTAAACGAATTTAGTTTCCAGCCAATCCACGAAAGTAATGTTCTGAAACAACTGTCCTACCTCAAAGGGTCCTCCTCTACCGGAGCAGATAGTTTTCCCGTCTTTGCTCTATTAACTGTTGGTCACCTAATATACAAACCTATAGCCCATATTTTCAACCTGTCCATCAAAGAAGCATCAGTTCCTCTAGAATGGAAACATTCCTATGTCCGTCCACTTCACAAAGGGGGCCCTAAAGATGATCCCAATAACTACCGACCTATCTCAATTTTGTCCCCATTGATGACAATTTTTGAAAAATTATTGAACTACCAAATTAGCAGTTTCCTGTCCACCAACAATCTACTACATCTAAAACAATCTGGGTTCCGAAAAAAATACAGCACCACATCTGCTGCATTAGACTCTCTGAATCAAATTTACAATAGCCTTGATAATAAGCAGTACTGTACCTGTCTTTTTCTTGACCTGTCCAAAGCTTTTGATACAGTAGACCACAACACCCTGCTTAGTAAACTAAGTTGCCTCGGTTTTTCCGAAAACACAGTAAAATGATTAAAAAATTACCTCTTTTCTCGCACCCAAACTGTATTCACAGATGGTTGGAGGTCAAACAGTGTTAAGATAACAAAAGGGGTTCCACAGGGTTCCATCCTCGGCCCCCTCTTGTTCTCTCTTTATGTCAATGACTTGGGCACTGACCTGGATCATTCCAGGGTAAGTCTTTTTGCAGATGACACGATACTGATTACTGCTGGCCGGTTCTCCGGATGACGTGATTGCTAAGCTCCAGGGTGATTTCAACAAACTATAACATCAGCTAATTTCTCTTAAACTAGTCTTGAATACCTCCAAAACCAAGGTGCTATGCTTCTCACCGGGATTAAAGCAGTAAGTTATTTTTCTCCAATTACATTCCTTGAATAATTATCAAATAGACAAGTCAAGATCTATAAGTATTTTGGGGTCATCCTGGATTCAAAACTGAATTTTGAAGATCACATTGATAATATTTGTAAAAAGACAAAAATAAAAATTGGTTTTCTGTATCGACACAAGCACTGCTTCCCCCCAATGTTCCGTTTGGAATTGATAAAAGCTACCATACTGCCTTTACTTGACTACTGTGACATCGTGTATAAATCAGCCCAAAGTACTGTACTGAAGAAGCTTGATTCCATCTATCACTCGGCCTTAAGATTTGCATTGAACTGCCCATATAGGACTCACCACTGTGATCTCTACATTGGGTCAAACTTAACATATCTTAATGTTCGACGGCTTGTGCACCAGATCTTATTTATTCACGATGTACTTACAAAAAAATCCGCAGACTACCTACTGGATCTCCTCTCTGTTTCAAAGAACAAATTTGACCTCAGGTCTTCGCTCATTTACCAGCTTCACATTCCTAATTGCCGTACAAAAACCGGAGGAAGGGCCTTTGCTATTGATGCCCCCAGGGTCTGGAATGCTATTGCCAATAAACTGCAACTTGAATCACTACCAATTGAGATACTCTCTCAAAACTGCTCTAGAGGAGTTGTACACCCCTAGCTGCCACTGCTATTCAGTGGCCTAAAATATGGCTCTAGGGTTTGGTGTTATAATTTATTTATGTAGTTTATTGTTAAAAATTCGGTCACAGTCCCTATGATCACTGTTACATTGCATTTATGGCTTTTATTTTGGTGATTTCGAAAACGTTTTTTTTTGTTTGGCCATGTTTTGTTTATTGTAGTACGGAGTTAGACTGATGGCCTAAATCTTAGTTGTTTTGTGGTTGTTGTTGTTTGACTTGCATCCCACTGGGATTTTTGCACACAGCGTTGGTGTAGGGTGCTTTTTCAGAAATATTTTGATGTTTCTTTCCTGGATTTTCTGTTTGCACAGTTACATAATCACTTTAAGATGTTTTCTTGTTCATGTTTTTGTTTTTTGTTTGTTGCGGTTGCACCCGATTCAAGAGCCGAATGGCTCACAGGGCTATATCAAATAAATGGAACTATGAACTATGAACCTCACCACGTATCAACCAGACTACAAAGCCATCAGCAAAACCATGCAGCACCAGAAGTCGCATTGATGGTAAGAAGTATTTTATTTATTATTGGTTGTTGGTATAACAACGTTAGTAAAAAGAATACATTCAGAGATTTCTTATATTCTAAAATTGGTGGTCTTAGTTAAAAATACACGCATTTAGTTGTGTTCAGTGTTAAAAAAATATTATATGGCTCTCACGGAAATTATTTTAAAATATGTGGAATCATGGCTCTCTCAGCCAAAAAGGTTCCCGACCCCTGCTCTAGAGGCACCACTTTATTGCCCTGCAGTTGAATGTCTTTAACGCATGATCTTAGCATAATCAGTAATCCTGCCTCCCAACGTATATTCAGTATGGTTTTTTTTATTATGACGAAGTTAATGATGCAGCTCAGAGAGGTTTGAACGAAACATCTTATGTTGGTGTTAATGAAAAATCGTAAGCCACCGGTGAGAAGCCTTATTGGTCACAATTTGATTAAAACATTGGCCACGTCTAAATAATATCTGTGTAAACGTGACCATCTTGTCGGGTGCTGGAGGGTTAATGGTATGAATTTTGGCATGTAACTACCACGTGGTCGAACCCGAAAAACAAATATGGATAATTCTATATTGTGTAAAAAAAAGTGTTCTGGTAACTATATTTCATATCTTGTAATTAGATAAGTTTAAACGTAGGCTTTCATGACTAAAATGATTAATCATAATTTGCTACGTACGATGCTAAAGCAGTTCAATATACATACATGTAAAATCGTGTCGTATACCCCCCTCCACCCGACAGAATAAATTAATAAAAGTGTCACGTGAATCAAGCGTGCCATATGTATTACTGCTTCAGCACATCGGTGTGTTTGAGAGTAATTTATAAAATTTTAAGTAAAATTCTTATAAACTGGCGTTGGAACGATGCTCGATTCATCAATAGGCATTGATTCTTATGCTCACGATAAATGAGTAGTGGGTTGTATGGAGACGGAGTCTTCTTAGGAGGCAACACGTATTTATTTAACAAAATAACGTGAACACACGGGGTCCCTAACACGAAGGGGTAATGGCCCCTTCTACCCGATGACCTGAGGAGTTATAGCCTCCGGGCTAACGTGCCCTAGTCACTGGGACCACCTAATCTTAGTCCTCCGGCTAACGGGGCCTAGGGGAGGCTGACCCGACCCAACCAAGGTCCTCGGGTCTCGACCACTGGCCCACTCAGAGCCGGCCCTGATAAGGACGTCGGGTCCGGGCATCTTCAGGGTCCTAGTCTTCAGGCGAGCTCTTCGGTCTTCGGCTTGACGCTGACTACCCGAGCCACTCTGGGGTCCGGCTTTTATGGGGCTCCCAGGGTCACTCCGCCCTTGGCCACGCCCACTCTCTGGAACCTTCTGGAGGGACCTAGATTGTTGCGTAATCCCCCAGCCCCCACTGGGGGCTTGGGGTGTCCACCTCCGGTTCCTAACCGCCCTCCAGATTGCCTGACCCAACAGCCCTACTTGGTACAGGCCGGACCCGCTATTGCCCCTTGTTGGGCCCTGACTGGAGCTACATATTTCCAGTAGCGGTGACGGCGTATTACGCCTGACAATTACCCACCACAAATGCATTGAATCGTGCATGTGAGAATACTGTGGTTAATTTGTTATGTATTTACCGTACCACGTATGTAATGTAGCCTCATCATCCCACTAGAGGTCGCTTCATTCACCATAGGATAAAAAAAGACACCGGCATGGAATTGTGAGCTTGAATCGTAACCGTTGATTAAATTGCGACAATGTGAATTTTGGCAAATATAAGCATTGAGGTGGTCCTCATTTCGCGTTTACAGCCCTGAACCAGTGGTGAAAATTCCATAGTCCTATTGCAGGGGGTGTCTAGCCATAGCACAAACATTTTTGACTTTCCCACAAATGTGTACTCGTTTTATCGACCCTGGGGGAGGATGATGGGATGAGTAAACCCCTCAGCCAGGATGTGAACTCACAACCGTCGTGAGAGAGAAAAACATTGCAGGCCTACTATATACCACTAGAGTAACACACCTTGCATGAACAGAATGTAATGCGGTGCAGTATATCAGACAAATGCAGTATTTCCCCTTGGTTGACTTCGAAGATTGTAACATTCTTGAGTAAGAATTTACTCAGTGGACCAATACAAATTCAGTGGACCGAATATCAGCCATACACCAATTTTATTAATACACATGTACATGCACACAATCAGTAAATACCGCACACTTTCCTTTTAATTATTATTATTACACATTACAAATAGCATATTGTTTAAAGTCCTAATTTGTTAATCCATCCGTGTGGATCTCTCCTGGATCCCACCAAAGCAGTGGGGCACCCTCTGGTACCACATGTATTTTGCTGGTTACTATGATTTCCACTACTCATGTTGCCAGTCAACAGCAGGCAAAATTGAAATCCTGGTTGAAATGTGACTTAATGGCCATGTCTGGGTGCAGGACAATATTGCTTTTAGTGCAATGTAACATCGGAGGTTATATGGAACATTTGGGAATTTGGCTCTGTTATGGGAAGTTGTAATAAAGGGTTTCTTGTCGACTGGAAAGCCAGCACGCCTGCGAATTAACATTTTGTATGGGGTCACATCACATATGAAAATCCTCAGTATTGTTCGTGGTTAATTCTCAGGTCATTCCATCTCATGCTAAGCTAACATAATGTGAGCAGAATGGCTTAAAGCGCTTGTGATGTCACATGCACTTTATGCCATTTATGTACAGTATTGTCAGAAAGCAATTATCACATTTGAAAATTTACATTGGAAATAGATACAAAAGAATTACTTACTGCAGAATACATACACTTCTCCATATAAAATGTAATATAGCTCAATGAGTTGTCAACTTAACATTTTTTTTTATTTTACCAGGTAAGGCCCACTGAGCTATATAGCTTTTATCAGAAGCGATTTGGCCAAAAATGATTGCTCAAAGAAGTGGTTTATCGCGTGGTAATTTATAGCAGCCAAATACTCTGTTTAGATAATGACATTCGTTGATTGATTTTGACCTCATCAAGACATATACGAGGGAAAACATCTATATAAAGCCGCATAACTAGTTTTCCTGTTAAGGAAAACAAGTGGGCTTGGCAGGACACATCGTGAGAAGGGACGATGGCCAGTGGATGAGACTGGTGATGGAATGACAGCCCAAGGAGGACACACCCAAGAGGATGCAAGACTATGTGCATAGCAAAGATATATGGATGCATTCATTCAGCAGTGGAGAGGTCCAGGGCTGGTGAGAGAAAAACAATACTTCATTCAAACAATGCTTCATATGACTTTTAGGGAAGAACAGAACATGATTTAGGTAAAGTTACAAATGAATTAAAAACTTGCTATTTATAGGACCAATTGTTGTCAGCAGCAGGCTGTGGCGTTTTAGGTGATATATGCTTGACTGCGTGAGAACATGGATGACGGGACTTGCATTTGTGTGTATTTAGGAGAGATGAATGGCTTTGAGGTAAAGGAAAGTGTTTGGAAACTGTTCAGTGTGATGCTCCATCGCATAACCTGGTTCTCATCACACAATGTTGTTCATTTGTAAATGTATTGGAATTTAATGTAGATCATGTCATTACACTATTTGATTCATTAAAAATATGTGTTTTCACAAAACATAATACATTTTGACTTAAAACTTTCGTGACTGCAGGAATTCATTTTCTTGGTTCTTTCGGTAAAGTCACGAAAACACAGAAAATAAAAATAATAAAATAAAACTAATAATAAAAGCAAAAAACCGACGACGTTTCGATCGCAACACAAACGGTCTTCCTCAGGCGGAGAGAAAAGAGGGCAAGCCTCCAAATGCAACTCCTTATAAGGGTTTCCAAAGTGAGTGGGCGGCGGACCAGAGTTGGGGGGAGGAGGAGAGCTTGTACAGCGTTAACAGCATGGGCGGGGCAGCCAGTCAGACAATGTGGGGGGAGGAAGGGGGTAGAGATAGGGCGAGAAAGAGTGGGGTAGAGATAGGCGGAGAGAGTGGGGGTAGAGGAGACAACGGGGGAGTTGGGAGGAGGATTGTGTGTACACAGCATGGGTGGAGAGACAATGTGGGGGGAGGAAGGGGGTAGAGATAGGGGGAGAGAGAGGGGGTTAGAGATAGGGGGAGAGAGTGCGGGTAGAGGAGACAACGGGGGAGTTGGGAGGAAGATTGTGCGTACACAGCATGGGCGGGGAGACAATGGGGAGGAGGAAGGGGGTAGAGATAGGGGGAGAGAGTGGGGGGGGGGTAGAGATAGGCGGAGAGAGTGGGGGTAGAGGAGACAATGGGGGAGTTGGGAGGAAGTCTGTGTGTGCACAGCATGGGCGGGGAGACAATGGGGAGGAGGACGGGGGTAGAGATAGGGGGAGAGAAAGGGGGGGTAGAGTAGACAATGGGGGAGTTGGGAGGAGGACATCATATGTCATGATCTATCTACCATTTGATTAAAAATCTTCCCCACGTCATCGCCAACACTCAGTCTTCATCTTTATCTTGTGCATGACGCTTACCAGCAGCTGAAATGAGTCACTGCAACGCCAACGCACACCCTCCCTGGCAGAGCCAGGCAGAGCCAGGGAGGAGGGTGATCTCATCGTGACCTATGGACCATACCGTTTCCTGTGCGCCTGGCACAAGTGCTACCTTTATCGCTGATTAAATTCTGCCGAGGACAAACGCGTGTTGGAAAGCGTTATAGACTCTAACCAAATGCAAGATTTTTCTTTCTTTTACTGTCTCATTTGCAGCTTTGTTTGATACATTATCCTAAATGTAGCATCCAAGTATGATTTCCATATCATTCAAATGTATTGACATGGAATTATTCTTACACGCCATTTAATACTTTAAATGTGAGTCTTCAGAATCGAAGGTTAACGATTGATTGAATTTGAGGCAAAAGTGCAGTATTAGTCCGAGTATCAAATCTCAGATACGTGCCTCTTTTTTTCCATTAAAAAACATTTTTACTTTATATTTGTAATACAATGTGGATTAATCAAAAGGCTAATTCTATTCTTCATTTAAACAAAATGCTTCCTTTGATAATAATTAACCCAGGACATTTTAAATTTAACAACGGACCATATATTATTTAGTGGCCCTGACTGACGAGGGCCATTGCTGTAGTACTTACAGGTGCATCGCACAGGAATTTTTTTAAAAGTGTGACGGAATATTTTTTATAACAGTATAAAACATTTCCTTTACTGTTCAAAAGTAAAAGATATGTTTTCTAACCCATTAGGATTGCATTTGACACGTATTGGATAATTACAATATGGTTATATGGTGATTATCGTGATTTCCGTATGGTTATTCCAATCATCTAATGTGATTCCAATCATCCAGTGTGAATGTTAGGGGATCAAATTCTCAACACAACTGGTTATGCACTCCTTGAGTTAGATTCACATCATGATGAAACACCCAACACATATTGCCTTGGTGACCTCCCCTGCTGTTGGTGATGGATTCATTGCCACAATTTAATCAAATATGGAACGAAAATGAACAATTGGCCAACACATAAATCAGGCCCTTGTATTTAACCTATCTCATCCAATACATCATGACTTGATGTAATGTTTTGCTTTCTGTCTTCAATGCTGTTGTTCTTCAAGGGTACCTGAATAATAACACAATTGCTCATACTCATTGTTTTTTTCGGTAAAGTCACGTAGGTAAAATTAAATTTAAAATAAAAGAAAACATCTAAATTAAATCACAACGTTTTGGAAGCAACACAAGCTTCCGTCTTCAGGTGGAACAGTCACAGCAAGATAGCTGCATCACGTGGTGAGCTCTGAGACCCTCGAGCTTATATACAGGTTAAGGTGGGGGGGAGGAGCCAAGCAGGGAGCCACGACGGTGTGCGGGGCTAAGGTTAAGGTGGGGGGGGAGGAGCCAAGCAGGGAACGATGACGAGACTAAGTTAATCTGTCTTTTGTTATGTTGAGGGTTCGGGGGAAGCGATGGTTCACTGCACTATTAAACTAAACTATTAAACTAAACTATTAAACCAAGCTATGAAACTAAACTATTGAACTAAACTATTAAACTAAACTATTAAACTAAGCTATTAAAAAGGTTGGGGGTGGGGGGGAGGAGCCAAGCAGGGGGCAATGAACGACGATGGCGTGCGGGGCTAAGTTAATCCGTCTTTTGTTTTGTTGAGGGTTCGGGGAAAGCGGTGGTTCACTGCACGGGGGCAATGAAAAAATGGTAAAAAAAGGCTGTGCGCTTATAAGGTAGCTGAAGTTTTGACTTGGTTTATGACATCTTTCCTGTGGTTGCTTAATTTAAAACCATCCTCTCGGTTGAAGTTGTGTCTATGTTTGTATATCTGGATGGCTTTATGGACAAATCTTTGGTAATAACCGGGAGGTTCGCATAGTACTTTGGTATTGGAGAAAACAATGTCATGAGAACCCGCTGTGTTGAAACAATGATCAGCCACGGGCGAAGAATTAGTTTTGCCGTGTTTCAAATCTGATTTGTGCTCGCGAATTCGGTCAGAAATATGTCGTTTCGTCTTCCCGATATAGCAGTCACCGCAGATGCAACTCAATTTGTAAACACCGGGATACTGTAAGTCAGGAATGACATCCTTTACGGATGGGATCAGATCACGGATTTTGTGTACTGTATTGAACTGAACCTGGATCTTGTGTTTGTTTAGAATTTTGGAAATCTTTTTGGTAACGCCTGCTATGTATGGCACTGTGATGATTTTGATCGGAGTGTAAAGTGGTTGTTTCTGTATGGTAGGAGAAACAGCTTGGCGGATGGTATGGTCAGAGTAACCGTTCATCTTGAGGGCTAGATGTACATATTTTAACTCACTGGTCAGGTAGTGTTGGTCAGAAATGCAATGAGCTCTACGGTATAATGTTTTGATGAGAGAATTCTTTTGAGCCGGTTGGTGGTGGGAATCAGACTTCAAGTAGGAATCTGTGTGGGTGGACTTCCTGTAAACAGAATGTCCCAAAGAGCCATCAGTCCTGCTCTCAAACAGAACATCCAAGAATGGCAGCTTGCCATCTTTCTCCACTTCCATGGTGAATTTGATGGATGGGTGTCTAGAATTGATGTGGTCTAGGAAATGGTTCAAAGCTGGGAGGCCATGTGGCCAAATGACGAAAGTGTCATCCACATATCTCTTCCACAGGGAAGGATGAAGGGTGGATGTCTGGATGGCGTCTGATTCAAATTTCTCCATGAAAACATTGGCTATCACTGGTGACAAGGGGGAACCCATAGGGGTACCCTCATTTTGTTGTAGAAGGTGCCATTCCAGGTAAAGTTAGTGTTGGTGAGGCAGTGCCTAACCAGCGCAGGTACATCAGGGTTCAGTCCATGTTGGACCAAATCTTCAATTATTGTTATGGTATCAGGTACTGGGACCTTGATGAACAGAGAAACAACATCAAAGCTGACGAGGATATCGTCAGGAGATAGTACAATATATTTGACCCTAAAAACCAATTGGGTTGAGTTAAGTACTGCTGAGGTGGTCTTGCCAGTGAAGGGGAGCAGAGTATCCGACAGAAAACGGGCTAGCTTGTAGGTAGGGTAGTTGATTGTGGACACGATGGATCGTAGTGGTTTCCCTTCTTTATGGATCTTGGGAAGACCATAGAATCTTGGAGGTCTTGCAGCGGAGGGTTTTAGGGAGGGACGTTTGATTGGTTCGATTAGGGAAGTTGAACTAGTGATGATCTTCTTGGTTTTTATCGTTAGGCTGTTAGTAGGATCACTTTAATTTTTGAGTAACTCCCATCATTGAGTAGGTTCTGGATTTTGTTGTTGTATGAGTTTTTATCCATTATGACAGTGGCCACATCGTGTCCACAATCAACTCCCCTACCTACAAGCTAGCCCGTTTTCTGTCGGATACTCTGCTCCCCTTCACTGGCAAGACCACCTCAGCAGTACTTAACTCAACCCAAATGGTTTCTATGGTCAAATTTATTGTACTCTCTCCTGACGATATCCTCGTCAGCTTTGATGTGGTCTCTCTGTTCACCAAGGTCCCAGTAGCTGATACCATAACAATAATTGAAGATTTGGTCCAACATGGACTGAACCCTGATGTACCTGCGCTGGTTAGGCACTGCCTCACCAACACTTACTTTACCTGGAATGGCACCTTCTACAAACAAAATGAGGGTACCCCTATGGGTTCCCCCTTGTCACCAGTGATAGCCAATGTTTTCATGGAGACATTTGAATCAGACGCCATCCAGACATCCACCCTTCGTCCTTCCCTGTGGAAGAGATATGTGGATGACACTTTCGTCATTTGGCCACATGGCCTCCCAGCTTTGAACCATTTCCTAGACCACATCAATTCTAGACACCCATCCATCAAATTCACCATGGAAGTGGAGAAAGATGGCAAGCTGCCATTCTTGGATGTTCTGTTTGAGAGCAGGACTGATGGCTCTTTGGGACATTCTGTTTACAGGAAGTCCACCCACACAGATTCCTACTTGAAGTCTGATTCCCACCACCAACCGGCTCAAAAGAATTATCTCATCAAAACATTATACCGTAGAGCTCATTGCATTTCTGACCAACACTACCTGACCAGTGAGTTAAAATATGTACATCTAGCCCTCAAGATGAACGGTTACTCTGACCATACCATCCGCCAAGCTGTTTCTCCTACCATACAGAAACAACCACTTTACACTCCGATCAAAATCATCACAGTGCCATACATAGCAGGCGTTAACAAAAAGATTTCCATAATTCTAAACAAACACAAGATCCGGGTTCGGTTCAATACAGTACACAAAATGCGTGATCTGGTCCCATCCGAAAAGGATGTCATTCCTGACTTACAGTACCCCGGTGTTTACAAATTGAGTTGTATCTGCGTTGACTGCTATATCGGGGAGACGAAACGACATATTTCTGACCGAATTCGCGAGCGCAAATCAGATTTGAAACACGGCAAAACTAATTCTTTGGCCGTGGCTGATCATTGTCTCAACACAGTGGGTTCTCATGACATTGTTTTCTCCGATACCAAAGTACTATGCAAACCTCCCGGTTATTACCATTTTTTCATTGTCCCCAAGCAGTGAACCACCGCTTCCCCCGAACCCTCAACAAAACAAAAGACGGATTAACTTAGCCCCGCAGGCCATCATCGTCCATCGCCCCCTGCTTGGCTCCTCCCCCCCCACCTTAACCTGTATATAAGCTCGAGAGGTCTCAGAGCTCCCCACTTGATGCAGCTATCTTGCTGTGACTGTTCCACCTGAAGACGGAAGCTTGTGTTGCCTCCGAAACGTCGTGATTTAATTTAGTTGTTTTCTTTTATTTTAACTTTTATTTTACCTACATGACTTTACCGAAAAAACCAAAGAGTATGAATCCTTGCAGTCACGAAAGCTTCAAATCTAGAAACAATTGCTCATGCTGTGCATACATGGCAAGAGCACCACTTGAATATGCTGCAATTAAGAAATAATACTTTACAATATTTTGTAAATAAGGTACGTTGAATTTCTTTCGCACCGTACGTAGCCAACCGTGCTAATCCTGAGGTGCGGGGAGACAACAAACTAAACACAAATAGCAGTTTTAAAGAAATTAGTTTTCAATCGAGATTTAAAAGTGCACACTCCAGTGGCTTCCTAATATCGGAAGGAAGAGCGTTCCAGACGGCCCGCAGAAGCGCATCTGAAAGCGCCGCGCGATGCAGCGACCATCTTTGTTCGATGGCTCGCAGCCAAAAGACGCTGCGAGGATGACCGGAGTTCGTGTTATGGTTTATGTTGCTTGACGAGATCAGCAAGCTATTGTGGTTAATTTGTGGCACGCACTTAGTGTATTCGTTCATCAATTGGAAGCTACTGCAGCTCAGCGAACAATGGACAGACACTGCTGGATGAAGGCTTCCCTAGGCTGTCTTTGGTGGAGATTGTTTGACCATAATTCCTCACGCTGGTCACTGCGAGTTGGTGAAAATGGGGATGGTGGGGGGGGGCCCTGCGTCGGTTCGGATAACGATAATTAGTTTTGTCAGCCATGGCCGGGAATCAAACGCGGGTCGCTGGGTTACCTGCTAACCGCTGTGCCATAACCTCACCCCAATTAGGGAATGCACAAGGAGATTGATGAATCAGAATGGTGTAGTGCCAGAGACATTTTTTTCCAACAGCATCCAGCAGGCAAAGAGGTTTTTGCAAACCTCTTTATTTTAATCCCACCCACTTTTATAGCCAACAGAGAACCCCTTTTGCACTCCCTATATTCGTGTTTTGTAATATTATCCCAGTGGTTGCGACTGACAGCTTAAATTATTCTGATTTGACAGGCGTTAGAAGTCGTGTAATTATCAAGTGCTGCACCAAGGCGGCAACAGTTGGCAATGTTTTGACCGAAGGTGGTTCATTTATTAAGTTTTGTAGAAAAAATAATGATGGGTAAAAATGCTCAAAGATTTTTTTTTTAAACAAAGATGAAAAAAAATCTCAAGCACATTTGTTAACATTTATTTTTTAATGTATGCAGTAATTATATACAAATCAATAAACGTAAGTAAAAAAGCACGTTTATATTTACATTTTGAATATTTTAATGCACGGTAGGGTCTGTTAATCATATAGCATTCAAAACATGATCCGTGTAAACAGAATATATCACTATCCTGCACAGATGGCCAAAATACTGTGTATGGTATTAGGAGTAAGACAATAACTTTGTATAAAATAAAAATCACTGAATATAACAAGTGACTGCATGCTTAAGTCATTGTATTTTGAATCCTCCTTCTCTTTAAAACACAAAATAACAAGGTGTACACAACAGGAATGCCGTTCATTAATTCGTTTGCAGAACAGATTTAATGCAGTACGCACTGTATACAGCAAGGTGCACATTTGTCCCCGAAGTGCACGAGAAAATGTAAACATTCACAGCATTTTCTGAACAGGCACACGAGTGGCACAAGCAGGCAGGACACCAAAACGAAATAAAATTGATGCATAAATAAATTCATGTTTCAGTTGACACGACATGCCTTGATTCAGATGTGGGACAGAAGCTGTCACTCTGACAGGGTCTGCATGGTCCACATACATGGCGACCTGGCATATCGAACACTGTAATGAGCCGAAGTGCTACATTATATATACTGGTATATATGTTGCGAAATTACATTTGTGCGATAAATTATGAGCTGTCGTTTTCATGATGCCTACACACATGCACACTCACGTTTCATATGAATATGTGTAATCTAGGACTAATGTATGTATGTGCATAATGAGTCATGTTTGTTTCAATGTATATAATAGGATTTTGGTTTTAGCCAGATGGTAGTTGCTATTCATTGTGTAGGCCAAAATTCCATTTCATTTTTTATCCAGCTGTTGGAGAATTCATCTGATGTATTTGTATGCAGTGTATTAATATATTCTGAATGCTGTTAAAAAATATTATAGATTGTGGAAAATTCCACATTCTATATTGTGGATGATATGAACTTTAGTTTCGACTTCCCGCTAATGTCTAGAATTTGTGCAAAACGATACTTATAAAGGCAAAGGTATGGCCAAACGAAATGTTCAATAATCAATAAGTTGACATCATGTTTGATTCCGCTTGTAACAATGAAGGAGTGGGTAAGTGTAAGTCTTTGGGAGGTGAGGGTACTGCTCGTGTGTGAGTATTTTTTTACTCCTGAAAGAAAGTGCATCAAGCCATGCTTATAGTCTGAAGGGATTAATTGCCCCAGATAATTCAAACTAAACTAAACAAATTAAACGTAAGTAAAAACTAAACAAAAAATATATTATAAAACTAAACTATTTTAATAAGTAAGGCCGACTGAGCTATATAGCTCTTTTTCAGAAGTCACCTGGCCACAAATGATAGCTCAACGAATTGGCTTATCACGTGGAAATTTATAGTCGCCAAATACTCTAAACACATGTTTGTAAATGTGGAGGAAAAAACCGGAGTACCCGGAGAAAAATCCACACGACCATGGGGAGAACACGCAAACTCAAAATATACAGCAGGCGTCAGGGTCGGGATCGAACCCACAACCTCCTGTATACCAGGCGAGGCAGCTAACATCTCGTCACCATGGTGCCCCAATTAAATTACTATTATTATTATACTGTGCACTGTTTAAAATTGCATTCGTGTATTCTATCAATATTACTTTCCCCCAGGTTCATGTAAATCTTACAACGATTCTGATCGCATTGTCTCGTGCCAATCGAAAGTTTAGCCACAGGTTATTTACAAGTTTTTTTTTGCCACATTTACATTTGACAGTGGCTGCGAATATAAACACTTATTAAGTAACACATTCAAATGACACCTACAGCAATAAATACATCAGGGGCATGAACATGTGATTTTATATGGTTAGGAGATGTTTCCAAAACAGATGCGAGTGGGACTTTACTTATCAGGTGACCAAGTGAAATGATTGATAACTTAGGCCCCCAATTTTCAGAAAATGGCAAACGAGGTATACGAGGAATAATAATACATGGTTAGAACTCTTAAGCCGTGTAAAACAAGGCCATTTATTTCATAATCAGGGGGTATGAAACTAAACCCAATTCCAGATCCACTTGTAGTCTACTTCTGTGGATCAATATGAGTTTGTTTCGTTATGTCATCAAATTATTTTCGTGACAGAGACAATGATGCTCCACTATTTAGTCAAATATTTGTCCTTTTTAATGGTATTGCAAAATGGCATATGTTTCAAGATGTGTGGAATATATCTATGCGTGAAATGTCAAATATTAAATTTGGAAATAACGCAACGTCAATTTTCCAGGCCAGAAAAATTTAGAGGATTTTTATGTTGCCTCTTAAGCTGAAATGTATAAAGGCATAACATTTTTAATGGACTGCTAAAACTATTATAAGCTAAACTTTACTCATTATTGATCCACAGTGATGTTCAGTAAAATATAAAAACACATTTAGTGTACCCAGTGGCCTAAAACCTGGTCTCCACGACCTCGTTTCTATCTATAAAGTGGCTCAAAAGTTTCCATTTCCAGCCCATTAAATTTTGATGCAACTCTCAATAATATATACACATAGATATGCAAATAAAATGAAATCAACAAAACCGCTGCTACAGATTGCTGTGGCCTTCCAGAGGGCCCAGTTGTCGCTGCGGTCAGCACTCGCTCAGCGGGTGCCACTTGGCGATCTGGCGGCGCGGATTCTCACAAACCTCGCGCCAGTGCTCAGTGCCAGGCCCCAGGGCCAGCCTCCCAATCACCTCGTCCTTGGTGGTGCGGTCAAAGTCCACCACTGTGAGCTCGACGGCCAGGTCAGAAAGGCCTTCCTCGGGCAGCTCAAACACAAACGACTCGTTGAAGACGGGGTTCAGCGTGCACTTCTTGACGTGCGTCTTCTTCTTGGCGAACCGTCGTTTCCCACTGTATATGTTCACCTTCACGTATGGGTCTACGGTGGGGGGGGAATAACAGACACAAACATAACCTTCAACCCATGGCTCTCTCTCCTTCTGCAAAATTGAGCAATGTAACCACACTCACAGATGGGGCTTTTACAGCAGTGTACAAGGTGGCATTATCGTGCTGAACAGAGGGCTTCTTTACATTCATAGAAGAGGGATTAAAAAAAAACTGAATGTAGGAGCAGAGAAGTGGAAAAGTTAGATTCCTAGTGGAGCAGAAAAAAGACTTAAGAACTGGAAAGAGGTGACATGAGGTGATGGTAACTGCATTTTATGAATGATGCAGCGGTGAGAGGAGTAAAATTAGTACTTGTGATTACATGGTCATGAGCATGTCTTTGGTAATGAATAGTGAATGAAGTCATTTGGGAGAGGTCAGTGGATTCTATTGTTTCCAAGCTCTACAAGACAACCGTTTCTATTGTCATTGAGAGTCTGGCCCCATTGAGGACAAATACTACTTGTTGTGCATGCTTTGCCTCCTGGTACACATAAAACTTATGTGAACAACATTTGCTGGTTATCAGGACAAAAAGATTGCATGCATATAATTCGCCTCCTGTATATATTCCTTTGTTCAATGAAGGTTATTGACCCAACTATAGAAAGGTAAAAGTTCTACCATTGGCTCAGAGTTGGAAGGTTGTACCACCTAGTGTTTGAGCAGGCAATCAATGCTTTCACTTTAATTTTCACTTTCACTATACTACACCTTATGTTGTGTTTTTCACTCTTACAACGCTTCTAATTCCGATGCCAGTCGCTCTTCACACTAACGACCTCTAAACTTGACCTCTCTTCTCCTCATACTCGTACTGTGTCTTTAGATATCATTGCATTTGTAGGCTTTGTGCATGATTTGTCTGGAAATATAAATCGCTTTTTTTAAATTACCAAAATACCAGTTTATGGTAAACCTAATGCAAGATTTTTTAAAACTCCGAGTCTATTAATTTTATGGATACAAATACTGTAAAAGTAACACATTCTGAAGAAAAACCTCGACTTTATTTAGCTTGAAAGTCTTGTTAAATACACTGTACAAGTTAGGGTAAACTCAAAATTATATAAAAAAGTTTGCATTGGGGATTTAGATTTCTAGATTTTATAGATGCATGTTCTCCAATGTTTAGTGACATTTTTCACAAAGACAACATTCACTACCTCGCCAAAAGACACATTTTTAAATACCATTCTCATTTAGTGCAGCTATCATAAGGTGTATATCATGTTTACGTTCGATGCGTGTGTAAGAGGTCAGCATGTTCCATTACTTAAAATATCTCCACTTTTAAGTATGGGCTGTGCTGATCTCTACTGGTGGTCTTGAGCTAATGCCAACAATTCCATATTTCTCTCTTAGGAAACACCCATGCCACATGGCACGCACCCGTTTAGTTCCAATAAAGTGTTACACTTTTGGGGATTGGTAATATTGACGAGTGGTAGTGCATTTCACACTCGTTACAAAGGTTCCCAGTTCGAGTCCAGTGGCTGCCCTGGTTAATACCGTATATCTGGTATCTACTTCAGAGTGGATGTTAAAGATCCAGTGACATTGTTTAAAAAGAGAGTAGACCATGTGTGCCGATATGAACGGATATATCTACTAGATTTTACAATGGACTCACAAATGTATTCATGTTGGAATACCACGTGGTTACATTGTCCCCTACTGCCAGATTATACCATCTATGAAACATAGCGCCTTCATAATTAGCTTGCACTATAATAATGGCGCACATACCACGTTGTTAAATAATTTTTGATGCTTATGTTATCTATGCATGCCAGACTAGGGACTGAGTCAACCTCAGACCAAAATTTATACTTACAAACTTAGATATGTAGAGAGGGAAGGGGAGGGGGGGGCATGGAATTACATATAGGATGTATAAATTGCATGTTCCCTTTACCCAGGAAAGCCTCGCTTAGTCTCAAGACTGTTTCGCATGAGCAGCCCATACTGTTACGACGCTTGGCCAATTCTACTTTTTGTCTGGCATGTGGGAGAACACCGGAGTCCTCGGAGAAAACGAAACTAAATACACCGCAGGAGAACACTCAAAGCTCAGCACAAGATAGATTTGTTAATCCATTCCTTTACTGCCATCTCCCGGCCACCTTCACAGACGAAGCCTCCCATGCCCGGTATTATTTGTGCCAACCAGGCTCAACTGTGCTTCTGAAGATCTAACAAGTGAAGGCGTGTTCAGTGTGGTTTGGTGATCTGATAATTTTCACATAAAAGTCAGAGTTTAAAATGTTATACGTGCTAATTTTAAAACTGCATTTTTGTTGTTCATTAAAAAAAAACACAGCAATGTATTAATGCTATTATAAGGGTGTTGCCATTCGTCTGGTTGTGACTTTTGAGGTTTTGAGCGGCCATACCTGAGAGACCGACGATGTCTGTTTTTGGAAGGTGCCTTGCCTTCAGCACAACCACAGTTAGTCTGCTCGCCGCTGGGTGGTAACACAGCGAGACCAGGATCTCTCCGCGGCCCACCGATTTCTAAACAAAACGTAAAAATGCAACAAACGAAAAGCGATTGCTATTGAGAAACGTCATCGTGATATAGAGACGGATGTCAATTACTCTAATAACTAGAGCATTTTAAAATATATAATATACTCTATATATGATGTTTAGTGAATTTCACCATCGATTATAATGCATCACGATTGTGCTCTAAGATAACCAAGTCAAATGGCACAGAACAACTCCAAAATATGGTACTGTGACGCTATTTTCATTGCCTCTTCTGCGAGGCTCTTTCACTATATTGCATTCCTTCATGATGTCATGTTGTCGATAGAGTTGCTTTCTGTAAGAATTATAATATATGTATCGAGTAACAATTAATATTTCTACCTTTAACACTCAAAGAGGTTGCCATAGTAGATTTAACAAAAAAATAATATATTTTGTGCAGCTATTGTTCCCAAATTGTAACCTTTACATAACTAATTTATTGTACAGGAAAACCATTCGCTTACAAATTCAGTCTACTCGAAAACCAGATGCAATTGCATGTGGGTATCTGGAGTTCAATTCGAGGATCTTAGCTGCACCATGTCAGTATGCAGAAGTATAACACCGACTACATGTCACTGCGTTACCTCCTACTGGACTAACTTAATAAAGTAATATTATACATCGTGATTGAATTCGGAACGAAAGCAGGCATTATAACATATTTTATCCAATTTTGATCCTGAAATGCTGTGTTTTGGACACCATTAATCATTAAAGCAGTACAAATTTAGTTAATGTCCCTGCTTTGTCATCATCATCATCATCCAGCTAAATGGTTTTTAGCTATTTATTAAATTGATCATGTTTTTGTTTTTACAAACGTGATAATGATCAATTACATTTATGAACATGGTATTGGATATAATCCAGGGTGAGCATCAGTGAAAGGGCTGTTAAGTTATATTTGAATCATAATAGAAAAGTCATGTTTATATATAAAGAAAATGTTGCAGCTAATGAGCACCCAATGCAATGGTGTTTGCATAGGAAAGGGCTTTAACCAACACTGAATATATAATACCTGGTGATTAATATAAAGGTGGTGAGGTTGATGAAGATTGTGATAAAAATAAATTATGGGACTCATTAGTCGCATACAATGCATTAAATGTGTTTCAAGTGTGTTTGATGGAACACCTTATTTAAAAGCATTTAACATTTTTAAGTACCGATTTAAAGCTTTCGTGACTGCAAGGATTCATCTTCTTTGGTTCTTTCGGTAAAGTCACGTAGAATGAGAATAAAATAATACATTGATAAAATAAAATAACACAATAATATTCTCACGACGTTTCGGCCACAACACAAGCGGCCTTCATCAGGTGAAGGGGACAAAACTGTCTGGAGGACAGCGCTGAAGGCCGCTTGTGTTGTGGCCGAAACGTCGTGAGAATATTATTGTGTTATTTTATTTTATCAATGTATTATTTTATTCTCATTCTACGTGACTTTACCGAAAGAACCAAAGAAGATTTTTAAGTACTTCATAATTGGAACGTTATTTTAAGGCCTTTCAGTCTTTTGTCAATGTATTATTATAAACACGGCACTACACCAATAGTAATAGTTATTGGAAAGCATAAATACATTTATTATGATATACTGTTCTCACTTAACCGAGCATGGTGATTTATATGGGATTTTTTTTTCACTTGAGTGTAAACAGAGTAAATCATCCGTGCCATGGTAAACTTCACATCGCAATTTTTGGCAGAATGCGGGACCAGTGCAACTCATTTCATTTGTGTAATATGAACTGTGTAACAAAAAAGATTGCCTAACATATAAAGGGTAATATAAATGAATATATTATAAATTAATATATTAATTTGAATACATAAGCACGTAACATTCAGGTAAAAACAAGATCCTATTCATAAAATCGTCCAATATATTTATTTTGTTCTGTATGATCTAATCCTCTAACACAATATTATAATTTTATAATGCTCAATCCTTATTTCAAAAAGTGTAGGCCATGTGCAGAGCTTTTTGCCGAGTTTAAATGCCAGGAAATGAATAAAGTTTTAAATCATGAGTATAACATCGTTTTGCCATATCCTATTTAAAAAAATGTGAGTTACCAGCTCTCCGCTCGTGTGAAAAACAATTACCTCACCTGTACATTTCTCTTTGTGATGTCTCGGCTCAAAAAGACCTTGTCGGGACTCAAATCAATTCCAGCCAAGGGCACCATCACCTCACCAATAACGTCATCTCGGGAGAATCTATCAAAGCTCAGAACGAGAAAGTGCAAGACGAGACTCTGGAGCTGATTGTAGGCAATGCCATAGAAGGTAAACGTTTCGTCGAACATGGGATCCAGCGTTCTCCTGAGCACTCGTGTTTTGATCTTGTGCTTCTTATCAGGCAAGATGGTCATTTTCACATATGGGTCAGAGCTGCCCGTCTGATCGTCCATTACGGGGAGACTGCGCGCCTCCCGTATTGTGACCACAAATGCCTGCTTTTGGAAATTGTACTCGACGGCAAAGAGGAGTGTGCCCAGGTGGACGTCTTCACCGTCAAGAGAGAACGGGGAAGGGCTCTTGCTCGACGACAGATCTTCAGCGCCTCTCCCGTCGCAGTCGGTGCGACTTGCCGGAGAGCTCTGCTCGCTGAACGAGCGACAGGATGGGTTTTGCGGCGAGCCCAGTTCGAGTCCGGGTGTGCTGCGGATTGTGTTTTGGTTGCCATCGGGGCTGGCCAGTGTGAGATTGCCGGACTGGGCTAGTGTTACATTTTGAACCATGACGGGTGGCTTTAGGCTCCTATTTTGGTTGTCCTTGAAGGGTTCTACCTCGTGTTTGTTCTCATAGCACTTCACTTCGCCCACTTCTTCAGAGTAGACATTTATGCCCTTTAAAATGTGAGCAAGTTTAATGGGTGATGATTTGCTTGCTCTCCTGGTTTTACCCAGGCAACAGATCCACGCGTATGCCGAGGCTGAGAGTGTCACAACCAACAGCGTGACGCCAACAAGTGCCAGCACAATTGGTGACACGTCTGTAAAAGAAGGGGATGAGGCACATACATGATACACCAATATTAAGATACAGGTACCGATTTAGTTTATCAAAATTATTTTCAAGTACAGTATTCCATCGGCTAATATTCATTGCTAGGCCTCGGCAAGGTAAGGTAATTTACCCTTTTTACCGGGTAAAAGGGTAAAGGTAAAGGGTCAAGGTGTCGACATGCCAAGGGGTAAGGTAAAGGGTAGGGTAAAGGTAGCGCAGAATAATTACCTGGTAGGGTAAAGGTAGCGCGAAGTATTACCCGGTAAATGCCTTGTTTACCGCTCGCTAAAAGCTCCGTGGCGCAGTCCATGGCCTCCATTTAAAATTGGAATCATCGAGAGTCTTCTATAAATGAATAAAGTGCTCTACCTAGCATTTACCTGTTATAAACCTTGCTCATGTGTAGTACCCCAGTAATTACCCTGTAATCGGGTAATTTGTAGGGGGTAAGGGTAGAAGGTAGGGTAGAGGTAGGCTCGTTGTTTTTACCTTTTACCTTACCTTGCCAAGGCCTATTGCTCGCATTCTATAGCTCAGCAGTAGAGAGCTGACGCTTGCTTGCGCGAGACCCTGTGTGCATTCTCTAGCAATGCCACTTTGTTATGTGGTGCGGCGGCACACGCTGTAAGCCAACACTCGGGACACGGGGCTAGTCACCCTGAGATCAAGATGTGTGGGTAACAGCAGTGACCACAATTCTCCATGGCAAGTAGGCAGTTGATCTGCACGGATTTTTAGTTTTATCCCTCTATGCGAGTTTTCAGCAGGTGATCAAATGTTCTACCACATATAAAATCGCTTATTAATTGAATGTATTGTTTGATATTGGTGGTGGCATAAGATTGTAATTTTGTTATCATTCACCACGTAAAAATAAAGCAAAATGTTTGTCCATTCACCTAGGTGCCTTCCACAGTTCAATGCATCGAAACAGTATTTTTTTAGCAAACTTTTGAACAGCTTTAAAATTTCTTTATCTGTCTTCGTGTTCTCCATTGCAAGGCCCGCGGGCCACTGGCGGCCCCTAACTTGCGGCCCTCGATAATATACAACATGTGAAAACACCCAATCGTGCTGTCCAACACAATGGCTCCAAATGTGTGGCAGCCCTCACACTGATGTCTTATCGGCGAAAGTGGGTCCACTCTGAAAATTCTTGAAGAACACCGATCTGTCTCATCAGCAGTGTCACTTGTTAAACAAATGCTGCACGGTCGTCTCATGTCATCGCCAAGTGCCTTCCTTAAACACCATGGGGCCTTACTCTTTGGTTCTTTCGGTAAAGTCACGTAGGTAGAAAAATAAAACAAAATAAAAAAGAATATATCACGACGTTTCAATCGCAACACAAGCGGCCGTCGTCAGGCGGAAAAAAAATAATCCAGCAGCAGTTCCACTGCTGGATTATTATTTGTATTCTCTTTTATTTTTCCACCTACGTGAATTTACCAAAATGGATTCCTGCAGTCACAAAAGCTTCAAATCAAGATTGAACCATGGGGCCTGTTAGAGCCCATTCTGCTGTTGAGACTCGGGACGTTAAAACCTACTTAGCCAGATTCTCATGAAAACATTCGACCTGAACCTTCATTGGCTGCGTCACTAAAATGTTCATGCATTTTACGTGGTGAAAGAGACCACGTTGTGCTCATTCTTTTCATTGTCATACTCATAATCCACCGCAACAGCTTTGCTGTAATAAATGATGTGCTATATTGCATTTCTGTAATCTGTTCAATGGGCCCCATAGCGTTCATGTATTGCTTTTATATATACCATCAGGCTAGCCAGCATTGTTTAACAAGCCATTATTTTATTATTTTATTGTTTCCCTTCTACGTGACTTTACCGAAAGAACCAAGAATATAAGCCACATGCCGTTGATGAGACTGAAAACCAGCCCACGATTTGCTTGCTTAGGCAAATGCTATTAGAATCGTTAGCTTCTTGGAAGGCTGATGAGGGATTAAAATGTTTCTAAACTGGTAGAATAAACCACTCAGGATGCATGATAATGATCTACGCATGTCGGTGTACGAGTAATAGGAATATATACAGCTGGACCCTCCTGAAACAGTCCTCAGGCACAATGTTTTTGAGGGTGTATCTGGTAAAATAGTGTTTAGCCCAACGTGATAAAAACAAAAAAAACAGTCATAGCTTTCCAGCAAAATGTCTTATTTGAAAATGTTATTTAAATTACCACTAAGCATGAGCGTACACTTTATAAAATAATGTATTTTATATTATACGCAATCATTGCACTGCATGTTACATAACAGATGCTAAATCTTTTAGCATTTTATGAAGTGATGTACTCCCAGAGGCCGTGGGCCCGATGGGTTGTGTAAGAATACTTTTATTTTTTATTTGGAATGATGGATATAACAGGGAGCCGCAGAGTCAGCTTATCTATCTTATTTTGTCGTGAAGCCCTCTCGTCGTGGCTAGCAGATCTCGACATTGGCATTTCGCTACATTATACCATACGCAAGAGCAGAATATATCTTATCAACCGTATGGTCATGAATAGCACATTACTGTATTCGTGACCATACGATTGGTAACATGTTTTACTTGACACCAGGGGTAATGATTGCACAGTACATAATAGAGGGGAGATGCTTAATCCCGATTAGTCGATCATCAGAGACGGGATTGTTCGAGCCTCTGCATTAGGTCGGCCTGCTAAGACGTCGTGACATCACGCCGAGCCCTCAATAAATAATCATTTCGCAGAATGTGGCATATCGTGAGAATACAACCTTTATTCCCCCCCCCCCCCCATTTTACATCCGATGCTGCTGCTATTTCTAGAAAGCAAGCTGTCCGATACTATATATCTCACGGGATACATACAAAAATGTAACGTACATGAAAGAAAAACTATTCCATTTAAGTAACGAAATTTGCAATCACTGGTTACCGCATGCATTTGTTATATAAACGTGTACTCATATATCAATAGGTTTGCTAGACGTCACTTTCATTGGACTTATAGTTTATAAATAATACGAGTATATACCTGTATTAATTGAGAAGACACGCACCATTGTCTGATACAGTATGCGAATGTATAGGCGTTAATATTTAATTGCATTAAGGTTGTCATGAAATATTCAGACCGGTGTCCTCCATCGCTCATTTTCCACCGGTGCACATGAATTATCCACGTCATTCACATGCAATATCGTTGTCTCTCAAATTCAGGACCCCCCCCCCCCCCCCTCAAAAAACAAAACACAAACGAAGAGTCTGACGGTGCGTTTGAACGTCATTTGTTGGCGACAGCGCTCAGAGTAAATGTATACACGATGCGTTAACGCGTGATATTTTACGAATGAAATTATTGCACGAACACGGTACAGTGCCGCACTTGCCAAGAGGGATACAACACAAAAAAGCCGTGGCCCTTCCTTCGCCCCGTGATTTGCTGTGGAATCAAAGCGACACTCAGACACACGCGCACGTCTGCTGCACCCCGGGCGTATTCTGACGACGATACACCAAGTGTAGCGATCGATAACAGACGGAGCAGCGCACATCCGCTGTGCGCACGCTCGGTTATTGCTGATGATGCACGGCTCCTGCCCACTGACGCTACCCAGCAAATGTTTTTTTTATATATAGAAAACGCCCCTTACATGTTGGCAAATTTCAAATTGTATTCTACAGTGTGTGTGTGTTAGACGTACGTGCTTAGACATCAACGTACGGCATGCTTTTCATTCATCGACATCATGTTGGTCATGATGATGATAATTATCAGCATCATTCATCAACGCTCATCAAGACAAACACTCATCAAGACAAACATCATCGTCATCACCAGAATCATCATGACTACTATCATTATGACCACACAAATCATCAGCATCTCGATCATCACCATGACAATCATGACCAGCATCATTACCATCACTATAATTGTCATTACCATCATGACCACCAAATTCATTACGATCTCGACCATCATCATCCTGACGATCATCATCTTGGTCGTCAACATCATCGTCGTGTGTGTGCGACTTCGCTCACCGAGGCTGGACTTGGAGACGGACACCTCAAGCATCGTGCCTCTGGCTGTCCGCACGGGGCTGCTGATGCTGCTGCTGATGTTGCTGCTGCTGATGCTGCTGCTATGTTGCTGCTGCTGATGCTGCTGCTGCTGATTTTGCTGCTGCTGATGCTGTGTTTAGCTCGGTGAGGACGCGAGCGAGAGCAGGAGGAGCGCGTGTGTGTGGTGAGTCTGGTGCGAGACACCCAGAGTCTGTGCGAGAGGGAGAGACACCCAGAGTCTGTGTGAGAGGGAGAGACACCCAGAGTCTGTGTGAGAGGGAGAGACACCCAGAGTCTGTGTGAGAGGGAGAGACACCCAGAGTCTGTGTGAGAGGGAGAGACACCCAGAGTCTGTGTGAGAGGGAGAGACACCCAGAGTCTGTGTGAGAGGGAGAGACACCCAGAGTCTGTGCGAGAGGGAGAGACACCCAGAGTCTGTGTGAGAGGGAGAGACACCCAGAGTCTATGCGAGAGGGAGAGACACCCAGAGTCTGTGTGAGAGAGAGAGAGAGACACCCAGAGTCTGTGCGAGAGACACCCAGAGTCTGTGCGAGAGACACCCAGGGTCTGTGCGAGAGGGAGAGACACCCAGAGTCTGTGCGAGCGGGAGAGACACCCAGAGTCTGTGCGAGAGACACCCAGAGTCTGTGCGAGAGACACCCAGAGTCTGTGCGAGAGGGAGAGACACCCAGAGTCTGTGCGAGAGACACCCAGAGTCTGTGCGAGAGACACCCAGAGTCTGTGCGAGAGGGAGAGACACCCAGAGTCTGTTTGAGAGGGAGAGACACCCAGAGTCTGTGTGAGAGGGAGAGACACCCAGAGTCTGTGTGAGAGGGAGAGACACCCAGAGTCTGTGCGAGAGGGAGAGACACCCAGAGTCTGTGTGAGAGGGAGAGACACCCAGAGTCTATGCGAGAGGGAGAGACACCCAGAGTCTGTGTGAGAGAGAGAGAGAGACACCCAGAGTCTGTGCGAGAGACACCCAGAGTCTGTGCGAGAGACACCCAGGGTCTGTGCGAGAGGGAGAGACACCCAGAGTCTGTGCGAGCGGGAGAGACACCCAGAGTCTGTGCGAGAGACACCCAGAGTCTGTGCGAGAGACACCCAGAGTCTGTGCGAGAGGGAGAGACACCCAGAGTCTGTGCGAGAGACACCCAGAGTCTGTGCGAGAGACACCCAGAGTCTGTGCGAGAGGGAGAGACACCCAGAGTCTGTGTGAGAGGGAGAGACACCCAGAGTCTGTGTGAGAGGGAGAGACACCCAGAGTCTGTGTGAGAGACACCCAGAGTCTGTTTGAGAGGGAGAGACACCCAGAGTCTGTGTGAGAGGGAGAGACACCCAGAGTCTGTGCGAGAGAGAGAAACACCCAGAGTCTGTGCGAGAGGGAGAGAGACACCCAGAGTCTGTGCGAGAGAGACCCTGAGTCTGTGTGAGAGGGAGAGACACCCAGAGTCTGTGCGAGCGAGACCCAGAGTCTGTGTGAGAGGGAGAGACACCCAGAGTCTGTGCGAGAGGGAGAGACACCCAGAGTCTGTGCGAGAGGGAGAGACACCCAGAGTCTGTGCGAGTGGGAGAGACACCCAGAGTCTGTGCGAGAGGGAGAGACACCCAGAGTCTGTGCGAGAGGGAGAGACACCGAGAGTCTGTGCGAGAGGGAGAGAGACACCCAGAGTCTGTGCGAGAGACACCCAGAGTCTGTGTGAGAGGGAGAGACACCGAGAGTCTGTGCGAGAGGGAGAGACACCCAGAGTCTGTGCGAGAGGGAGAGACACCCAGAGTATGTGCGAGAGGGAGAGACACCCAGAGTCTGTGTGAGAGGGAGAGACACCCAGAGTCTGTGCGAGAGGGAGAGACACCCAGAGTCTGTGCGAGAGAGACCCAGAGTCTGTGTGAGAGGGAGAGACACCCAGAGTCTGTGTGAGAGGGAGAGACACCCAGAGTCTGTGCGAGAGGGAGAGAGACACCCAGAGTCTGTGCGAGAGAGACCCTGAGTCTGTGCGAGAGGGAGAGCCACCCAGGGTCTGTGCGAGAGATTGCGCGGCGTGTGCGAGTCCCCCTGCGTTGCCTCGACGAATAACCTCAATGAAAGTCGTCAACAGCCGCGTCTGCCTACGTACGGAATGACGTAAATAAGGTCTCGTGGGAGGGGAGTGGGTAGGTGGGTTAGGGGGATGCCGCTGGGGTTCGAGAGAGAGAGGGAAGAAGAAGGATCGCCGCCTTCAAACGCTGGTGGGTGGGGGGCGATGGAGTGGTGGGAGGGGGGCGATGGAGTGGTGGTGGTGGGTGGGGGGCGATGGAGTGGTAGTGGTGGGTGGGGGGCGATGGAGTGGTGGTGGTGGGAGGGGGCGATGGAGTGGTGGTGGGTGGGGGGCGATGGAGTGGTGGGTGGGGGGCGATGGAGTGGTGGTGGTGGGAGGGGGCGATGGAGTGGTGGGTGGGGGGCGATGGAGTGGTGGTGGTGGGAGGGGGGCGATGGAGTGGTGGGTGGGGGGCGATGGAGTGGTGGGTGGGGGGTGATGGAGTGGTGGTGGTGGGAGGGGGCGATGGAGTGGTGGGTGGGGGGCGATGGAGTGGTGGTGGTGGGTGGGGGGCGATGGAGTGGTGGTGGTGGGTGGGGGGGATGTAGGCGGTGGGGGGATCACTCATCCAGAAACGCGCCCACGCCTGTGGGTGCGAGTTGAGAAACACAGTGCGCACGTCTCTCCTATTCCGCACCAATTCCACGTGGATATGACGCGCTGCCTGGGGTTATTAGTGGATGAAATTCTCCCCGGCCCGTGGTCCCGGTTATTACAGGGGTTGTTGGATGCCCACCGGACTTTGGCCACCTCTGGTCGGTGTGGACCGATAGGAGGCGTGCGTGTCTCTGTGTGTGTTGGGGTGGCGTGGGTTGGAACGGTTCGCGCGCTGCGCTGCGAACCCGGGGACGATTATCCGAACCGGACCTGGGCCTCCCCTAGGTCGACTCAGCCTCGAATGAGTACCTGGTGCGGTGTGTAATAAACATCACCGCTGGGGAGACAAAGGCGGCCGGGCGTGGTACTGGCCACCCACCCCCTCGCGTGCCGTGCCGACCTACATTGGTGTCCCAACAGTCTGGCAGAGCTGTACGCGGGATATTTGTCTTTGTGGTGGCTCGAGAATGGTTCATATATTATCACTCACCGGATTCATGATCATCGGCCCTTGTCTATCCACTGCTGGATGAAGCTCCGCACCCCCCCCCCACTTCCCAATCCGTCACCATCCCTCACGGTCCATCTCACTCCTGCTCACGAACTGAATGGTCTCTCGGCTCCGTCTCCATGGACATCGTCCTCTCGGACGCGTTCTCTCCATGTCGCTTACTCCGGTGAACCGACTCCGCGGGTTTAAATGATGTGTTTCTCAAACTGTTGAGAATCACAACTCCGCGTCATATAAGCACTTTCTTTTTTTGAATGTTTTGTTCCAAGCAATTGACCTGAACCGGTTTTATTTCCTTAATGTATAAAGGGCGGGTGCGGCACACGCTAAAGGGGTTTTTTTGTGTTTTGGGGCAACATCCCGAAATGTATTGGCAGAGAAATGACTGATTGTCCATCCAAATAGAACCGTACATCATATTGAAATAGAAACCTCGGTCATATTTAGTGGCTGTATTATATATTGGCGAGTTGTGCTGAGTGCAAATAGACACTTTGGGGGTGAAAATTATGTTTTTGGAACGAATTAGTGTGTTATCGCTAATGAGCACGAATCTTGGTGATTCAATACACACGTTAAATCCGCGAACGTTTCAACCCGACGAACCAGCTTCCATCGCCCATGGTGAACCCACTTCCATCACCCCGATTCAATTAGTTGAGCCGGTGATTCACTTCCTTGGTGAACACCTGCTGTTTCCCTGATTAGCTTATTACATTTTAAAGCACTATCTATGATCACTACAGCCAACGTCATCAGGCCTCATGACATTTCAAATGGAATCGTGAACGAAAAACATGTATGATGTCACTCACGTCCTCCTCCCCCCCCCCCCTTAGTGACTGTGTCGAATATAAATATATTTTGACAGCCAAACATAATTTGACAACCTTATGATCCCAGGTGTTTTCCATTTGTCCAATGCAGATGTTATTGTTTTTTTGTTTCAATGAGCTTCCCTCCTGAATCACATCTACAAAAATGTAAAATTTCAAGCACGCATTCAAAAGCAGGATTTGAGCTTGTTTGGAAAAATGTTAAGGAACAGAAAGAATAATGCCCATCGGTTTTATCTCGGTATGAAACACCACATTTGAGGATTCGTTTTGAAGGGGGGATAGATGCAGAGGAGAGGGGAAATTATTGAATTTCAATGAACAAACGGAGATGTTTCGATCTGATCATATGAGGAAATGTTGTCAAGTAGCGGTTGGATATCTGGATGCAAGGTAGAGGAGAATGACTATTGCGTATCGATATGTTCGGAGGTGGCTACTGTGCAGGGTCACTGTGAACTATGCAGTAGACCACTGCATAGTTCACTGAGCAAAATCGTTGCAAGAGTTTCCAAACATTACGGTTGGACGTCATTATTGATCGTTTATAACATACAACTAAAGACGTTTCGAATGTTCCAGAAGTCATTGTTTTTTTTTTAGTTTCCTAAGACACAGTCATCAAAATGCCTTCCCAGGTACCTACGACTGCTGCTATCATTGTGCATTAACAACTTAAATGTTTGAATCTGGGTCTGAGCGTACGGCATTAACACCAGGCCATACCTTTTTTAAGTACTGTACCTGCATCTTGCAAACTGAGACTCAAGCATGAACAGTGAAGAAAATATCCCACTGACATGAGTGGGCACTCAGAGGCAGGTGGTATCACGTGGAAGACAGAGTAATGAAAAGCCAAGTATGTATATTGAACTTCTTTCGCACAAGACTGCCCGCCATGCAGTATATATACACACACGCCCATGCGAGATCCTTAGACTCTTTTAAAAAAATGTAGTTTCATAAAATGTACTGTAGTTATGTTATATGTGTGCTAAACTGTGAGTTAACGAGTGATAACCATATTTTTAGAATTTACTGCAGGTTAAAGGGGCCCTTACAAGAAACGGAAAAGAAAATACACAGGCTGCCCTCTGTTGGATAGATTTATGCCACAAATGAATAAATACACATCACTGACAAAACACAATTTAGATCGAATTAACACTACCATGCCTTCATTTTGCCCGAACAAACTGTCTAGGTTTAAATTGACAAATAATGACTCCTGTTTAGGGAGAAAACAAAAAAACTAAATGTTTTGATTTCATTAAGCTCATTTTAAAATGCATTAAACCTTCGTCGATCACGAAGGGTTCTTATTTAAGCAACACTTAAAGCTTTTTCCAAAATGCGGTATAAGAAGCAGAACAGTGGCCTGTCACTTACAACAACTAAACCTCTCTCATCTCTCCTTTGACCTATTGTCCCACCCACTCTGTGCACCGTCTGTAGACCCATGTCTAAAATCACATACAGTATTTAGAACTCGCACAGAAAGACATGCGACTTACAGTTCACGTGTTTAGGCTAGGTCATGGCGAAATAAATCGCAGTTGTAGTTGAAATTTACCTTTTTTTTATACAATTCTCACCATTGGTTCAGGACCACATATGGTGATGAGCACCACCCCATTCTCGTGCCCGTGGAAAAATGCTTTAATTTTGCCCTAAATTACAACTGTGGACTCTTTCACAATCCACTGCTGGACGGTATATGTTGAACTTCTTTCGTACCGTACGTAGCCAACAGTGATTATTCGGAGGCGCGGATAAACGCCTTTTCAAGTCACCACCACCCCCCCCCTCGGTCCTGCAAAGTAACGATCCACCCAGCTCCTTTGCACTGAACAGATGTCATCGCTCCATCTCCCTGGCTAATGTCCCCTGCGATGTGTTCCATCCCTTGACTACCACTCCACCGTTATTCTTGACTATCAGCCGCCATGGCATGGCCCGATAATTGCATAATTTAAAAAAATAATATGAGTCTTTTAATTACATGTTTTACTACCACCACCACACTCTCAGCTCATCTCCGGAGAGCAAGCGGCTCCAATTGCGGAACGCAAAAACGCAAGCAACGTCAGTAGCTTTCTAAGGTGAGACTTCGAGGAGCGGAGAGACTCTTCCATCAGGATCAGAAGAACCACGGGCAACTTGGCGATGCCTGAACCACCTTCGTACAAAGGTGTCGGCTGCCGCAAAGCAAACCGCAGGAGGCGGGCTTGTCTCGACCGCGACCAGAACACGAACTGCATCTGCAGCGAAGAGCTGACGATGCCTCGCGCATCTTGCTCCAGTGGCGTTTGTTCGAGGAGCCATGCACAGCTTATGGTTTAAGTACCGTCTGTTCTCCGATAACGCTTGTTTCCCTAAGGCGAATTGGATATAACGCGGTGAATGTATGAGGCAAAAGTTTTTTTTTTATAACGCGGTGAATGCCGATGGGATATCACGCAATTCAGTGACCATGACTACGTGGCGCGAGTGGAAATAAGCGATTGCTACGGCTGCCTCGGCGTAGCATCATCACACAAGGTGGGATACTGCTGGATGCCTCTAGATGCTACCCACGCGCTTCAGTCATTGTTCAGCCCGTGTGATATCGTGGACTGTCCTTTTACCCTATATTATGTTATTTATTATAACGAGATTTTTCCATAACGTGGTGTTCTTCAGGTATGCAACTCCCGCGTTATAGGAGAACAGACTGTACAGTACGATTACTGACCATGTGCGGCAGGTGCGCATGAATGGTCATCATGGATCTAAGTTGGTGTGATGCACTCGAAATGAATAAATTGTATTTTCTCTCAATGGGCTCACAATGAGTGTGCAATGCGTATGGGGATTATTCAATGGAGGAAATTCACAATAATGATCATTTATAGCCCGGTGTCAATCACCTGCTGGACGTAGGTCTCCCCATGCTGTTTCAGCTGCAGGTGTTGTTCTCCCATTCTTCATGCTGGTCGATGGCGGAGTCGAGGATTAGGTTCCGATGCCACTCGCCGCCGATGTTAGACATGACCAGAAATCAAACGGAGATCGCTGGGTTCACGGTCTACAATCGCTGGCCACAGACGTTGGCCTACGACCAGTGCACGGAGTGATTGATGGTGGTGTGGCGCTCGCCTGTCATCCAGCATTGTGGAGGAAAAGGTTGGTGGGCCGCACAGATGCTGTGCAATGCCCTTTCCGTGTGCATCAAGGTGCCATGCCACGGTTCGCCAGGAGAATGCAGTACAGCAAAAAAAAAATGTGAACGCCATACTCTCTGGTTCTTTCGGTAAAGTCACGTGGATAGAACAAATAATAAAAGAAAACACGACGGATCTCTGCAGTCACGAAAGCTTCAAATCAAGATTGTAAACTCTGTCTGTAATGGGATAGAGTGTTTCCCCCTCGCCTGCGTGGGTTCTCTCGGGTTGCTCTGGTTTTTTCTCCCACATGTAAACATTCACTAATTTGCCGATCACATCTTACTATATATAGAGGGCCGTAGAACTTGGGAAATTATTAGTGCCGGCTCACCGAGTGGCTGTCTAGCTGCTTGTGTGTGGTTCCTCATGCCCCTGTGTCGTGATCTCTGTCTCCGAGAGTCAATGAACACGTTATAAGTTGCAATTATTATTCGGAGTAGGGTTTTGATGTTTCTATTTACAGGCCAAATGGTAAACTCCTTTAGAGAAACCATCACTTAAATTGACAAAAAAACTAAACACATTCGTCAATAATAGTACCTTGAAAGAATACATATATAATAGGCAACGTTTTGGATAATGGCCTTTCTCATAGTAAATAAGGAAATGGATAGTGTTGTTTGTCTAGAAGCCGATAGTGTTGAATGGACAATTGTTTAATGGTGTTACATGCTATTAATTGTTGGTATAACAAATGTAAATACACACTGTGTATTTCCTAGCTGAATCTGTTTGTCAATCTAAAAATGGGCATTTTGCAACTTTCATTGGTCTTCATTTTGTCGTAGTAATGTATTTTTTTGGTAACAAAAATATGTAAATGTACTCTTCCATTTGCGGTATTCATTTATCCAGCATATGGCAGCAGTGCCTGTTTTGTTACATCCACCATTCAAAGCCATAGTGTTGCTAAAAGCTGAGAAAGACAAAGTACAACGTGTTTAGGATGTTAAAATTTACTTGGAAAGAACTCAAGGGTATTCTACTTTTGAAATCGCAGCATCAGCACCCATTCCAAGTCATGCTGCTTTTCCCACTTGTTAACTATTGCACTTATTCGTACTGAAGAGCGCTCAACTGAAAATGCACGATGAATGGCTTATGTATGTAATATGAACATAACTTTAAGTGTTTGAAGTCTATGGGCATTAAATCATCAGGCAGAGTGCCCCTTTTGTGGCTCATATATTGTAAGCATGATGGGCGAGTGCATTCGATGTTATAGCCTAAAAGCTACTCCCCTTGTTTAATCAGCAGGTCTAGTGCTGTACCTAATTTACAATGTACTTATATTTACACAGTGAATGCATAACTCCATTACTTAATAATGATAATACTGGTAGCCATTGGAATCAACTGGAAAATCATTGCCTCAGCGTTTCCACCATAATTCCTTTTACACGCCTTGCATTCGAAATTAAAATAAACTGGGCTCACAGACGTTTTGGTGATGTTATTGGATGGAAGCAGGAAGCCTATTTGCGTAAAAAAAAAACTAATTTCTAGTACTTAAGCAATCAGCAGACTTAATAGATATTTTCTCTTCAGAAAGCTATGTTAATTAATTCATAACACGTTGTGTAATGATCCATGTGGCACACCACACTAAAGAATCTCAAACAGTGGTAATGGGCTATATTTAACTCAAACCAACACAGATCACTCGAAAAAGTAAAGTGGAAAAGCAATAGCCTCGTATGCATAGGTGGCAAATATTTGACATTGCTTTCTGACTGTAAGCTCACGTGAGAGCGCCTCAAAACATATTCATGAAAATGAAATTGTAATTGTGCAATATGGCGTTTTAGCCTGTTCTTCATTTTCAGGACAATATGTTATGAAAATGTAACTCGTGTAGAGTATCTGCTCGCCCTTTGTAAGGTGTCTGAAACCTTGTGCAGGTTTACTCATCCGATGCCTGCGAGATTGATTACACATTGCAGAAGTCACTTGTGGTGACGCCTTTACAAATATGGCCAATGTGGCAGAGAATTACGTGCTGTGGTTAACCATTATATTGCAGAACTAACCTTTGCTTTTTGTTTTAGAGTTTTCACGACCATGCAAAACATTATTTGCCCATTGCGAAAGCTGTGCACATTACAGGACGAAATTATAACGAACCAAATCTGTTCACTATGTGTTACACTGCTGCATAATTAAACAATCTGTTCAAATACATCATGGGACCTCCTTTGCCAGTGTCAAACATATAAGAATAGGTTTTCCCTTTTTCCTGGCAACAAAACAGGTGTTAAGATTTCGATTTAAAGCTTTCGTGACTGCAATGAGAATATTATTATTGTGTTATTTTATTTTATCAATTTATTATTTTATTCTCATTCTACGTGACTTTACCGAAAGAACCAAAGAAGAGGTGTTAAGATGTTAAAACACCAAACTGAAACCTTTTGCAATGAATCATGTCTGCATTAACCACAGACACTTGTGGTAAAAATACAAACAAAAAACATGCTCTGACAGTTTCGATTTAAAGCTTTCGTGACTGCAGGGATTCATATTCTTGGTTCTTTCGGTAAAGTCACGTAGAAGGGAAATAATACAATATTGTTTTCTTTTTTCTTTTATTGTTTCCCTTCTACGTGACTTTACCGAAAGAACCAAGAATATGCTCTGCCAGTATATGCATTGTCTTTGAAACTGATTGAACCACACCGAAGTCCACACCGAAGTTAAAAAATTGGCAGCGATAAACCCTGAATGAAATGAAAGGAGGAAGTCAATTAATTCTGGGTTTACTACTACGGCTCAGTTGAAATATATTTTATACATTCCCTGCCCCTTGTAGCAGAATTAACTTGTCGTGACTCATCCCACCTAAGTCATCAGCTCTGTAGACAAAATTTACTCTTCCAGTCTCTCTTTATGGTGACCACAGCATGCAGGGGCTATTGTTACAGATATCGGGTTTTTTATTACTCATCTTCACGTTGATCAACTTATATGATGAGATGAAGGTTCAAAGAAGTTGATAATTGAGGTGATAATTATCATCAACGACGGTTCTAGTTTGCTCTTATTTGGAGTTCAACTCTGCGATTCCAGTCTTTCGTGTGTGTCTTTCAACTGTTAGGTCTGTTGGTCATTACCAGATATCCTTGTCTCACAAATCAGACGAGGAGCGATATCCGCCTAATCAGGGTCTATTAAGAAAACATTAGCTACATTAGCAACCAGATGTTTCAATATGAGTTGGGGATTTTTTTTTCACCTTAGTCTGTAAATACTTTTAATAAAATTCTAGGTTTGCATGTCCTGGAATTTAACAAATCAGGATTTCTATTTTTGTGATGTAATGAACAATGAATATATTTGTCTTTCATATGATACAGGTTTGCACACTCCAGCAGTTTTCATGATGACGACATTATGAAAAGTTTTACTCTTAGGTTAAAGGTGCTACTCATCATCCGTCGCTTGTCCCTGGCTGGCACGTAGCGGTCCCTGGGACACTCCGCTAAGTGACCCAATGCTGGGCACACCACCACGCAATCCAAGACCACGGTATTTAACGTCAACCTCAACAGGATTCTTCTTCTTCTTCTATATGACTGACGTAGATGCAGAGCAACGACTACAATTTCTCATTCAGGTGGTCAAGCCAGATAACCGCGTCACGAGCAGCGGAGTGGTATCGCTGTGATGTCTCCTTGGAATTTGTGGATAGGGCATTGCGTCATTATATGTGCAATAAAACACTTCGATGACGAACGTTGACTTGTGTCTTTATTTATATCTGTGTCGGCTGAACAGCTCCACGCTCCTCCATTCGGATATTAACGGTTCCGTTCTTCTCTGCGCGGCGTGTGTTCACTCACGCTCCCCGCTCCCGCGCACCACTGGCGTTCCGGAGGCGCGCCACGTGGTCCCGCTTCCAGACTTCCTACACCGACCTCGGGCCTCTTCCTGCTTCCCCTTATATCCCTCTCACGCGGAGCCAAACCCCGCCTCTAGCCACGTCCCTTCTAGAACCTTCCCGATGGTTCCCCGCGAGCACCCTTGAGCTCCGCCCCTGATCTTCGGCCCAGATGATCCCAACTTAACTTGATTGGCTTATGGCTGATACAGCGGAGCCGATCCAGGCGATCGGCGACCGTCGGTGTACTCTCTTATTTCATCTGTTGTACGGTCTGTTTTGGATGACCGCAGTCGCACATTGGAGAGTTTTGAACGTTTTATTTGTGCACAAAACCATGGCATCAGCCATGGGTTTGTGTGGAATTTTTAGCCACAGATTTCGATGCAGAAGATTGTTCTGTTTCCCTTGTCAGCATGGATTTATTTTAGCATATGCCGTTGTAAAAAATGTCACAGATAATGATCATATTTATTATAGTCACATCACAAGTGTATCTCAGTTCCTTCTTTTTAATCTGTACAGTATTTAATTATCTATAAATATGAATCCAAAACTAAAGATAGCTGAAACCGTTAGACCTTTCACCCCCTTCAGTGTCTCACTGGCCATAATTGTTGTTGTATTGTTGGCTTCAGATGCGGTTTATGGTGGAACCTGAGCTTCGTGGAAGATCAAACCCGGGGATCTTCTGCGTTGGGTCTTTCGCAAGGGTGTTCGTGAGTTATTTTGAACTCCTTTAAGCTCAAGAGTGGTGCGCGTCCACGTCAACTGCCCTCCTGCCCCCGAGGGTCGACTCCAGTCCCGCGGTGCCGCTTCCGCCGTCGTTAACGGGGCATGGTGCACAGGGGCTCTCGCGTGATCTCTGAGCCGTGCCGCAGTACGGGGAGGATGTAACATCACGGTGGAGGCAGATCTTTGTTACCTGGTTAGACTCGTGTACAGGTCGCTGCCGTGCGTTGTTGACCGATCGTCGCGTTGCTATCGATGTTTATGTTTCTCCAAACTCAATGCGACTTAGTTGTTTGCAGAATGCAGGGCCAAGTATAGCGCTTCTTCATGCGTCCAAACAATATTTTCCGGAACATTAGTTTGTAAATACAGTAATAACAAAGCAATTAGTGTGTTGAATCAAATATGTCTGGAGGCTCTTTTAAATATGGTATGTTTGTAAAAAAAAAAAATCGTTGATAAATCACGACCATTACCGTGACTAGAAAGCTTTAGAAAAATATGTTATATATATATTACAGCTGAACTATATAGCTCATTTTCAGAAGCGACCTGGCCACAAATGATTGCTCAACGAAGTGGCTTATCACGTGGCAACGCATAGCAGCCACATACTCTAAACGCGTTGTTGATTCTAAATGTGGAGTGAAAAAACCAAATGTTGACAAGCAAACAGCCACGATGCCATTTGAGGGGTAGAGATCGAGAAAACAAATTGGTGTCAGCCACTTCTGAAACAAAGGCAGGCTGGTGAAGTTCAGCTCCATTACACCGTCGTTGCTGGTAATTATCACCTCATAATTAACATCAACGACGGTTCTAGTTTGCTCTTATTGGAGTTCAACTCTGCGATTCCAGTCTTTCGTGTGTGTGTGTGTCTTTCAACTGTTAGGTCTGCTACGGTCATTGCCAGATCTGCTTGTCTCACAAATCAGACGAGGAGCGATATCCGCCTAATCAGGGTCTATTGGGAAAATAATGTTGTGCACTGATTCTAGTAATTATTGACAGTGATAATTAACGTTTTCCTGAAATTGACGTTGTGAACAGAGTTTCCAGCTGTAATAACTTAATTATCATCCCGAGAAGGGGCATTGCACTATTCATTCCTTTACAGGTGATCGATTAGTCCGATGCAGTTGAGATGTTGATCGTGATACTAATGTAGTAGTCTTGTATGGACACAGAGTCGTCGTAGGAGGCAACACGTGTATTCTATAATTATAACAGTAACACAACTAGGTCCCTAACACGAAGGGGTAATGGCCCCTTCCACCCACAACCTAGGGAGGTACAGCCTAACGTACCCCAGCCACTGGGCTAGCTGCTCCTATAGCCCTCCGGCTAGCTGGACCAAGGGGAGGCTGATTGACCCACCGCTGGCTCGGTGGGTCCCCGACCACTGGGCCATCCAAACCCGGCCCTTAGAAGGACGTCGGGCTGAGGGATCCTCAGGGTCCGAGCCTCCCGACCACTGGCACCGCACTGAGCCCCGGCCCTTAGAAGGACGTCGGGGCTTGGGGTCCAGGGTCTTGTCTCCAGGTGGCTTCTTGACTTCGGCTTGAGGCGAACTTCCCTCTGCTCTCAGGATCCCGCCTTTTATACAATTCCCCACCGAGGGGCAGGGTTCTGTGGGATCACACACACCCCACAGCCCCCTCCCCTCAGGATGGGTCCCGGTCAAGGGTAACACAACCACCCCGCACCGGTAAGTACTGTTTGGCGTGTGCGTGTTCCAGCATAACCACCACAGTAAGTGCAACATTGTGTGGTGGCAAAAGTATAATAAGAAATGTGTGGCAATCTTAAGCTGACACCAATTTGTAAATGCTAGACAGAAGCAAACATACTTTATACAGGGCCTTCATCTTTGACAACTACTACGAGAGCCAGTTGCAGAAATCCGGGATAGTTTTCTTGTTTCACGTGTACTTGTAACAAGGTGGCCTTTTGTTTTGTTCGATCCACGAAGTAACCTTTTTCTTAACTTTAATTAAGCAATTGTTTGAAGTTGATTGTGACACGTCATAGAATCACACCGTGGTGGAGGAGAGAAAAATCGTTAAATGCCGCCTACATTGTGCTGTTTATAAGGCGTATAACAATGAAAATGATTTATTTATTAACATCAACACTCTCGCCAAACACACTGCCTTAATAGAAAAAATATAATCGCGGACGTTTCAAGCAATAGCCCTTCTTTGTGGCACATGACATTTTTTGCTTGCATGTGATGAAATGAAGGTGAAAGGAAAATCAAGTTAATTCTGAAAAAGGCTTCAAAATAGTTCTGGGCAATGACCCTTCTTCATCACGGATGAGCCATGAAAAAAGGGGCATTGTTGACGAGTGTGTTGAGGTTTGTTTTGTTATTTGTGCGTGTGCACCACTGCCAATGCACCACCCCCAGATCATTTATTGATTCAAATCGATTGTTTATTCTCATGACCAGGGGCGGAGCCAGGATTTTGACTTTGGGGGGCTGAATTCAATATTTTGAGATATCCAGTGTGTTTATGTTTTCCAATGGGCGCCACAAATGTATAAAACAAATTTTATTGGATTTGAACACGGAGTTTATTAATAGGTCGGAGCCGCTGATGTGGCTAATAAGTTCGATAAGTTCGAAAGGCTGCCGCTCAAGCAACCTGCAGGGCAGCAAAAGGTGGCAGCCTGCAGCATTTTGCAGCAGCCGGATATCCGGTTATCCCGATTACCGACTTTCCCAAAATTTCAGGGGGGGCAGATCCCCCCCCAGCCCCCCCCCCCCTGTGGCTCCGCCCCTGCTCATGACTTGCATTGAATCATGCAAATCGCTTACCGTGCTTACAAAGAATGCCAATTATATGCAAAAAAATATGGAATTTCATTTCAGTTAAACGAGGAAAAAATATATAAATACAAATGTGGCAGTAAAAATAAGGCAAAAATAAAATTATTCTGAAACTGAATCACAATCCATAAATAGTAACAATTGTTGGAGGGGAGAATGGTAACATCTATAGTTTTTCAGTAAGTACCAATGCATTTGAATTAATTACCGAATTAATATAATTTTGTTCACAATAAACAATGCATGCAATAATGGATTATTTACGATTCATGGAAATGGTCATCGCGACGCATGGTTTATCCACTGCTGGATGAAGGCCCTCCCTCCGCAACGTCACCACCCCTCACCATCAAGTGATGCTGCAATGATCCCCCGATCCTGCTTACGAGCTGATGTTACCGTATTCCCCAAATACTGGATTGGAGAAATAAAGGCGTAAACATAAACGTATTAAGACCTGTATGGAATGCATATGCTGTTACACAGTACAAACAAAACACGGATAAGCAATACAAACGAAACTGTGAAAATGACACGCAAAATAATTGAATAGCAATAATAGAATTACGACAATCCATTTGCTAGGACGGTGAACCACTGTTTATTAGACCACTGTTTATCGAAAGTTAGATGTGTCTAGCTAAAGACTATTTTTTATTCTGCCAGGTAAGGCCCACTTATCTATATAACTCATTATCAGAAGCGATCTGCCCACAAATGGTAGCTCAACGAAGTGGCTTATGTGAAAATGTACGTATAGCGGACAAATAATCTAAACGCATGTTTTCTAAATGTGGAGAGAAACACCGGAGGACCCGGAGAAAAATCCACGCGACCACGAGGAGAAGACGCAAACTTCAAATATACAACAGGCGTTGGGGTCGGGATCGGACCCACGACCTCCTGTATACCAGGCGAGGTAGTTAACATCTCGTCACCATGGCCCCGAGTTACATTTCTGCAGAAGACAATAATCAGGGATTCGTTTCCATTTCTGGTGGCATATTTTCTCGGGGGCGACCCAAGCCCCATCGCTCTGGACCCAACCCACCGCCCGACAGCAGGGCCATGCTTTCCGGAGCTGAGGCCCCAGCGGCTCCAGCGGCCGACATTAATCCCTCGGTGTAACGGTGCATCGGGTAGTCGATTGGCATTGATGGCGAAACTCGCAATGCGTGCAAAGAATCGCGGGCGTGGCAAATATGAACGTTTTAGGTTTGTGCGTTGTAACTGGGTTCACGTGACCCACGCAGCCACTCGTGGCCGCTACATTTATCCCCGTGAAGAGGGGCCATTGCCCGAAACGTCACCGACGATTTACATCAAATGTTTGCGGCAGTGCTGTTCGCGAGTGTTTTGAGTTTTTATTTTTTTTACTATAAATGGTTCAGTGTAAGCATTGCGGATTGTAAAGATAGCATAAAAATAAGACTAAAAGCCATGCATATGTCGAGTTAACTGCGGTTGAAGAACTCACATATTAGTTATCTGCATTCGTACTAGAAGCGTAATAAGCAAAGCAACGCAAATGCGAAACAGTAAGAAAATACAATCTTGACTTAAAGCTTTCGTGACTGCAGAAATTAATATTCTTTGGGTCTTTCGATAATGTCACGTAGATAGGTTCAAAGAAAATAACAAAAAAAACTGAAGACGACCGCTTGTGCTGCGATCGAAACGTCGTAGTTTTTTTGTTTGTTGCTATTTTCTTTGAACCTATCTACGTGACTTTACCGAAAGAGCCAAAGGGACAGAAAGAAAATGAATTGATATCGCGATAATCGTGGAATTGAACATCGTATCGTGATATCGTGAAGAACCGCGGCAGCCCTTGTTGAGTGACGGCTGCTTCCGTGCCGCTGTTTTGTTTTGCTGACATCGCGGCAGATGGCGCTGCCTCTTCGCGAGCGCTTCGACATTTTTATCGGCCGATTACGTTCGTCACGCATCGGTTCCTAACCCTTTAATTAAAAGCGCGCACGCTTGATGTGTGCGTGCGTGCGTGTGTGCGCGCGAGCGAGGATTGATGGCTCAGAAATGTAATGAGCGGGGTTTTGTTGTTGTTGTTGTGGTAATATGTATCTTTTTTTGTATCCATAATAGATGGGGGTTTTTTTGTTGGGTTAGATGGCATAAATAAAAAAAAAATGTGTCGTGAAAACCCGCCACCACCCGACACAGCCAAGCAGTAAGGGTTGTCACGTAAAAAGAATATGCCAATTCGTCACTAGTACAGCACACCGGTGTGTTGGAGAGCCAAGCCACAACATTTACAATCCGAGTACGACGTTTCGCCAGTAATTACAACTAGCTTCATCAGGCGACAGCCAGATTAACGTGACAACCCTTACTCGTTGGCTGTGTCGGGTGGTGGCGGGTTTAACGACACAAATTTACGCGATCTAACCCCCCCCCCAAAAAAAAACAACAACTCAATTATGGATGATATTGGTCGCGAAAGCCTACGTATTAAACTGACTAACCATGTATTTTTTTTGTTACACCGAAATTATATATTCGTTATCGATGTGCACCAACCCAACGCCTTATATATATATTTTTTAACAGCACGTGTCTTTTGCAACGTGACTCGCCACCCACTTGTTGCTGCGTCAGACCAGGTTGGAGAACGCGCTGTGTGCCGGAGCAACCGCGTTGATGTCGCCTGTAATTAGTGTGACCTGGGGGGGCGGGGGCAGCAATTAAGTCGGCAGCTCGCGCAGCGCGTAACTGCCGAGTGGATGAAACCCACAAGCAGCGTGTCATTGACGTCGACCTCGTTAGGAATTACATTCTCGTATTTTGCCCACAAACCGCCGAGGTGGGAAGAGGGGTATTTTCCGGAGTTCAGACTCGGACAGCTCTGGATAAAATGAACCCCTTAAACCTAAGTGGGTATGTGGGCTGTTTGCCTTTATTAAAACGCGTGAGAGTCTATTGCGTCAGAGAGACCTGGGTTTATCTGATATAGAGTGACAGTCATTACCATTACTGGTTTTCATTGTCTACTTAAATACAAAGTAGGAATTTCAACTTATTGGAATAATACATTAAAACTTCCCACATTTGGTAGTATACACAATAATACTCTGGTTTTTTCGGTAAAGTCACGTATGTAGAAATTCCGAAAAAATGAGTAATTTATGCAGTCACGAAAGCTTTAATTCTTTATTTACACAATAATACATTATTTTGAGCACTTTATAATTCCACGGTTGGATTAAAGGCTTGCAGCGCCGTGTCTGTTAAGATAATAGTTTGGCCATACTTGGCCACTCCGCTCAGTGCGTGTGGATTGTTGAAACGGGCGGGAGGGGTCGAAGTAGCACCGGTTTGAATATCGCTCACACTGATTGTTTGCCTTTTGCCAGGTTTGTGTGCAGTGCGCTAACCACTGCGCCACCGTTCCGCCACTCCACCCCAAACCCAGTAACGCGACAGCGTCGGAAGCGCGGAGGCTGACGCATGCCATCGCCCGTGGCTGTGATTATCTTTTATTTTATTCAACACCTATAAACCAGCGATTCATACGACCGTTGTGATGTATTGACAGTGGGTGTGCGGCAAGGCCGTAATTATAATATATATTGTATACATACATTCAAATATGTCCAAAATGTCCCCCCTAATATAGTGCTATAAAAATAAATAATTGCTATGCTATGGAAATAAAAACAACAATTTGCTAAACCTTGACCACAATATCTGGACTTCATATAAATCAATGCATAGATTTATGTTTATATGATTGTGGTTATGGTTGTACTTTATTAATCCCTAATCTCTGCCATTACATACAATGAATCAAGAGATGTAAAAAAAGTAAAAACAGAGCAATGTAATACAATACACTATTAGACATTATTGTCAAAAATAAATAAAAAGTCCATCCCATGTGTTAGTGAATTTTTTTTTATATTTTAGACAGGAAATGAGTTTTCAAATATAGATTTTTTTTTTCTGGGTTGGGACCCCCAGATACCCTGGAATATTTGGTCCCCCCCCAATGTTGACTTCATGCCTACGGCCTTGGTGTACGGTAGCTTCAAAGTAAAAAAAAAATGCATACGCACATTTTATTATTAAAAATATAGCAATTTCTGTATTAGTGCATCAAAGAAAATCACCTTTCTGTAAGAAACATTACTGCAATATCATATCGCTGTGTAAAGCATACGTGGCGGAGCGCTGCCGTAGTGGTTAGCGCACTGTGCTATAAATCTGTCTGCCTCGGTTCGATAGCCGTAAACGGATACAATTAGTGGCGAGCGATCTCTGAACAGCTCCGGGGGACCTACCCCTAGCACCTTCCCCCCCCCCACACCCATCACCAACCCTCAATGACCAATGCAGTGAAGTATGGTCAAACAATCACCGTTACCGACACCGCGTGGTGGAGAGAGAGAGACTGCATTCAGCACCTGATAACAAAAGGGGCTAGAAATAAGCATTCGCTACAAATATAACCTCAGCAATATTGAACATACCGAAGGAGATATTTAAAAAAAAACCCACCCCCAAGCGATGTATGCCTACACGCATAAAGCAGTGGAGACGAGCCGCGTTCAAACATTTACATTTATCTCGAGCGTTTGCTTTTTTTGTATTTAACCTTTCCCTTTAATGAATGGAACGCCTCCCTTTCAAAGCAAATTGGAGTGGCAGCGCCGTGACGCAAAAGGGGTTCCGTAATTGGAAGGGATGACACCCGACGTCACTGGCAGTCATTGAGCAATAACACCCCCCCCCCACAAACCCCCCCCCCCCCCCGACACGCACTCGAGAGTGACTATAAAAAGCCGAGCTCTCGTGCTCCTTGCACTTCTCTCTCGCGCGCTCCCTCTCTCTCTCTACTGCTGCCGCTCCTCCTCCTCCCCGCGCGCGTGTTCCGCTCCACGCCACAGGCAGAGGTCGAACACGAGCGCACAGTCGGCATGGTGTCACAAGTTTCGCAGCTCTCCCTCCGGGGCAAACTCGATAACATGCTCACCTGGGTGACCATGCGGCCGTGCAGCGAGGCGGGCCCCGAGCCGCCGACGATGGTGCCAACGCGGCCCAAGGACATCTTCAGCATCGTGGTGACGCCGGATCGCATCCCTCGGTTCACCATCCCCACGCTGGACACGTGCCACTCACCGTTCCTCAACACCCGCTGGAGAGATGCGCTGAAGCAGCAGCAGCAGCTGCAGCCGGAGGACGATGGACAACTGGACTGCGAGTCCTGCACTCAGAAACAACAGCAGCAGCAGCAAGGAGAGAGGAGCAGTCCCGAACCGGTGGCCTTTGTGAGCGTGGACCCCGCGAGGAAAGCTCTCAACATCCTCGACTCGGCTTTGTATCGGGAGAGATTGTCCAAGCGAAGCTCCACGGCCACCTGCAGCTCTTACGAGAGCTACTCGGAGAAGCAGAGCGCGAATGACCCTCACCCTGACCCCGCGACCAGAGCGGCGATGTCTCTGCCTCACTTGGCCAAAATCACCACGCCGTACGGATTCCCGGCGCTGGGCGAGAGTCCGAACATCCGTCGCAAAGAGTCGCTCTTCTTCGAGGACGGGAGGCCCTTCCTGCCCTTATCTTCGCTCGTAGGGCGCAGGAAACCGGGCGCACTGCTCTGCAGGAGCCGCTCCACACCCATCGACACTCGTCAACTCCAGAAGCACCTCGGCTCCACGTGCCTCCAGGTGGAGGAGGAGGAGGCCGCCCAGCCCGTCAAGAGAGACTCTGCGGACGCGGACTGCGAAGTCCCCAAAACGCAAAAGAGTAAATTCCGAGCAGTCATCCGCAAACACCTCGGCAACATCAGGCTCATGAAGGCAAGCTGTCAACTGCCCTGCAACTCTGACAAAACCATCGCGCCTGTGGAGAGAGCGCCCAGCCTCCAGCACTTGCGGCAGTGACGCGATAAATGGGTTATATACAATCTCGATGTGAAGTTTATATCCAGAGCGACTAAACATTTTTTTTTGGCCAGAAGCGATTTGAACTGTCACTGGTTATTTACTACTTAAATGCGATGCGGTGAACTTTACAGCCTGTGAATATTTCTTTATGGACTCACTACATCTTGATATGTATATATTTTTTTAAAACACATTCAAACATATGTTGTTGAATGTTTTACATGTTTACTCCCGAACGCTGTTTTTTGTTGAAGACGAACAATGTAAAAATGTACATTACTTTGTGTACGAACGCTGCCCTCTGTGTTGCGTTCATTTGTATGCCTATTCCGTCAAAATACGCAATTACATTCCATGTCACAGAATAAAAAAATAAAACGTACACTATACTCACCGTGAATGTGTTTATGTTTACGCTAAATTCAATACGTTTCTTGGGTGAGAAAACTTATGTTAGACAGTACCGGCAAAATTAATCAAATTAATTGAGAAACCTTATCATGAAACAGAATAGGATCGGTGAAAACATCTACTTGACATCCTTGGATTTAAGAGGCTATGACTCACCTTGCTCGTGTCTTTGTTGAGCTGTATAACATGCTAAAACATTAAAGGGGTATTTACGCTGCTGTGAAAAAAGAGCGCACCACTTCAATGCTGCAGAGGTCCTGCGGCAGTCATGGTGCAGAAACACAAAATGAGTGGAAATGAAGACAGTCGTGGAAAAAAAACATTATGGGGCTTTGTATGATACTCACATGGGCGTTACATTGTATCCTTCTTAGGCTATATATGTATGCCAAATTAAGAAAACGGATATATAAAATGTCCTACATGACTCACACCAACAGAGAAGTACAAAATCGCCCGGTGATGCATCATTTGTCTGAACGTGTCGTTACATATGGACAAAGCGCATAGGCGGAGTTTGACTTTTATATGTGGGGGAGGGGTTCGCTTTGTTCCATACATTAGGAATTGTGGGTGCATATGATTAATTATTTAATAGCTTATTTTAATATTAATTGTAAACTACGGAAAATTAATTAATGAAGGGTGTCCAGTTGGGGAAGGGTTTCCCCCCCCGTGCCCCAAACTCCGCCAATGCCAAAGCGGCATAAACCTTGATCTACCTTACATTACAGCAGTCATTCATATAAACAGCATAGTCTTAACAATTGAAACGAGTGACTACAATATGCGGTTCAACACCGCTACGTGCGACTGGCTGTCTTGTGCCAAAAGGCATGACATTCCCACGATGTGCATGGATGGAATAAACGTCGGTATATAGTAAAATTTCAAACACCACCAGAAACATTTAAATGAAATCAGTGGTGGATTTCGAAAAATGAGTGTGGGGGTAGCACGATCGATACTGGACAAAGGCACAACACCCACACGTGCAGCAATAGCCAACAGCTACACACTTTGTATGCACAGCCATTCACCTCTACTCCACAATATATCTCTGGCTCCCTCTTGCATCCATCCATCTCTCCCAAAATCCCTTCTTCACTCGATCCATTCACACTCATTCACTTTTTTGTTCCATCTTTTGTGAATCGCTCACTCACCCTGCAGTAAGGCCCTTGCCACGATCAGTCTCTCCACGCCACTGTACCTCCTTCACAACTACCCTCGCTCCCACATATTTTAATTCCTTATTAATCCCTGAATAAATACCATCCCCCGTTAAGTTATCTCTCATTCATCTGTGCTTAATGCTCATTCTATGGTGTGATCCCACCTTAACTATCATTCCCCCGCTTATTAGAGGGGCTCTACAGGATGAAAGCCCTATCGCTAGCATTTGTGTGGCAGTACCGTGATCTTGTTATGGTCCTGTGTCTGCTCGCTGTTAACTAAAGTAGGCATCTCTATGCCACTTTCCAATGCCAAATTTACCAACCCAACTCTTGCCTACGTTCGTCTCGCATACCTTTTGTATTGAAGCCTCCCATGACTATGGAGTGGTGTTTGCTGACACTTAGAAATGTGGTCATCTCTTCAGACACATGTATTTTCTTTTATTACCTTCAATTTAGGGTAATTTGAGGCTCAAAATAAGTTGGGCAACTCGATCTGAAGTACGGTACTTTTTAATTTCTCATACTCCATACTTCATTCTTACTGATTCCCTGTTCAGCTTTTCTCCTCAGCTGCAGCCCATTTTGATTCACTCGACAGTCCTCGTGTTGTATGTAGCGATGGTGAAAACCAGACGACGTCCCGTGTGTACCCAATGGTTGTGTTAATGCCACTGAAATGATGTTGTGTAAAGATCATCGACCAGCCCAAGAAATGCCGTTTTGGTGGAATAGCTATAGTGCGATAAAAAGCTGATTGAAGTGAACAAATGTTTCTTGGTGCCATCAGATGCGACCGGAGACATGCTAGATATTAATAGTTTGTTTTATTTCTATATAGTTTAAGTGATATGTTTACCTTTCCTATACTTTGTACTAGTTTGTTATTGTAATGTTCTGACCCGCCTCTACTGGACATCTGTGAAAAATCGCTTTATAACTCATCGGATTCCGACCAGTATAAATTAATATTCTGATTTTCGTGATGTTGCCGAGTGATAATATCGGCCTATAATATCTTTGGTGTGGTGTGATCCATACCTGGCATTTTGAGCAGAGGCAGAAGCTGTGACACCTTGAACTAGATAACCTGCCCTCTGAATGAGTGATTTGCTACGCAGGTGGATAGCTGGGGAAAGCTCGTTCAAGCAAGATACAGACAATGACGTGGGAATCACGCTGAGATACGAATATTTGTTTGGCATGCTTGCGATTAGTGTCGTCAATCCGACCATCGCCATATACTGCACTGTGATGTGCCCATTTATAGCAACACTTTATATGTTGTTTCTATTATAAATATAATGTTAACTTAATCTGACAAAAGTAATGTCAGGTTCTCTGTTATTTTTGCATGGGATGTTGTCACGACAGTTTAAATGAATAGACGTGATAGTTTTGCTGCATGCACTTTGTTTTGAAGTAATTACAAGTTTTGTAATTTAATATGAATTTGCGTAATTTTATGAATTATAATGCTTGCCTATAATGTTATACAATATAATGTAATGCTATTGGTTTCATCATCATGTGTCATGATAAATCCACTGCTGGATGAAGGCCACCCCTAAACCGTCGCCATCTCAATGCCCTGCCATTTAACAATACATGTATAGTTCGTGCACACAAGATGATTGGATCTCTCCATTCTCCGTGGTAGGCGTACTTTTGGACAAGTTCCTTCCCTTAGCTGCCACTCCGCTATTATTTTTTGACTATAGATGCCTTCCAGCAAAACGTGTTGTCTCGGTGAAATGGTAAATTGCAGTTCTCAATGTTTCACACTGTTTCTTTTCACACTTTTCAGTTGTTCTCCATTCACGTGCATATTTATTATCCGTACGTAACAGCACACAGTACGGACTAATGAGAAACTTTCTTCATTCGGCACATTGATCATCATCCACACCTCCAATTAGCAGGGTTGGTTACGTACGGTGCGAAAGAAGTTTAACATATACAGGTGAGGGGAAAAAAGTATTTGATCCCCTGCTAATTTTGTACGTTTGCCCACTGACAAAGAATTGATCAGTCTATAATTTTAATGGTAGGTTTATTTGAACAGTGAGAGACAGAATAACAACAAAACAATCCAGAAAAACGAATGTCCAAAATGTTATAAATTGATTTGCATTTTAATTAGGGAAATAAGTATTTCACCCGTCTGCAAAACTCTTGCTGGCAATCACAGAGGTCAGACGTTTCTTGTAGTTGGCCACCAGGTTTGCACACATCTCAGGAGGGATTTTGTCCCACTCCTCTTTGCAGATCTTCTCCAAGTCATTAAGGTTTCATGGCTGACGTTTGGTAACTCGAACCTTCAGCTCCCTCCACAGATTTTCTATGGGATTAAGGTCTGGAGACTGGCTAGGCCACTCCAGGACCTTAATGTGCTTCTTCTTGAGCCACTCCTTTGTTGCCTTGGTCGAGTTTTTTGGGTCATTGTCATGCTGGAATACCCATCCACGACCCATTTTCAATGCACTGGCTGAGGGAAGGAGGTTCTCACCCAAGATTTGATGGTACATGGCCCCGTCCATCGTCCCTTTGATGCGGTGAAGTTGTCCTGTCCCCTTAGCAGAAAAACACCCCCAAAGCATAATGTTTCCACATCCATGTTTGACGGTGGTGATGGTGTTCTTGGGGTCATAGGCAGGATTCCTCCTCCTCCAAACACGGCGAGTTGAGTTGATGCCAAAGAGCTCCATATTGGTCTCAGCTGACCACAACACTTTCACCCAGTTATCCTCTGAATCATTCAGATGTTCATTGGCAAACTTCAGACGGGCATGTATATGTGCTTTCTTGAGCAGGGGGACCTTGCGGGCACTCCAGGATTTCAGTCCTTCACGGCGTAGTGTGTTACCAATTGTTTTCTTGGTGACTATGGTCCCAGCTGCCTTGAGATCATTGACAAGATCCTCCCGTGTAGTTCTGGGCTGATTCCTCACCGTTCTCATGATCATTGCAACTCCACGGGGTGAGATCTTGCATGGAGCCCCAGGCCAAGGGATATTGACAGTTCTTTTGTGTTTCTTCCATTTGCGAATAATCGCACCAACTGTTGTCACCTTCTCACCAAGCTGCTTGACAATGGTCTTGTAGCCCATTCCAGCCTTGTGTAGGTCTACAATCTTGTCCCTGACATCCTTGGTGAGCTCTTTGGTCTTGGCCATGGTGGAGAATTTGGAATCTGATTGGTTGCTTCTGTGGACAGGTGTCTTTTATACAAGTAACAAGCTGAGATTAGGAGCACTCCCTTTAAGAGTGTGCTCCTAATCTCAGCTCGTTACCTGTATAAAAGACACCTGGGAGCCGCTTTCTGATTGAGAGGGGGTCAAATACTTATTTCCCTCATTAAAATGCAAATCAATTTATAAAATTTTTGACATGCGTTTTTCCGGATTTTTTTGTTGTTATTCTGTCTATCACTGTTCAAAGAACCCTACCATTAAAATTATAGACTGATCATTTCTTTGTCAGTGGGCAAACGTACAAAATCTGCAGGGGATCAAATACTTTTTTCCCTCACTGTATGCTCTAATGTGCTCCAATTGTTTTCCAAACTTGTACGATTTTTTTTTAAGTTCAGATTAAATGGAACCAATTGTGTATGCTTACTGGGCGCTTGAGCAACTTGTGAGTGTCATTTATTTTACGATTGTTGGACGGGGAAAATTCCTGTGCTTGCGTCGTTTATTTAAATAGTATCAATAGCAAACACCTGCTGCCACGCATGTGCACACAATAAAATGCAACTTTGGCCCAACGTTCATTGACGTTGGGGGCACTTTGGTCCAACGTCGACGAACGTCGGCCCAACGTTGATTTGTTTCCTGAGATGTGACGTGACCGCAGCGTTACACCCACTTCACACATCTCGCGCGCGCGCACATTTTACTGGCGACGTTAAAGGAGAACTGGAAAAATACTTTCACGGGAATTCGAGCCAAGAAAGTCATTTGCCTGGTTGAGAAAACTGGTCAACAGCCAGCACGCGTTTGTCTTGGAAACACAGCAAAATAGAAATCGTGAGTGAGTAGAATAATGTGATGGGGAATACGTATGAAATGTCCTATTTCTTTGCACGTTTAATTCCCTATTATATTGATGCAATCATTATAGTCGTGATAACAGCCAGGTTTTTGTTTTTAATTAATTTTTTTACAAGTATTTGTTTCACGACAGAATTGAGTTGTTATTTACTACTATAATCAGCCAATAATGTCTGTGTGTCCCGCGCGTGACGTCACTCCACGTCGACCAGCCACCCTCATTAATAATCATGAACAGGTTATGTCCTCCACATGGACACCCCCTCATTAATAATAATTAGGGGGTGACGTCACTCCACATGGGGGGCCGAGGTGCCTCCTCCCAACTCCTCGGCGTCAACTTACAACCCGAACTACAAAGGCAGAACCCTCACGTCACATGATCTCCGTGACGCTATTGAGACATCAAAGTAAAAAGGACGTCATGATGATCAAGGGATTATAACCTTCACATGAAATAGGTCTGTGTCACCGCGCCCTTACAAATTGCACACGCATTAATGCAATGAATATATCACGTCGCAGTCAGCTTGTCGCTTGCAAGTTTCAGATTTAGTGAAATACACCCATCCATGGACGAGCAAAAGGCTGTTATATATACAGTGAGGGAAAAATATATTTGATCCCCTGCTGATTTTGTACTTTTGCCCACTGACAAAGAAATGATCAGTCAATAATTTTAATGGAAGGTTTATTTGAACAGTGAGAGACAGAATAACAACAAGAAAATCCAGAAAAACGCATGTCAAAAATGTTATACATTGATTTGCATTTTAATGAGGGAAATAAATATTTGACCCCCTCTCAATCAGAGAGATTTCTGGCTCCCAGGTGTCTTTTACACAGGTAACGAGCAGAGATTAGGAGCACACTCTTAAAGGGAGTGCTACTCATCTCAGCTTGTTACCTGTATAAAAGACACCTGTCCACAGAAGCAATCAATGAATCAGATTCCAAACTCTCCACCCTGGCCAAGACGAAAGAGCTCTCCAAGGATGTCAGGGACAAGATTGTAGACCTACACAAGGCTGGAATGGGCTACAAGACCATTGCCAAGCAGCTTGGTGAGAAGGTGACAACAGTTGGTGCGATTATTCGCAAATGGAAGAAACACAAAATAACTGTCAATCTCCTTTGGCCTGGGGCTCCATGCAAGATCTCACCTCGTGGAGTTGCAATGATCATGAGAACGGTGAGGAATCAGCCAAGAACAACACGGGAGGATCTTGTCAATGATCTCAAGGCAGCTGGGACCATAGTCACCAAGAAAACAATTGGTAACACACTACGCCGTGAAGGACTGAAATCCTGCAGCGCCCACAAGGTCCCCCTGCTCAAGAAAGCACATATACATGCCCGTCTGAAGTTTGCCAATGAACATCTGAATGATTCAGAGGACAACTGGGTGAAAGTGTTGTGGTCAGATGAGACCAAAATGGAGCTCTTTGGCATCAACTCAACTCGCCGTGTTTGGACGAGGAGGAATGCTGCCTATGACCCCAAGAACACCATCCCCACCGTCAAACATGGAGGTGGAAACATTATGCTTTGGGGGTGTTTTTCTGCTAAGGGGACAGGACAATTTCACCGCATCAAAGGGACGATGGACGGGGCCATGTACCGTCAAATCTTGGGTGAGAACCTCCTTCCCTCAGCCAGGGCATTGAAAATGGGTCGTGGATGGGTATTCCAGCATGACAATGACCCCAAAAACACTGCCAAGGCACCAAAGGAGTGGCTCAAGAAGAAGCACATTAAGGTCCTTGAGTGGCCTAGCCAGTCTCCAGACCTTAATCCCATAGAAAAACTGTGGAGGGAGCTGAAGGTTCGAGTTGCCAAACCTCAGCCTCGAAACCTTAATAACTTGGAGAAGATCTGCAAAGAGGAGTGGGACAAAATCCCTCCTGAGATGTGTGCAAACCTGGTGGCCAACTACGAGAAATATCTAACCTCTGTGATTGCCAACAAGGGTTTTGTCACCAAGTACTAAGTCATGTTTTACAGAGGGGTCAAATACTTATTTCCCTCATTAAAATGCAAATCAATTCATAACATTTTTGACATGAGTTTTTCTGGATTTTGTTGTTGTTATTCTGTCTCTCACTGTTCAAATAAACCTAACATTAAAATCATAGACTGATCATTTCTTTGTCAGTGGGCAAACGTACAAAATCAGCAGTGGATCAAATACTTTTTTCCCTCACTGTATGCATATACAGTGTAAACAAAAAATATATTGGATGTTGCCATATTTTAATCAAATAAACATATGAATTGTCGAACAAAAAATGTATTAATCCGCTGCTATTCACTTAAATCAAGTAGATGTTTTTTTTTTTTCTCAGAAGGAACACAGGTCAACGTAATTGTCCAACAAACGAAAAAAAACAAACTAAATAAGTTAAGCAGATAGTACTTTGAATCTCTCAGTGAGACGGTTCAAACGATGGGCAATTGTTTTAAATCTCGCCAGCCTCTCTGTCCACCCAGCAGTATAAATGACTCCACCGGCACGTCGGTGGGGTAAAGTGTGGGCACTCCCTCGTCTAACCAATGATGTATGACTAAAGTGGAAGAGTACATCTAATAATAGTGGAGGTCCTTCAGCCAGCAAATGACGTGAGCCGGGAATTGCAGAGCTGCATCGTTAGCTTTTTATGGATTCTGTAACGCTTCCCAACATCTGTGTCCTCGGAACAAAGGTATTTAATGAGCCAAAGTAATGGTAGGGCTCGTTCAAGCGTGCATGAAGCAGTGCAGTGACTGAGGTCGACGTGATACTAACTTCAATTATGCTTTATTTATAGCCAACGGAAATAGTAACATAATGGAAAACAACGAACTGCAACGCATAAACGTCATATCGTGGCTTATTGGCATACACCGTGTCAAGTTATTGTTACTTTAAAGTCCACACACATGTAGCTGCACCCTCACCGATACTCATTATGTCGTTACGTTCACGTCTTTACTGTCCATGCATATTAACGGGACGATGAATCCCCTCAACTTCTCCTATGAACCGGCTCTCACCTCTTCGCCCCGTCACTCACTCCCATACTCGGACCGATATGACGTCTCCCTTAACTTCTCGAGCAGGAACCTCTCCTCTGCTTACTCTACACACCTCTTACTCCTAGCAGGTACCCGTCACCTGCTACTCTACACACCTCTTACTCCTAGCAGGTACCCGTCACCTGCTACTCTACACATCTCTTACTCCTAGCAGGTACCCGTCACCTACTACTCTACACACCTCTTAGTCCTAGCAGGTACCCGTCACCTGCTACTCTACACACCTCTTACTCCTAGCAGGTACCTGTCACCTGCAACTCTACACCTCTTACTCCTAGCAGGTACCTGTCACCTGCTACTCTAGACACCTCTTACTCCTAGCAGGTTTCTGTCACCTGCTACTCTACACACCTCTTACTCCTAGCAGGTACCTGTCACCTGCAACTCTACACACCTCTTACTCCTAGCAGGTACCCGTCACCTGCTACTCTACACACCTCTTACTCCTAGCAGGTACCCGTCACCTACTACTCTACACACCTCTTACTCCTAGCAGGTACCTGTCACCTGCTACTCTACACACCTCTTACTCCTAGCAGGTACCTGTCATCTGCTACTCTACACACCTCTTACTCCTAGCAGGTTCCTGTCACCTGCTACTCTACACACCTCTTACTCCTAGCAGGTACCTGTCACCTGCAACTCTACACACCTCTTACTCCTAGCAGGTTCCTGTCACCTGCTACTCTACACACCTCTTACTCCTAGCAGGTACCCGTCACCTGCTACTCTACACACCTCTTACTCCTAGCAGGTACCTGCCACCTGCTACTCTACACACCTCTTACTCCTAGCAGGTTCCTGTCACCTGCTATTCTACACACCTCTTACTCCTAGCAGGTACCCGTCACCTGCTACTCTACACACCTCTTACTCCTAGCAGGTACCTGTCACCTGCTACTCTACACACCTCTTACTCCTAGCAGGTACCTGCCACCTGCTACTCTACACACCTCTTACTCCTAACAGGTACCCGTCACCTGCTACTCTACACACCTCTTACTCCTAGCAGGTACCTGTCACCTGCTACTCTACACACCTCTTACTCCTAGCAGGTACCTGTCACCTGCTACTCTACATACCTCTTACTCCTAGCAGGTACCCGTCACCTGCTACTCTACACACCTCTTACTCCTAGCAGGTTCCTGTCACCTGCTATTCTACACACCTCTTACTCCTAGCAGGTACCCATCACCTGCTACTCTACACACCTCTTACTCCTAGCAGGTACCCGTCACCTGCTACTCTACACACCTCTTACTCCTAGCAGGTACCTGTCACCTGCTACTCTACACACCTCTTACTCCTAGCAGGTACCTGTCACCTGCTACTCTACATACCTCTTACTCCTAGCAGGTACCCGTCACCTGCTACTCTACACACCTCTTACTCCTAGCAGGTACCTGTCACCTGCTACTCTACACACCTCTTACTCCTAGCAGGTACCTGTCACCTGCTACTCTACACACCTCTTACTCCTAGCAGGTACCTGTCACCTGCAACTCTACACACCTCTTGCTCCTAGCAGGTACCCGTGACCTACTACTCTACACACCTCTTACTCCTAGTAGGTACCTGTCACCTGCAACTCTACACACCTCTTACTCCTAGCAGGTACCCGTCACCTGCTACTCTACACACCTCTTACTCCTAGCAGGTACCTGTCACCTGCTACTCTACACACCTCTTACTCCTAGCAGGTACCTGTCATCTGCTACTCTACACCCATATACTCCTTTTGTAGTGAGTAGGAACCCTTTACAATGCACGACCAGAGCTAACATCTGCACGGCTGTCTTTAAAAGCATGAACTGGACAAGAGGCAAGCCATAGGGTCCACTATCATTGTTATAACCCCCTCCCCTACCTACTCGTTATTCTAACCCTACCTCTTTGAACTCTCTGCTCCCTTTTCTTCCAACATTCACAGGTGAAGCTTACTTCACGACTTCAAGTCCACCTCTTCTTGAGAGCTCCAGCTCCATGGCGACCCCTGCAATTCTCGTCTACATGTGCCCGAGCTTCAAACGCAGGTGCACTCCCCATCACCCCCACCTACTCACCGTGAACGTCACGCTCCTTACACGCAACAATTACGGGCAATCTCCTATCGACTTGTGGGTCACAACAGCGGCACGTCCGTAGGTCGAGACGGGGACAGCGGCTCTGATAGGGAGGATGTAAATCGGCCGTCAGAACAGCGTTGTAAAGCGGTAATAATTCCGTGCACGGGAGTGAGATTCATTGTGGCATCTCAAGAGTGATAGGGATGACCTGGGGAGGGCGGGGGGGGGGCATTTATCGAGCAGTAGATAGATCATATCCCTGATGATGATGTCACAAGAGTTTTTTTTAATATGTTACAGGATAATTTGACATGGCACACAATGAGTGATACACGGCTTTTTAACCATAGAAGACTTGTCTCAGGAAAGGTACACAGTTACATGGGATATGGCTACATTTCTGTTTAAAACTAACAATTATTGGCAACCATCAATTCGGTAATTTATTGAAATTGAGAAAAAACAAAAAAAAACTTCAACCGGGCTGATGGCTATAGACGGAGATCTACTTGTTAACACAATGTTGATAATGGTCATTATGATTTAATTCATTATATAGATTCATTATATCAGTAAAGTGCTGTAGCCGTTTCGGTAAAAAATCAATGGATCATTTAATTTCAAGAATGTAACGTTCAATCCACCTTCATCACTAAATCCTCATTGATAATCTAGTTTAAGTAATCTAGTTTAAATAATCAGATTTAATCATTAAAATAAATAATTTGATAGTCAATAAATCTAGCTTTTTAAGTGAAAGTAATCCATTGAATTACAATAATGTTAACTACTAACAACCTAATTAACCTTACTCAAATATTAAAAGAAATAAACTCACGTGTTTCACCTAATACAATTGTAGTGACATCTCGGGATGTCACTGTACAGTGCCGGCCCTACAGAGGCATGGCGTGCGGTGTAAAGACATGGCAGACACCACTATGATGTGGGTGTAGTACCGGCCCTAGAGGGCTCGGTCAGGGCTGAATGATAGCGCTGGATGGCATCACGCTTGGCGTGCAGTGCCAGCCCTAGAGGATCAGGTGCTGGCCGTAGGGAAGGGGTTACTGAGGACCATGCACTCTGGTTGACCCGAGAGGACACGTGACTGGTTAAGTCTACAAAGGGGCCCCAAGTGGAGGTCTAGGGGTGGTCACGTGGTCCGGGTCGAGATCCTGCTAGAGGGTTCTGGAAGGTGGTCGTGGCTAAGGGCGGAGCCAGCCACGCCACAGAGAATATAAGCCGGGTCCCCCAGAGGGGCCGGCGTTGTTGTTCATCCTGAAGAAACCTTCGTCTACGTTCTACGTCCTACAGAGTCTCCAACACGTGGACCTGGACCCGAGCTGTGGTCCCGGTCCGTCGTAGCTAGTGACGTTGTAATTAGTGTAGTTAGCCTGGTGGTTACCACCATAAGTTGTTATTCTGTTAAGGGGTAGTGACTCCGTGTGTTGGTGTTAAATAAACGTGTTGCCTCCAAGAGCATGTCTGTGACTCAGTTGAACCTACTACACAATTATTCTATGAATGGTACCTTATTATAAATTACATTTGGATTTTATAAAGTTGTAAGATTTACTTTCACGAATATCATGCATTATAACGAACACTATAACCTTAATACAATTAACAATAGCTTATTTATACAAATAGTGAAATAGCTTTACCTTGTTACACTATTTAACCCCGTGAATTACAACCAATCAGTTAGCAAACAATTATAATTATTAAAGCCATTTCACCTGCATGGCTGTGATTAGGGGCTGAGCCAGGATTTTCAGCCCGGGGTGACATTCAACAAATATTAATTTCAAGAATGATTAGAGAGTCAGGCTGTTGAACTAGACGCCATCGGTTGGCGACACACCCTGACAATGCAGTTGCACGGAGTCCGCCAGGCCGAGTGTCGTACACTTATACGCAGAATGTTTCAGATTTTCGATTTTTTTTCGGGGGTGACAATTGTCTACCCTGTCACCCCCTGGCTCCGCCCCTGGCTGTGATGAGGACGTCATGATACCTACTTAAGGACCCAGATTATGATGCACATTCACTGGGGATATGAGTTCTTTCTGAGCTCTTTAGTGATGATGCTGGTTGCAATTTTCAGCGAAGCGTCGTACAAAATTGTCAAAATTTTGCTTGCTTTTCAAAGTGCCCATTTGCAACAAATAAAACAATCAAGTAGCACATTTTCCCACGTGACCACTTGATTTTTGTTGGCTTCGTCGGTTGGTGGAGGGTGCATAGCTCCAATATAAATGTTACACCTACACGATCTTGAATCATAATATTGATCGTGAACACCTGCGGGTATGAAGTTACACCCACATGTATTTAAGTCAATTAGATTGATGTCTTTTATTTGCAGTTGTCCCGTAATTCAGGCCACCACATTTCTGGGAAGGCTCAACTGGGACGTCTCAGCCCCGCCCACTTTTGCATAGCCACGGCCGCTCAACCACAGGCCCCAACTCAGTAAATATACAACATTGGATCAACGTTGGGCCAGCGGGTTTTAGCCCGTACTGAACTTGGGTCAATTCTCTGCATGTTTACCGGGTGGTCTCTCTCGAGACTCTGAGCACGCCCACCGCTCATTAGGCCCCGCCCACTGCTCATAGGCTCCGCCCACTACGCTGCCAACCCCGCTCACTGCTCAGGGGCATCTCCCCCCCCCCTCCCCCGTCCTTTGCCAGATAACGAATCGAGAATGAAGCGATAAAAGTTATAAACTTGTCGACACCACGATTTTGACAATATTAAACACAGTATTTGGTGATGATTCTGTGTTGGCAGTGATGCACAAGTACATGGTGGTCCAGATGTCTTGCGACCCCCATTTAATTCCCTAAAATAAAAAAGTGAAAGTAAGGTTGATTAAAAAACAAAAATGAAAATGCAAAGAGGATTTTTTTTAAAGAGGTCAATTAATTGGGGTTCACAAGATATCTGCAACCGCCCTGTACAATAAACAAAAATCGACACATTTGTCAATAACACTGGTATTAAAAGAACATATAATCGGTGACGTTTCAGGCAATGGTCCTCCTTCATAGCACTCGGAATTGGAACATATCTTGGCCTTCGTAATTTTGATAATTGCATAATTCGGTTGGTACTCGGACCCCAGGACTGCGCACCCCCTCCCAAAGCGGGATGTGTGTTACTGCCTCTCAACTTTAGTTCACGCATGCTCCTTCTCCGTACTCTGCGCACTTTTGAACATTGGGCCAAGTTGTCAATGCCCATGTTTGTGTTTAAAATATATAAATCAAGTACATAGCGTGCCCTGATTAATGGTGACTAAATAAATCAATCTAAAATGTTTTGTGCCAATTATGCCTTTAAAAAAAGTTAGGCATCAGTATCGGAGCATAGAGCAATGGGAATGAAAAACTGAATCTTCGATTCTGCCACGCACGATTCGCTACGTGCCTTAAGACTGAAATAATCGATCGACTTTAATATCGGTTACTTGTTCTATCACCACTGAAATAATCGATCGACTTTAATATCGGTTACTTGTCCGATCACCATTCAAACGCAGCATCACTCCTGGGCCCATTCCATATAAACTACGGTATTCTTTATAGTAATAGGTTTTACCCTTTTAACTGGCACAAAAAAACTGACACCTTCATTCAAGGCATCATGTTTGCAATAACCACAACACATACGGTATTCTTTCTTCATATGCGTATGGCTGATGTATATGCAACTTCTTTTGCACCGTACGCAGTCAACCACGCCAATTGGAGGTGCGTGGGAAGGACGGCAAACTAACCAACCTACACGTGGATGCAGACCAACAACTCAAATTTCACACTGAGGTGTCAGGAACAGCGGAGTGTACGGCTGTGATGTCTTCTTCGTCGTCGTCGATCGGGTATTGTGTCGTGAACTGTTGTTTTGGTCCGTTCTGGGTGACCACAGTCGCAGCACACTGGAGGGGTTTTTAATTTTTTCCATCTGGGCATCAGGTATCCGAATTTAACATGGTTCGTGGAAGATCAAAACCGGGGGGGGATCTTCTGCGAATACGTTATAAGGTCGCACCCGTTACACACGAAGTGATCGCCACAAGTGAGCCACAATGCCTTGCTGATCTCGTCAAAGAGCATAAGGGGCCGTCCATAAATGACGTCACGCGATTTTTGACCCCCTCCCCCCACGTCGTCACACGGCGTCACAAAAGTCAGACCCCCCCCCTCAAATATGACGTCACAAAGCTCTGCCCCCCCCCCCAAAAAAAAAATATAAAACATGCTTCAAATCGCTTTAAACTAGTGTCATTGTAGTGCGTATTTAATGTGGCGCTGCACTCTGATGTTGTAGGAGAAAACATTTATTAAAAAAGTCTATTTAATTAAGTAGAACGTGTTGTCCATATGTATTTAAAGTGGGTGTCTGGAATTGATTTTGATTTGAAACACAGCAGAACGAATTATTCTGCCGTAGCTGATCACTATTGGAAGTTCAGTTCAATTTATTTTGGTATAGCCCTGTGAGCCGTACGGCTCTTGAATCGGGTGCAACCACAACAAACAGAAAAACAAAAACACGAACAAGAAAAACATCTTCAAATGACTATGTGATTGTGCAAACAGAAAATCCATGGAAAAAAACAGCAAAAATATTCCTGAAAAAAGCACCGTACACCAACGCTGTGTGCAAAAAATCCCAGTGGGATGCAAGTCAAACAACAACAACAACAAAAACTTAGATTCAAGCCATCAGTCTAACCCCGTACTACAACAAAACAAACATGTCCAAACCAAAAAACTTTTCCAAATCACCAAAAAATAAAGCCATAATTTCAACGTAACAGTGATCACAAGGACTGTGACCGAATTTTTACAATAAACTACATAAATAACATGTAACACCAAACCCTAGAGCCATAGCTGGCTGCATGAGTTACTCCACAACAACGGAAGCATTGGTCGGATTATCAAATTTTTCAATGCACCTTTAAGATCAGCACGCTAAATCAAACTACAGATAATACTTTGCAGCGTCATCCGGAGCGAAACATTTTATTTTATTTTAGGCCACTGAATAGCAGTGGCAGCTAGGGGTGTACAACTCCTCTAGAGCAGTTGTGACAGAAGATCTCATTGGTAGCGATTCAAGTTGCAGTTTATTGGCAATAGCATTCCAGACTCTGGGGGCATCAATAGCAAAGTCCCTTCCTCCAGTTTTTGTACGGCAATAGGGAAAGTCACCAGTTAATGAAGACGAACGAGTATAAGTATATTACGTAGGGGTGGGGGATCCTCCACCCCCACGTAAGATGGCCGCCAAATGTCTTCTACTTCTTCCCCCCCCATGCTGGTGGGGGGTGGGGGGAAGACTCACCCCCCCACCCACCGAGCCCTCCACGCCGAACACTGCCCCCCTCCCCTCCCCCGCGCGTCGCCCCTCGACGACGTCACTCGCGCACGGCCACAGTCTCCCCAGGCAAGATGGCCGCCGCAGCTTCACTCGTCCCTCCGGAGATGGTGAAGTGAGGGACACCCTTCAGTGGTGTGTGGACTTCTCCAGACGAGCTCTTAAACACGCTCCACGGTTCAGGCAAACCCGCCTCAAAAGGCTCGCTACAACGCGGCTGCCCTGTGGGACCAGCGTACCCTCGGTAATGTACCATATTAAAAATAGAAAATCACGCTGCCGCTTATTGAGGTACACACGGACGCGAAAAGTGGCCGCGATTTCGGGGTAGGCCTTGCGCCCAAGCAAGTGGATTAACCACGGTTCATAACAACAACAACAAGGCCCGTTGCTATTTGCTGTGTACGATAGTACTCTCGAACACAGCAGCAGCAGATGGATGTTAAGTTTCTTCATCCACGGTAATTCCTGGTACACTTCAATTGTGTTGCGACCCTCGCTTGCGTCTTGTCACGAGACGCTGCATTAACTTTAAGAGAGGCCAGCGGCACGTGGATTTCATGCAGCCTGGATTGGGATTGTCGTATTGGTGTGCGATGTTGAGAGGTCGCTGTTTCACGTTGCCGGTTCAATGTTTTGAGTTGACTGTACGAAGTTATTTCGCACCGTACGTAACTCGCCGTGCTAATCGGTTGGCTACGTCGCGGACGGCGGCTAAAATTACTCTTTGGGGGTTTTTTCGGTAAAGTCACGTAGAAATAATAATTTTAAAAAATGAAAATTATCTAATAGCATACGACGTTTCGATTGCAACACGAGCAATCATCAGGTGCTGAATTAACACAGACACATCAAGGGACACAGAGAGAGGCGGAGGAGCACACTAAATCAAACAGGGGTTTAGCAAAAATTATGAAACTATATAAAGCAACACAGGCGGTCGGTTAAAACACAATTAACGCATGGTCTGGTTGATTACGCTATTTCGAAGATTGCTAAGTTGTAAGTTAAGTGTGAAATTTAAGAGAAGTGATAGAACACAGATCGCAAAGAGACATGTGGTGAGAGACACGCACACAGTGCATCAATGTGCCTAAGCCTTACATAGAAACGGCGGAGCTGGGACTCTGTGTCCCCTGATGTGTCTGTGTTAATTCTGTACCTGATGATGATTGCTTGTGTTGCAATCGAAACGTCGTATGCTATTGTATAATTTTATTTGTTTATTATTTCTACGTGACTTTACCGAAAAAAAAACAAAGAGTAATTCCTGCAGTCGCGAAAGCACCTAATCAAGTTCGGCGGCTGAATTGTTAACATTTTGAACATTAGGTACGAAAATGTTTTGCGAATGTTATTTCATATTGGTGTGCTGCGGATACTATACATGGAAGCTACATAGTGGAGTTGAAAACTAATTCAGTTTGAGTTAATTTGATGTGCTACACGGATGACCCCGCTCATAAAGTTCCCTGGCTATTCTACAAGTGAGATCTGTGGTGCGTGAGTTCAGCAGCAATACAAGCATCAAGGTTGGCGGACGAGTGCAGGGTCCTTAAATAATATTGCACAAGTAGAATGGTAATTAATGGTACAGCCGTGTAACGTCTTGCTAACGCTTCTGTTGTATATAATGAAGACGATGTGCCGTAAACAAATCATGTTTTTGTATGTTCCAGATTGAAATATTAAACTTTCAAAATGCCCAAGCGCAGAGCCCTTTCATCTCCCAACGTTCCATTAGAGAAAAAAATACCAAGAATAAACAATGATTCAGCTTCCTCCTCTTCCTCTGTGTCTTCTGATTCAGATAGTGATGATAATGATCAAAACATATCATATAGACTTTTAAAACCTACATTTCCTCTTGAACAGTCTTCTGGATATGTAAAAAAATACAACTGTGAAGACAAATTAGATCGATCAGTCGTTTGTGTCAGTAAACATGCTAATGATTCCAATTGTCCATTACATACTAGCACATTAGCCGCGGTATGCCAAAAGAAACCCTTTGCAGAGGCAATTTCAGAACCAGCTTTTCCGCAAAATGCACCATTAGAAAGCGGCAGTGCTGAAAATAAAACACCTGGTTTTCCAGCTGAAAAGACTGCTGGTTTACAAATAGAGGACTCTACAGCATTAGGCCCGGTGAGTTGTATTACTTCCAAGTGTGAACCCATATCATTAGCAACAGTGCAAGATAGCAGCCCACTTTTCTCCACCAAAGAGACGGCTGAGGATGAGAGGAGTGTTAAGGTGGGTGCTTGCACATCTTCAGCAGTGTGCGAGCCTGAAACGTTGGCCATGGTTGTTAAACTTGAAACATTGGAGAAGGAAGATAATGCCTCTTCCTCGAAAAGCCCGAACCAATATGTGGCTGAATTAACTTCAAAAGATGTGCAAAAGGAAGGAGGAGGAGGAGAAGAAGAAGAAGATGATGAGCTGCAGATTGTGATTGTTGAAGATACTTATCTAGAAAAGAAGCTCGAGGATGATGCACAGCAGCACAATCTGACTGCAACAAATGTTAAAAACATTTTGCATGTAAGTATAAGTCATTGATGTTTTTACACGCGTAATTGATGCTTGCGTTTAAATTGATTTGTACCCTTGCTATCGGAGTTCTTATTGTGCATGTATAATATAACGGGTGTCTGATATCCTTTTTTAGGAAGTCATCACGAATGAGCATGTAATTGCTATGATGAGAGCAGCCTTGAATAACGTCGATGAAGCCCCAATTTTTGTAAGTAAAGAATCGAGCATGCGACGAGAATTTTTGCCTAAATTTTCACGTTTATTACATTACAATATTCAACTTAAAGCAGTAGTTTAATCGCACCTATCTTAAGTAATATGTAAGTGTGGTTTAGTCAGTTTGACTGGTGACGGCATGTTAATTTAAAAAAATGTGTTTGATTTTGGAGGTGTACTGCATTATAGAAACATTTAAATCAACTTGGCAAATCTATGGGACCCATTTGCGAGTGTTAAGTTATTGGATGATAAAAAAAAAAGCTTTACCTCTGCTGGCATAAATACACATGTTCAGAAGATATTCATTAAATACCTTGATAATGGTGAAAGAGTCTCAAAGATATAATTTCTTAACCCGAGCTTTTAATTGTTTGGTATTTGCAAAGTCTTTATACTGTTTGCCTTTTGGTGGCCTTTTGATCTAACACTGATGAGATAAAGCCATACAAGAGGCTGTCTTTGGTGTAGTCTGATACATGTCAGGGGCAATGTATACATTACGAAAGCATTTTAATTTTTTCGACCACATGTTTGTGTGGTTAATATAGACTTTATACCTTGTAATAGGCGTCTCTTTGGTGTTTAGACATCTTAACACCTGTTTTTATGCCACATCGACCAGACCCCCTCATTAATATTGGTGAGCATGTGCCATCCTCCAAATGGACCCCCCCACCCCTCCTCATTAATAAGCATGAGCGGGTGACGTCCTCCAAATGGACACTCTCCCCCCCATTATTAAACCTACTATAATCACCCAGGAATGTCTGTCATTAACGATCATGACGTCACTCCACATCGACCAGGCCCCCCCCCCCCTTATTAATATTCATGAGTAGGTGACGCCCTCCAAATGGACACCCCCCCACCTCATTAATAATCATGAGCAGGTGATGTCAATCCACATGGAGCACCCTCCCCCCTCATTAATAAGCATGAGCACGTGACGTCATTCCACGTCGAACAGCCCCCCTCATTCATAATAATTAACAGATGATGTCCTCCAAATGGACACCCCCAACCCCTCGATATTAATTTGTGGGTGACGTCACTCAATATGGAGTACTCCCCCCCCCTCACTAATAATCATGCGCAAGTGACGTCACTCCACATCGAACAGCCCCCCTCATTAATAATCATGAGCAGGTCACATCCTCCAAATGGACCCCCCTCCCCATTATTACCTACTATAATGAGGCAAGAATGTCTGTGCGCAATGCTCGTAACGTCACTCCACTTCGACCAGCCCCCCTCATTAATAATCATGAGCCGGTGACGTCACTCCATATGGAGCATCCTTCCCCCTCATTAATAATCATAAGGTGACGTCCTCCAAATGGGCCCCCCCCCCATCCTCAATAGCGTCACGCGATCTCCGTAACGCTATTGAGACATGAAAGTAAAAAGGACGTCATGATGAACAAGGGATTATAACCTTTACATGAAATAGGTCTGTGTCACCGCGCCCTTACAAATTGCGCACGCATTAATGCAATGAATATATCACGTCGCGGTCTGCTTTTTGCTTGCAAGTTTCAGATTTACTGCAATACACCCGGCCTTGGACGGGCAAAAGGCTAGTTACCAATCATTACAGACATTGAGGTTATAAAAAGCAACATTATGGTCAATTCAGAATGAATAAAATACATTCCACCCACTCTGAATAACCAACATGGTACCCTGAGAATTATGTGCATCAGACAGTCACACCTGCACAGTTGGCCTGTGAAAGTGTGCCAGTGACGAATTGTCACGCTTCTCATTTTTCCAGTTGCTTGATGTAATCGCAATCAATCAGAGATTGGTTTGTGACCATCCATAACTAGTGAGGTCGGGCATTGGATAAAAAGTATAAGAACCCAACTTTACTTTTTTTTTGCCTGTCATCGATTATTATTTAAGTTTTAACTGGCAGAAATTTTGACCTAACAATTCTAGGTCAAGACAAGGAAGGAAAAAAAAGTTTTTATATTGTGTTTTTTCACGACAGAACACCAGCCACTGTATAAACCACTTGTTTGGCTGAGATGGGAATACAGAGAAGCGTCGCTTATTTGAAAGAGGTGCTCTTAACCTGTTGGAGTGGAAATTTCAACAGTTCCTGAAAATTCTGCTGTTTGGTCATGGTCTCATCTGCAGTTAATACAGAATTTTTTTTTTATATACATGTAAGTTGAATGCATAACTTACTCAGCTAATATAGAGGGCATTTTTATTTACTTCAGGAACCAAAGATGACACGCTCAAAAGCGAAAGAAGCTTCAGAAAAGGGCTCTGTAAGTATTTTCATTTTGTGTTGTGGAATCAGTTTTTCAGTATGCTAAAGCACTTTATTATTTGAATTTCTTCATTTAATAAAAACATGTTTAAGTTAGTCTTGTGCAGTACTGTAGGTCCCTATATTATGGTCATCGCCAATTAAAATGTTTGCATTTGTAACAAAGGTAAGATATTTTACACATTTATGTGATTGCAACTATCTGATAATTCCAAAATTACAAACGGTTATTTGAAAAGCCTTATCCAGCCCAGCAATGCTGTGATTGAGTCTCTAAACAAAGCTTTGCAAGGATAACCCATCTCTTCATTCTGGGTCAATTAAATAAGTACCACGTTTTGAGAAAGTAACAGTGGTCATTGCGTGGAGTAGCTGGTACCCATAATAAGAATGGAATCCACCACTGGTTTTAGGAATGAAAATTAAGGCGAGTTCCCAACACTTTAATTTGACCAGAGAGGTACTTGAATAATGAGTGGTTATCATGTAAATAGAGCTCTACAAAGAAAAATTATATTTGTTAAACTATTTCCCACAATAAATCAGCATGTGGAGTTGCAGTAACCATTTCAGTATTGCCTTATTATGGTTTAATTAAAAGCAGTGTTTATTTGTATTTTGCATAGTTTACACTCTTCATTATGTTTTGGAAGGTGCAGCGTTATTAATTGACACGCATTTTTGTATTGCTTTATAACAGACTAGCTTTACTACCCGGCTTCGCCTAAGACTTGGATTCTTGTCTTGGGTTAATACACGGCCTACGCGGAGGGTCGGGGGGGGGGGATACGTGACGTCGGCAGACATACTGCGTGACGCTTCCGCATGCGGGTGACATCAGAGATGTGACGTCACCGCTCACTTGCCGTGTAAAATATATCCATTATTGCACCCCCCCCCCCAAAATACAAAAGTAAATTTTTATACTTTTTGCATTGTGTACAGTCTGGAAGATACCCACATGCCAAATTTCAAGTTTGTTGCATGTTGGGAAGTATGCTAGACATTTTGAACAGACACATTCACAAATTTCCATTTTATATATATAGATGTGTGTAATGGGTAATAACTTATATACCTCTATATTCTCTCTTTAAATTGTTGCATATAAGTCAACCGATGTATCTATGGTGTCTTTGTTTGGAAATGTAGTTTAAATTATTGTAATTATAGAAAAAATATATTTATATCGACTATTCTGACTCTTCTACAGCATATTATTTGTATTGTTTCAATATTCCATTGCATTTTTTGTGAAATGGGTGTGCTTCAGCAACCACAGTTTCTGGAGATTCCTCTTGAGGAAGAGGACTCATCTGATGAAGAATACCAACCAGAAGAAGAGGAAGATGACACAGCTGAGGAGGTCTGTATGAGAATATTTCTAATTAGACAGCATTGCTATGAATGCAGATGACGCAAGTCTACAGTAAATTACTTTATACTCCTTAATAATTATTATTACATTATATTTTTGGGTCTCATACAATATGTTCCTGTGGGTTATTTAGGTGCCACAGAGCAGTCCAGCGAATCACAACCCACATTTTTGAGGATTGTTAAATCGTGTCTCATACCTGCAATTTCATCGCCTATATCATTAAAGAGTAACGAGTATTATTGCAATTACTGTAATACATTTGGTGGAGTGTTTAGCACTGTTATTCACGTGCTGTGAACTCAACAACCTGAGTTTGATTTATAGCTGCAGCTAATATGAGTGGTGAGTGATAACTGCTCCGGGAACCCTCTTCAGCAACCCAAATTGAACAATGTGGTGCAGTGGGGTCAAACAACCCTCAAGACTGGTCCGAACTTATTAGATGCTCGCTAAGTGCTCGGTTGATTGGCAGAAGCAAGGACCTTGAATCTGATTGGACAGTGAGTGTGAAGGATGGAAACACGGCCCATTTGAAATGTTAATTGAGGGGTTGGTTAGAGACCTGTTTCATGGAAAGTTGTGGGATTGGCTAAGGGAAGGAAGATGCCCTGTAACTTTGGAGAAGGTCGTGTTCTAATTTTAATTTGGAGTCCTTCCACCACCTATTCTATCCGAGACTACTTTCTACATTTATTGTAGGCATAAAAAAATATTTTCGTCAGTGAATAGAAATGTCTTTACTGTGTCATGTACACGTACATTCATATTAAATGCATTGTGACATTCCATTATGTACTAACTTGCGTCATATGTATGTATGTATGTAGAACTTATTTTGCACCTTACGTAGTCAACCATGCTAATTATTTGCTACAAATATCGTACGTAATGCATAAACTTAAATGTACACTCATAGCACATAATACAATACTTGGAGTTTTACAAAGCTAACTGAATGCTAGTTTCCATCAACAATTTGTATTGTTTCACAACTTCCTTTACAGACCCTTCTGGAGAGTGATCTGGAGAATTCCCTGGTGGTTGAATGTGTTTCTCCAATCAGCCCTGGGCACCACCGGTTAAGGCGCAGCTCGTGTGTTTCTGATGTTGAGGATGAAGGCAGTACTGATGCACAGGTGACATTTCCACTTACATAGCTTACCATTACTGCTTATATATATAATTAATACATGGAATGCTTATATTGACACGTGGTATGTAAACGTGCATGGTGTATTGATGTTTGTCAGTGGCATAAAAACAGATCATGAGAAGAATATGAGAATATTGTTTTCAAATCTAGGATTCAATTTATGTTTTATAGGCTAACCTTCCAGAACTTTCTACAGAGGGCAATTAATTCAACATCGCACTTCCAAAAATTAATGCAGGCAATTGCAATTGCAGTGTTTATTGTTGAGGCAGTTGTATCTTCTTTGGTTCTTTCAGTAAAGTCACGTAGAATGAGAATAAAATAACACAATAAAATTCTCACAAAGTTTTGGCCACAACGCAAGCGGCCGTCTTCAGGTGAAAGGAACAGACCTGTCGGGACGACAGAGCTTCAATGAACGATGTTAAGATTCGTAGCGACTTTTAAACTGGTTGGGAGAAGTGAGGCACCTTGACAAAGGGGTTTACATATCAAATAGCTGAGGGATTAGCTTGTGACTGGTCACTGAAATGGCTATGTTAAAGTCAAAACCTACACATCCACAGAGGCAACTAGTAATTTAGCATTGAAATAGCTAAGGGATTAGCTTGTGACTGGTCACAGAAATAGATGTTAAAGTAAAGGCTTACACATCCACAAAGCTTCAATGAACGCTGTTAAGATTCGTAGCGACTTTAAGCTGGTTCGGAGAAGTGAGGCCCTTGACAAAAGGGGGTTTGCATATCAAATTGCTGAGGGATTAGCTTGTGACTGGTCACTGAAATGGCTATGTTAAAGTCAAAACCTACACATCCACAGAGGCAACTAGTATTTTAGCATTGAAATAGCTAAGGAATTAGCTTGTGACTGGTCACAGAAATAGATGTTAAAGTCAAAGCCTACACATCCACAGAGGCACCTCGTACATGGACGCCAAAGGGGGCTGCAACAACTCAACTGTCATACAGTAAACCGATGTGAAAAACCTAATTCTAATACTAGTTGCCTCTGTGGATGTGTAGGTTTTGACTTTAACATAGCCATTTCAGTGACCAGTCACAAGCTAATCCCTCAGCAATTTGATATGCAAACCCCCTTTTGTCAAGGGCCTCACTTCTCCCAACCAGCTTAAAGTCGCTACAAATCTTAACAGCGTTCATTTAAGCTCTGTGGATGTGTAGGCCTTTACTTTAACATCTATTCCTGTGACCAGTCACAAGCTAATCCCTTAGCTATTTCAATGCTAAATTACTAGTTGCCTCTGTGGATGTGTAGGTTTTGACTTTAACATAGCCATTTCTGTGACCAGTCACAAGCTAATCCCTCAGCTATTTGATATGTAAACCCCTTTGTCAAGGTGCCTCACTTCTCCCAACGAGCTTAAAAGTCGCTACGAATCTTAACATCGTTCATTGAAGCTCTGTCATCCCGACAGGTCTGTTCCTTTCACCTGGAGACGGCCGCTTGCGTTGTGGCCGAAACGTTGTGAGAATTTTATTGTGTTATTTTATTATTTTATTCTCATTCTATGTGACTTTACCGAAAGAACCAAAGAAGATTAATCCTTGCAGTCACGAAAGCTTTAAATCGAAATTTGAGGCAGTTGTAATTGTGGGAGTTATTACTGTTTGAATTGTAAATGCAGTATTTTGGTAGTAGTTAATTGCTATGGTACTTATGACTAGTATTAATGCTGTAATAAGCTAATTAATTTTGCTGTACTAATTAATTGCTCTCAGAATTATTACTGTTGTAATAGGTATGAAAGTTGATTGTAGTATTCTTGCTGTAGGAAGTAGTAATTAGTCTTACTGGTTGTGACATCACAAGTTTTTGGTGATGGCATGAATGATGATGATGATGATGAATTATTATAACATTTATTTTTTAACACACTAAGCAATACATTCCATCAAACGTAATTTAAAACCCAAGTAAACGTTTCACAATGCTTAAATAAGATTTACAGCCTTTTCAGTTTTCTTCATGAAGTATTTTTTTTTATCTAATAACATTCAACATGAAACATTCTGTACCATTATTGCATTTTATAACAGGTGATTTTGTAACCGCGATCCATAGATAATTGTTTGTTTCTTGGACATGTTGTGTTTGTTTTTCTCTTTAGTCAATCCAAGTTGAAGAACCACAGCCCACAATTCAGAAGGTCAGGCACATTAGCGCCATGGTTGTGCCAATGGGGCCTCCCCCTCCCCTTCCAGCAAAGGACAGCACTTTTATTGAGAAGCTCAATGCTGTTGACGAAGAGTTGGCTTTCAGCAGCATTGTCGGATATCAATATCGGGTTAGTATCGCGTGATAGTGTAAATGTCAAATTTCATGATCATATTGTGTATTCAATCTTTGCTGTTCACGTAAACAAGTAATTTCGTTCTAAATAATATTTACTTTTTTTTTACGTTGGCCATTGTGCTCCTGTTAAGAATAACTGTTAGGTTTTGATTTTAAGCTTTCGTGACTGCAGTAATTCATATTCTTAGTTTTTTCGGTAAAGTCACGCTGAAGAGAAACAACAAAATAACAAAATATATATAAAACACTAAGAATATAACTGTTAGGTTATTAATTTAATTCACAGTAGCAGTGTGTATAGAGGGTAAGCAAATGTTACTATGGTATTCTACCAGAACCAGTGATATACCATATCTTCTTTTTTATTATGGCATTTGTTTACTCAGGAAAGCGTTGCTGAGTCTCATGCCTCTGTTCTGTCAAGTTTTCACAGTGGGAGTCGTTGATTGCTATCTATATTCAAATTGAGTAATGTGGGGTTACTCTTTCAAAGTTGGCTAATTTGGACCATAACGCCGGCACAGTGGCCTGCTCTGGCGCATGACGGCATGAGATCTCTCAAGTTCACTATGAAGCACACGGTGCATATTTTAATTATTACACCCACAGTAATAACCATGGCGGTCGCTGAATTCGAACCATGAACCAGTGCAACAAGTGGTGAACGTGCTACCAATAGGCCATGTCACTGCTTTTAAATACGAATTGCTTATCACAAAAATAAGCTTGTGTTTTTATTGTATTTGTAAAAGTGATAACTAAATTGTATGTGTTTCGATTTAAAGCTTTCGTGACTGCAAGGATTCATCTTCTTTGGTTCTTTCGGTAAAGTCACGTAGAATGAGAATAAAATAATAAATTGATAAAATAAAATAACACAATAATATTCTCACGACGTTTCGGCCACAACACAAGCGGCCTTCATCAGGTGAAGGGACGAGACTGTCAGGAGGACAGCGCTGTCCTCCAGACAGACAAAACTACCACAATAGTCTTCAATGTGTATTATAATAATGATCACAGACTTTTAATAAGCAGAATGTGGAAATTCATGTGACGTACGTATACCCTTTTAAAAAACGGCTGTTTGTTCCACGGTTATTGTGCTGTAGATTTTTATCATAGCTCACTGGCATTGATTCTGCATATGCAGAGTCTGGGATGAATGGGTTGGATATTCAAGGACGAAGAATGCTGCTTTATGAAAGTAGCTTGATATAAATTTAAAACACCGTACTTAAATTGTGAAGTCTAATTACATACAAGAAATTAGTCAACCCAAGGATATTTTATTCAATTAAAATGAATCAGAATGTGTTAGTGTATATCATTTAAATTGTATTTTTTAATATTATTCCATCAAAATGCTTCCTAATTGTAATTGAATAAAAGCAAAAAACCCACTTTTATTATTTTCAATTTATTATTTTTATTACATTTTTATGATTTTTAAGTTTATTATTTTATAAGAAATATATATTTACGTGACTTTACCGAAAGAACCAAGAATATGAGTCAGTGCAATTAAAGTGCTACCATGATAGAATACTAATGTGCCCTGACTGCTAGTGTTCAGTATTAAAAAGGTCCAGTGGGAAGTGTCCAAGGAAAAAATATGACCATATTATAAACTGAATGTGCTGTACATTGCTATGGGTGGTATGGTTAACAAAGAGATGAGACTATCATGATGTGATGACATTTATACATGACATCCCCATGCCATCATTTCATCTCCTAAAGCTTTATGATTTTGCCTTTTATATGAGGCAAATGCATCTCCAGTGAATCATCGGTGGCCATTTTTTCGTATTTGTTTATTAGGGCACAATGTACGATCGTTAATTTGTTTTATTCGTTTAACTTGAACGATTTTTCACTTTCGTCATAAGAATTTCACCGCATTGGCCTTTAACGTGTGACCACTTGACGCGCATCTGAATCCCGATATGTCGACATCACTTTCGATGCTTTTATATCTTTTCATCTCCTGTTTGTGTTCATTACTCTCTATTGCTGCTGTCCTATATTTTACAAAACGTTCATGACACTATCTTTTCATGTCTTCCTTCCATTGGTACATCCGAGCTGAGCCGGTATCGTGGGTTTTCTACTGGTTATGTTCTGTACTGAGCTAGAACCTGGCTCTGGGGGAGCAAACAGGGCCAGGAGTAGGGCTAATGACACGTTCACTGCGTCTGACATCAGCTGGCACGTATGTAGATGATGTGTTGGACTGCGTCACCACACATCTCCAACATACGTCTCAGCTAATTGCGTGTTAAGTTAATGGCGCATCTTGGCTTGTGCAGTGGAAAAACAGCCAAGTCTTCCTGAACCACCACTTCTGGATGGCACAACCCCATTGTAATATAAATAAATAAGCCTACACTTAGTGTAGTTGGATGCTTTTCAGTGATTTATTTGACTAGTTTGACTGTAAATGGCTGTTGGTGTTTATATGTTGGCAATACTTGAAATTACATACCCCTCACAATGGGAATGGAATTTCCACCAGTGGCTCAGGGCTGTAAAGAGTGACACCTCATGCTCATTGGAGTCGGAAACCACTTAAGACTTTTTTGAGTGCATTCATATGGAAATCCATATCATTGTGCCTGTTTTAACTTTTTTAAATGATGTGTGTGTTTTTTTATTGTTGCCATGTTCAGCCAGACGATGAAAACTTAATAGCATACCGCACACGCTCCAAGCGGACACTGAGGGACATGCCTATTGGGCAGCTAGAAGCAGAGCTGAATGCACCAGATATAACGCCAGATATGTACGAGCCGGCAGTTACCGAGGATGAAGATTGGAAGACTTGGCTGCATGGGCTTATGACAGACCCAGTAGATAATGCAGAAGGTAAGTAATTTGGCGATACGTTTTGCAGTATACTTGATTAACGTCTTGGAATCAAGAATATGCAGAAGAACAACATCTGTTGACAAATTGAATGTGCCAGATTCCTGTTGAGAATACGCATGCCATTCTTGTGTGAATAAACAGATGGGAGGAGAGGCAAGGCAGTTGTCGTTTGCCTGAAGCGAGGTGAACTTTGGCTATTTCAGGCATTTCAGAATCCTGTGGCGATAAGACTACCCTATAGATCCCTTGCCTGGTTCCGTGCCCGTTCAACCCCTCTTTTCACCATCTGTTGTAAGAGTAAATAAACATATATTAGTTCCAGTGCAATTTTCTGCCGATTTGGCCATTGTACAAAATCAGCGGGGGAAAGTGTTTTTTTGTCAAGTCGTGAATTAGGAGTCTAAACAATTATTTAGCTTTTTGCTTGTTTTGTTCCATATGACTTTGCAGGAAACAGTTTTGGTTTTGTGCTTTTATCTACTGTTAATCCAACTTTTCCCATGTGATCCTTATGGCGGGACCCCGGGGTCCCGAATAAACGGAAGTCAAAATCGTACTTCATTCATTTTTTTGGCTACTCTGTCCCACCGCGCACATAAACGCCGCGACCGACCTGGCGCGGATCATTATGTTGTCATGTCGTCCAAGCGCAGTGGGGACCATTTGCGCAGAAGAAACTTTGCTTAGCGCATCGTGTAGAGCTCGTCGCGAGGAATAGAATGCTGTATCGTTCACTTTCAACAGACATGAAAGGACGTCGCAACGCAATTGATGAGAGAGCCGGGGGCTTATGGGACCCCGGGGTCCCGCCATAAGGTTCTTATGTTATGGGCATAATACCTGTGTGTGATAAAAGTACATATTCAAAAGTTACTTTGACTTGTCCTCCCCTTGCTCCCAAAAAATTTAAACCTAAATCTGTGAATGTAATTTCAACGCTGTGTATTTTCAGGAACACAGTTAAAGTTTGTGTCACAAGTATTAAATTGATACGTATTTTGTAAATCCAGGCCTAAATTCATTAAATTAAATGATACTTAATTTTTATTTGCTAACGCACCCCCCTTACAACATGTATTTATTTTGGAAAATAAGCGTTATACAGTGCGGTTCGACTTGCGCGCTGTTTTTCAGGAACGCATGTCACGCGTTATGTGAGGGACGCCCATATGAGGTTTATATAAAATTAAACACCCTGCCCTTTAGTTGTGCTGAAATTCAAACGTCATTTTTTTGGGGATGTAAACCGACTCTTTTTTTAGTTTAACACGTAGACTCTTTTTATACAAATGCAAAAAAGACAAGAATATACTGGGTACAAAATGCCACACTGTCCTAATTTCATTTTTCTATTCTACTAATTAGTTTGAAAAAAATCAAGACATTTACAGCAAGTGTACTTAAGAACTATGGCTCACTCAAAGTTGCCTAAGCCACCAAACAATCCGTGCGATTTATGATTCAGTGTAACTTCTCAAGTGTCCAAATAATTCAACTAAAGGCACTTAAAACAAAGAACCTAAATGTAGTGGAACAAACCTCCCAAGCCATTCTGTGCAGCTTACGTTTACATTTTGTGCTTGATTGTCCACTAGACAACGATGATGAAGAGGATGACCCAGAATACAATTTCCTGGAGGACCTTGATGAGCCTGATGTGGAGGACTTCAGGAATGATCGTTCTGTCCGGATAAGCAGTAAGTCTACTCACCTTCTACCTCACATTCAGACTTAAAGTGATGATTCTCCTGATATAAAATTATTAGTAAGTCTACTAAATGTATAATTAGTCATATCTTCCTTGGAAAAAATGTTAATCCTAATAGATTCTCACTTGGCTGTACAAAAAGAATAATGTCATCCTGATTGTAGTTAGTGGCCATTGGTTGTTTACAATAAGCCTTGCTTGTAATTCATTTATGAAAAAATGTTACTTCCTGTCAATGTGTCGTGAAAGGACTATGTGAATACACACAACCAGCTCATTATGAAACATGTTTTTTGTCGGGATTAATGCTCGCTGACACATTCAAATGCAAATTCTGTATTTACTCACTGCATACATCTTTGTGAAAAATAATAAAGACGCTGGTAAAACTTAAGACCTAGTCTATGATAAACAAGTATTTGAGTTTGATAATACAGTAATTAGTATGAATGTGATTTTTTTTTAATAAACAATTGTTTTGAAAATTACAATTTTATATCAATATTTTCTTAACTATTTTATGTCCATGACTTAGTTTTCCTGATCTTAACATAGATGCATGAAAATTAAATACATTTTTACAGTGCAGAGCGTGAAATGCAGATGTTTAAGTCTCAGTTTAATGTTCTCCTAGAAATAAAGAACAGGACACTAACATTGTTCGAAAACAATTGTATAAGAATTAATGCTTAAAAATTATAGATAGTGGTGGTATCTTTAAAACTATACTGTTCATGTTATGTTACTTTTACATTTTTTGTTAGTTTGTTTTTATATATTGGTTGAAAGAAGCTGTGTTTTTTTTGCAGAAAAGGAAGTCAATGAATTAATGGAAGAACTCTTTGAAACGGTGAGTTTAGTCTGTCTTTAAAGGATTAAATCCATGTTGCAGAATGAATAACACTACAATTGTGTGTAAGGTTACAAAAAGAAGAAAAGGAATATGCAACCAAAACATTCTATTTTTCTTACCTTGTGAATATACTTACCAAGGTTTATGTGTCCTGGGTTGGTTGACAGCGATGAAGCAGCGGATATTTTAGGCCAATTAGCAATGATAATTTTTGTAGTGTTCAATAGATGTTTCCTCTTGAAACCAAATTTAAGGTGGAATGAGCTTGTATTGTTTTATTCTGTGCTGCGAAGAAGAGTTTCGTAATAAAAAAACATTTCGAAAAAATGTCATTCCTTTGACTAGACTGGAAAAATATGTGATAGGATGGGTCACTGCCAGGTCACGGCAGGTCGGTCATGCTCTAGGGACCCCACGCCCCCTTGCCTTTTCTGTTTCTCTCATCCACAGCAGACATGATAGAGATGATGAGCACAACACACATTACAGATATGTGGGATAGTAATTCGCCCACCTGTGTTTACGGATACATATTTTCTACTTTGATCAAGTTAAGAATATTTTTTTTGAACATTGGAGTGAATTTAGCTGCCTCCATCACCTGTATCATCTCCGATTAGCACGGTTGGCTATGTAGTGCGAAATAAGTTATCCATACATACACCTGCATACATGTACTAATTAAAAAGCGCTCTTACAGATTTTAAATAGATAGAACATAACGCCAATGCAAAAAATAGGGTCAGAATGAAGTCAGCCAGCTGTGTCGGTTAGGGTTTAAAATAGTCCACACTTTCTCGACCGAGAGACTACTGAACATTTCAGCAAATCTTCTGTATTTTGTGTAGATATATGCATTATATGGAACATATGTTAAATATGTGGGAAGATATGTATAAAATCATTTGTGAATAAGAGGATATTTTCTCGTATCTACGAAAAGATCCATGGAGCATATTATTGTTGGCGGAACATTCCCATGATTCCTGCTTGTTGCGCATGTAATATTGAGCCAGTCACACGAGCAATTACGTATTCTGTGCAGCCAACCAGACTATCCTAAGCATATTCTTAGCTCTTTCGGTAAAGTCACGTTGAAGGGAAACAATAAAATATATATAAAACAATAAAAATTCTCACGACGTTTCGACCATAACACAAACGGTCATCATTGGGTGTGAAAATGCTTTTCACACCTGATGATGACCGTTTTGTGAAAATGCTTTTCACACCTGATGATGACCGTTTTGTGTTATGGTCGAAACGTCGTGAGAAATTTTTTTGTTTTATATATATTTTATTATTTTATTGTTTCCCTTCAACGTGACTTTACCGAAAGAGCTAAGAATATGAATTACTGCAGTCACGAAAGCTTTAAATCAAAATTTATCCTCAGCATGCCACTTTGTATTAAATTCAACTAAAAAATTCACCAGATGTCATTAATATTAAAGATTTACTGGAGAGATAGCCTTTACAAAAAAGTTGGTGGTCATGACATTTTTATGAAGGCTATCACCAGTATTGTATCTATAGCTACTTCCTTTGCACATACTAATAATCACCCACATGTTATGACATCACTCGCGTTAATTTTAATTGTCAAAATGACATTGATTCATAAATCATTCTCCATTGATAAATTATAGGAGCATTCATTTGCGCTTTAGCATTATGGAGTGGAGCAGTTCACCATGACCCCTTAAGTGTTATGTTTATTCTGCCCGTCACATGATAAAACTAAAGTGACACTTGGGCTTCCCCAGTTGCTAGGCGTAAGGGCCAATTGCTTCGGTTTCCTTACACGTGTCTTTGAGATAAATCATAAACACTAAAACAAGCTTGGCCATCCTGAGCACGTGCGAGTACTTTCTGGAGTCCATTTACACCGACAATGCGAGACTACGGGCTCTATGTCCATGCTTGCAAGGCAGTCTTTAGCTCCCTCGATGTTTCCAGCTTATTTTATTTTAACCAGGTGAGAACTCAAGAGACCAGGATAGTCTCATTTGCTCGCGTGACCTGGGTAACAAAAATGGCAAAAGCAACAATGAAATCAAATTTTAAAAAATGGCTGAAGCAAAATTAAAGTACAACAATGAAACAAAACAAATGAGAAAAAACGATGTAACATGATACATCAAACATTACACAACCATGAATCAATATTAATACATTCGCTCTATGTCCATAGTCTGCACTTGGCCATGTGGGTTGAGCAGGGAGCGATCTATCTTGCTACTGGGAGAAACAATTTTGGGTCATGTGTGAAGCACTGAGGTCAGAGTGCAATTTACTTTTATCTTAATTATTGGACTTTTGTTTGAGGAATGGATGAATGATTTTGAATGTTTTTTTTGCAATTGTGGAAAACATAATTTAGCTTAAAAAAAATTAGCATTCAGTTAACGTTTATAATTTTCCAATTAAGGTTGTTAATTATTCATTTGTTATATTTTAAGAATTTGTTTGGTTAACAGAAGCAGCAATACAATAAAAATAACGAGGATAGGTTTTCCCCTTTTTTCTGGCAACAACAGGTGTTAAGATGTTAAAACACCAAACTGAAACCTTTTACAAGGAATCATGTCTGCATTAACCACAATACTTGTGGTCAGAATGCAAACAAAAAACGTACTCTGATAATATATGCATTGTCTTTGAAACTGATTGGTCCACACCAGAGACTAGGCTCAAAAGAAAGCTGTCTCTGGTGTGGACAAATCAGTTTCAAAGACAATGCCTGTAAATATGTTAAGCCAGTAGTCTTGCTTGACTTATTCTGAATTTTGATATTGTAGATATATAAATATAAAACGCAACACATTTGTCAATACCACTGTCTTAAATAAATAATATAACATCGGAAACGTTTTAGACAATGGCCTTTCTTCATAGCACATGGGAAGCAAATTAGCCCTTGTGCCCTGAGGAAGGGCCAGTGGCCAAAACGTCATCGATTATATATTCTTTCTTTTAAGGCAGTGTTATTGACAAATGTGTTAAATTCTCATTGTTGATTGTGCTTGTGAACCACTGCCAACATAGTATCACCATGTATTGTTTAGCTCTATTGTCTACCAAAATGTCCTTAATTCATCCCTTCACATGATTTCAAGTTTGGAGATGAGGCAGGCTCTCAAGAGTGGGAGGAGGAGGTTGAAGAAGAAGCCGATCAACAAGAGGCTGATTTCAATACCCCTCAGACAATCAGGTACGTTGCAAATGTAGTTGTTCACATATCCATTCCGGCTGTTCACCTTTCAGCACCACGCAGGTACATTCCGCATTCGATCTCCTGTTGTACACATACATTTGCAACAACATCATTGCCTAGATGTATATTTAGTTGTGTTTGTCACTTCTGTATAAAAGCAAACTTGTCATTTAATAAATGTAGCGGTAATTAAGCTGTGAAAAAGAAGACGGGATTGGAGAATACCTGAAGGGGGGGACATTTAGCAGGAAAGAAGGGATCGGGGTGGCTTAGAGGAACTTTGGAAAGTTCCAGAGAATTTGGGGAGAGAGAAGGTATATGAGAGGTGTGTGTCGTGTGTTTGGTGCTCTGGGAGAGAAGGCGTGCTGTGGGTGTGCACGTGTTGTGGTATATGTATATATGTGGAACTTCTTTCGTGCCGTACGTAACCAACCATGCTAATCGAAGGTGCAAAGAGGTGAATAAAAGCCTTACGGGAATTTTGTCTTATGGACTCCCTTTCAAAAACATCATTGTGCATTCATGAGACAATTGGTAAATGTTTTGTTGATTGGGCCAGATATTTGTGATGAAGGTTCCATTAAGGAGGGGCGGTGAGCACCTTGTTGTAAATTCTGTTTAGCATGAGGCGGGTGAGTGTTTTATGAAGCCTGTAATAAATTACATGAGTTCTAGGAAGATAGAGCTGGAACGGCTTGACACGGCCATTGATTTTTTTTGTCTGAATACAACATGATTGTGAGAACTCTAATGCTTGCAGCATATTTACCATGACATTTTCATGTGTTTTGATGATTACATTTAGTAGTGAGGAAGTGATCACCAGTAGTGCAGAAGTAACTGACAATAAAGCAATATTCACTTACAATTAAGATTCTGATTTTTTACAACAATGAAGTATGGGTGATCAGTCACAGCAACGCTGAATTCTCTCAAACTCCGACAGCATTGCCAGATTAGGATTGGGGCAAAGTTTTGATGCCTTGAAAGCGTTACAGAAAAGGGAAATCATACTCAAATTACTGGGAGGTATTTAAATCAGCTATAATTCAGACAGCAGCAGAGGTACCTCATGTAAAAAATATGAAAAGGAATTGTCAAATAATTCGAAGTAAGATTCCTTAAATATTTAGTAATACTTTGTAAGGCAGATGTATTATTGTAATGCAGTGTTTAGTTTGTAGGTCTCTGAATGATAAATAAACGTGTATTGTTGGTTTTTCTTATGAATAGAATATTTGTCATAATTTATACAATGTATTTATTTCGTTACAAAAAACTAATGAATATTCGACTCCATAATTTTAATGTACAATGCTTTTTTCATTGCACTTTTAACAAGTTTTACTTTCAAAATAATTATGAAATAAAGGTTATACACTACCTCTAGAAATAGCACAGCATTGTGCAATTACCACTCTTTGCCGAAAGTGGTAAGTGTGCCACTGTTTTCCGCACACCATGAATCACACAAATTGTAGAAACACTTGTTAAAATTTAAACCCGAGTGTTTAAATACAGGACAACAAAAATTCCCTCTTTAAATGCATGTTGTTTTTGTGCTTTTGAACATCAGATTTGAGGAACCCCTGGCAAATGTCATTATGGACTGCCGGCAAACGGTTAAGACACAGCTGGACCTTTTGAGGATGAGGAAAAGTAATATCAAGAAAAAAGCACCTAATTCTCCAGGAAACAAGGAAGAGGAGAAGAAAGTCCTTTGCTCTTTTTCCTTATCTCCAGAGCAGCATACCATGCTCCAGCAGCAAATGCAGCAGGTAGGAGAATATACCTATCGATATGCAACCGATAAAAATGTGTGCACAGCACTCAGTTTGCACGTATGTCAAGTTGAAGCGGCAGTCACAACTAATGCTGTTTACGTCTCCACACGTTGCAATTTTTGCTTTCCTGCTCGATCTTTTGGCTGTAGTGAAGTTGACCTCCAGGGTCCACAGTAAAGGTGTTATGATTTACTCAGCGACTTGAGAATTGATTCAGGGGTTGAGACTAGACTATACGATACAATACAGGTGCCATTAAAATTCTAGATGTGGTTTAAGTCGTTTTTAAATCATAATAACAAGGATCCTAGGCAGCCAGAAGTGTATTTACCAAGCCTACTTGAAGAGTGAATTACGAAGAGATCAGGGGTATGCAAAGAGTAGATATCTGGATCAGGGGAATGCAATAACATTACTTAGGCTATAAAGTAATGTAAAACTAGAAGAGTAAATGCTTTAATTTCGACTTAAAAACAGAGAGGTTACTGGTCTCTCAAGACACTTACTGGGAGAGAGTTTCAGAGAAGGTGGTGCATTTTAGCTGAAAGAGCATCTATCTGCTTTCTTGCCATGTTATATTACAAACGTCAAACATGCTCACCCTTTGATGATTTGCTTAACATCCTCCATACATTTGTATTCAATGAATAGAAGCGTTTTATAGTTGTTTTGTCTAGTACCCTTCCACATACTTGCCCTCTATAATGTTAATATGATACACTGACTAATTTTTTTATAATTTTACTCGTTGCTAAATGTTGTTAAACCCCATATCTACTAATGTAATACATCTCTTCCTTTTTATGATTACCTGTATTATGCACGTTAAATACCTTATCACATTTTTCTCAACGTTATTTATTACCTTCAAATCTTTACTTTCAAACCTGCACCTGTGCCGAATATCAAAGAGTCGCTCTGCTCAACGCTGCAGCCAATTTTATTTTAGTAAGCAACCTCGCATTAAGACCCTAATTTCTATCCACAGCTGTAATACCCCAACCAAGGTACTAGCTAAAACAACTATGTAATCTTAATTCTCCTAGGTTCTCAATTACAAATTACAAATGGCGACCCCTTTGTTTTCTGCTGCCTGTGAACTATTAGGGGTTTAAATGGACACAGAATAATGTCATTGAACAAAGTGGGTGGCAACATACACCCCCAATGAATGTGAGTTCTCTTGTCAAACTACTCTGTCTGTCCTAAACATTTGGCTCATCTTGCCTGGACTGCCATAGCAACTAGTGTTGCTATTTGTATTTTAAAGTGCTTAAAGATGCTGTAGCATTTAAGCACCAAGTAAATGTAAATTCTAATAATCTGAGAATTTCTGTAGACAGAATATTATTATTGTAAGCTATAAAAATGTTGTGATGTATTTCCAGCTGATCAATATTTTCGGTCTGATAGTAGTATTTTATTATTGTAACTCTCTGTGCCTTAACCCACACTGCATTTATATTTCAACTTCTATATGCTTGTGTGTCATTAAGCAAAACTTTCTTTGAATACTCAGTTAACTTCCCTAGAATACTGTGTAAATGCATTGTGCCATTGTTATTCCCCTGTTTTCTTTAATTCCATTCATGTAATCGTATAATAGTCTTTTTTAGGCTTTTGGCAACTTTGCCGATAATATCATCCGTTTCAGGGTGCTATGACAAAGTGCACTTTGCAATGGACTCTCACCCCATTTATAAAACTTGTGCTGACAGCACCTGATACACGATAAATACAAAGTAACGGTGCGAAGCCATGGCAGCCAGGCACAAGCGAGCCATCTTTCTCATCTGCATTGTATCTATCAGAAAGGGAGATGAAGCATTTGTCAAAATGTTGTGTCACCTATGACTTTAGTTGTTGCACTAGAAAGGCATTCATGATAAAGGTTTTTTGGGTTAGATTGCATAAGTATAAATGTCATCTTCGGGTGATTTTGGCAAAATCTCCCGATCATGCTGGAAGTAATTACCAGTGAAACGTCATACTCAAATTGTAAATGTTGTGGATTAACTCTTCAATACACAGGTAGGCTGATATAGTAAGTAATTGGCTTGTTCTGTTTACGTGAGAAACCTTACTAATTGGCTATGTCGCGTGGTGGCGGGTTAAGAGCATATTTATACTTAAGTGATCTAATCCAATAAAACAGCTCTGAACCATTTCTTCAGCCACATCAAGTACATACACCCAGCCATCAAATTCACCTTGGAGGTGGAAAAAGAAGTACCATTCTTGCATGTTTTAATCGAAAGGAGACCAGATGGCTCAGTGGGACACAGGAAAGCCACCCATACTGATGCCTACCTAAAACCTGACTCCCACCACCATCCATCCCAGAACAATTCCCTCATCAAAACTCTTCACCATAGAGCTCGATGTATTTCCGACCGTCATCACCAAGCCAGTGAACTGGAACACGTACACCAAGCCCTCAAGATGAATGGATTTTCAGATGACACAATCCGTAAAGCTATCGCCCCAACCGTTGCGAAAGAACCATCTGAGGACCCAATCAAAACCATCACCTTGCCATACATAGCAGGGGTCACTAAAAATATTTCCAAAATCATGAGCAAACTCAAGATCCAGGTTCAATTTAACAGTACATCAAATTCATGATCTGATCCCATCTGTGAAGGATGTCATCCCTGACATGCAATACCCCGGTGTCTACAAACTAAGCTGTGTTGCGGCAGTAGTTACATTGGGGAAACTAAGCGACATGTCTCGGACCGTGTTCGTGAACATAAGGCAGATCTGAAACACGGTAGGACCAATTACCTCGGCCGTGGCTGATCATTGTTTTAATGTGGTGGGCTCACGTGAAATTGATTTCTCTTAGACGAAGGTACTTTACAAACCCACTGGCTATCAACAAAGATTCGTCCATGAAGCCATCCATATATATAGACAGACACAATTTCAACCGAGAAGATGGGTACAAACTGAGCAATCATTGGAAGGACGTTATCAACCATTTTACGTCAATTGGCTATGATGTTACCATCCTACCACCTTCCGATGTTAGTTGTGCTTTATGCCCATTTCAAACTTGCGCTTTCTTCACAGTCACTTCGCGCGCCAACCCCTTGGTTGCGGCGCTGCGATCTTCCATTAACATGCTAATTTTTACCTGGCAGCCCTTTGATTGGTGGAAACCGAACCACCGCTGGGCTCGTTGCCGAACACTTTCATTATCATTGGCTGCTGACATTTGGGCTATGCCCATTTCAAACCTTTATAAACAGTTTCCCTTGGAAGCTAAACCCCCCTTTTCCTGAAGACGACCGCTTGCGTTGTGATCGAAACGTCGTAGTTTTTTTGTTATTTTCTTTGAACCTATCTACGTGACTTTCCCAAAAGACCCAAGAATGTGAATTCCTGCAGTCACAAAAGCTTTAAGTCAAGATGAATAATATTGGTCACAAAACTGGAAAGACATATACCTACTTATACACCATTGTTATGGGACTGCAATATCCCACAATTTTAAGGAACTTAAAGTTTCGTGATTCCAAACATGGTCACCTTATAGCGATTCACAAAAGAGAATCGTAAAGACGTTTGTAATTGATGCGTCAATATATTTTATCTGTTTAATCCATTTTAACTGAAATAAATTATATTTGATCCATAAGGTGTTATGGTATTAAAGTAGAAGTCATTCTCTCCACTGGAGCACATGATGTGGGAGTGGAGCACTGGGACCATTTGGCTATTCCATGTTTTCTTTGCGTTTGTGTTCGGAAATTATATAAATTGAAAACATAACTTAAGTGGAAAAAAATACGTGGAAGTTAAAATGTTTATTTTGCTTATTTACCTACTTACATTTCGGTTCCTGCCCATACAAAATATTACATTTCTATTGTTGGTGGCAATACTGACAGCTTGGCAATGGCAGCATGTGGCAGTTGGTAATAAAGAAAACATTAAGATGTCTGCGAATATATCTCAAAATGGATAAATTGCAAAGATATTGTATTCTAAATGCCCTTACATTGCAGCAGTATTCGGTCTCAAAGTATCAAAAATAAGCAATATACAATGGTGGAAGTGTGAATGGGAAAGGTTTGCATTAATCTTTAAAAAAATAATAATTGGTATGAAAACCAGCAACAACAACAATAATATTGTTGTAGGACTCTTTGGAGGTCATACAAATGTGCACCAGGGTGAATTATACATCTGGAAACATTGGAGATTTCACTTCTGTAACACAGTCTTGCCTAGGAAAGAGATGTTTTGGTGTTGTTATGGTCCCGAAATAATGATCGACCTCATTGTGTATAAAATAGGCTTATGAAGAGACTCAAGAAGTAGCCCTGTCACGAAGCCTTCCGGGATGTTTGTTCGAAACGTAGTGGTGCACTACTTAGTTAGAAATGCACTTGGCCATGACTTGATGCAGATAGGTTAACTCAAATATAATTCATATATAATGGTAATAAAAGCCCCCAAACGTTGTCATGTTCATAGTTGTTGGCAGATTATGTGTGTATATATATGGTGGTAACAGGCCCAGCGATAGCGCGGTCACCAACCTTCGCAGAGGTTCGCCGTTAAAATCTGGCATATGATTATCTGTACAAGTAGGCGCCGTCTTCTTCCCAGTGGGCTTTAAAGTTCCTGTAACATCGTTTTGGTTTTGGCATCATGATCCACATTTGAAAACTTGGGATTCCACGCAGCAACATCGCCCCCTTCTGTGAAGCAACTAAATACTGTTTCTGAGAAAAACAGCACTGCTCTTCGAGCCTTGCACTATAAGAATGGTGTGAATAACAAATGCGCTCATGATTTTACTTATATTTTGCCCATGTGAATATGAGGTGATCATCTCCATTGATAGCCTCGAGAGAGACTTATTTGCTCCATAGGACAACTACGGTTGACTGCATATAAAGTGGCACTTTTTTTATTGAGCACAGATGGGTGGTGCTTTATAGCAGAGGTGATAAAAGGTTCACCTTAATAGTTTATCCTTGCAGGGAAAAGTAGAAGTAAAACAAAATTGTATATATTTTGATGTAACGCTTTCGTGACTGCAGTAATTCATATTCTTTGCTCTTTCGGTAAAGTCACGTTGAAGGGAAACAATAAAATAATCAAATTTATAATGATGATCGTTTGTGTTGTGGTCGAAACGTCGTGAGAATTTTTATTGTTTTATATATATATTATTGTTTCCCTTCAACGTGACTTTACCGAAAGAGCTAAGAATAAAAATTGTATATGTTTACATAATAATGGTCTTTGTGTCTGATTACTGAAATGGGTCATAAATTTATATAAAAATCCATATACGGTCTCGTGGATATTTTGATCATGATTGCATGGATATTGAGATCATAATTCCTGTACAGATCGTGATGAGCGACGTGAAGGATTAAAATATGTCAACCAGAGTTGGATGGTCATGTTGTGTACTGCTAGTTTAATCCAAAATCAGCGGAGGTCCCCTTAAAAGGAACGTTGAAGTTCCAGGGCTTCTGTGCATTGTTCGCACATGGCTTCCTTTGAGACTAATGCACAGATGAACCCAGGTATTTACTATGCTAGACTATCGGGAATTATATTGGTGCAATAAATGTGGTGGTAAAGGTAAAAAAAGAAATCGCTTTTCTGCTAGTGACTTAAATTTGGATAACTACATTTAATGGTATACTGTATTTGGCGGTGGTGTGCTTTGCCATCATTAGCGACAACACCACACGTGTTGTTGTTTTGATAGGGAAAACACTTTCCACAGTTATGTAAGTAAGTTTAGGCTTTAAGCCAGCGTAAACAGATTTAATATTTGGCATTAGTAGGAGTATGACGCATTAAACAGTTTACATTGCATGGGTATTTATGTTTTATGTTTTTGCGTCATTAAAAGGACAAATAGGTTTTAATGATTAACACAGTATTCATGTAACTTTAGTCATTTTATTCTTCCAATATATGGCCCTGTTATTTTGTTTTTATTATTCCTTATATTGACTGGTCAGGTGGCACTGTGCAAATCACACGAGAAAACTAACTTATATCTTGCTTAGGGGTTGACTTAGGTCATAATTTAGTGTCAATCAAACGGCCTACTTGGCGGGCAGTTATCAGTGGTGACTATAAACTGGCTCCTATAATAAGGATTTATAATTTCAAATATTGCCTCAAGTCTTCCAATAAAGTTGGGAACCTTTGCATACTTGCATAAGCAATGTGAATATATATTTAAAATATGTAATTGTTTAAACTATAAACCAAGCAAAATTATTGTTTTAAGTCTTAATATTGAACTTGAAAATATCTTAAATCAGCCAAAAGTAAATCGAATGTTCAATGGGGCAAAGTTTATTGAGGTATTTGTTAATGGTACTGTGATATATTGTCATGGTCGAGTGGGTGTGCGTTTGCCACTTTTTGCAGAGGTTCGCAGTTCGAGACCCACGACCGCCCTGGTTAATACTCTGGGTATATTTTGCTATGAATACCCCCCTTCCCGCTTCACAATGGACGTTAAAAGGTCCTGTGATGTTACTGGGAATAAATAGGCCATGAATGTTTGCCATGTAGGACCAAATATGACACAATTACCAGCAGATTACTCAATTGGGATAACATAGCACCATCGCCCACTGCTGTGAAACGACAGCATATATAAAAAATAGGATCTTGATTATAACCTTCTGCAATTACTGTACAAATACCAAATGTGATCATGATTTCACTTGATTTCTGTACTATTCTAGAAAGTATGCAAGTCATCAATATTACACTTTAAACGTACATTTGGCTTTGTGGTTATGAACGGCATTTGCTTAGGTACATATTTTTTATTTGTGATAAATAGTCACAATATTACGCCGATAATTAGTTACATTTTTAAGGTCTGTATGTATTTTGCATTTTCCTCCTTTATTTGTGAAGATGGAGCACTCTCTGAGTTTAAATAACCTATCACAATGTGAAACACTTATTCAAGGTTGGAAAATCGGTAATATACATTAGTGTTTACTGAAGCAGACTAAGCAATTATGCATGTTGTACTTAAGTGGATAGTTATTTTGATGCATAAAGGAAATAATATATTTTTTGTGGGTTTGTTGCATAATGTAGCTTTCTTAATTTTTAAAATGTTTAATATTTCACACCCTGTCTGTTCCATTAGCATGTTCAACTCCTGACACAAGTTAACCTGCTGTCAACTGACAATCCAAGTCTTTCCTCGGACGCTCACCTCTGCAGGACATATCTCGTACGTTCAGTATACAACAACATTAATGCACCATTCTGTTACATGTAGTGAACTACAGCAAAGGCTATGTTATATGGCATCCATGGAGAATGGAGGGTGCCGATTAGTCAAATATGCCAGTTATCTGAGAGTTCTACTTATGGTTCAACAAATTTGCCAAGTACATAACACTTTTCAAAAAAGAAACAACCTACATTTTAACTGTGATAGAAGACAATATACTTATTTACAGAGGTACACACCAGTCACTTGTAGAGCATTCCATGTTGATTGTAGAGAAGTAGCGGGTCCGTTTAGAGTTCAGTTCATTTTTTCAGTTTATTTATTTTGGTATAGCCCTGTGAGCCAATTCGGCTCTTGAATGAGGTGCAACCACAACAAACAAAAAACAAAAACACGAACAAGAAAACATCTTAAAGTGACTATGTGACTGCAAACAGAAAATTTATGGAAAAAAAATGGCAAAATATTCCTGAAAAAAAGCACCGTACACCAACGCTGTGTGCAAAAAATCCCAGTGGGATGCAAGTCAAACAACAACAACATATTCTTGGTTCTTTCGTTAAAGTCACGTAGAAGGGAAACACTAAAATAAAAATATATATAAAACAATATTTTATTGTTTCCCTTCTCGTGACTTTACCGAAAGAACCAAGAATATGAATCCCTGCAGTCACGAAAGCTTTAAATCAAAACAACAACAACCACAAGAAAACTTAGATTAAGGCCATCAGTCTAACTCCGTACTACAACAAAACAAACATGTCCAAACCAAAAAAACGTTTTCGAAATCACCAAAAAATAAAGCCATAATTGCAATGTAACAGTGATCATAGGGACTGGGACCGAATTTTTACAATAAACTACATAAATAACATGTAACACCAAATCCTAGAGCCATAGCTGGCTGCATGAGTTACTCCACAACAACAGAAGCATCAGTCGGAGTATCAAATTTTTCAATGCACCTTTAAGATCAGCACGCTAAATAAAAATACAGATAATATTTTGCAGCGCCAATGAATAGCAGTGGAAGCTAGGGGTGTACAACTCCTCTAGAGCAGTTTTGAGAGAAGATCTCATTGGTAGCGATTCAAGTTGCAGTTTATTGGCAATAGTATTCCAGACTCTGGGGGCATCAATAGCAAAGGCCCTTCCTCCAGTTTTTGTACGGCAATAGGGAATGTGAAGCTGGTAAATGAGCGAAGACCTAGGGTCAAATTTGTTCTTTGAAACAGAGAGGAGGTGCAGCAGGTAGTCTGCGGATTTTTTTGTAAGTACATCGAACATTAAGAGATGTTGAGTTTGACCCAATGTAGAGATCACAGTGGTGAGTCCTATATGGGCAGTTCAATGTAAATCTTAAGGCCGAGTGATAGATAGAATCAAGCTTCTTCAGTACAGTACTTGGGGCTGATTTATACACGATGTCACAGTAGTCAAGTAGAGGCAGTATGGTAGCTTTTATCAATTCCAAACGGAACATTGGGGGGAAGCAGTGCTTGTGTCGATACAGAAAACCAATTTTTATTTTTGTTTTTCTACCAATATAATCAGTGTGATCTTCAAAATTCAGTTTTGAATCCAGGATGACCCCAAGATACTTATAGATCTTGACTTGCTCTATTTTATAATTATTTAAGGAATGTAATTGGGGAAAAATAACTTCCTGCTTTAATCCTGGTGAGAAGCATAGCACCTTGGTTTTGGAGGTATTCAGGACTAGTTTAAGAGCAACTAGCTGATGTAGTTTGTACAATATACAGTAGAACAGTACTGTATATACAGACTTACGCTAGCGTCACCACTCGGCAGCATCCTGAAGCTCCCATGAACAGATATATGCCAGATGGCTGTCGGGATTTTTCCAGATACATGAGGGAATATTTGTTTTGCCGTCTATGACAGATGCCGGTTAATAGATCTCTCCGGATGGAAATGTGCCTGTTGAGCGTGTTTGTAGCCTAATGAAATATCCATGTGCCTGAATATGATTTGGCATCTTCAGAGTTACTTGTTTAATTGTGCAAGAAAAATACACTAATAAAAAAAAAGTTGTTTAAATACTTTTAAGATGAGTATCCTTCACCTTTACACAGCTTTGAATAAACATCCTATATACAAGACATTTTTCCTTAAATTTCCATATTGTACTTTGTTATAACCTGTTGACCTGCCCATACTAGACGTGTATGAAAAAGAGCTTCATAGCTCATCAGATTCCTCCAATCTAAATAAAGATTCTGATTCTGTTAGGCTACGGTGCTGAGGCATGGCAGAATGTGCTATGTAAGGAACTAACTGCCTTAAGTCTCCACAAAATGAACCTCTTGTTCTGCCAATATGGTGTGGATTAACAGTTGAGCACCCTTCATGAATGTTAGCCCTGAGATTGTCTTTTAAAATGTAAACTGGTTTCTGTCTGTTTCATACAGCAAGAACTTTACATTCTTGGGGAGATGTCGCAGACAAAATACCGGGATGTCAACTCGGCCTTCCGTTCCTCTTTCATTCCATGCAACCTGATGGAGTCCTTGTGTATTGTTGATGACTTTGACAAGAGTGAAAAAACCAAGTCAATAAAAAATAATTCCAAAAAAGATAAAAAATTAAAGTCCAGTGAAAAAGGATCGATTAAAGGTGAGCTACTATTACAAAATGTTTTTAAGGTTATAATTTCGCAGTTAAATTCGAATTCGACAGACTTAAACGCGGCATCTGTAATCGCACAAATGACATAATTTTTGAAATTATTTCATGAAATGTACTTGCATATTTCGAACCTCCGATTGGCTCTACGATGCGAAAGTTCTACATACATACTCTTTGTTTCTTTCGGTAAAGTCACGTAGGTAGAAAATAAAATAAATCACGACGTTTCGGGCGCAACACAAGCGTCCGTCATCACGTGGGAAAGCTGAGGCAGATTGTTTTATGGATGCTTGTGTTTGATGGACGCTTGTGTCTTTAAACAGTCTGCCTCAACAGCAGACCATGCTTTCCCACCTGATGATGGATGCTTGTGTTGCGCCCGAAACGTCGTGATTTAATTTATTTTCTACCTACGTGACTTTACCGAAAGAACCAAAGAGTATGGATTCCTGCAGTCACGAAAGCTTAAAATCAAGATTCTACATACAGTTTGCAGTTAATGTATATTCCGTTAAGTGGTTTTCTACAAAAGCACTGTCATGGTAAGCCCATTTCAATGAACTTCACACTAGGAAATGTCTCTTCTATGTTAATTGTACACACTTTTGGTTGTCTTCATGCTACTTCTGGGAGCAGATTATTTTGGTTAATTCCTGAAAAGTTAATTTGAACTGTGAATACACGTAAATGTTTTGATTGTATTGTGGACCAAAAAAATACATTCATAATGAATAAGCAAAATTAATGTTTGGCATACAAAAGGCACAATTTAACATGTAAAATTAGCTAGAATTATTTCAAATTAGATTTATGTGGTTTCATGAATTTTTCATAATATATTAATATCTATTTCTTTGATTTTTCTGTGGAGTACATTCAATGTCAGTCACTTGGCATTTTTCTCTCATCAGTACAGATCATTTACTGCTTGAATATGAAAGGTTAAGTAGACTATTCTATATTTGCTGGTTTAAAGGTAGGTCCGAGCAGAACTCCACAAAATGTATGAAAGTTATGCAACCTCCACTGTGTTATTTAACAGGAAGCAAACTTCAATGTCCTGCCAAGCTGGCTTGTATTATAATGAAGAGCCAGGTGTTCATGTATCGGGAGCTTCTGCCCTGCTGCATGCTACATCCTCCACAACCCAAAGAGAAGATTTTTTTCACGAATGGAGAAGACAAGTAAGCCTTTCTGTTACATTTCTATCTCGAGACTCTCAACTAAGAACATGAAATTTCCGCAACAAATGTCATATACATGTCTCGCTCAGGGGGTGGATCGGAAGGTAGCGTCAGCGCTCAATCACAGGCAAGCTCTTCCAGCACATGAATGCTATTATTTTTCGTGGAGGTGAAGTTGGCTGGACTTTATTATACAAGGCAATTAATATGAACTGACCTACTGATTAACTCAAGTGATAAAGCTGGTGGTATTATGCTGATTGCCTAGGCTTTTGAGGTCCTCACAACTGTGATGCCTTATGGCAATTACCTTATTCTTTGAATTATGAGACGCTCCAGGAAGTACAGTGAGGGAAAAAAGTATTTGATCCCCTGCTGATTTTGTACGTTTGCCCACTGACAAAGAAATGATCAGTCTATAATTTTAATAGGTTTATTTGAACAGTGTGAGACAGAATAACAACAACAAAATCCAGAAAAACGCATGTCAAAAATGTTATAAATTGATTTGCATTTTAATGAGGGAAATAAGTATTTGACCCCCTCTCAATCAGAAAGATTTCTGTCTCCCAAATGTCTTTTATACAGGTAACGAGCTGAGATTAGGAGCACACTCTTAAAGGAAGTGCTCCTCATCTCAGCTTGTTACCTGTATAAAAGACACCTGTCCACAGAAGCAATCAATCAGATTCCAAACTCTCCACCATGGCCAAGACCAAAGAGCTCTCCAAGGATGTCAGGGACAAGATTGTAGACCTACACAAGGCTGGAATGGGCTACAAGACCATTGCCTAGCAGCTTGGTGAGAAGGTGACAACAGTTGGTGCGATGATTCGCAAATGGAAGAAACACAAAAGAACTGTCAATCTCCCTCGGTCTGGGGCTCCATGCAAGATTTCACCTCGTGGAGTTGCAATGATCATGAGAACGGTGAGAAATCAGCCCAGAACTACACGGGAGGATCTTGTCAATGATCTCAAGGCAGCTGGGACCATAGTCACCAAGAAAACAATTGGTTACACACTACGCCGTGAAGGACTGAAATCCTGCAGCGCCCGCAAGGTCCCCCTGCTCAAGAATGCACATATACATGCCCGTCTGAAGTTTGCCAATGAACATCTGAATAATTCAGAGGACAACTGGGTGAAAGTGTTGTGGTCAGATGAGACCAAAATGGAGCTCTTTGGCATTAACTCAACTCAACTCGCCGTGTTTGGAGGCGGAGGAATGCTGCCCTTGACCCCAAGAACACCATCCCCACCGTCAAACATGGAGGTGGAAACATGCTTTGGGGGTGTTTTTCTGCTAAGGGGACAGGAAAACTTCACTGCATTAAAGGGACGATGGACAGGGCCATGTACCGTCAAATCTTGGGTGAGAACCTCCTTCCCTCAGCCAGGGCATTGAAAATGGGTCGTGGATGGGTATTCCAGCATGGCAATGACCCAAAATACACGGCCAAGGCAACAAAGGAGTGGCTCAAGAAGAAGCACATTAAGGTCCTGGAGTGGCCTAGCGTGTCTTCAGACCTTAATCCCATAGAAAATATATGGAGGGAGCTGAAGGTTCGAGTTGCCAAACGTCAGCCTCGAAACTTGGAGAAGATCTGCAAAGAGGAGTGGGACAAAATCCCTCCTGAGATGTGTGCAAACCTGGTGGCCAACTACAAGAAACGTCTGACCTCTGTGATTGCCAACAAGGGTTTTGCCACCAAGTACTAAGTCATGTTTTGCAGAGGGGTCAAAAACTTATTTCCCTCATTAAAATTCAAATCAATTAATAACATTTTTGACATGCGTTTTTCCAGAGGTTTTTATTGTTATTCTGTCTCTCACTGTTCAAATAAACCTGCCATGAAAATTATAGACTGATCATTTCTTTGTCAGTGGGCAAACGTACAAAATCAGCAGGGGATCAAATACTTTTTCTCCTTACTGTAAGTCACACCACACACTTGTGCCCGGTGTCAATTAAATTATACAAATCCAGTCACACCAACCAGATCTTCAGAATGACCCCCAACGTTTGTGAAAAAAACACGGGGAAAATATCATCTTATCCTGAGAATGGTAGTTTGATCAGTTTGGTTCTTTATAGTTGATTTAATTTGTATTTTCTCGAAATATATAAGATTGAATATAAAGGCTGCACATATATAAACAAACATTTATTTTTCAATATATTTGTTTTTATTTTAAAGTAAAAACATGTTCCGTTAACAACATCTTAATCAGAAACTTTCAAAGCTCAGCAGCTGTGGTTGGTAACTACTGTGTTTTCATATAATTCAAAAAATGTGTTCGATAATTCTTACATTTTATATTATTTAACAACTAAAAAAGTAAAAACTATTCATATGGTATCTGAGTAATTACAGCATAATAGTTTTATGTTGCCGTAGTTATATCCTCCTCAGCCAGTCAGATCTAATCAGTATCAGAATCAGGTTTTATTTATCTTGTATAGGTTTATGTAGCACCCTTTCCCAAGGTGCTTTACAACAATTATACAATTGTACATAAAGATGATAGGAGTTGAAATAAAAGGTTATTAAAAGTAGTGGTGTAGTTATGGTGACAGAAGAACATGCAGAAGAGGTTTAGGAGGGGTTAGGGTGGGGCCTGGTCGTAGTTTGGGGGGTGGAGGCAGTGAGTAGCAAGTGAGCTTGGCTCAGGGAAGAGATGGGTTTTACAGGAAGAACGGATGCAGGTTAGTGAATATGATTTAATCGGACTGAATCTATTCACACTCAATCTGTGTACGTCTAATATTATTTAATGGAATGAATACTGGATTAATGTTTTTCAGGAATGCATTAAGACGTTTATTTTGTCAGCAGCATAGTGTCATCCAGTAGTATTTTAATTGTATTATATTACAAATAGTTATTTTATTTAGGTCACATGTTAAAGTACAATTCAATCTATGTTAACGTACAGTTACAGTTTTGACCTGCATAATACTGAAATGTCATAAGCCCTGAGTAAATTGTAACTCATAATAACAGATATATAATTTTAGTTTTTGCCTTTTCCCCCACATTTTCTTTAGTCTGTTGGTGTTGGGTCTCAAGCACTTTGAAAAAACATCCTGGCAAAAGACGCTCATCAGCCAGTACCTAATGCCTCCAAAATCTATGCAACAGATTTCCTTCAGGATTAAGAACTTGATGGCAGCACGCAGTAGCAACAATGTTGTAAAGGTAACGGTGGGGAAACTATAGTTTAAGCAACATTGTTCAGCAAAATCATTTTAAAAAACATGTATTCTTGATTTTTTCATATGGATCAGGCTTATTCTATTTCAGTTTTACATTTTGCAGATATGTCTATTTTGAATGCATAACTCCAAATTAAATTTGAGTAACTGTTTGATGGTGGTGCTTGTGGTGGTGCTGCTTCAGGATGCTTGGATTTAAAATTGGTTTGACTTAAAATATAGTCTCCTGTTCCTCCCAAGCAAAGTTGAATGACATGAAACAAGGGGCACTTCCCTGCATCTGCAGGATGGTCCTGACATGGGAGGAGCCTTAATGTTTACCTCATTTTATTATATGGAAGGTGAACAGGGGAAGATAAGACAAACGGGCTGCAGTCAATCACTCGACAAAATAGTGTTGCAGAATAGAGCATTTGCTGACCCACATGATTTGGTTATGAATGAATGTGTTGAGTTTTCTTTTTTACTGATCCAACTCATCTGTTGTTGGAGTTCATTAAGAACAAGCCATGTCCAGATGATAAATAAAAATGAAGAATTACATTTCTTTTTAAAATTTGACATTGAGCATTAATGTTAATATGTTGCCTTAATTCAGTACCACGGTATTGTGCCACTGACCCTAAATATTATTGTACACTACTGGACCATATAGGGTCACAGTTTGCAAATGAAATGTATTTCCTTGCCATTATCCAATTGTTTGTGGATCCTTGAGAATCTTTATTTGGTGCATCCTTAAAAACAATGTATTTTGTGTTTTCGGCACACTGTCATGATGATATAGGCATGTGAAAGAATAAGGGAAGTCAATTGCAGCTTTGCTTTTTGCTTTGGTTAAATGAATGAATGCACATTATTGTCACCGCAGCTTGGTACACCAGATAATTAAACACTGGTCGCAGGTTACCTGCGCAGTGAATGTTTATTTTATTTTGTACATTGCAGACATACAAAAAGACTGGAGTAGTACCCGTGATGCCCAAGCCGTGTGTGGACGTGCTTCCTGAAGAAGCAGTTGCACCGATTGACAGAGATCCTCGAGACATTCCTCAGTGGCTCAGGGTAAGGATAAGTAGCCACGGCACGTGCACTGGTGTTATTCACTCATGAGTGACTCCAGACTATCATATTGTGATGTATGAAGTGGAATAAAAACATATTTCTATGTATACGCATGTATTTAATTATCATTTTACTATTTTGTTTATCATTAACTGCGAATGTGAAGAAAATGTATTTTTTGTATAACTGTTGGCTTATTTCGAAAAAAAATGCTAACTGGTATTCAACATGTTTAAGATAAGACTAGTGGTTTTATATGGCTGGTATTATTTTATGCGGAATCAACAATGACATTTACTTCCAATTACAATCATGTTTAATTTGTTTCCTCTGCTTCTTGATAAATAATAGTGCCTTTTACAGGAATATTGAGTAAATGGCAAACTTAATGTATATTACCAATGAAAGCGTCATTGAACCTCAACGACAAAACAAGTCGATGTGCAGGAGAGAACTTAAGCATGCTTAGAGAAAACCTCTCAAATCTGTACACATCGGTTGACAATCTGTTTGTTGTACTGTCATGTACTGTCGACTTTTTATACCTGCACATTGGAGACCATTGGCACGTAATTTGCGTTATCCATCAATTACATTTGCCAAAGTAGTATATTTGTGAACTCCCATGACCATTTACCTTATTTTAGATTCATAAACCTACCGCTAACATATGATGAAAGTTGTGGTCCTATTGACAAATGCAGTTTTAAAGGATGTAGAATCCTTAACACTGCATGACATAAATTGTGTGCATTAGTGAGGTGCAATGGGTATTGTGGTATAATTTTGCTAAATTATGATTATACATGAGAATTGGCGAATATTTAAATTAAACGATTGCTTACAATGAACATAATTTCCTTTTTCTAAAGCAAAGTACAAACTGAAAGTGTTTTAAAAGATTGATAGTCGATCGGTAGTCGTTCTCTAACGGCATGTAGTGTCACCCATGGCAACATGGAGGAGTAGTTGTAAGTGAGATGGTTAAAGTGGACGTGTTGTTTTTCAGAGAGCTGTTATTAAATTTCTAGTGATGAAAGAAGGTTCTTCTGGCAGATGTGTTGCTGTGTATATATATGGGGCACCTGCATGCTGTGTAAAAGCAATGTCAGGAAGTAGACTTAAGGTTCCAGAAAGACAATATATACATTTCCTAATAGGCCTATGAGTGGATGAGTGGCTGACCAAAAATGCCCACAGCTCCAATAAATGCGTAGAGAGCAGAGGGAATTGTTCAGGCTGATGGATGAGTCAGCATTGGGGACATAGTTCATTCCAGATTGCTGGTCATATTGTGCAGGAAATATCTGACTTTCAATATCTTAAGATGTTACCACAATGAGTACTCAAAATGTTGACATGCTGAGCTATCTGCATATGTCAACATGTACAATATAGCATTTGTTTTTTTGCATAGTATCGTAATGGGAGACATCCTATTTTATGATTGTGACCTATAGTCCAACTGGCAAAGCATTGATTTTCATAATCATAATACCACTTTAGCTTAAGTAGAGAAAATGCAAGCCTGTGAGTTCTGCCAGTGAGGTTCTGGGTTGTGATATACCAAAATAGTGTTCTAGTCTATTGCTGATATAAAATTAGCATCATGCAATGGTATGCTGGGGATTACAGAGAGAAGTGACAGTACCATGGCTGAGTGAGGCTCTGTCAGGCACATGTCTACTGCTAGCACATTGCAAATAATGAGACTTTCATGAATACTTTTGGTACATCTCATAATAATGACTACATAATAACAAATGCCTTTTTACTTTTCTTAGAAATGTATTAGTGTTGTGAAATCACAACAAAATATAAAAGAAAGCGTCACTCCGCAATCGCCTCCAACGGCCCTTCCTGATGTAAACGAACAACTGCATGAAAATGAAACCGCGATGCCACAGTCACCTCCCAAGGTCACTGTCACTGAAGAAGACCCGCAATCAACCAAAGAAAGCAAACGTGTTGAAGACAGCAAAAGTCCACAGGGTGAAATGTTACAGAGTTCCATGCAAAGTGTCACCGTTATGGAAAATGACTTATTGGGCTGCTTCAACGTTGCGGGTGATGAAGGAGACCTAAAAGTCAATGCAACTGACAAAACGAGATCAGATTGTGAAGGAGGAGCACAGGTGGATGAGCAAGAAGAAGAAGAGCTCACACAGGAGGAGGAGGAGGAAGATGATTCTTCATCAGAGTCTGGAGATTCTGCACTCTCTGTCCCAGAACTACAGGTAACCCCCCCCCACCGGTTTTACAATTATTCATTCAAATGTTTGATCTACGTATATATCATATAGTGTGTTTAGAAATTGTATTATTTTAGTTGTCAAAGGTTTATCTATGTTTAAGCAGCATAATAATATTTGAGACTGTACTGTTACATTAATTGTGTGCAAATATCACTTTCATAAAATAATTACCAATGCTTGCCCGTAACAGTTGATATGAACAGTAAAAATACAAAGTTGTTATACTTCTCTTCTGCCTTAGGAAACTATTGATAAGTTGTCTTGGTTAGCTTCAGACACAAGGGCAAATAATCCAGGTGGTGATTCTGAAGATGATATAATATCTCAAGAGGAGACCTCTGAGCAAGATGAGGAAGAAGAAGAGACAACAGAACCTGCTCACAATGAGCAGGAAAATAAATGGAACCCTGTCATCCCTGCATTTTCCAGTAGTCCACCAGCTCCTGTCGAAGAAAGTGTCATCAGCAATGTTGAAATTGAGAGACAGCTGGATGTGGCTCCTAAGAAAAAAGTTGCAATCAAAGTCAAGCCTAAACGAACCAGGTATAGAGCATGTATGGATACATCAAAAATGTTGCTTTTACTAGGTGATGATATTTTGGAAACGGATCCACAACGTGATAAAAAGGATTTGATATTTGCTCAGGCATACTTGAATAAAGTGAAAGAGACCCTTCAACACACCCCTGGAAAGTATGAAGAGTTTTTGAAGATCTTACATAACTTTGAGATGAACCATGCTCATCGGTCAGTTGTGGACATGTATGAAGAGCTACACAATGCATTTAAAGAATGGCCTGAGCTCTTAAAAGAGTTTGCTGTGTTTCTATTGCCTGATCAAGCACTGGAGTGTGGACTGGTAAGTTATTTAATTATTGCTGCAAAGTAATATCACATCTCATTCATTAAACATATATGGTACCATTACTAGATAGATGTAGATACCATATTTGATATTGTATTTTTATGCAACATCACCCTGTCATTCTGTGGAAATTAAAATTTAAATACACGATAGTATGGCACGTTAACACTTCGCCTAGACTCATTCATTGCATCTGATACGAGTCGCGCGGCTTATGGGATTTTGTCATAGAAAACAAACCTGGTCCTTCCTGAACCATGTTGGCCTGGCTCAGCATGGCCCCAGCCTGGCTTGGTTGTATTTGGAAATGTCATATAAGACAAACATTCTGCCCTCTATCGTCTCTGAAGAGGGACCATCACTCTAACTTTTATTTTAAGACGGTATTAAAGACATCTTCTTGGTTCTTTCGGTAAAGTCACGTAGAAGGAAAACAATAAAATAATAAAAATATAAAAGAATAAAATTCTCACGATGTTTCGACTGCAACACAAGCAATCATCATCAGGTGTGAAAACCACAACAAGAAAATTTTAAAAAAGTGGCGGTTTTTTAACGTGAGCACCACGGAGAGCGATTTGACAGTTTGTTCAGATGGACGAGTCCATCTATGTTCGGAAAAGAGGAGGGGGGAGACGAAAAATATGGATGCGGTCTGAAAGCCACCTTAAGCGTGATCAATCAATTAAGACCCGAAATGGTTTATCAAATCCTTCCAATGATTGCTAAGCCAGAATCCATCTTCTCGGTTTAAATTGTCTCTGTGTTTGTATATGTGGATAGCCTCATGAACGAATCTCTCATGGTAGCCAGATGGCTTGCAAAGAAAAAAAAAACCCCGCCACTTTTTTCAAATTTTCTTGTTGTGGTTTTCACACCTGATGATGATTGCTTGTGTTGCAGTCGAAACGTCATGAGAATTTTATTGTTTTATATTTGTATTATTTTATTGTTTCCCTTCTACGTGACTTTACTGAAAGAACCAAGAATATGAATCCCTGCAGTCACGAAAGCTTTAAATCAAAAGTATTAAAGACATCGGTGTTGTCAGTCTTTGGTTTAGACTTATAATAACAACATCATTCTTTGATGTTACATTTATTTTTACAATATTAGAGCTAACAGTGCTTTTTTATCAGTTTGAGGAACAGCAAGATTTTGAGAAAGGCAGAACGTTTCTGCGGCAACTGGAGATATGTTTTGGTGAAAATCCATCTTATTATCAGAAGATCGTCAAGGCTCTACAAAGTTGCGTGAAGTTTACCAACGAAGAAGTAAATGAGGTACATATGTATCACTTGTGCTCTGCATTACACATGATGTATCTATGTAAACTGATTGAGATTTCACACAATTGCTCTATAGGCATAATTGGTCTATTGCATACAATTGTCCATGCTGTGCTATCTGTATGGAGTTTAGTTTTACAATCTCTAAAGAGATTGAATGGTAATTAAATGGTAAAATGGTAAAACAACAAGGCAGTCTTCCATTAGACATTTATTGAAATAGCTGTACTACCCGGCTTCGCCCAGGACTTGGATCCACCACGCCTGTCTCCACAGTGGCGATGTTCACACCACAATAGTTACTCGTTTGAGGCTGAGTAGAACTAGGGGAGGCCCAGGACCGCTTCAAATAATCGTCACCGGTGGTGGCCCTGAGCGGGAATCGAACTCCGGTCGCCGGGTTCGTAGCGTAGCACGCGAATCACTACACAGTCCCCCCCCACACACAGGATAAAGACAATCCCCCGTGTAGCATGTAGGGAGCAAGTGCTGTTAGCGAGCACCTATGAAGGCCGGCACGGCACATGAGGGGGTGGGTGACAGCAGCACGCCCGGCCGCCTTTGTTTCCCCAGTGGCAATGTCCACACGCCACAGCAGTTACTCGTTTGAGGCTGAGTCGACCTAGGAGAGGCCCAGAAGCAGTTGAAATAATCGTCACCATTGGTGGCCATGGGCAGGAATCGACTCGGCTCGCCGGGTTCGTAGCGCGGCGTGCTAACCACTACACTACAATGCGTTACGCTTCCACACGCGCGGATCACATGACAGATTTGACGTCACAGCTCACTTGCCGTGCAAAAAATATATGCATTATTGAGCTCCCCCCCCCCCCCCCAAAAAAAAAAGTGTATTTTTTTTATTTTTGCATGGTGTACAGTCTGGAAAGTACACACATGGCAAATTTCCAGTTTGTTGCATGTCGGGAAATACGCTAAACGTTTTGAACAGACACACATATTCACAACTTTGCCTCTTATATATATGGAGATAAGCAATATTAAAAGCTGTCTGTGATCAGTTCTTATAAAATGATTGCGTTCATCTTTAATATCATGTATCATTGTCTAAGTCCATGAATAGAAACAAAATGCAAAAGATTGAATTTCCTATTTTTAAATATGGGGTTATTTTTCACTCATGTGATGCATAGAACAAGATGCATATAATAAGAGAAAGCCATACCATTTGGCACATGGTATGGTTTCTCTGACTATTATATGTAACTAGCCTTTTGCACATCCAAGGATGGGTGTATTGCAGTAAATCTGAAACTTGCAAGCGAAAATCAGACCGCGACGTGATATTCATTGCATCCATTTGTGTGCAATTTGTAAGGGTGCGGTGACACAGACCTATTTCATTTTAAGGTTATAATCCCTTGATCATCATGACGTCCTTTTTACTTTGATGTCTCAATAGCATTACGGAAATCGCATGACGTGAGGGTTCTGCCTTTGTAGTGAGGGTTGTAAGTTGACGCCGAGGAGGGGGGAGGAGGCGCCTCGGCCCCCCATGTGGAGTGCCGTCAGCCGCTAATTATTATGAATGGGGGGGGGGGGGGGTGTCCATTTGGAGGACGTCACCTTATAATGATTATTAATGAGGGGGGCTGTTCGATGGTGAGTGATGTCACCTGCTCATGATTATTAATGGGGGGGGGGGGGAGGGTGTGATCCCTGACATGCAATTCCCCGGCGTCTACAAACTAAGCTGTGTCTGCGGCAGTAGTTACATTGGGGAAATTAAGCGACATGTCTCGGACCGTGTTCGTGAACATAAGGCAGATCTGAAACACGGTAGGACCAATACCTCGGCCGTGGCTGATCATTGTTTTAATGCGGTGGGCTCCCACAAAATTGATTTCTCTAAGACGAAGGTACTTTACAAACCCACTGGCTATCAACAAAGATTCGTTCATGAAGCCAACTTCAATCGAGAAGATGGGTAGAAGATGGGTATTAACTGAGAAATCATTGGAAGGACGTTATCAACCAGTTAAAGTAATAACTGGCTGTGATGTTCCCATCCTACCACCTTCCGACGTTAGTTGTTGTTTTCGGCTCTCTGATTTTACATTAACAGGTCAAATTTCCCACACTAACACAGCTACCGAGCTCGACGTTGCAGCTCTGCGACCTTCTATGAACATGCTCATCTCTGATTTAAAGCTTTCGTGACTGCAGTAATTCATATTCTTAGTTCTTTCGGGTAAAGTCGCGTTGAAGGGAAACAAAAAAATAATAAAATATATATAAAACAATAAAAAAAAATCTCACGACGTTTGTGTTATGGTCGAAACGTCGTGAGAATTTTTATTGTTTTATATATATATTTTATTATTTTATTGTTTCCCTTCAACGTGACTTTACCGAAAGAACTAAGAATACGCTCATCTCTCACATTAACATCGCCACCTCTGTGTGCTCGTCGTGGAGGTCGCCCTCTGATTTCACATTAACATGCTAATTTCTCACATTAACATCACTAGCCCCGCCTACTCCGTTTATGGCCCTTGGGCTACACCCACTTTCGACCTTTAAAACAGTCTGCCTCAGCAGCTTTCCCCCTATTTTTTTTCCTCCTGATGACAATCGCTTGTGTTGTGATCGAAACGTCGTAGTTTTTTTGTAATTTTTTTTGTTATTTTTTTTACCTATCTACATGACTTTACCGAACGACCCATAGAATATGAATTCCTGCAGTCACAAAAGCTTTAAATCAAGGACGTAACCTGTTCATGATTATTAATGAGGGGGTCTGGTCGATGTGGAGTGATGTCACGAGCATTAAGGACATTCCTGGGTGATTATAGTAGGTATTCTTGCGGATAATATGATTATATGTAATTTTCAGTGGAGTGTTCTACCTCATGGCACTTGTGGTCACTACAAACAAAGTAAAAAAAACACATTTGTCAGTATTATTAGTTCAGTTTGTTACGTTTATTACATGCATGATTTCATTTAGCCAGTTGCTCGGCTGTTTTACAAGGGAGATCCGTGGTACATGATCATAGGGAGCAACAAAAACACAAACTCACGATTGCAGAGAACGAGTACAGGGTCCTTAAGGAGGTTTGCACTACTAACAATTAAATATGATGGTTGTAAAAGAAACACACGATATTAAATAAATGTCCAAGTTAGCTCTGTGTTTTAGCCGTGTAGGGAAATAAATAGGGGAAGTGAAAGGAGGGAACACAGCTGTAGTTGAGCGGCAAGAGTATTCCAGAAACGTCGAGCAGCAACGCGGAAATATTTTTAAACAAAGTTTTAGCACATGGAATAAGCAGGCACGTCTAATCTTATGGGAGGGAGTGGTCCTATAGCTAATAGGTAGATTTGTTGAAGAAGACCTTAAGGATGAAGACAGTCCAGTGATGGTCTCAAAAGAGATTCAGGGGAAAACAGATTTAAATATTGGATCTCCACACATTCATCTCTGCATACAAAGCTAGCAGGTAAATATAAGTGCTGTGCAGTGATTCATTCATGGACATATAAGACGCCCGCCATGTATCATACCACTTTCATCGTCGTGACCATTAACATAAGTGGCTTAAAGGGGTATTTGAAGCTGCTATTATGGGAAGCAATGTTGAAAGTGCAATCTACAGCTCATGATGGTGAAGTAACTTGTCCTTGAGTACAGAATTAATAAGGCACGTTTTACCGTGAACCGTTTTTTCAACATGAAGCCTTCCGCTCCTTTATTAAATAAGTATACTCTTGAGTTTTTAGATTTAACATGAACTATTACGCCACTCCATTTCTAAAACACTTATTCACGAATACATATGTAAATAGCATGTGTCATGGTCTTTATAAGTGCTATTGTAAACGTGCTCTAATATTTTAATGTAATTAAAAATTCTGAATGCACCACCTACAATTTGGTGCAGTGAAGTATTATCCTATTTTATTCAGATGTTATGACTAATAATATTTTCAAGTCAGTCTTTCTGCAGGTAGACTAATACATTTCTTCTTTTATGTTAAATAATGATTGTTTTGAATGCAGCACCAACTTGATGGTTGGACTATATTTAAAATCACAATTCGGAACCCATTTTTATGTAAAGGGAGTCGTCGCATTTGCGTTCCTGAAAACTGCGACTTTAAGCGAACGACGTTTCGTGAACCTATTTTCCCCACGAGAAATAAAGTAAAGTCGGAGGTTATGTTCCATAGTACTTTTTTACCAGACAAAAACACAGTTACAAGTTGAACTATAGCATAAAAGAAATGCATATGAAAGAAATATAAATTCTAATAAAGAAATACACAGTTTAATAAGATAACACTCACCAATTATCCTGAGTTACTCTCCCATCTATCACAATGTGAAGCTGAGCTGCCCATTATTTGTGTTAACTTGAATTGCATTTGACATATTTCTTTGGTTGTTTACATATGAGTACAATAGTCACCTGAAAACCCTGTTTCGTGTTTCCATAACCTAATGCTTCTATGATCAGTCTAAAGGTAACACTGGTCTACAATTTTTTAGATGTCGTCTGCTTCAGAGATGAAATGTGCTGTTTATTGTAGATTTTGATGTGCTGAATTCAAATATGACAATTAAAACAACTGATTGGCTACTGTTCCCAAGATATTAACGTTTTTGCATTTTACGTCTATGTATATTGTGTAGATAGAGTTTTACTCATAAATTGTAAACCTAGGTCTTTTCATGTGTTTATGGTTGCTTTATATGATAACATGTCACCTATCCTTTTCATGTAACACTTTAAAAATCAGCGAAGGGGCTATATAAATAAAATGTATTATGAAACAAAATGCAAAACCTATTATGTAAAGAAAGTACATAGTTTAGTTTGTATTCAGTGTCGACTGGGCACTTCTTGGCTTGTCTCGTATTCATTAAATGGAGCATCTCTTGTCACTGTCCAGCAATAATCTACAAGCATTGATGAGCAGAGCAAACAGCAGCAGTACTTCGTGTATCCAGTCTGCAGACCAAGCAAGACAGCAACCACCTTCAAATCGCCACAGAGCTGCCACTGATGTTGGTCATAGTGTATGCTCCTCAAAAGTTTCATGTTGTCATAGGTTTCCTTCATATGTACTGCATGACCAACTGGAATTGATAGCAAAACCTTGCCATTATGCAGCAAAACAGCTTTAAGACTCCTCTTCGATGAATCAATGAACAGTCTCCACTCATCTGGATCATGAACGATGTTGAGGGCTTCCATCACACCATCGATGTTGTTGGAGGCTACAAAATCACCTTCCATGAAGAAGAATGGGACCAGATCCTTTTAATGGCCACGGAACATGGAAACCCTAACATCACATGCCAGGAGATTCTACTGCTGCAGTCTGGAGCCCAACAGCTCTGCCTTACTCTTGGGTAGTTCCAAATCCCTGACAAGGTCTTTCAGTTCACCTTGTGCTATGAGGTGTGGTTCAGAGGAAGATTGGAGACAATCTGGGTCATGTGACCTTGACGGTTCAGGACCAGAAGTTTCATCCTCTTCCTCATCTGACTCAAGTGAGAATGATTCTGGTGCATCAGGAATCGGCAGTACTCCGTGGGGTACTGGGCGTATAGCTGATGGAATGTTTGGATAATGCAGTCCACTTTTTCTTCTTTGACACACCTTTCCCAACTGGAGGTGCCATGCATAAGTTACAATTGCTGATATTATCTGTTGGCTCTCTCCAAATCATTGGCACTGCAAAAGGCATAGATTTCCTTTTCCTGTTCAACCACTGGCGAAGATTTATTTGCATAAGTGTTGCAGCATATGTATGGGGCCCACATCTTGTGCTGTTCTCCAATTTTGCAGCCAAAATAAAGGTGATAGGCTTTCTTAATCATAGTGGTTATACTCGATATTGTGGCACAAAAGTCACTTCACAATCTTAGCAGAAGTTATCTGCTTTGTTAACACAAGTACGAGGCATCTCTGCTAACTTTGGCTAAACAGAAATGTGTCCCTTTGGAAAATCAAACACTGACAAATAAGAGAGCACGACACTTTGAGTTCGAGAGCTGATATAGGGCAATTTGTTCAGTAGAGGGATGTAAGCCTAGTTATGATTGCATCATCCATGACTTATAGGAATAACATGATGCAATTCATATTATGTATGATGCAATACCAGGTTCAGATTGCATAATTCATTATTTTGCTCAAAAATCAAGTACTGTCCAAACCCAGTCATAGATTTATTCATAGATCCAGTCAAAGATGTATTTTAGTTCTGGTTTCAATTTAGGTCCCCTTCCCGTTATAACTCACTTATCCTATGCCATTCCCAAGTCAAGGGTCGTATATTCTGACCCAGTAGCATATCTTGAAAACTAGAGCCAATAAACAATTTTAAGAATAATCTTTGGTTCTTTTGGTAAAGTCACGTAGGTATAAAATAAAATAAATCTCGACGTTTCGGGCACAACACAAGCGTCCGTCATCAGGTGGGAAAGCTTTTCCGAAAGAACCAAAGAGTATGGATTCCTGCAGTCACGATCGCTTTAAATACATTTTAAGCATAATTTTTATTCTCAGTGATCCAGAATTAGTCAAGTTGGACTACGTTTATTTCGGAAGCATTTTGGCTGTAGACCAGTGTAATCTGCCCGAATTGACAATGTGCTTTATGGTATTTAGTATTTAACATTGATTTATTTTTGTGCACTATTTTCGTTTTCTCATTGGACGCAGTTTTTAACCTGGTTTCTATTTGCTTCAGCGCTGTACTTCATCGCTCTGCTTTATTCTATTTGTATTGCTTGTATCATGTTAGTGACCTAGGTCAATATCACAAATGAGGCGATACAGCAGTGCCTCGGTTAACGTTTTCAATCCGTTCCACGAAATACCTGTTAACCGAAATAACTGTTAATCAAATATTTAAAAAAATCACTGAATCTGCAAGAGAGCTGTTTCCACTGCCAAAATAGAAAACAATGTAAACAAAGCCAGTCGATGTATAAACGCTCATAAATGGGCATCTCTGATTGACTTTGGGCATGCTCAGCCCACTTACGAGCACTTGGATTGGCCGAAATTGGCACCTGCGTGCATAACGTAAACATACCGTTAATCTAAATGTTCACTTTAGTCGAAACCATGGCGTGCTATGGGAGGTGAAATTTTAACCGAGGAACTACTGTCCTGGTCTTTTGGATTCTCACCTGGTTAACTTGACATTCAAAATGGTCTAATTCCACTTAAAAAAACACGCATGTTAACCTGATGCAAATATTACTTACATAAATTAAACTTTTTTTAGGAAAAAAAAAACCCGGCCCATACCTTTCTAACTGCACAGGGATGAAAATGTTGGTCATCGAGCTGCCACAACTGATTTCCCTCCCACCTGCTGAACTCTTCTCTGCAGTGTTGTGACCAGCAACTAAATACGAATCCTAATTCCTAAACACCACACCTTCTGCTTATTTCAATATAATACATTTGTGTTAAAATGAAGGTACACAAGGCATGCAACATAATATTTTTTTTTTATTTTAAAAGAAATAGTGAAACATCTTGAAGCTGAGCTCGTTTGGGAGAGCCTTTCTAGTTATGGGGGATGTCCGGCATACTGAAAATGTAAAAATACTGAAGAACCTTTAATATTGCGGGTTTATCGTTCACAGATTTGACCTGTCGCGGGCAACCTCTTTGTATACCAATTTAGCTCTCGCGGGTATTAGCTTCTGGCTTTCGCAGGTATATTTTACACGGATTTACTGTATCGCACAAGTACTTTATCATGGTGTTGTGTGACTGATACCGTGGTATGGGGCGGGTGAGGGACACAAAGCAATCAGTCGCACTTCTGTCTTTGCTGTGCAAGCATTTCACGGACAAAGACAAAGATCCCCGTTTAACATTAACAGACTGTTGGGGCACGTGCTATTAGCGAGTATCTGTGTGTCATTCCGACCTTCATGAGTGGGTGTGTGGCGAGCACCACGCCCGACCGCCTTTGTCTCCCCAGTGACGATGTTTACACATCGCACCAGGTACTCATTTGAGGCTGAGTCGACCTAGGGGAGGCCCAGGACCGATTCCGATAATCGTCACTGGTGTTAGGCGTGAGCGAGTTTCGAATTCTGGTTTTCGGGTTTGTAACGCAGCGCGCTAACCGTTGCACTACCGCTCTCCACTCGCGGACAAACAAGCACACACCCGCTTGGATCATCATCATCATCATCGGTAAGTACAGTATTTATAATACTAGTTTTTGTCTAGAAATGTTTTATTGTACAGGGTTCTTACGTGTTTATTTCAATCACTTTGTTTTTAGTTTACGTGGTATAAAGTACGGTACTTATTTCAGTTGTGGTGTGTCTATTATTGTTTGCCGTGTACCTAAACCCCATTACAGTATTTAGGTAAGGCTTAAATATTGAATATCGCGGTTTTGGCTTTCGTGGCACTTTTCAAGAATGTAACCCCCGCGATATTCAAGGGCCTTCTGTAACACATTGTTAAAGTGTAACTACAATGGCACCACGGTGGCAAGATGTTAACTACCTCGCCTGGTATACAGGAGGTCGTGGGTTCGATCCCGACCCTGACGCCTGCTGCTGCTGTATATTTTGAGTTTTCATGTTCTCCCCGTCATCACGTGGATTTTTCTCTGGGCCCTCCGATTTTTCCCTCCACATTTAGAAACATGTTTTTAAATTATTTGGCTGCTATAAATTTCCACGTGATAATACTCTTCGTTGAGCTATCATTTGTGGCCAGGTCACTGCTGAAAAAGAGCTATATAGATCAGTGGGCCTTACCTGGTAAAATAAAAAAAATAGTTTCTCGTTTTTAACAATTACATTATTAACACCTCATGCATTTAATTAATCACTTAATATACAAAAACTAAATATTTACAACATTTTTTTTACAATTTAATACCACTTAAAAATCATGACGTACAGTTTAATCCAAGTCACTTGCCATCACCGTGAAGCAGAGGTGGAAGATTGAGGATGCACTCGAAGTAAAAAGCTGAAGGTATAATTTTTATTACAAAGACACTTCTCAGTCTTAATGAGTGCATCTAGAATTTTGTACACAAGAGTAGCCTAGAGCTATTTTGTCAAACAGTGTTCAGGTCATAGTTTTTTGGCAGTCTGCACTGTGTGATTATTTATTTCGGCACCCTTTTCAGCTTAATCCACCTGCCCTAAATGACATTGCCGAGGTGAATGGAAATATCACAACTTTAGTTGTAATATTTACATTCACTTCTAAGAGCTATGACTTATTAATCACTGTTAGGATTATTTGGAAACTCTTATCTTAAGGGGTTTTAGGAAGTGGTGGGGGGGGTCCCCCTCCCTCTCAGTCCCCACCCCTGGGGGCTCTGGGGTGTCAACCTCTGGTCACGGAGGGGCGGGGGGAGGGTGGAAGGCTCTTATCTTAAGGGATCTTATGGAGGGGGGGGGTCCCCCTCAGCCCCCACCCCTGTCGGCCCGTGAGCGTGGTGGCAGATCAGCTGCCCACAGCGTCTTATTACAGCGCAACATCACCTGGGGGGCGTACATGTTTGTGAGGGGCGCACCTCTGGTTGGCTGCTTGCTCGCGGTCACGTGACGCACTTCAACCAATCCCCGTGCCGCGTTAATCACAATGACAGTCACAGAATGACAGAATGACAGACCTGAGGGTTTATATATTTATTATAACTTGCTTATATTTCGTCACAATGTTTAAAGCCTCACTTGTGAGCCTCACTTGTGAGGCTTTAAACATTGTTCTCACATGTATTTGATTTCATTTCATTTCAGCTGAAAACACAGATGTGGCACCTTATGAAAAACCATAATTATCTTCAGGATGTGTTCTCCATGTTTTTTGATCACTTGAAGCCACCAACAAGCAGAATGGATGACTTTGAGGAAGTAAATTGGACAGATGAAAAAGAGTATAAGGTATTGTCAATACATTACTTGACCTTATAGATGACTTGTGGCAGAATGTCATAATTTTAACAACATATGTTATTACCAATTTTTGAAAAAAACATGACAAATGAATTGAATCTTGTCTTCACATGCATTGTTTGATTTTGGTGCATAAATCTAGATGTGTATTAATAACGATCCATCCCACCTCCACTCCCCAGGAATTGAATGAATTGTTATAATATTGGGTGAAAGGTAGATTCAAGGATGAATGATTTCCCTAATTTTTGTACCATATCAGCGGTATTGTCTGACTTGTTTTGTAATGTTATATTGTGTGCATTCTAGTATTTTAAAGGTACATAGCATATAGGTTGCATACATCGTAAACAATTTGATAAATGTATCTTGAGTACAGCCTCGTCTGGAATTGTAATTTAAATCATGTATACTTTTCTTGGTGGGATTGACAACGCTGTGGAATTGTGGCAGGGGTCATGGAATCATGGAGGTCAGGCTATGTAGAGCCTGGGGCCTAGCCAGCCTATTGGAATTGTCATATAAAAAACGTATGGCGATACCTAGGTAATACATTTGAATATTCATTCTGGTAGATACCGGCTGGCACGTTATGAACCCCTAAGTTTATAGCGTAGCATTTACATGGAGCAGTTATATATTTGTGTGTATATATATCTTTGCCTATGCACTTAACTGCTCTGTGCATCCTGGTCAAACATGGGCTTGGGTAAGGACCATCTCCAAGCTGGCCAAGATGAGGCCGTCTGGGCTACATGGACAATGCATTTTAATAGCCACATGGAATAATCCAGGCTTTCTATTCTGGCCAGCTATGAACAGTGATGTTTAAGTAAACTAACTAGCTAGATTGCAATAGCATAGCAATATAATTCCATTATATTGCACAGCCTCTCTGTTAGAATCTATTTCGAGTGAATAGAGATTTTCACGATGAATTTCCCATCGAAGAATTGTGATTCCTGTAAAATTCTTCTCGGGTGGAATTGCATGAATGGAATAGTGATTCCGTGTATGAGTCACCCAGCTCTTATGTTGAGAGAAAAAAATCTATTTTAATCAATAAGCTGTTACATTCCTGCCGAATTCATTTAAATTGCACTCCCTGAAACTTCCAATATTCTCAGGCTGCTCTTTTTAGAATATAAACGAGCAGTAATAATTTATTAAATAAATCATTCCTCTTACAAGCAATTATGTGTCCCTCCTGCATAGGAACATGATGCATGCTGCCGAATAGGGCACAGTATTGTCACTGATTATGTTCAGTTTGTGTCATACTAGGAAAGGGGGGGGCTCATTCACCTTACCTTTTCTGCATAATCCCACTGAGATTAAGTGAATGATAAAACCATCCTCTGGTCTCAATTATCTTTCAGATAATAACGTGTGCTGTATCTGTCTTAGCCCCATGCGCTTTAGAAATACATTAAAGGTGTTTCTTTGCCTGATGTATAGTTTGTGTTTTCTCACTTAAATTCTGCCCTGCAGATAGCATTGTTTAATTCCACATTTGATAAATGTAATCTGATTTTAAATCATGTGCAATGTCACGCATGATTCTCTGCAGCACAGTTACACATTTGCACAGAAGTCCTGCGGATATCAGCATATAGTGTATGTTTCAGGCTGCAGACTATAAAAAGGGTGAATCCTTTGTTTTTACAATGATGTTGGACTTATTCCCTCTAATAATGCACACGGAAGGAAGCTCATAGCCCTGGAAAGTTGACTTCCCCTCCCAACCCTCGTGGAAATTTGCAGAAATTAAAGTGAAGAATGTCAAGTTGAACTGTCTAAAGTGCACGTCACTTTTCTTTTTTTTGACAGTATGTGATGCTCAGGTGGTAGGACATAAGTGATTTGACATTGAATGGCCTGCAGCCTGCCCACACATGTATACAATTCCACGAATGAGTCATATGTCCATTATTCCCAAATGATAATTATTTGAAGTCCTGCACATTTCCAATCCCACACATCCAGGCATGAGTGGTGCTTAGTGTTGTTACTAGGGGCAAAATAAGGAAAAGGTGCATCTTCTAATGTAATTGGCAGCAATGGAAATCAATTTGAGCTGCTCTTTGAATGAGTTGCTTTTGGTAATTGTATGTCATTGATTTGCTTTTTCAATAAATTACCTAAAATTAAAATGCCCAAAGTTTTCACATATCCTTTGGAATTATTGTAATGTGTTGCTGGAGTTGGACAATATAACATTGAATTTTAAACACTTGTAAATTTAACACAGCAAGCACATGATATGATTGAACTCAAAATATACCATGTATTGTGTATCAGTTTTAAATTTACCATGGTACTAGAAGGTTAGTTTGTTTTAAAACGTAATTCATTCGAAGCTTTTCACGTGACTTGTTAAGAATTCTGATATTTTAAAAAAAAAGCTAATTATAAAATTGACCTGACATTTTTCAGTTTGATGGATTTGAAGAAGTTGTTTTGCCAAAGTTGAAGAAATACAATAAAGAGAAGAACAAGGACGGTCCATCGAGCAGTGGAAAGGTGTGTTGTCTAATTTGGGCACCTTGTCCTTTCCGTGTACAGTCTGTTCTCAGATCAGACGGTAGTTTCGTTCCTGAAGAATTGCCGCATTATGAAAAAATCGCATTATCATAACTGACGATTCAATGGGAAATTAATGGGTTAGGAGGTAGTAGGTTTTGAAAACAACAACATGACGTTTTTCAAATAATATTTGGTAAAGTACATTCCGCGATAACACGTGAGATGCGTATGCAGGCTGAACAAAGACTGAGGCACGTGAGTAGCATTTATAAGCATAAAGCAGCATCCCGCCGTGTGTGATGCTATGCCGATGCAGCCGCATAATGGATTATTCCTACTCGTGCGACGTAGTTCTGTTCACTCAGTCGCGTAATATCCAATTTGCATCCGAGTCATAAAAAAATGTGTTTCCTAATATATCAAATTCGTGTTATGAAAACACTCGATATAGCAGGACGGACTATCCATGCAATGTGATATACTCTTTATGAATGAATATTTTTTATTTAATTTTTAAACAGGATGACATTTCCACTGCAGGGGCAAAGCCCTGCACCTGTACGTGTCATGAAGTAACTAACACCGAGCTGAAACCTAAGAAATGCAAGAAAAGGTGTCTGATTTGTGTAAACAAGGTACATTTATGGAATTCATCATGCGTGACCTCTTTACATTTATTCAATGTTTGATCTCGTGTTTGCTCGTTTTTATTGTTTGGTTATAGCTTTTTCCAACAACAAAACATTCAAGGGTACGTTGGTGACAAACTCATCATAATTTAATATGAATATATGACTATTCTTGAGGATATAAAATGACTATCTAATCTGATATTTTTTTCATGCTAAATATATTACTGTTTATTTTCTAACTTATTTCATGGGAGTGACTTTATTGAACAACTATTGAACTTGACTTTATTGAACAACTATCAAACTTTGCATCATCTTGCGATATAAGTATTTTTTTGTCTGTCTGTGTGTCCATCTGTCTGTGTATGCAACTTGCGACGGATTTAACTCACAAAATTTGGAATTTACGTTTAAGACAAAGTACCCAGATACCACGCGATCTAACCCAAAAACCTTTATTATGAATCAGTAGATACTACTGTAGAGTCTGTAGTTACGACTATAGTCAGTAGATACTACTATAGAGTCAGTAGTTACTACTATAATCGGTAGATATTGCTATAATCAGCAGATACTGCTATAGAGTCTGCAGATACTGCTATAGTCTTCAGATATGCTATAGAGTCAGCAGATACTGCTATAGTCAGCAGATACTACTATAAAGTTAATAGTTACTACTATAGCCAGTTGATACTACTATATAGTCAGTAGATGCTACTACAGTAAGTATATACTGCTGTAGAGTGGGTAGATACGACTATATAGTCAGTAGATACTACTACAGTCAGTATATACTGCTGTATAGTCGGTAGATACGACTTTAGAGTCAGTAGATACTGCTATAGAGTTAGTAGTTACTACTATAGTCAGTAGATACTGCTATCGTCAGTAATTACTACTATAGAGTCGGTAGACACTACCGTAGAGTCGGTAGATACTACTATAGAGTCGGTAGATACTACTATAGAGTCGATAGATACTACTATAGAGTCGGTAGATAATACTAGAGTCAGTAGTTTCCACTACAGTCACTATATACTTCTGCAGACTTAGTGAATTCCACTATAGAGTCAGTAGATACTGCTATAGAGTCAGCAGATACTACTATAGATTCAGTGGATACTATAATCTTTAGATACTACTGTAAAGCCAGTATTTACTACTATAGAGTTGGTTGATACTACTATAGAGTCGGCAGATACTTCTATAGAGTCGGCAGATACTACAGTCAGTAGATACCACTACGGTCAGTAAATACTGCTACAGTCAGTAGATACTACTATTGAGTCAGTAGATACTACTATACAGTCAGTAGATGCTACTATTGAGTCAGTAGATACTACTATAGAGTCGGCAGATAGTACTATAGAGTCAGTAGATAATACTACAGTCTGTAGATACTACTGTATAGTTAGTAAATAATACTACAGTCAGATACTACTGTATAGTTAGTAGATACTACTACAGTCAGTAGATAATACTGTATAGTTAGTAGATACTAAATTTCGATTTAAAGCTTTCGTGCCTGCAAGGATTCATCTTATTTGGTTCTTTCGGTAAAGTCACGTAGAATGAGAATAAAATAAAACAAAATTCTCACGACGTTTTGGCCACAACACAAGTGGCCTTCTTCAGGTGAAAGGAACAAACCTGTCAGGACGACAGGTTTGTTCTACTACTATCGAGTTGGCAGATGCTACTAGAGTCAGTAGTTAGTACTATAGAGTTGCCAGATGCTACTATCGAATCGGTAAATGCCACTATAGTCAGTAGATAATACTACAGTCAGTAGATACCACTTTAGTCAGTATATACTGCTGCAGAGTCAGTGAATATGACTGTAGAGATAGTAGATACTGCTATAGTCAGCAGATACTGCTATAGAGTCTGTAGATACTGCTATAGAGTCATCAGATACTACTGTAGCATTAGTAGTTACTACTATAGAGTTGGTAGATACTACTGTAGGGTCAGTAGATACTACTGTAGGGTCAGTAGTTACTACAACGGTCAGTAGTTACTACTACAGTCAGTAGCTACTACTAAACAGTCAGTAGCTACTACTGGGCTCAGTAGATACTACTGTAAAGTCAGTAGCTACAACATCAGAGTCAAATTTGACTAAATCTTGTTCAATTTGATGTGCTTCTCCATCTCTCTGTGTTTCCTCTCTCTCTTAAATTTAGCTCTTCTATACCTGATGATGATTGCTTGCGTTGCAATCGAAACGTCGTATGCTATTATGTAATTTTATTTTATTATTATTATTTCTTCGTGACTTTACCGAAAAAAAACAGAGTCAGTAGATACTACTATAGAATAGAGTCAATAGATACTACTATCGTCAGTAGATACTTCTGTAGAGCCAGATACTACTATAGAGTCAGTAGTAACAACTGTAGAGTTGCTAGATACTACTCTATTGTATGTAGGGTGTGTAGGTATATATGCCTACGCGGGGATACAAATATTTTTTGAGCGGGGGGTGTCGACAATTTTCGGAAACCTTTAGATCAACTATTTACCCCCCACTTTCTATAACTTTTTGGACTTCTGCAAGCCTCTTATAATTTTGTTGATGGACAAATGGGCAGACAAACGGCACGCCGGGCTTTCACAATAGCTTAGTATTTGTGTATGTTATGTTTTTACGAGAAGTTTTGAAAAATATTTTTCCCCCGGGCAACGCCGGGTAATTCCTGCTTGTCTTCAATAAAGTGGACTAAAGACCATGTAATGTTAACCAGTATGTGTTGGTATCACGTACACATTTGTTGAATCACTAAGAATACGTACAATTATTGTTTTGTGAATTAAATCCAGTCGGCTGAACATACCTTAGAAGTAAATGCAATGTTCTGGAAAAACTGTTTTAAATTAAGTACGTTTTCGTATGTTTTAGATTTCCGGAAATGTGAAAATTGGAAAACGTAAAGAAATTGAGCATCTATCTCGGCTGACTGAACAAGACCCTCCTACTCAAGTTACAGAAAGCCTCTCTCCCTTGAAAAAATCTGAGGGGTTTCATAACAACATAGACGATGATGGAAAATATTCTGTAATTTTACAGACTCACAAGAACACAGACTTTGCACAGACTAATGAGGCTAATTTTGACAGTCCTATTTTAGAGTGTCAGAGTATTGTGCAGACTGGACCAACTGTTGATAGTCCCACGAGAGACCATAAATCCACCCCTACATGTCTGCATAAATCTGAGAGGACTCCATCTGATGAAAAATCACTGAGAGTTTCACTGGACGCAAATTCTGCCGATGAAAAGACAAGTAAAACCCAGCTTGAGTCATGCAGTCAACCGAAGCAAAGCAGCTCTCGGAGAGAAACAACCACAGAATGTGCCACAGAAATTGTTCCGTCACTTGCCAGATCAGTCAAGGCCAAGGAACATGGCAGCGGCACTGTACAAAGCGGTAACAGCAAGCATCAGGCTGAGCCTTTGGAGCGTCTACATGTGGTGTGTGCCAAAAACAGCACAGTGAGCTCTACGGGGGAGCTCGTGGTGTTGTGGACCAGGTGAGCAATATGTTGTGATTATTACGTGTGAATGTCAACAGAAAACACAAGAAATCACTATCAAACACTAGTCGATCCATTTAGAGCTAGTTTCTGCAATATCTGCTTTCGTTATGGTGTCCACTGAAGGTGTTAATATTCGTGAAATGAAATAAATAAATCTCTAAATATTTTTCTGAATGGACCAATTTTACTAATGCATGCTAAAAAATGGAAAAAGCAAACTCAATTCGTCTCCCTCCAATTTTGCTTGGTAAAGCATCGCATGAGCATTGTGGCTTGGGTTTACGTGGGAGGTATAATTTGCAAATGAAACAGATTTCAATGCTTCATTATGAATTCTCATTATAGTAATGCTCTGCTCCTATTCTTTTACATGACCAGCATACCACGAAGGTTGTTAACAATATCAATATACTCGACTGTGATATTCAAAGCAGGGTATTTCCTTTTTGTAGACATATTTTTATAATGATATGCTGCCAGTAATTTCTAATGTACATCAACATGCTGTTATTTTATTTGAAACCTATTTTGAAACAATCTTTTGAATAAAATCTTTACTTGAATAGATGTAGGTTTTAAAATAATAACTTTTGCTGATTTTTGCAGTTATGTCTTATTTTCTGTTGCTTCGTGTTATTTTGAACATGTTCTGCATTACAATATTTGTTCCTCGTTTTCATATTTTGATACATATTTTATGCCTTGCAAAATTAGCTCAGTGAGCCAAAATCAAAACCTGGAAATGTTCAGAGTATGAAATATTTTACTAGCATTGGATAGGCTGCTATGACCATAATTTAGGCTGCTGCAGAGATGTGGCATCTCTGATGGGATTTTTTTTATATACCCGTTAAAATTGTTGACTTGCCATTTGGAGAAACGTAATCACTTATGTTACAGCCTGGCATATCTAGTTTCATATCAGGACTTGATGTTTTTAAGACTTAGTAAAAGGTTCTTCTTACAGGTGGCATTCACTTTATGTTCAATTATAATGCTAGAAATCTGCACAAATTGTCTGAAACCTTAAACAAATTGCTGGTAACCCAGCAGATTTTTTTTTTTATCGAGCAAATGATGAGATCAAGAAGGTTGTAACCAGTCCAGAGTTTGCATGCTTAAACAAATACTGCTGGATTATATTGGTCTAAAAATCAAAGTCTGATGGACTAAAATATCTCTCTATTTGGGTGTGGAGACACAGAAAAGAGTTATGCTTATATGCTAAACCTTTTCGATCAGACAAAGTGAAACCTTTTTGGTACATTTATCACTATTTGTGATAAATGGCCTTGTTTAGGCTGTATTATTTATTTCATAAAACATAGGTAGGACTGATGTGGTATAGAGCAGATGGTTGTTTTGGATCTGCTGGATCTCTTTGGCAGATTTATAGATGAGTGGTTCTACCAATTGCGCTCACCTGGTGGGGAACAACATTTTATGTCACCTGATTTAACTGTGGCATGGAATATTTCATTGTTAAAGGGTGGGGAAGAACTTGCTTACAAGGTACAAGTTAATGTTTCCTATACAAGTAATTAGTTAGTTGTGTTTTGATTTAAAGTTTTCGCGACTGCAGTGATTCATATTCTTAGCTCTTTCGGTAAAGTCACGTTGAAGGGAAACAATAAAATAATAAAATATATATAAAACAATAAAAATTCTCACGACGTTTCGACCATAACACAAACGGTCGTCGTTGTTTATATACCCGCTGATGACGACCGTTTGTGTTATGGTCGAAACTTCGTGAGAATTTTTATTGTTTTATATATATTTTGTTATTTTATTGTTTCCCTTCAACGTGACTTTATCGAAAGAGCTAAGAATATATAGTTAGTTGTGGTTTACGTTATGGATTTCGGGTAATCACAAACTTTATTGGTGATACATTTTCAGGCCCAAATTGGACCTTGAATGCCCTGTTCATGTTTATTGACAAATTATTAATGGCATGTGAAAAGCATGATTGTGTTTATGCACTGTTTGATGCAATTGATGAAAGCTTATTTCAAAACACAATTGCACACTTGCATGAAGTGTCCTCATAAGGCTCCCTGATGCGTCTATAATAAGTATTTCCAACTCATTTAGAACCTGATGTTTTTGATTCGTGAATCATCTTCTTGTTCCCATCACAAAAACAGAATGTGACGAACAAGTGTTTTTTTTCGCCAGAAGTAGAATCATGGCAGATGCAGGTGCATTGCACATGACAGACTTCAGCCTGTGGATTTTTACAAAGGCACTCCAGATTTGTGACTCAATGATCAGCAGCAGAACATTTATATACGATTGAAAGCATTTTCAAATTACATGTAACTTGAAAATGTGACATGTTCCCAAACAAAACGTCACACTATCGTTGTCCTGACTAGCTGAGGCTCCAATTATTTAAATGTTTACACTCCATTTAATCACTCAAAATAATGAAGGTAATGAAACTGTACTTCAATCCAAGGTGTTCGTATAAACAACAGCATATGAATAGTATTTTACAATAAACATTTACAAACTCTTTTCAGACTAATCCATGTTTTTTCGTGTGCTTATAAGTAGGTCAACATGTTTTCCTGCCCAAACATGCATTGGTATGACAGTTATTACATTTTGAGGCTCTATGCTAGTCGTATTTCATATTCTCATGTCAGAGGTCATTCCCTCCATAGGAGAGCTACTGTTTATTAAAGTGTAAATGTACTGTTCTAACGAGCAGAGGCAATGGTTATCTCCCATTTATAGCCATGAGCCATTGGTAGACATTTTACATTCATCTTTCGGGGTGAGTCTATCAATAGGGTAACTACCGTTGGCTTCCCTGCAAAGTGGTACATGTTTTATTTACCCCGGAGGGATGATGGACCTAAGTAAAACCCCAACGAGGATTTGGACTCTCAACCTTCTGATAGTGATCTGCTCTCTTTGCGGCTGTGCCACATGGCCAGATACTGTGTATGACTGTAATTGCTTGACACACCACTACTGGTGGAAAGCTTTAGAGAGCCGCTCAAGGATATTATGAGCTACTCTTCCAAGCTGGCTAGATGTCTTAGTAGTGACGGGAGTGCCAGCACTTTTTACCCCACTAAGCAACCTGTCGATCAAGTGTTACTGTAATACGCGTGTATTGTATGTGGATTTGCATGTGAATTTTGATGCAGGCTCATTTTTGCCTTCTTGTATTTCAGGGAAGCAGACAAGATTATTTTAACCACCTGCCAAGAGAAAGGAGCAAATGGAGCTACTTTTACTGAAGTAGCCAAACTGCTTGGTAATAAGAGCTCACAAGAGGTACAGTATTTGTGTTTTTTTATTAAACCTATCGCTTATACAGTGTGCATTTATGCAATAAATATCACACTCAAACACGTAAATAAATAATTAGGTAGTGTACACCGCCAGTTCGCATCGGATTAAACCAGCTTTGCAAGTGCATGAAGGTGATGGTCTCAGCCCAGTCACCATTATAACTGCACAAACAAGCCATATTAAATGTGGCTTTCCATTTAATTTGGCATATTACAGTTCTGATGATTTTTAGTACCTACTGTGAGAGTTATATGATATTTTTGCATAACGTGGCATGGCTCACTCCAAGTTTGAATGGTGGCATATTGGTTAGTGGACTGCACTCTCAACTCGACAGTCGAAGTTCAATTCCTGGTCATGGCTAACATCAGTGGCAAGTGATATCTGAACCGGTCATAGCTCCCTTTCAGCAATTTGTACTGACTCGCGTGGTGAAGTATAATCAAACAATCCCAATATGGCATATGGGACCCTTCATCCTGCAGAGGATTGACAAAGGGGTTTAAATTATTACAATAGGTGTTTTTTCATAATGGACTGGAAATTTGTCTGACTTTATGTAGTGTCTGTTTTGGTCTGTATAGCCTTGGGTTAATGACAGCTGGCTCTCAAGGCAATGTTAGTAATGCCATAGTTGTTTGCTCCTGTCTGTATATTTATTTCTAGTTGGCTGTGGTGTAGTATTATGCATATAGGACATAAGCTTAGTTTTATTTGGGTGGAGAAAAAATAATTGCAATTGTATAATTCATACATTTCGTTATACCATGTTTGAAATGTTTAAAAAGTTTGTAGCAATTACAATGCTTGTATGGCATAATTTAACAGAAGTGGCAAAAGTGATGAGTTTATTAAAATAAACCCTTTACCTTATCGTTGTGTGCACAGTTCGTGGGTGTGTATGTGTGCAGTGGAGGCTTTTAGTCCTTCCAAATAATAAATCATGGGTATTTTTGCTGTAGGTAATGTGATGTTCATGTGTAGCTTAACAAACTTAAGCATACAGTTTTTAACAAACTGTGCAATGTACGTTTATATGGGCAATGATTCTTCAAACATTCTGTAGCAGTCGTATGCCTTATACATTTTATGGAACTTCATTATACATTTGACAAATTAATATTAAATGCGATGTGTATTTTCTAAATCGATGAGTTACACCTGTTCGTTTTGCTAAAGTTATTTCAAGCAACATACCATTTACGTGTGTTATCTCACGCATCGATATATCAATCTGCTAAGGCCCCTCTTAACTCACTGACTCACTGTACACTGTCACGAGATTGACTCACTTGTAGAACCTTAAGAAATGAAGCATGCGTTAATTTACGGTGTGGGGTTAGAGACAACAAATCGGTGCATTAAGTAGCAGTCTTATTATTGGGATACTTGAACACAGTATTGTAATATATTGTTTGGGTCTTTCGGTAAAGTCACGTAAGACCCAAAGAATATGAATTCCTGCAGTCACGAAAGCTTTAAATCAAGATAGTACTGTAATATATTTTACCCATTGCCATGGAAATCCATACAAATAGAAAGTATAACTTCTTGTTACCAAGAGACCATTGACATCCTTCTGTCCAAAACATGTTTTGTCAGACCACATCTGGATTACGGCTTTTATCAGTGAATGTTTACAGATCAATTCAATCCCTCCGTATGAGTCTAATAAGAATGGCATTTATTGCAATAACTGTAAGTAATTAAACTGTACCAGATGTATCAAAGTCTCTTTACCAAATGTTGACAGTGGACACGTACTTGACAAAATATAATTTGGCCATAGTCTTGACACCGCACTTGAATCCCTAGCACAGTCGACGCTCTTCTGCCATCTTGACAACAAATTTAAAATACTATCATGGTAGCCAGTGGTGGAAATTACACATTCTAATGGTGGCAACTAGGTTCATGAATAAGCAAATACAAACACCAGGTGCTCCATTTCATTCTGTTGCTCAGGGATATTCTGCCATCTAGCCATCTCGTTTAATCATCAAGAGCTTGACCACGTATAATTAAGATTTAAAACCATAATAAAACATTCACCAATAACACTGGCATTAAAAGGATATATATGTATATATAATTGGTGACAGTAAAATACAATTCAGCACGTTATTGTGTTTATACAACTAGGTCTACCTTGAAATCACTACATTAAATAAAAGATGGACCTAAAGTAAGTGTATATTTTTGTTAAAGGTTAGATACTTTTACAAAGGAGAAGCCTATATTCATAAGTAAATTGTTTATTGGCACACCTTGTTTAACATTATGATCCATGTAACTTTACCACTGATATTCCTTTTATTGAAACACAGGTATTGAAACAGATTTGTTAAGTAACGCGTGTGCGTGTGGATGCTTAGCACATTGGCAAAAGGTGGGAACATACTGTATATCGATTGTGATTTGTCTATTGTAACCGCGTATCAGTTTTATTATGCGTGGCTTTAGTTGACTTGTTTATAATGTTTGTTTCTACAGGTGTCCCGTCGGTTTCGCGAGCTGGTCAGGTTATTTCACACGGCGGCAGCTGCGGTCTCTCCATGCCAGCACTCGGATGAGGAGGAGGAAGAGGACAGTGCTAGCAACAGCTTGGAGCCACTTTCCGACAGAGACTCAGTGGCCACAGATGATGAGATTAGCTAGCAGCATTTCGGAAGCCCCAGGTATACCCAGAGTATACACTGCCCACTAAGCAGGCAATGTATGGTATACGCTAGCAGCAATCGTGGCTGCTACATTGCAAGATGTATATTTTTAAGCGATTGATTCATGACATTCTGCATCACCTTAAGCAAGGAGGCTCGAACAATGGTAAACAGGAGCCTACAGCACGGAATGCTCCTTAGCAGGGAGCACACTGTTAATGTTAACGGATACTTTTCTAATCACACTTAACACGAATATATGGCCACATTGGCAGTAGTGTGCAAACATGAATATTTTCAAACTTACCACATTTGTCAATAACACTGCCTAATAACATATATATTTATATTAGGTTGAAATCTCAGTCAATGTCCATAAGTGTCCATAATTGTTTTCTATATTAGTTTCAGGCATTGGCCCTTTTCCAGTGCAGAGGAAAGGGATATTGCCCAAAATGCTTCTTTTTTATATAGATAGTGCTCTTGACCAATGTGATTTTTTATTTATTATTAAAATGTATATAACTTGCAAAGTGAATTAGTTTGTTCAAAAATTAAAACTGAGTTTCTACCACATGGAATGGATTCCATCAAACTTCCAAATAGTGCATTTGTGGCCAAAAGCATGTTAATCTGCTGCACTATTTCGCTCTTATACTAACTAAGCGAATGTTTTTCATTCTGGTAGGCTTTTGTCATATGTGGGCAGATATCTCATATATGTTAATGGTAAAGTCATAAAGTATTCATATTCCTGAACCGGATCCTCGCCGGAAGGTATAGTTATAATAATATGATACATTTATAACACCATTGAACGACTCAATTTAGTGATATTCAGCTCACTGTTTGGTATATTTTCCTAATTGCCCTTAAGATTGCTGCTTTTACCCTTATATGTTGTGAAACAACATGTTTCAGGATGGATATTTAGTCTGATTCTCGGTGCTCCGAGACCATGACAGGAAGCTGTATAATTTCTATGCTTTTCGAAATCACTAGATATGACCGATCAAAATATGTAAGTAAATATTGACACTCTTAATTTTTTCCCTGTGTTATAGTAATTGTTCATTTCTTTTTTTCGCACCATCTTAACTGTATATTTTGTGCAATATGTTTGGGTGAATTTTGGCAATGGTGTTTTCAATCATGTTCTGTTATGGTTGCTTTTTGTTGTACATATCAAGTGCAACCCTTTAAATATTTGAAGCACCGTTATGAATTGCTTATGTTTTGAATGTTGTGTATTTACAATTTTGCTTATTAAAGATGTGTGATGGTGCCATTTAAAATTGAAGTAATGTCAAATGTAAAGTTGCCGTTTCTTTTAGCGCTGCAAAAAATATATGCCTGAGCTAAAAGTTGGTGCTAAAGGTAAAATGGGAAAAGCTGGTCGGTGTATTAACTTGAGTAAAACACTGCCCAGAGGAGGTGGTGTTAATCTTCATTTAAATCTCAAATACATGCAGCACTTTAGATTTTAGACAGCCTGGTGCTGCCGTGTTTCATACGTGTTCATGTGACTCTAAACCTTGTTTTGTAACGACCAGTAGGGGTTGTTTTTTTTCAAAATAAAAAACTTCACTCCACGGTGATGTACGGGGCACCATTTGGACGCTATATTTCGCAGGGAGGGATACCACGTGAACCCTTAATTTCGCGGTGCACTACAAACATCCTGGGACGTGAATTTGCGGTGTGGTACAGATGACAGAATTGTTAACTGCACAACTATATCAATCTGCAAAAAAATGCGGATTGCCGGAGGACCTTGTCACCTGATCAGAAACTCCAGGAATCTGCGAAAAATTTAGATTTTAAGAGTTAAGCAATGTTTTTCCCCTTACATACAAATCGAACACATCGGCCATGTACCTAACTATCATCACCCAGGAATGTCTGTCCTTAATTGTCGTGACGTCACTGCACATCGACCAGCCCCCCTCATTAATATTCATTAGCAGGTGACGTCCTCCAAGTGGACACCCCCCCCCCCATTATAATTACCTACTATGAGCCAAGAATGTGCCACGCTCGTGACGTCACCACGTCGACCAGCCCTCCATACTCATGAACAGCTGACGTCACTCCACATGGGGGGGGCGAGGCGCCTCCTCACCCCTCCTCGGCGTCAACTCACAACCCTCACTACAAAGGCAGAACCCTCACGTCACGTGATCTCCGTAACGCTGTTGAGACATCAAAGTAAAAATGACGTCATGATGAACGAGGGATTATAACCTTTAAATTAAATAGGTCTGTGTCACCGCGCCCTTACAAATTGCACACGCGTTAATGCAATGAATATATCACGTCGCGGTCTGCTTTTCGCTTGCAAGTTTCACCTGTTCATGATTATTAATGAGGGGGGCTGTTCAATGTGTAGTGACGTCACGAGCGTTGCACACAGACATTAATGGCTCATTATAGTAGGTCATAATGGGGGGGGGGGGGTGTCCATTTGGAGGACGTCACCTGCTCATGAATATTAATTAGGGAGGCTGGTCGATGTGGAGTGACGTCACGAGCGTTAAGGACAGACAGTAGGTATAAGCTACGTGCGCGCCGGGTCCCAACCAGTCGGTTCTAACCAGAATATTAGTTTACACTTTTATAAGGTGCAGCATACCAACAAAGGGCTTCAGAGCGCCGTACAGAAAATAAATAAAAATCACTAGCTTATCTCCATATATATAAAAGGCATTGTTGTGAATGTGTGTCTGTTCAAAATGTTTAGCGTACTTCCCGACATGCAACAAACTTGAAATTTGCCATGTGGCTACTTTCCAGACTGTACACCATGCAAAAATTATAAAAAATTTAAAAAAACATTTGGGGGGGGGGGGAGCTCAATAATGCATCTATTTTTGCACGGCAAGTGAGCTGTGACGTAAAATCTCTCACGTGACCCGCACGTGTGGAAGCGTAACGCATTGTAGTGTAGTGGTTAGCGCGCTGTGTATGTGTGTGTGTCTGTGTGTGTGCCTGTGTGTGTAGCGTGTAACTGGAGCGTGCCACTAAGAGGTGGGGCCTTACCATCAGCCCCAACAAAACTAAGCACCTGCCTGGGTATTTTGTACCATCGGACACTCCACCCCCACAACTCCCCATCGGTGATGGGGCAGTTGTGGAGAGAGTGGAGAGTTGCCCATACCTGGGCAGTGTGTTTATGACTGGCTCCAGTTTAACAGCAGAGGTCTCACTCCGAATCAGTCGAGCGGCAATATCTTTTCATCGGTTGCGTTACGCTGTGTGGAAGCTACCTGGTCTGTCGCTCCGCACTAAGCTTCAGGTCTTCTCGGCCACGGTCATTCCCTCCCTTCTCTACGCTTGCGAAACGTGGACCCCCCTAATGGAACATCTTCGCCGGTTAGAAACATTTAGGCTGGCCTGCCTACGATCCATCCTGGGTTTAACCAGACTGGATTGTGTGAGGAGCTCCCAAATCCTTGAAAGATCTGGGCAAGGTCCCATCGGTGAGCTCCTCCGGCGGGGAAGGCTGCGATGGCTGGGTCATGTAGCCCGCATGCCCAGCCATCGCATGCCGAAACAGCTTTTGTTCGGCCGGATCGAGGGGGCTAAACGGGCGCGGCACGGGCTAGAGAAGAGATGGAGTGATGTGGTACAGGAGGACGTGGAGCTGAGTGGACTTGCCGATGACCGGTACCAGCGGTGTCAAGATCGGCCTCTGTGGAGGAGGCTCGTGAAGGACGCTACTGGGCAGTTGGAGGTAGTCGCCCTCCAACAACAACGGAGGGCGGAGGAGCGACGCTCACAACAACGAGCAGAGCGCCGGGTGGCTAAAGCACAGCAGGTTGCCACAGTAGGGGGCACAGGTGGTGTATCAGCCAGTCATCTCAGTCAGTCGACCCGTGGCACCTGGGTCTGCCCCGTGACCTCCTGCCAGCGGGCGTTCGACACTTCACGTGGCCTCAGGGTGCACATAGCCTGGCACAAGCGTCGTGGTGACGTCACCGCCACTTAGTGGCGAATGGCGGTTGTTGTTGTGTGTATGTGTGTGTTTAGCGGTTAGCGCTACGCTGCGCTATGAACCTAGCGACCCGGGTTCGATTCCCGCTCACGGCCAACACCAGTGACGATTATCTGAACCGGTCCCGGGCCTCCCCTAGGTTGACTCAGCCTCAAATGAGTACCTGGTGCAGTGTGTAAACATTGCCACTAGGGAGACAAAGGCGGTCGGGCGTGGTGCTGGCCACCCACCCCCTCGTTTACCGTTCCGGCCTTAATAGGTGCTCGCTAACAGCACTTGCCCCTACAGTCTGTTAAGGCTATACGGGGGATCTTTTTTGTGTCTGTGCGTGGAAGCGTAACGCATTGTAGTGTAGTGGTTAGCGCGCCGCACTACGGACCCGAGTTCGACTCCCGCTCACGGCCACCACCGGTGACGATTATTTGAACCGGTCCTGGGCCTCCCCTAGGTCGACTCAGCCTCAAACGATTAACTGTTGTGGTTTGTGAACATCGCCACTGGGGAGACAAAGGTGGCCGGGCGTGGTGAATCCAAGTCCCGGGCGAAGCCGGGTATTACAGCTAGTCTAACATATAGGAAACAAGTAGGTTTGTCCTTTGTAAGTAGGAGAATCTTAGCGTTCAGGTGCAGTTCTTCAGGCAGAGCATTCCAAATCTGAGCGCCAAGGACCGAAAAATCTAGAGCCCAAAAATGTGTATTGCGAAAGTGTGGCTGAGAGGAGCATGGTCGTGTGTGAGGACCTCCAACTCCTGAAAGGATTGTAAAGCTGCAATTTATCGGTCAAATGTTGAGGCTGTTGCTGAAATAGTGCTTTGATGACGGTATTGCGTTTAAGATGACACAAAAACATGTAACAGGCGGGCCGCAAATAAACACCTCATATGATACCCAAACACTCTAACCGCCTGATATTGACATTCCCCGAAGATGCTGATGTTCCATCAACCGCATCAGAACATCATCAACAGTGCAACTCTGGCCATGCAACACAAACTCTGGACCATCTCGTAAACCACGTTCCTCTGCGCTCCTTCAACAGAGACCAGCGAAACGATGCGAACTCTCTCCCGAGGCCCTCTCGTGGCTCGCAAGACCTTGACACTGGCATTTATCCCCTGAACATATCGCCATACACAACAATAGAAGAGAACCTCCCTCTTTCGGTCACATTTCGGTGGGAGGAGGGGGCATGATGTCACGCCTGATGTCTGTGATGCACTTGCGCACCAGCCGGGCAGACAGGAATCCAGCCAGAAAGCCAGCCACTATTTTTCGTGAGAGTCTGATCATCAAAATAAGTCGCGAAACAAAAAAATAGAAACCCTGCGGTACTTTAACATCCGAGGTATTCGCTCTACAGTCTCGTTGTGCATTTATGCTATCACTTGCACATTAAATAGCCTCTTTCCGTGCATCTTCACTTACTATTTTTACTTAACAACGTTGGAAATAAAAAAAATGGGTGAAATCACACAGCATAGAGTAAGTAGCGGGTGCGGTCAAAACAAAGGCTCGAAACCAAAACGAGCCCCAACTTTCACGGCACGGAGAGCGTTGGGGGAAACTCGCGCAGCGCCACGCAAGAGCACTGGAGCAGGCGGGAATGCACGCAAGGGTGGCAAACGACCATTTCTCCTCCACCAAATGTATAATTGAGAGGTTTCGAAATTCCATAAATGCGAATATAAACGTATATCGAATTAGTTCACCTGATTTGCTGTGTCGTGGCGAAATGGGGATGCTGAGTTGACCTGCAATTCGGGATGACAACAGCGGTTTATGTTTACGATTACATCGTAATCGGAGTTAGAGAGATGTATGCCCTTCACTTAAGGCGGATTTGGAATCGGTCGGCAGGAGGAAGACCCAACGTGTATGCACATGTGAATACGTGATTTTGGTTCAAATTGGAAAACAAAAATCTACTGATAATAGGTTTCTCCCCTTTTTTGTGGCAACAAAACAGGTGGTAAGATGTTAAACACCAAACTGAAACCTTTTGCAAGGAACCATGTCTGCATTCACCACAATACTTGTGGTCAGAATGAAAACAAAAAAAATACTCTGATAATATATGCATTGTCTTTGAAACTGATTGGTCCACACCAGAGACAGCTTTCTTTTGAGCTTCGTCTCAAACGGTGTTAGACCAGAGGATGACAAAAGGCATCCTCTGGTCTAACAAAAATCTAGTTTCATTAATTCAAACAGATATGAAATTATCAAAAATAAGGAATAGGTTTTTACCGTTTCTGGCAACAAAACAGGTGTTAATATGTTCAAACACCAAATAGAAGCCTTTTACAAGAAATCTTTGCATTAACCATACGTACTTGTGGTGAACATGTAAACAAAACATGCTCTGATATAACATATGCATTGTCCGTGAAAATGATTGATCTACACCAGAGACAACCTTCTTTAGGGCACAGTCTCACCAGTGTAAACCAGAGAACGCCAAAAGGTTTCTGCTTGGTGTTTGGACATCTTAACACCTGTTTTATTGCAAGAAAGGCTAAAACCTATTCTTATTTTTTCATACTTTGATACTGGTAAAAAAGGTCCCAGATATTAAATTGGTGTTTCCTGTGTCCAATTAATTAATTTCAATGTAATTTTTGTAGACATGTAAAATGTGCAGTTTGAAGTATATACTTTATAGGGTGTGCACAAAGGAATATTCCGATATTAAAGAATTATAATTAGATAGCAGCTTGAGACCGACTTTTGGGGGCAAATACTGTTATTGAGCACCCGTGAAGGCCGACAGGACACACGAAGGGGTGGGTGACCAGCACCACGCCCGGCCGCCTTTCTCTCCCTGGTGACAATGTTTACACATCGTACCAGATATTCATTTAAGGCTAAGTCAACCTTGGTGGACGCACGGGACCAGTTCAAATAATAATCGACACTGTTGCTGACCATGAGCGACAATCGAACTCGTGTTGTTGGGTTCGTAGCGCAAAGCGATAACCGCTACGCCACCGCTCCCCTAATAAAACAACAACGGTAATATATACACCAACAATGAGCTTCGTCTTTTGAGGATTGGATTGTGCGGGCATCAATCATCCCTCGAGATGGCCACATGTCTGCCAACGACAGTGCAGCAAGCACACCGGCAGAGATGCTGAAGCTTGTGGGTGAATTGTGCCCCCTAGTGGCAGGCGAAAAAAACCCGGCACAAAAGTGGCCCCTAAAATAAGTGAAAATAGTTTAAGTTTGACTGTTATATTCCCATAAGAATAGGTTTTACCCTTTCTGGCAATGAAACAGGTGTTAAGATGTTGAAACATCAAACGGAAACCTTTTACAAGGAATCATGTCTGCAATAACCACATATACTCGTGATGAACATGCAAAAAAATACATGGTCTGATAGTACTCTATATGCATTCATAAGAGGTGTTTTGGGTCAGATCGCGTAAATGTGTCTTAAAACCCACCACCACCCGACACAGCCAACTAGTAAGGGTTGTCACGTAAACAGAACGTGCCAATTCGTCACTAGTAGAGCACACCGGTGTGTTGGAGAGCCAAGCCACAACATTTACAATGTGAGTACGACGTTTCGCCAGTAATTACAACTAGCTTCATCAGGCGACAGCCAGATTTGTGGATGAAGTCTTTCTGTTTCGTTCCTTATATAGAGGCGTAGATGTGGTGACCACGCTTCTGCGCTCTTGCACAATGTGGGGTGGGGGGGGGGTTACTGAGTTAACGTACATTATGCATTCGCATTATGCGAGCCCTTTGAACTTGTCCTTCCTGTCTATTGTGTGTATTAAAATAGCCGTACCAACGGTAATCCATATTGAAGTATGCTACCCTTTTTGGCATGCATTTAAATAATGTATTATTTGATTATTCACTTCCACACAGTACTAAGAAAGTAACTGTCCGTACGATCAATTTCGATAGATTCTCTAATCAGTCTTGGCCAGTAGTAGCTAGTTTTGCACAGAACTTCAACATCATCAAAATCAATTCAGTGTCCTTGTTGGCACCCATGTTCTGCTACTGCTGGCAGTTGTATTTGGGAGAATTTAATATTTCTCTGATGTTATTTTAGTTTCATGCTGATCATTCGTCCTGTTTGCCCAGCATAACATTTTCCACACGTGCAGTTAATCCTCTACACACCTTCTGTTGATAGCTTCGGTAATACATCTTTTGTACCAGATATTGAGAGCTCGGGTAGAGCAGCTACATCATGGGACCTCCCTTGCCAGCATCAAAATATAAGAATAGGTTTTGCCCTTTCTGGCAATAAAAAAAATGTGTCAAGATCTTGATTTTAAGCTTTCGTGACTGCAGGAATCCATACTCTTTGGTTCTTTTATTTAAGTCACGTAGGTATAAAATAAAATAAATCACAACGTTTCGGGCGCAACACAAACGTCCGTCATCAGGTGGGAAAGCATGGTCTGCCTCAGCAGACCAAGCTTTCCCACCACGAAAAACGTCGTTATTTATTTTATTTTATACCTATGTGACTTTACCGACAGAACCAAAGAGTATGTGTTAAGATGTTAAAAGACCAAATTGAAACCTTTTGCAAGGAATCATGTCTGCATTAACCACACATACTTGTGGTGAACATGCAAAATAACTTTTTCGCCATATAGCATTGTGATATATAACGACTTATTGTTGGTAGCTTAGCTGATTGGAGAATATAGAGTTTATTGATAACATGAAGGTAATTTATATTTTAGTTTTTTTATTGGTTCACTATATGGTACTGTGAATAGCTCAGATGTGTAGGCCTTGACTTCAACATAGTCATTTCTGTGACCAGTCACTAGCTAATCACTCAGTTATTTCAATGCTAAATTCGCCTAGTTATTTCAATGCTAAATTCTCCTGTTTGATTTGTACTAAGTGCCTCGGTGAATGTGTATGGTCTGACTTTAACGTAGCTATTTCTGTGAGCAGTTACAAGCTAATCACTCAGCTATTTCAATGCTAAATTCTATGCTAATTCCATTGTCACGGGGTGCCTCTGCGGATGTGTATGCTTTAACTTAGCTATTTCAATGCTAAATTCTATGCTAATTCCATTGTCAAGGGGTGCCTCTGCGGATGTGTATGCTTTAACTTTTAACATAACTATTTCTGTGACCAGTCACAAGCTAATTATTCAGCCATTTCAATGCTAAATTATATGCTAATTCCTTTGTCAAGGCGCTTTGTTCCTCTCACACAGCTTAAAAGGCCGTGATCTGAACGTGGCTCTTTCACTCCAGCGCTGTCCTACCAGACAGTCTCGTCCCTTCACCTGATGAAGGCCGCTTGTGTTGTGGCCGAAACGTCGTGAGAATATTATTGTGTTATTTTATTTTATCAATTTATTATTTTATTCTCATTCTACGTGACTTTACCGAAAGAACCAAAGAAGATGGTCTGAGAGTATATGCGTTGTCTTTGAAACGGATTGGTCCACACCAGAGAGGGAGTGGAACAATTAATTCAATGGAAGTTGATGCAGTTATATAAGCCTTCGTCACAAACCAAGGCATTAATAACAAAAATCTAGAAAAACACGTTTATTATGAACATTGAGATTACATGAACGAACAATATGCAAATCAGGAGTTAGGCAGGGAGATGTGCCTTCTGAGTCGCACAGTTGGCTACATCCGGTCGAAGTTCAACATACATACATACATACGAAGATGTCCTAAAATCGGATTTGAGGCGTAAAAATGGTATGATCATTATTGAAAGAGAATTTTAATCTCTACAAATTGGCTGAGGAAGGTGTTATTATAACTGCCAAATGAGATGAACTACAGGAAGTTATCACCATCTGCCCTGACTTTACAAAGAAGGCTATAAAATCTAGTTAATCGAGGACAATAATTTTGATAAAATCGAATAATTGTTGGATGGTTGTTCTTGGAAATCACAACAGAATATGCATACATAGCCCAATTACTAAAGGTGGGTCGGGATCAAACGATGAGTTTAAAAGGCGAATGAGAGCAGATTGAAGTGTATTCTTGGTTCTTTCGGTAAAGTCACGCTGAAGGGAAACAATACCGAAAGAACCAAGAATAAAACCAAGAATATGAATCAGCGCAGTCACGAAAGCTTGAAATCAAAATTTCAGATTGAAGTGCTTTTGGATTACTGAATATGATAATGAAAAAAATACAGACCAATGTCCTTCACGAACAAAGTATTCAATCAGTGCATGTATTGCCTGCCGTGACATTTGGATCATAAAGCCATTGCAAAGAATATGGAACAAAGGCTGTAAAGTACGCAAAGCATGGAGAGAAGCAAGTTGAGCATTACATTGACATGAAGTTAATCAGGGAATGAGAATAAAATAATAACAATAACAATAAAATTCTCACGACGTTATTTTATTTTATTATTTTATTCTCATTCTACGTGACTTTACCGAAAGAACCAAAGAAGATGAATCCTTGCAGTCACGAAAGCTTTAAATCGAACGTTAATCAGGGAACAAACACAAATCAGATAAATCATATCGACAGATACGGAAAGTAAGTGGTCTTGGTAGGACACAATGCTTGATAGGATTATGGCCGATAGATGATGGTGATGTAATGATAGCCAAATAGTAGTGAATTGCTACCCCGGAGAAGAAGCGATGAGATCAGTCTAGATTTGAAGTTCGATGAGATCAGCGTATATGCAGGAGTGAGATGAATTGTGATATTGAAGAAACACATAGGATGGTGTTTGCATGGGGCGACCGTTCAGCAGTGAATCATGGTTGCTGCTGATGATGAAAGAGACAATATTTATAAACATACAATTGATAGTGCAATTCTGCATATTTGCAAAACAAAACATCCGCAGAGCACACGTGTAATTGCATGCCCAAAATTCCACTTGTTATGCGTGTTCCTCTTTACAACCGTGTCATTGACGAATGCAATTAGTTGATGTCATTTGTGCTCGCGGGCCTATGCCAATGCAGCATTATAATTTTTGTGTTTAATTTTAAAGACAGGGAAATGGAAAACAGCATTTATCATCCAAACTGGATTAAAAATATAGAAACATACAATAAGTGCTATACAACAGTACACATTACCGCAATAATGTTCGTGATTTCAGTGTACTATAATCTAAGTGTCAAAATAAAAAGTCTTAACGGCTCCTTTTGCGCCACAGCAATGGTGCGTGTTTATTTTCTATTGGCAGCCCACCGAGAGTGGTAAAACAATCGACACTTTCATGGCAGGGACAGGTCTATCCAAAGTAATGCCTGACATTACTATGGATGGTGAGGAATGCATCTTTAAAGTGAGTTTCCGTTTCTCTCTCTGAGGACATCAAATATATTGTTGGGAACAAAAAACATGTTTTTGAGCAATTCTATTCCATCGTTAATAATTCAGCAGGATATACTGTACATGTTCATATTCAGTTAATATTCAGTCCGTCAGCGTCTTAGCTTTCCAGACCGATATTATCCAGCAGCTTTCCTGAAAACACACTCTGGACTGATGTTCACCATCTGGGTCTCATCAGTCAAGTCAGGCTTTGTAAACAAATGTATTATATTGGTCTGGAAAGCCAATAGGCTAATAAACTAAAACAAACATTTATTAATACGTGTATATACTATATGGAGTTTTGCTTGTATACACGTTTACCGATATTGTTCCACAACAATGCATACTGAGTTTGTATACAGGTATACATTTTACGCGACAGGAATATGTGAAAATTGGATAGATTGGCAGCTTAAGTTGGCATAGCAGCATCTCCCTACCGTGCTTGCCACGGTAGAGAGATGCTGATATGCCAACTTAACATTCGACCTGGCCCAGTTTGGCTGTACTCTCAGAGATGTGCATTGGTTCGAGTGCTTCACGTGAGTTTTAATACAGGTTGCAGATTAAAAATGTGAGCAAAACGTCTATGACTGCAATTACAGTTCACTAAACATATTCAGCTCCTGAAATTGCCATATTTATTATATGAGCAGTTTTGCTCCACTGGCTCTTCCTCCTCGTGGTGTCGTTCCTGTGCTGGCACAAGCGTTTCAAGACCGATTCAATCGCATCGGAAACTGTATCAGGATCAGGCGCCACGGTCAAGGTTTCTGGGGTGGGACGGTTGGCCTTTTCCACGGTGCGATGGCAATCGGGATGTTCAGCAGGAGCCTCTTTGTGTGGCCTGCCTCGTGATCCGTTTTCCTCAGAGACGTCCACGTCGTTACATGCCAAGTGCCGGTTCCTTTCCCCCCCCAGAATTGTGTTAATGCTCCTTTGGCTTCTTCTTCTTGTGTTGGATCGATGGCCATCATTGCTTGCCATTTTCTGTGAGGGTGTTCCTTTACACTGCCAATTAATTGGCTTATCACCTCTAGATGCGTCTGTAAAGAGAACATGAATTTATATGCAATTTCTAAAGCTTTTGTATTTACTGGCTTAGGAAAAACTGTCACGTCCCCGCTACAGCATTGGATCAGTGATATCCAAGAAGCTACAACTCACTCCACGGAATAAAATTAGATTGTTAAAGTTGACAACGTTTTGCTGCCAACAAAGCTGTGGCATGTGAACATCTCTGAAGTTCCTAGGGGGACAATGTAAACAAATAATCGTCACCATCATCAGCCATTATCAATACACTGCTGGATAAAGGCTTCTCCAAGTCATTTCCATTTCTCATGATTCTGCAATGTAACCGTCGAAAAAAAACACTTGCACATGGGCTGATGTCATTGCTCCATCTCCTCTGTGAACATCCTCTTCGCACGTTCCATTCCTAGGGTTGCTATGGCTATGAGTGAGGCTACACGGCACTGCAGATGTGCAGTAGAGAGTATAGAGTAAGGGACTATACCTTTCATATAACCTCCCATGGGTCAAAGTAAGATTCGATTTAAGTGGCGGTCCGAGTTCAGGTATTCACATCGTTGGTGTTTCTTCTGAATTGCTTAACAGTGTAACGGTGTAGGGATTTCGGCTCGGAATGTCTATTTGTGCAAATACTTTTATTTTCTTCATAATTATAACTCCAGTGTCACAGTGGAGTCTTCTCGCTTTCGGCTACAATATCAGCAATGTGATTACACATGTACAGCCCTTTGTCCATCCTCTGCTGAATAAAGCCCTATTGTATCACACTGCTCAGTGAAAGTGGGGATAAGAAGATTCATGAGCATAGACGGTATAGTACAAATATTGATTTTCCTGCACCACCCTCTGCTGACCATCAGATTAAAAAGTAACTATTTTATTGGATAGTTTCAGATTTACTGCAGTGCCAAAACATGAATCCTAAATAAGGGAATCTCAAATTTTGTCAATAATGAAAACATCCTTACAGTATACTTTTAAATTTTGATTTAAAGCTTTCGTGACTGCAGGGATTCATATTCTTGGTTCTTTCGGTAAAGTCACGTAGAAGGGAAACAATACAATAATATTTTTTTAAATGTATTTTTTTGTTTTATATTTTTATTATTTTGTTTCCCGTGACTCTATCGAAAGAACCAAGAATAAGTATACTTTTAGTTAGTTATTTTACAGACAGGCTTATAAATTACATCAAATGCTTGGCACACACATACACTTCTAAATATGGAATATACGGTACATACCTGACGGAAATTCATTGCATCTTTGCTTCCTTTCCCACCCTTTGTTGTGCTTTCTTCCATATTTAAATTGAGCCGTGGAATTTGAGCAATGGCTGGAACTCCACTGCTTGGAAACATTGTCCACAAAATCAGTCTTCTTGGGTGTTTTTCTGCAGCAAACAGATTCATCTTTTCGTAGCGTTTTGGCTGCATTTGCACTCAACGAATATTTGTAAATGCAGGCATCGATGGCTTCAAGAACTGAGTCATTGGAAGGGCCATTCTTACTCCACCTCAAAGTGTTCGTGGCTCTAACATGGGGTTTATCTCCAGAGTACTCAGATGTTTTGGAAGATTGAGCATGCATGTGCTGTGCATTAGAGACAATTCCGGGCAAAGTCTTGGGGCTTTTGCGACACTTTTCCCCAACACTGTTCCCTTTATGCTGCCACAAAACACTGTGGTTTAAGTGGCGCTCACGAGGGAATGCACCTTCAGGAGGCCTGCCCACTGGAAAGCACTGGCCCATGAGACATTGTGCATCTCTGGCTTTGCTGAACTCCGCCAGGTTTTGCCCTTGCTTATGCTTGTGTGTTGAAGGCGGTTTGGGCAGCTTGCTGTCTGTGCTGACACTGCTACAACTCTTATAACTCCGACAATGGCTGCTCGCAGTTGCTTGATGGCACTGCTGGATTTGTACATTTTGCAATGTAGATTTCACAGTGGTTGCCTGATGATGAAGGTCCTTCCCAATAGGGTCAGGGAAGGGATGTGAAAAAACAATTGGTGAATATTTGGGTGTAAATAGCTGTCCGTCACATCCAGGGCCTCGTGTGCTGGGCATGTACCGTGATGACTGCAGACGAAAATCAACATTGCTGTAATAACCAGCGTCATAGGAGCTGATGGTTGATGAACTCGAAACACTGCTCTGAGAATTCCTGAGCTGCTGAAACTCAACGCTGTTTTCCTGGTCCACTGTCCTTGCTGCACAATCCACAGGCGCAGGTGAAAGACAAATGGTCATAAAATTCAGCTTAAACATGCTTGGCAGAACATCTGCAGGAATACACGAGTGCACTTTGTGAGATATCTCAAACTTGGTGAACTTCACCAACAAGCCTCTGAGATCAGTACGGAAATCTGGGACTCTTTGGGAGAGGTGACGAAGGTGATCGTCGTTCCTCTTTTGCTTCTTCGTCTTTGGCTGCGAGCCCGTCGTGCGAATCGTGCGAGGGTGTTCCACGTTGTGTGCGGGAACCCGCTTCACGTCGGGGCAGACGACAGGAGCAGAGTGCGCCTGCTGCTCCGGGCTCCTCTTATTCACACCTCTCCTGCGTTCGATGCGGCCCGGTAAGCCGTTGTTGTCGGCGCTTACCCCACCGTCGCTTGAGGCCACGCTTCCACGGCACGTCGAGGTGACGGCCGCCTCCCTCACCATGGCAACACCGGACCTCGGCATGCACCGCCTGTGGGGTGACGTCCCGATGTGTCTTGGAAACCTTTCACCTCGTTTTTCCATCGCAGGTTTGGCCAAGTCCCACGCACCACTGGTAGCTGATGACACGTCCTTCGGTGTCACCGAATCACTTGGAATCGGTATGCCTCCCATGTATTCCGCCGACAAGCACACGCGGCTGTCGGAAAGTGCCCTTCCCAAGTCTTTTTTTGCTTTAGTTTTGTGGGAATTGTCAACGCATGCAGACGTGCAATCTTTTCGTTTATGTCCTCTCTTCTTGCCGATGTAAAGTGTGCCTTTTTTGCTTACATTTAACTGAAAATACATTTTTGAGTCAATAACTGTTGACGATGTTGAACCAAGCAACTGTGTTTGCATTTCTCCAGGATAAGCGGCAGTGGTATTGCTCAAAATCTGGCTCAACGCACGTTTTCTTTTCATGGATTTCATTTTGTTGATGTTTCCAATTGATTCTCTATCCGAAAGCGCCCTCAAATATGGTTCTCTCTCTTTTTCCAAAGCTGCGAAGCCTCTTTTCTGAAGAGGTGCAGCCCTTTCAGCATCCAAACTGCGTTCCTCAAAACGTCCCTTTCTGTCACATTTTGACACTGGCCGGGAGACTCTGTAGCCTGTGTGACATGAGCTGGAGTGGTGAGGAGTGGCATTAGCACTGCGGATGGCACACGCAGGAGACGGAATTGTGTTTTTTGCAAGTGTTTGGTTTCTTTTGTTTGAGTTGCCTCTTTCCTTTACAGTAAATGAAGAGCTTTTGCACGCGTTCACAGATGGATTGGTTCGTAAAAAGAGGTGATTTGATTTTGGTTTCCTGTTCATCGATGAAATAACAGCTTCTTTCAGTGAGCCAGTGACGACGGGATTCTCAACCGAAGTTGTGTTTTCTTCCGTTTGCGTGTAGCATTTTCTCTTTTCAGGCGACACACTGTTCATGTCAATAGAAGTGTTCACGCCTCTGTTTGTAGCTGCTGGAAACGCAGAACAATCACTCACATCATTCTGCAACACAGTGCTATTTGAGTGTTTATTTCGCCTTGGCAGTTTGTGCACTCTTGTTACACACTTGCTTGAACCAGTAGGTGAAGTGACCGATGATGGGTACTTTGTATTTTGGATAACTTTATTGTCTGCAGATGTCAATGACGTTTCCAGATCATCCAGTGCCTTTGCTCTCCGTGTTACTTTTCTGTGCACAGTCACCTTACGCAGCCTGTCCTTTCTTGTTAACGCAGATGCACACTGTGACTGTGTGTAACTCGTTTGCCTTATAAGTGGACCAAAACGCTTCCAAGATCCATCCTTTGCAGAGGCCTTCAGGGCAGAATTACGTCTCGCTTCTGCTCGCCGATAAATGGGCGAGCGCCGCTTTAGTTTTGCATTTGACACCACTAGCTCCCTGTCTGTCGCATCTTGGGTGGCGGCAGGCTTGGCAAGGATGCCGCTACGCGTGTCCAATTTCGTCTGAGCATGTCTACTGGAGCCAGCATGCTCACGCTCAGCATTGATTACATCTGGAGTGAAGTTGTGGGCGTAGGCTTTGCAGCCAAAATTGACAGAGGTTTTCATCTGGACTTGGCCTGCAGTTTCAGCAACCGTCTCAGAAATCTCCACCACTGGCTCAACCTCAATTGGAACAGTGGCACTGTGTGTTCCCGGAATGTCTCTTAATGCAGGGCAGTCCTGGGCTGTCATCACACAAGCTAAGAGGAGCAAACTCTCCTCTTGCCTGTGACCATCTACGCTACAGGTGTCTGAATCTACACTGTCGTCAAGGCCAAGTACGGAGCTCAGTGACGCCTTAGCGTTGTTAACAACCAATTCGCTTGAATCATCTTGTGAATGATCAACACATTGTTTTTGTAAACCTTGACAGACCGGTTCAAGACCCATAACATCCTCTTGTAGTTGACTGCACAAGGCAATGGAGGTTGTCTTTTTGGAAACTTCAAACTCATTACTGTCAATAAATGTGTTGCTCTCCACCTTATTTATTTCTTTACAAACCATCTCTCTCCTCTCAGAAACATCATGAACCAGGACATTATGTCTCTCGAAATGAGTTGCCTCCGCTGTTTCTTCTATAACAAAATCACCAGATTGTTTGCTCTCACAAGCATGCTGATTATTTTCTTCGATGCAGAATGACATGGAATCTGCCTCCGGGATCTTTGATTTGGATTGCAGAGGCATGTGATGGAAGGCGCTGAGTGACACATCTACAGACATGGCTTTATCGCTTCTGTCCAAGCTGCTCAGCACCTCACGACTTATTATCTGTTGTTGACGGTGCTGAGTTTAAATGTCATACGCTAGTTGCTTCCAATACACTGGAATCTTTTGTGATGCCTAGGGTTTAGGAGGCATGCCTCTCACACCATTGCTTCTTTTCTCTTCCCTCTTTAAAAATCCAGCAGTGACTGAATCCTTTCTCTCCAATGAATGATGGCCGTGACATTTTTCTTTTCACATCAGCTCTGACCCTGTGCACTGAGCATTTGGGAATGGGCAACAGAAATAAACACATCGTCAGGAATGAGCACATTTTCTCATGGACTTAAAAAAAAAACGCAACTCTTTTATTTCGACAAAGTGTGCCTTACAAATTCACAATGGAAATTCCAAGCAGCATCAAGACACGTTTTGTTTATGTGATGATTGATTAGTTGACCCTAAACGTTCACAAGTTCACCAGAGCCTGCAAGGGCTCGCAAGTGTACATTGTTACGTGTGCTTGGATATCGCTAAAACACTCGGGGGGGGGGGAGGGGGAGGGGTTCACATTGGTAGGCGCTAATGGCCTCGATTGTCCATTGGACATTGACGTCAAAAATCAAAGCAAGCTTTGGTGCTCCTCATTTTCCTTCCGATATTAGGAAGCCACTGGAGCTGTGCACTTTGAAATCTAGATTGAAAACGAATTTCTTTAGAGCTACTTTTTACGTTTCGTTTGTCGTCCTTCCCCCCGCACCTCCGATTAGCACGGTTGGCTATGTACGGTGCACACAAAAATTCAACATACATACGTTAAGTTTATTGAAAGAGATGGAGTTAGGAAATAATGGCAATTTGGTGTTTCCAAGCAAGTTATTTTTTTTACAAAATGAACAACTAATTATTAAAACGATGCACCGCAGTTGAGCGACAGGTCGTACGTTATGGGGTGAAGTGTGGATATTCCTACCCCTTTCAAGAAGAGTAGGCCAAAATAACCTCGAGTGGAGGCTCTTCCGCCAATAGTTACTTGAGCAAGCAATTGCATGGCTGCACCTTTAATTTATTGCTTTGATAAATACGTTACATGTTGTTAATCAAAACCAAACAACAGGGCTTCCTTCCTCTGTCTATAGTGCCCTTGTAAATACAGTGCAAATACCGTGCAAAGATGATGCATGCAGAGGAAGTAGAAATGGATGGATTCATCAGAGCTGAATCTGGAACCTGCCCTGTGCTGGGTTATGAGGAAAAATGGATTGGGAATGCTGTTCTGATCAATGAGTTTAAACGTTTACATGCATAAGCATAGCATTTAACGCAGGCTCTTCAGAAAATCTAAATTAAATTGAAGTACTGTACTTTGAGTGTGGTGCCTAAAACCACAATATCTGTGAGGAGAGTAATCTGGGTCATTTTCATACGATAATGTAGGTTCGTGTATATAAAATATCTGTGATTTTCATCCGATCTAATCCTAATTTCCATGGATTCGCCAAATCAGTATTGTGGTCTGATCCCGAGTGATTGGGATTGTATGTACATTATTTTGTTAAAACGCAGTGCATGAATAAAGTAATGCACGAACAATGTTCATGGCATGTTTGTTACACGTGGTAGAAAACTGGAATAGCTGGAGAAAACCTACACATGGGAAACAGCGCTCAGGCATCCACAAGAAAGATATAATAATAAAACATCCCACTTGCTGTGCTGTCTTCTGGCCACGTCACATCCCAATGAGTTTGGGAGCTTCAAAAATCACTGTGCAATCCACAAAGACCTGTTTCCAAAGCACTGTTACACAAGCCATGCCACCGGATTAAAGCGGGGTTAAACGATGCATCAATCCATCGACGACTATCAATTGCTAAGGGTCATGATACATTCGATCGATCACATTTTAAAGAATCTATATTTTCTATGTGTTTGAAAACTATATGTAAATTATATGATGTTACACTAATGGAGGGAATAAGCCCTTACAGAATATGATAAGAACGATACAATGAGACGGTATAGTTGAATCACAGCCTTCGATGGTGACATGATGAGTTGTGAGAACTCATCTTGATTTTTATACATAATTCTTAAGCATATGAATCAAGTTCATAAAATAGATTGATGCACTTTGCTTGTCAGTTGTACCGATGCGTGTACAAAATATAAATGTCTAGGGAAAAAAAACTGCATCACTGCTGACTCAGCAAGGGAGAGCGCACCGTTCACTATTTACTTATCAGAAGTGAATTTGTTTATTTTACCGTAATTTGTTGTATTTAACAGCCTGCATAATTATTATTACAATTTAATGGTTTTCCTTTACACTTACTTAATTGCATAGACGACTGCATTTAATATGACCTAGCAAATTCAGTGTTATCAAATATTAATTTTGATCACATGCAGTGACGTTCATTGCCATCCAATTATACAAACCCCAGTCCGCATGTTACGTCGAAAATTGGGTAAATTCCAATAACGACAGTACACCCCTCCTGCTAATTACTGACCTTTGAAACCGCAGTGACATCATACATTTGTACACGTTGACTGGGAACAAAATGTTTGGACTCATCGCCTGTTTGCAAAAAAACGAGTGATTTGCTTCCTGCTGTGACGTTGCAATAGCCTAATAAGACGGTGACTAGCTATGACTGGTGACTATCATGGCTCCGCTGGCCCTGATGAAGTATCACTCACCGCGTCAACTGCAAACACTGCTGTTGCCAGTGCCTTCTGGTAAATCGAAGCACAATGTGAAACCCGCAACCTGACAGCACAATAGATACGTCGTCAGAAAATTCACTTTCTGAACATTCAAACAATATTCGATGCCCATTTAGTGTGTGTGCATTCCTTAGGATGTTGATTTACAAATGTAAAATTATATTCTTCATTGAACTTCCTCTTAATGGTAGATCATAGATGGCATGTGACGTGCCGAATATGCATAACACATGGGTAAAATAAAGACCTGTCTGTTCATTCGTTGTATAATCCAGTCTCAAATATACCATGATTGACTTTAAGCAACATAAATTGTACAGGTACGGTACTCAAAACACAAATAATTTACCTCCCTAGATGTATTTTTCCCGAAAAAACCGTAACATTTTTGCAAGAATACATGGACATCCATGAGTACCAAAGTTAAATTCTATATTGGGGCAATTTAAGTGACTTCGTGACATAGTTACGTTGCCAAAGAGTACGGCATCAATAGATGTGCACTTGTGGGCATATTTTGGTGAGCAATCTTGCACATTAACAAGTTTAGTGCATTGCATCACACCGAATTTTTTTAAGGATAAGAAAATGCAGAGAAAACTTTAACGAACCTTCACGCAAATTCAAAGCATTTTAGAAAATTCCGTAATCCACCGTAAACTTTAAAAAGTCAAAGTGATTTCCTGCCCATATAAGTATTGAGGCAGTCAACCAATCGAGTGTTCACAGCTCTGCCAGTGGTGGATTCCATGGCGGTGGCGAGGCTATTCATAGTTTGTTTAACTACTAAGCTTTTGCAAAGCTATATTATCCGTAATGAAGGGGGTTTTTTTTGGGTTATATCGCATAAATATAAATGTGTCATTAAACCTACCGCCACCTTGGCACAGTCACCAGCGAAATGTCTAAACTCGAATTGTAAATGTTGTGGATTTATTGTCCAACACACCGGTGTACCGAAGTAATAACTATTTATTACTATTCATAGTTTACTTCCCCACAGAGTAGCAGTGTACTCGTTTTATCGACACCAGAAGGATGATGGACTGAGTCGACCCCCAACCAGGATTTGAATGTGTAACCTTCTTAGCCACTTAGCCGGATTCTTTAAACATGCAAACAAAGTGTTTAATGTTCCTTCACAGCAATATAAAGTATTATACCCAATTCCATTATCCACCCTAGACTACCAAACCTAGATACGTTTAAAAACAAGCTCCTTTAACCCATAATGAAAGAATGGTACTGAGGTTTTTTTTTGCAATCATATTCTCCACACATAGGGATCCCCGATGAGATACAGTATAGTTGATTATCCATGTTCGAAACCAAATAAAGGATGCCCCGTCGAAAAAAATAACATTTCGCAGAATCATCGTCATTCTGTCACATCCATGCAACCGGTAGGTAACTGAACTATTTTTTTTTTACCACTCACTTGGTTGGTGGCCTGATCTGAATGAGATGAAATGTGTTAGTTCCACACCTCGACTACTTTGTCCATAATTGTCTGTTATCCATTGATTTGAGGAGAAGAATCGACCCACAGATAAAAAAAAAAAGCCACTGTAGATGGTTTGAGAGCCCACATATTAAAGACATTTGATATAACGGCTGTGAATAATACCGCCATGCATCTGTACAAAGACAAATGTAACGTGTAGGTAATGTCTTGCGCATGCCACTGTTGGCAGAAGGGCCTTCATCGAGGGAGCTCCAAAGAATCCCTACTCATGGTATTTTAGCCCACTCTTCCACGGTGCACTGGCCAGATATATTTAAAGAGATGGGGCTATCCACACCTTACCCCGCCACACACAACCTGTGGTGGCAAACCTATTGGTTGTGCTGCTGGGCGATTTCCAACAACCACTTCATGAGATCGAGCTTGTGACCTCTGATTTGCGAGTCCACTATGTAAACCGTTACGCCACGGCACCATCTCGAACTTATGTCCGCGATTGTATGAAAAGTTCGACAAAAGTTACATTTACAGCACTCGACAGCTCAGAAAACACACACATAGTATGCCTCTAAATTATCATCTGGCCACCTTCAAGTTTACAATACGACATGAAACACAGATTGCTGTATAATACCACAAAAAGTTTTCGCTGTTATTGTGCATAGATAAATCGACTGAAAAGATGTAGCAATGGGATGCGTAACTAGTAAGAGTCTACTTCTCTATGTTGTTAATATTGTAATATAACTCCTGCTATTGTTTTGTTAAACATTTTTACATTGCTGCAAATGTGACAGTGGTAAATAGTGACTACACATCCGCTTTGTGTTACAGTGCACATTATTTGTATTGTATTTTAAGAAGCACATTAAACTGATAAGGTCATTACTTCAGTGCCTGTAACGGTGTGGATATGATCCACTTAACACATTTTCACGAAAAGAAGAACACTAGGCCAATGCTGAAATCAGCCTTTGGTTCCTAAAATCAGTCTTGCACTGACCACATTTGCAGACCATACCACACACTATTTTAATTGTCCATGTTACAGTATTCAATTTCAAATTAGCATCAAAGAGCTATAGAGCACAATTGCCTCTCAATGGTAACACATGCATAAACCTAAAAAAATAAGCTTACCACTTGTCTCAATCAACTGCAAAGGAAACCACACACAAACAAACTCACTGCTGAACTTACTGCACAAACGTCACCACTTTCCAAAGTGGCTGAAACGTCTTCCGGGCAGTGAATACACCTCGATCTGTTGTTACAACAGAGAGGGCATGAATGAATACGTGTCTGCCTCTCTTTCTCCTCTGGGCACACAGCGAACGAATAAGTCAATAGCAGCAGCAAAACACCTTAAAACTATCCCTACCCCCTCTTTCTGCCATCTCAATCCCACACCCACACAAACAGAGCCAATCACGACAAAGGCAGCACGCCACCCCGACTGCCAAACAGACAGACATCAGCGATTCCCCAAAGCAACACAAACACCCTACACAGCTAGGCAACACGTCCACAGCACACATCATTGAGGCCACAGCACATGTCCCTGAAGCGTTTGGATCTGCTAAATGAGACCGGCCTCTGGTGGGTCAGTCTGTGGTGGCGGCGGCACAGAACAGTCACAATTCTGCTGTTAAGAGAACCTGGCAGTGCTTTACTTCGCAATGTTTCAATTGTGCTGAATTCGCACTACTAATACTATTAAAACTAAAACCTATGAACATTTATTTTATATTTAACTAGATAAGGCCCACTGAACTATATATATCTTTTTCAGAAGCGATCTGGCCACATGATAGCTCAGTGAAGGTGATTATCATGTGGACATTTAAAGTAGCCAATTACTCTACCCAAGTGTTAATTACTTATTTTCATGGGGGGGGGGGTGGCACTTTCGCCAATAAGACATCAGTGTGAGGGGCACCACACATTTGAAACCGTTGGGTTTGACAGCAGCACGATGGGAGTGTTTTCACATGTTGTGTATTATCGGGGGCAGCTGTGGGGGCTAATGCCCCCCACTCCTTGTTAGGTGGGGGCCGATCCCCCCCTCCCTCACCACGAGCGGGGGGGGGGCGCCACTTCTAATTGGTGGGGGCTGATGCCCTACCCCCCCAATCACCTCCTCCCCCACTCGCGTGTCCTAACCGCGTGGATTACGTAATTGTTTGACTCGCCGCTGTGTGGGGTTTAATTAATAATTTCCACTAAGCCGTTGTGTCAACAAGGCAACCGCTCCCGCAGCGGTCCGGATATTAATAAATTAATCCCCCCCCCCCACCCGTGGTGGGTGAGGGGGAGTTCGGCCCCCCAGCCGTTGATATTTTAATATGCGCGCGCGTCACACCCACACTGATTTATAGTCGCCCACACACCGTCGTACGCCGATCGCTGTCCCACCGCTCTTCGCACGCACGCACCACGCGTCACAACGTCAGTCTGTGCTAAGATTTATTTCCCGGAGCGAATAGGGGACCCCTGTTTATGGCCCCCTCCAGCCAGCACCCTTCGGACAGCGCCTAACCTCCTATCACCTGGCCGTCGCAGAGTGCGTCTATCCTCCAGCTCGAGCTGACTGCGAGCTGGGCTGAATTGGCCCCCTCCCCCCGTACTGACTCACCTCTTCAGCTGCCCGATGGGGGCTGGGGAAGATGCTCGCCTCGGAGACTTTGCCTAGGCAATCGTTTTCAGCTGCACCCTGCAGGCGTCCCACGGACGCTGAGGGCGGCTGGTATTCTCCGCCACTCCAGAAGAACTCTGATCCCATTTGCCCTCCTTCCTCCCTTATGTTCCCAAAGCCCGTTAACCCCCGGGTCATATGACGTCATCCTGTGCATCCAATCAAATCCTCGTTGCTGCCGTTTTGAGCGCTCTGGCCGTTGGGGGAGGGGGGGGGTCACGTCACCCCCCCCCCCCCGTCCATTGTCTCTGTACCTGCGTTCCCCGCCGTTGACTCACCGATAATCCCCTCGCTCCCTCCAACTTTAATCAACTCTTATCTGTCTAGGGGCTTTTCCCTCTCACCTCACTGTTTATCTTGCCACTGGGTGCTGGCTGAAGGTCCCATCCCCCCGTGCTGTGTATCCTTCATCGCGGCCGGCCTGTAAAGCTCTATGCCCCCTTTTTTTGGGGGGGGGCGCCATGTAATCTAGTCTGGGGGGCTCAGCCAATTTCCTGGTCCGGGGAAACCGTGGAACGTCCCTGCTAGTGGGGTCCTCGGGTGAAAACCCATCGTACCCATCGTACCAGGTACATGCGAGTGTTTAGTGGGGTGTGCGTTCATTGGGGGGGGGGGGGGGGTGTGCGAGGAGAGGGTAGCGGTGGCACCACACAGCACGCCAGGGGCCACTCTGAAGGCAATGAAACACACTGCTCTAAACTGTTGTTTCTAAATGTTGAGAAAAATCCACGTGACCACGAGAAGAGAACATGCAAACTCCTGTATACCAGGCGAGGTAGTTAACATCTCGCCACCGTGGCACTCCAATTCGTAATGTTCTGCCATTTATCAATCTGCTGCTTGTATGAGGGCCTCTCCATGCCGTGTTGGTTGTAGGGGTTTCTGTGACCAAGCGGCATGGTCAAACGACCAATTCACCATGCCCGTGGGTGCCGTTTGGTCAAACAAACCCCCAAAACCAACACGGCATACATTACAGTAAGCCCTCGTAACTGATCCAGCATTGGGAGACCTTCGTCCAGGAGTGAATGTGGCATGAAGTCCAGCACGGGTTGGCGAAGATGTCCAGAACCAGTGAAGGTAACCCTTGCCCCTGCCATTAGCTGTGGCTGTGAATCAATTGCAGTTTGCTAGGTTTATTGCACAGTGTGCAAACCATTGTGTCACCACTCTGCAAATTCACTAAAATAGGAGGGATACATTGCAGGACTGTACGCAAATGCTACACTTCTCGCAATGTATTTCTCCAGAAGCCATGACCCACCAGCAGTTATTTCAGTGTCGACCATTGCGAAAGTCATACATTTATTACTGTATGTTAGAAGTTAATACTGTATGTTACTGCAAGATGTATGACAACACTATTGGCAAGTCCCCGTTTAATACCGTTGAAAGTGGGTCACTGTTACAAAATGAGAAATTGGCTTATATAGTGCAGTTTCTGTTGCCTGCAAATTACGTTCTGCAAGCCCATTTTACTTCACTTTAGGTAAAAGGAGCTCTATTGAGATTGATACAAGAATTATACATTATTTCATATTTAATTTTAACAAACATTGCAATAAACAGACGTAACAATTACCTGCCTTGATGTATAAATTGCATAACATATGCTCTTTACATAGTACTCATTTCATTGTACAAAATATTGTTTCTCTGCTACAAATATATAACAAAATAATTTAAGTGAATAAACTAATGAGACCATCAGATCATCTAAAACTTCATACACCTTCTCTGACAACAGTGACACGTGGATTACTGGATTTGGAATCCCATGGTCCCTTGTGAGTCTTATACCTTTTGCATATGGCAATTCAATTGACAAGAAAATCCTTTGTGCTAAATCCTTACATGTGACCCCTGTCACAGCAGCTGTGTACTGTATTATCGATTAATTGAAGCCGCAAACAGTCACATTGTTGACACATTTAATGAAGTTGCATATTATAGGTGTGGGTAGACAACTGTTTATCAATGTCAGCTGGGTTAACAGGCAGAAGGGAAGGACAGCTGAAAAAACATGTGCCGTACCCAAGTCAAATAAATATTGGCTGAACATTGCTAAATGCAAGATGGTGACAACGTATTGCCAAAATGTAAATGTCTGTTACGTGCATACAAGTGTCATGCTTGGCAAGGTTTCTAAAAAATTAAAGGGTTTTGCTACAATCGTGGGGATTCTGCATGGTATAATGGCTAGCACATGGACCTGCGATCCAAGGATCGCTGGATCGTAATCCTGGCATAACAGTTGAATTCATTGGCAAGTTTATGTTGTGAAAATGGTTGTGTGTGGTGGGGTAAAGCGTTGGCATTCCCTCATTTTCCAAGACGTCTCGCCAGCATGGAAAAGAGTTGGCCAAAAACACCGTAAAGATGGGCTCTCTAGCGCTCCCTTTATTGGAGGCCAACAGTGGTGTGGACAAGCAATTTCAAGGCCAACAGTGGACAAGAAATCTCTAGGCCAACAGAGGACAAGCAATTTCAAGGCTGCACCTTTATCGTACCACAATAACCGTGGTGGTGTGCATAATCAATCAGAAGTTTACACTCATTCATGTGAAAAATAAAAAATAAAAAAAAATCCGCATACTTTAAACTGTACCAGTAAATAAATTGTTTACATTTTACGGTCCATTCCTTACATTGGATTAAACAAGCATACTGTAAATGTCAACAAGAATTGAAAGTTCTTGGTGATGGGCAGTAGCTGCTGGACTGTCAAGGTCAGGAGATGATCCAAATAAATAGCATTGATAACCAAACTCTGAATTCTTTGTGTTGTTCAGATGAGACTCGATCATGTCAGGTCCAATCAAACTCTGAAATTGATTCCAAGCTGATCTACTCTCAATCAACCACCATCATCGCCTTAATTATTAGCAGCAGCGCCCCCCATTAATAACGTAACGAATGATGGCACTGCAACCTGCCAAGGTCTGCTCATCGAGTATGCCACCTGGCTTCAGATCTTCCAACTGGCCGCCTTACCTCTGGATGCCACTCCCTTGCTCGTTTCGTTAAGCTGCCCTCCTGCAGCTTGCACACACAAGTTCCACCTATCGCTGCTTTGTTTTTTTTTCTGATTACATCTACAATGTTATCCTATGTTTCATTTCATAAACTAAAAACTAAACTACAAACTAAACTATTTTTTTATTTTACCAAGTAAGGCCCACTGAGCAACCTGGCCACAAATTATAGCCCAACGAAGTGGCTTATAATCTGGAAATATATACCAACTAAATAGTCTAAACGCATATTTCTAAATGTGGGGGAAATAACCGTAGGAGCCTGAAAAAAATCCACGTGACCACGAGGAGAGGAAGATGCAAACTCCAAATGTACAACAGGTATCAGGGTCTGGTTTGAACATAAGACTTCTTGTATACCAGGCGAGTGAGTCAACATCTCGCCACCCTACCTTCACGTGAAATTTACTAGCATCGTCTGTATGCAAAGTACAATCACCATAGTCAAAATGCAACACAAATTTTCATAATTGATAAATTAATAATGACTTTCCCAAACAGACTATTGACCTCCCAGAAGTCTCCAAAGGAAAATGGATAATACATCTAAATAATTATAGAGGACAAGTAGAGAACTGGTTAGATGACTGGTTAGAGGACAATTCACAACAGATCATGACTTATTGAGATTTGAGATAATGGGGAGTTACAGCAAAACAGAAAGTGTTTAATATGCAACATAAAGTAGAAGACATATGTAGTTAATGGCAATTATAGCAAAGGACACATAGGGAGAACATGTTTTCAAATACGTATTTTTTAAATAAATGAAAATAATACAAATTAGCTAAAGTAGCAAATAAGTAGCATAAATAAATAGCGTAAATAAGTAGCATTCCCGGTTAAATAACCCAACGATGAATACAAGTGAATGGATTGGCATTTTAAATAGCAAGTAGCAGCAGCAGCAACAGTTACTTGTTGTGCATATGCTTTTGTTTATTAGAGTTGTCAGGCTCTTACTTATGCCAATATTCCTAATATCCCATTAGCGGACAAAACCGTAGGTTCCAGCAATAAATCACTTCCTTTGCGTTTGTGAGTTTTGAGTTCATTTGATTTTTTTTACATGGATTATCCCATCAACATTGCAGACAATTAGTACAGGGTCCTTAAGGAAACAACTCAATATTTAGAGCAGAAGTAGCGCTGGGATAAAAGACAAAAACTGCCATGGTTTTTCATTGATTCTGAACTATCTGTTCTGATTTATTGAACACTCAGACACTACAGCTGTAGTGGTTCTGTCAAGTCAATCACGTCCCAATTGCATTTGCAACTCAGGCTTTATGTGATAACATTTTCATCATCATAAATTAGGCTGTAGTCAGGAGTGTTGCTCTATCAATGGTTTATTTAATTCAACGTTTAGGTCTTTGCCGTCATTCGAGTTTTAGATTTGAGTTTTAATGCTTCTCTTTCTCCAACTATATTCAAAGCCTTTGTTATTTTTTTATCACCTTGTTTATTTATTACCACACTAACTAAAAAAAAACTACCAGGTTTAAACCAATCAAGCCTGACATTTTTATAATGCTGGCTTTGTTGAGTTTAGATGGAGTTACTGCACCTTTGTCCTGTTTTGCATTCCATCCGTCTCTTGGTGCACTCAGCCTCGCACAATGTGCTTGTGTTTCACTTAACAATGTGTAAAATACGGATTATAAAATTGCTATACCGTGACTGCAGGGAGCGGTGGCGCGACGGTTAGCACACTGGAACCTGGGTTTGATTCCCAGCAGCAGTTAACTGAAGTGGCGAGCGATTTATTCTGAGCTGGCCCTCGGTCCCCCTTCACCAGCCTGCACTGACCAGCATAGTGAAGTATGGTCGAGCAAAGGCCCATGACTGACATGGAAATGGAAGGCTTTTATCCAGAAATCAACAAGAATACGTACCGTATACACATAAATGGCAATGGGGCAAGTACATTATTACACTAATCTGTATTTCTTACGTGCAAACACGTTTGTATAGTTTGACTTAGGTGCTGTGAGTGGTGCATAAAGTATTTATTTTAGTCCTCTTTCAAAGCGAAAACGAATATAGTTTTATATTGAAACATTTCTGAGGCTGGAAAATGTAAAAAAAACACGTGGTAACATTTAAGAATATAATGGAGCTTTGGTAAGAGCATGCGAAATGTAAATGTCAATCTGTAGTCAAAGAGGAGAACATTGCATTTCTATTCTGTAAATAAGTCTATCCAGAAAAAATTCAAATAATATTACAGACCTAACCATCAATAACTTGTTTACCGTAGGTAAATCTAGGGTACTCAGAATTTAGTTAAAATTTTTATATGTAAAATACACGAAATAATTCGTATTATTTGGGTCTTTCGGTAAAGTCACGTAGATAGGTTCAAAGAAAATAACAAAAAAGCTACGACGTTTCGATAAGAAACGTCAAGTGACTGCTTGTGTTGCGATCGAAACGTCGTAGTTTTTTGTTTTTGTCTTTGAACCTATCTACGTGACTTTACCGAAAGACCCAAAGAATATGAATTCCTGCAGTGACGAAAGCTTTAATGCATCATATGCAGTGCCAAAAGCAAAGGACGTGGGCCTATGCAAGACTGAGGTTCTAATGTCACTTTTTATACTTTCGTTTGCATTTTGCATCGTTTTATTTGAAGTTTCTGCTTTTAACATTATTCTCTCATTTGTTACATTTTCACATTCAGAGATTTGGTTTAATTTGTTTTCAGTTCTTTACTCGCCTTTTTTACACTGAAATATTAAAATAAATATAATAGAGTAATTTACAATGCATAATAATGGTGCCAAATGGCAACTTTGGGTAGCAGTGCCTCAATTGTCGCTTCTTTTGAAAAGCTGCAAACTCTGCATTGGGTTATTCCAGTCTCATGTTTCAGTTGATTATTTTAGTATAGCCCTGTGAGCCATTCGGCTCTTGAATCGGGTGCAACCACAACAAACAAAACACAAAACACGAACAAGAAAAACATCTTAAAGTGACTATGTGACTGTGCAAACAGAAAATCCATGAAGAAAACCAGCAAAATATTCCTGAAAAAAGCACCGTACACCAACGCTGTGTGCAAAAAATCCCAGTGGGATGCAAGTCAAACAACAACAACAACCACAAGAAAACTTAGATTAAGGCCATCAGTCTAACTCCGTACTACAACAAAACAAATATGTCCAAACTAAAAAACTTTTCGAAATCACCAAAAAATAAAGCCATAATTGCAACGTAACAGTGATCATAGGGACTGTGACCGAATTTTTACAATAAACTACATAAATAACATGTAACACCAAATCATAGAGCCATAGCTGGCTGCATGAGTTACTCCACAATAACAAATGCATCAGTCGGAGTATCAAATTTTTCAATGCACCTTTAATATCAGCACGCTAAATCAAACTACAGATAATACCTTGCAGCGTCATCCGGAGCGAAACATTTTATTTTATTTTACGCCAATGAATAGCAGTGGCAGCTAGGGGTGTACAACTCCTCTAGAGCAGTTTTGAGAGAGTATCTCAATTGGTAGCGATTCAAGTTGCAGTTTATTGGCAATAGCATTCCAGACTCTGGGGGCATCAATAGCAAAGTCCCTTCCTCCAGTTTTTGTACGGCAATAGGGAATGTGAAGCTGGCAAATGAGCGAAGACCTGAGGTAAAATTTGGTCTTTGAAACAGAGAGGAGATCCAGCAGGTAGTCTGCGGATTTTTTTGTAAGTACATCGTGAATACAGTGAGGGAAAAAAGTATTTGATCCCCTGCTGATTTTGTACGTTTGCCCAATGACAAAGAAATGATCAGTCTATAATTTTAATGGTAGGTTTATTTGAACAGTGAGAGACAGAATAACAACAACAAAATCCAGAAAAACGTATGTCAAAAATGTTATAAATTGATTACCCTGGAATAATCCAGGTCAGTGCCCAAGTCATTGACATATAGAGAGAACAAAAGGGGGCCGAGGATGGAACCCTGTGGAACCCCTTTTGTTACCTTAACACTGTTTGACCTCCAACCATCTGTGAATACAGTTTGGGTGCGAGAAAAAAAGGTAATTTTGTAACCATTTTACTGTGACGAATCCAAGTGGAATAATTCATAATTGTAAAGTAAAGGCGACGTATATGGTGCACCAAGCCTCACACTTCTCCTGCACAGACTGCATTTGCCTGTTTGGTGGATAAAGCACTAACGAAGTCACTTGCCATCTCATTCGAATTCGGAATTAATCCATTAGGACCACGCGTCTCGCAAGACTGGTGAGAAAGATGCCTTCCCTGTCGGTGTCTCTGGGAGAAAATTTGCTGCGCTGGCGAAAGAGCTTCCAGCACTCAGGAGTGAAACGTCGGACATGATGTTGAACAACAAGCAGGACAACTCGAAAGCACACCGGAATGCCACAGAGCCCATCCGTAAACACCCACGCAGTAGTGTGACTCTCTGTGTCCTTTTGCGGCCCCGAACAAACCGTGTGGCCCTGGGTGCCGCAGTTGAGCAACCCTGCAAGTTGCGGCCGCGGCAAAAAGTGGCTGCTTGAGCAAAAGTGTCAAACATTGTTGCAGCAGACACATCCCCGGGCTCCTGGAAAGATGCTCCCACATGTAACATAGCTCGCACGTTCGTTGAGTTGGCGGCATCAGCAAACTGGGAAAATAAACGCATGCATGTCAACGCGACGATGAATCTTGTGTCGTGATGTCATTTCGCTCGACCCGCTTAAGAACCCTTCACAAAAAAAAAACTTGGCATCTGTGACCGACAAACATGCATACACAGGAGCCCCACCGAAACAAATGCATTGCATTATACTGTACTACATATATTAAGGGGCATTGGGTTTTTTGAGCCCCTGTCTGTATCATGTGTCATACGACCAGTATGCACGCCATAACCCTGTGGTGTGAACTTGTTAAACTCTGAACAGACGTAGTGAACTGAAGCTGGCTCACACATGGCCACTTATTTTAATAATGTTTTATTGGTGCTAGCCTAACTGGTTAACTTTGAAGAAAGACTGCCACTAGTATTAAATATTGTACCAATATATATATATTTTACTTGATTATGAGAATGTTTAAGGGTGTAGAAATTCAGTCGTGGGGGGGGGGGGGCGGATGGGTGGGGGGCTCCGCACACCCCCCTCGTTAAAAAAATCTTAATAGTTCACCAGCAATAAACCGTGTTGGAGGAATTTACAGCAGCAGTGTGGAAAGCAGGGTATGTACAAGTATTCCCTCGTTAGTCACTAACTTGCTATCAGCGATTTTCGCGATCCACGAATCACATGTGGAGCTCTACACGGCTGCATCAAGAGAGAGAGAGAGTGACGAAATAAAGTGACGATCGAGAATGTTACGCGAGAAAGTGATCATATAAAGTGATACGGTCAAGTTATGAGAAAGTGATGGGTTAAAGAGATGAGAGAGAATTGATGCGAATATTTTAAGAGATAAAGTGATGAGATAAAGAGATGAGAGAGATAACCTGTTCGAAGCTTTAGAAGCATCTGTAGACGCTGCGCGTGCAATGTTTGTAGGCTAATATCATTGTCTGTGAAATTTGCTATTCACGATCATCATTTCCTCCCCTCACACACGCACAGTTGAATGTAGGAAATATCATAACATCATAATAGAAACTGCATTTGATTATACAACACATTTTAGTTCGACTTAGTTCAGCAAATGCAATATATTTAGTTACGTTGTTTTGGTAGACACATTGCTTCTTGTGTTTTACAAAAGTAATATGCTTTTTGACAAGAGAATATGCGTAGGATACATACAGTTGCGTTAGTGTAAATGTGTAGAGAAAATATTTGTGCAAGTCTTTTTAATAATAATGTCAAATATATATTCAATAGAGCAGTCTGTGTTTCTCAGAATCAGAATCTTTATTTAGACTGGAGAAATCCGATTAGCTATGAAACTAATTTTCACAGATGTCAGCAAGTTACAACAGCAAACAATAAAACAAAAACGAGAGAAGTGCAAATAAAGGCATTATATAAGTCCGATTTATCCAGACTGGGAAAGACATCAACAAAACAGCCCGAGACCACACCAAGATAACCCACACTCCCTGAATCATAATGTGAGGTTCAGTTTAACGTTTGCGGAATTAGTTTATTTTGTCCCCTAGAGTTTTGGTTAGGGTCTATACCACGGATCCCCTTTAGAGCACCAATACATTGCTGCCAGTAATCGCACACCTCTGGAGGCAGTTCTGGAAGTCTTCAACAGGAAAGTCTTGCAGATAGCTCGTCACACTTGCACCGTCGACACATTTAGGCCCTCAATGTCTCCAAAACGAGTTTCAAAGCTAAGCTTCGGCCATCGCACTCTCTTCTTAGGCTGTTGTCACATTGCAAGTATTTTGGATGGTAACTTATCCTATCTACCACTATATTTAAAGTTGAACTTTTGCTCCATATTATTTGATGTTGAACCATCGAATTTAGATGTTCGAACCCATGAGGTGCTAAACTCATATTGACAGGGACTGCTTGTCATTGCCTTGCTGAAGCACATCACTCTGCAAGTACGCACAATTGGAGAGCAGGTAAGAATGATCTACGCTCAATTTTAATGCACCGTGCATTTTCCCCCTCCCCCCCCCCCCAGTCAATTGTGAAAAAAATACTGCCAACTTTGGGCTGGACGAGCCAACGTGGCAGTCGGTTGTACTGAATAAGTTTAAACCATAGATGAACAGTCAGCATGCAAATCAATAGACCCAGAGGGCTTGTTTTTTCTACGTTGTAATAAGACCATCTGTGATTAGTAACAACTAATCACTTAAGTACATTCATTAAAACCATCTGTGATTAGTAACAACTAACTAATCACTTAAGTGCATTCATTTTTGGGCTTTCCAAACCGATAACACTATGTAACACAATTTTTGTTCCTGGGTAGTGTTATTTCGTAATTGTGTATGCCTAAAAGTATAGAAAATTGGTTATTATTCCCCACGAAATTTGCTTTTGTGACCAGGACACTGATATTTTGTAATTTATCTATTTACAATGAGAAAACGGGCGAATTTGTGTCTTTTCGTTCACATAAAGTCAGAAAAAACAACATATGAATCAAACTTAACATGCATTTATACTAAAGTAATAAAATAATTACTACAAAAGATTTAGAAGTGAATGGAGTTTCCACATTTACGATTATACTCTAAATCACTTTCACGAATCAGCCGCCAAATGTAGTCTCCCATCATACTTCTCGTTATACTGTCCTTGGTAGCGGCGTTCAAAGTCCAGTATATCCTGGTGGAAGCGCTCGCCTTGCTCCTCCGAGTACGTTCCCATGTTCTCCTTGAATTTATCAAGATGAGCATCAAGGATATGGACTTTGAGGGACATCCTACAGCCCATTGTGCCATAGTTCTTCACCAGTCTCAACCAGCTCCACGTAGTTTTCGACCTTGTGATTGCCCAGGAAGCCACGAACCACTGCGACAAAGCTGCTCCAAGCCGCTTTCTCCTTACTAGTGAGCTTCATGGGGAAGTCATTGTGCTCTAGGATCTTCTTTATCTGTGGTCCAATGAAGACACCGGCTTTGACCTTCGCCTCAGACAGCTTCGGGAAGAAGTCTTGAAGGTACTTGAAGGCTGCCAACTGCTTATCTACAGCTCTGACAAATTGTTTCAAAAGGCCCAATTTGATGTGCAGTGGTGGCATCAGCACCTTCCGGGGGTCTACCAGTGGCTCCCACTTGACAGTGTTCTTCCCCACAGATAACTCGGTCCGCTGTGACCAGTCCCGCCTGTGGTAGTGCGCCTTGGCGTCCCTGCTGTCCCAAAGGCAGGGAAACTTGGTAAAACCGCCTTGGAGACCCATCAGGAATGCCACCATTTTGAAGTCTCCGATGACCTCCCAGCCATACTCATCATACTTAAAGGCATCCAGCAAGGTCTTGATGCTGTTGTAATCCTCTTTGAGGTGCACCGAGTGAGCCAGGGGAAGAGATGGGTACTTGTTACCATTATGGAGCAGCACGGCTTTGAAGCTCCTGGATGAGCTGTCAATGAAGAGGCGCCACTCATTCTGGTTACAGGCGATTCCGATTGCCTCGAACAGACTGGTCACATTGTGGCAGACGCAGAGCCCATATTGACAGGTGAAGAAGCTGCAAAAAGGTTGGTGATGCTTCCTCTGATCTGCGACTTGCACACTTTCATCCAACACGTTCCACTGCATGAGCCTAGACGTCAAAAGCTCGGCATTGGACTTTGGTGAGACCAAGACCTCTGATCAAGTCGTTGAGGTATTTTTGGTTGGGGTAGTATGAGTTTCTCTCTTCAGCTCTACCTCTGAAATTGTCATCTGGATCTACAATGTCTTCCTCGCTCTCTCACTTGCTGCTCTCTTCTAAAGACGGCTGCTCTCTCTCTCTGGAGGAGTGGGTACGGGGCAATGGATGAAGGAAGGTCTGGATACGTGATAGCAGGTGCATTCTTGCCAGTCCGACGTTTGGAAGGGTCCACCATGCAGAAGTAGCAGTTGCTTGTGTAGTCAGTGGGTTCCCGCCAAATTCTTGGGATAACGAATTTCATTGCTCTCTTTTCCCCTCTGTACCATCCTACAAAAATACACGGTAAAACATTAAAAAATAGACATTTTTTACAATTTTATTACGTAAAATTCCAAGGCACAATTGTCCATTTTACATTTTTGCATTGCTCGCAGGTGAAATGAGGTGCCCAGGGTTTGTCTTGATCTCCGACAGGCATGCCAAAATATGCCTTGTAGGCCTCACACATCTTAGCAGATGCTTCCACAGATTATGTTTTCGCTCTTATCTTGATAAATTGGCCGCAAACATAGCAAAATGCATCTGCCAGATGCTTGCAGCCTCTTGATGCCATCTCAAAAAAATGCAGATATATCCACTTAGGCAGCTGGAACTAAGCTGAACTGGTGGGCTTAAGGCCCCTATATTTATACTACTATTTATATGACTGCAAAGTTCTAGAAAGTTCTAGAAGTTACTCCAAGTTTACTCAGCACTGAATCTATCTGGAATGTTCTGAAAAATAGGTACATTTCAAAATATCATTGTCCTAGTCACAAAAGCAAAGTTTGTGGGGAATAATAGCAATTTTCGCTACTTTTGAGGCATAAGCAATTAGGAAATAACACTTACTATATACGCAAAGACACTTTACATAAAATCATAAAAGCAGCAAAAACAACATAAAATGGTAAAAAACAGTAAAAACACATCAAACTTAGCTAAACATTAAAAGCAATTTTAAAAAGGTGAGTTTTAGTCAATGATTTGAACGCTGGAAGGTCGGTGCAGTCACGGATTTGTTTTGGGAGAGAGTTCCAAAGTGAGGGGGCAGCTATCCAGGAACAAAAACATTATTGGGTAATGTCCATAATGATTTGTTTAAGCATCGGTTTTATATAGATTTATGAAAAGGAGTCGATTGTATTATTCATAATTCTTTACAACAGCACATTGTGTTTGTATATGCTGATAGGGACCAGCTGGGAAGATTGAGTGCTCTTGCCAATAACACTCCAGCGCTGTCCTCCAGACAGTCTCGTCCCTTCACCTGATGAAGGCCGCTTGTGTTGTGGCCGAAACGTCGTGATTTTTTGTTATTTTATTTTCACCTACGTGACTTTACCCAATAGAACCAAAGAGCATGGATCCTAGCAGTCACGAAAGCTTTAAATCTAGAACACCTGCCAACCCAAAACCATTTGTTTAACAGGGCAGGAGGTCGTGATGAGACCTAGAAGATCAAAACATGCTTAAATAAATGCTGCAGGGTAATCTTTGCCTGGAAAGCCCAGAGGCTAATGGACTGGAACACGTTTTATTTGTACGATGTAGATTTTTGCTCTTGTGCCGTATTGCTCGCCAATGTGTTTTTGCGGTACAACCAAAAAACGCATCAGACATTTACAGTTGTTTCAATACCCAAATTACTCCAAATCAGTGATTGATGAGTCTTTATTCTTTTGTGTTGTTACTCATTATGTATTGTTTTTGTGGATAGCACCATTCGAGGTAGCGAGATGAAGATATGAGTTATATTCTTGGTTCTTTCGGTAAAGTCACGTAGAAGGGAAACAATAAAATAATTTTCTTGCTGTGGGTTTCACACCTGATGATGATTGCTTGTGTTGAAGTCGAAACGTAGTGAGAATTTTATTGTTTTATATTTTTATTATTGTATTGTTTCCCTTCTATGTGACTTCACCGAAAGCACCAAGAATATGCATCCCTGCAGTCACGAAAGATTTAAATACAAATTTTAAGATATGAGTTATCTCTCTTTTACAGGCCACCGTATGGAAAGCATGGTATGGCTGATGCCGACTTGTAGTTAATCCATAATAAAGGTTTTTTTGGGTTAGATCGCATAACTTTAAATGTGTCGTTAACCCACCACCATTAGACAAAGCCAATTAGTAAGGTTTGTCACGTAAAAAAAAAGTGCTAATTAGTTACTACTTCAGCACACCGGTGTGTTGGAGAGTAAACCCACAACATTTACAATTTTAGTACGACATTTCGCTGGTGATTATATCCATCTTCATAAGGCGATTTACCAGAATTAACGACACATTTATAGTTATGCGATCTAACCCCAAAAAACGTTTATTATGATTAATATTGATCACAAAAGCCGACATGTTAAACTAAATTTTGATTTAAAGCTTTCGTGACTGCAGTAATTCATATTCTTAGTTCTTTCGGTAAAGTCACGTTGAAGGGAAACAACAAAATAATAAAATATATATTGTTATTGTTATATATATTATTATTTTGTTGTTTCCCTTCAACGTGACTTTACCGAAAGAACTAAGAATATGTTAAACTAACTTGGAGTTAAACTTGCAACACAGAGCGCTGTGGGGTGTTGCGCAAATCATTGAATGGTATCGTAGAGTTGACCAGCAGGGGCTGGTGGAACGAGTTTTAAGGTGCTCATAAACTGATTGACCGACAGTTAACAGGCATGAAAAAATAAGAATAGTTAACAGGCAGCTGAAGGTTGCTGTCTCTTACGCCAATGGAAAGTGAAGAATAGCCCACAGTGCGACTGTGGTCACCAGTCTCAAACCATCGACCACACAGTAACGCCACTCACCACTTTGATCATTTGCTGGCAGTGTGAAACCATGGGGCCTGATAGGAATTACAATTTTGAAACAATGGTGTTTTGTACCAGGCCTTTTGTTCAGTTGAGTGACAAGTTTTATTTTGTGGCAGCCTGGTTGTCATCACAGCGCAGCAGCGTGGAATTCGATGGAATAATAACTCTCTTCCGAAGCCGTAACACGCGGGATTGTTCATGTTGTTTCATGACACTCTCAAACCCTGCTGGGTTGTGAGATGACCAGTAGGAAGCACTGCAATGTGTTAATCTACCCATAGGTACGAACCCTCGAGTGTTAAGCCTCGAGGCGGGTGTTTTCTCAAGGCAATCTGGCTTTCCCACCACATTCAAAATCCTCAAAAGGAATTTGCCATTGCAAAATCTTCCTGAAAACGAGTTTGTAGTCTGGGTGAGGCTTTCCTGGATACAATAAATAAATGATATTGTTATTACAAAACTATCTGCGACTGAGACACAGTGTCCTGTTGGAGGAAACATTTGGCAGGCCTGACCTTAATACTTTAGTTTTTCTCATAAATCTGACTCAACCAATTCTAATCTCTCGTCCACTTATTTGGGAGGAGGCTGACCAGTGAGCAGAGGCTGTATGGAGTTCTTCACTATTCGTAGCAATAAATCTATAGATGACATAGGTCTATATCTATAGATGGTATAGCTCGTATAGAGCTAGCATTACTAATAGCACCTCCGATTAGCACAATTGTCTACTTACGGTGTGAAATAAGTTCAACATACATGATGATAGTAGTGAGAGAACCCTGTTTGATAATAGAAAGCTGACAATATTGATAGACCATGATATTTAATAGTATATATTTTTTTTATTATTTATAATTTTTGTTTGACAATACCAAATGCATCTATGGTATATATTGAATGTGAACTATCGGATTAAGTACATGTATCACTAATTTAAAGAGGCACTCATTTGTGGGTTCACTATGGCCTATATTTTAAAAAAAACTGACGCAAGTTGAAGAAAAGAGATAAAGAGGAAGGCAGAAGAAGAGGTGGGGCGATGTGATGCGATCGGACATGGTGGCCCGAGGAGCAGAAAGAGATGGTGCAGGACAGGCCAGTGTGGAGACGGTTGGCAAGGACAGCGGACCCCGCATGAGTGGGGCAAATGCGTGGAAGAAGATCATTGTACCCATGGTCGAAAGCGAGGTTACACTGATGTACGAATGTGTGTGCATTCACTGTACGTGTACTGCACACAATACAGATACTAATTATTCCATATTGGTGGGGAAAATAGCACTGCGGTAAGAGATGATGACTGATGGTCAAGACTGACATTGCAGTGGCAGCCAAAGGAGGGTTACCCAAAGCGTATGCTGGCGATCACTATGGAGATGGAGCGATGAAATCAGCTAACATCCAGGAGCTGTTTGTATTTGTTGAAACACGAGGCCGTGAGGGATGGTGATAAGCGGAAGAGGAAGGTCAAGTCTGGGTTTAAACACCAGTAACTTAACCATGAAATATGATCGTTGTGTAACAGAGCATGCGTCATTATTTTCAAAACTGTCTTCCATCACAATACTGTGTTTGGCTTGTCAGATAAACACGTAAGACTACTGCTTCTGACTGGCTCTGTGGCTTAGAGTTTGCTGGGCCCAATCCATTGGCTATGCCTGGCAAAGTGGAGGAAGATACACGTTCGTCATATTGATCGTAATTTTATTTGAAGTTTTCGTGACTGCAGGAATCCATACTCTTTGGTTCTTTCGGTAAAGTCACGTAGTTAGAAATAAAAGAAAAATAAATCACGACGTTTCGATTGCAGCATGAGCAATCATCATCAGGTGGGAAAACCACAGCAAAAAAAATGTTTTTGTTGAAGTGGGAGAGAGATGTCGTGGTAAGAGGTCTTATCTTAAGAGGTTATATCTTAAGAGGTTTTATCTTAAGAGGTTATATCATAAGAGGTTATATCTTAAGAGGTTATATCTTTAGAGGTTATATCTTAAGAGGTTATATCTTAAGAGGTTGTATCTTTAGAGGTTATATCTTAAGAGGTTATATCGTAAGAGGTTTTATCTTACCACGGCATCTCTCTCCCACTTCAGCAAAAACATTTTTTTTATAAGGCCTTGTGTTGCAATCGAAACGTCGTGATTTGTTTTTACTTTATTTCTAACTACGTGACTTTACCGAAAGAACCAAAGAGTATATTGATCGTATTTCTTGAATTGGTCAACATAGCTTTGCTCATCTCTTAATAGTGGTGCTTCACAAAGAAAATGTACTTACAGGCCAATGGTTACAATGTTTGATATTTGCATAATGTATAATTTCCTTTTTGAGGTCGAATATTCTATTTGAAACTTCATATAATGGTGATATTCATGATAAGTCTTTAATTGAGCTTTGAGGTTACCATGTAAGCAAGCCCAGGATAAATTATATATTGAATTTCATTACTGCTCGTTGAAGATCAACGTTTTAAAAAGATATAATTCAAATGCATTTATGCAACATTTTGTTCCTTTCCTGAAGCCTGTTCATATGCTTAACGAATGCACATTTCAAGAGTTCTTGCAGAATTTTTATTTTAAAATATTTAATGAGCATTGAGGAATGGATCACAATGCTCCCACTCAGAACTCCTTCAGGACTAAACTATGAAACTACTCTTTGTTTTTTTTTATCAAGTAAGGCCCACTCAGCTATACAGCTCTTTTACAGAAATCGACCTGGCCACAAATGACAGCTCAACCAAGTGGCTTATCATGTGGAAATGCATAACAGCCAAATACTCGAAACACGTGTTTCTAAATGTGGAGGGGAAAAAAACCGGAGGACCCGGAGAAAAATTCATGCGACCTATGGGGAGAACGTGCAAAGTCCCGATATACAGGCGTCGTCAGGGTCAGGCTCGAACCGAACGAGGCAGATCACACCTTGCCACCGTGGCACAGCCACATCCTCAGAATTCATTGGCACGATTCCACCATGGATGGAAAGTTCCTTTTCTTTCTTGGCTCTGTTGTTGCTCTCTCATAACCTCGCTCATGTAGATCAGGCGCAGTCGCATGGGTTACATTTAAAACAAATGAAACGGTTAATTTGTTTAGCGTTATTCATACAAACTGCAATAGCGGAGGAACCACAGACAAGCTGGAAGGCTGTCAGGCGGTGAGCTGGTGCCAACAATTTATCTGCGTTTCTCTATACATTAAGACATTTTCAGGCAATTCATATTCATACATATGGGAGGAAATAAGAGCACCCGGAGGTAGCCCATGCATGCGAGGGTGTAACACTATGTCACGTCCACACAGAAGGGACAGATGATATAATTCTACACTTGCTGTACTGCATTCTGCTGGTAAGCCAAGGTATTGCACCTCAATTCCCACGGGAGGGAGTCTCGCAACATTTTATCATTTGTCCGATCCCCCAATCCTCGCCTCCACAGTGGCTGTGGTGGTGCTAAAACCTAGCACTGGTCTCCTGTAAAATTCAGAATTAAAGTGCAAAATTGCCATTCTCTCTCATCGTGCCATCTTTCAAGGTCAGTCACCATATCACTTTGCTCCAAGATCTGCTGCTGATCGCCCCCAGAACTAAGACTCATCCTGGCAGAGCGTTGTTCCTCCGTGACTGCTCCTGTCATCTATAACTCTCTCCCGCTGTACATGCGAAGCATTCAAACTCCCTATACCTTCAGGAGTCAGCTGAAGGTGCTCTGCACTTGTTCGGGCTGACACATGAGGAATCGTATGCCTGTTTTCCGTTCCTCCAAGTTCGCGACAAAACAACAATTTGTTCCGATTTAAAGCTTTCGTGACTGCAAGGATTCATCTTCTTTGGTTCTTTCGGTAAGGTCACGTAGAATGAGAATAAAATAATAAAATAACACAATAAAATTCTCACGACGTTTCGGAAGATGGCCGCTTGCGTTGTGGCCGAAACGTCGTGAGAATTTTATTGTGTTATTTTATTATTGTATTCTCATTCTACGTGACCTTACCGAAAGAACCAAAGAAGAACAATTTATTCATTTCACAAAATGTGCATGTGTTACACTATTTTTGTGATCATCAATTATGCAAGTGCGGCATAATGTGTGGTGAAGTGGGGTCCTCCCGTGATGGAATTGGCACCAATGAATTGAAAAATGCAGAAATGGGGAAATTTTAAGTAGAAAAACCCGCCATCCTTTCAAATCGAGGTGGAATGGTTATTAAAAAAAACTTCACAATCCCCAACGTATCACTGGAATCCCCATATTATTAGCAAATATTAGGTATGTGGAATGATATGGAGGACAGACAGTCTCATGCATTGTATTTGGTATTGTATTGTCAGATTCAACGAGAGGAAATTGAACTCTTGAGGTTTTGCAGAATTGTGGATGTTCGAGGTCACTCAAGGCTATTCATGTACACATCGTTTTCACAAGAGGCTCTTCCATGCTTAAACTCTGTGTATCACATGCAACAATCAAGAGTTTCCTATTGTGTGTTGTCACGACAAAGTGTATTCCTTGAGGATTAATGTTTTTGAACGTATTTTGACCGTTCTCAATTTGGATTTCTAATTTATTTCAGTTAGCAAACAACTGTAAAGTTGAGTTAATTTATTAACAGGAAATTTTGTAATAATTCAAAGTACAGTAATCCAATGTACCACAAAGTAATGCACGTTTAAGTGTATATTCCGTTAACTGTATTCAACATTTGTTACAGCACCACTCCTTGTCAGACCACAACCATCATTTTCGATTTAAAGCTTTCGTGACTGCAAGGATTCATCTTCTTTGGTTCTTTCGGTAAAGTCACGTAGAATGAGAATAAAATCATAAATTGTATATTTGGAGTCGTGAGAATTCTCACGAAACGTCGTGAGAATTTTATTGTGTCATTTTATTTTATCAATTTATTATTTTATTCTCATTCTACGTGACTTTACCGAAAGAACCAAAGAAGACACAACCATCATGTTTGATACAAAGACATTGGATGTAGTATAACACAAGCAAGACAAATATCCCCCATAGAACTTCAACAGCATCTCGGAGCAATTGCTGTTAGCAAGCAGCTATGAATGCTGGCACGGCACACGAAGGGGTGGGTGGTCAGCAGCGCGCCCCCGACCGCCTTTGTCTCCCAAGTAGCGATGTTTACACATTTACACTCCGGTTGCGGAGTTCGTAGCGCAGCACGCTAACCACTGCGTCACCGCTCCTCGTATATAGCGCAATGCACTCTACACACATACACATAGTACTGCATATACAATAGGTGCGAGTAGCACCGCGTATGTGTACCGTATGGCTGTGTACATGCATGTGTATACTTAACATACACTTCATCCGAAACATGCTGTTGGAATAACAAATTTCAAAATAAATGTGTATGATGCATGGGTCGCCTAATGGCTGGGGAAAAGGATACAGAAATGTGTACACTGCTGACACCGAGTGAACCCAAAAGTGAGTTTAGCTTTAAACCGTGGGATTCAAAGTTGCAAGCAAGTGCCGACAGCTCCCTCCAGTGACGTGATGGACGCAGCAGGGGCGATTTGCTAACCACCTCGCTCGGTAAACATGCGATGGTCGCGGGTTCGATTCTGACCCTGACGCCTGTATATTTGGAGTTTGCATGTTCTCCCCGTGGTCGCATGGATTTTTCTCCGGGTCCTCCGCTTTTTTCCTCCACATTTAGAAACATGCGTTTAGGGTATTTGGCTGCTATAAATTTACACATCATAAGCCACTTCATTGAGCTATCATTTGCAGCCAGGTCGCTTCTAGCTACATAGCCCAGCGGGTCCATACCTCGTTAAATACATACAGTTTAATCGTTTTCAAACCAGAAGTATAGACACTGATAGACGTTTTTTTTCAAATACTTGAAAATGCACAGAGCATGGAGATGAGCATGCCGATAATGTCACCGAGGAGCAAAAGAGGAAAACATTTGGGACCTCCTTTGCCAGTCCCAAAATATGAGAATAGGTTTTTTCCCTTTTTTGTGGCAACAAAACAGGTGCTGAGATGTTAAAACACCAAACTGAAACCTTTTACAAGGAATCATGTCTGCATTAACCACAATACTTGTGGTCAGAATGCAAAAAAAACATACTCTGATAATATATGCATTGTCTTTTAAACTGATTGGTCCACACCAGAAACAGCTTTAAGCAATGCAAGGCTCGATTGTGACAGTACAACATAAGGCCTGAAATGTATAAAGTTGTCACTCATTCGTTGAGATACAACATTTGAGGACTTACAGCAGGGGGCAGTACTTCACAACGTGATGTGCATATGAAGTAACTTTGTCATTGTAATATTAACAGATGCGTTTACTAACTTCGTGATAGCAATATCAATGTTTAAACGGGATTAAGTTGACGGTAGCGTAAATTCAGGTGACAACATGTGGCTGGAACACTAACGTCCTTTGACAAATGCTGAGGCAGTATGCATGGCATGAGGCAAATACATCTTGTATGCGATCTTATACGTAGCAATGTATCGCTGTACTACTCAGGCACAAATTCAGTGCTTTTCATTCAAGTTCCTCACGTAGGTCAGTATCATCTGTGTATAGCATTCAAAATGCAGGGTGGATATGTTGCGTTTGCAATTATGGCCTTAAAATTTGAGGTTAGCCAATTTGTAAAAAAAAAAACGACGCAAACTTGTTTCAGGCAGTGGGGATTAGCGGGATAACTCTGGAGGGTAATATGGAGTGGAAAAGGTGCGGATGGTCAGGCACTGAGACCCAAATACAGAAAATACTGAGAGACTTAACACGGATGAGGAAAAGTATTTTCATCCATCCTTACTCCACTGTGCCTTTCACGAAAGCTGTGGATCGTCGGATCGTATAGAGACAGCAAAACACCCAGGGCGCACAGTAAGCCATCGGGCCATTTGCTTTTGAGATACTACGAGTATAAAGCTATGATGTTAGCTGTGACCTTGGCCGAGACATTGCAGCTATCGTAAATGTTAGATATTGAGGCTGAACACTGAGGTCTTATCATAAGCTTTCCAGACACACGTGTGATAGATGTGGGTAGGGATGGGGCTTTTGCACCTTTATCATAGACATCTGTAAGTGTCAGAGGACTGTGTCAGCACTGCTGAGATCCTGGATTCAAATCTGTCACGCAGGATTAATTGAACTCAAGTGCAGTGAGTTGATGGTCTCAGCCTGGGTAACCAACGCTGGCACATACAACACGTAACTAAATTTTGCTTCCAAATACTTTAGCAGATTAAGGAAAATTATGCTGAGGTGTGGTGGCCTCTGTGGCATTGAAACTGAGGTGGGGGCAGAGGGGGGATAAGGTATCCAGGTAGGAAACATGATCATTTTCATGAAGAATAACAAACCTATATGGATTACGGGACATTTAGATCACAGGATCTCCAATATCAGCTTGTTGGAGCGTCTCATTATGACTGCATTTAGACTAAGCACTCAAAAAATAAAAGACAACACAGGGAGGAAGAGGCCTTTCGGCACAGAGGCCATTCGTCATTGTAATGAGATCAGCTAATACCACGAGCTCCATCCTCAAATGAGGCATGATAAACCAAACATAAATTCCTCCAGCTAATGCCTAAAGAAAAACGCTCTCCTGCCACTTTACAAACAACCCTGGCAATTAAAATGTACCTCAACAGATAACTGATATCCTGCCCTGACTCATTTGAATATAATTTGCATGACTCATTCGAGTGAATGTCACAATTATCTATTACTTCCGACCACTGTTAAACAGCAATGTTCATCAGTGAGTAAGTGGGAACTCTTGTACTGCATTACAATTGACTACATACAGACGGAGGTGATAAAGTGCAGTCCGTTCTCAGCATCAAGATAAAATGCAACCAACCATGGACTAAGTCGTGAGAGTTCATAAACGATGAAAAATTACGAAAAAGACTGAGATTAGAGAAAATATTAAAGTTGATGGCATCATTCAAACTCTTGACAACAGCAAGTGTGCTTGAGCAGGACACATCACGAGAAGGGATGATGGCCGATCCTCATGTGTAATGATGGAGTGGTAGCCAAGGAATGGAACGCGTCCAAAAGGGACGCCTGCCAGAGAAATGGAGCAGTAAAAGGAGCTCGTGCGCGAGTTCTCGGTGGATTATTACATCGCAGGGTCATGAGAGATGGCAGCAGTTTGGGGTGCCCATCATCGAGCAGTGGAACGATCATGGCTGATAAAGTTGATGGCCTGTAATGTCGTTTCGGCAAAAAAAGCAACGTCACCCAAACAAGGGACCAAAAAACCAAGCTGTTTCACAAACAAAGAGTACACGTGCAGAGCTGAGCACTCTAAAGACCTGCAAGTGTCTAGGACACTGTAGAGTTCAGCGGACATTGCAAATAAAAGCCTCATCGACGACCCCACGATTGCTATGCGCGGCGTTGAACTGCCAAGAAAACCACGGTGCTCCATCAACTGTTTCAGAACAGCAACAGGTCGCTGCGCACACCTCCTCCACAAATGGAGTATTAAAGACAACCCACGGCACCACTGCGGCCACCCGAACCGGACAATGGACCACGTTGCGATCAACTGCATCCTACGCCTGCTCTCCAGCGGGACTGAGCAGTGTTAGTCGCGATGCTCCTGAAGCTATCGCGTGGCTAACGCACTTGAACTCGGACGTGCGATTTGCACAGATTTGCCATACGCTAGAGAGATAGAGTGTCTCAGAAGCAGAATGATTATTCGGACCGGAGAATTCCATTGAGCTATGAAGGTTTTTTTTCTTTCACAGACGTCCAGTGGGGGTGGGTCAGCGAGTTCTAAGCACGCATTGATTCACTGCACAGAAGGTTGATGCGTTATCACGGTTTGTGGTACCGAACCAATACTTTGTTTTTTTGTCTACTTTGCAATGTTTCATTTGCATTGCTACTATTTTATCTGTTTCCTTTGTACACCGAGTCACTTTTCATCCGCGTCAAAGTAAAAGCAGCGAAAAATCATCAACATTGTATAAAATGCATACGTTGTACATGGATGTTCGCGCACACAACTTGCTTGGCATCACGTATTGTCAATGTAGGAATATTTTCTTTGCCGCTTCGTTACATACCCAATAAAAATTGAAATCCCTCAAACGCAATGAACCCTCGCAATTACTGCACAACACCCAGTGATATCCAGGTTTACAATGCATAGCAGACACACATAAATGAACCACCATTCATCACTTGCCAACTCCTGTATACATAACCTTCGCGTGTCACTGAAGCATTTATCATACATAGCATACTCGACACCTCGTTAAAAAAAAATGTTATTGACATTCGCCAGATTTGCATTCATACCACTTTTTCACCCTTTTACACGATAATGTCTAACTCTAAAATTACCATGTTAGGATTAAACAAACACAAGCTAAGAGAAGAGACAATGTGATTGAACGTTAATTCTTGAGTCAAATGTCACACGTGAGCCCTATCAATGTCGGCAATTACATTATCAAAGGATTTTATGAGTTAAAAATGTTTCATTTTTAAAGGAACAATCACCATCTCTCAGACCTATATTTGACGTTTCATCAGCACCCAGACAATCAATTAAGAATGTATGTTAGTAAGAATCAGAATGAGAATATGTATTTATACTCGAGGAATCCGAGGAGTTATAAAGCTCTTTTTCACAGATGTCCAATCGGGGCAGGTCACAACGTTAGAACAACAAACAGTATAAAAAAACATGATAGTAGTGCAAAGTATATGAAAGGTAAACAAATCACTTATATATACAAATAAACTAAACAATTTTTTTTTATCTTACCAGGTAAAGCCCGCTGAGCTATTAACTTATTTTTCAGAAGCGACCTGGCCACACATTATAGCTCAACGAAGTGGCTTATTGTGTGGATATACATGAGCTGCAACATAATCTAAATAATCTAAACATGAGCTTAAATTGAAATACAACCACCATTAAACTACAGCATTTCAACACTGCTTAAACATCTCCCCATTCTGCGCACCATGTACATTAATCCGAGGCTCTGCCCTTTCCTGAATACGCAAATGAATTCATAGCAATTTTGTCCCGTAGAACAATAGGAGCTATTAAAACGAATGCAATAATACATGTGATATTTTGGTTTGTGTTAGCTTTTTTTGGCGCATGCTGTTACAGGCTGCCCTAAATGGGTGCAGTCACTGGGGTACACAGCCTTACGACAAATATATGTATATCAGACAAGCAATTTGAAGTCGACACTTCAAATTAAGCGTGCATTTAATTTACAACATATGCGAACTATATGTTAATGCTACATTTAGGCCAATGGACTGAACGAGAGAGGGGAAAAGTGACACAGAAAAAAACACGAAAAAGTAAAGATCAATTGTGTAATTTAATCGTGATGCCGAAAGCTGACAATTCATGGAACCGCTGAGGAATTAAATATGGAATCACTGAGGCGTGATAGGAATTGCTGAGGAGTGGATTGTTACGTGCCTAATGAGCAGTTGGACTTAGTAAACATTTTTTTTATTTTAATAAAAAAAACCATACACTACTCAGGCTTACGAGTACTGTCAAATCACTTCGTCTCTCCCAACTCCCCCACCCTTCCATGCGTGCCGCTGGGAGTAAGATACCATGAATGATGAGCATAGAATGCAATTGTGCGATTAACAACCCTGCCAACGGTGTAACCACGACAGCAAGTCACGGGTGTCACAGAAATGTCACGCTCCTCTGTGCATGACGTCACCGCACATTGCCCTCTTAAGCCACGGCGTGCCTCGATTATTTATTGCGCAAAGTGCAGGGGTCATTGCTATGGAAGTGCAACCAACATTTACTCACCGCTTGGTATGGAGCCGCCCTGAGCCAGTGGATATCCTGCCGACTGATATGTCAGAACGCCAATGTGATCTGCCCCATACCAGACGATACTGCTCAAGTTCACTCGAGTCCGGTTCATTAAACAACACTTCTGCTTTAATTCTGTCGAATTTTGACTGATGATATTTACCCTACCTAAGGGTCACCGTGCTCCACTTCTTCCGGGCTGTATCGCTTTCTTGGCAGCCTTGGATGAGGCGGTAAGCATCCAGGGCAGTCTTCATGTAAGTCTATATGGCATGTGATATAAGACATATATAAGCATGTGGTCATAGTACAATATCAAATCAGGGTTTCCGGATGAATCAGAGGTCAGAGAACTAAGCCCACATCACTGAGTTGGTGGTCTCAGCCTGGTGCCCAAGGACTGCACAACATCACATTAATTGATTGTTTTAATTTATTTCGGATCTGGTTTGACTGCCGTGCGATGAACATTCTCTATAGTGCGACATCTCAAGAGTATTTCTGAGATATCCGTCTTTTTCATGAATATATTCCAATTGTATACTATTGGCGTCATACCAGGAAGGATATATTTGAAGCTCACGACGAGCATTGTATCATCCTATGTGTTAGAGAACAATCCTTGGAGGAACGATTGAACCACTTCTATGCCACACTAGGGGGCACACGTTTCCACATGCACCCGTGTTTATAGAAATATACCAGGGCATTTAAAAAAATCTTAATTGTAAACTACTACTGCATCCCCGTGCCCCCCCCCCTCCCCAAACTCTGCCCATGATTGAAAGGTCAAGTGCAGTCCTTCCAATACAAAACTAGTGCATTTGATGGAACATTTGTGTGATAAAAGGTAAAGATGCAGCCCTGCAATTCCTTACTCACACTGCTGCTGGCAGAAAGGCGCTCAACAGAGTCCCTTCGAGATATGATTTGGCCTACTCTTCCACGCGTCTTGCATTAATGTGCATGTCAGTAGCCCAAAAAGCCTGGAGTTCAGTCACAAACACCAGTAGTGCTACTATATTTTACGATATATGTTTTTTATATTGTTTTAATTTCTAACAAGGTTTTTGGTATTCGTGGTTAATTGTTGTAATATTTTTTTGGGAATAATTTTTCTTATATATGTTTTACTTGTTTATCTGTTGATTCAGAGCCCCCCTTTTGTGGCCGACTGGACCCCTACAAGTCCGGTGAAATATTTATGGGACATTTTTGCCAATATCAAAATGATGAAAAATATATATTTGTTAAGATGTTCAAATAACCCCAGCTATTCATACTTTGATACTTGCATTGCATTTGTGCTGTTCACTTTTTGGCGTTCTCTGGTCTCGCACTGGTGAGACAAGGCCATGGTGTAGGCCCATCAGTTTCAAAGAGAATGCATATATTATCAGAGTATGTATGTTTGCATGTTTTGCCACATGCATGTGTGGTTAATGCAGACTTGATGCCTTGAAATAGGTATCAGACAGGGTAAAGCCTATTCTTATTTTTTTCATCATCCAGTGTAATAACTATGACACAAACCGTGGCAGAATGTCTTCACACATATCTACGTTATTCATTACTTCCTTTTTTTAAATGTGTACTTCGTTCACAGAAATGCTGTCTGAATTTGGGAGGTGAGAGTACACCTCAGCTTTGCAACACATACTTCCCCCGTGGTGCACGATCACATTTTCCTTTTTATCCTTTGTGGTTTTGGTCACTAATTTTATCGCCGCCAAGGTGAAGAGGTCATTGTAACCAATCATATTGATACAAAAACACTTCGCCGTTCCAACGTCATAGTACATTTCACAGCTGTCATAATTGGTACATTCGACCTTTATAGTTTAGCATAAAGGTTTCTCGCCGCATGGTTTTAGGTCTTACCCATAATACCTAAGTTGGGTGCCTATCTCTGTAACCTATGCTCCTTTATTTGCATGTTCTATTCTAAAGTTCCAAGTTGCTTACCCTGTCCTGCCTTGCAATTTGTAGCTTTTTGTGCATGCATCTGCATTCAAAGTCCTGAATCTTTTTTATTATAAGTCTTTTGTTTGAGTCCAGATTTCTCACTGGAACACAGATGTAATTCTGCCTCACATAGCCATCATTTTAATGCTAAAGTTGATGTCTCTGCTCTTCCACAATGTTTTAGTCAACGGTTTTACTTAACTCGACTCCTGTGTCGTGGTCAAATCTTGTAATCAAAATTTCGTCCACTTCCCGTGTCCAATCAATTCCACATTTTGCACACGTACTCAGAGCCGGTGACAATGCATGCCTGTATCAAAATCTGCATCAATTCATCAATTAATTCGCTACTTTAAAGCAATTTACATTTTATTATTTATATATATTTGTGTAGGTTAGAAAGGCCGCGGTCCCTTAATGCTCGAATCGCCTGCTCTGTGTGAACGAGTTATGGATGTACTGTAATCAATTAATTCAAGCAAGCGTTGATGTGGGGGGAGCAGGCGCCGCATCATTGACGTACTTCTCGATCGTGAGTTAAACGAAGTTGTTAATAAAACTGTTGTTTAAAAAAAAAACTTTTTTAAGGAGTTTATTTTTAGTCCATAAAACCCACTTTGATAACGCCTTCCGTATATCTAGAGCTCCTCATAATGACCGTATTGTTATGAATTGTAATAATTTGTACTTGGTAGGCGCCTTTCACGAAGTTGTTTTGAGTCGGGACTTAAGAATATCAACAGTTGGATAGCCTGATTTCCAATGGAAGGGGGAGTTCCACAATCAGGGAGTGATTGAACACAGTCGAGATCGAAGTATGCATAAAAGGGCACCATCGACAGATATTAAATACCTTAAAGGGGTATAACATTGAATTAGCTCCTGGATATATAGTGGAGCTCGCCCTTCTAAGGTCTTAGAGCAGCGTGATCTTAAAGCCCACTCGTTTTGTGACTAGAAGCCATTGCATGAACATTAGTTACTTCATCATACAAAATGTTCTCATGATTCCACTTTCTCAATTGTTGCCGATTTGCAGGATGCATATCATTGCTTATCTGCAAGAGTCAGTCTCTCCAGCAACTAGCAACACATAGTTCATTAATTTCTTATGACCCAAACAAAAAAAACAGCATTCCATAAAAGACATATCGACATTTGTTGACTCCGGTCCAAATAAACATTCTGGCACATCAGCCTTTTTTTTTTTAAACAATCGCCTCACCTATAGTTGAAGATATTTCATTTGAAGACATTTCAACTATAGGTTTATATAGTAGGCACAGAACACGTTGAGGGCAAAAGGAAGAAGCGACGGAGTGCCCGATGTTGTCGTCATGACTATTCATATTCTTGGTTCTTTTGGTAAAGTCACGTAGAAGGGAAACAATAAAATAATAAAAATATAAAACAATAAAATTCTCACGACGTTTCGACTGCAACACAAGCAATCATCATCAGGTGTGAAAACCACAAGAATTTTTTTTAAAAAGTGGCGGTTTTTAACGTTAGCACCACGGAGAGCGATTTGACAGTTTGTTCAGATGGACGAGTCCATCTATGTTCGGAAAAGAGGAGGGGGGAGACGAAAAATAATGGATGCGGTCTGAAAGCCACCTTAAGCGTGATCAATCAATTAAGACCTGAAATGGTTTATCAAATCCTTCCAATGATTGCTAAGCCAGAATCCATCTTCTCGGTTGAAATGGTCTCTGTGTTTGTGTATGTGGATAGCCTCATGAACGAATCTCTCATGGTAGCCAGATGGCTTGCAAAGAACCTCTGTCTTGGAGAAGTCAATGTCATGTGAACCTACTGTATTTTAACAGTGATCTGCCACGGCCGAGGTGTTGGTCCTACCATGTTTCAGGTCTGCTTTGTGTTCACGAATGCGGTCCGAGACATGTCGTTTGGTTTCTCCAATGTAACTACTACCACAGTGGCAACTTAGTTTGTAGACGCCAGTGTACTGTATGTCCGGAATCACATCTTTTACGGACGGAACCAGATCACGGATTTTATGTAATGTGTTGAATCGGACCTGGATCTTGTGTTTATTCAAGATTTTGGAGATCTTTTTTGAGATTCCCGCAATGTAGGGTAAAGTGATGGTTTTGAAAGGCTCCTCAAGAGGGTCCTTCTTCATGGTTGAAGTGATAGCTTTGCGGATTGTGTAGTCGGAATAACCATTAGCCTTACGAGCTTGGTGTACGTGCTTGAGTTCACTTGCTATGTGTTCCTGGTCGGATATGCATTGGGCTCTATGGTGCAGAGTCTTGATAAGGGAATTCTTCTGGGATGGATGGTGGTGTGAATCCGGTTTCAGGTAAGTATCCGTATGGGTAGCTTTCCTGAAGAGAGGGTGGCTCATTGAACCATCAGGTCTCTTTTTTATAAGGACATCCAAAAAGGGTAGCTTGCCATCTTTTTCGACTTCCATGGAAAATCTGATGGCTGGGTGTATGGAATTGATGTGGTCGAAGAATTGGTCTAGAGCAAGCCGGCCATGTGGCCAGATGACAAAAGTGTCATCCACGTACCTCTTCCATAAGGTTTGGCGCAGAGTGGCAGTCTGGATGGTGTCAGTCTCAAATGTCTCCATGAAAATGTTAGCTACAACTGGAGATAGGGAGGAGCCCATTGGGGTGCCCTCAGTTTGTTTGTAGAAAGTTCCATTCCAAGTGAAGCATGTTTTGGTTAAGCAGTGTCTTACCAAGGGGGGTACCTCAGTGTTTAGTCCTTGATGAACCAAGTCTTCAATGATTGCGATGGTGTCAGGTACAGGAACTTTGATGAATAAGGAAACTACATCAAAACTGACAAGCAGGTCGTCTGGGGACAGGGAAATACCTTTGATTGTCGATACCAGGTAAGTAGAATTTTGTGCCGCAGAGGTGTTTTTTCCAGTGAAAGGCCGCAGGATTTCAGACAGAAAACGAGCCAGTTTGTAGGTGGGGGAGTTGATAGTTGAGACGATGGGACGAAGGGGTGTATCTACTTTATGTATTTTAGGTAAGCCGTATAATATTGGTGGCCTTGTTTTATATTTTTATTATTTTATTGTTTCCCTTCTACGTGACTTTCCCGAAAGAACCAAGAATATAAATCCCTGCAGTCACGAAAGCTTTAAACCAAAATGTAACACTATTCATGTTCTCAGCTGCGCTATGCGGATTCATAACATCTTTAAGCACTTGTGTTCATTACCTTTTTTGTTGAATAATTTACCGTTTAATGTACTTCTAATTCTTTTAAACTGTGGGTTTTAAATAATAATTATAATAATATACCACCTCTCAATTAAATCTGCATTTTTTTTGCAGTTTAATGGATTAAAAAAATATGAAAGCAATAAATGTATGATCATTTATTAATGAAAACTTGGTCTCTGTAACTGGAAATGAAATAGGTCGCCAGAATAATGGCGAGATCTTTGCAAACCGCTGTTTAATATCGCAAAGCAGCACAGGAATATTTCAACTGGGGGTATGCAGGATACGACTGTGCCCCCCCCCCTCCTGTCTCACGACTCACTTCTTTCACTGAAATATCTACGGATGTTTTTCACACTTAAACACTAACATGTGGGCTATAACTGTATATATTAGTTTAGTTGCACCGTGTATTGGGTTTAGATGAAGACAGGCTCACAGTGACCAGTATTAATAAAACAAATTTAAAGGTACACTACTCACAAGTTACTGTGCTTCTTGCTGCCACGCTGTCCCCATCGGTCTAGGATTTCCTCAAAGTGAGGAGTAGATCGCGAAACTTAATGCTGCTCTATTCACATGATAGCCAGATGCGTTCATCGGGTTTGGCCCATGGTAGACGGCAGGTAATTTAATACATATTGGTAATATTTTTTTCTTGACGTTGTTGTACTTGTTTATCTGTTGATTCGGGGGCCCGTTCTGGCCGACTGAGCCCTCGAATGTGTCGCAGGACGCTGCATTCCCAATAATTGCACCCCCTGAGTGATGAGCGATACCGTTCAGTAGTTACTTTTACTGCCACTCTGCATAGTGCTGTAACATAATGCCTCTTGTCGAGGCATTTCACCTTGAAAGATAAAAAGGAACAGCACGCAATTCACCAGCCCATTGAAGATAATGACTATATACACACACACACACACATTCCTTGTTGAAAATGTTCTTTGTGGCTCACAATATGTTCAAATCAAGATAGGATGTTATTGAGCAGGATTTTTGCGCCACCTTTAAGTTTATATTATAGCGTTACATCGGTATGAAGTATAAACTTGTTTGCAGATCTAGGTGTATCCCTGCGCTGCAAATAATTATTAACAGCAGTTTGGTGTAAAAGTTGCCTGCAGGGCATAAGTGTCATTGTGACAAACGGTACAAATCCCGCATTGACGTGGGTGAACACATTTGGCTTCACCTTGGATTACTTTGAAAAAAAAAATAACGTTTATGCAATATGCTAATGTGGGAATTCAGGTCCACGCAGGAATGTTTTTTGTATCAAGGTTGAAGGTCATGTTGAGGACAATTTCTGGGCCCATGGTTCTTGTTTTTCAATATGACCTGTTGAACGTTTCAGAAATATATATTGTTTTATTTTAATTGTGTGACAATCATTTGTTGAATATAGTTACTTTTAGCCTCGTTACATGCTTGCGATATGTGCTTGTTTTTGCGGTTACTCATATTTAGATGTTTTACAGTGCCTCGCGAGCGTGATAAGATTACAAAATACATTGTAACGTGAGAGATAGCATGTGTACACGGAGACGCACACATGTTTGTTGATAAAGCAAACTGGATACCTTTCTGAAAATACCTCTTTTAAAGGTCATGAATATAGAGTCGATATAATAAAGTGCTTTTGTGGCTAGTGGGGAGCGGTGGTGCCGTGGTTAGCGCGCTGCGCCACAAACCCGACCACCTCGGTTCGATTCCCGCTCGCGGCCAACAACCGGTGACGATGATCTTGAACTGGTCCTGAGCCTTCCCTCCTAGGTCGACTCAGCCTCAAATGAGTGCCTGTTGCGGGGGGTGTAAACATCCCCTCTGGGTAAATAAAGGCGCGTCGGGCGTGGTGCCGGTCACCATTACCCCCTCGTGTACCATGCTGGCCTTCATAGGGGGCCGTCCATAAATGACGTCACGCACCTGGGGGGTTCAGACATTTGTGACGATGTGTGACGAGGGGGGGGGGGGTTGCGAAATGTGACGTCACATCAAATTGCGCAACTTTAAATAAATATAGAATTGTTATAACACTAATTGTTATAACAACACTCCTACATATTTTTCAAAATGGAAATATGTTTTTTTTGGGGGGGGGCAGAGCTCTGTGACGTCATATTATAGGGGGGTGGGGTCTGACTTTTTGTGACGCCGTATGACGGGGGGGGGGGTAAAAATCGTCCTAAATCGCGTGACGTCATTTATGGACGGCCCCATAGGTGCTCGCGAACAGCACTTGCACCAACAGTTTGTTCAGGCTGTATTGTTGGTGGGGGGGGGGGGGGTCTCTTGTAAATGGCTTGTACCGTAAATGCCCAATTAAATATTGCGGTGTGGTTGAAACATTTGGAAAATAGGGGCTAAAATAATAGCTCTTCAAAGCAACCTAATATCGGAGTGCTAGCATCGTGGTGAGCGCACTGCACATTGTAAACCCAGAGACTTGAATTGCACTCCGAGATACATCATGGGTGCGGGATATCTTAATAGGGATTTCTTAATAGGCCCTGATCCCTATTGCTCCTTTACTTCACCAACCCGCACTGACAGTGTGCAGAAGTATTACGAAAACAACCACAACGAGGACCATGGGAGGGAAGACCTTATCCAGCAGTGGATTAACAAATTATTATTACCTTCAGTATAAAATTATTATTACCTTCAGTATAACCTAATGTTATGCATTTGTTATTATCAATATCCCAATATATTTTTTAAACGTAACTTATTTACATTTTTCGTGATAATTTTTTTGTTCAGCATGCAGCGCGACTTATTGACAGACTTGCCACTGCAAAAATACTGTAAGTAGAACGATTCCAGAAAAGCAAAGCTGGAAAAGCATCAAGCGCAGACCAACAGGCCCAATAACCAACGAATAAGAGAGTATTTGTGTTGTGTCATCAAGAAACATTTGCGGAGATTATGACACACAATGCACTTTTCACGAACCGTCCCATTGCAAGCAGAGCCTGCCATTGCTAGCCAAGCCTCACTGAGAACTTGAGTACACAGAGAATGTTGTGTACAAGACGTATCATCACAAGCCCTTTCAAGTTCACACCGATTACCGAATACCATGGCGTGATAGCGCACTTGACTTGCAATCGAGAGGGTGCCAGTTTGATTCAATATACCCGTGTATACGGTTACACCACAGTGTAGGCCGCGTGTGGTGGGGTTTCAGTGTATGGGACTCAGAACTTCTTCTAATAAGCCAGGCCATTGGGGACAATTAGGCCAAAATACCCTGCCGTGGGGGTGGGGGTGGGGGGAGCTCCCTACAGTTCCCTCGAGTGGAGGAGGCCCTTCAGCACGCAGTGGCACGAGGAAGCGATTGGAGACTTGCGCCTTTCAATTCTAAAAGCATGAATTCTTATTATTGTATTGTGCTTGAGTTTGAATACACAGCGGTAATGCCATATTCTCTACTGTAATAGAAGTCTTGCTTAAGAATTTGCATCGGATTCATGCAAAGTTGACAACATTCTACCTTTTGGAAGTGGAATAATTTCATTCTTAAAGTGGAGAAATGATGTACAAGTCTCAGACTTCATATGCAAATACGTGATTAAAATATCGACATCATATAATAAAGTTTCTTCAAAGCAGTTAAATACATCGGACCGATGCGCTTTTAACATACTGTTCTGCAACGTATTGTTATAATGCAAAATGAAAACAAAACTTATTCATGTCAGTTAAAACCAGGCCAAATGTAATGTATTGAGAATAATGTTGACATTCTTTAAAAAATATTATTATCTGTATGCAATTGTGCCTTGTCGAACACAAATTTAATAATATTATTCAGCCTTTTGCCAGTCTACCGCTGGATGAAAGCTAAAACCAATATGTTTTCACGAAAATTTAAAATTCACACTTTTTTTAAATGGGAATAAAAATAAAAATTTCAACTGTCAAAACATAATGGAACTTTTAAAACATTTATTACAGTTGACAATGTTGGTTTTAGCTGGAATGTACTGCAATATTGTTATTGCGAGCATCAGTATTTTAATGGCCATAGAGTCTCCTTTCAAAGCTATGACACGAGAGCCTGGATAACCTTGAAAGTCTCAAGGAAACTAAATCTATGTTATAACATAGTTTTATAATAAGGTAGTATTTAAACATGTAATAATAAACCCAACAATAATTGTTTTGATATATTTAAAATCAATCTTCCCTTTTTATTCGTCATAAAGCATTTAACTTTCGCACACATCTCACGTAAAGGCATTCGTGAAGGTGAATTTAATAGGCAACTCTTCATCATAAAGCCTCAGTGTAATGGATTGCAGTGGCTATGCTTTCATGAATCCATGAACTAGCCATTGTGGTCAGGTACAAAAAGTAACTGAGGTGCAGAGATAAGGAGATGAGTGTGAGAAGTTGGATGAGCAATGATTATTAAATTAATTTGGGCATGTTGAAAGGTATGCGGATAGAGGTTAATGCACTTTTCATACGTAACATCATCTCAACATAGCGAAATTTATTTAACCATTTACTTGTATTGCTTCGTCTAATAGAAGTGAACTATTGTCTATTTTAATAAAACTTTGTTCTAGATAATGGTCAATACTTTGAGGTACATGTTTCCTTTATAGACAACATGCTTTGCCACATTTAAACCCCATAAAATACATTAAGCCAATAATCATAAATAAAAACCTATTTCCTACTTGAATTAAACAGTTGACATTTTAAAGTAATTGTTTTCCGCATAAATGCTCTTATGTTTAAAGTTGTCTTGCAACATGGATGTGTTATATATAACGTAGATGACCATTTCCACATTAAAGCGCTTTGTTGTACAATTTAGTGAGCTTAGATTAATGCAAATAATTTTGGAAATGTAATGTTCAAACATTATTTTCTGTTTGAGTGGATACTTTGTTCAGAATTCCTCATCTCCAATTCTGAACACAGTGGCTACTTTACTTTTTTTTTACAAAGATTGATATATACATACTGCATACTGTATATATTGTTTATGTACAAACATACCTACGTAAAATATTTACCAGGTAAATACAACATATATTAACACACCATTCTATATATTCATTATGTTCAGAAATGTTATTCTGTTCTAGTTTGAATAATTAACATTAAAGTTTTTTTTTTTAATTAAACATTAAAAAAACCAACAGCCTCCAAAATGGAATTCAGCAGCCTGCAGCATTGTAGATATTGGTTCATTTCACTATCATAAAAGTTTATGAGCATGCCATGTCAAGTCAGACTGCATAATTTCCCAGACGGTGTCATGGGGCCCCTAAAAGTCACAGCAAAACACAACAGTAAAACATCATGCTCATACCATTTGTAACGACGTTTATTCAACATACACGTAAATTTTTTTACAGGTTTTAACTTTTATCTGTCGTTTCGCCAATGCACCTTCAAGAAAGGCCCGAGCAGAGATGATACAAATGTGTTTCTCACTCCTACGTCTCATCAGTTTGCTAAACGCAACTACAAGCTGCATGAATAGTACAATGTAAATAGCTCCCTAAGTCGGTGACCTTGAACCAGTGAGATGGATGAGACCAAAGTAAATTTTGTGAAGGAGATCTTGGGATATAAATACGTGGAAACATCGGCAGAAATCGTAGATTGCAATTGACGAAAAAAAGTGCAAACGAAATATATACATAATTATAAAGTATTGTCAGTATTGTATTATGATTGACAATCAGTTTGCATCAGGGTCAAATAAAATCTACTTATCTTTTTACTTGAAGAAGCGTTGTGTACTTATACTTTCCCGCAGCAGAATGCCATTGTCCCTTTCCTAAATTATGATTGCCTTTCTGGATGGATGTGAAATGACACTGCATATCCCCGTTGGAAAACAACAAATTTAGTTTCATCATCATCAGCTGTCATCAGTCCACTGCTGGATGACGGCTTCCCAAGCCGTCGCCATCTCACGATGCATACCAATCCTCTAGCATCTGCACACGAGCTGATTTAATTGCTCAAAAACCTGTGTCGGACGTCTTCTTGGGCTTGCGCACTCCTGTTTTTTTACGAACATCGGCCATAATTCCTTCGAGTTGATGTGTCGTGCCCAAGCCCACTTACTTTTACAAAGTCAATATGATGTCTTCAACTTGCGTATGGTCTCTCATCCATATGTCCATTCAAATGTCTCTATTAGTGCAATTCCAAACATGACTCATATGCACATTTTGTAGATGTATTTCCATTTCCTTATCATTGTCCATGTATCTGATCCGTATGTCATAGCAAGTAATGCACACTGATTAAACAATTTATTTCAAAGGTACATTGGTTCATAAAACACTCATTAATATCACACATCATAATTTTAGCCATGCTCAGGATTGGAATACATAACACACAGTGTCACTGTCCCCACCGCCCCTATACATCATCATCACCACCAGGATCCATGGGTAGATAGACCGTCGGTGTCCACTGCACATTTTGTCAGTTATTTCCAATTTCCTTTGTCTTGTGCCATTATGCTCGAGTAGTGCCACATCTCCATTGCACAATCGCTTATGTCGTCAAGTCATTCTTTTGTTAGGTCTCCCTCTTTTTCTAGATCCTACCATTTTTCCTAACAACACACTTTACAATATCTTGTTGTTGTCCATCTTACATATGTGTCCAAATAGTGCCAGTTTCCGTCTCACCACTGCCTTCATCAAGTCTTCTTCTATGTGCACTCATTGTCTTACTTGTGTGTTGGTCACTCTTAGCATCTCGTTCAGATGCAGTATCCTTCTGTAGCAATATATAGTTTCTCTATCATTACATTTTTTTCTTGTGCAGTATACACCATTGCAATCTATTCCATTGCATTGCAGACTTGACAAACCCCACTTACACGTGATTGCATAACAGTGACAGTGTCTGATGAGAACTGCACGCACGTGATATTTGGTTGTAACTAAAGGTGGGAACAAGTTTCTTATTTGGGTGCTGACGATTTAGGTGCTGATGTCCCCCCACCCCCGCCTACCCTTCACAGAGGATGTGATTGTCATCAGGTGTCACATCAGCTCAGAACAATGCAGCCTTCAGTCCCACACACGATCCTGCCAACCACTTGTCCAAGCCTCCTGTGAAGGTGATGTTAATGTATTTTTTCGTAATGCCGGAACATGCACAAATTCTACTCAGAAATTACAAGATATTTCAAGAGAACGAACCAATGTGACTACCCTCACTCCCGCAATAGAATTGTCATGTCTGGGAATCAAACCACCAGGCATTTAAGCATGGCACCAAAACACCCACCCCCTCCCTAACAAAAAGCTTATTATGTTAACATGATTTTATCCATCGTACCGCTATACTTAGAGAAGGCTGTAGGAACGAATCTCGAGGGTGTAACACATTTAATTATGCTTTGAAAATTGAAAGTAAAGTTGATGTGATGTATGACAGGCCTCGTCACACAAATATTTGAAGTTATTTAACCATAATTCACCACAATGGTCAGAGAGAGGTTAGTGAAGGGTGTTAGCCAAACCAGTTCAGATGTCGCTTGCCACTGATGTTAACCATGACTGAGAATGAAACTCAGCATAACACGTTCATAGCACAGTAGATCATTCACTTGGTCCCTGTGAAGATTAAAATGAAGTATGATAATTGTGTTGATGATAAAGTTAGTCATGTTGATGATAAGGACAATAATGAGTACTGTGATTTAAAGCTTTTGTGACTGCAGGGATTCATATTCTTGGTTCTTTCGGTAAAGTCACGTATAAGGGAAACAATAAAATTATAAAAATATAAAACAATAAAATTCTCACGACGTTTCCACTGCAACACAAGCAATCATCATCAGGTGTGAAAACCACAGCAAGAAAATTCGAAAAAAGTGGCGGTTATTTTTAACGTTAGCACCACGGACAGCGATTTGACAGTTTGTTCTGATGGACGAGTCCATCTATGTTCGAAAAAGAGGAGGGGGGAGACGAAAAATAATGGATGCGGTCTGAAAGCCACCGTAAGCGTGAACAATCAATTAAGACCCGAAATGGTTTTATCAAATCCTTCCAATGAAAGCTAAGCCAGAATCCATCTTCTCGGTTGAAAATGTGATTTTGATAATCATATTGATGGCATTGATAGCAAAGATGATGAGGTTAATGACTGACTGTACTGATTATAAACATAACCAGTAAGCTATTTTGCTGTTGTGGGTCCATCATATCAACAATTAAGAAAATGTTTCATGGCAGTATTTGATAAATGCATAAACCAGTACATATGTCGAGACTTTACATTTCATTATATTTAAAAAAAATCAGCCTGACTTGCAAGAAGTGAGAGCGACAGTACTTTATTGGTTACAAATGTATAAGCAATTATGAAATATCAAGCTCAAAGCTTTACGCATACACAAATGCTGGACAATATTGTGTATACTGATTATATTTCACTTCACCTTTCTGAAATAAGAGAAGACTTTCCTTAACTTTGGCCCCCATTCACCTCGTTCCACCAACCACAAATCAGCCAAAGGTCGACGACTAATCCCCTTCGAACACGTGCCCGAGTACACACGTTCAGCATCAACACAAATGCTTCATTTGTTCATCAACAGGACAGCCAAAATGAAATTTACAAATATTCATATTCTGTACATGTGCTATAAAGCAAAGGTATACAACATAAATGAGGGTCAAAATGGCAATTTATGACTTCGTTTCTTCACTGTGAACATAACACACTTTTTACATTTTACAATGTGGTGTAATTAAAACAATGGACTTAAACACACAGAGAGAGAAAAACCTCACCACCGAAAAAGGTAACATTGTCTTTATCAGAAAAAATCCCTTTGATATCTTATGCAATGGACTATTATTACATGAGTGATAATAACCAGAACATTTTTACTGGCGTTTAGATTTTTTTGTATATATTGTCTGGCAAAAAATGGGCAGTCATTGATATTTGAGAATTGCATAAGCTAGATTAGTGGCTTGTATTGTGAATGTGGTGATTGGAATTAAACTAAAAAAAAATAGTGTAACCCTGCACATTAATGCCAAGAATGCAACATTTTCTACCCATATTTTATAATTGTTTTGTTCAATATTGCAAGGTAGTCAGCATCTTCCTTGGAAACAAGCTCCCAGCTCTCCTTAATAGCTTATTTCCACCAAACAATATATTGACTTCACCTAGACATGTAGTTCGGACCATGACCATCGCTGGCAGACTGATTTAGACTGTCTTTAAGGTAGGCTAATTGGGCACCATAAATACATTCCTCACAAAAGTGTCACCTGGCATTACTGGTGTCTCATATAAAGGTGTGCATCAACAGTTATGCAAGATGTAGAGAGGGTGGTTCTTTGGAGATGGTTGCAGCGAGAATTGACGAGTCTTATGCTAATACAATTGAAGCCCTGTCTCTTGTCCTTCAGTTGGTAGGCGGTATTAATATTTAGGTCCAGTGAAAGGAAATTGCATTGGCTTCTGTCTATTATTTGTGTAGCGTATTTGAAAGCAACAATTTTGAAATAACGCAATGCATAATGCACTCTCCTACGTCAGTCAAAGTATTCTGAGTATCCTTTGTGTGCGTTATGAAGCATGGTCATTGTCTCAAACATTGACATGAAATATATTTACTTATTTTTTATGTAGTGTTAATATCACTGGTGAGGATTTTTAGTCAGTGTTACCAACGAAGTTAACTATTCTTGATTTTTTTTTACAAAAATGCCTAAGTTAATCAATATTTGCAATTAAAGATATTTGTTTTTCTAAATATACATTTTTGATGCTGACAATTCTGAAAACAAATGGGATAGCATCCTTAAGCTAGCACTGTAGCTTCATAGGTAATTTCCCAGCTTTTGAGTGAAAGTCTTATCTTGATAAAAAAACACAAAGTTCTAGTGGTATGCCACACAAGGTTATGACAGCTACATCTATGGTGGACAAATGATCACATGTGGCCGATGGTAATCTGTTAAAAAGCTCAGTTTTCGTTATAACACTGCTCCTTTACATGAATAATTATAACATTACTGAATTTCCCCCAAAATAAATAATCATAATATTAAGACAATTCATTATTTGCAAAAAACCTCCCCACAGTTAAGTTTCAGCTTTTGGATGCCATCGCTCTTGTAGCAAAACTATTTTGGGCAATGCAGAAGGGTTAAGGAAACGTCAAAGAAACAGTCAACTCCATATTATCCTGGTGTGATGGCGCAGCCTGTAATCCATTACAGTTGTGGATGTCTGCATGGAAATGAGACACCCACCTTTGATGAATTGAGGAAATGGAGTTCTTGTGGAGTGCAGGAAAGCAAGTGTGTTTGAGCGCGAGTTTCCTTCCACATGCAACAAGAAAGCTCAAACAGGAAAGTGACCAAACATACCAAAAGCAGGACCTTCATGGGAATGAGTACTGGAACTCATGGCACATTTTGACCTGCAGTGGTTTGGAAAGTGGATTAATGGACTAAGATTTATCATTGTAAATTACTCATTTTTTCGGTGGGTTAGTTGGGTCACCCCCACATCCTTCTTCTGATGGTGGGAGATGCCATGTAGGCCATGCCCAGCATTACCAACGTGGCTGATGATGCCAATGTCACCATTCCCTGCCCATAACCTCCCATTCAGCGGGAAAGCATGGGAAACCGATATTAAAGTTTGTTCATCCAGTTAAAGGTTTCTGAATTAATCAGATAGCCCACATCTATAACATTCAAACACGTTTTTCATTGGAGTTTACAACCTTATGTAGACTATACAATGGAATGAGTTGGTTAATAACCCATATTCTTTGGGTCTTTTGGTAAAGCCACGTAGACAGATCAAATAATTAATAAAAAATAATAACATGTCCCATGTTTAAAACAATGTACATGGTATGTACAAAAAAATATCTATTAATTTTCATTATGCCAAAAAACATGCATAAATACAATTTAGATTCATGTCGCATTTAATTATGACTGCGTCTCAAGATGCTATGGAAAAACAATGGGACTATTGATTTCATAACGAGGCAGTCATAGACAGAGGATAAAAGGAAAGTCTTGAGCCTGTACTTGAACAGGGGCAGTGAGTCAACAGCATGGATGGCAGGGGAAAGGGAGTTTCACACTTTGTGTGAGGAGTAACTTCGTTTGGCAACATTTAGCTGGATGAAATTAGAACCAGTCTAAAGGCAGGATGTGAAAGTGGACAGGGATGTCAGGTTTATGGAGCTAATGGTGATGTAGAGCTGGGTGTCATCAGGGATACCATAACACAGGGGTTTTCTGATCGGAAGACACACCTCATATGGAAACATTAGGAGGGGTTTGTGAGATGAGAGCAGATCCAGCAGATAAGTGTTCCAGAAATTCTTACATAGTATTGAAATAGTTAAGGATTATGGAGTGGTCTATGGTGTCAAAAGTAAATATATTACGAGGAGGACTCAAGATGATAGCAATACAATGTGTGATGAGAGAAGGGCATTTAGCACTCACAAGACAATAATTTGAGCAGAATGGCCTTGGTGGAAGACAAAAAAAAGAAGTGGTTAGTCTATAGCATAGACTCTATACCTATCTGGCAAGTAATCCTTTGGATCAGAGACACCATGATGGAAGAGATTTGGAGAAATGGGAAAAATATATTCTTTAAAATACTTTTTTGACAAAATGAAGGTTGGATATAGGACACAAACTTGCATGGATGTTGGGGCACAGTGTTGCGTTTATAAAAAAAAATCCAGGATGCAAGTGACAGAAACGGTATTAAGAGCTAAGGGGAAGTACTATATAAAATTACACTTTGTACCATATTAGATGTAGGGTGGGCAGGCCGTAAGCGATGAGGGAAATGTGTTTAATATGGAGATAATTGTAATGTTGTTTAACGTAACATAATTAGAGATGTCAAGGGTACGTACTGAAGTGAGAGGACAGGCAATAGGGGCAGCAGTCTGACACGAGCATATAATTCCCAATTTATTTGGAATTATTAGGAGACATGACTAAAACATAACCTAATGATATTCATTCAGGTGCATGTCCTACTGTTAATGTGTTCAAAATAGATTGTCATCAATTCGGTCTATCCCGTGTACATGTTTATGCACATTTTATACTCGGGGACCATGCATCCACTAGATATTAAATTTAGAGTCAGAATATATACAGTAGAATCTCGATTATCTGCGTGTGGTGTATGCGATTTGCAGATTAACCACGCACCTGAGATTTTGACGTAAAATAATAACTCATGGATTGTCCCTTGAGCCCAAATTAATCATCTAAAAACAGTTAAACATTGTTATTTTTGGAAATGTTTATTACAAGTTACGCGCTTAAACCGAACAAATATGTGCTCTGGTTAATCCAAAATCTACGTGATCGCCTCTACAGTACAGTAGTTGCCTATCTTTACAACAGTGGGTGGAGTTTGAATGATGTTGATGGGCGTGGCTCTGCTATTCACTTAGTGGGCAGGATATTATTATCACTGAGCACACGCATCAATCGGTGGATTCTTCACTACAAAATTGAGTTTTGCTCTTTAACAAACTACATTTTCTTAACTTATACATAATTTATACCTATATTAGTTGTTTTTGGCATTGAGATTGACGGAAATATATATTTTGGAATATCCGCAATTTTTCACTATCCACCGCCGTCCGCCCAGTCATTAGCACAGATAATCGAGTCTACTGTATATGGATTTTTCATCCAGTACATCTTCAGTATTCTGCTGGCGTTTATGCGAATGGAAAAATAACATTTTGTTTTAAAATACACTAGAACAGCAGTCTCATGTCCCATCTGGGAGTTGCAACCCACAAGTGACATAACAAGCGTATGACATTATTCCACGGTCTGTTTTACACAACGACCAAACCGCACTCACTTCAGCTGTGTAGGATACTGAGTTATTTAGTCTCTATCTTATCTGGCAAGGTATCCTTTGGAGCTTCGTGCGAAAATATTTGACATTTTTCCAATTCCACTGGTTGTTATCGAGTTAAGACAATCAGAATTGGTTAAAAAGAGTGAAAGCCAGAGATTAGAACTTAGGATTTTAACAATGCTCACTCAGTATTCCGACATAGCCATTGCAACACGACTCACCCAGATTATATGTAGATATACAGATTAGATTTAAGGATTGTGATTAGTTGCATAAACACCTTAAGGGTATTTCCCTGTTCTTGAACCTTATGATTACTCAAGTGTAAAGGTGTTGCACAAAACTAAAGAGAAAGCTGAGAAGTTTAACGTATCGTTTCCCCTTGAGTGGGTTTACTTGGCCCCTAGCAGGTGAAATCCAATTTATTTTCAGGACCCATTTTTACCTTTTCCGCTGGCAGATTTGAGTTACCCATGATTTGAGTTGAGCCAGGTTTTTCCACTGGCTATTTGCAGAGCCAATCCGGAACCAAACAACACATCCGAATCTGGCTCAGGGCCAATCAGGGCCAAAAGGAGTGTGGCATCGCTCAGAAAACTGAGGAAGATTAATCGCCCATTTAAAACTCAAAGGCGAAATTACTGCCACGTTATTTACATGCGCCTGAACGTATTCAATGCATGCGACGATGACAGCGCGGCTCGGATTCTGCAGTGGAAAAACAAAACGGTGCCTCTTAGGCCGCACAGGGGCTGGTTCGGCAGGGCTTCAGCCCAGCTCGGTTGTACAGTGGAAAGGATGTATTTGACATTATTTAAGTAAAAAAAAGTGTTACATTTACATATATTTGGCATAGAACCGAACCAAGATAAGGAGCATATAAAGGGAGAATATGCAGGATACTAATGTGGAGTAGAAATTTCGAAAATAAGAATTCTGGCATGCAAACGTGTCAAGTTGTGAAAATAATTTAAACAAATATATAACATTTTAGCGTGATGAGTTCAGAACTGGATACCTTTCAACTTTGGCTAAAATTTTTAATTTGAATTGTACGATCCAAACAACTGTGCAAACATGAGAATGTGACCCAATTAAGATCAATTAACACATGTTCTGTTGATAGGACTATGTTGATTCAGCCAACCACAGGAGCCATTTTTTATTAATTTCAAGAGCAAAGAGCATTGGTGTCAAAACATAAGCTTTACTATTGATTTATTTTATAGTACACACGACTAATATAAAGATTAGTTTTCCTCTGGAATATGTTTTAGCCGAGGTGACAGAGCCCCGGTGGGCCGTGATTGACCCGTAAAAGATATAGTTGACATCTCTAGGCATGGGGGAACAATTGCATATTATTTGAAGGGTCAATTGACACTATTAAATAGTGGTGTGTGTGTGTGTGGTGAGTATTTGCAAAATAAAAGCTGTTTATGAATTAAGCAAACTCCCTAAATTCATACCCAAGCTGGGAATCGAACCTATGTATTTTGTGTCTCAAGTAAGTTATCTCACTCCTAAGTTGTTGCATATCTTGTCCTGGCGATGCTGCTTTGAATATAAAATGACCCAATATATTTTTCTCAGTAACTAACCTTTTTGCTTGAAAAACAACATAAATGAAGCTAAGCATACGTTTTGTTGCTTGTATAGTAATGCAGTACAGTATTTTGTCATACATTGTTAAACAATCGATAAAATATGATCCCACTCGGCTGTTATATTGTATAAGTTGTGCCTTCTAAAATCACCCAAATGTAGTAAATTATATTAATTAAAACTCTTATTTGTAATATTAGTCGTTATAAATTTTGGGACTGGAATAACTTTTTCTATATTAATTACTAGAGTATTATCAGCCTTGTTATTAATCAGTTTAAGGTCATATCTTCAATGCTACATTCATAAAACAAATATTGACAACATTGTTATTAAATTAAGGTAGCATTTTCAATGTTGAATTAATTCATATTGCATTGTCAGCATTGTTATAAAAGATTTTGTCAAATTTTCGCTGCCAAATTAATTTAGTACTATCAAGCTTGAAATGAATGAGTTTTAGGTCATTTTCGCCGTTATATTAATTGATATAGCATTGTCAGCCTTGTTTGTGTTGTAAATTAGATACATTGTTTGTGTTTCTGTGGTGAGCACGAGAGGAAGACTGCAAGCAACCCATCTGCTAACCATGTGTAATGAGGACACATTTGATATTGAGCGATTAAATGTATGCATTCGTATGGAAGATATTTTTTGTTAAATGTCCATTTATGCAACATGGCATTGGGGTGTGAAGCTGCTGCATAAAGATAGTTTTTAAATGGGATTCTAAACATTTAATGTATCAGATTTCAAGCGAATGTGTTCATACGAAATTTACGTTACATTTTAGTGCAAAATGTGTGTTTAAAGGGAATTATACATCACATTGCATGTTGCGTGAATTTAATAGAAAATCACTTTAGAAACATGACCACTTTTCTCACTAGCATGTTAAAATTAAAGTGTCTCCATTGCGACACTGAAGAAAGGGTCTAAATTCCACATTTCTATGGCAGGAGCCAGCCCTCTCCATAGTATGATCACTTGTGTATATTAAAGCGATATAAACACATATCTAAGGGATGAAATTGAATCATTGCCCTTTTCTTATGAGTAAAGGGTAAAGAAGGGATGGGTTGCGTTGCTTAAACCACCTAATCCCTTAAAAATATCCTACGACCACTAGTTACTATGTTCAGGCAAACGCTATTTATTTCTATAAATACAGGGACACATTTAAATGGAATATCTGATAATCATTTTGTCCTGGTGTACGATTATGTTGCGATGTATTTTGTTTTAAATGTTACATATAATTTCTTCCCATTATTTACAGAGGTTGTGTCTGAAGCAATTGCGAATTCTGTACAATCGGCTGGAAAAGTTAATATTCTTGACACAAAATTGCAATACATATGTGAAGAATATTAAAACCTGTTTAAATTTCAGTTATTTTGTAATGACCCGAATAACATAAATACTATCAGATGGACCACATATCCTGTAATGATTTCTCCCAAATTGGTTAGAGTTTCACATCTTAAATAATAAGTAATGGTTGATTCTTTTTAAAGGTATTCATATATGCACGATTAATGCAATGGCATGCACACCTATAGCGAATATTATTTGAATTTACTGCAGAAGTAGAGCAATAAGCCACTTTGTCCAATCCTGACCATTGTGCTCAAAAACGTAATAAACGAATGAACATTATGCAATGATCAGGCAATGACATCACAGGTCTTTGGCCACTGCCCTTCATGGATCTATCTGATCCAACCAATATATTGTGTACTTCATAATTCAGCTACTTATTGAACCCTCAGCTCTAAGCTTTACCGCAATCACTGTACAAGCAAAGCATATTTTACAGTTGGGTATTTGTGTGCAGCGATGGTGTCTGGGATGAGACTTAATCTCCCTACACAGTGGGTGCAGTCTCAGAATTTGAATGGTGGATCTCAGCGATGTTGGCTCAGAACCCTGACACAGACATAGCTTACATTCGTGTCTCGAACTCTCCTTGAATACCACTGCCATTTATTCTTTAAAAAAAAATGTATTTTAGAAGCAGTACAAGCTTGAGCAAGGTATGAAAATATATATAAAAAAATGAAATCTAAAGATTAAAATAAAATACTAAATTTCCAGGATACACTTGCCATGTATTTGTTATGGTACCCAGCACTGAATTAATCTGTAACGGCAACAGATCATATCTACTAAATGGGAGAAAGATGTGGTTCACAATAGAACTTAATTCGAAACGATGTATAAATAGTATAACCATTTATAATACGTAATTCTAGATAGTTTTGTACAGTTATGTTAAGTCGTATATTCCCTGATCAGATTATGATTAATTACTACTAATTATTACAATGCAAAATACACATTCGCTCAAGATTCTTATTGTTAAATTATTAACAATATACCCTGTATTTGTATAAAATGTGTACAATTTTCTAGTCTTTTTGGAAGGCATTTCCCTTAAAAATATGTTTTGGAAAGAGCTTTGCTTGAAAATTAATGTCATGATATATATTTTAAATAATTTATTAATCTGGGCCCATAACTATATAGTGGTCATATTTTTGCTTTCCACTGAAAAACGTTATACGTTGACAAGTGAATGTTGGAATATACCATATTTGTTATTGGAGTGCAGTCAATATACTTTACTTAATAAACTTCTGCAGTCGACATACTATGAGAAGTACAAGCAGAAATACAAGAGATGATTGAAATAAAAATGTTAATACCATTTAATCGCAATACCTATAAAGATTATGATTTAACTGCCTTGAATCTAATTGACCAGCTGTGATACTGTATTCAAAAATGTGCACATATACATTTCTATACTACAGTAGTTACACGTTGTATTTCCACAATCATAAAAAATAAACATTTATGGATTGTCACAACATTGTGAGATCCATCCATTTCATTCTGTGCCCTCCCCACATCTGCCAAAGCATCATTCTGAAAGGGCTCGTGATACACTCCCGCCCGCCCCAGCGTCGTTTGCGGAGAGATAATCATTTCAAAGTGTGGAATCTCCGTTCAAGTTGGAATAGTAGAGGCCAGTCGTCCCATTTTCACAGAGCTGTGGGGGAGAAGAAAAACAGAGGAGAGAGTCAACATGTGATTCCACAGTCACCGCTGGCGCACACACGACCCGCGGGCGTTGCTGGGAAACCAGTGTGTCACGTAGAGGGTAACCATAGGGATAGCCACACTGTTGTCAATGAAGGCACGCCTAACACACACACACACACACAAAAAACCCACACAGATTCGTGTCTGTAGGAGATCAGGCTCTTGAAGATGGAATATAAATGAAGGGAGAACCAATTACAAAACATCGAATTTGACAAGTGAGCTCTGGTGATGGGTGGTAATTGAGCCCTCAAAATAGAAACTGGTGTTTGTAGGACACGACCTGAACAACAATGGTTGTTTTCATTTAATATATAAACTAAAAATGCGCAACCCCCCTCCCCCGCCGCCATTCATTAAGCTACATAATTGCAAAAAGATGGTTGGTCAATATTTACTCTTTGAGCTAATTATGTGTCAACATTAACCGAGGTAGTGTTACTAACCCTGCAATGTAATTACGAAAACGGATTGCGTCGTCATACTTAAGAAAACAATAATAATAATAATCCAACTATCTGTCAGTCCACTGCTGGATGAAGGTCTGCCCACACCTCACACACCACGCCGGGCCATGAGGGTTGCATTGGTCAGAATACTTCACCGTGCTGGTCGGTGCACATTGGTAAAGGGGTGTGTGGGGTTGCTGGGTTCATAGTGGAGTGCACCAACCACTGAACCTGCCCTCCTATGTGCACAACTCCATCCAAATAACGACGACACGGAGTGATCAGGTGAAGTTAATCAGGCGATGCTAATAACAATTGATGGTTATGGTGTAATAATACACGAGGTGCTGCAATAACAACAACAAACAACCTGTTTATGCTTTTTGTACTCGAACTGAAATTATTTACATTTTGGTTAATGTTACACACTGGACCAACATTGCCATATTGGTACTATTCAGGTCCATTTCATCCAAGCGTGACGTTTTTAGCGGTAGTAGAATCTATTAAGTTTTAGATATAACAGATGTTAGGAAAAGATTACCGTGTCGAATTACATACACTAACATAAAACTACCCACTGCAGCTGTACGTAATATCACCAGATTTTTTTATCTTAAGATCACAACCCATCTTATTTGTTACCTATTTTAATTAGATCAGATTTTTTTATGTCAATCCTTCGAGTGCTGACCCTATTCTACAATGAAATTCCTAGCATTCTTCACACGCACCTGTATCAGCAGGCAATAAACAATCGTCTGTTTCAAATGGCTTGCGAATCACAGTTGTTACTCCCTGCCTGCCTTAGACAAGTAATAACCTTATGGTAATGTTGAGTTATCAACTCCTCAACAGTGGTTCATTTAGTCCAGCAACAATGCAGTCACGAAAGCTTCAAATCAAAATTTAATGCACCGTCTCTTGATGAAGACACGGCACTGCATAAATATGGTTGTGCTTAGATCTTGACATGTTCAAATTTAATTTAGATAAATATGGTTGTGCTTAGATCTTGACATGTTCAAATTTCATATAGATTTTGTTTAACAAAAATGTGCCCATGAACCAGCACTGTGATTGGTTGGATGATGTCACGTGGGGTTTGACAAGGGTCATCGTGGCAATTCTCCACAACAAAACAAACGTGTCAAATTTGTATGCGTACAGGCTTGCAGATGTCAAATAAAAAAATACATATGAATTGATGAAAGTTGTAAAGGTAAATAACACATTCTTCTTGGGATATTTTTCAAATTTCATTTGACCTTTTCTACACTGCTTTAATCTATTTTTAATGGCCCGAGTAGGCCACGCGTATCGATGTTAGATTCCCTGTCTCAATTGGGTGACCACCGACGCAGGCGAGAGAGGAAAACAGGGTTCTGGACCGTCCTATCCTCTCCTGTATTATTAAAGATATGGGCGATACTTTAATTGACTGCAATAGCTCAATAACATGCAATGATGTGGCAATACATAAGCAGCAAACTCCTAGTTAATTATTTAACCGAGACTGTTGTGCAACATTTGTCACAGGTATGTGCAATAAATTACAATGTGTAACTTCAATTGTTTAATTTTTTGTTCAATAACGCCCTACTAAAAACAATTGCTTCAGTAATATGACTTGAAGCCCACGGGTTGTGCAGGATTGTCGAGGTTCTACGCATCTGAGGTATGTAATGTTCTACGTGGTGCAGGTCAGATCGGCATTGACCCGAAACATGGATTAAAACCTGACAGTCGCCGAGCCCCCAATGGTTATTCATTCACTGATTCATTAATCTGTTCATTACTCATATTCCAAAAAAAAAGTCTTTTGGCAGAATGGTGGCAGTAGCATACCAAGTGTCACTCGGCTTATCTCAATGTGATCTCTGTAAACAAGAACGGCTTGAGGGTTTAATTTAATGATCACTAATTAAATTCCTAAATAATTTCTTATCAAAAGCCAAGTTCTGGCCATTTAGCTATTAGTAGTAGACCTTTATAACCAGTGCACAGCCCATTGAGAGCAGACATAAGGACGGCGTGGTTGCTTTTAATTAACAGCAAAAACTATTAAATTCAACGTATATTAACAAAACACAGTAACATTATTACTCGGAAAAAAAAAATATCCAACACAATGAATACATATGAAATCACAACATTAGCGAATCTTTTCTTAATTTCTAAACTTTTGTCGCTATGCTCAACCAATAACGACCCGTAGCACATTGCAGCCTGAATGAGAGGGAGTTCTGTAGATATATTAGTTATACCATAGACACATTTTTTAAAAGTTAAAATTCGACCACTCAAAATGTTACAATTTTGACCAGAGTACTTGCAACTGTAAAAATGTCACCAAACAAACGTGTGCAATGTTTAAGTTTACAACAATGATTTCCCAAGAGTGCCACAATCTACGTGCACGGAAAATTGCACCCACACTGGCGACTACATTGAAAAAAAAACGAATATAGAAGCTACATTTCTCAACGGACTGCGTGCCTGTTTAAACACACCCTGCCAGTGATATTACACGCTACTCCAGCGATGTCTTTGGAGTAAATTAAACTTACATAAGCTTTAACTTGGTGAGTTGTTTCCCATTTGATATATGTCAATGTCAAAACAATGGTAAGGGGAAAAAAACACATGTTTGCTTGCTACACATGCCAGTGCAAAACTTTCAGCACATCGCTGGCTCTAAAGTTGGCCTGCTGAAATGTCAATGGGTCCCACCCCACTGCCCATGACTAAATCACCCAGAATGCACCTGATCACATCAGGTCTCAAAAGCTAAGCCGGTTTGAGCCTGAGAAGTGCTTGGGTTGGTAATCACAATTTGCTACAGATTGTTAGTATCGGCTGCTGGGCTGCATCGTGTGCAGAAGAGCAGTATTGCAGAACAAGCCATTGTTGTACGATACTTATATGCTCCCATGTCTATACTCCCCCACTTTCACCAAACAGAGGTAAAGTATTGGCATGGTGAGGCCTTCATCTGACATTTCGTATCCCACCCGAACAAAACATAAGTTGTTTGTAATGGAGATGATTATTGGGGTGGAGCGTTTGTGTTAAAGTCTCATCAAACATGAGAATAGTGATTATGATTATAAGCATTCATGGTTGTGTATGTATAACTTTACTCTGCATTTACATACACAGATTATGAGATATGAACACCGTTGCTCATTTTTGCACATTTCCACTATTTGTAATGTGCTGTAATGTATTTGTAATCATGAATAGTTTGCTTTCAATAAGGGTCCTGTCCATAAATTACGTCACGCGATTTTGGACGAATTTTGACCCCCCCCCCTCGTCACACGACGTCACAAAAAGTCAGAACCCCCCTCAAATATGACGTCACAAAGCTCTGCCCTCCCCCCGCCAAAAAAATCCATTTTGAAAATAAAACATGCTTCAAATCGCTTTAAACTATTGTCATTGTAGTGCGTATTTAATGTGGCGATGCACTCTGATGTTGTAGGAGAATACATTGATTAAAAAGTCTATTTAATTAAGTAGAACGTGTTGTCTATATTTATTTAAAGTTGCGCCTTTTTACGTGACGTCACATTTCTCAAACCCCTCCCCCCCTCGTCACACATCGTCACAAATGTCTGACCGCCCCCCCCCCCTAGGTGCGTGACGTCATTTATGGACGGCCCCTAAACAAAGATATGATCACTGTTGTTTTTTCCAACTTTAGACTTTATGTATCATGTGTAGGGTGAACACTATATGAATATAGTCTGGAGTGGAGAAAGAGTGATGTGAATCAAGTATTTCGAGTTTACTATCTTCAACTTATCTCACACAATATAGAACAGGTAGTGCAAGTTGACTTTTGTGAGATGTAGCTGAATCGATACACGCAAGGGAGAGTCAACGCTTTAACAGCTATCACAGCACTACATCTATATCGAATTGGAACGTCTTAAACTTTGGAATGAAAATTAAATCTTACCAATAACTGGCACTCTTTGGAAGTAATGTTTAGAATTGACAATAATAATATGTTTTTAAAGATGCGTGAATTAAATCAAGTTTCCTGAGTAATGTGAGTAGACACTCCATCTTTTTCATTCGTGTTATTTGCGTTGTTTGGTGTTGTATATATTCTTAAACAGGTCAGTGCAAATTGAATTAGATCTTAAGTGTTATTTATTTCCTCCCCATTCAGTGCTACCACGCAGAGAGATATTTGCACTTAATTAGACACACGCGCCTCCCACACGCACAGAGTTGGATTGTGGGTTAACTCCAACACATGCCTCTTTGGATGAATGCCCCAGAGGTTTTCACAACACGCAGGAGTGTTCCACATTCTGGGTGGGTCGAGCAACCTCGGTAATTACGGCCCACTCTGATCAGTGACATGGAAACAGAACGCCTCCTTTAATAAGACGATGAATTCCAATTGATCTCACAGCAACTTTTGTAGTGACACCCGATGGTGGCAACGTGATGTTTACAAAAAAATGTCAATGCATTAAAATGTTAAATGCCAATTTTGAGGTGCTGGAGTTTGTTCAAAGCACTTGGATTAGACGGACGGTCCTCAACTCACGAAAGCAATTCGTTCCTGAGACCCGTTCGTAAGTCGAGCGGTTCGTAAGTCGGAATACAGTAATTACTTTGTTTGTTTAGACTGCAGGAGGAATCTGATGAGCTATGAAGCTCTTTTCACAGACGTCAGTAGGGGCACGGGGTCAGAAAGTTACGGGAACTCAAGATAGACACCCACGGTAAGAGTGCAAAGTATATGAAAGGAAATAGAATCACTAATAAAACTAAACTATTTCTTATTTTACCAGGTAAAGCCCACCAGCGCCCCCCCCCCCACACACAATCACTCACTCCCAGCACGAGGCTGACTCATTACATATTGCGGGGGGTATCGCTCAGCTGAACAAAATCGTGCCACGATTCAATTTGCAAGTAAGCGTTCGCGTTTTAAGTCATGGAAGCTGTTTCGTAAGGTCGAGTGTTCGTAAGTAGAGGATTGACTATAATGTCACATTATGAACAATAAAAGTTAGTTCCAGGTGACAGGGAGACAGGATTTAGACATGTCAATAGACCAGGATGTCTGCATTGTTAAACTAATTACGTTTTATGAATTATTTACTGAGGTATACAGACAATATATGTGAAACAATGTGGCATCTACTGCATGTGGACAATACACAAAGATATTCAGTAATTGCCTTTAAGTTGACAGCTACAGGCAATATACCGTGTAGATTTTTTATTTAACAATTATGTCAAGCTGTGTAAAATCAACAATTTTAAACAATTATTATTCTCAACACGGTAATATGATAACCATGAAATTATCATCGTCGAGTAAACGAGGCAGGATAGCACTGAACGTCTTCCTCGGCTGAACGTCTTGACAGACAATATCCACATTTGTTCCCCGAGCAAAATAGTCACCCATGCCGATTACACACAAACATGGCAAAAATATGTATTTTAAAATGTATGAGTGAAACTCTCCTAATCTGCATTGATGTGTGGGATGATATTCGTGGAGCCTCATCCGCGATACGCCGCGAGTAAAACTCCTTTCCGCAGTGAAATTAATTCACAGAAAATCGTAGAACAGATGAGTTTTTAAAATTTTAATTTATACCTGCGTGACTTTACCGAAAGAACCAAATAGTATGGATTCCTGCAGTCACGAAAGCTTAAAATCAAGATGAGTTTTTAACCACGTGACCCCTCAAATCCCAAAAAATTGTGAATTTTAGTGTCGGCCTATTTGGTGTTGGCCCTACCGATATTGCCCATAATATACATATAATATGTTTGAATGTATGTATGCATCCATTTGTTCATGTTCATATTCATATTGTATGTATCCATACGTAGGTGTAAATATGTATACGCCTGTGTATACAATGTAGATATATATAGGTTTATAGAACATTATAATTTAAATCAAAATTATAGTTTACTTTAATATTTTTTTCTCCACTGAATAGTATGCGATGACACCAATCGTATTTCAGATATGCATACCCTGTTTTGCTGGCAATTTATAAAACAACCCTATGCTGATGATGAGTTAAACATATTTGCGTCTACTCTGTACACATCGCTATTCTACAAATTACACAAGTAAAGACTGGCGTGACAGCTGAGGTGATTACAAGGGTCCCATTTCAGAGACAACACTGATGGTCGTATTTTGTAACATACAAGTTTAAACAGGGAGTTAATCGATGTCTTCGTGAGAGGAAAAAAAAACATTCAATGCTGTCTGCATGAGAATCATACATGGAATCATTACGTTTAATATTTTTTAATTCTCACACGGGCCAATATCCACCGATTGAAACTTGTTAATGTGTTCATTAAAAACAGTTAATCTCAAGTTTATTTAAACCATTAAATCTGTAAAATGAAATTTCCAACTATAAGCCAGTTAATCCCTCCGCATTATCTCTAAGGCATCAAACTTGAAATGTGTGTAAAGGAAGAATTTACGGCAGATATGGTGATTTTTAAAAAATGTATTTGTGTTTTCCTTCATTGTCACTGCAGCCACTTATTTTTTATTTGTTTGCACTATATTTTTTCGATGTTATCTAACATTGCTTCCATATTTTGTGGGTATCATGATAATTAGTAAGTTAATTTAAACATATATATTTTCACCATCCAACAACCATTTACACAAATAACCAAGTCAGTCATCTGCCTTGAACAGAATATGGGTGCAAAAGCAGTCAACGATTGATGCTAACTCAAGAGGTCCCATTTTCTCATTCCCGAGGCAACCTCCATTCCTATTCTTAGCTCTCAACAAAAGCAACCAATCTGCTACAGCCAAAACACCTGTATTCACTGCCTTGGCCTCTTTTTTCCATGACAAAGATCCTCCATATAGCCATAACAGAATTTTGGGGAAAGTACTGTTAGCAAGCACCTATGAAGGCCGGCACAGCGCATGAAAGGGTGGGTGGCCAGCACCACACCTGGCTGCCTTTGTCTCCTGAGTGGCAATGTTTACACACTGCACCAGGTACTCATTTGAGGCTGAGTCGACTGTGTCACCACTCCCCCCCGTTTCTATCAGGTACTGGAGCAGATGGAACCTGGTAAGGATGGTCAAAGTAAAACAGATGCAAATATACCACTTTTGGTGGCAGGGTTGCACCTTACTCTGCCAGACCAGTCTCTGGTTCGACAAAATAGCATCCCATTTATATTCCAAGGTTCTCTAAAGGGACTTGGTGACAAATTCATTTGGTTGTGTTCTCAGTGAAGATATCAGCATCCAAGCCTCTACTTAACACTGTAAGTTAATAAGCATAATAACTTTAAAACGCATATATTTGTATTTCAGTTTAGATGACAGCAGCATCCAACACTCTGGTTGTGAGATTCCATGGGATATTAATCTATTCAAGACTTCTATATGTATGTCACATAGGCAGACAGCCTGGATAGCATCATTCAAAGGCACTGAAAACTTAAACGTTAGCTTTAAACCAGAAGATTTGTCATCATTGTTAACTGCAAATCTCACTTCATCAACAGGGTCAAGGTCAGTTTCCCAGAGTGACATATACACAGCGAACACTTTAATCTACGACCTAACCAAACACTCAGTCATCGCATGCATATCCGAGTTCAGGGCAAACACGTACTTTTTGCCTGGTCCAGCATTTTTTGAGAAAGCAGAAATTTACTATCACTACACTTAACCATGTAGTTTTAGTCTGAGAGCACATGCTAAACATCAAACCAAAAATCTTGGAAGAAATTATACAGTCACAGGACCTCTCAAAGTAGTGTCCCTTGAAGTACAAAATCAAATGCCCTCCACTGATCAACATAGACTACAAGCAGCTTCTGATATAACTTGCAATAAAGCTCATCAAGGACACAATTACCAATATGTCATCTGTTCTTGACGTCGTAGATGTGAAACCTAACTATTGAGGCTCCAGATTACAGCAGGTGGCACGTCATGCAATCCTTGAATTATATCATCACCTCCCACCTTCAACAGTCCACCACTAATACAGTTCAGTGACTTTGCCATTCTCAAGTGTATGCACTGGCAACTGAGGGACTTCAGATGCCTTTTATTTGTTGTTAAAGTCCAGCTTTCTGACCAGCACAATAAAAGAGACATTATTTCTGCCTTCACCATCTATATCTTCAATGTAACGTTGACATATTTAACGTTTCACAGAGTTCTCTAATTCCTCTACATTCTCTTTTTTACACTCTGAATAACATGTAAGAGCACCTTTTAGAACCGCCGTCAATAATTTAGTTTTTGGATTATATTTTTCCTTCTATCCCTCCACATAAAAACATTTTTTTACACATCCCATCAACCACATGACATTCTGGGAATACTTATTTTTTCAGTAACATTGGTCCCAAGGGATGTGTAAAAAATAATTGTATTTTTATATGGAGGGACAGATCTGGGACGGAAGCATAGAAGCTGCTAAGTTACCTTCTTTATCATATTCTCCACAATGACGCTAATTATTATTTAGTCTTTTGTAAAACTCACTTGAATTCTCCATTATCCAGCCTCAAGACATAAACACTGCCAAAATCTGCAATGCCCCAGCCAAGGTTCTAACTAACAAGCCTGCATCATCTACAAGCTCTACGTCTCTCTGGTGCAAACAATCCATCGCGATTCCTAGGGTTTCTACCGTCTCTAGCTCAGTCATGGGTTCACTCAACACATAGCACGATACTGAATAAAGTGGTTTACAATATACACCTTTGCTGAACATATTCCCTTACCTGAGACCATTCTAACCACACAGAACACTGAGTCCAAGCATATCGGTTAAAACATGTTCTCCTCCTTGCTGGAACACCATACCATTGTAGAAAATATCGTACCTCTTTTCTCTAACAAAAATCACACGTGTACCCAAAGTATACAAAGCAAATTCCAAGCTCCTCATATTTACCATGTTTGCCTCTAAGTTGTCTAATTCCTCCATGGTCTTTATGGTTGTATTTATGTATCCAATTCAGAAAAAAACCCTCAATACAATGATTAAACTGCTAAATCGAGTTATTCCTTTAAAGTTATGATACGGTGAACATAATATGGTATTATATGCAATGCATTATTTCATATCAAATTGGAATGTTTTGTAGAATGTGAGTACTGACATTTAGTTGAATGAAAAAAAAGTAGTTACTACAGTTGTTTATAAAAACTCAAATTACAAATCAAAAGGTCTCTTTGCCCAAAGAAATACAACCTGCTCAGCTAATGTGTTGGCATGTAGGTACATTTGCAGTCTTTAGGTCGTGGTTAAAATTGTACATTCCCATGGTGGGGGGGCGAGTCTCTTCGTCAAACTATCCACTAAGTGGTATTCATTCTTTATCCCATTGGAATTATGGTTTGAGCCAACTCTTACCTGGATTTCACAACTGTCCAATTGTGAGTTGAGCAGTAAGCCAAAAGCATTAATAAATGAAACTTGATTATATTACTGAGACATTTTTAATGGCTGCATTTCAGACAGCGGTTGCATCTGTTAAATAATACAATTTATATTTTCAGGGCCCCCTTAATATATTTATATATTTCTCACAATATTAACACTCATAAAATTTGCAGGGACATAACTAGAATGTGTAATTAAATGAGCACCTACTTGATATTTTAAATGTTCAGTAAAATACAGGGGCCACAATGTGATACAATCTCCAGTATCTGTATACATAGTATTTATGGTAAACGTACGACTTATTTGCATTCTCCTTAAAGTAAATATGTAATTTTTGAGATGCCTTTTATGGGAGTGCTCACTCAAATACAAATGCACATTGAAGTGAATATGCTATCATAACGTGGATTATTTGTGTATGCATACTGTAGTTGCCATGGTAGTTTATTTCCATGCTCTTATTCATGATAGGTTTTCCCAATTGACCTAATTAATTACTACGACTATTATTATTCTTGTTTTATCAGGTAGGGGCCACTGAGCTATATGACTCTTTTTCAGCAGCGACCTGGCCACAAATGATAGCTCAACGAAGTGACTTATCACGTGGACATTTATAGCAGCCAAATACTCAAATCTCATTTTTATTAATGCGGAAGGAAAAACCAGAGGATTCGGAGAAAAATCCACGCGACCACGGGGATAACATGCAAACTCCAAATATACAGGTGTCGGGATCGAACCCACGCATCCTGTATCCCAGGCGAGGTAGTCAAACATCTCGCAACTGCGGGGCTCCTTTAATCAAGGGCAGCTTGTAATTTTGAGTTACGTAGTTGTTTATCCTCATAGCGATATATTTTATTATTTTGTAAACGTTTTGGCTTTGTATTTTTGCTTTTAATACATGTGAGATGACCCATACGAGGTAATTGTAATTATTATTGGTTTGCATGATGTGTCATTTATGAAAACCCGTATGGATGCAAACTGATTCATTTATAAGGAATATATTTTAGAAAAAACAACTACAATAATGTGTGGCGACAGACATTACACAATCTTCACGTACATTTTCACACAGAAAACACATAATTAACACTAAAATCATGAACTTGATTCCATTTTAATCTATAAATACTACTTTACTATATTGGTGAATATTACAGAAATAATTAATTTCGTACAGTAATAAGGGAACATATAGGCTACATTTCGAGTCCAGATTTACCTACCAATTTCTCATGTAACATGTAAATATGCCTTAAGAAGCCATGACTGAAATCATCTTCATGTTAGCGATGTGAGATTTTATTTTCCTCTATTATCAAAGATGTGCATTCAAGATATCTGCCCATCAACATACCTAAGCATTGACCGGCTAAAGTATGTCAGCCAACAGATGATGGCCCAACAAGTTTTGTCAACCCATATAGAACAATAACTGGTGACAGTAAAGTGCGATGAAATGCCTCTTATCAAAGGGCCTAATATACACTTCTCCTATTAACTATGCCCCCCATTTAACTATGCCCCCCATTTTACAGTGGTATCCCTCTTAACGACCACTCCTGTGAATTACTGTTGCGTAATGACGGCCTCCATAGAGCCCAATGTGTAGTGTATTGTAGTGTACTATATAGTGTGTAGTGTATAGTAGTGTACTATATAGTGTGTAGTGTATAGTAGTGGTGTATTGTAGTGTACTATATAGTGTGTAGTGTATAGTAGTGGTGTATAGTAGTGTACTATATACTGTGTAGTGTATAGTAGTGTACTATATAGTGTGTAGTGTATAGTGTATAGTAGTGTACTATATAGTGTGTAGTGTATAGTGTATAGTAGTGTACTATATAGTGTGAAGTGTATAGTAGAGGTGTATTGTAGTGTACTATATAGTGTGTAGTGTATAGTGTGTAGTGTATAGTAGTGGTGTATTGTAGTGTACGATATAGTGTGTAGTGTATAGTAGTGTACTATATAGTGTGTAGTGTATAGTAGTGGTGTATAGTAGTGTACTGTATAGTGTGTAGTGTATAGTAGTGGTGTATTGTAGTGTACTATATAGTGTGTAGTGTATAGTGTATAGTAGTATACTATATAGTGTGTAGTGTATAGTGTATAGTAGTGTACTATATAGTGTGTAGTGTATAGTGTATTGTAGTGTACTATATAGTGTGTAGTGTATAGTAGTGGTGTATAGTAGTGCACTTTATAGTGTATAGTAGTGGTGTATAGTAGTGTACTATATAGTGTGTAGTGTATAGTAGTGGTGTATTGTAGTGTACTATATAGTGTGTAGTGTATAGTAGTGGTGTATAGTAGTGTACTATATAATGTGTTGTGTATAGTAGTAGTGTATTGTAGTGTACTATATAGTGTGTAGTGTATAGTGTATAGTAGTGTACTATATAGTGTGTAGTGTATAGTCGTGGTGTATAGTAGTGTACTATATAGTGTGTAGTGTATAGTAGTGGTGTATTGTAGTGTACTATATAGTGTGTAGTGTATAGTAGTGGTGTATAGTAGTGTACTATATAGTGTGTAGTGTATAGTAGTAGTGTATTGTAGTGTACTATATAGTGTGTAGTGTATAGTGTATAGTAGTGTACTATATAGTCTGTAGTGTATAGTGTATTGTAGTGTACTAGATAGTGTGTAGTGTATAGTAGTGGTGTATTGTAGTGTACTATATAGTGTGTAGTGTATAGTAGTGGTGTATAGTAGTGTACTATATAGTGTTTAATGTATAGTAGTGGTGTATTGTAGTGTACTATATAGTGTGTAGTGGTGTACTATATAGTGTGTAGTGGTGTACTATATAGTGTGTAGTGTATAGTAGTGGTGTATAGTAGTGTACTATATAGTGTATAGTAGTGGTGTATAGTGGTGTACTATATAGTGTGTAGTGTATAGTAGTGGTGTATAGTAGTGTACTATATAGTGTGTAGTGTATAGTAGTGGTGTATAGTAGTGTACTATATAGTGTGTAGTGTATAGTAGTGGTGTTTTGTAGTGTACTATATAGTGTGTAGTGTATAGTGTATAGTAGTGTACTATATAGTGTGTAGTGTATAGTGTATAGTAGTGTACTATATAGTGTGTAGTGTATAGTAGTGGTGTATTGTAGTGTACTATATAGTGTGTAGTGTATAGTAGTGGTGTATAGTAGTGTACTATATAGTGTGTAGTGTATAGTAGTGTAGTACCTCCAAAGTGTTCACTTACCGACCATTCCCCTGTTAGCAACGGGCTGTTGTAGGTACAGAAAATATTAATTAATGTATTGATTAACCATGTTTCTTTTAATATTGTGTTCATAATGTCAGTATTTTTACATATTATTATCCATTGTTTAAATAGTATAAAGTACGTTCTTTTGGTCTTAACAAGGGTAACTTTCGATGCCGTCGGAACAAATAAAATCCATTAACATGTATTTCCTGTCCTCGCTTAAAAGACCAAATCACTTAACGACCGGTTTCGTGGAACCAATTACCGTCGTTAAGAGGGGTTCTGCTGCATTCGCAAAATCCTATCTATTCTTTTTTTGTACGCAAGCTTATCCACGGTCACGAAAAGTGACCCGACAGCGGTGGGCAATTCACCCTCTGATACACGTTTATCCACAGATAAGTCAACCCAAATGTGGTCTCTCGAATGTGCTCAAGCTATTTTCTTTTTTATTCCGAGCCTCTGCTTGGATAAGAGGAACATCCCAGAAGCTGCGTAAAAATTCATGTTCTTATACCTGTTTATCCAGAGGTGTAACCGTGTGGATAACAGGGGCAATTGTTACAGATACATTCGAATATGAACCACGAATAGAGCTCCAGACATCACCAAGTGGATAAAGAGGAGTTTTTTTCTGGATTTATAGAAATGAACCTGCCATCCATATGAAATGCTAAGGAGGTGATTTGATAAAAATGTGCTGCTTTTTTGTTATAAAGACAAGCTGAAGTAAATGCCCAAGTACAAGGTTGAAACTGGAGGAAAGACAAATAGAAAAACGCCCTTGCATGACAATTTGAAAAGTAAATATTACTTCAGCTGTTTATGCCTCAGTGGTATTGGCAGCTCGCTGCTTCTTAAATAACACCCCCAAGGCAATGCAAATAGTTTACTTGTAATATTGTTTTTAAAACAATAGGCTTGAAAGCGCGATTCAACTGATTGATACTAATCGATGAGCATTTCAACTGGAAAGATTAGACTACTCATTGGCATTTCGTTTGCCATATAATAAATTGCTTATATCTTGTGTCCTTGGCCCGGATTTGCGGCGTATCATCGGGTCGGCTGATCAACCTTTGAAGACAATGTGCATTTAAAGTAATTTCTGTTTCACCGGAAGGTGATGATCACCCCATCTGTAGATCGGCTCTTTTGATCACCCACGTATACTTCAAATAATTGGAAGATGGTGACAGACAGTATAAATATGATGGCTAATGGGAAGACTCTGATTAAACTTTTAACGGAGAAGACAGCTTGAGCACTGGATGCAATCTGCTATTCTTGATTTGCTCACTAACACATTTTCACACTTCTGGGAGGTGGTGTACAGTGCCATAATTAAATGCAATGCACTTTTCACAGCCTGCTTGTATATGCTGTCTTATTTTTGTTACTTTATTAATGGATTACGAAATATTACCAAACAAATTAATCTCATTATGCATGATACTGCAGATAATACGTCTAGAGTAAGGTTTACTCATCCACCAGTGGTCTCCCAGGTTTACCATAAATGATAGGAGTTTCACCACGGCACTGTATAAATATAATATGAACAGGACTGGTTCAGATACCACTGGATGTTGTCTCCTTGATATTGCCTTGCCATAACCAGGTGTCAAAACAGATCTCACAGAACCTAAAGATTAAATAGTTTTGCACTCATGCATTGTGAAACTACCCCTTCACATGGCACACAACGAAGATTGTATGCCATGTGAAGGGGTGTTGATCACTCATTAGATTTCCTCGTCCGATACATAGGTTATTGTAGAAACTGAATTCTAGATCACATGTATACAACTGGTGGTTGCTTTTGCACTCTAATTTGTTTTCATATCCATTTCCTTCTATAAACCCTCAAGGCCAGTGATGCACTTTTCATTAATAATTTCTGCAAAGCAGACGTGAATAACTGTCGTTCATGGCGTACATTTACACCAGTTTAGTTCAGTAAAATGTTCAAGGAGGGATCAAGTCTAAGACATACTAATCTATCACTTTCACATGATGGTCTTTAATGTCACAGCATAGAATTTATTAAAGTTTGTCAAGTGAATGGGAATCAAATTGATGAGTATATACTGTGGAGTATGCTAGCTACTTGCTTATTTATCTATTTTGTAGTTCTGTCAATTCATTAGAAATTGATATAATTTTAAGTTATCCTTTTAGAGATTGTAATATATTTAATGGTGATGTGTGTATATATATAACATGTCCACCTGTGTTCAATGTTTTATGAATAATGCTGTTTTGAAATATTATTTTTCTATTTGAACATCTTCAAACGGACATCTTCAAAGGGTAGTGTTCTATTTATTTACCCCAGCATTTGGATCGTTTAATGCAGAAAACTGACCTTTTTCAAGCTTACTCGTCCTTTTAAAATGTCACCTCTAAAACAGGCTCATCCACACTGTTAATTTTGCATCCGTTGAGCATGATATCCACAGTTCTACGTCGTTGAGTTTCCTATGTAAGTCTAAATGCAAAGGATAATGTCATATAGCACAGCTTTAGTAATTACAGTGGTGCAACATGAATGCCCAGAATAAGCACCCCTTTCAAGACCCAAACATCGCACCTCTTGGCTTTGACATTTCTTGAAGACCCTGGTATACTGTACTATCAACTGCGTCAGAACATCAACAGGCCGATGCACACATCTTTATGAATGGAAAGTTAAAGACACAAGCCCCAGTAGTGCGATTGTGGCAATTCAACCCAAACCGTGGACCAGACATTCGTAGAGTATGTGCTCCTCCAATGGAGGAAGAACAGCAAAACTACGCAAGCTCTCTCCTGAAAGCCCTCTCATGACTAGCAGACCTCGACATTGCTATTTAGATCCTGAACATATTGCCATACGCAGGAGAATAATTACCCTCAATCGTCTGGAACTAAACCACGTGGAAGAAAGCACCGAATAGTTTGCATTCATTTAATTGTAATCAGGACGATAGAGTCGAGTGGTTAGCACACTGTGTTCTAAAATCAGTGACCTGAATTAAATTCCAAGCAACTAGCTTTTTTTTGCCCGTCCAAGGACGGGTGTATATTGCAGTGAATCTGAAATATTCAATAGAAGAATTGTTCAGCTCATGATTATTAATGAGGGGGGAGGGGGGGGTTGCCCCATGTGGAGTGACGTCACCCCCTCATGGTTATTGTGGAGGGGTGCGGCATGTGGAGTGACGTCACCCGCTCATGATTATTAATGAGGGGAGGGGTGCGGCATGTGGAGTGACGTCACCCGCTCATGATTATTAATTAGGGGAGGGGTGCGGCATGTGGAGTGCGCGACCTTCTTGTGCGTTCGTGTAAATTTCCACGCGGGCATGAATATTAATGAAGGGGGGGGGGGGAGGAGGGGCTCTTTTGCAGTGACGTCACGCACGGATGTAGCACTGTGCTGCGTATATTTATTTTTTACCGTCACTTTCTGTAAAGAAACGTCGTCATATTTGAAGCGGCTTTGCGTAATAAATTATTTAATTCTGCTCGACCTTCCTCTGCGTTAGTTTCAAAATCCGCCACTCATGAATATTAATGAGGGGGGGAGGTGGGCCTCATGTGGAGTGACGTCATGCGCAGGACGGACAGACATTTATGGGCTTTTTAATCCGGCCCGCCGAACTTATCCAAATATTATTATAAAATTAAATTTTACCTTTCTCCTGTAATGCCCCCATTTCCCCATTAGATGGCGCACTTTGGCCGGGAGTTTCGACATGTTTTTGTATTGTTCACGTTCATGCAATGTGTTAAATTGCCTTGCAAATAAATGCTTTGCCACCTGTTAAAGGCCAAATCCTTTCATGTAATGATTTTTACACATAATTTATATTAGTTCACACAAACACTCCATCCATCTGTTCCTGGCCCGGCCCCTCTGTCAAATTTTAGAACCCATTGTGGCCCGCGAGTCTAAAAATTTGCCCACCCCTGTTATAGTAGGTAATAGCTAACATTTGTAGCTTGTGATTTATGAACCAGTCCCAGGCTGTGCCTTTGGGAATCTGCACTGACCAGTGTGGAGAAGTATGGTCAAAACAACCTCCATGACCGACACAGCATGGTAACGCCTTCATCCAGCAGTGGAATGACAAAAGGCCGTACGTTAGTATAATTATTTAAATTAGGACACAACTTTTAATGATTGAAACCGATAAAATACCAAAAAGTATCTCGACCAGGCACAGCCACGTGGGTTACTGTAACTCCCAAAGTGGGACAGAAAAAAACGATCAGAACAAATATTCCTTCCGTGACTATGGGAGATTAAATGTGCATATATGGCCTTAACCTCGAACAATTGCACGTTAAGCATATAAATCAATATACGAAACCTGTGACGTGAGTGAAAGGGAGCACATGCCAAAGGAATGCTTTAAACCTATAAGCAAACAGTGATATGGCTTTGACATTTTTCAAAATGACCTGTACGTGCCAACTTGTATTAATGCCTTGTAAAAATGCTACGTGCAACGCAATCTTTGACACGGTTTGTAGCTGTCCAGATTTTTCCTAGGATCATCATCTTTTTGAGGCAATTGTCCTGGGAAATCTGTAAGTCTTCTCGGCACATCAAAAGTCCTGGTTTGCGGCTGAATTTAGATGCTATATGAATCCCAATTGTAGTGTATTGATTGTACAATATGCAGAACCTGTTCTGCAGGCTGTAACATGTGCACACAGCTGTGATCACACTCTCACATTCCCGTGGCGCAGTCACACACCAATTGCACGTACTTCAATAGCAAATGCATACTGATGTGTGTAAGTGCATTCACAATTACGTGTAGACTAGGCTTGTGCTCCCAATTTCCAGATCAAACAGAAAAAAAAACACTTGAAAATCAGACGTACATGCAAAACTTTGGACGACCCAAAATTCATTGGTTTAGTTCACAGCACAGTATTGCGATAACGGGACGTGAGATCACTCATGTGGAGTTACTTCTGCCGCTTTTCTGCCAAAAACGGTGTCACGTGGCGTCGCGTGACATCACTTGTGTGACAGTACAACAGATAAATATATAACAGAATGCAAATTCGACAATCAAAAAATGTCTGAAATCCAAAATGTTTGTACATACATATGCCACCGTAGGCAATTATATGTATCCATACGCTGCATACCTATCTGTTCAATACAATAATACTCCTAACAACATTTCAACCATTTGCTAATCCACTGCTGAATGAAGGCATCTTCAAACCATCAATCATGGAGGGTTTTTTTTTAAATCATACTTCATCACACACTGGTCAGTACGGTGCAGTGAATTTGGGCCAGGGAGTGATGGGGACTGTTTCAGATATCGCTTATCACTGCTTGCCACAAATGAACCACAATACCTTCCTGATCTTGTCAAGGAGCATATATCGTCACACGGACTCCAGTCATCCTCATAGCAGCTGTTTTTGGCGAACCATCGAACAAAGACGGTCACCGCTTCGTGCACTTTTAGGTGCGCTTCTGCAGCCGCCTGTAACGCACTTCCTTCCGATATTAAGAAGCCCCTGGAGCCATGCACTTTTAAATCTAAATTGAAAACGAATTTCTGTAGAACTGCTTTTTGTGTTTAGTTTGTTGTCATTCCCCCGCACCTTCCATTAGCACGGTTGGCTACATACGGTGCGAAAGAAGTTCAACATACATATGAAGTTCAACAAACACATGAAGTTCAACAAACACATGAAGTTCAACATACATATGAAGTTCAACATACATATGAAGTTCAACATACATATGAAGTTCAACATACATATGAAGTTCAACAAACATATGAAGTTCAACATACATATGAAGTTCAACAAACATATGAAGTTCAACAAACACATGAAGTTCAACATACATATGAAGTTCAACATACATATGAAGTTCAACAAACATATGAAGTTCAACATACATATGAAGTTCAACATACATATGAAGTTCAACAAACATATGAAGTTCAACATATGAAGTTCAACATACACATGAAGTTCAACAAACACATGAAGTTCAACAAACACATGAAGTTCAACATACATATGAAGTTCAACAAACATATGAAGTTCAACATACATATGAAGTTCAACATACATATGAAGTTCAACAAACACATGAAGTTCAACAAACACATGAAGTTCAACAAACATATGAAGTTCAACATACATATGAAGTTCAACAAACATATGAAGTTCAACAAACATGTGAAGTTCAACAAACATATGAAGTTCAACAAACACATGAAGTTCAACATACATATGAAGTTCAACATACACATGAAGTTCAACAAACACATGAAGTTCAACAAACACATGAAGTTCAACATACATATGAAGTTCAACAAACATATGAAGTTCAACATACATATGAAGTTCAACATACATATGAAGTTCAACAAACACATGAAGTTCAACAAACACATGAAGTTCAACAAACATATGAAGTTCAACATACATATGAAGTTCAACAAACATATGAAGTTCAACAAACATGTGAAGTTCAACAAACATATGAAGTTCAACAAACACATGAAGTTCAACATACATATGAAGTTCAACATACATATGAAGTTCAACAAACATTAGCATGGTGGGAATCAAACTCGGGTTTCTGGGATTGTCGGCCAGTGCACAAATGACTGTGGCATACACGTATGACCTTCTATGTAAGTTATCGTGCCACCCATGTCACCCTACCTCACGATATTTCCTTCCTTTTGCAAACACATGCTGCGCGGCAGGCACCCAAGCTCCAATGACGGTTCTTACAGCATCTCATTACCTTGGTTTTGATTTTCTAATTGGACACTGACTTTGGACTGCCAGCACTTCTTGCCACCATCCAGCCCATGTGCAACTAACCACTGCCTACAATATAAATATGCAGACAACATTTCTCTTTCATCCATGATAAAAGTTGTTTGGGTTAGATTGCGTAAATATAAGTGTTTCGTGAAACTCGGGACCACCTGACAGCCAATTATTAAGGTTTGTCACATAAACAAAACCTGCCAATTAGTTACTAGTTCAGCACACCGGTGTGTTGGAGAGTAAACCCACATCATTTACAATTCAAGTACGATGTTCCGCTGGTAAATACAACGAGCTTCATCAGGCGATAGCCTGAATTGTGGAGAATTCTTCCTGTTTCAGTCTTATATAGAGGGGTAAAGGTGATGCCATCACTGTAAGTCTGTCCTAAAATTAACAATACTTTTAAATTAACTAAATTATATCTTCATTTTAACGTTCCACATTTTCAAATCAAATGAATCTACAGCCTGAGATGGTTCATAGTCTCTTACTCTCAAACCAATGATGCTGCTACCATTAAAATGACAGTGAAGACAATTATGAATAATGATAATAAGGGGAAACACGTACATGATATTAAGCTATGGTGAAAATAATTGTCCTTTGTAGTTATTGGACTTTTATACGGTCAAGCTCATTTGGGATAAACGTGCTCATGGAAAACAGAATGCAAATGAGTTGCATCTAAAAACGAAATGATCTGTGGCCTGTGTTACCTGAACCACATCATTGCCAACTAACTTACATTTGAGTAGTAATGTGGGCAACCAAAACAAATGAATATCTCTAACTTGTTCATAAGTATTAACAAATATTCTTAGCTTTTTCGGTAAAGTCACGTTGAAGGGAAACAATAAAATTATAAAATATATATAAAACAATTATCGTTTTATATATATTCTATTATTTTATTGAAAATGAATTACTGCAGTCACGAAAGCTTTAAATAAAAAGTATTAACAATATACACATGGGTTAATTCACTCACAAATGATATTCATAAGGAGTGTAACAAAATAGACGAACAGACAATACATCTTTATATATGTATGTTTATCCACATATTAAAAAAAAAGTTTTTCTTACATAGCCCAATGGCCGCACTGCCTTCTGGGAGTGCGTAATTTCAGCATCATCGAAACAGTGCAATGAACCTCTCAAAAGACACGTTGCCTATAGACATATCGTCTGATTGAACTCTTTTGAATTCGACATATAGGTAGCAGTGAGCCATCTTTGCTCAAGCTCCACCCTTCAGCTGCATTCAGCACTATGGACCTCACGGTCCAATCTCCTGGTATATCTTGAGGTCCTTGTGAACTTTCAAGTATTAGTTTTAGCCTCTGTTGAGATGATATCTCTCTGATTCCCATGTTACTATTCTTAGCTGTCCATGTTAGACTGTAAATTGGTTGCTCTTTGTTGTACACCCAGCAATCTGTTCTGGGACCAAATTTTCAATTCGAGCATTCCCCACCTACTCTCCAACATCAGAGTGTGCAATCTTGAAGACGTTATTTATCCTAAGCTCTTATTCGCTTCCGATATAAGTTATCTGTGAGGGACCTCCTACCTTTACCTGTGCAACATCTCCCATACCCTCCACTTCCTTGCCCCACATGCTGACGAGACCCTTACGCCTGCCTTCACCTCAATTTAAGAATAAAATGTTTATTCATTGCTAAGCGTCTGGCATATAGGTAGCAGAGATTAACTTTTCACTTAAAGAAGTGTTGGAATGTAATTCAATAAAGAATGCAGAAGTGTTTTTTATGAATAAAGAATTTGTGTAGTATACAGTGGAGTGTAAAAATAAAATCTAACTTGGGCCTTTTAGCATTTCTGATTCGTGAAAAAGTATGGACTTTGAACATAGAATACTGTATTTAGAGGACTGTATTTCATTTTACTTGTGAAATTAAGTGGGCTTTGGATAGGACACATCGTGAGAAGGGATGATGATTGATGGGCAAGATTGGTGATGAAGGTGGCAGCCAAAGGACAGAACGCAACCAAGAGGGCCGACGACTGTGAAGATGAACCGAGGAGTCTGTTCGTGTGTAGAAGGCACGATGGACGGTGAAATCGCAGTACGTAGTATCACTGTGGATGGCGAAGACATTTAATTTTTTTTCTACCCAGCAGCGGGTAGCCAATGGCTGATGGTGATTACATTTAGAAATTATTTATGCACATACATTTGCATACTTGTAATACGAAACCGAGTAAAATCAAATACGCTTGTGAATGGTCAATAGGATTCCCTTACATTCCCCAATTGTTGATTTTGAAAGAAAACACTGGGGATTTGGACTTCACTGTTCAGGCGCGGACAGTGGAGCATTATTTCGGTTCTCTTTGCCTCATATGCATTTTGTGCGTGGAATCCTTCTCCATATCTCCCCACCATCAGCTCCCCCCCCCCATTCCAGGCAACGGAACTCCCTTAACAATACCCCATCCTGCGTGTAATCCTGTCCCACCACCATCTCCGCAATGCCAGCCGCCGGTGCTAACCGGTTGCCACAAGCGTGACAATAAAAGTCTGTGCACGTTTCCAAACGATATGGGTCCCCCCCCCGCCTCTAAGGCACGACCAGAACCTACAGATGAGCATGGAGTAAGCACAAAATCGAATTTTCAAACACAAATCATACACAAAGACGACTGTAGGAGGATTTAAAGGGCCACAGCAGACTCCATTGTATGTAATAACGAAGAGGTAGTAAGGCATTAAGAATGGATGTTTGCATTGACAGTGCATGAGGACGACGACGTGGTAAGTTTTAGCTTTTAAATAAAGCTAAAAGAGCACACATACAGTACGTGCATTTGCAGTGTCTATAACCTGCCGGTGCTGCCTGAAAATCAATCATGTAACGCACCTGCTCCTTGTTCCCTGAATTAATCATTTACTTTTTTCGGATAATGTTACTAACAGCCATTCCCGGGGCCTCTTGGAGACCCGTGCGGTCAGGCGACTGGCACGTGGTCACTTCAGGTCTCTACACACTTGGGCGCTCGTTAGCAGACATCTAAATTTAGCCACAATAATGAGAACTCAGTATTCATTAGGATCCGGTGGCAAAACCAGCGTTTGTTGTGTAACGGTGCAATGCATATATACACACACACAAGGATTAAACATGTATTCACGCTTGAAATTGGGGAATTCTACTTGATCGTTCACAAAACCATTCTGATGGAATTGAAACATTCATTAGAGCCTGAATGTGTACGTTTGCTCTAAATACAGTAAACAGCTGGCACTCGTATACAAATTATGGATTCGTAATTTATAGTATCGTTAACATGCTTAATTTACATCACTGAGATTAGAGTTTGATATTTTGGTTATACAGACATCCCATGCTTTCGAATTATTGTATAAGGAGGCCCTAACCTGAATGAAGCTGATTTGAAGCTGTCGTGTCTGCAGGATTTCATACTCTTAGGTTTTTTCGGTAAAGTCACGTAGATAGGGAAAGAAAGAAATAATAGATCACTACGTTTCCATCGCAACGTCGTGATCGTTTATTTATTTTTATATCTACGTGACTTTACCAAAAGAACCTAAGAGTCTGACGCGAAACATGTTTGAGTTTTATCAAAGGTCTGCATTACGTTACAATACGAGTATGGACAGCAAATATAAAATATGCTTCTGAGTCTTTTGTATATATATTTTTTACTTTAAAAGTGAAGGGTAATATTAACTAATTCATAAATCAATTATCGATCACTTGATTATTGGACGTCTGTGAAAAGGCGCTTAACAGCTCATTGGATTCCTCAATCTATTCTGATTCTGACTGACTGACATCACGAGTTGGCAAATATGGCTTAAAAATAGCACCCATAGATATGCTCAATTGTGGTATATACAGTATAGTAGAATACATACGCTCATAAAAGATGCATGTTAAATAGTATAGATTAGATATGTAACGATTCACATACCAGCAATTCAATAAATTGTCACAATTTTCAGTTGCAATTCGACTCAGGAACACTTTTTTTTAATAATGGTATTTATCCATTACAGCCTTTGCACTAATAATTGATCATTATTTATCGCATTTGTTTTTTTTTTACGCCATTCTTACAGGGCAAGGCTTTGACAAAGGTGCTATGTTCACAGACATAGTTCGCACCAGTTTTCGGGTAGGTGGCCATGTTGCTATGTGCAACCCCGCTTGAGTACAGTAATTTGCAGGTAATTTTGGAATTTGGAAAATTTGGAACACGACCCCAGGACACAATGGCCCAGCCTTTTTCATGTGATGTCACAGGATCTCAAACATCCACTGTGAAGCGGATGACGCATATTTTACAGTGAATACAATACTATCTGTACAGCGCTGCCTGTCTCAATACTCTTGGCTGTTTCCAGAACAAATTGACTGTCTCACTTATACTGTCTTGTTTGTATTGTCAGCTTCCTCTGTTCTCGTACATCCTCAAGATACATTTCCACGTTGTGTCCATTTTACGTAATATAATAGCATCTTACAATTGTGATTTGTGATTTAATGCGTATATTGTGAGCGTACACATCTATTTTAATCTGTGAATCAATAGAACGTTACAGGCCTGGTAAATAGATGGGCCAGCAGTAACACGTTTGCCATTCTGCAGTTGGAGCCCATGGCTTCTCTGGCTAATTCTATAGGTGTATTAATTGTAAACAATGCGTGCCATCCCGCACTTCTGATTATCACGAATGAAGCGCAACATACATAGATTCATAGTGGGCATTAAATAGCCTGTGATATAAAACAATGGTTGGCCATGTGCGCCAGCATCATGATCCAAATTATTTTAAAAAATCGCTTTCAAGATACTTAATTGCATATTAATCGTTGCTGGTACAGCTAAAGCTTATCAGGACACACATGAATAAGAGTCTTGAAATTCAGTGAAACATTCCTGGGTAAAAAAATAATAATAATACATGGTGTGACAGTTGAAACAATGGGCAGGTTTCTCAAATCCACTCCCATATGTCCCCTCAGCAATATAAATGGTACACACCACAACTAATCAATTGGCAGGTCACATAGTAAACCGTGGGTAGTCCCACCTCTTTTAATAAATTCTATTCAGCATGGAAGAGTAAGCTAAAATACCCACTGCAGGGGCTTTATAGAGCTCCACCTGTCCGGCAGTGGCATGAGCAAGCAATTGCAAGGATGCACCTTTTACTTTCTTTACCATTTACACGGTAGCTGTATGTGTACTGTATACTGCACATTGATGGATCAATGTAGCCAGGGACTGATGATGTATCCTCAGGAACATGCTCAATGTCATGCCATGCAATGGGTACGATGGAAGCCCGTAGGTGACATACCTCGGGCAAGCTGTGCTGCTTTCTGGAGTGGGCGAAGGTGGAATGAGAATGGTACATGGGGAATGAGTTTTGTTGCTCACTTGGACAGTAGCTGCTGTTCCGGCCAAAACATTTACAGCGCCGGCAAAAGTAGATCATCTGTAGGAAAGCAAAATAAAAATGTGTGAGTTATCATTCAAAACATACCAAACATATACAGTATTATCAACACTTAATGTGTTGTTAAAAATGTTTAGTTAACATATGGCTTTGGTATTTTGAACTTACTAAGATAGACTGGTTCGTAGCAGATATCACTAAACCCTGGGATGTTCGGAGACAATCTACATTTTGTTGTTGTTGGTGGTGTTACTTGTTGACCCGCCCCTACTGGACATCTGTGAAAAAGAGCTTCATAGCTAATCGGATTCCTCCAGTCTAAATAAAGATTCTGATTCTGATAATCCTGTATTGAAAATGTCTCAAATATGGCACAGTCAACTTGTTAATGATAATGTTTTGAAAAAAAAACCTCATTACATTTGTTAATGAGATTAAACTTTAATTGTTGTCACTGTTTTGTAACAGTGAACAGATTGATCTATAATGAATAAAAAAAACAACCAATTCCCTTGTCATTTAAAGAACCTCAATGAACGTTAATTCGTGTTTTGTTTGGACCAACAGTTGGCATCCAATTGTAACATGCACGTTTTAGATCCTATATATTTTAATATTATTTTATTCAGGCTTTGGCCAGGTAATACAAATACATTTAGAGAAAGGTAATGAGCAACAGTGTTTTCCTGGCTACTTAAAAGAAGAAAATGGGTTTCAATTTGTAATAAATAATATTTTCTATAGAATGCAAGTATATAACTTGGTAAGAATCTGAAATAAATAAACAATGTTTTGCGTGTTTTGCCACCAATATGACAATATGGTAGAGCAGAATTGGCCTGCTATCTGCTGGTGTCAGCAACACACTTTATGAAAAAGTAATTGTAAAATGTAGTTATAAAAAAAACATGTGATATCCAGCTACAACATTTCATAGACCTAGGTTAAAGAAAGAAAAAAAATATGAAAATTTGTCTTCAAGTTTTAGGAGGACCAAAATCAACAGTTTTATTTTTAGAATTTAACATCTGCTAAGCAGCCTGGAAAACCCACCAGTACAAACTGTCGTAGGCCTTCGTTTATCTATGAAAAAGGTTAATACATTTTTTGAAGACTAACCATTGCAGAATATAATCAAAATTTGATGTAAGTTCACTCATTACGGGCTATATATTATTAGATGTGCTCGTGGCATGCGCACAAAATGTGCAAAATTTATATCCCATAATATCCTGTGAATGGTGTCATGTGGCTTATTTTAGAACTCCCAACGAAGTGACATCACGAGTCTTTATCTCATGTTCTTTAAGAGTCCACCTAGGACAATCACTGTACTCTGCTCTATTCAGCTGCAAATGCAAGTGAGTAGTTTTCCCTGCGACTATCCGTAAAATACTATTTGTTTTCCGAGCAGGGTTAAGCTGAATTAATTTAAAGCCAACATTCACATAGTCATTTGTGTATGCCTCAGTAAATAGGCCGAGACTATCAATTAACCACACATGAGCACGTCATTTTACCTGACATAAATTTGAAACCAGGATATCAGCAGCTTTAAGACATTTCACAAATATCAACCTGGACATGGCTAAACAACATTTTAACTTGCTCACTCTTCATTATATAATTACAATGGTGAGAGTACTGAATAGTGATCACAATAAAGAGTAAAATGAGAGTAATGAGTGCGCCCAGGCTTACACAGCCGATGAAAAGGAATATGTTGATGAAGAGGATCAGACTCGTCATGACGATGAGAGCGATGCCCCAGTCTGGGAACAAGTTCGGAGCGCTTGTCGTCGGTGTGCCTTGACCAAAATAAAAAAAATACATTTTTAGTTTTAGTGTGGGCTTGCAGTCAAACATAAAATATCATAAATGCACAAATTGAGACAGCGCTTACATTCTATTAATTATCAGGCATTATTGTACCACTATACCTATACATTGTTTAATTTCATGCATTGGTAATTTATGGGATAAAACAGTGACCGATTTTAAGAAAACAACCCTATCGTCAACCCAAGTTTGTTACATGGAACACTATTTATTTAAATATATAAAAGTACTGTATCCATATACAGTTCTTGAATTAGTGGCATATCATGATGGTAGCATTTTTATCACCCACATATATTTTCAAATGAAAAGGTTTCACCACTTTGGGAGAAAGTAATCTTCATGAGTAGCTGGATCCTGGTACATATATTTTTTTATCATACCAAATAAGGCCCACTAAGCTATCTGGCTCTTTTTCAGAAGTGACCTGGCCACAAATGATAGTGGCTTATCACCTGGATATGTATAGCAGCCAAATACTCTCAATGCGTGTTTCTAAACGTGGAAGGTAAAAACTGGGGGACCCGGAGAAAAATCCACACGACCACGTGGAGAAAGACATGCAAACTCCAAATATGCAGGCGTCAGGATCGGGATCGAACCCACGACCTCCTGTGTTATGAGCTCAATAGGCTAGGAACCCACAAGGTCGTGAAACCCTAGTCAACCAATTGAGCCTTCAATAGACCAATGACATCCACATGAGGAACGTGAGTAAAAAACGAGTAAAACATGAGACACAACAAAATACCCCCTGTTAGGTCAGATGCCTGCATTTACATGGTCCGCACTGTGGTGGCTGTAAAAAGAGGGTTAGCCGATCCGGTCTCTACAGCTGAGTAATTGGGGCAGGGTGAAAATAGGCTATTTAAATTAAAATAGGTTTTTCTTTTCCTGGACTAACTTTAAGGTCCAAGTGAGTATAGCGCAAGGGGCATTTCCCTACTTTCTACCAAGCAGATAAGGCAAGAATAGTGGGCAAGTGAACCGAAATTGTATTCCATCATTAGCTGTAATGGTCATTGCAACATGTTGCATTGATTCAGGGAGCTTGAATAATGGACTACTTTAGTGAATACTTTAGTGAAATGGGCAAAACGATTGACAGCAGCCAGTCGGTATATAAACCATCATTAGCAAGAACATTGTGAAAGTATGTTGCCAGGTTTTTATTTTATTTTAATGTAACTATGATGTTAGACATTGTGATATGACTGTAGCCAAAGCCGATGCATCAAATGAGGCTGTAGAAGATGAATCCATACAGAACTTGTATGACCGAATAAATGTTTTGTTCGATACAACTCCAAAGCATAATGTTGTCAATACACAAGTGGGCACTAAGTATGACAAACAGGGGTATGTGCTTATCCAGCATGGCAAAGAACAAGAAGACATATTCTTGGGTCTTTCGGTAAAATCACATAGATAGGTTCAAAGAAACACCAACACTTACTTCACCTGGAATGGAACATTCTACAAACAAGTTGAAGGTACCCCAATGGGTTCTCCCTTATCTCCAGTTTTAGCCAATGTGTTCATGGAAATATTTGAGACAGATTCCATCCAGGCATCCACTCTACATCCATCCTTGTGGAAGAGGTACGTAGATGACACGTTCGTCATCTGGCCACATGGCCGACCAGCTCAGAACCAATTCCTCAACCACATCAATTCCATACACCCAATCATCAAATTCACCATGGAGGTGGAAAAGGATGGCAAGTCAACATTTATGGATGTTTTAATCGAAAAGAGACCAGATGGTTAAATGGGACACTGTCTACAGGAAAGCCACCCATACGGATGCCTACTTAAAAACCTGACTCCCACCACCATCCATCCCAGAAGAATTCCGTCATTAAAACTCTACACCATAGAGCTCGATGTATTTCCGACCGTCATCACCTAACCAGTGAACTGGAACATGTACACCAAGCTCTCAAGATGAATGGATATTCAGACCACACAATCCGTAAAGCTATCACCCCAACTGTTGGGAAAGAACCATCTGAGGACCCAATCAAAACCATAACCTTGCCATACATAGCAGGGGTCACTAAAAAAATTCCAATATTATGAGCAAACACAAGATCCAGGTTCTATTTAACAAAGTACATAAAATTCGTAATCTGATCCCATCTGTGAAGGATGTGATCCCTGACATGCAATACCTCGGTGTCTACAAACTAAGCTGCATCTGCGGCGTAGGTACATTGGGGAAACTAAGCGACATGTCTCGGACCGTGTTCGTGAACATAAGGCAGATCTGAAACATTGTAGGACCAATACCTCGGCCGTGGCTAATCATTGTTTTAATGTGGTGGGCTCACACAAAATTGATTTCTCTAAGCCGAAGGTACTTTGCAAGCCCACTGGCTATCAACAAAGATTCATTCATGAAGCCATCCAGATATATAGACACAGACACAATTTCAACCGAGAAGATGGGTACAAACTGAGCAATCATTGGAAGGACGTTATTATCCAGTTTAAGTCATAACTGGCTGTGATGTTTCCATCCTACCTTCCGATGTTAGTTATTTTCGACTCTCTGGTTTTACATTAACAGGTTAAATGTCTCACACTAACACAGCCACCGTCGCTCGTGTCCTCGAGGTTGCAGTGGCTCTGCGATCTTACATTGACATGCTAATCTCTCACAATACAATGGCCACCTCTGCAGCTTCGTCGTTGTGGAGGTGGCTCTCCGATCTTACATTTACATGCACATTTCTCACTTTAACATCCCTAGCCCCACCCACTTCGTTTATGACCCTTGGGCTATACCCATTTCAAACCTTTAAAACAGCCTGCCTCAGCAGCTTTCCCGCTTTTTTCTCCTGATTACGATTGCTTGTGTTGCAATCGAAACGTCGTAGTTTTTTGTTATTTTTGTTATTTTCTTTGAACCTATCTACGTGACTTTACCGAAAGACCCAAGAATATGAATTCCTGCAGTCACGAAAGCTTTAAGTCAAGATTTAACAAGAAGACAGTAATGGAAATTGACTGCTTGCGTTTGCTGTGGAACCAGGCAGGTCATCTGTAATACCCAGTTTCAACACATTTTTTTTACTGAAAATGACAGATATAATCACATGCTGCAACTGATACTCAGATTGCACTGTGACCGATGAATAGCACAGTCCATCTATTTTAAATCCTAGGGTTTACTTGGGTATAGAAACAATAACTTGTTTATTGCAATGATAAGAGTGATAATGGTAGGCACTTCGACAATAACCCTACCCTATAATAGTGACAAAAATTCGCTTTCACGACGTCAAATCTGGTGATGGCAAACTAAATATTGGGAGTGTGGGTGGTGCTCACAGCGAGTCAACCCAGTCAGTTAACTTGTAACATCTGGGCCTGTCCCATGACCTCCTGCCAGATAGACTTCGCCCCGTAATATGGCCTCAAAATACACCGAGTCTGACACGAGTGCTGTGGTGACATCACCTCCTCTTTGTGGTGAGAGGCGGCTGTTGTTTTTGTGTGTACGTGTAGGTGTATGTGTGTATGGGGAGCGGTAGCGTAGCGGTTAGCACGTAGCACTACGAAGCCGGCTACCCGAGTTCGATTCCCGCTCACAGTCAACACCAGTGACGATTATCTAAACCGGTTCTGGGCATCCCCTAGATCGACTCGGCCTCATATGAGTACCTGATGTAACCATCACCACAAAGGTGGTGTTGGCTACCCACCCCCTCATGTGCCATGCCAGCTTTCATAGGTACTCGCTAACAGTATTTGCCCCACCGTTCTGTTAAGGCTATACGGGCGGTATTTGTCTTTGTGTATGTAGGCATGCACTTCTGCCATTTATGTGTCTTTGTACAATAATTTGTGGGTGTATTAATGGGTTATGTACATATATTGTGTGGGAATGTAATATGGTATATATTAAGTAGGTTTACTTAAAACAAACATACATTGACAAATGTATATTTTATATACAAAAAGTTATGTCATCAGTTTATTTTTGTTTTTCACTGAAAGAAATGTATAGCTTCAGATTTTGTATTTTGGAAAAATCCAAGGGAGGCTTTAGACGTTTCGATATACAATCAAAAAATTACGATTCTAGATTTAAAGCTTTCGTGACTGCAAGGATCCATACTCTTTGGTTCTATTCGGTAAAGTCACGTAACAAACAACATTAAATAAAAAAAAAATTCACGACGTTTCGGCCACAACACAAGTGGCCTTCATCAGGTGAAGGAACCGTGCTGTCATGAGGACAGCGTTGGAGCGAAAACAGCCGAGCCCAGGTCGCGTCCTTTAAGCTGTGTGGGAGGAAGCAAAGCGCTTGACAAAGGAATTAGTATAGAAATGAGCACGATGTATGTAGGAGGTGCATGGGCCATGATGGACCAGGAGCGGGTGGGGGGGGAGTAGAGTGAGTGGAGTGAGTGAGTGGAGTGAGTAGAGTGAGGTCGAGCTTGACTGTGTGCACTCCAGCGCTGTCCTCTGGACAGTCTTGTCCCCTTCACTCACTCTACTCACTCAACTCACTCCACTCACTCACTCCACTCACTCACTCCACTCACTCACTCCACTTACTCACTCCACTCACTCACTCCACTCGCTCACTCCACACACTCACTCACTCCACTCACTCACTCACTCCACTCACTCCACTCACTCACTCCACTCACTCACTCCACTCAATCACTCACTCCACTCACTCACTCACTCCACTCACTCACTCACTCCACTCATTCACTCACTCCACTCACTCACTCCAATCACTCACTCACCTCACTCACTCCACTCACTCACTCACTCCACTCACTCACTCCACTCACTCGCTCCACTCACTCCACTCACTCACTCTACTCCCCCCCCCCCTGCTGGTCCGTTATGATCCCCACCCACTCCTGGTCCATCATGGCCCATACACCTCCTACGTACATCGTGCTCATTTCTATACTAATCCCTTTGTCAAGCGCTTTGCTTCCTCCCACACAGCTTAAAGGATGAGACCTGGGCTTGGCTGTTTTCACTCCAAGGCTGTCCTCATGACAGCACGGTTCCTTCACCTGATGAAGGCCACTTGTGTTGTGGCTGAAACGTCGTGAATTTTTTATTTTTTGTTTTGTTACATGACCTTACCGAATAGAACCAAAGAGTATAGAAAATTACGACTTGGAATTCCCCCCCCCCCCCCTCCTAAGTTTTAAACCAATTAAGTGAGCAACTCTACTGGGACAGCAGGTGTGAGATCTAGAAGAAACTGATGATGAAACATGGTGGAACTACATAAACTAAACAAAAATGTTTTTTTTATTTGACCAGGTAAGGCCCACTGAGAAGCCACCTAACCACAAATGATAGCTCAACGAAGTGGCTCATCACGTGGAAATGTGTAGCAGCCAAATACTCTGAACGCATGTTTCGAAATAGTGGAGGACCTGGAGAAAAAAATCCACAAGACCACGGGGAGAACATGCAAACCCCAAATATTCAGGCGTCAGGCTCAGGATTGAACCCACGACCTCCTCCACTTCATGTGAGGTAGTTAACATCTCGCCACTGAGAAGGGGGAGGCAGATAACACAGACCTGAACAAATGTTATACCATTACAAAGAGAGGATACAGAAAACATGGGAGTAACCCTAGAGGGAAAAGAATATTGATTAATCCAGGTAAGGTGTTTACCGGTGTTTTGAATATAAGCAAATGTAAGCTCGCTTCATGGAAGACCAGTTTAGCCTGGAGATATACTGTGTTTACTGTTGGCAGCGAATAAAGAAGAGCTGGGAATATCTAAGGATTAATTTTCAAGACCTTCAAATAGCATATGATTTTGTTTGCAGATTATTGAAAAGTTATGAAATTATCAGTAAAGTAATCTGACTGCCTTTTAACTTATATACAGTAATGGAATTCCAGCATGTGTGCAGTTAGATGGAAATAACCTTTGAAAATAAAAAAAAACCTGGACTGGTTATTATATAAAGCACAATATATGAAAATGGTTTATAATGGCTCAAATTAAGAAAAATGATTCCGAAAATAACCTTCAGTTCCTATAGCAGATACATTTTTTTTTGTAATGTGAATATAATTTAGACGGATGGCGCAACTTCTTATCAAACAAGTTTTCTTTCGCTATTTACCAGATTTTCTTGAAAAAAATCGTAAATGCCATAAAATTGCAATAGAGTGAACTTCATGATTTGATGCCTTTTTTAATGCGCAGCGGGGATCACTATGAAAGGGTGTTGTCACCTCATACATTCTACTGAAGACATGCCCTTTAACCATTGCGCGTGTAACATGTTTAATACATCATGAATTGCACAGGTGTGTGCACATACGCTGACACGACCCAATAAGGCATTACTTTACAGTCTAAAAATATTTTTAGCTCTAGTAGTATACCACCAAGGTTAATATAATCAAGTTTACCATGTCCTCTATTAAGATATTGCTGTACATGATCCTCCTGAGTAATAGCCTTGAGACTCGGTGAGGCTTATCTGAATTAACAAAGGGCATACTATTATACTATACTAGAACCATATTAACTATATGGGTCAATGTGTACTGTGTGTACATTCATTAGGATTCAAGAGTGATGGATAAGGCTTTTGGTAAAAAAAAGCCACGTCAATTCAAAGAGGCAGAGGATATGAAACATTCATGCAGCGTCGCCCCCTCTACCATACAGTACCATGGGCTTTACGCTGCCAAGCAACTCAAAAACAAATCACCAATTCAACAAGCAACAATAACTAATCAACAACTAGATCATGAAACAACAACATTATCATCGAACAACTGGCACAACAACCCCCTGAAAAAAATCAATAACAACAATCAAACTGCAATTGAAAATAAATATACGTACTCAACAGCATCCTACCCAACAGCAATTCAATAACCCACCAACGCAATCAGCTGACAATAACGACTTAAAACAGCAATCAGGGAAACAACACAACAACCAATGACAATCAACCAATGAAGAACGAAGTAGCCAGAAACACATTTTTTAACAACCCAAGAACAGATTATTGTAATAACAACCAAAACACAACCATAATTAAAGATGATACTTCAAATGTAACTAGATGCTTAAATTGAGAACATGTTTTTGATATTACTACATTTTGGATATTTCATGGTGGTGTCCTGCTGTAACGGAATCAACAAACTCATTACCTGCCAAGTGTAACATTAAATATACACATTAATTGTCAATTGTTCGTAGAATACATGGTCAAAGGTAACAACGAAATGCTGATGAAAATTTGTGGATGTAAAAAATTAAAGTAAGTTGTATTGGCTGTCTAAAGATTAAATGACAAAAATCGTTTATAGCATTGAAGGGTTTCTTTAGAAAAGCATAATTGGCAATTGTTTTTTCAAAATGACAGAGGTCACGAACATTTTTATTGCGTGTGTTGATTTCACATGGAATACCCATTGGGGAGACAGTCTCTCCTGCATACTAAGTGTATGCATCTGAAATGACACCCAGGCAGGTTCAAGTGGAATCGAAACCCAGGCAACCAATGTCAATCAGGGAAGGCCTCTGTGCTTAGCCTGTGAGAACCCATTGAAAGCATGGATGGGGGTGCTTTGTGACTTACTTGTCGTTTGCGTCCCAGAATTTACATCTATAAACATTTTAAGCACAGACATACACACACATATTTTAGGCTCATAATATAACAAAAAGAGCAATGATAATAATACCGATGGATAAAAATGCTATGAAAAATATTCCTGAACCAAATTAATATTCTGTTACTGAAACGTTTGTTTAGCATGAACATGTATTTAACATTACGCAATATTCAGTGGATGAACCAAATGTATAAGGAAAAAACACAGTTTGTTTATATATATAAAAAAATGTGCAGTGTTCACACTCATATTTGTGATGTTTGTCAAAGTAATGATACAAATCAAAAGATCATCATGATCAAAAGCCCTGATGCTGCCACACCCTCACCATCACTCCGTTCCCCATTCCAGATCCTGCAACTGTCACTGAGGTCTGCCCTTGGTGTATTTTTCTTTCAAATTATTATCATTTTCTGCATAGAACTCTATTCAAGGGCTGGAAGATGTTCTTCTCATTACTTTGTTACAGTGCAGATATGTGATTCATGAATTGGGTGAAAGGTAATGGGGTGGAAAGTTCCAGTCACAATAGCCTCTTGCAAAGAGTATTCCATATAATTCATGACTAAAATGACACAATGTCTACGTTTGCCTCTCTCTAACCTGCTGCCTCCGCTCTGTTAACTTAGTCTGCATTCTTGCCAGACCTTCATGAGCATATATATAGGTCAATGCTTACATGTACTGATATTATCCCCATGGCTTCTTCAGTTTGAACACCTCCGCAGTGTTTCCCTCTTCACCATCAGACCTGTCCCTCTGCCACTGTCTCAACCATGGCTCTTAAAGTAAAAACGATTAAACTAATTTTACATGAGTTAGGCCCACTGAGCTATACAGATCTTTTTTTTCATAAGTGACATGGCTACAAATGATAGCTAAACGAAGTGGCATATCATGCGGAAATGTATGGCATCCAAATACTCTAAATGCATGCTTCTTAATGTAGAGGGGAAAACTGGAGAACAATCCACGTGACCACAGGGAGAGAGGCATGCAAACTCCAAATATGCAGGGTTCAGGTTTGGGATCGAACCCACAAGCGCATGCGTACCAGGCACCGCTGTGTTTCTGGTTCTGATTTACCTTCTGTCAGGTAGAGCTCAAAACCTGCGTCAAATGCTTTTATATTTGTTGCCTTCTGGAACTACAGCACATGCCTCCGGATCACACTGCAATGTTTACTGTAACTCTAAAGTGGCTTAAAATGTCCACCTATCAAGGACAAGTTGTGTTTTGTCCAGTTCATACCATGGGACACATTTATTTTGTGGAAAAAAATAATCGAATATATATTTAAATAAATGTTTCATTGGAAAGTATATTCAACTTATATTTATTTAAGACAAATGGTGCATTTGCAAAAACAGGATACACAATAGCGGTTAACATTGCACATGTAAAAAAGCTGAACTTAGGCCTATAGTGTACACATAAATAAAACATTCTCACCAGTCACTTTGATGCTATCGGGGCTGACTTGTAAATGACCAAGCTGACTGTCCTTTAGTCCTTGCTTAAATGTGTCTAGAACTCCCATATTATTGACAACTGGGTTGTTGGAAAACACCACCCTGGTTTCTGCATCAATTGATCCTTTCCTAAAAAAAGACATTCAAGCATTAATACACATACAGTATATATACATTAATGCCCTCTAAAACCAGCCAGGAGAACATTGAGGGTCTTCTTTTGCAATAAAGATCTGTGTAGATATAGAAAAAAAATATAAGTGACTGCACTGGTAGTGGTATAGTGTGCAGGTACATTAAAAAAAATATACCACATTAAGCATTAACATTGCTTTCTAACAGATAACATTTATGCTAGGTTTGGAATGGCCCAATTCAAAGCAGCACAGAGAGACAGCCCAATAGGACTGACTTCGAGTTTAGAGATACACATTGCGCCTCCGATTAGCACGGTTGGCTAAGTACGGTACAAATTGAGCATTTCTGATAGGAGTGTGTGTGTGCACAGATGTGTGTGCTGGGGTAGTGGTGGCGCATTGGTTAGTGCACTGTACTACGAACGCAGGAACCTGAGTTCAATTACCCCCCCCCCCCACCCATGGCTAGCATCAGTGGTGAATATCTAAAACAGTTCTGGGGCTCCACTAGGTTGACTGCCTTAAACATTAGCCACATGAAGTGTGGGTAACTAGGTTAAGGTCTTGATTGCTTGTGTTGCGATCGAAACGTCGTGATATTTTTTTTTATTAACACATTCCTGCGGAGGGAGCTGGTAGGAAGGTTGGGTTGCTCGCAGGTCAATGGCCAGGGTCAAGGGCGGCACCACCTCGTGGTGTATTCCGCACAATATTCCCGACTCTGAGGGCGGGCACACGCCGCCGTGAAGGGTGGGGACCGAGTGGGGACCTGGGATGGTGGAGAGGAAAAAAAAGCTGTTCCTCAAAAAAAAGAGAGTACAATACCCACGAATTGGCGGCTTATAAAGTAGAGATTGAGAGCAGCCGTATACTACAAACGAACGTTGTTGATTCTCCATCCACGTGGAGGGGAAAATGTCGTGAAGATGGCCGGCCGGTGGTTGGTGGCCACCCACCCCCACGTGGTGTGCCGTGGCCGCCTTACCCACCCAGCCCCTCCCCTCTCCACCCAGCCCCTCCCCTCTCCACCCAGCCCCTCCTCTCTCCACCCAGCCCCTCCCCTCTCCACCCAGCCCCTCCCTCCCCACCCAGCCCCTCCCCTCTCCACCCAGCCCCTCCCCTCTCCACCCAGCCCCTCCCCTCTCCACCCAGCCCCTCCCCTCCCCACCCAGCCCCTCCCCTCTCCACCCAGCCCCTCCTCTCTCCACCCAGCCCCTCCCCTCTCCACCCAGCCCCTCCCTCCCCACCCACCTCTCCCCACCCAGCCCCTCCCTCCCCACCCTCCCCTTTCTACCCAGCCCCACCCCTCCCATTTTTGGATGCACGACGGACGGACGCAATAATCCCCTGTGGGCTGGTGGAACCAGGAGGTTCCTACCAGTATTATTTTCTATCTACGTGGCTTTACCGAAAGACCCATAGAATAGGTTAAGGTCAATGCTAATGTTCTGTACAGAAAAAGACGGGAAAGTGTTTTTCTCATGTCATAACTAAATAGACATAATAAAATACATTTAAGGTGTTACTGTTAGCCATCATCAAATACAATATATAAAAATAGTTGTTAAATTGTAGTTTTGTATAAAAGAGGAGTTGACGCAAATTACAGGATTAAAATTCCTCTTATCTGTAAATCATATTATTTCACAGCCACTTTACAAAATATCACACATTCTAGAAATTACATATTTCCGTAAATTCTACAGTGTTTAATGGCAATCAGAGGTGTGAATAAAACATATACAATGCTTAGGGTCGATTACCAGCATTTATATTTTTCAGAGGTTGTGCAAAGATGTGGAAAACACGGAGCCTCGTTCATAGTATGTACTGACTTGCATCACGCACGTTTGAACCTCGGATAAATAAGACACTTGACCATCAAATAATGATGGGAGACGACAAATACAATACAGTAAATGCCTCTTAGTGTTAATAACTTCGTACGAATTGTGCATTTGGAAAAATAATTGACAAGAAGCCTTGGTTAGTTATAAGGGATAACATTTTACCTGAGATTGGAGGCAGTTAATTTATCACCAAAATCAGCACCGGTTGAATACAGTGACATGCTGTACATGTTCCGTTGTAATGCCAAATTTAGCAAACATCACTGTCATCAGCCACTGTCCATCTCCTGGTGCATGAAGGCCCCCCATGTTGCCACCATCCCCTATGATTAATCTTACTCCTGTACATGAACTGCTCTCATTGCTCCATCTCCACAATGATTGTCCTCTCGGACACATTCCCTCCTTCAGCTGTCATTCCATCACTCATCTTGTTATTAGTGATGTATCCTACCCCAAAAAAACAATTGTCTTCACAGTCACTTTGCTGTTTCTTATTTGAAATGTGTTCCCTCGTTCGTGTGTTCCTCTTTTTATCTTTCAGTGTAAATGCTCACGAGCTTGGAATTTTGGGATTGCATTAATAGGCATCAATACATTACTATGTATGCATGTATGTTTAACTTATTTCGCACCGTACATAGCCAACTATGCTAATCGAGGTACGAACTATGTTAATCTGCAACATATTCTCTGAATTATAAACTATTGACATGTTTACTTTGTTGTTTTAATCATGCATAGTGTAGTGTTAGATGTGTGTATGTTGTATGCACTTACGAAAATCGTTCCACTGTCGTGCTCCTGTATGAATCCTTTAAAGAGCTGCTTTTGTAGATATTGTCTATCTGCAAAGGATAACGTTTCATTATTTTTCCATAAAAGGGCCTTTTGAAAATACAGTGTATTTCATAGTAGGGTCCACTTTGCACAATGCATTTCAAAAGATTAGTCTTAAATGTTTTTTTTAAAAGAATGCAACATTACACTGCAACAAACATATTTCATTTGGGACTCTTGATTCATGAATGATCCTTATTTGAACGCAGACAATCTATACAATACTATTACATAGGCTTTTGTCGCAATGCTATACAATTCTCTGATGTGGTTTTGGGTTGTGCAGCATGTTGTTCGGTATGGAATTGAATCAAATAATTCCTGAAGAAGCTCCAAGTAAGTGCATCGAAACGTCAGACATCACGCTGAACAACACCTCAAGCAACCCGAAAACACATCAAAGAGCAAAGTATACATAATGTATAAATGTCATAATCACTGTTATAAATTTACTGAGAAAATACATTACCTCATCGATGATTACTTTTGACAACATCTGAAAATCATTGGATGTCTTGTCGTTTAAGGATTCGTTAAATATTTCGTTCATAATCTTAAATGTAAGGTTAAACGTTGGGAATGCTGGTGGTGCCAGTGTTGACATGCTAGGCACATCTGTTGAGACTCTGGTCGATGCTGAGCTTGCCGTCCCATTCGGAGTTGCTGCTGACAGAGTAGGTGACATCGTAGCGGAAGACGAACTGGTCATGTTCGTAGAAGGGCTGGTCGCGTTCGTGGACATTGTTGTAGATGAGGTAGGAGCACTACCACTTTCCGTATGAAATGTTTCTGTGGCTGTGGTCGCTGAAGCAGTTGTCACTGTAGAATTTTCTGACCCTGGAGATGTGGTCACAGCCATTGTGGTGGAATTGATTGGAACCACAGTACTGCTACTGAGTGAGGCAGTAGTGGTACTCTCATTGATGCCAGAGCTGGTTGTCGAAACATGTGTTGTGCTCGTACCCTGAGATGGAGTTGCAACCGCAGTGGACGTATCATTAGTGGAATATGTCGGAACATTTGGAGTTGACACATTGTGAGGAGAAGTAACTGAAGACCCTTCTGTGGAAGAAAACGCCGTCGTATTATTTGGATGGTTGGTGGAGGCAGATCCTGCGTGGCTTGTGGACAGTTGTGTTGTTGCTTGGGTGACATTGATACTGGACGTGGCATTATTCCAGGAAATTGTCGTCTCAGACATCACCGTGCTTGCCGTGAGATTTGCTTGGGATGTGGCTGCGCTTATATTTACTGTAGGTGTGGTGGTGGCCCACGATTCCGTGGACATCATTGTGGTACTATTTGATGTCGTTCCTGTTACTTGGCTGGCAGTGGAGTTTGATGGTGAAGATGGACTCATCGTCGTGGCAGGAGTGGTGGTGTTGGTCGACGAGTGTGTTGTCCCAGAGGTCGTGTGAGATGCGGTGTTGTTCCTTGACTCCGTGGTCTCAGCCATCATAGTTGTATTCATTGATGTGACCGTGGGCGAGCTGGTAACACTGCTTGCTTGTGATGACGTACCAGGTGTTGCAGTGCTCGTAGCATTGATCGGCTGCGTTAGCGCGCTCACGCTTGTCGACTGCGTGGTGCTATTCGACGATTCTACCGCTCCAGATGTCACGTGAGTCGTGCTGTTGTTGAGGAGCTCCGTAGTCTCAGGCATCATGGTTGTAGTCACAGTGGCCTCGAATGGAGTGCTGGTAACACTGCTCGGTTGCGATGATGTATCCGGTGTTGCAGTTGTATTCATGGTGGTGTGCGGGGAAGCGCTTGTAGCATTGTTTGAGTCTGTTGATGTGCTTGCATTTGTTGATTGCGTGGGAGTGTTAGACGATGCTGTACTCGCATTTACCGTTGTTTTTAGTGTGCCCTCTGTTACAGGATTGGTAGTCTCATGTGATGGCGATGTCGTTGCACTTATGTTCAAAGCGGATGTGGTGTTGTTCGATTGTACTGTGGTTTCAGACATTACTGATGTCTCTGTTGTGGGACTGGAAGTAGAGTTAACCTTCGGTGTTTGAAATGATGTTAAAGAATGGGTACTGGTCTCAGTGTCATTGTTTTGAGATGCAGTAGTGAGATGAGACCCACCAGTTGACACGAACGATGAGGTATGATTTACAATGCCGGTTGTTATTGACATCGTGACTGTAGAGATTTCACTCGGAGTTGTTGATAAAAACGGTAGCTCTGACGTCATAGAGGTATTGAGGGGCATGCTGGTGGATGACCCAGTCACATTTGCTGTATATTGCGGGCTTGTTTCTGGGGTTACAGCTGAAATAGGCCCGGTCACTGATGGCCTTTGAGTGCTCTCTGTCAAGGTAGTTTCATTGACCGAAGTGGAAGTTACAACGCTATGCGATATTGTGGTAGACACGGTTGCTCTATCGGTAGTAGCATTGGGGCTGGCTGCTATGGTGGTTTCAATAGTTGATGTACCATTAGATTCTGCGGTAACAATTGGTGAAATTGCTGATGGTTCTGGAGAAGTCTGATGTGGAGTTGCAGATGAAATGGCTGTGGTGTCAGTCACAATTGACACTGTACTCACTGATCCTGGGAGGCCCTTAGCAGATGTGAGCATTTGCGATGAAACCGTGGCATGAGATGTTCCGTTCACGGATGTGGTTGTTTGATCTAAACTTGATGATGATGTTGCCACAACTTGTTGGGTGTGTGTCCCAGTGTTGGAAGGAGATGTTTGCTGTATGGGTGTGGTTGCAAATGCAGTTGTGCTAGGAGCAATAATATTTGTATCTGTCATGGATGTTGACAGATTTGATGCTGCTGTAGACTGCACAGTATTTGACTCAGTCGCGTGGCTTATGCTTGTTGTAGTCTGTGCAGCTAAACGTGGCATCTTGGCTGAAAACAGATGAACAAAGTATTATAGTTAATGTGACATCCATTTATCTCTAATCAACCACCATTTAAATCTCTTAGTGACCACTGATATGACGTCCAATGGAAAATATAATGGCTATATATAGACATCTTTTAACGTATTTTCACATGGGGATGATAATATATTCAGTTACAGGCACATATACTGGCGCATCTGCACCTTCATAGGCACTAATCAGAAAACTTTCAACTGTGATCTTGGTCTCAAGTGCCAGTTTAAACTTGGTCTGAAGCGCAAGTTTAAACTGCGGCAACAATATAGGCACACAATTTTGATTTAAAGCTTTCGTGACTGCAGCAATTCATATTCTTAGTTCTTTCGGTAAAGTCACGTTGAAGGGAAACAATAAAATAATAAAATATATATAAAACAATTAAAATTCTCACGACGTTTCGACCATAACACAAGACAGAGGTTCTTTGTAAGCCATCTGGCTACCATGAGAGATTCGTTCATGAGGCTATCCACATATACAAGCACAGAGACAATTTCAACCGAGAAGATGGATTCTGGCTTAGCAATCATTGGAAAGATTTGATAAACCATTTCAGGTCTTAATTGATTGTTCACGCTTACAGTGGCTTTTAGACAGCATACATTAAAAAAAAAATTCGTCTCCCCCCTCCTCTTTTCAGAACATAGATGGACTAGTCCTTCTAAATAAACTGCCAAATCGCTGCGCGTGGCGCTAACGTTTTTTTTTATAAATAAATAAATACACCGTTTAAAAATAAATACATTTATGCAAACCGACACACCTGATGACGACCGTTTGTGTTAACACCTGATACGACCGTTTGTCTTATGGTCGAAACGTCGTGAGAATTTTTATTGTTATATATATTATTATTTTATTGTTTCCCTTCAACGTGACTTTACCGAAAGAACTAAGAATATAGGCACACTTCAGCTATTCACACGAATGCAAGGGGGGAACTTTTGCCAATCGTAAGAATATGGCCCCTTTCGTGAATACAATGAGGCTTATTGTGTAGGTGGCACACTGACAGGGCATAAAGAGTGGTTGGGCTGACAGGACCACGGAAGAGGCGTTTAGCTGATGAGGAACAGAGTGAGAATGTGGCAGCAAACCAATGGGACGCGTAGCAGGTCGCAGGAATACTTCGCAGAAACAGAAGGTCTAAGGAGACAAGATTAAAATGAGTTTTGGTGTGCAGGTGACGCTGGTTTTCAGCTAGCATTTTGGCAGCTTCATTAATGGGAGTGGTTAGGTGAGAGGTTTCTGTATCTTTATTCCAGGTGTCAGCAACAAATATAAATGCGGGGATCGTAGAGGACACGGTAATGTGCATACTGTAATTATATTATTTAACTTTTGTTCGCCCAGGAAAGCCAACCTCACTGAGTTTTATGACCTTTCTTTCAGGAGGGTCCTGCCAAGTTTTCACAGTAGGGCCGATAATTTATATGTATATTCAAATTGAGTAAACTGCATTTTTTTTTTCAAATTTGGCAAATTTGTACCTTGTCTCCAGCACACACAATGGCATACTCTTTGCGAATGACATTACAGGATCTTTAATCTCGACTGTGAAGCGGACGGCCAATGTTTGTATGGTTAACAAACCTGCAGTATTAATCAGGACGGCCACTGGATTCGAACCATGAACCTCTACAACGAACGCACTATCACTACGTCATGTCACCATCCTGTGTACTGTGTATTTACATAGTGTTGGGTATAATGCAACGCCTATACTTCTTAGTTTTTCATGTATTTGTTTGCGTGATGTACAGCACCTTGAGTATTTTGTAGGAAGGCGCTTCGTAAATGTAATTTATTATCAGTATAAAGCAGCTTAAAAATTGCTAAACATAATCGCAGACTTACTCAGGGAAAAGTTTTGTATATTCATATCGCATATCCATAGATCCCAAATATTCTCACTTATGCACTATTGGTCACAGTCTGATCGCGAAATCTGCTTGCATATGCACCAGTGCAAGGATATTGACAATCCCATGTACTTCGATCCAGAGAGTGTGAATTAATTGGGGTTAATATTATAACCCTTTGTCAATCCACTGCTGGATGAAAGTCTCCCAACTGTGTGTTAGTTGTGGGAATTGTTTTGCCATACTTCACCACACTTGTCAGCTATGGCCAGGAATCTGACTCGTGTGGCCTTTTTTTATGCGCAGTGTAAGAACCACTGAGCGATAGCTCAACCCCCCTATGAAAGTGATACTGGGATGTAAATAAGGATTTTTTTTACATGTTTAAGGTTCCACAAGTGGAAGTGCATTTCAGGTATACATTGGGGAAAGGTTTACAGCTTCTGCAAACCATATATAAAGTGATAATCAAAACCAGGGACACTGTGGGGCTGATTAAAATATATGTGGTTGGTGGAGTGGCAGGTGGCAGAAGTGCAGAAAATTAAGGAAGAAACATCGAGTCATAAATAATATTAGGATAATTAAACACGATTTGGTTTGGCAGAGCTGATTACTTTATTGACAGTAGCAAGTGGATGAACTGTAAAACAAAAATGGGGACGGCAAGACTTAATTTTATATTGTTGACAGACTTAGTGGTGATCGTTCACAAAGAATAAGTTCAATACCTATTCGGGATGGCAGTGCCACAGGATTTTCGGAGAAGAACAACGTTTCGTGGATGCGGTGGAACTGATTTAGCACTGAACAAGGAGCTACAAGATCCATTATAATCGCTGATAATTGTTGAAAGAGCACACTTTATAAAAAAAATGGCAGAAATTACTGACGAGCTGAAGAACATAGAATACATTTAAACAGAAGTAAAATGGAAAAAATGTGGTAAGCCTTTAAGAGTGTGGGGTTTTGCCGCTGATATATGTTAAGGAAAAATACATGCTTGAAGTATAGAAATGAATTGCCAAGATACAGGGTGTGGGCTCAGTTTAACATAGGATTGGAAATATCATGGGCGCATGACTAATGTTTATGCAGTGAGCATATAATTTACATTGTTTTTTAAGCACAAAGAGATTGACGTGACGACAATAGATTGGTGCCAGAAAGATATGCACTACTTGAACATATTAGCACAAGACAAAGCAAAGTAGAAACAAATGACTAAATGTGCAGTGGACACCTATGGGCTATCTGGCCACGGACCGTGATGACCCTGATGCTGCACAAAGAGTGCTAATCTCCCAGTTACATGCTAATTTCTGACTTTAACATCCTGCTAATCTCTCACATTAACACAGCCACTTCAATGCTAAATTATTCTGTTGATATGTAAACTCCTTTGTCAAGGCGCTCTGCTCCTCCCACCCAGCTTAAAATACGCTGCCAAGCTTAGCAGTTTTCATTGGAGCGCTGTCTTTCCGACACTTCTGTTTCTTCACCTGAGGAAGGCTACTTGTGTTGTGGCCGAAACGTCGTGAGAATTTTATTTGATGTTTTATTTTTATTATTTTATTATTTCCCTTCTACGTGACTTTACCGAAAGAACCAAGAAGATAAATCTTAGACTTCCTCTCTAAATATACAGAATTTCACGAATGAGAATATGCAAGTGTTTGAGTAAAAATTCCACTGAGTCTATTATGCCTCTGGGATCAATACAAAGGATACAGTACAATTGCTGTTAACAGTCGTTATCATATGGAGAGACTGGCCCAATAGTAGTAATGCGGACTTCCCCACTGGTTCCGTGTCACTCATGGAGACATCACTGCAAAATGCTGCTTGATCTATGGTGACAATGACGTTTTGTTTTACAAATAATGTAACACTAATAATGTTTTAATTACCACATAGAGTAATGGCAATTTTCCAATGTCGCACATACAAACATTTAAATTACACATCATCGAACTATAATGTGACATTTCCATCAGAGCTAAATCCAGGTCAAATCTGGATCTTACCTGCGGTCAGCCTTATCCAAATCCAGATTGGATAACAACATGAAAAGGTTGTGAATTCTCATAGCAGGTTATCCCTCGCACACATTCGCAGGACACAGTAGTTATCGAAATATTAAATATAACAAATAACCGAGTAATACATGCATGGGGTGGATTGGTGGTTCAGTGGTTCGTGGACTGTGCTTTGAATTCAATCATCTGAGTTAAATTCGTGGTCATGGCTAATATCAGTGGCGAAAGATATAAAAAACTGATTCTGAGCCCCTTTCACCAACCTCAACTCACCAGTACGGTGAAGTATGGTCAAAAAACCTCTATGACCAACATAGAGTGAGTAGGCCTTCATCTGACAATGAACTCTGTGTCCTAAAGTATTGCTACTATAATTATTTAATAAACGCAAATAAACAACAGAATATTCATGACTAAAAATAATGCACACACATTTTCGCACGTCAGTTTTCATCGTATTGTTCACAAAAAAATGTACTCCTTTTATCTGTGAATGTAACCTTCTTAATCACAGACAATGGAATTGATGTAGCATGTGGTACAGGCAAGTGGCTTATCCAGGATAACTGTGGATCACGTTTTCCACGAGGTTGCGTTGTAGGGTAATGTGTGTGATATAGTGTAAAGCGTTGTGCCTCCCGGGATGTGGTCGCGTGAATTGAGATTTAGAGTTGTATTTAAAAGTACACATTTTGTCTTGATGTGTATGCATATGTGCGTGAATGTGTAAAAATATCTGCTATGAAGTGGGTGCCGCTGATGAGGGTTGCTCACGGGACAACACACACACACGCGCGTGTTTGCGAATACATCAACTCTGATTCTCAGTCCGCACTCTTTGCCACCCTTTCCCCACCTTAGCTTTGCGAATGCTGCCTCACATTGGATTATCTCCAGACATGTGTCTGGAGTGCGGTGAGTTATTTGATCAGAATGGGTCCGTTGCAAATAAACATTTGGCAGTTCACCAGTATTGGTTCAAGCAAGCCTGACAGTTGAGACACGTCGAAACCGGTCCAGAGTTGGTTTGTGTTGAACCAACGTTGCTGAAATTATGCCCGACCAGAAGGCCATGTGGCTGATACAATGTGTAATGTGGAGGGACAAATATGCGCAGGAGGCCTATTGGCTGCTTTTTTTTTATTTTGATACTGATAGTCTCCGCAACGATGCTAATGCTTGTTTAGTGATAAGCATTGATCATTACCTCATCCTGTTCCCCGCTCTCCCTTCAATGGATGGGGTTTGTTCCAGTCACAACAGGTGGGGGATTTCAAATCGATGCTGTGGTCAAAAGATCTAAATTTAGTCAATAAAAGGCTAAGCCATTTACATGTAAAGTGTACAAATATATTATGAGACCTCCTTTGCCAGTAACAAGATATAGAAATAGGTTTTACCCTTTTAACTGGCACAAAAACTGACACCTTTATTCAAGGCATCATGTTTGCAATAACCACAACACAAGCAGTCAAAATGCAAACAAAAGAGACAACTCTGATAATAATATGCACTGTCCTTGAATTTGATTGGTCCACACCCGAGACGGCTTTTCTTAGAGCCTAGTCTCCACTGGTGTTGGACCTATTTCTGTACAAATATAATTTTGGCCTAGGCTCTTAAACATAAAATCCATCATATAAACCTCCAGCCAACACTCTGCTGGGGTTTTGTTTATTAGCAACAATCTTACCTTTACGTTACTTAATGAAAGAAACAGTCTAAAATAATGTAATCTACAAATGCAATGCTACGTTTTGCCAATCACAGCACTGCCACACGTGTGTTAAAATTGACAAAACAGCAGGTAATGGTGACCAACAACAACAGCTAATGTTGCAGGTAACACACACACACGTTTTCTTGAATTATTTTATTTAATTTTAATCGTAATTTAAAAGTTATTTTAAATCAAACCACATATTTTCCATGTTCAGTGTTGGTTGGCGTCATAGGCGTGACATTTGCTAAATACACCTTCACTGTATTGCATTCATCATCTGGCAGCACAATCGTTATAACCTTGACCTCTGTTGAATACAAAAAGCCGTGCCCTTTTGTTTAATTACATTGTCTTTCAATGCTGTCCACTATATTTCACGAGTCTTGATTTAACCTGTTATATCGTCTGCTGTTACTACGTCTTTGATTAGTTACGTTTGTGTATACTCTATTACAATGCTTTGCTTCTTTAGCTGTTTAATTAAATCACCATTTTCCAATAACATTAGTTATTTTTTACACGTAGGCTTTCGCGACCAATATTATTCATAATAAAGGTTTTTGGGTTAGATCGCGTTTATTTATAAATGTGTCGTAACCCTCCACCACCCGACACGGCCAATCAGCAAAAAAGTGTCACGTTGACAAAAGACAAATAGTTCACTACTTTAGCCCACCGGTGCGTTGAAGAGTGAATCCACAACATTTACAGTTTGAGTAGTACGACGTTTCGCTGGTAATTACATCCAGCATCATCGGGAAATTCGCCAGAATGGTAAAGCCCTCTCCACTTGCTCCCCGTCTTAAATAGAGCAGCAGGGTGACGTCATCGTTTAACGTATTCAGGTGCAGTGATTTGAGGCGGACAGGGGAGTATTGTAATTATATAATCGACTGGTAATCAGTAAATGGTTATGATTAGTAATGAGTTGTAGATTAATAATGAGTTGTAATGTGTGTTATTGTGATTATATGCTACGTTAGTAATCCGTTAATTAGTATGTGTTTCCCCTATAAGGAATTGTAATATGTATTATTTAATAATACGCTTCCAATCCGCACTAAGCCTGTAGCTGTCAGAGCGATTAGTTATCTAATATTCTTGCAATTATTTGATTTCATTGTTCTTCTGCTGCAATTTTAGGATCGTTTTTTCCATTGTTGGTTTCGCTGGCGGAACAATTGTGTATTTATTTGTTGTGTTGATTCTGCTGATGGAATTATTTTAGCCTTGATGTATTTAATTGTTGTTTTGGATCTGAAATCTGACGCGGTGAGACGACGATCAGCGAGTTTACGGCGATAGTGTGTCCCACGATGACAGAAAATTGGACAATTGGAACTGGGAAATAATATTCAGTTGATTTACTGATTAGTTTGTTCACTCTCACGCAAACTTCAGCATGGTTGAAATAGGCAGATGATATGAAAAAAACATATTTCCTCACAAGGCTTGAAGCTTGGACACACATTTGCTCATCCATTTGTTCGTATGTATAGATTATGCCCTGGCCTATACTCGCTGCACTCAGGCTCTCGCCTAGAAATCCTACCTGAATTTGAGTAAGCTCCCTTGGCAGGGTGTGCAGTTAGAATGAGCACGGAGAGGGAGTCGAGTCTCAGGCCAACTGCACGTGCTTTTGTGTGCTTTGTTAATGCGTGTCTTTGTGTGTGTATTTGTGCGTTGCTGTTTGTGTGTGCAGGGAATGAGTGTGTGTCAGATGTAGGATAGATATTTCAGTGGGGAGGCTAAGTACAATACATACATCTCCCCATATATTCCCTACACATCAGGGAAGAAGGGCCAACACTGTATAATTCCACACCATTATCCCTGAGGTCCCAGCACAATAAAAAAAATACACACATTGGTGTATTTACACGTGAATACCACCTTGGCACAGCAGCCACTGCCCCTCCCGTGTCACTTCCCCTATAGACCAGACATATCTGTTCCTCTCCTCATGCCCTTGCCCTCTGACCCCCACCCCTCCATCCTTTACCTCTTACGTTCACACACCTTCTCAGGGCCACATATTACCACTATCACAGTGGATCGGGGTCTATAGATCCAGATCTACCAGATCTCAGCAGTGTAGCGCCGTTTTGTGGTATTTGATACCACTTTGTTTTGAGCCGTTGACATGGACAACACTGCTGGCTGGCCTGATTGCATGCTACGACCGATTAAGTAACACGTGCTGACACTACAATAGTCTTAACTGTTGCAAATGGGTGAAGCTTAAAAATGTTTAGCAAATATTATAACTCTGTAGTTTGATGTTAGGCGACAAAGTTAATTATTCATTTGTCATCAACATTACGGCTATATTATAAAGACGCCACGTGTGCAAGAGAACATATGTGGCAACAACAGCATTCTAAGCAACAATACAATCTACTGACTGTTTAATTACTTACTTATCCAGGAAGCCACACTTGAGTCTGACTTTTTTTCAGATGGAAACAGATGGCGATGCTTTCGCTTGGCCAAGGTAGGGTATGGAACCTCGACGCCCATGAGAAGGGAGATTCACACCATTTAAGAGATCCACAAACCCTCGCCTCCACAGTGCTGACTGATCGGCATGCGCCACATCTACAGCTTGCTGTGTATGTGTGAACAGATCACTGTGTACTGCAGGCTTTCAATGTATGTATGTTGAACTTCTTTGTCACCATACGTGGCCAACCGTGCTCGTCGGAGGTGCGAAATTGTATTGATACCTATCACGATATCTAGCAATACAATTAAAATGTCAACATCAGTATTATTAAACTAATTGCACGAGGGCATTTAACGAATCCTCATCGTTGTAATTACAGGATTTATGTCAATAATAGTTCAAAGAAGCTCTCCATTAAATTACAGACTTATTGTAATATTAGGTTAATGTAATAAAAAATGTCTGTTTTCATTAAAACAAATCTCACCTTGGCGTCAGGGACACAGTAAAACGCCGGGCGGTACAAACCGACGGCCAAATGAAAGACGAGGGCCCGCCCAAAAATGTGCACGTCCAATAAACAAAAATGGTGTTCTTTAGCGAATATCAATAATTCGGACTTGGTAATCAATTCCAAAATTATGGAATTTCATCATATAACCCTGTTACATTTTAGTAACAAAATCACTGATTGGTACGTGTCAACCCTTCATACTGTATGGCCCGTTCTTATGCAGTTGGTCAGCGCAAACCACCCTAAGGCAGTAGCGCTCATTTTTCACATGGTACATCCGAATAAATATTCCTTCACACTGGACATTTAGTTTTACTTAGACCTTTTCAATTATCATAACCACTGATGGATGAAAGCCTCCCGTAGATGTTGCCATCTCGTACGGTCCTATGACTGGCACAGTAATTCACCAAGAATCTCTAAATGAGAATATTTCATCGCTCGATATGCTCGGGTGGGTTTCTTCATTTGCAATGTGCGTTACCACTTTACTTCGTTTAACGTGATGCATCCAGTTTAACACGTAGGCTTCCGCGACCAATATCCACATTATGGATGATGCATCTAACCTCCGTATGTTATCCATAATAGAGGTTTTTTTGGGTTAGATCGCAGTAAATATATAAATGTGTCATTAAAACCCGCCACCACCCGACACAGTCAACTGGTAATGTTATCTAAACCATACGCTAACTAGTAATGCTATCTAAACCATACGCTAACTAGTAATGCTATCTAAACCATATGCTAACTAGTAATGCTTTCTAAACCATATGCTCCTCTTTCTTCATGTTGTTATTCAGTTTTCTTCGTTAATGTCCACGTTTCTGATCCGCATCACAGCAGGTAGTATGCGTTATTCTTTTCATGATCAGGTTCAGGTTTCCAATAGCACTCCAACCAGCTCTCTGTCCACCTCTTTGTATCATTATATTGACCCCGCTTCACTTCAATAAATGCCCCAGGCACATATCCTCCAGTTGCGTCCCACTGGTAGACATCTCCAAATATTTTCCAAACCTGTCGTGGAGTGACCTTTGTTTTGCTCTTAATTATCCGGAGCCTAACGTTGCAGTCTTCGTTTTTTTAATTAAGACATATCGATGAATGTGAAAAACCGATAATCAATGTTTCTCAGCATCCGAGGGCTGCCTCAAGGCATGAAGAGGATCACAAAGGTACATTTTACTCGGCAATACGGTGGAGTGAAAAGCTCCTATCTCTGGCCCTTGATCCTACAACTCCTATTGTCTGCGAGGCTAGTCCGATTTAAAATGCATCCAATTTATCCATATATAAGCCTATTATAATTCTTTTTTTTACAGCTCTGTCAATCTATTGCTGGATAAATCCCCAGCCATCCGACTCTGTCGTGATTGTCACGGAGGGCTGTTTTCCTTTGCTTCACCGTGCTGGTCACAGTGAGGGTTGGGAGGCGGTAGAATCAGTTCGGATATCGCTCGCCGCTGATGTCAGTCGTGACCCAGGTACCACGACGCCACCCCTCCCACCCGCGTGTTTATTGTTGTTTTGGCACGAAATGGGCATCTTCGAGCACCTACAATAACCGGCGAGGTGGTGTAAACTAAATAACGGAACTAGATGAGTTCAGAGATAATATCATATTGATTACGTTATCATAGAAAAGGTTAAACAGGATTTTGAAATAGGAGTCTTTTGCCTTTTCACAAATATGATAAAAGAAAACACAACAGGGTAACCCACACCATTGAATCTCTCAGAATATGTCGTCGTTAACTTTCCCACCACAGACTACTGTTGAAAATGTATTTACCATTGTGTAATGTGATGTAAAAAAAAACCCCCACAAAATATAAATATTCTCGGCATTGTTTGGCTCCGGCCCCTCACTCACCTAGCATGACGACGACGAACATCAGAAGCCAGGCTGCTCCTGTTGGGATGCGGGAGCGCACACGAAGGCCCCCCATGGCAGGAGAATTCCCGAAGCTGCCCGGATGAACGGTGGACACGGCTCAGATGCCGCCGCCGCCCACGAACAAAACCCCCCGGAATTTGTTTTCAGATTCGGCGAATGCCAACTTCCTCTTGGCAGGTGCCGGTGAGTGGGGTTCTGCTGGAGAGACACACGTCCTTTCAGATGAGACAAGCCACGGCTTCGGCTTCTATTGGGCAGGTATGGTGGTGGGGGGGGGTCCTAAGGGAATCTGACGGAGGTGGAGGAGGGCTGCCACCTGTCACGGCCGTGTGTGTCACGTTACACAGAGCACGCAACACTAGTCTACAGACACGGATACGCACGATTCTATCGGGGAAATCCTATTTGAATGGCTTGTAACGTCCACGGATTCATATTTAAATGACGCTCGATAACAAATGTTTAAGATACGCTTTCCTATCAACCAATACAACAGCTGATATAAGCGTCCGCTTCCCCCTTTGATGCTCTCAATGCACTTCGGTCTGCAGCAACAGGTGACACCCAACAATGCCGTTCGCTCGCATGGAGCAACCAACAGCAGCGTGCAGAAGAGCCGATCAATTACATCGCTTCCACACACACACAGAGAAACGATCACATACAACAAACAAAAAAACCCAACGCACCTACGCCCAATGCAATTCTTCAGTATCCCAGCGCCGTCCTTCCGTCGTCCCCCCCACCCTTCCACCGGGCAGATCTTGTGCAAGGATCTAAATATCACCAATATCACAGGAGTCGTCGTCTGCGTCTGTGTGTGTGTGTGCGCAACATACACCAGCCGACACTGCGCAATGTGTGGAGGGAGACGACCAGCAAATATACGACGGGGCCAGCATCACTGGGGGCGAGACGGGGGGGTGGGGTGGGTGAGAGGGCGGGGGGGGGGGACCCGACTCCGCCCATCGCCCCCACCCCCTGCCCCGCATCGCAAACAAAAGGAATAGCCCCGCCCCCCGCACCCCGCATCGCAAACAAAAGGAATAGCCCCGCCCCCTAGCGCGCGCACACTCCGGCTCAGTTTACGCAGTGCCCATCGCCCGCACGGGACCCACAGTCCCACACCGCCCATTCGCGCTGTTAAGATGACAATGCCCCAGTGACACTGGAACCGGGATTGTTAACGCGCGCCGATTACCCAGACCAATTCGAGACACCTATTGCATTGTGCCGCGGTGTGATCATTATTATTGATCTTGGAATCCAGAGGTCGCCCGTTTTTTTTGTTTTGGTTCATTCTATCTCTAGTTGAAACGATTGCACGGAGGGGCGAGTTTGTTGGCTTTCACCTCGGCTGTGGTGAAGTCGGTCGGCAGGCCGCATCACTCTGTAGTGGATACCCTTCCACCAGCAGCGGCGTGAACGAGCAACTTCAGGGCTGCACATTTACCGCATTAGGCCTTCAACGTGTAGATTAAGAAAGACAAGTACAATTAAAAAAACATGTATATATTTTTTTTATTTTAACAGGTAAGACCCACTGAACTAGCAATTTTTTTCAGAAGCGACCTGGCCACAAAGAAGAGGCCTTATCACGTGGAAATGTATAGCAGCCAAATACTCTTAAATGCATGTTGATTGTAAATGTGGGGGGGAAAAACACCAGGGGACCCGGAAAAAATCCCCGCGTCCACTGGGAGGGAGGAGTACGCACTCCAAATATACAGGCGTCAGGGTTGGGATCGGGGAGCGAACGCACCACCTCCTTTGTACCAGGCGAGGTAGTTAATGTCTCGCCAATGTGGCACCTCTGCCCAAGCAAGCAATTGGATGCTGCTCATCATCTCCGTTGGTAATGGAAAAATTCCACCTTCTTACGATGAGGGCCAGAGCACCACTGTTGATAATATGCATGAACAATTAATAAACGTAGATGGAGTATATAACTCGTGACTAAAACACAAATACATACAATTTCACGCATAAATGGGCACGTACGTGCGTATTACAAGTATATACAACTCTTGCACACAATGTACTCGACATACATGGACCAAATACGCAAGAATGATGATCCCCCACATAGCCTTTTATAGACTGTTAGGGCAAAGTATTGTTATTGATCCAACCATCCCTAAAGAACAGTACACAGCAGAACATGTCACTGCCTCACCGTTGACATCATATGCATTGTCATCATTGTTAAGTTGCGCTCAGCAATATTTGTATTCGCGCTACAATTCTGCAATTGGCTTATAGGGCAACAATCCCACGCATGGTGTGAGATGACGGAGCCTTGTAGGTTAGCTCGGTCTGTTGGTAGGGCAAGCATTCTGATGTCAGCACAGCCAGCTGAGGGGGATAGGTCTGCAGGCAAGAGTCCATGAAGAACGTTGAATATATTCTTGATTCTTTCGTGACTTTACCGAAATAACCAAGAATATGAATCCCTGCAGTCACGAAAGCTTTAAATCAAAACGTTGAAGATGTTGAGTCCGTGCGATCTTGAAATGTATCCAATATTGTATTGGGAGCCAGTGGAAGGATTGAATGATAGGAGCTATGTGGTTTTAATTCCAGGTGTGGGTCAGATGTCTGACTAATTTTGAGACATCTGGAGTTGGAAGTGAGGGATGTGGGCAGAGAGTTGCGTTCATTCAGTCAGAATTTGATGTAGGCATGGACAATGGCTCTCTATTGGGATGATAAATGGCAGATGTAGGAGATGTTGAGCAGAAGGAGGCATGAAGCCCTGGAGCGTTGAGATATTTTGCAAGAAACTAGAGCTTGGGATGAATGACAACTGCAAGGTAAACCCCTCTGAAAGTGAACTCCTCTCATCTGCAACTCCTATTATCCAAAGGCTGCAGATGATCTGCTGTTGACTTCTCACAAACTAAATTTTGATTTAAAGCTTTCGTGACTGCAGTAATTCATATTCTTAGTTTTTTCGGTAAAGTCACGTTGAAGAGAAACAACAAAATAACAAAATATATATAAAACAATAAAAAATTCTCACGACGTTTCGACCATAACTCAAACGGTCATCATCACACACCTGATGATGACCGTTTGAGTTATGGTCGAAACGTCGTGAGAATTTTTTATTGTTTTATATATATTTTGTTGTTTCTCTTCAACGTGATTCTCACAAACTGGTAATTTTCTGGACAATGGTCGGATGATGAGCCGCATTATCACAAACAGGGATTTTGGACTTGCAACCTTCTACCAAATGTGACTGGAGCACTAACTTTAGTGCCACCTGACCTAGCTTTGATTTTACACTGCCCTAGTTTTAGCTTGTAACTTTTACCACTGGTGTTTATAACACAACAATGGCTGCATATTTCTATGCAACTTAGTTAACGCTGAGAAAAAACATTGCTTTGGGTTAATGTTTATACTGCACAAATCTGGATCTAAAGTTCCAAGCATTACAATAGGATTCTTCAGAACTGTGACAGTACAGCAACATGCAATTGAACTTGTAATACACTACTGTAGCGTAATGTTTCGCACACTGGACTTGCAACTCAGAGGTTGTCGTTCCGATCTCCTTGCGTAGAATTTTAAACGATGGCCTTCTGTCCACCCAGAAGTATAAATGGCTACACAACAGTTGATTGGCAGGTCACATTTGGTGAGGCATGGGGTGGGTAATCCCACCACTTCCAAGACGTAAGCTCTTGAGAGCTCCCTTTAGTGGGGGCCCTTCTGCCAGCAGTGGCGTGGGCAAGCAATTTCAGGACTGCACCTTAATCCTTTTACAAAATGTTTAAACAGGAAAACCATGTTTTTAGAAGGTAATTCAAGAAAAAAAAACAATGTAAAATTAACAGAAACATTAGATTACTAAATATAGTAATATAAATCATACAAGTATATATTTGATCACGTATCATACTTTATGTCGCATACACATTTGCTATATTACCCCCGTAAATATTGGAATATCTTATAATGTTGTGATTATAATCATTCTACATGGGATATGCCATGTGTGTATGTATGTTGCACTTCTTTCGCACCGTACATAACCAACCGTGCTATTCAGAGGTGCGGGTTTAATCGGAGGTGAGGGATAAAACAATGGGCCATTTTTTTCATGGAAAAGCTTATGATTACTTATAAAGATGTCAGTATCATTATACAGACTCGAGTGCAGTTTGCACAAATTAATAATTTAAAGTGTACCCCTGAATTTGCTTCAAGCCACTGCTGATAGAAGGGTTTGCAGTAAACACGAGCACAAATTGAATATGAAATTGGTAAATGTATTTTGATATCGGAATTTTACAGAAAGTATGTTAGAGCACCAGTAGCAGCCGAAGCCACTGGTTCTAAAATTACAATAGATTACGTGGCATTTACATAGAGCTGTTGCTCCAAAAGCTAAACTAAACGTGTTAAATTGCAATAAACTTGATAATTAAGGAAACGTATTGCAACTTGCTACGATGTCAATTAATTGATCCAAGTATAAATATTTCTCCGTATATTTTGACGTAAAAATATATATGTAATGCCTCTACGAGATATATAAATGCGGTCAATATACACAGTATGGTAAACTCACATTATTAGTTTACAAATTACATAACAAGAGCTTCTTACAATAGTAAACTAATTATGTAGTGGCGATGTGTTGGCAGTGGTGCACAAGCATAAATCATTGAGAAAATCAATACATTAGTCGAAAACACTGCGATAATAATCTTGACTTAACGCTTTCGTGACTGCAGGAATCCACACTCTTTTTGGTTCTTTCGGTAAAGTCACGTAGGTAGAAAAATAATAGATCACGACGTTTCGATTGCAACACAAGCAATCGTCATCAGGTGGGACAACCACAGCAAGAAAAAAACTGCTGAAGTAGGCGAGAGATCTGCCGTGGCACGAGGTTATATAGTAGGCCTCGGTAGTGGGGGGGAGAGGGGGCGTGGCACGAGGTTATATAGTAGGCCTCGGCAGTGGGGGGGAGAGGAGGTGGGGGGAGAGAGGGGGCGTGGCACGAGGTTATATAGTAGGCCTCGGCAGTGGGGGGGAGAGGAGGTGGGTGGAGAGAAGGGGGCGTGGCACGAGGTTATATAGTAGGCCTCGGCAGTGGGGGGGAGTGGAGGTGGGGGGGAGAGGGGGCGTGGCACGAGGTTATATAGTAGGCCTCGGCAGTAGGGGGGTAGGGGGGGGGAGAGGAGGTGGGGGGGAGAGAGGGGGCGTGGCACGAGGTTATATAGTAGGCCTCGGCAGTGGGGGGGAGAGGAGGTGGGGGGAGAGAAGGGGGCGTGGCACGAGGTTATATAGTAGGCCTCGGCAGTGGGGGGGAGAGGAGGTGGGGGGAGAGAGGGGGCGTGGCACGAGGTTATATAGTAGGCCTCGGCAGTGGGGGGGAGAGGAGGTGGGGGGAGAGAGGGGGCGTGGCACGAGGTTATATAGTAGGCCTCGGTAGTGGGGGGAGAGGAGGTGGGGGGAGAGAGGGGGCATGGCACGAGGTTATATAGTAGGCCTCGGCAGTGGGGGGGAGAGGAGGTGGGTGGAGAGAAGGGGGCGTGGCACGAGGTTATATAGTAGGCCTTGGCAGTGGGGGGGAGAGGAGGTGGGGGGAGAGAGGGGGCGTGGCACGAGGTTATATAGTAGGCCTCGGTAGTGGGGGGGAGAGGAGGTGGGGGGAGAGAAGGGGGCGTGGCACGAGGTTATATAGTAGGCCTCGGCAGTAGGGGGGGGGGAGAAGAGGGGGGGGAGAGAGGGGGCGTGGCACGAGGTTATATAGTAGGCCTCGGCAGTGGGCGGGAGAGGAGGTGGGGGGGAGAGAGGGGGCGTGGCACGAGGTTATATAGTAGGCCTCGGCAGTAGGGGGGGGAGAGAAGAGGGGGGGGGGGAGAGAGGGGGCGTGGCACGAGGTTATATAGTAGGCCTCGGTAGTGGGGGGGGGGAGAGGGGGCGTGGCACGAGGTTATATAGTAGGCCTCGGCAGTAGGGGGGGGGGGAGAGGGGGCGTGGCACGAGGTTATATAGTAGGCCTCGGCAGTAGGGGGGGGGGAGAAGAGGGGGGGGAGAGAGGGGGCGTGGCACGAGGTTATATAGTAGGCCTCGGTAGTGGGGGGGGAGAGGAGGTGGGGGGAGAGAAGGGGGCGTGGCACGAGGTTATATAGTAGGCCTCGGCAGTAGGGGGGGGGGAGAGGAGGTGGGGGGAGAGAAGGGGGCGTGGCACGAGGTTTTATAGTAGGCCTCGGCAGTGGGGGGGAGAGGAGGTGGGGGGAGAGAAGGGGGCGTGGCACGAGGTTATATAGTAGGCCTCGGCAGTAGGGGGGGGGGAGAGAGGGGGCGTGGCACGAGGTTATATAGTAGGCCTCGGCAGTGGGGGGGAGAGGAGGTGGGGGGAGAGAGGGGGCGTGGCACGAGGTTATATAGTAGGCCTCGGCAGTAGGGGGGGGGGAGAGAGGGGGCGTGGCACGAGGTTATATAGTAGGCCTCGGCAGTGGGGGGGAGAGGAGGTGGGGGGAGAGAGGGGGCGTGGCACGAGGTTTTATAGTAGGCCTCGGCAGTGGGGGGGAGAGGAGGTGGGGGGAGAGAAGGGGGCGTGGCACGAGGTTATATAGTAGGCCTCGGCAGTGGGGGGGGAGAGGAGGTGGGGGGAGAGAGGGGGCGTGGCACGAGGTTATATAGTAGGCCTCGGTAGTGGGGGGGAGAGGAGGTGGGGGGAGAGAGGGGGCGTGGCACGAGGTTATATAGTAGGCCTCGGCAGTGGGGGGGGGGGTAGAGGGGGCGTGGCACGAGGTTATATAGTAGGCCTCGGCAGTAGGGGGGGGGGAGAGGGGGCGTGGCACGAGGTTATATAGTAAGCCTCGGTAGTGGGGGGGAGAGGAGGTGGGGGGAGAGAGGGGGCGTGGCACGAGGTTATATAGTAGGCCTCGGTAGTGGGGGGGAGAGGAGGTGGGGGGAGAGAAGGGGGCGTGGCACGAGGTTATATAGTAGGCCTCGGTAGTGGGGGGGAGAGGAGGTGGGGGGAGAGAAGGGGGCGTGGCACGAGGTTATATAGTAGGCCTCGGTAGTGGGGGGGAGAGGAGGTGGGGGGAGAGAGGGGGCGTGGCACGAGGTTATATAGTAGGCCTCGGCAGTAGGGGGGGAGAGGAGGTGGGGGGAGAGAGGGGGCGTGGCACGAGGTTATATAGTAGGCCTCGGTAGTGGGGGGGAGAGGAGGTGGGGGGAGAGAGGGGGCGTGGCACGAGGTTATAGAGTAGGCCTCGGCAGTGGGGGTGGGGGAGAGGGGGCGTGGCACGAGGTTATAGAGTAGGCCTCGGCAGTGGGGGGGGGGTAGAAAGTTGACCCCGCAGCAACGCCCGGGTCACTGGAGTAAAGTAGGCCTCCACGGCAGCACTGCGTTAATAATAATAATAATAGAACCTATTACAATACTACAATAATACACTGTATGTAATAGGCAACTAGCTATCTGGCCTCTCTATGGGCTGCGAATAAGGGCGATTGCAAATCTATTTAAGGCACTGTTAGTTGTCAACTTATTGCAATATCGTTTACTGTAATGTCGTACAATGCAATAAAATGTACAGTCTGTGATCTTTCAGGTGACTTCCAGGTGACTCGGCTCTATAAAATAAAACGCTTTATAAACATTAATAATTAACATGTGATAAACAAATTTTAATTCAAGCAGTATAATATACATCCATGGCTAATAATGTACATGAACCAGACAGTATTTCTGCTTCGTATATTTGGTCTCTCCACGTAAAATGTAAAGTATTTTTACACAGCCCAGTGGCACCATGGCCTTCAGCATTGATTCAGTGCGAGCATACTCTGCACTCGTTTCCACGTGCAGTGTTTAATCAGCAGAGTTAGGCTTGCTTGAATCAATGCTGGTGAATTTTAAAACGTTACAGGCAAGGAGCCTCTCTTTAATATGTGGAGGAAGCATATTGTCTGCCTATCTATTGTGTTTACTTATATTTCGATTTAAAGCTTTCGTGACTGCAATGATTCATCTTCTTTGGTTCTTTCGGTAAAGTCACGTAGAATGAGAATAAAATAATAAATTGATTATTATTTTATTCTCATTCTACGTGACTTTACCGAAAGAACCAAAGAAGATGTGTTTACTTATATTCTGCACGACAGTGCCATAATGATTATTTCCATTTTGCGATGCGTGTTAGATAATTTTACATTGAACAAGAACCCACACTAATGTGTCTGTAGACAGTTTCTAATCATGGCATACTGCCAGGTTTGATGCATGGACAATCAATATGGATACGTTTAAATAATTTTAACCGCGAGTTTAGAGCCAGAACAACAGAACGAAGGGCACTTTGAAGACAGCCATCATACTGTGGAGTGGGCGTGGGCAGCACTAATCACTCCAACACGCTGGCGAGCCGTTAACTACCTCACTTGTTATACAGAATGTCCCTGACTCCTGTAGATTTGGAGTTTGCGCGTCTCTCTCCCCGTGGCCGCGTGGATTATTCTCCGGGTCCTCCGGTTTTCCCCTCCACATTTAAAAAAACACGCGCTTCGAGTATTTGTCTGCTATACATTTCCACATGATTAGCCACTTTGTTGAGCTATCACTTGCGGCCAGGTCGTGTCTGATAAAGAGCTATATAGTTCAGTGGGCCTTATCTGGTAAAATAAGAATAGTTCATAGTTTTGTTGAAATGATGGCCAATCGTCAAGACGAGCGACAAAGGCATTCTGATAGCATGACAACTGCAAAGATGGAGCAAATAGAGCAGTTTTCTTTTTGTGCGGGAGCAAACAGAGTTGTGAGAATTGTTTTTAAGACTAGGGGGCAGTATCTGTGGGGGGAGGGTGGGCAAGTGTGTCCATCCATGAAGGCTGTTGAGAGGGCCTCATTGAATTAAACCCGGCGCTCATTACTTTACCTTCCTAATACCGATCATTGATGGCAGTAGCAGTTGTGGTTGCACTTGTGTTAATGGTGCTTTTGGAGGTGGTGATGACAGTACAGTATTGGTCACGTGGTGGTGGTTGTGATTATGTTGCAATTTTGGTAGTTTTAGTTGTATTTGTGGTGATGGCGGTTGTGGTGGTAGTTGATTTCATGTTATGTTGACTTGTTGATGGTGGCGATTATGGTAGTAATGGTGGTTGTTCTGTCGTTGTGGTAGATTTTGAAATGTTGTCATGGTGGTTGTGGATTTTGGATGCCCTTAAGCACAGCATTTGGCAACGTGCCCCCCTAAACATTTTTCCATGCCAATGTGAAATAGGTTAATTAAACTCAGTGTAGTCAGCCTGATTCCAATGCGTCATATAAAGAATGTAACTAGGCAGTTACTCTTGAAACTTCCTGTGAGTCATGGGCATGAAATAAACAACCCTTGGGTGACTCAGGGGTCATGGTGCTGAGCTGGCATAGCTGAGAGCAGGGGTTCAAATCTAAGTAGCCACCTTTATCTTCTTTGGTTCTTTCGGTAAGGTCACGTAGAATGAGAATAAAATAATAAAATAACACAATAAAATTATCACGACGTTTCGGCCACAACGCAAGCGGCCGTCTTCAGGTGAAAGGTACAGACCTGTCGGGACGACAGAGCTTCATTGTCGTCCCGACAGGTCTGTACCTTTCACCTGAAGACGGCCGCTTGCGTTGTGGCCAAAACTTCGTGAGAATTTTATTGTGTTATTTTATTATTTTATTCTCATTCTACGTGACCTTACCGAAAGAACCAAAGAAGATGAATCCTTGCAGTCACGAAAGCTTTAAATCGAAATTTAGCCACCTTTAGTTAGACAGGGTTTTTAAGTACTGTAGAGTGAGATGACTCTCTCAACCTGGTCACTAATGGGTATGCAAGCATATCGAATTCAATTTTTTTTAATTTACAATTAACTTTTTTTATTCTAACTCTGTGATTACATTAAATTCTAACTATATGATTTCACTGCCCTGAGATAAACATCTATATGCAGTAGCAGATTGCATGATAAGTTCGGCAACTCTAACATAGAGGTAACTTCAAAGGGATATCAAAAGTCCCCGTGGTTCTGGGATATAACCTGTTGTTCTCTAATACAGGGTGATCGACTGCTCTGCGAGAGTTTTGAATGGACATTTTTATCTCAGGATATGATGCGAAAAAATTAGACAATATTGGTGAAAAATTGACAAAAAACTATTGATATTTTAATCCTAAGAATATTTAAGGATCTCTTGAGCTTCACAAATATATATGCTTAAACGTAATTTGCATCAATAAACACAATTCTTCATATATTTTTACCTTCAGCTGCCTACATTTTTTACAACCAGCTTTGGTAATAACAGTTGTCCTTTGAGCAGTGTTTCTGTTTAGCTAAAACTGTTTTCAAGGTCACCCTCTAGAGTTTATACTTTGAAAAAATATGTACAGGTTAACTGGCTTGTACACTTCAGTGGACGTTAAAACATGCCATCATTTTTCTTGCAAAAAAGTGCTAATTCACTGACATTTTGTGTCACTTGATGTAATATTCCCCATCCCTGTGATTGCATATGTAATGAGCGACTTCTGCGACGAGTCGTGTAGAGGGTACTCTTCTTTATTTCACGTACAGGCACAGCACAGGCCAACGTTACCTTCTTCCTTTTCCAAGCAAACACTTTGGATATTAACGTTCTACAGACTGCACACGCGGTTGATCGCACGGCGGATTCCGCCCGTCCACTCCCGGCCTCTTCGCTGGCTGACGGCGTGCCGCCGGTAAGGGCGGTGAAACTCCGCAGGAGATCCGCCACGTGGCCGAACGACGGGGAGAGATGTCGGCGAGCAGCGACGCAGTCCGGACCCAAGACTCCACACACCGACCCCGAGTCCTCCTCCGCCTCCGCTTATATTGCCGCGGTCGCGGCCAATTTATAAGGTTTGTCAGTAAACAAAACATGCCAATTATTTACTAGTTCAGCACACTGGTATGTTGGAGAATAAACCCACAACATTTGCAATTTGAGTACAACGTTTCGCCGGTAATTACAACCAGCCTCATCAGGCGACAGTCAGAGTTGTGGAGAAATCCTCCTGTTTCATCGCATTTACCGACACATTTAGATTTACGCGATCTAACCCAAAAAAACACCTCTATTATGGATATGGATCGGAATAGCCTCCGTGTTAAACTTGACAACCACCGTCACCGACACGGCATGGGGATGCTTTTGTTCAGCAGTGGATTGACAAAGGACTGTAACTTTTTCTAAGTATAAAACACTCACTTTTGAAAATGACGTGAATATTTGTTATGTTTGTAGGCATGCAAACATTCACCCCCCCCCTCCTCCCAGCAATTCAATTACGCGTCACGTTTTGGGGGTCGTGATTCGATTCAACAAATATTTTTTTGTTTGTTTCACATTTGACACGTTTAAATTTGTTTCGTTTGTGTTCACTCTATTTTTCGAAATGGAAGATAACACGTATCATCAGTTTAACACGTAAGCATTCGCGACCAATGTTATTCATAATAACGGTTGTTGGGTTAGATCGCGGAATTTATAAATGTGTCGTCACTCTCCACCACCCGACACGGCCAGTAAGGTTTGTCACGTAAACAACGCGGCAATTAGTTACTAGTATAGTGTAGTGTATAGCGTAGTGTACTACTTCAGCCCACCGATGTGTTGGAGAGTAAATCCACAACATTTACAATTTGAGTACGACGTTTCGCTGGTAATTACATCAACCAGCATTATCGGGCGATTTGTCAGAATAGTGAAGCAATCCACTTGCTTCAGGTCTTAAATAGAGCAAGATGACATCATCGCTGTAAACCCATTAGGTGCAGAGATCAGAGGCAGAAGGGGTTTATTGTAATTATATAATAGTTTAGTAATCAGTTAATTAGCATGCGTTTCCTCTATAAGGAAACAGTTATAAGGGGTATTACTTAATAATACGCTTCCAGGCCGCACTAAGCATGTAGCTGTCAGAGTAGTTAAAATTATTTGTATTTCTCTCAATTTTAATGGATTCTCAAATTAGTGTCGGCCAATAATAATTATTTTTACACAACACTTCAACGTTACCATAATTGAGTGTCCTTGTTGGCAAGCATGTTCTGCAACTGTCGACAGTTGTGTTTGAGAGTATTTCATATTTCTTTGGTGTTCTTTAAGTTTTACGCTGATGTTGCATCCCGTCTGTCCAAGATAGTATCTGCGACATAAGCAATTTATCCGATACACACCTTCTGCTGATAACTTAGGCAATTCATCTTGAGTAGAAGATGCTAGTTTTTTTTTATTTTGTGTACCGTGCCAAATCTTACTCTGATTTTTAGTTTTCATGACACATTTATACTTATGCGATCTCAACCAAAAACCTTTATTATGAACTCATATCATGTACCACATAATTTGTATAAATTGTAAACATTTGCAGTGCTATGCAGTACATGTATATAATGATTAATAATTAAGGTTGTTAAACAACAACTGGTAAATGAGTTACTATTTTTTTAATTGATTACCGGTTCCTAAAGTCATTTCAGTAATGGGATGCACCGATTGGCACACCGGACATGCAAACGGTGCGGTGACTCAAGCCACTGCGTTGTACATTTACCCCTCGCTTCCCATCGTAAAGGTAACGGTGCAGCCCTTCAAGTCCTTTGCTCGTGCAACTGCTAGTGGAAGGACGTCCACTAGAGAGGTACCTCTCGAGTGTCTATGTCCTTCTCTTCCACTTGACATTGCCCAATTGTCTTGGGAGAGGTGGGCGTACCCACAATTTACCCCACCAACACGTGACCTCTCAATGGATTCACTGCAGTGTATTCATTTATACTGCTGAGTGCAGAGGTGCGGGCGGCGGATTTTTATAAACTTGCCCGATCGTTTCATCTGTTGCAGTGGGAGATGGATTCGAACCAGCGACATCTGGGATTGCAAGTCCAGCGTGTTAACCATTACAGCATGGCAGTTAACCTTCCTTTCTCAGTGAGAATTTTTATTTCTTTCAATGTCTCTTCCTCTATTTCTATGTGTGTTTTTTTCGGCCACTCGTGATAATCTAGGTTATAAAAGTTGTGCATTTATAAATGTACTTCCTTAATTCACGTTTCAATTTAACACCCAGAGACGTGTTAAAAAGCACGCAGCCTTTGTGCATTATGCAAAAAACTCGCAGCATTTCCTGAATGATCTTCTTTTCTGAGGTCACCATGCAAATGCATTTGAGTAAATTACTAACAGCAGCAGTGATGCAATGATAGACAAGTGTGGACAAATTTTGATTTAAAGCTTTCGTGACTGCAGTAATTCATATTCTTAGTTTTTTCGGTAAAGTCACGTTGAAGAGAAACAACAAAATAACAAAATATATATAAAACAATAAAAAATTCCCACGACGTTTCGACCATAACTCAAACGGTCATCATCAGGTGTGTCGGTTTGCATAAATTTATTTTGAAAACGGCATATTTATTTATATATATATAAAAAAATAACGTTTGCGTCACGCGCAACGATTGGCAGTTTGCCCAGGACTAGTCCATCTATTTTTTGAAAAGAGGAGGGGGGAGACGAAATTTGTTTTTATGTATGCTGTCTGAAAGCCACTGTAAGCGTGAACAATCAATCAAGAACTGAAATGATTTATCAAATCTTTCCAATGATTGCTAAGATAGAATCCATCTTCTCGGTTGAAATTGTCTCTGTGCTTGTATATGTGAATAGCCTCATGAACGAATCTCTCATGGAAGCCAGATGGCTTACAAAGAACCTCCGTCTTGGAAAAGTCAATGGCATGTGAGCCTACTGAATTAGAACAATGATCTGCTACGGCCGAGGTGTTGGTCCTACCGTGTTTAAGGTCTGCTTTATGTTCACGAATGCGGTCCGAGATATGGCGTTTGGTTTCTCCAATGTAACTACTACCACAGAGGCAACTTAGTTTGTAGACACCAGGGTATTGTATGTCCGGAATCACATCTTTTACAGACGGAACCAGATCACGGATTTTATGTAATGTGTTGAAACGGACCTGGATCTTGTGTTTATTCAAGATTTTGGAGATCTTTTTTGTGATCCCAGCAATGTAGGGTAAAGTGATGGTTTTGAAAGGCTCCTCAAGAGGGTTCTTCTTCATGGTTTGAGTGATAGCTTTGCGGATTGTATAGTCGGAGTAACCATTAGCCCTAAGAGCTTGGTGTACGTGCTTGAGTTCACTGCTTATGTGTTCCTGGTCGGATATGCATTGGGCTCTATGATACAGAGTCTTAATGAGAGAATTCTTCTGTGATGGATGGTGGTGGGAATCCGGTTTCAGATAAGCATCCGTATGGGTAGCTTTCCTGTAGACAGAGTGGCTCATTGAACCATCAGGTCTCTTTTTTTAATTAGGACATCCAAAAAAGGTTTCTTGCCATCTATTTCGACTTCCATGGTAAATCTGATAGCTGGGTGTATGGAATTGATGTGGTCGAAGAATTGGTCTAGAGCAGGCCGGCCATGTGGCCAGATGACAAAAGTGTCATCCACGTACCTCTTCCATAAGGTTGGGCGCAGAGTGGCAGTCTGGATGGCGTCAGTCTCAAATTTCTCCATGAAAATGTTAGCTATAACTGGAGAAAGGGGGGAGCCCATTGGGGTGCCCTCAGTTTGTTTGTAGAAAGTTCCATTCCATGGTAGTTATACAAAAATAAAAAGAGATCCCACCAACAGCCTCGTCACACAAACCAACAAAATAATTTCTGATTCAACCGCATTAATTGATCAATCTAAACAGTTTTCGTTGAAACCTTCTGCTGCCAGGCCACCAAGATTATACGGCTTACCAAAAATACATAAAGTTGATACACCTCTTCGTCCCATAGTCTCTACTATCAGCTCCCCCACCTACAAACTAGCTCGTTTTTTGTCTGAAATCCTGCGTCCTTTCACTGGAAAAACCACCTCTGCGGTACAAAATTCTACTCACCTGGTATCAACAATCAAGGGTATTTCCCTGTCCCCAGACGACCTGCTTGTCAGTTTTGATGTAGTTTCCTTATTCACCAAGGTTCCTGTACCTGACACCATTGCAATCATTGAAGACTTGGTTAATCAAGGACTAAACACTGAGGTACCCCCCCTGGTGAGACACTGTTTAACCAATACATACTTCACGTGGAATGGAACTTTCTACAAACAAACTGAGGGCACCCCAATGGGCTCCCCCCTTTCTCCAGTTATAGCTAACATTTTCATGGAGAAATTTGAGACTGACGCCATCCAGACTGCCACTCTGCGCCCAACCTTATGGAAGAGGTACGTGGATGACACTTTTGTCATCTGGCCACATGGCCGGCCTGCTCTAGACCAATTCTTCGACCACATCAATTCCATACACCCAGCTATCAGATTTACCATGGAAGTCGAAATAGATGGCAAGATACCTTTTTTGGATGTCCTAATTAAAAAGAGACCTGATGGTTCAATGAGCCACTCTGTCTACAGGAAAGCTACCCATACGGATGCTTATCTGAAACCGGATTCCCACCACCATCCATCACAGAAGAATTCTCTCATCAAGACTCTGTATCATAGAGCCCAATGCATATCCGACCAGGAACACATAAGCAGTGAACTCAAGCACGTACACCAAGCTCTTAGGGCTAATGGTTACTCCGACTATACAATCCGCAAAGCTATCACTCAAACCATGAAGAAGAACCCTCTTGAGGAGCCTTTCAAAACCATCACTTTACCCTACATTGCTGGGATCACAAAAAAGATCTCCAAAATCTTGAATAAACACAAGATCCAGGTCCGTTTCAACACATTACATAAAATCCGTGATCTGGTTCCGTCTGTAAAAGATGTGATTCCGGACATACAATACCCTGGTGTCTACAAACTAAGTTGCCTCTGTGGTAGTAGTTACATTGGAGAAACCAAACGCCATATCTCGGACCGCATTCGTGAACATAAAGCAGACCTTAAACACGGTAGGACCAACACCTCGGCCGTAGCAGATCATTGTTCTAATTCAATAGGCTCACATGCCATTGACTTTTCCAAGACGGAGGTTCTTTGTAAGCCATCTGGCTTCCATGAGAGATTCGTTCATGAGGCTATTCACATATACAAGCACAGAGACAATTTCAACCGAGAAGATGGATTCTATCTTAGCAATCATTGGAAAGATTTGATAAATCATTTCAGTTCTTGATTGATTGTTCACGCTTACAGTGGCTTTCAGACAGCATACATAAAAACAAATTTCGTCTCCCCCCTCCTCTTTTCAAAAAATAGATGGACTAGTCCTGGGCAAACTGCCAATCGTTGCGCGTGACGCAAACGTTATTTATATATATAAATAAATATGCCGTTTTCAAAATAAATTTATGCAAACCGACACACCTGATGATGACCGTTTGAGTTATGGTCGAAACGTCGTGGGAATTTTTTATTGTTTTATATATATTTTGTTGTTTCTCTTCAACGTGACTTTACCGAAAAAACTAAGAATAAGTGTGGACAAGTTTAATCCTCATTGGGATTCATCAGCACGTCATAGTCACGAATGCCCACTGCTGTAGAATCTGCCTCCAAGAACTAGCTACATACGATGTGAAAGCATCGTATGTATCCACACTATTCGGGCGATAAACTATTCGGGCCATAAGCTTGGCATATGCCAACAATAATAAAATATCCAATGGTTGGATAACCCCATAAAAATACTTACAAGACGACCTTTAACAATCTCAGTGAGAATGAATTTAAATTGATCAATCGATGCATCTTTACGTGCCTCATATTTATCATAGGTGATTGTCAGAAGGCATCATTGCAGTATTGGTGACAAGCGATTATGTAATGTGCTTGATATGACATCTGCACACAGGTGTCCTGAGTCTACCATTGTCATTAACACGATGCATATATGAACAAATGGGCGACTGATTTTTTGTTGTGAAATAAAGTCTAAGTTGGGGACTTATGCACAAGTAATTGAAAAATATTTCACTCTCCACAGATAGGTTATTTTTGGTTGATGACAACTTGTAAAACAATGTAATTAACTGACAAAGTGTTTTAATACGTTTATCATTCATTGGAAGGCGCTATCAAAAAAACAAACTGTAAAAACAAAAATACTCATCATGCCATTCGGGTCGTGGGATTTTGTATTACGATAGTTGGTCAATGCTGGGTCAGTGCCAGTTGGTGAAGGTGGGAAGCAGAGAATGTGGGACCACAATAACCGTACACATGTGAGTTTTGCTGCACTTTCCTCTGCTGCACAACACATAGCCCCCACGGCCTATGACCAACTTGCTGCACATGTTGGTAACGCTTTGCAGGCATTCTTCAGGCTCGAACCCGCTTAGCTTCTGCGATCTTACGACATTGGGTGTATTCCCTGTAATTTGGTCGTAAGAATGTCATGACTCACAAATGACGGGAGGATGTAAAGTCGCACGCACAAAGGAGGTTGCACCACGTGTTTATTACGGAGCATTTGTCAATGTTTACAACACGGTATTTATAATAGTTCCTTTGTTCAGCGGAGGAGTGACAGTCTCATTAAAAACCAGATAACACCGATTACATGCACAATACCGAGAAAGCCCCTAACTCCGCCCAGTAGCTTTTTATGGTCACCAACAGCCCATGTATTTTGGAACTTGGATTTTTGTCAGATATTTTTGGTGTAAATATTACCCTCATTTAACAACATTGTTGAGGCTATGATGAACACATTTTAAATATATTTTTTTAAAACATGAAACGAATAACTCAAAGGCCGTATATGATGTGAAATTACATTACAGTTAGCTGTGTGGAACACTATGACATGGCACAATATTAATTAAGCAGCGTGCTTTCTGTTGTCAAAACATGATTATTGTGGAAACGCACAAGCATACACATAAACACAAAGACAAGGATCCCCGTATAGTCCTAAAAGACTAATGGGTCAAGTGCTATTCGTGGGCACGGGACACTAAAGTGTGAGTTGCCAGCGCCACGCCCGACCACTCTTGTCTCTCCAGTGCTCATGTTTACACATCAGGTACTCGTTAACCGCCTTTCGTCACTAAGTGGCAGTGACATTGCCACGGCGCTTGTGCCAAGCCAGGTGAACTTTAAGGCCACGTGAAGTGTCGAACGCCCGCTGGCAGGAGATCATGGGACAGACCCGAGTGCCAGAGGTTGTCTGACTGAGATGACTGGCCTGATGCACCACCTGTGCCCCCCTACTGTGCCAACTTGCTGTGTTTAATCCGCCCGACGCTCCACTCGTTGTAAGCATCACTCCTCTGCCCTCCGTTGTTGCTGGAGGGCGTCTGCCTCCCATCTGCCCAGAAGCAGCGTCCTTCACGAGCCTCCTCCACAGAGGCTGATCTTCACACCGCTGGTACCAGTCTTTGTCAAGTTCACTCAGCTCCACGCCCTCTTATACCACGTAACTTCATCTCATCTCTAGCCCGTGCCAAGCCCGTTTAGCCCTCTCTATCCGGCCAAACAAAAGCTCTTTCGGCATGCGGTGGCAGGGAATGCGGTCTACATGACCTAGCCAATGCAGCCTTGCCTGCCGGAGGAACTCATTGATGAGACTTTGTCTAGATCTTTCAAGCATTTGTGATTTCCTCACACAATCCAGCCTGGTTAAACCCAGGATGGATCGTAGGCAGGCTAGCCTGAATGTTTTTCACCGGCAAAGATGTTATACATTATTAGGAGGGTCCACGTTTTGCAATCATAGAGACGGGAGGGCATGACCATGGCCAAGAAGACCTGAAGCTTCGTGTGGAGTGACAGACCAGGCAGATTTCACACAGCATTACGTAGCTGACGAAAAGATGCCGCTAAAATTATTCCGGAGCTAGTTATAAGCACACTGCCTAAGTACGGAAAACTCTCTACTCTCTCCACAACTGCCCCATCACCAATGGGGAGTTGAGGGGGTGGAGTGTTTTATGGCACAATACCGAGGCAGGTGCTTAGTTTTGGTGAGGCTGATGGTAAGACCCCACCACCTCTTAGTGGCACGTTCCAGGTTCAGCAGCAGTGTCTCCAACTCCTCCTCGGAGTGAGGAGCAATCACCAGATCATCAGCATACATAACATGGTTGACCAATAAGGAGCCATCCCTCGACTGCACCCGGGCATCCATCAGCCTACCATTGTATCTGTACCAGATGTAGATTCCTCCAGTACAGTCACTGAAGGCTTCTCGAACTACGTGGCCAAAAAATATGTTAAATAAAGTGGGAGCCGAGAACATCCCTGTCGCACCCCAAGGTGAACAGGGAATAGCTCCGACTCCACACATACACATGAACACACAGACACAAAGCAAAATAACGGGATTATATCACACGTGTGTTTTGGAATATTCAGAGATTAAACTATTTCAAATGGGAATGAAAACCGAAGCCCAGTTCATGATTTAGGGGGGATATGACATTGCTGAAAGTTCGGTCATGTAAAACGTGTTGTGAAACCAATTTTCTGTAAATCGTAAGGTGTTTAACTTCCTCCACATGACATGAACCATGCACAAATCCATTACGCAAATGCCAACCGTGCTGCTCTGAGATGAAGGGTATATTTTGTTTGAACAGATAAGGTCCACTGAACTATACAGCTCTTTTCAGAAGAGACCCGGCCACAAATTATAACTCAACGAAGTGGCTTATCATGCGGAAACTTATATCAGCCAAATACCCTCAACGATTGTTTTCTAAATGTGGAGGGAAAAACCGGAGAATTTGGAGAAAATCCACGCGACCACATGGAGAATATGCAAACTCCAAGTATACAGGCGTCAGGGTAGTTAACATCTCGCCACCACGGCTCCCTTTGCAGAACAGCATCATGACACAAGCTAGAGATGACTAATCGGACTTTAATTCTTCTGTTACAGCTATATACATGTAGGTATTCGTATGTATGTGTTGCAAAATGGTTACACAAAGAGTGGATTTATGCTGCAACAGTGTGGCACCATTTGGAAAAGTGGGTGAGAGGTCTATTCCCTATGGAATGAGTGCATCTTGCCAAACTCCTTCTGTAAATATTGGAGGTTTGATAAGCCACAACGGTTGTGCACCTTGATTTTATATTTAAAAGTCAAACGTGGCCAATGCCACCGATGCCACACCACACATCACCATTGATCCTCACTACTGAAAGACACCAAAATAAGTAATAATTCAAAATACTTTTTTTTTAAAACACGCTTTAATGAAATGTACCGTACGGGTAATGGCAGAACTCCACGACTCCAGGAAGTGGCCCCGAAGCTTTCCATAACGTAAGGGTGTGGGGGCTAATGCCCCCCCCCACTCCCCACTATGTGGGGGCCGATCTCCCCCTCAATCACCACGAGCGGGGGGGGGCGCCACTTCTAATTGGTGGGGGCTGATGCCCTCCCCCCCACCCACCATTGGGGGGGGGGGTCAATCACCTCCTCCCCCTCCTCGCGCGGGGGGGGGGGTGTGGCTATTGCCTCCTCCCCCCCGTCCCCTCCGCATTTGTGTCGCTCGTGCCCCCCGCCCCATCGATCGGGTCACCCCCCCACCCCGTCCCAGGGTCCTCTTGGACCGACATAGCCAGCGGCTGGCCGACACCGCCTAGGGGTTCATTACGCGCGTGCCCTTCCCCCCAATCGCGCGTCCTAACCGCGTGGATCACGTACTTGTTTGGCTCGCCGCTGTGTGGGGTTTAATTAATAATTTCCACTAAGCCGTTGTGTCAACAAGGCGACCGCTCCCACAGCGGTCCGGATATTACGCGCGGTCCCCCCACCCACGCGTTTTCTCGGCGCGACGCTCGCGAGCGTCTCACAGCTAACACTGTGGTGCACACAGACACACGTGACACTAGAGCGTGTCTCACCGTTAACACTGCGGTGTGCACACAGACACACGTGACACTAGAGCGTGTCTCACAGCTAACACTACGGTGTGCACACAGACACACGTGACACTAGAGCGTGTCTCACCGTTAACACTGCGGTGCGCACACAGACACACGTGACACTAGAGCGTGTCTCACAGCTAACACTACGGTGCGTGCACAGACACGCGCCGGCGCGGGCAGCCGTTGATATTTTAATATGCGCGCGCGTCACACCCACACTGATTTATAGTCGCCCACACACCGTCGTACGCCGATCGCTGTCCCACCGCTCTTCACACGCACGCATGCACCACGCATCACAACGTCAGTCTGTGCTAAGATTTATTTCCCGGAGCGAATAGGGGACCCCTGTTTATGTCCCCCTCCAGCCAGCACCCTTCGGACAGCGCCTAACCTCCTATCACCTGGCCGTCGTGAAGTGCGTCTATCCTCCAAGCTCGAGCTGACTGCGAGCTGGGCTGAATTGCCCCCCCCCCCCCCCGTACCTACTTACCTCTTCAGCTGACCGATGGGGACTGGGGAAGATGCTCGCCTTGGAGACTTTGCCTGGCCGATCGTTTTCAGCTGCACTCTGCAGGCGTCGCACGGACGCTGAGGGCGGCTGGTTTCTCCACCACTTCAGGAGAGTTCTGATCAATCTGCCCCTCCAGCCTCCTTGTGCCCCAAAGCCCCTTAACCCCCGGGTCATCCTGCGCATCCAATCGAATCCTCTCTGCGGCCGTTTTTGAGGGGGGGGGGGTTGCGTCATCCCCCCCTCCCCTTCCCATTGTCTCTTTATCTGCGTTCCCCACCGTTGACTCACCGATAATCCCCTCGCTCCCTCCAACTTAAATCAACTCTTATATGCCGAGGGGCTTTTCCCTCCCACCCCACTGTTTACCCTGCCGCTGGGTGCTGGCCTTGAGGTCCCATCCCCCCGTGCTGTGTATGCTTCATCGCGGCCAGCCTGTAAAGCTTTATGCCCCCTTTTTTTGGGGGGGGGCCGCCATGTAATCCGGTCTGGGGGCTCAGCATGTGAGCATTTAGTGGGGCGTGCATGCGTGGGGGGGGGGGGGGTGCAAGGAGAGGGTAGCGCCGGCCGAGCTGCTCCACTGCGGTGGCACCACATAGCCCCCCGGGGTGTCCGTCCCCGTCCCGGGTTGGCTGGAGCACCTCGCTTGGGCCGCCCCCATGAGGTAGCGCCGCGGAGTCCGCGGGACTCGCCCGGTCCTTATTGCCGGTCTCGGGAATGGCGGCTCCGTTCCTTGGGGCTCCCACGGCGGTCTGCTTCTCCACTCCACAGCCTCCTCCCTCGTCATCTGTGGGCTGGGGAACAAACTCAGGAGCAGAAGGGTTTAGGGGCCGCCGTCCCCGCCGCCTCCTGTCCAGGCCGGGGCCTCCCAGGGGTTGGGGTCCCTCGGGGCCCATGTACGGTGCGAAACCCCCGAATATGGGGGGCGCGGGGATCCCGGGGTTTTGGGGTACTCGACTGGCGGGGGTCTCTCTCGCCGGGCTGCCCTCTATGGTTTTAATCGGCGGACGTTGACCACTGTCTCTCGGCCCCTCTCCCCGCCCTGGATCAGAACCGTCCAGGAGGAGATCTGCCGCACCACGGTCCAGGGTCCACGCCAGTAGGTGGTCAGTTTCCCCACCTGTCTGGCCCGTACGCGCGGGGTGTGCAGCCACACCTTAGAGCCCGCTGAGTGGAGGGGGGTTCCATGCGGGGCCGGGTGCCCTGCTCCTGCCGCTGCTATGCGGCCTCCCCCTGTTGGTAGGCCCAGCCGCGGGCCCCTTGCAGGGTTCCCATCAGGTGCTCTACGGGCTGGCTCCCTTCCTCCGGTTGTGGCGGGGGAACGCCGAACAACAGATCTGCTGGGAGGCGAGACTCACGAGCAAACATCATTAAGAACGGGGTCTGTCCCGTATATGTGTGTACCATGGTGGCGTAGGCGAACAGGGCTTATGGTAGGTCTTCGTCCCAATCCTGTTGATTGGCGGCCGCCATACATTTGAGCTTCCCAGCTAGGGTCTGGTTCATACGCTCCACCATCCCATTCGCCTGGGGGTGATACGCCGTAGTTTGGTCCTTCTGAATTCCGAACTCCCAGCACAGTGCCTGAAATAGCTCCGCCTCAAACTCACTACCCTGGTCAGTAATGACTCGTTCGGGGATCCCATGTTTAAGCACGTAATGTTATACAAATGCCCGGGCGACCACAAGGGCCATTTTATCTGGGATGGTCACCGCCACGGGGTAGCGCGTGAAATACTCTACCGCCACGAGGATGTACTGGTTGCCTCGGTGGGATCGTCCCTGTAGGTCGATCCCCATCAGCTGGTTTGTCCGACTGATGCGGTCTCAGGGGTACCTGGTACCGCGCCGGTTTCTGCCCACACTGCTGACAGGCCCGGCAGCCCTGTACCCAGGCGGCCACATCTTGCACCAATTTAGGCCAGAGATACTGGCGACGCATAGTCTCCCAAGTGCGCCGTTCCCCATCATGGCCCCCGAGCGGGTGGTCTTGCACCGGCCGCAGCAGCTGGGGCCGCGCCTGCGCGGGGACAGCTTCGGTTTGTTCCCTCACCACTCCATTCTCTACACACAACCGGGCATACAACCTGCTCCAGGGTCCCGGTAGGGCGATCTTTTTATCCCGCAGGGCCGCCTCCACCGCCGCCAGGTCCGGATCCCGCTGCTGGGTCTGTCTCAGCTGCTCGTCATCGAGGCCTGGGAACGCACAGCCGACGTCCTCTTGGATCCGACCGGGCGGGGTTGAGCGGCCCGTCGGGCTCCAGGATGTGGGCTCCATGGTCGCCGAGTGGTCCACTGGGTCCCTGGCTCCTTCTGCAGGGGTCTCTGTGGCACATACTGCACTTTCTCTCACCGGAGGGGGGTTAGTCTCAGCACGCTCCTGGGGGGCCGTTGCTTGTCGGCAGCGTCCCCCCATGAAGCACGGGCAGGCCTCCTCCACCCTCATCTCGGCGCACACCGCGGGCCGCCTTGACAAGGCGTTTGTGTGCGTCCGCCCGGCCCGGTACTCGATCTGCAGGTTGTATTCCTGCAGCTGCGCCAGCCATCAGGCCATCTGCCCCCGCGGTTCCTTGAATGTGAGGAGGAACTGTAGAGCATAATGGTCAGTGTGCACGCGACATTTCCTGCCGTACAAATACGGCCGGAACTACTTACATGCGAAAATTACGGCATACAGTTCCTGACGGGTCACGCAGTAATTCAGCTCGGCCCCGCTCCGAGTCCGGCTGGCGTATGCGATGACCCGCTCCGTCCCATCCTGCACCTGTGACAACACCGCGCCCAGCCCCCTGCTGCAGGCATCGGTGTCCAAAATAAAATCAGTGGTGGAATCGGGGAAAGCCAGGGTGGGGGTGTGGGTGAGGTGGTCTTTGAGGGTGGTGAAGGCCGTCTGGCAGGCCTCCGTCCACTGATAGGGGTTCTTAGGGGATGTGAGTTGGGTGAGGGGGCATGCAATCTCGCTGAATCCCTTCACAAATCGATGATAATAAGTGGCTAGCCCCAAAAATGACCTGATCTCCGTCAGGTTCCTTGGCCGTGGCCATTCCACTACAGCGCGCACCTTTTCCAGATCGGTGCGCACCCCTGCCTCGCTGACACGGTGTCCGAGGTACCCCATCTCACGCTGCGCAGGTAACACTTATGCGGCTTGAGCTTGAGATGGGCTACTCGCAGTCGTTGGAACACCTCTCACAGCCTGGACCAGTGCTCAGACAGAGATCTACTGAACACTGTCACGTCATCCAGGAAAATTTTCCCACTGTTCCCACTGTAAGCCCCGCATCACCAACTCCATCAACCGCTGGAATATCGCAGGCGCGTTAGTGAGTCCGAACAGGAGTACTCGGAACTCGAACAGTCCCATCGGGGTGGTAAACGCGGTCTTTGGCCGATCCTCCTCCGCCATCTCCACCTGCCAGTACCCGGACACTAGATCGAGGGTGGAAAAATACTGCGCCCCTGCGAGACTGTAAAATGTGCCAGCGATGCGGAGATGGGGAAGGCGTCGCCGAGGGTAACTGCATTTAACCTTCGATAATCGACGCAAAACCGGGTCGATCCATCCTTTTTCGTCACTAGTACAACCGGGGCAGACCAGGGGGTCGCCGAGGGCTGGATTATGTTATCACGGAGCATATCCACAACTGCCTTTTTGATCTGGGCCCGTTCAGGCGCGCCCACTCGGTATCCGGGGAGTTTGATGGGTCAGGCTGCACCGGTGTCAATTTGGTGCTTAACAAGGTCTGTCCGGCCCACATCTGAATCGTGCTCACTGAACATATCGGCGTACTCCCGCAATAACCCGCGCAGCTGATCGGCCTCCCCCTTAGGTAAATCTGCCTAAGGCACATGTAACGCATCACGCAAGGGGACGACCCCGGCTCGGGGAGTTGGGCCGACTCGCCAGGCCAGGTCCTGGTTGTCTTCGGGGCGACCGGGGTCCTCAGCCCAGAGTGCAAACACTGAGTCGTTAGAGTGGCGCGTGTGCATGGGGTGTACGGTGGCTACCGTGGTGCGTCGTCGTAGCATTGCCAGGGTACAATGTGGGTTGAACACCCGCATAAACAGTCGGCCCCCGTCTGCGTTGACCAGCGTGGGTGAACCCACAACTCCGTACCGCGCCGCCAACTCCGGGTGAGAAGTTAGCATTACCTCGCCCGATGGTCGGTGTGTGGGGTCAGTGGAGGGGGTTGCCACTGGCACCAGCATCTCGGCGAGCGGCCCGATGGTGACGGCCGACACCAGCGTAGCGGCCACGGGTGCAAAGTGGGGGCGATTCGGCTCGGGTCCCAGGAACGGAATCCGCTCCCCGCTGGCCTCCACGGTGGCGCATCGCTGGCGGGGCTGCACGTTGAGCCCCAGCTTTTCCAGGAGGTCTGTACCTGCGATACACTCATGGCACAACACACTCGAGACACAGAATTCCTGGGTGCACACCTGGCGTCCGAGATGGACTTCCAGGGTGACCCTCCCCAGCAGCCCCATCCCGGCTCCACTCGCTGTGTGCAGTGCGCGATCCGGGGCCTGCAGGCGGCCCACGTCAACCCCAAGCACGCTGCAGTGCGTGGCGCTCACGAGTGAGGCCACCGCCCCCGTGTCCAGCAGAATTCGGGTGCGCCGGCCGCTCATCTGCCCTTCTACCAGCGACGTGGCTCCTGTGATTCCCGCCACCAACTCCTGTAGCCAGTCGCCAGAAGTCACCGCGTTCTTGGGTGTTGTTGCCAGAATCTGTGTGGAGGTCACTCGCTCGCAATTATTGTCTTTTTGTGTTGGGACCGTGTCGATTGCACCCCTAGTTGGTCCACTCCCTAGGGGGCGTTGAAGTTAAACCCTGGCGTGTGTCTAGCGCGGGCGATCTGAGGACAGTCTCTCACGAGATGCCCTCGACGGTCGCACAGGTAACACGCTCGGGGGAGGGTGGCGGCCCTGTAGGAGCCCCGCCGCCCTCTCCCTATTTCCCCTCCAGTACGCCGCTGCCCAGACTCTGCCTCTAGTCGGGTCACTCTCCCAGTTAGCCCTCCTACCTCGGCCTGGACCGTCTCCACCGCAGTCTGCAGCGTAGTCATATGTGCCCGTACTTGGGCTACCTTGTTGTCTACTTGGGTCACCCTTTCACCTACTTGGGTCACCTTGTTGTCTATCCCCCCGATGCCCGTCTGTATCCCCGCTACCCAGCCCGGGGTTGTCTCGCGGGGTCCCGGGGGCTCCCTTACCCGTCCCCTTACCGTCCTGGCGAGCTCCTCCTCCTCCTCCTCTTCCTCCTCTGGGAGCAGGCTCGCGATGGCGTGCTCTCGTCCCAGCCCCCGAAGCAGTGCGCGCTCACTAGAAAGTCTCTCACATTTACGCGCGCGCACGACAAGGGCGTGAAAGGAGAGACGTGCACAACTTACGTCGGGCTGCCACCACGAGGTGCGAGCCAAGTACCGCTGGGTCTTCTCGGCGGCGAGGTCCTCAATTACCTCAGTCGTGTACCCCGGGCGTGCGATCTGTGTTAGCGCGCGCACGTCCTTGGCATAGTTACGAAAGTCCTCGCCGGATTGGCGGCGGCGTGCCTCTAAGGCTGCCTTTGCCTCCTCCTCATCACACGCACCGAAGCGCAGGTCAAGTCGGCGCATCAACTCTTCTCACTGGGTTTGCGCGCTTGCGGGTAGGGCCTCCACAAAGTCAGCTGCCCGCCCATCCAGATTCATAGTAAGTTGGCGTAACGCCTGCGCGTCCGTCCAGCCATTAATATCTTTAGCCCCGTTGATGTTGCGGGCAAACGCTTTCCATGAAGGGGTCCCCTGGCCGGTGAACACATACCTTATTTTCGCATGGAGTACCACGCATTTCTCCCGTGGGGATGTGGGGGTTCGTACCACTTCTGACACCAATTTGTGGGGGCTAATGCCCCCCCCACTCCCCACTATGTAGGGGCCGATCCCCCCCTCCCTCACCATGAGCGGGGGGGGGGGGCGCCACGTCTACTTGGTTGGGGCTAGTGCTCCCCTTTCACTCCCCATTAGGTGGGGACCGACCTTCCCCTCACCCACCACGGGCAGGGGGGGCGAACATGTGGAATATGTTGTCTCAAAGTGATGGGGTTCATTGTACCACAAAAAGTGGTATATGCGCTGGTAGTCTAAAAGCCTCGCTGTGTCATGTGGGATCGCCAAGTAAAAGTTAATCTCTCTCCTTTGAAATCGAGTCATTATCCAAAACGTCAGCATAAAAAAAAATTATTGACAAGGCATTCTTAATCATCAATGTGGTGAGTGCTATTTGAGTAGTACCTGTGCACCACTGTAAAACCAGTTCCTTCATTTATCACAACTTGTGTCAGAGCCACAACGTCTGGTCGGGTGCTGTGCGTGTATGGCAAATATTTACAGTACTATACTGGGCAACATCTGCCATGAAACCAGCAAGTAAAGCAGTAAAAAAACCCAATAATGTTACACAAGAAATAGCTACTTATGAGTCTGTTGCCCTATGACGCAGCAATCTTGTCATGAAATCAACACGTAAAAATAAGTAAAACTTCCAAACTATAAAGAAAACTAAATATGATTATTTTCAACATTGCAATTTAGGAGATAACTGTTGAAGGGAGCGGGGCAAAGATTCGTGGTCAAGCTGTAGGAAATATTTAGTCTAAGAGAAATAAGAACTTGAAACTATCTCATTAGACCTCCTTTGCCAGTACCAACATATAATAGGGTTTTTCCCCTTTTTTCTGGCACCAAAACTGAAACCTTTTTTACAAGGATTCATGTCTGCATTAACCACAATACTTGCAGTCAAAATGCAAACAAAAAACATACTCTGATAATATATGCATTGTCCTTGAAACTGATTGGCCTATGGCGCCCCCCAACAAACACAGCCTGTGGAACCCCCAAACAACCACAGCTTGCGGTGGCCCTGAACAACTACAACCTGCGGCACCCCCAAACAACGACAGCCTGCGGCGGCCCCCAACAGACTGGTCAAGCAAATCCTTACGATTCACTGGCACAACGTGCGGTGGGCCTTCATCCAGCAGTGGATTTAAGCACCAAAAAACCTCGAGTACTAATGTAATGGACAGAGCGCGGCTCTGCCTCAGGGCAGCAGCGGAGAGAGCACGGCTCTGCCTCAGGGCAGCAGTGGACAGAGCGCGTCTGGCTCCCTCACGGCAGCAGTGGAGAGAGCGCGGCCCTGCCTCAGGGCAGCAGTGGACGGAGCACGGCTCTGCCTCACTCTCACTCACCCGTCTCCTCTGAGCTGCATGCGATTGTGTGTGAGTGTGAGTGAGCTGTGTGTATTAGTGAGCCGTGTTTGAGTGAGTGAGCTGTGTGTATTAGTGAGCCGTGTGTTAGTGAGTGAGCTGTGTGTATTAGTGAGCCGTGTGTGAGTGTGAGTGAGCTGTGTGTATTAGTGAGTGAGTGTGTGAGTGAGTGTGAGTGAGCTGTGTGTATTAGTGAGCCGTGTGTGAGTGTGAGTGAGCTGTGTGTATTAGTGAGCCGTGTGTGAGTGAGTGTGAGTGAGCTGTGTGTATTAGTGAGCCGTGTTTGAGTGTGAGTGAGCTGTGTGTATTAGTGAGCCGTGTGTGAGTGAGTGTGAGTGAGCTGTGTGTATTAGTGAGTGAGTGTGTGAGTGTGAGTGAGCTGTGTGTATTAGTGAGCCGTGTGTGAGTGAGTGTGAGTGAGCTGTGTGTATTAGTGAGCCGTGTGTGAGTGAGTGTGAGTGAGCTGTGTGTATTAGTGAGCCGTGTGTGAGTGAGCTGTGTATTAGTGAGCCGTGTGTGAGTGAGTGTGAGTGAGCTGTGTGTATTAGTGAGTGAGTGTGTGAGTGTGAGTGAGCTGTGTGTATTAGTGAGTGAGTGTGTGAGTGAGTGTGAGTGAGCTGTGTGTATTAGTGAGCCGTGTGTGAGTGAGTGTGAGTGAGCTGTGTATTAGTGAGCCGTGTGTGAGTGTGCTGTGTGTATTAGTGAGCCGTGTGTGAGTGAGTGTGAGTGAGCTGTGTGTATTAGTGAGCCGTGTGTGAGTGTGAGTGAGCTGTGTGTATTAGTGAGCCGTGTGTGAGTGTGAGTGAGCTGTGTGTATTAGTGAGCCGTGTGTGAGTGAGTGTGAGTGAGCTGTGTGTATTAGTGAGTGAGTGTGAGTGAGCTGTGTGTATTAGTGAGTGAGTGTGTGAGTGAGTGTGAGTGAGCTGTGTGTATTAGTGAGCCGTGTGTGAGTGAGTGTGAGTGAGCTGTGTGTATTAGGGAGCCGTGCTTCTCGGGTCTCCGAGGTGCGGGGCGCACCACAACACGAAGTGGGCAGCTCGCGGTCACGTGATGCACTTCAACCAATACGGGGGCGTACATGTTTGGGAGGGGCGCACCTCTGGTTGGCTGCTTGGTCGCGGTCACGTGACACACTTAAACCAATCCGTGCCGCGTTAATCACAGTCACAGAATGACAGAAGGACAGATCTGGGATATTATATATGTATAATCATTGCACTCACACTTTTAGTCACCAAGTGTGGCCCATTTTAAAGACCTAATTAGGATTCACATGTTTTTTCTACAGACTGGCCTCTCCAAAATAAGAATGTAGAATTTCCATTGCTCTCTCTGGGCTGTCAACAAAAGTCATTACAGCTCTCTGATGCATTTTTGGGTTGTACTTCTCATTGCTGAGCATGGTTCCTCATGTTTTTCTCCATGCGCTGAGAGCTTCCTAACTGTGGACACCTATGCAGTAGAAATAATAAGTGCCAAATGCGTATTTGACCATGGAAGCACTTTTAATGTAGTTGAGCACGCAAATCAGATACCTATACAACTGTGCCTTTACAACTGTGCTAAAACCATGGAACTATAAAGGCAGTCATGTGAACCTGCATGTGGATGTTTATATTAAACGTGTGCCAACATCATATATCTCAATGTCCTGTAATCTGGTCGATGTATTTTTAGAGCAAAGTGCCGAACGAAGCAAAGAACCGAACGACTGAGCAAATTAGTTTATTTTTATAAGAATATAATGAGGGAGAGAGGGATGTTAAAGATCCCGTGATATAATTTGCAAGAGCAGGCCATTGTGTGCTGGCATTATTTTCCAAATATGGCAAATTTGAAACATTACCCACAGATTACTCTATTGGAATATACATCATGGCCTCGACTGAAGAAAAAAAACAATGCAAGACCCTCATGCAAAAGAGTCACGGCACTCAGTGAATCTTTCCTGCACAAACATAAAAAATACACTTACAATGGGGAGGGTGTTTGTGCAAATTGTAATCTCATGTTTTACGAGTAAATTTTTATAGAGTGATAATATATTTCATACCAGAGCACATACCGTACAGGTCAACTATTATTTACTTTCCAAAAATTGCTTTAATGCTGCATAGTTTAAGTTTACTTGAAACATTAGCAGCAGTGCAACATTACATTAAATATAGTTCAGTTTTAAGTCAAGGAGAAATGGCACTGCAACCGAAAGTTAAACTTTGGAGATATTTCACAGTTTAGTCTCCTCGAGCTTGGCGACTTGAATTACGGAACCTTTCAAGAATGATGTGTCGATTGGGGTGCCATTGCTTCTCAAGTAAATTGAATGTGATTTTATAATGCTACTGTTTCAACAAAACGTAAATTACGTAGCAGTAAAGCCGTTTGTGGAAATTAAATAATAATGCACCTGTTCGGTATGTGCTCTGGAATGGAAAAAATGTACCCATAAAGCATAAGATTACAAATTGCACAAACGCCCTCCCTTTGTACTATTATGTTCATACTCTTTGGTTCTATTCGGTAAAGTCACGTAACAAACAACAAAAAATAAAAAATTCACGACGTTTCGGCCACAGCACAAGTGGCCTTCATCAGGTGAAGGGACCGTGCTGTCATGAGGACAGCGTTGGAGTGAAAACAGCCAAGCCCAGGTCGCGTCCTTTAAGCTGTGTGGGAGGAAGAAAAACGCTTGACAAAGGAATTAGTATAGAAATGAGCACGATATACGTAGGAGGTGTATGGGCCATGATGGACCAGGAGCGGGTGGGGACCATAACGGACCAGCAGCAGGGGGGGGGGGGGGAGTAGAGTGAGTGAGTGGAGTGAGTGAGTGGAGTGAGTGAGTGAGTGGAGTTAGTGGAGTTGAGTGAGTGGAGTGAGTGGAGTGAGTGAGTGGAGTGAGTGGGTGAAGTGAGTGAGTGGAGTGGAGTGAGTGAGTGGAGTGAGTGAGTGAGTGGAGTGAGTGAGTGAGTGGAGTGAGTGAGTGAGTGGAGTGAGTGGAGTGAGTGGAGTGAGTGAGTGAGTGGAGTGAGTGAGTGGAGTGAGTGGGTGGAGTGAGTGGGTGGAGTGAGTGAGTGGAGTGAGTGAGTGGAGTGAGTGAGAGGAGTGAGTGAGTGGAGTGAGTGGAGTGAGTGAAGGGGACCAGACTGTCCAGAGGATAGCGCTGGAGTGCACACAGTCAAGCTCAGACCGCGACCTCTAAGCTGTGTGAGAGGAAGCCGAGCGCCCTGACAAAGGAATTAGCATAAAAGTTAGCATTTCATTGGCGGACTTAGAATGAAGGACGATGTACTGGGGGGGAGCATGTGCAGACAGGCGAGGGGGAGAGGGGGGAGCCCACATATTGATGGTGTGAAAAGGGAATTTAAGCAGCTGCGAAAGTTTGGGATACCACTACTTAAAAAATATACTGTACCATTGAAAATTAGCTTAAAGTTTGGTTTGATTCAGAACATCTTTCCAATGGTTGCTTAATTTGAAACCATCCTCTCGGTTGAAATTGTGTCTGTGTTTGTAAATCTGAATTGCCTCGTGAACAAATCTCTGATAAAAACCCGTGGGTTTTCAAAGAATCTTGGTATCGGAGAAAATTATATCGTGATCACCCACAGTGTTGTAACAGTGATCAGCTACGGCAGAATAATTCGTTCTGCCGTGTTTCAAATCTGATTTGTGCTCGCGGATTCGGTCAGAGACATGTTGTTTCGTCTCCCCGATATAGCAGTCACCACAGGTGCAGATCAATTTGTAAACTCCGAGGTACTATAAGTCAGGAATGACATCCTTCACGGAAAGGATCAGGTCACGGATTTTGTGTACTGTATTGAACCGGACCAGGATCTTGTGTTTGTTTAGGATTTTGGAGATCTTTTTAGTAACGCCTGCTATATATGGTAGTGTGATGGTTTTGATCGGAGTATCAAGTGGTTGTTTCTGTATGGAGGGAGCGACAGCTTGGTGGATGGTACAGTCAGAGTATCCATTCCTTTTTAGGACCAGATGTACATGTTATAATTCACTGGTCAGGTGGTGTTGGTCCGAAATGCAATGAGCCCTATGGTATAACGTTTTGATGAGAGAATTCTTGTGTTGGGTGGTAGTCGGAATCAGGTTTCAAGTAGGAATCTGTGTGGGTGGGTTTCCTGTAGACAGAATGTCCCAATGAGCCATCAAGTCTCCTCTCAAACAGAACATCCAAGAATGGCAGCTTGCCATCTTTCTCCACTTCCATGGTGAATTTGATGGTGGGGTGTCTAGAATTAATGTGGTTTAGGAAAAGGTTCAAAACCAGGAGGCCATGTGGCCAAATGACGAAAGTGTCGTCTACATATCTCTTCCACAGGGAAGGTATGAGGGTGGAAGTCTGGATGGCGTCTGATTCAAATTTCTCCATGAAAATATTGGCTATCACTGGTGACAAGGGGGATCCCATGGGGGTACCCTCATTTTGTTTGTAGAAGGAACCATTCCAAGTAAAGTAGGTATTGTTGAGGCAGTGCCTAACCAGTGGAGGTGTATCGGGTCTAGTCCATGTTGGACCAAATTTTCAATTATTTCAATGGTATCAGGTACTGGGACCTTGGTGAACAAAGAGACCACATCGAAGCTGACAAGGATATCGTCAGGGGACAGTACAACGTCTTTGACCATAGAAACCAATTGGGCTGAGTTAAGTATTGCTGAGGCGGTCTTGCCAGTGAAAGGAAGCAAGGTATCTGACAGAAAACGGGCTAGTCTATAGGTAGGGGAGTTGATAGTGGATATGATGGGTCATAGTGGGGTGCCTTCTTTATGAATCTTGGGAAGACCATAGAATCTAGGGGGTCTTGCAGCAGAAGGTTTTAGGGAGGGACGTTTAGTTGGGTCGATTAGGGAGGTCGAACTTGTGATCATCTTGTTGGTTTTTATCGCTAGGCTATTAGTAGGGTCATTTTTTGATTTTTGAGTAACTTCCATCGTTGAGCAGATTCTGGATTTTGTTGTTGTATGACTCTTTATCCATGAGTATATCACTTCTGTTTTTTAAAATTTTCCGCCGTAGTTGATCACTGTTACAACACTGTGGGTGATCACGATATAATTTTCTCCGATACCAAGGTTCTTTGCAAACCCACGGGTTTTTATCAGAGATTTGTTCACGAGGCAATTCAGATTTACAAACACAGACACTATTTCAACCGAGAGGATGGTTTCAAATTAAGCAACCATTGGAAAGATGTTCTGAATCAAACCAAACTTTAAGCTAATTTTCAATGGTACAGTATATTTTTTAAGTAGTGGTATCCCAAACTTTCGCAGCTGCTTAAATTCCCTTTTCACACCATCAATATGTGGGCTCCCCCCTCTCCCCCTCGCCTGTCTGCACATGCTCCCCCCCAGTACATCGTCCTTCATTCTAAGTCCGCCAATGAAATGCTAACTTTTATGCTAATTCCTTTGTCAGGGCGCTCGGCTTCCTCTCACACAGCTTAGAGGTCGCGGTCTGAGCTTGACTGTGTGCACTCCAGCGCTGTCCTCTGGACAGTCTGGTCCCTTCACTCACTCCACTCACTCCACTCACTCACTCACTCCACTCACTCCACTCACTCACTCACTCCACTCACTCACTCACTCCACTCACTCCACTCACTCACTCACTCCACTCACTCACTTCACCCACTCACTCCACTCACTCACTCCACTCACTCCACTCACTCACTCACTCCACTCACTCACTCCACTCATTCCACTCACTCACTCCACTCATTCCACTCACTCACTCCACTCACTCACTCACTTCACCCACTCACTCCACTCACTCAGTCCACTCACTCCACTCACTCCACTAACTCCACTCACTCACTCCACTCACTCCACTCACTTACTCACTCCACTCACTCACTCCACTCACTCACTCCACTCACTCACTCACTCCACTCACTCACTCCACTCACTCACTCCACTCACTCCACTCACTCACTCCACTCACGCACTCCACTCACTCCACTCACTCCCCTCACTCACTCTACTCCCCCTCCCCCGCTGCTGCTGGTCCGTTATGGTCCCCACCCGCTCCTGGTCCATCATGGCCCATACACCTCCTACGTATATCGTGCTCATTTCTATACTAATTCCTTTGTCAAGCGTTTTGCTTCCTCCCACACAGCTTAAAGGACGCGACCTGGGCTTGGCTGTTTTCACTCCAACGCTGTCCTCATGACAGCACGGTCCCTTCACCTGATGAAGGCCACTTGTGTTGTGGCCGAAACGTGAATTTTTTTATTTTTTGTTGTTTGTTACGTGACTTTACCGAATAGAACCAAAGAGTATGGATCCTTGCAGTCACGAAAGCTTTAAATCTAGAATATTATGTTCATGTTTGTTTGTGCAGGAAAGCCTCACCGAGCCTCGTGACTATTTTCCATGAGGGTCCTGCCAAGTTTTTTTTAGTGGGGGCCACAGTATATATTCAAATGGGATAATCTGTGGGTAATGTTTCAAATGTGCCATGTTTAGACAATAATGCCGGCACACAATGGCCTGCTGTTGCAAATGATATCACGGGATCCTTAACACCCCTCCCTCAACACGATTAATTTCTCAGCTTATTTTCTGGTAAATTAAATAATAGTTGACCTGTTTAGTACACACATTTACTTGTGCATATACATGGGTACTAATAAGTGTTTTTATACAGGATCATCATTCACGCAAATTGCATCTCACAGCACTGCACAATCCACAACACATGGAGATGTGTATATATGAATTCGTGTTGGCCAATTATTGCGTTTTTATACACGTCGAAGGAAACCGGAGCGCTCGGAGAAAATCCACGTGTGCGATGGGGAAACACTCTATCCCATACAGATTGAATAGATGTAGATTAGTCTACACTTCGCTGTACTGATTTATTTTGACGAGCCAGGGTATGGGACCTTGACACCCACAGGAAGGAAGTTTGTATCATTCACCAACCCTCTCTTCCACAAGACTGCTAACAATAATACGTAATACATAGCAAGACGGCGATGCTAGATAGTAAAAATAATATTCCACATTACTTATCTTATCCATGAAAAACGTGAATTGGACGAAGTTAGCACCTGGGGAAACTACGTAGGGGTTACTCCTCTTATCTGTCGAGAACATGGACAAAAAGGAAAATGTGGAAGAGGTGTAGAGTAGGGGTGCAATCCCATCAAGAGTAGCAGCATTGGCATGAGTCACAGCACGATGATGATATCCATCATCGTTGGCATCTTCATCATTATCCTCTTATGAAAAATAAAATACACAAATTGTATGATTTAGCACCCACTACAACCACCTATGGGGTGGCCGCTGTTACTGAAAAAATGTGGATAATGGACATAAGCTACAACTAAACTATTGCACAGTAATACCTCGATGCGTATATCCGACAAAACGAAGTTGCGGTAAAACAAATTTTTGATTTATTCCCATCATTTTGCACAGAAATAAAAAACACACTGAAATAAATAATGCACGTTTCTATATAAATAAAACAATGCGATTATAATAGGATATGGATTCTTGAGCGTTGCCTATCGCGATGGTCATTGAATGTTTGTTTACATTCGTCTCGGCCAATCAGCGCACTCCCCACAACTAAATCCAGATCCCTTCTCCCATCGAAGCCATGTACGGACTCTACGGTGTTTGGTGGGCAATGCAACCTTATGACTGCACGTAAAACTACACTGGTGAATAGTGAATATATTTTACAGTTAACTATGTTTATTTCCTTTATGTCAGTTTTTTTATACTGTGTAGTATAAAATGTATTATTTTCTTTACAAAATTGTCTTTACGTAGAAGGGAAACGTGACTTTACCGAAAGAACCAAGAATATGAATCCCTGCAGTCACGAAAGCTTTAAGTCAAAATTAAAAAAAATTGTCTTTGTTTACAATATGAATGGTAAGATGTGAAGTTATTATAAGATGACATGGTAAGTTACGAAGGCTGGGAACGCATCCTCAGTACTAATGTTATCAGTAATTCAATATACGAAACTTTCCTATACAAAAGCTCTAGGGAACCCATCTCCTTTGTATATCGAGGCATTACCGTATTCACCAGGTAAACCCACTGAGATATCTGCTCCTTTTCAGAGACGACCTGCCCAAGCATGATCGCTCATTGAAGTGGGAATGTATATTACCCCAGTAATCTAAACGCATGTTTCTAAACGTGCAGGGCAAAACCGGAAGGCTCGAAGAAAAAAAATCAACAGGACCACGTGCGGAGCATCGAAACTCCAAATATATCATAACAATGACAAGAGCACCCTCCTGTGGCTAATATGTGAATGTGCACACAGAGCTGCCGTGCTTTAACAATAGCGAGGGGCACTCTTAGCGGGTCTCAAAATATTGGGTTCAGCATGGCCAATCAGCAACGCTTTGGCATTAATCGGTAGTAGTGCCACCGGCTTTCCAAAATGAACTGAGACAGCACAGCTTACAGCACAGCTGTCTGAGTTCACTGAAGCCTCATATATAAGTCACAATGAGCTCGTTGCTAACTTGCCGAATACATGTATGATTCTTCCGCTTTCAGGACGTTCACAATGTCCACTTCAAACCAAATGACATCACCCTGTACTATTATTGTTGTATTAACATTTACACAAACCCACATTTCACCTCCAATATATATAAAGCATATTTCCCCCTATTCACGTAGATTTCGATTTCACTATTTTGCAGAATTATTGCAGATAACCACGACACGGGGCACTGACAAAGAACACGGAGGACTGGGAATGACTATATAATATGGATCGATGCATGCAGGAAATTACGCCAAGGCAAATAAGAACACATATTAGAGCACGTATGAACGAAAGACACCTTCGCGACTATTACAAACAAGTGGGCTTGACCATCACATACCCGAATAAAGGATCGCGAAACGAGACTGGTGACAGAATGGCTGCCCAAGGAGGGAGCATGCACAACAAGATAACCACAGAGGCGCATTCTGGAATTGCAAGAGGATAAGGGAATGGCAAAGGCATGAGGCACAGTGGTAAAGGCTGTTCAGTGAGCAGGCGGTGCAACTGCACTGAGTTCCATTAGCAGGAGTGGCCTAGGCACCAGGCTAAGAATGGCATGGAGGGTGGCCAGGGGACCCCGTTTCATTATTTGCACCATAGCCATTTGTTGAGCACTGGTGAGGAACTCTTTATTCAACGGTGGATAGGTGATGGAATGTTGACGATTGTTTATATGTATGTATGTTGAACTTATAATCTTAGTCACGTTGAAGGGAAACAACAAAATAATAAAATATATATTTTTTACCGAAAGAACTAAGAATATGAATTACTGCAGTCACGAAAGCTTTAAATCAAAATTTATGTTGAACTTATTTAGCACCGTATGTAGCCAACATGTTAATTGGAGGTGTGGGGGAAGGACAAACGTAACACTAACAATCAGTTTTAAAGGAATGCGTTAAATCAATCTAGACTTCAAAGTTCATAGTTCCAGTGGCTTCCTAATATTGCGATGTCTTTGTAAATGAACATAGAAATTAATCAACATGTCTAGATGCTGCTGTGATGTAGCAGTGCACTGGACTTGCAATCCAGAGGTTGCCAGCTCCATCTCCCAGCGCAGCAGTTGAAATAATGTGCAGATTTATCAAATCGGTCCCGCCTCTGTCCACCCAGCAAAATAAATTAGTACGCCACGGTCGATCGGCGGATCACACGTGGTGTGTCTGGGTACTCCCACTTCTTCAAAGATGTCTGGCCGGCATGGAAAAGTAGGCCAAATACCCTCTAGAAGGACACTCTAGAGCCCCCTTTAGTGGACGACCTCTTATCTGCAGTCACGCAATTACTGGGCATCACTTTTACCTTTAAGTTATAATTGCCACCACCACTGGCAGATGCTGAATGAGGCTGTTGTTACATTACGCCAATACTGTATGTTATTGCACTGCATGATTGATTCAGGTTTCTGGTGACCTCGGCTGTCTGAGGCGCTAGAGTTAAGGCTGTTTAATTAATAACTTGAAGCATAAAAAAAACTAAGTTAGGCATACATCTCTGCACAACTGTGTTTACAACGAGCAAGCAACTTGTAATTGCAGGGCCACAATTCCACCCACAAAAACTGTGCGTGCCTTGCTCAGGGAGTCTGACAACGTCAAGTGTTTTCGGTAACTGCTGCCTGCCACTAACATTTGCAAGGTCAGAGGTCGCTGGGTGGCTCAGATGATTAACGCGGGGCGCATGCAGGGATATTTTAACTGAGCTTGCACCGCTGAGTCTCCAACAACAAACACAACGTACAAGCAGGGTTTCAAGCGCATTTGAGTTATAAGGATTCAGCTCAGACAATGATGGTCGTAAGGTAGCAAAAAATTAAAGGTTCAGCTCTGTAATTACTCTTTGGTTCTATTCGGTAAAGTCACGTAGGTAAAAAAATAAAACAACAAAAATCACGTCGTTTCGGCCACAACACAAGCGGCCTTCATCAGGTGAAGGGACCAGGCTGTCTCGAGGACAGCGCTGGAGTGAAACACAGCCACGCTCAGACCGCGACCTTTAAGCTGTGTGCGAGGAAACAAGGTGCCTTGACAAAGGAATTAGCATAAAAATGAGCATTTGATTGGCCGACTTAGCATGATGAAGGCCGCTTGTGTTGTGGCCGAAACGTCGTGATTTTTGTTGTTTTATTTTTTACCTACGTGACTTTACCGAATAGAACCAAAGAGTATGGATCCTTGCAGTCACGAAAGCTTTAAATCTATAAAAGCTCTGTAATTGCTTGTTCATGCCACTGCTGGCAGAAGGGCCTCATTATAGGAAGTTATAGAGAGCCTCTCTAAAGGGTATTTGGCCAACTCTTCCATGCTGGCCAAACGTCTTGGAAGAGTTGGCAGTGCTCACATTTTACCCCACCACACGCAACCTGCCGATCGACTAACATCAGTGTACCCTTTGATACCACTGGGTGGGACAGGAGCAGGACTCTTTAATAAACGTTGCCCATTGCTTCAACTGCCATGCCAGGAGAACAAACCGGCGGCCTCTGTATTACAACCCCACTGTGCTAACTATTACACCACAGCAGCATACCACCGATGCTCGCAAACAAGTTAAATACATCTCAAGTGAAGTCCAGCTGCAATGACTAATTCAGGAAGTAGGGACAATGATTACCACCACTTCGCTGCTAATCCCTACATCGCGCGGTGGCAAGGGAGGGCCAGTGCGAGCTGGATGTGGCCCCCACACATGTCAGCTGAGCAGGAGCAGCAGCGGCCTCTCTGTGCTGGAGATTATTGGCAACAATGAGCAGGATCCCACTCTTGACTCGCTGGGGGGCCTCAGTGGCGCGACGTTGCTCTGCTGTGGCCCACTGGAGCAGGCACTGCAGGTGTGTGGCAGGCTAAGAATTAGGCATTGGGTAGCTCCATCAGATGAATGCTTTCCCTCGCTCTACACAGAAGTCGATGTGTTCCAATAAAAGGGCGCACAAAGTAAACCCGCGCGAGACAGCTGCCTTACGAGTAGCGCATGCAGTACCCAAACAATGTTGTTCCATGTCCGACCGCACAGTCGCATCTGAGTGGCTTCAAACTACATGCTGCATGGTGAATTTTGGGTTGAAATCGTTCAGCTGCTTTAATGCAAAATCGCACAAACCAAATCCGCGTAACGCGAGGGAAGGCTGTACTTATAATATGGACGTTAGCAGGACAAGACGCGACAGTGAGCAGTGGGACCCAAGGAAAGGACATAGAGAATAATACAACCCCAATTATTGTGAGCAAAGCCCATCCCTAGAGACATCTGGTGACATTGTGAGTGACTCAAGCCAACATCACATCCTTCAGTTGATTCAAGGTGACTTATCATTATAAGTATACACGCATAACTCGTGAATAAAAAGTTCCACTTCCCATTGTGTGTGTGTGCATGACGTGCCAACATAATGACGAGCAGTTCCGGATTATCCTCGTAGCAAAATGTAGCTGCATATGCTACAGGCCCCCCACTTTCAAGGGCCCTGCGCTAAATGCTTTCAAGCTATCAATTCCGGTTCAGTGAATCTGCACTTGCTCTATTACTATAGTACTATACTGCCTTCAGCTTTTATGAACGACTGGGTGTTTAAGGTTAGAGATTTGTCGTATTATCTGGCTGTATAGCGAATGAACAAATACAATTACTTTACTATGTACGTTAAAAATGTGTGTTTTAATATCTATGTTTTATTTTAATTTAATTTAGGCCCCGCACTAGCTTAATCCGACACTGATCACGAGCGTCATTGTGGAGAATATAAATAACAAAATTAATAAGTAGATAATGTCTCCTTAACATATTCGTCCATCAGCGTTCAAAAATTAAAGGTATTTCTTACACAACCCATCAACCACACAGACCTCTGGACGTGCATAATTTCAGCAGAATGTTTTCAAGACGAGCAAACTCTGCTTTAATTCTGCAAGTTGCCATGCATTCTGTGCCAACCCATGTTTACAACGCGTGTGATAATACCAACGTAATAATGGCCTTTATTTAGCCGAGAAATAAAATTGCTTTGGTCTCAAGATTTTCTTGTAGGATGGTGAAATGGGATGTTCGGTCAATTGCTTTAATGCGTGCTTGGCATGTGAGGGGGGAGGGGGGGTTCACAGAACACAGAACCTCACAGATACGAGGGGTAATACGTAGATGGATTCAAGAATTAATTGATGTACTAACACTCATTAACCTCAGCCCAAGTCGAGGCAGTCTCCTATGCGAGTACTAATCAGGTTCAACTGTGGCTCAGCTTCCGAGATCTTATTAGATTAGAGAAATACTGTACGGGGTGATTTTGGTCACGATACGTTATAGATTAGTTTGATCCTTTGAACCTGAAACTGGAATAAATAAATTGGAACAATGCAGACGGTTTTGCATTGCCATTTGTTATTAAAATGGCAGCATTTTTTGTTTGTTACCAATTGTCCATTTGGAAATGCTTAAAGTAAAAGAATTGAAGGTGAAAATCCACATTCCTATGGTGGACACCATTCTCTCCAAAGGACAGACATACTTAACTGTTTTAAAAGTAGCGGCCATGTTATTCCATCCAAGAGAGATGATGATGAGTCGATGACTAATCAGGATTTTAACTCCAGACATTCTCTATTTTGAGATGAACAGCCTTCCACTTTACTTGCTGATAGTACCGTGCAATATAAAGGTGATCCATTAAAAAAATTTCTAAATGATTTCTAATGACCATATGACTTTCATCTCAACCAGCAATTTATTATGGTGAAATCGATTACTATATCTTAGAGCAGAGAGTGTTAAAGATTAAGGAAACATTCAGTTCGGTGGACGATGTGTAGAATCTTTCATAAAAAAAGTTGTATTCTCTCTGTGTCCCTTTTATTTGTCGGGTATAGATAAATGGATCACCCTGATCCATTTATGTTTTTGTATCACCTTGCATATTAAGAATCTATAAATTCACTCCCATCAATTTAGCAAAACGTTCTTATTTGGAATCACAAATCAAATCAAGGATAGATCGTCTGATTTATTTTGTAGCTCGTGAAAAATGTCATTGAGACAGAGATATTATACCCATAGCAATCTATGCAATGCATTCTTACACAATGAATGCACGTATTATGCGCACAAGCAGACCCGCAGTTGAGTAGACTGGTCAGCAGATGGCACCAAGATTCCTTGACAGAGGCTTGTGAATAATGCCACTTGCCAGCTCGTGACAGCCACCCTCCAGCAATAAGACCCCCTAAGGATAACCCATAACCCAGAGCAATGTGTCACAGTCGGGACCACAGGTGATCTGTGTGTCAATCAACTCAGTTAACCCAAAATGTCCCCATGATCTCGTGACAGCATGACGTCAACACCCCACATCGCCTCAAACAGCACATAAAACACTGGCAATACTGTACCACCACTACTACATAGTGGCAATAGGGAATATTTTTTTTGTTATACACTTTAGAACTTTGCAGTTAATTATGATATGGGGAATCTAATGTACACAATATGAATACTATATGATTTAGTCTTCCTTACTATAATGTGCCGAGTAATTAATTGTATGACTAGTGTGCAGTATTCTGTTTCATGAAAAACAAATTCAACTGCATACATAGAGCAAAACGGTATTCTTTAAAAAGCTGCGGTTTCTTTTGAAAGTTAAATATCGTGGCAGCAGGTGGGTAACCTATTGCGAACCTAATCTCCATCAGTAACACAGATCCTAAAGTAGTAGGTGATTGACAGGAGGCTTAAGACTGCCAGCTGTAATCAGAGGGAAAGACAGAAGGATATTAAGTTCCCGAGTTTAGCAGTGTCGGGTATGACGGAGGATGGAGGAAAAGCTGATCACCAGAGAAACGGAATATGGATGGTGAGACAGAGATGCACAGCAAGAGTAGTTCAACAGACACGTGGCATAATCTACGAGATTTCAAAAGAGCTTTCATCATAGAAACACGAGTAGAAGAGGCGACGGGAGGCAACAGAGCGATATTGAGATACAGGAAAGAGATATAGGCAATAATATTATCTCGTGAAACCACAAGATCAAGCATTTGTTAAAATAATATCTACACACTTCTAAATTTGCCAACATTATCAACAAGGCCCACTGTCTATCCGCCGCTGGACAAAGGCCACATTTACAGATGTAAATCATTCATAGCCGTGTGAAGTTACAACACGTTTCACTCGTGCACATGAACCTATTACATTGCTCTATTAGTCTATTGTATGTATGTACATGGACTACTGTACCGAGTTAGGTTCCAGAGGCCTGTTCGTAAGTCGATTTGTTCGTAAGTCCAACTTTACTCCTGTCGATTTCAAGCATGTTGTACGGCATGCACACTAAACACGGAAAAATGGCTTTAAAAGTTGTATAATCTCCAGTCGATGTAGATGCCACTGGTTCTTCATGTTCTACAGATGTAGATGCCACCACCGCCACCTATTGCGCAGCAGTTGAACTTACGACTCTCGGTCCGAACAGGCAACTGGACTTACGGACAGGTTTATTCGTATCTTTCAGAGGTCGTAAGTCGAATGTTCTTAATTAGAGGAGTCCATGTATGTTGAACTTCTTTTGCATTGTATGTAGCGAACCGTGCTAATCGGAGGTACTCATATGTAGTAAAGTGGTCCCTCTTGCAGGTCCATTGGCTGCCAGGCTGTCACTAGCCTTGTCCATCAGCCATTATCGTTTCAGTTGTGTCCTGTCCTAGCCCAGTAACCTTTGTTTCAAGTCAACAGAGTATTGTCTCTGATATATGTCACGTGTTCCTTGGCGATATTCCAGGCATACATCTCTGCATGCTTTTGTGCACTTTTCAAATGTGTCTATGTTCTCTTTGTCAATGGCGGTATTTACGATCCACACATCAAAGTTGGCAGTATGCACTAACTGAAATATGTACTTGTGAAGCTAAAGGTGTTTGGTTGGCTGGAGCGGCTAATGCTATGCCCACGAACGAGCGCCTCTTAGAACCTAGGTTTGGATACTGGGCAGTATGCAAGTGTGGATAAACAATGAAGTGTTCAGTCAATTAAATTCAACCAGACCATTGTATCTATGTTTTCACCTGAATTAAGTTCAAGTTTATTTTGTTTAACCAGGTGGGAACTCAAGAAACCAGCACAGTCTGCTTTAGGGGAGTGACCTGGGTCATTAGCCTGCAGTCAGTGGCGATGATCGCTTAGGGTAGTCTCATTTGAGTAATTTGCAGGTGATATTTGAACTGGCAAATTTGATCATAGAAGGGGCACACAATGGCCTACTCTTGCGAATCACATCAGGGGATCTTTAACGTCCGCTGTGAAGCAGACGGCGCCTATTTTTACAGTTATTACACTCGCAGTAATAATCAGGGCGGCCGTTGGATCGGAACCGTGAACCCCTGCAACAATTGGAAAACGCACTACAGATTGGCCCATCAGACTGGCTTAGTTATATATATTTTAAAAAAATTATATAGTAGTTTCAAAGTCAACCACTCTCATAAGTATACGTTGTGCGAGACAGATATTTAAAGTATTGAAGATATAACCTCTTTTAGCCATAACCCTTTTCATTATGAATCTCTTTATTTTTACGTCGCACCCTATTCACATATCCATGGCCAGATAAATCTTTGCACGTGAGATACAGTAGTTACAAGGAGAAAAATATAACTTTGATGCAATCCCATTGACAAACTATGTGTTCTCTGTCAAACATAATCTTTATTGAGCATGCAAAATGCAACCACAGCTCTAGATTCTGAGGGAGAGCATTTGGCAAGGAGGTCAAAGAAGGGGAAGTTGATGCGACAAGCATTGTGAGCAGGAGGTAAAGACAGAGACCTGGGGCCAATGAGGACCTTGGTATGGGTCATTCCGACAAGGCCGGCGTGGCCCGGAGCTGGAGGCAGTCCGAAGGAACCCATGGCAGGCAGTGCGCGTGAAGCAAATGAGGCCTGTATAGAGAACAACTTAGTTTTGTGGTGTAATCTTCTCCATCGTGACGTTATACTCGTGTGTGTGTGTGGAGAAGTACAAACGCGCCTCGCCTTTGTGGAAGACATTTGGGATGGAATTGACAAATGACAATAATCCACGGCTAAATTCATAGATGTTTTATTCAAACATTTTTTCGGACGAAAATCTTTCCGATTAGTTTTTTTCTTTCTCCCAAGCACTACTGGAACCCACACGGGGGACTGTGCAGCAAGTGACCTCTGACTGCTTATGCACATTGACGGTTGTCCGTCCCACACATTAGCTGCAGCCACACAGAGTGCACTTCCCAGAGCTCCTCGTTATTGGCAAGAGCCCCACCGAGACTATTTGTTACACTTCCCAAGCAACATTCTCCAGCCTGCGATTCATATCAGCTAGCTCTGGACCATCCACATCCCATCCATCATTGCGACCTTCTGCACGGTTCTGACCGAGCAACTGCCAGTCAACCCAGGCTGTAACCAGCACGATGAATATTGCATAGGGGGGGATATGCAATATTAATGTGTCACTTTGCATTGCCTCTGAAATGGTTTGTGTGAGGAGACCCCAAGTCAGTAATGTGAAGTAAAGTAAAATGCTCTTGAATTGTCTTCATCTCTTCGTGAACACACTGCATATATATCGTTGTGGTATGTGCACTTTTGTTTTGAAAATAAGAACTCTTTCTTCGTGTGCAAAATTTACCTGAGAATGAGAATGTGTCTATTAAACGAGTTTAATATGCAGAGAATGCTTCACCAAGTATTGATTTGACCCTAAACATGGGGAAATACGGTAACATCCCTGTACTAGATTGTATTAAATGAGTTTTTCAGTCTCCTAAAGGTGTCTAATAGTAGAAAACATTTGAAAGTCAATTAGAGTGATGTTAATCCAGGTCGAGTGATGAATTTATCTGGCACTGCACTGTATTTCTGATGTTTTAAAAATAAACTCGAATATAAATCTTTCCCAATGTGTAGCAGCCCTAAGGAACAGCACTCTTTTTTTTGTAAACATCCACCTCATTTGAAACATTTCCCGACTTTAGGGAATTTACCTACATTGCTTTTATTACACAATAGCAATCATGTTATTGTGGTTTACGTTGATTATCTAGAATATTGAAGTATATATGTATCGTCTGCCATGATAGTGACATAACACTGTGCAAGGTTAGTGGAATACACCTGCATGCCGCTGCATCACGCAGTATGCACATATCCTCTCGAGAAGAATTCATCAAACAAGAGGCAATGCCCGTTCCCTCTATCTTGCCTCAGCACGTTGCCTAATTTAATAAGCCACAGCAAAACACCATTAAAGGCATTGATGACAGAGAAACAATTGGGCTGTCGACACAAAAGAGAGACAGATTACATGGGCAAATGGTGTATAATGTCCATATCGAGCTCCACATGCGAACAAACACTCAACTTTATTTCCAGGACACAAAGCAGCATTTGGTCAAAGCTTGAAAACTAGGATGACTTCGGTTGAGATAAGATTTTGTCATATGCAGTTTATTTATAAACTGTGTAGTGTAGGCTGCAAATACATATTTGTAGGTGTACCATATTATGCATAAGCGACCAAAATGATACAATCACAAGAACAATATTGTACTGGATGTATTCACAACGTCATGCCTGAAGCACTAATCACTGTGAATCCCGTTAACATGTTTATGTTGTTGAATACTGGATTTCTTAAAATGATGCTCCATTTATATCATACATTTCTGTATACTTCTATATCATTTTAAAACACATAAAATGGCTTCATTCAATTGGACAGAATACCAAGAAAAAAGAACAAGGAACAGTAATTAATACTTTAATATCTAACGAAGGACCATTTCATTTTTAGAGGCACCACCATGTCAACACCTAGCCTAGGGCAGATGAAGATGTTTAGTTTGAGTTTCTGACAGAATGAAGTACGTAAGCATCTCATTACAAACACATTTTTGTTCAAGTATTTTTAATTTACATGAAAGCCTGCCTTAATTTTCAATAATAATTAGAGCAACCGCTAGAAGCCGCTTTACAAGTCAAAAAGGAATAGGAATTCATGTTTGTACATTCACATGCTCGATGTTGTATGTAATGGTTGTATGTAATGGTTATGCGTGACCCCTGCAACAACTAGAGGCCGCTATATTCACCAGAGTGAATAATTATACGTTACTTAATTTAATCGTGACACTGAAATTAGACAACTCATACATACATACATGAATGGTAAAATATCAACTCTTAGACACTTGGTTTCATGCATGAGATAGATAAACGATGTAAAAAAAGTAATCGGATGCACCTATAAGCACGCAGCAGCCAATCCTAACACTGCATTGGATTGGGGCGTGAGATGTTCTGCAAAAGCACCATGAATCATACTATCAGACTGTAAACCCCACACTCAAACACTAATGTGTGACACACATTCGTGTGTGTTTGTGGAAGCACGTGCTATTTGGATGCTAAGGTAGTGCATCAATATTTTGTAATATTCTGCTGAATATAGCATTCTGCTGAATGAATATAGCAAACGCCACGTGACATATTTAGATGGCGATTGCCATCAGTCAGGCAGTCCATTAGTGTTTGTTTAATGGGCTGCACACTGCTGATTATTCGGAGATCCCGAAACCAGGGTTTCGTTTTAAGCAAATTTTACTCTCACAGAATGTACATTGGTTGATATAATCGTCTTTTATTTTGTTTAAAGCATTTATTTAATTAGTTACTTGAAGATACAGTATATCAGTCAGTTTTTTGTTGTTTACACAGGGTGGCTGGGAATATGTATATCCATGGCAATACAAGTTCACTGTTTCACAGCAAGCCCATCGTCAATAAATATACTCCTAAGGGAAGGTTTATCCATGCTGTGTCAGTAATAGGGGTTGTATGACTGCACTTCACCATATGAGGGGCGGGCAAAGGAATTAGTTCAGATATCACTTGCCACTGACATCTTGGGTCCTTCCAGTCTTGGGTCCTTGAGATCGGTCCTTGGCCCCGAGGCCAGCTAAAGGTCGCTTTCTCAGTTTTTGTCCTTGACCTTGTCCTGGTCTCGGGGTCTTGTCTCGGTCCCAGGACTTAGCTTACAGTCACCGGCCTTGATGCTGGCCTCAGTCTAGAGCAGGGGTCAGCAACCAAAAGAACAAGAATATATTTTTTTCTTCCAAATTCGGTAAAAAAACCCCGCAATCTTTCAAGATCCGCAATGCATGTAAATACGAGACAGTCCTGATTAAATAACGTCACGAAGCAGTCCTTAAAGAGCCACATGCGGCTATATAAGGTTGCCGACCCCTGGTCTAGAGGATCCAACCTTGAATTGGCCATGACACGGCCTTGACCTCGCCGTGACCTTGGGGTTCACAGCCTTGGCCTTGTGGCTTTCGGCCTCAGCCTTGGCCACAGCTTTGTGGCTCCTGGCCAAGAAAATCCAAGTCTGCCTGATTTATAACGTAGATGACCGTGCGCGCATACATAGACCCACATATACCTACACATGCAACATCCCTGTCCCTCAATCCACATCCCCACCTCGATCCTTCCATAATTATCCCTCCATCTCACTTCATCCACTGAAGTTAAAAAAAAGTAGAATTCGCAAGCATCTTTGGATAGAGTCTCAGATTGTACATTGAACTGTACATGTGTAGTGGATTAACACGCGCATACAGGGGGGAACGGTAAAGACTCGCGAGTTATGGACAGTGGGGGGGTTACGTCGGGCCGGCCAGGTGTGGCGGCACGAAACTGTGCGGTAATGACGGGCCAATTAAGCCAGGGAGCGATGTACGGCTGTGATTGGCTGGGGTTGGTGTCAAGGGCGAGGAGGCGCCGGGATGTCTGGGAATAGAGGGGGGCAAGTAACAGGTGCGGGGGGGGGCGTCGGTGGCACGTGGCCTAATTAATTGGTGGGTAATGAGAACGGGGATATATTCGGGAGACGGGAAGACAGAGGGGAGTTGTCGCTGGGACAGGAATGAAGCAGGTCGGGGAGAACCGGAGCGAAGACATAGGAGACAGAACAGGCTTGCAGTAGAGTTAGAGACCAGCAGAGACAAGCAGAGACGGAGTGGGACAGAGACAGAGACAGTGGGAGAGAGAAGAGACAGAGATACAGCGTGAGACAGAGACAGAGAGAGACAGAGATACAGCATGAGACAGAGACAGAGAGAGACAGAGACAGCGGGAAAGAGGCAGAGATAAAGACAGAGACATCGAGCGACGGAGAGAGACAGGGACATTGAGCGATGGAGGGAGACAGGGACATCGAGCAACGGAGGGAGACAGGGACATCGAGCAACGGAGGGAGACAGGGACATCGAGCAATGGAGGGAGACAGGGACATCGAGCGACGGAGAGAGACAGAGACATCGAGCGACGGAGGGAGACAGAGACATCGAGCGACAGAGGGAGACAGGGACATCGAGCGACGGAGGGAGACAGAGACATCGAGCGATGGGGAGAGACAGAGACATCGAGCGACGGAGGGAGACAGAGACATCGAGCGACAGAGGGAGGCAGGGACATCGAGCGACGGAGGGAGACAGAGACATCGAGCGACGGGGAGAGACAGAGACATCGAGCGACGGAGGGAGACAGGAACAAAGAGCGACGGAGGGAGACAGAGACATCGAGCGACGGAGGGAGACAGAGACATTGAGCGACGGAGGGAGACAGGGACAAAGAGCGACGGAGGGAGACAGGGACATTGAGCGACGGAGGGAGACAGGGACATCGAGCGACGGAGGGAGACAGGGACATCGAGCGACGGAGGGAGACAGGGACATCGAGCGACAGAGGGAGACAGAGACATTGAGCGATGGAGGGAGACAGGGACATCGAGCGACAGAGGGAGACAGGGACATCGAGCGACGGAGGGAGACAGAGACATCAAGCGACGGAGAGAGACAGGGACATCGAGCGATGGAGGGAGACAGAGACATCGAGCGACGGAGGGAGACAGAGACATCAAGCGATGGAGGGAGACAGTGACATCGAGCGACGGAGGGAGACAGAGACATCGAGCGATGGAGGGAGACAGAGACATCAAGCGATGGAGGGAGACAGAGACATCAAGCGACAGAGGGAGACAGGGACATCGAGCGATGGAGGGAGACAGAGACATCAAGCGATGGAGGGAGACAGAGACATCGAGCGACAGAGGGAGACAGGGACATCGAGCGATGGAGGGAGACAGAGACATCAAGCGACAGAGGGAGACAGGGACATCGAGCGATGGAGGGAGACAGAGACATCGAGCGACGGAGGGAGACAGAGACATCGAGCGACGGAGGGAGACAGGGACATTGAGCGACAGAGGGAGACAGAGACATCGAGCGACGGAGGGAGACAGGGACATCAAGCGACAGAGGGAGACAGAGACATCGAGCGATGGAGGGAGACAGGGACATCGAGCGATGGAGGGAGACAGGGACATCGAGCGATGGAGGGAGACAGAGACATCGAGCGACGGAGGGAGACAGGGACATCAAGCGACAGAGGGAGACAGGGACATCGAGCGATGGAGGGAGACAGGGACATCGAGCGACGGAGGGATGCAGGGACATCAAGCGACAGAGGGAGACAGGGACATCGAGCGATGGAGGGAGACAGAGACATCGAGCGACGGAGGGAGACAGGGACATCGAGCGACGGAGGGAGACAGGGACATCGAGCGACGGAGAGAGACAGGGACATCAAGCGACGGACGGAGACAAGGACATCGAGCGACGGAGAGAGACAGGGACATCGAGCGACGGAGAGAGACAGGGACATTGAGCGACGGAGGGAGACAGGGACAGCGAGCGATGGAGGGAGACAGGGACATCGAGCGACGGAGGGAGACAGGGACGACGCAGAGGGACAGTGAGGGATTGGGGAGGAAGCGGAGAGAGTGAGACGGGCGGAAGTGTGGCGAGTGAGCTGCGGCTAAGCGGAATGACGGAGTCACAGACGTGATGTGAAGAGTCACAGACGTGATGTGAAGAGTCACAGACGTGATGTGAAGAGTCACAGACGTGAAGAGTCACAGACGTGATGTGAAGAGTCACAGACGTGACGTGAAGAGTCACAGACGTGACGTGAAGAGTCCCAGACGTAATGTGAAGAGTTGTAATAAAAGTGGTGTCGGAGAAAACAAGAAATTTGTCCGCGTCAAGTCGACCACTACACATGTAATCGGCTATCCCACTCACACCTCCCAACGGTGTCTAAACTTAACTATTTTTTTTATTTTACCACGTAAAGCCCACTGCACTGCATAGCTCTTTTGCAGAAGTCACCTGGCTACAAATGATATCTGAACTAAGTGGCTTATCATGTGGGAAATTGTAGCAGCCAAATATTGTACTCTAAACGCATGTTTCTAAATGTTGAGGGGAAATCCGGAGGACTCGTAGAAAAGGTCATGCAAATATGAGGGGAACATGCAAACTCCAAATATACAGGCGTCAATGGGGATTGAACTCACAACTTCTTGCATACCCGGCGAGGTAGTTAACATCTCGCCAACTTGGCGCCTACTTAAGTTCATCACGATGGTGGTGAAATTTCAGACTGATGACTACAATATTTTGTCTGCAGTCGCAACATCTCACTTATTAAAAAAAATGCTGTTACATAGATAGGAGGGCACGTTCCAAAATCAGTATGCATTGTTCATTGCACGAATAATACATATTTCTAAGTGGACATATAAGATTAAAACATACGTTAATTTGTGTAATTATATATAATACCTATGCAAGAAGTCGTATAATGCGATAAAACAACATATGCTGTGATTCCCTGCAGTATCAAACGATAAAACATGTATTATTGCCGATCAGCTATTCAATCCGTGAGATTAAACTTGTTGCAGATGGCAGAGATGATAAATGCAATGCAATAATTACATTCTATACACACACACGGTAACTGCGCACAGGATAATAGGCCAAAAACCTCAGCAGCAAATACAACCAGCAATATCTATTACAGTTGTAATAGACGAGAGTTAGCATGTTTCTTGAAATGGGCAAGGTTTAAGACCATTGGAAGAGACAATTTCATATTCTGGTAGTGTTATGTTCTTAGTTCTTTCGGTAAAGTCACGTTGAAGGGAAACAATAAAATAATAAAATATATATAAAACAATAAAAATTCTCACGACGTTTCGACCATAACACAAACGGTCGTCATCAGGTGTGTCGGTTTGCATAAATGTATTTATTTTTAAACGGTGTATTTATTTATTTATAAAAAAAAACGTTAGCGCCACACGCAGCGATTTGTCAGTTTATTTAGAAGGACGAGTCCATCTATGTTCTGAAAAGAGGAGGGGGGAGACGAATTTTTTTTATGTATGCTGTCTGAAAGCCACTGTAAGCGTGAACAATCAATTAAGACCTGAAATGGTTTATCAAATCTTTCCAATGATTGCTAAGCCAGAATCCATCTTCTCGGTTGAAATTGTCTCTGTGCTTGTATATGTGGATAGCCTCATGAACGAATCTCTCATGGTAGCCAGATGGCTTACAAAGAACCTCTGTCTTGGAAAAGTCAATGTCATGTGAGCCTACTGAATTATAACAATGATCTGCCACGGCCGAGGTGTTGGTCCTACCGTGTTTAAGGTCTGCTTTGTGTTCACGAATGCGGTCCGAGACATGGCGTTTGGTTTCTCCAATGTAACTACTACCACAGAGGCAACTTAGTTTGTAGACACTTTAAATCAAAATTTCTGGTAGTGTTGTTTAGATCTGCAAGTGTGGTCGTTTAACACAATACGGATGAACGAGTCTTTGAACATGGTGGAGGAAGCAACGAGTTAAGTTCACAGGAACGGTGATGATGGCAGGGATAGAAAAGTGACACCGCTGGTGAGTAAGTGACCATTATGTAAACTCCTCCCCCCCACCCCCACCGTGCCGGTCCAGTACATCATTTTATGCTAATTCCTTTGTCAAGGCGTTTTTTGCTTCCTCCCACACAGCTTAAAGGACGCGACCTGGGCTTGGCTGTCTTTACTCCAACGCTGTCCTCTGGACAGTCCGGTCCCTTCACCTGATGAAGGCCACTTGTGTTGTGGCCGAAACGTCGTGATTTTTGTTATTTTATTTTTACCTACGTGACTTTACCGAATAGAACCGAAGAGTATGATCGAAGTAAATCGGTGAGTGTTGGTTGGATCGTCAATGATCGTGACTGCTTTAGTTTGAATTCTATTGAGTACAGTAAGGTAGATATGATAATAGTATTCCAATTTTGTAGCAGATTTTGTGCTTTGTATAGTAGTCATAATTATGTGGAGGTAATACAGGCTTTGGCTTGGCATAATCAATGTATGTAAAAAAGGAACATTCCTGGAAAATATGTAATAATCGTGGACATCAAATGAATGAATCCATTTCAAAAATATGTATTCAGAAATTATACAACCATGGAATGATGCAAACAACCATCATTCTACTGAAAAGGGAAACAAGTGATTTTAAAAATTACAGATCCTTTTACATCCTATCACATGTTTAGTTCATTCTCTATGGGTCTTTCGGTTTTAGTAGTCTGTTATGTTTTTAAGTCAGCTGGCCAAGATTGGGAAAACATTTCACCCAAGCAACCGTTGAGCACAGACGAAGTGTTTCTAACCTAAATTTAAAACTAACAATAACATCTATGAGAATCACAGTTAAGAGACAAACAAAAAATATACTATTTATAAGATTATTTAAAATAGCGTTTCTTTTTACTTAAAATCTCAAACAGATCAGAGGAAACAAAATTTATGACAATTTAGAGATTTAAAAAAATCACATGGGCAAGCTGCATTTACAAGATGCATTGCTACATTTAGCTAAATATTGAACCTGATCATAGGAACGACAAATTAAGTGCGAATACCATTGTTCCCGACGTTTTTAGACGAAGAACTCTTTTATTCAGTGAAATCAAGGCCAAACTATAAAAATACAAATTTAAAAATATCAAAACCATTTATAGAATTGGAACAGTTGGGCTGAGATCACACAACGAAAGTGAATAAATGCAAAAAAGGAATCAGACACTCATAAGTATGATTAAGATATATTAATATAAACGGGGAAAGGATTTACCATGTCAGATTTGCTGACAACATAGTCATTATGCCAATGGAAATTAAATGTAAGAAATGATTGAAAGGCATGATGAAGAGGGCTGCAAAGCTTATGTAAAGATAAATATCAGTTTCCCACAACAAATAATGTCTCATATTAAAACCAGTTTTCCTGTCCAGGAAAAAAAACATTTATAAATCATTTGCAAATAAAAGCACAATTTCCGTGGTTTTCATTTAGTAGAAATATGATGAAAACGGAGTGATTGTAAAGATCACAATAATGAACAGGATATATATATATTTTTCTCAAATGTGAACACCGTTTGAAATGGGAGATAGACAGTCTCATCCACGATCATAGCAAACAAGCATATGCCTATTGATTGTCTAATTGACAAGCCAAGTCTACGAACAACTTGGCTTGCATTGGAGCCAAATTGGGGCAATATGTCAACATGTTCAAACGATCACTGGGGCAGTGTTTATCTCCACTCTTCTCTGAGGTGGTGGTGGAAATTCCATACTGATAGTGGCGTGCTGCCGTCTTTCAATACAATGACTACTGACACCTGAATATATGGTACATTTTTTTGATCCCAGAGAGGTGCTGATTGGCTGAGTTGATTCCTAAAGAAGGCTTCGGCAGACACCGTAACCCTAAGCAGAGCAGTGCGTTTGAATCCTCATGCGAGACCCTCGGAATAGAGTGGGAGGTTGATCAGCAGGGGGCAGCTCGTAACCTTTACGGGGCTGAGTTCACCCGTTGGCGAGCTCCTTGAGTTGCCGCAATGTCAAATTTCATGACACATTACAATGTCAAATTTCATGACACAATACAATATCAAATTTCAGGATATGATGATTATCATGATATCAGTTTCCCATAACCTTGCAATGTTGTTTCACAATATTACTGTATTGTTTTGGTTCTTTGGTGTATAAATAAAGATTGTAATATATCTTAAATTGCAGTTCGCTCAAAGGCAAGCATGTCATGAATCCTATTTAAGTATGTATACAATTGCAGCTCTAGAGCCTTTAACATGTATAAAGCACATGCTGTCAATTGAACCAACACAATTATATAGTTGATTTACTAAAGTGATGACGTCCTATAATTTCCTTGCCATGAATAACTCTGAATATTTTTTGGGATAGTGATAATTCAATGGATGAAAGCTCTTTGTTTTAAACTTTAATAATTATGTTTCTTATTTTCTAAATATGTTGTCAGGAAATACAAAACAAAAATATAACGAGCAACAATATCACGATGTAACACAATTCTGAAAAGCCGACGTTTTGATTACCATGGTTTTTTTCCTGTACAATGAATTGTATTGTCACTTATTACTTTAACCCTGCGAGCTCCATTCTTAAGCTGATGTTTAATATGTATTTGAACTGCCTAATTGCCCAAATTAATAACGCCTATTGAATAACCACATGCTCAGCTGAAATTTAAATGATGATTTAAGTAAAATTTGTAGATAAAATTACCTTTTACATTTTGTCACTATTATATTAACGATTTGCATTAGTCAATACAGCAATTCCAAACAAAGATATTATTTTACCGATTTAGATCTTAATGTATGTAGTAATTGTAAATACAATTTCAATTTGCAGCTCTTTCTCAATTCACTGCCGGGATAAGAAGCGATCCACCCCATGTCCCATGCCGGTCAAGGGGTTTGCTGGACCATACTTCACCACAATGGTCGGTGCAGGGTTGAATATAATTCCGCAAGAAATGGTTGAACTTTAAAATTTGAAAAAGTGATGAGAATATAAATACTTTATCACTTGAGTAAAGCTGTCCCTAAATGGATGTATCACAATAAAATAGCAAGTGTATACGTTAAAAAGATCAAACGATATGCATATTTGTAAAACAAAAAATTTGTATTTTTATTTCTGCACAGATCAAATAGCTAACCATTTACAAGCACTCATTCAATCACCTTTTAATGCTCTAACATTGTTGTGTTAATCATAAGAGCATAGTGTTTTCAATCAGCATTATACCTACCCTCGGGAAAGCGTACAAATAGGTTACCAAACCATAAGGCACATGTTTTAAAAGTATATACATAGATACATCTTTAAAGTTTATACGTGTATTACCAAGCGTAAATAGGTTAACACATATTATGGAATATAGTGTTATATGTGACAGCAGTATAGATGCTTATAAAGGAACGTGTTAGAACAATGGAAAATGTTGAGATGTGGTTGTATGGTGACGAATTGCTATAATCAGTTGAAGTTGGCAAGAAATAGGCAATGAATAATAGCTAGAGTGTATCCACATAGGAGAGAAGTCTCATGGAAACATTCAGAGAAGGCAAAATATCTCGTCTTGGCAAACCTGTCAGTGAGGAAGGTTTGCTGAAATGGGCTCTAAAAGGGAGGATGCTGGGGGGGAAAAAGTCAAGACGTAGAAAGGTGCTGCTCGATAATTTGAAAGGGGGATCTTGTAACGAAATGAAGAGGAAAGCGCAACATCGGATAGGATTGAGGGAACTTGAGCCAAGAACCTGCCACGCAGCAAAGAACTGAAGGAGACTTGTATCGAAATTGCAGTATTTAAACAAATATAAATCGCTGCTTCTGGAGGTGAAATACACACAATGGCGTATTCTTTATTAATTTAGTTAGTGGTATATTCAAAAGTATATAAGATTCGAGAATTAAAAATGACAACAGCACGGTTGACACTTAAGAGAAATGTAAATGTGCGGGTAATCGTGTATTTTACCTGGTTGGCGAAATGCGATGCCAACAAATTGGCTTCCTCTCGAAGAACAAAGCTTCCCCTGGGCTTCCCCCAGAATCTAACAATGTGCAATGTCTTGTTATTGTATACAGCGTCACGAGACGTGGTGGCACTGCTTAGATGCTTCATGAATCCCAATTGTATTATATCGCACATTGTAAAACAGTTTGCTTAGGGGAAAAAAAAAAAAAACACTTGCCAACGGATTGTCCGAGAGCGTTTAGAGGCGTTGTGTTATTTCTTTGCAATCAGAGCTTACGAAGACAAAGATGCAGCCGTGGGATTTCTTGATCACACCACTGCTGGAAGAAGGGCCTTTCACGAGAATTTGTTCTCGAGAGCCACTCGAGCGGCGTTTCCCAAACTTTTGTTGGCCCGTGGACCACTCAGCCGATGCAAACATTTACGCTGACCACCCAGCCCCCCCCCCCACCCCTGGTGAAAAAACGCATTCACTTCCCTCTACATACCACAAATACAAAATGATTCATATTACAAGAACATAAAACTTGTTTTTTTTTACGTAGCTAAACGTTTTTTTTAGGGGTAACATTTAGATCTTAAGGTTGGGGTGGTTGTAATCAGGGTCGTTTACCTAACTTCATTTTTTATTTATTAATAAACATCTGCAGTAAATATTAATTTTCGTCTGAAACAAAAGGTTATTATTGCCATTATTGTCCGGATCAACCTGCATTGCATCACAGCCGCGCGGACTACCTGGAGGACCGTCGCGGACCACCGGTGGAGCGGGTGGTTGGAGCGCTAGGAAGTACCTCTAGATGGAGCGCTAGGGAGTACCTCTAGATGGAGCGCTAGGGAGTACCTCTAGATGGAGCGCTAGGGAGTACCTCTAGATGGAGCGCTAGGGAGTACCTCTAGATGGAGCGCTAGAGAGTACCTCTAGATGGAGCGCTAGGGAGTACCTCTAGATGGAGCGCTAGGGAGTACCTCTAGATGGAGCGCTAGGGAGTACCTCTAGATGGAGCGCTAGGGAGTACCTCTAGATGGAGCGCTAGAGAGTACCTCTAGATGGAGCGCTAGAGAGTACCTCTAGATGGAGCGCTAGAGAGTACCTCTAGATGGAGCGCTAGAGAGTACCTCTAGATGGAGCGCTAGAGAGTACCTCTAGATGGAGCGCTAGAGAGTACCTCTAGATGGAGCGCTAGAGAGTACTTCTAGATGGAGCGCTAGGGAGTACCTCTAGATGGAGCGCTAGGGAGTACCTCTAGATGGAGCGCTAGGGAGTACCTCTAGATGGAGCGCTAGGGAGTACCTCTAGATGGAGCGCTAGAGAGTACCTCTAGATGGAGCGCTAGAGAGTACCTCTAGATGGAGCGCTAGAGAGTACTTCTAGATGGAGCGCTAGGGAGTACCTCTAGATGGAGCGCTAGGGAGTACCTCTAGATGGAGCGCTAGGGAGTACCTCTAGATGGAGCGCTAGGGAGTACCTCTAGATGGAGCGCTAGAGAGTACCTCTAGATGGAGCGCTAGGGAGTACCTCTAGATGGAGCGCTAGGGAGTACCTCTAGATGGAGCGCTAGGGAGTACCTCTAGATGGAGCGCTAGGGAGTACCTCTAGATGGAGCGCTAGGGAGTACCTCTAGATGGAGCGCTAGAGAGTACCTCTAGATGGAGCGCTAGGGAGTACCTCTATATGTTGTTTTGGCCAGGTCACGTGTGTCCCTACCACACGTGTTACCTGCCGATCCACAGTGGTGTGCCCATTTAAGCCGCTAAGTGGACAGATCATTAATACGATGCAATAATTGTGTGTTTCTGTTTTAAAAGGCATGCCATGAATCAACATTACCACCATCTTAATTCTCATATTTTTCTACGTGCCAAGTTTGATCTTGGAATAGATTTGGCTTCGAACAGCAGTAAGCACAGAAAAGAAATATCATCCGATTTGGTATTTGCAGTATAAACTTTTGCTGCATTATATGATTGTATAAGCACACCCTTTTATCATAGATAATGCTTTGTTAACAATAGTTTCACTAAATATTAGGGAAATATATTGAAATTAGACAACTGTGTATTTGGCATAGAATGTTGCGCCCACTAAATTGACCTTATTTTGGCTCATTGAGTCTTAAAGATGAATTCTGCAAACTCAATTCATCCGAAAAATCAATAACTAAAATAAACTATACCCGGTGAACTCATCAATATTCATTGCATCACGCATGCATTATATAATGCATATTAATAAGCTCGTAGCTGGAGCCCTACCATTAACACCTGGCTCGTGAGTGACATTGCTGTTCAGCAGCATATCCACCTCCACCCTGTCCCTCCTTGTACTTGGAAGTGAATGGCAGGCAGGCGCTCATGAATCATTCATGAGTGAACAATGTCATCGCTTATTTATTACTGATGACATGAATAGATCACTTAAAATTAAAATAAAAGCGGTGTGCCTTAAGTCTTCAATTTTAAACCTTTGTCAAGATGGAGAACACGCGCACAACTTGCATTTGACGTGGACATTTACTACAAAAAAAGGCGCTCTGGTTGTGAAGCATCATAATATAGGACGTTATGTACACGGTATCAATTGAAGCTGTAGTCATTCAATATTGACCTGCAAGAGACACGAGCTTGTTCCTTGTATGGTCTTTCATAACACGCTTCGCTGGGCGGTTGGTGGTGCACACCTGTACTTCAGCACTGTGGAGGCAAGGATTGGAGGATCGCACAGATGTCGTGAAACTCCCATCCTTTGGGCATTTGAGATTGTTATATAGCCTAGCTTGCCATAAGATTACAGGACATCAAAGTGTGGACTAATCTCCATCTGTTTCCATCCGTACGGAGATCGAATGTTGCTCCCCTTCTTGCACGCGTGGGTTTTCTCTGGGCACTCCGGATTACTGCCACATGGAGTTGGCCAAACTTTACAATTTAAGGCCACAAGCGTTTGGGAAATTGTTGTACCAGTTCTGGCTGCCTTCCCAGTCGCCCGTGGTTTCCTGCGCCTCTGAATCTGAGGAAAAAACTGTGTACGTTACAATTTTAGAATGAATACATTTGTAAATTAATATGTGGTATCTCAATAGGCCGCTATCTGGTTAAATAACACTGCTTTTAAAATGCAATGAATATGTACGGTACTAATTGTAAATGTATTAAATGAATAGAATTACATTTTTGCAGTCCTTAAGGACACTTAACTCATTCCACTTTGTGTAATCGATGTATCAAAGCCTCCCGCTTCTTCCTAAAGCCGGTTGATTTTCCTTTTCATGGCAGCTGCTGAGATATCGATGAGGAAGGCACTAGTGTTAGACGCTTTACATAATTTAACACCAGTGGTCCGGGTTTGTAATATATGTGTAATGAGGTTTAAGAAAGAATAAAAAAAGAAAGCCCTCAAATGACCTGTATTACTTTGCAATAATTCAAGCATGATGTATGCATGTTGAACTTCTTTCGCACCGTACGTAGCCAACCGTGCTCATCGGAGGTGCGGTGGAAGGGCAACAAACTAAACACAAAGAGCAGTTCTAAAGCAATTTAAAAGTGCATAGCTCCAGTGGCTTCCTAACATCGAAAGCAAGAGCATCATCATCAGCAGCCATTGTCTATCAACTGCTGGATGAAAGCCTCCCCACCCTGCCACCATCCCTCACAATCCACCGAGATGACTCTGCATGAACTCCACCTCAGCAGTGGTCGTCCTCTATTGCATTCTATGGCTAGCTTCGTCCATTGGCCATCATCTCCACTCGTGATGTCTCCTGCCCGAGCCCACTTAGTCTTCTTAATAGTCAATGTGATGCATTTAATTTATGTTTGTTCCCTGATTTATGGGTTCATCGTTCTCTCTCTCTCAGTGTAATTCCACACGTGTACCTCGCCATGCTTCTTGTCACACTGTTCATCTTTTGTCCAATCGTTCTATGTCAGTGTCCATGGTTCTGATTGATATGTCATAGTGGGAAATATACACTGATGCATTGTTTCTGTTCATTATGAAATTCAGTATTCCAAAAGCACTCCATCCTGATCTTGCTTACCTCTTTATTTAATCATTTTGATCCTGATCCATATTTAAGAAATTTATTTAATTGACTATAGGTACACCAGTAAATGAAACCTAAATCATCTATTGCTGGATAGGCATTTTCTGCCAACATTTGGATGAAAAAATGCCTAAATATCATATTTTCCAAACATTTCTTCATTTATCAGAAAATGCCTTTCCATCAACATATTAATCAAACGCTCATATTAATTTGTTCAATACAAGTTACAGGATGTTACATTAATCTTTTGCATTTTACTATTTAATAACGAGACAATGTTTGTATTTACATATAATTTCTCACGTGCCATCTGACAATTGTCAGATGCCTTGCAATGATTACGAAATAAGCTTTGTGAAAAGCATGCTCATGTAATTCACAATATATTGTTTTTGAGATCATGACTGTGACGCCGCTGCCGTATTACAATGGATAGCACGCTGAACTTGCAATCTAGAGGTCACAAGGTTCGATACTCCCCTTCTGTCTAACTAGACATATAAATGGTCACACCACAGATAGTTCATTAGCAGGTTGTGTGTAGGGGCGTCACGTATGGGTACGCCCACCGCTTCCTTTTCATCTAGCCAAAATCGAAGAGTAGACCAAAGTACCCTCTAGAGCAGTGGTTCTCAACTGGGGGAGTGCGGACCGCAGGGGGTACGAGGCAATGTCCCAGGGATATACGCGAGGTGATTTATAAATGTGTGAGATTATATCATACGTGAGAGTCATTGATGAATATTCATGGTTGAATCTGCCAATATAAAATAACTAACCTAAAATTTTAATCCGTATGGTAACCTCGAACGATAAAAAAGAGACCTATCTAAATTCATTGATCGTAAACAATGTGGTTTCCAAGACGAGAGTAACCAGTGAGCCCGCATGCAGCACGTCTGTTGACATTTTTTTTATTCCCTTGCAGTTACCAGCTAGATGGGATACCTCACAAAATGGACAATTGGTTAAAATATTGATGTTCATTATTCAAACATGCATTTCTCAGAACCGTGTTGGATCATGCAAGGGGGTATACTGGGCCGAAACAAGATTCAACAAGAGGTACGATAGCCAAAGAAAAGGTTGAGAACCACTGTGGGGTGACGGTCTCTCTAGAGCTCCATCTTGTGTGTCTCTCTAGACCTATCGTGGTTGGAAGACCTTTCGGTCAGCATTGGCACGAGCAAGTCATTCAAGGGCAGCACCTACATAACGAATCAAAATACACAATCCTCTGGAGAAAAAAAAATCTTCTCGACGCAGTTAGACTACCTTGGTTAAATGAATGACATTGATTATTCAAATAGTTGGGTTTCTCAGAGCTGAAACCATCGTCCTCCGTGTTGATTTCGTCATCATAATCGATGTCCATCACCAGTGCTGGAAGGGCGATTTTTGAAAGTAATCAGCCTCCTATTGCTGATCACGTATGTAAATATACACATAATTTAGGGAGCAATATATAAAATATGCTAATATGTGTTTTTCTTTTTCATAAGTGTAATCCGTCTTTGAGACGTACTTTATACATTATTAACATCCTCGATAAATAATAATGAAAAATTGGAGCATTCATGGACATTTTTATCGATACAAACATCCACTTGGACTACTCCAAATATCAGGGCATGCACAATTCAACGTTATTGATAACAGCTATTTCAATTCCAGAAATGCACCAGCCTTGGAAATTTTTCCCCAATAGCTGACGGAGGAAATGGCAAAGCCGATGAAGAGCAAGGGCTATATGTAGCCCAGCTGCAAGGGGTTTTGGCAGAGTTTACGTACAAGTAGATGCTCCCTGATGTCTTTTGCACTTCTCAGCAAGGTCAAATCCAAGCCCAATACACGAGGGGTGAGGCAGAGGGCATTGGCTGGAGACCAGCTGGCCACCCCTCAATCATCAGATCCCCTTCGATGTGGAGCAATGGTTGTTGGCCCTGTGCTTGCGATGCACATCTCACAGGTGACGCTTTTGTTATCGCGGGGAGGTCCGCATGCTGGCTGCTTTTCAGACAAATCCAAAGCGTGTTCACGAACAGCAGTGAAACCAGCAGTGTGTCCTGCTCTTTCAGAATTAATGGGCACATTAAGAAGACACCCAGGGGCTGGCCTACAGATTGGGCATGTTTAGAGGGGGGTGGGGTTGTGGTTTGCATGTGAGGACTTCATGGTTAAGTTGAGAACGTAAATTTCTATTGCGTCAGCGGCATGACAGATCAAGTCTAATTGGAAAGATAAATCCACTTTACTTGTCCAAGATAGCCCTGCCACCACTAAGCAAACAGCCTAATTTGGAGCTAATGGTCCTCTTTTCATTTTAAACCTTTAAATGTGTCAGCACATATGGTTGGTGGTGCAGACTTATGCCTTCAAGAGGCAAATGGTCCACTTGTTAATGAGGTTTTATCAGAGACATTGATTTTCCATATTTTTCCTTTATTACTCGATGAACTCGTATATCATGATTTTACCACTTTTCAGAGTGGAACACTTCACACTCATGTGTGTGGATAATTTTGGTGATGCGAAATAACATGTTCATTTATGCAATTTTAGAGATCAGTTGGTGCCATGTAATTAACGCCACCTGCAGATCAGGACACATTGAGGCAGTAGCAACAATGCACGCACGGTAAGACGTTTCCTCTCGTAATAATATCGTATTTGTGAACATATCGTAATATTCAGATAAAATATGAAAACGATCTCACAGTGCTTATACTGGAGTATTGAAAGATGCCGACTCATGCCTTATCAAATCGAGGAAAACGCCAATTATCTACCATAAATTGTTGCGGATAAGCACATTTGCGGATAAGGGGCATTTACGTCCTGTTTTCGTGAATTACAACTCCACTTATGCAGCACTAGTATTTGCAATAATTACACATTTTATGGATTTCCATGTCGTATATCCACTGCCGGATTAGAGCCTCATCAACGCTGGACAGTGTGGGTTGGTGAAGATGGGGGGGGGGGGGGGGGAAGAGTTCAAAATAGAAATGGAATTTGCTACACTGCCTCTGTTGGCCACAATGCCCAATGCTCCTGTCTTTTACACCTGGTGGTCACCCATCCAGGCACTATCCAGTCGACATCTGGGCTTAACGTCAGTACTGCAACTGTTATCCGTAATAATCACGAAGCCAAGGGATGGATTTGACGCAAGGGTTGTTTAGTTCGCCTCAAGGCTGCCGCGTTGACTGGAAGATGGCAGCCAGTGTGACATCCTCAACGTTATCAAATATCATCACGCATTATCCTCATTATCATTAACATTGTTGTTGACATAATCTGCGTCCATAGTGTTTAATATCATCATAATCACCAATTGTTGTCTTCATCGTCATTTAAAAGCATTTCTAACAATATTCATTTAGCACATGACTAAATGTGTGCTTTATTTCTCTGATTTCTATCCCAAAGTCACAGCAAACAGGGGAATAGAATACTGTAGTTTCACTGTATCCAGCTCGACTATATGAAGATCAATACACCATAATACAGATTTTTTTGGGGGTTAGATTGCGCAAATATATAAATGTGTCAGGTGGTGGTGGGTTTAACGACACATTTATATATTTACGTGATCTAACCCCCCCAAAAAATCTGTATTATGGATGACATTGGTCGCGAAAGCCGACGTGTTAAAACCAATACACCATAAATTAACTTACAGTGTTTGTCGTCTACAATAACTATCACCTATTAAATTGTTGTTTAATATAACAACATTTGTCACAGGTCAACATGGCCAATGAACATCATGCATCACAACTCATCACTTCCTTCAATTGGCTCTTAAAGTTATTGCAGTTAACTTCCAGATACACTCCTACCATATTCTTTCAACTGCTTTCAGGTGTTCTTGGTGTATGTATATTGAACTTCTTTCACACCGTACATCGCCAACCGCGTTAATCGGAGGTGCGGGGGAAGGACAACAAACTCAACACACACAAAAACAGTACTAAAGAAATGGGTGTTGATCTCTGAGTGCTGTCTCCATCCTGCACACGTGCTCCACCTATATATATTCCTGCTGACATCTTTAATGCTTCATTGCCATTTTATATATTGAACTTCCACGTCGCCTGCACTATACTGAAATGGAGTTACAGCATTCGCAGCATGCACTCATATTCAAATGTCAGAAGCTTCTGATGATTTGGATCTCATTGGTCTCGTGTGCCTTTGGTAATACTGTGACTAAGCTGTTGCGAGTACCATTGGCTTACTGGAGACGATGTTTCTGTTGTTATATTAAACCAGAGTTCCAATATATGGATATAGTGGGACAAATTGTTTGTTGATACTGCACAGGCTGTGGTACACACGCACCTTGAGGCATGCGTTGAGTTTCCTGTCATTTCGCGAGACACTTATTCATGCAATATTTAGTACGCAGGCTAACATCATCCAACTCACTCGTTGTGACGAGCTCATAAATCATTTCAGAACAATGGAAATGTCAGGCTTCAATTCACTGCTGCCGAGCTACAGTCATGCGTGTCATGTAGGCGTTTTAGCCATCACAAGAACCTCTCTTTGTATTGTTACTGTTACTTTTTCAAATGTTAATCTTCCTTGCTGGACAAAAAAAATACCCTTCACAATGAAACATATTTTTGCGTGTTGTTAATGATAACAGCATGCGCACTAAAAATATTTAGAGCGTTATTCAGCATATATAAATGTTTTGTTATAGATGTTTTCATAGTGATAATAATGAGGACTCACTATCTTCACGAAGCTATAATATATTTACGTCAGAATGATACTGAAATGAGATCACACAATTTGAACTGTGTAGTAAAATGTTGAAGTAATTGTTAATCCAAAAAGTGCAAAGATGGAGCAATCTCTGCACCTTCAATTCACACGGTTGGCTACTTACAGTGCAAGAAAAAATTCAGCACACACACGTACACACAATCTTCAGCAGCACATAATCATGAAAGTATTTGTAACAATTATAATATGTTCGCAAAGACCTTGGACTTTCAAGTCTGAATAAGATGTTTGTCACAAATGGCAGGGTGGTCATTAGGAGGTTTATAGAGAGGTAAACTAATTGTTAAAATCTTCATATGAGCAACTATACATGTTGTATAGTGGTTTGAGCTACCTCATGCACTGTCTAAATATTTTGTAATCATTGATGACATCTTCATGGACAGCCGGTACGTTAACAACTAAATATGTTAACGACAACAACACAAATCCATTACGAAGGCATGCAATTTTTTAATATCTCCCTCCATTCGAATCACTTAACGAAAAAGCATTAATTTCCCTTTGTTTAAATTGAGACGTGGACTTGCATGCCACTGCAATGGGCATGTTAACCGTTTACCTCCGCTCCTGTACCAAGCAGATATGTAGGCACTCGGAAACATAAATCAGTATTTGACATTCATGGATAATGTTTCCCGTTCAGGATGAAGTGGCACCTTGTTTCGAGAAAGAGTCGTCAAGCAGAGCAGCTGCGTGTGACAGACTTGCGTTTCTCCTTGTTTCCTTTTCTGAAAATAAATCGTATGAAGCAGATAATTTTGTGTCGGTTGAAACAAACAATGGTGAAAATGTATAAAGTAGTAGTAGTAGCCTTCACGTAGTAAGATAAGACCACTAGATCTCCGGCAGAAATATTAGAGGAAACAATATATATTTGTTTTATGGTTGTCCGGATCAATACATATTTTTTTGATTTACACACACCTGTTTCATCTGCAGGGGGAAAATACAGCACAGAATGTCGTTATGGTATTCGCTCAAGTGCTGACTGAAAACGTGCACCAGTAATGCACGGTGTGTAGAGCTCTCGGGAGGATCCGCTGCTGGATGATGGCCGTCTCATGCCTGCGGATTGTGGGAGTTATTTCACCATACATCACCACGCTGGCCATTACACTTTGATGCCATATTTTGTTTCAATCTTACCGTCGGCATCATGTCGTGAGGTAAGGATAAAATAATTTTCAAACCCTTGCAGCTAGCAGTGCATCATCCTGTGCCAGTGAGGAGCCATCCATTAACCATGTGGCTTTTCTTAATTCTCATGTACGGAACAAACAAATGTAAATAAAAAACGAAATATACTTGTGTTGGGTTTTTTTTGTACACAGTATTTCAGTGACCGAGCTGAGCGAATTAACTTGCTACGGTTGGGAACCCACAGAGAAGCCTTGGTAGGGCCGTTGGATTGTGTAAAAAAATATATACGTGTGTTTTTTTTGTGCCGAAATATTTTTTTTTGCGTGGAGATACAGACATATTAATACACCGTAATGGCTGCTTATCTATTTTGTTACTTATATTCTCAACAATGATGCTCAAGGTTGTTTAGTTTGATCAAGGGTGGCTTCCCGGACTCAAGCATAGGACCTCAGGAGGGCTGATCCCTGAGTCACTTGGCCACCTCAACAGATGGATACAATGTCTTGTTTGAGATAGAATTGAGAGCATCCTGTGAACGTGCAGGGTAATTGGATAGTTTCTTGTTTAGCACGCTTATCTCTAAGCCAATTTGCATGGCTTCTATGATTCTAATTCAACTGTTGTCTATTATATGTTCAGCTTATTAGCTACTGTGAGGCAAAATGTTAAAGCAGCTGGTAAATTTGTTAGAGTAGACTGAAGCATTTCAATTTTGAGAAATAGAAAATAAGAATACTAAAAGATTTAAATAATTAAACATTTGGAATAGCTTTTATTCTTAAGTGGTAATATAAAAACATGGTTTATTTCTGTGTCAGAAATTGACTTACATGTAAACTAGTTCAAATCTAGATGAGAATAAACCAGATTTCCTGATATCCAACATATAATGTAACATGCCCAATAGTGAAGTTATAGAAGATACCTGGGTGAATCGTTTCATGATTATGCTTACCTAAAACTTTTGTATTTCAGCGACATCCTTCATAATATTCCAATTAACGAAGCATTTTGTTGAAATAAAATACTATTTTCCCCAAACGTCTTGAAATGCAAACAAATTGCATGCAGATATGCCTTAAACAATATTGATCTAATTTTCTATCCTGTTCTAAACAAATTAACGAATTGTATTGAATTCACTGTGGGTATTAATAAAATATAAATAAAGTGCATGAAGAACATGTTAGCGGATGGCAAGTGAAAGTAAAACAATACTCACGTTAAAAAAAACACGTGGGAAAATATAAGTATCCATTCACATTGGCACTCATTATATAATCAGTTGAAAGTAACATCTGCTATTTAACTCAACAGAGACACGCAGATGCTAGCAGGATAGTGGGAATCCCTCACAGTTTATTAAATTGTCTCCCAGTGCTTGCGATGACTATGGGTTTCAGATGTCACGAGTGAAGAAAAAAAGTATAAATGATGTAGATTCAAGGGGGAGATGTCTTTTTTTTTTCTTTCTCAAAGCATGCGAAAAAGTTCACCCTCGCACTGACACGGCACAGCAGGTTGAATGACAGGTGTCACGACCTGCTGAGCCTTGACACCGCCTTTCAGAAGAGAATGGGACACGATGTAGGGTTGCTCAATGGTTCTGTGCCAAGGGCGTGGGGTTGGGTGGAAGATTGCCTTGTTCTTCCCAGGTGGTTGACGCGTGAAGTCAGATGACAGTAGCTTTCCCCGGTTATGGTTGTCCGGGAGATCGTGGGCGTGTGCATTGATAAGGAATTTGGGACAGCAGTCAAGGCAACAATGAGTTAACGTATTCAATAGAGGCTCTACATGGGGTCACATCATTCAAAGGCAATATGCCACAGTGTGGAGGTCGCTTTGATCACGTATTTGGTATGCTCATTTTATGTTTTATGCTGGGTTTTAAAGACCCAAACCTTAACAAAGGAGTACTGCCAATATACGACACCACTAAGTATATGAAGATGGATAATATATGAATATGTATTGTTTAAATTAGGAATGTCCATGAGAAGACTGCAAAAGCATGTGTGGCCTTTAGCATATTTGCCACCAAACTATTTTGCAGAGCAAAAATTTGCATCACTTTATCCAATCCACATTTGTAAATGTGAACAAGCTGGTATCGTCATGCCCAGTAGTCAGCCATTTGTACATCTGTAGCGGAATAAATAGGCGCATGGGGGTAAATGGTGAGATCGCGCAGGGCAGGACAGCATGGTCATATTGGGACAGCCAGGTGCCATGGTTGGGACGATGAGGTAACGATTAGGCCAATTAAGCTGGGGGAGCCAGAGACGGCTGTGATTGGCTGGTGTTGTTGTCAGGGCTGAAGTGTGATTGGCTGGTGTTGTTGTCAGGGCTGGAGTGGCGTCTTGAAGTCTGGAGAAGTAACAGGCGCACGGGCACGCGGAGCGGAGTTGGGACGCGGGTTAATTAATTGGATTAATTGGAGAGTAATGAGAGCGGGGATAAATTGGGGAGACGCGAGGAGAAAGGGGAGTTCGATTAGGGGGCTGGACGAAGCAGGACGTGGAGCAGAGCTGAAGTGGAAGCAGCCAGCAGTGGAGAGAGCACGGTGATAGCGGAGAGCAGATATGAAGCAGTTAGCAGTGGAGAGAGCACAGTGATAGCGGAGAGCAGAGACGAAGCAGTTAGCAGTAGAGAGAGCACAGTGATAGCGGAGAGCAGAGACGAAGCAGTTAGCAGTGGAGAGAGCACGGTGATAGCGGAGAGCAGAGACGAAGCAGTTAGCAGTAGAGAGAGCACAGTGATAGCGGAGAGCAGAGACGAAGCAGTTAGCAGTGGAGAGAGCACGGTGATAGCGGAGAGCAGAGACGAAGCAGTTAGCAGTGGAGAGAGCACGGTGATAGCGGAGAGCAGAGACGAAGCAGTTAGCAGTGGAGAGAGCACGGTGATAGCGGAGAGCAGAGACGAAGCAGTTAGCAGTGGAGAGAGCACGGTGATAGCGGAGAGCAGAGACGAAGCAGTTAGCAGTGGAGAGAGCACGGTGATAGTGGAGAGCGGAGAGCAGAGACGAAGCAGCCAGCAGTGGAGAGAGCACAGAGACATCGGAGCTGACGGAGAAGTGGAGGAGAGACAAAGGCGGCGAGCGAGTCGAGTGTGGCAACAAGGGAACTGTGGCGCATTGAGGACATGTGGAGAACTGTAAATCAAGTGGTGTTGGAAAAAAGACAAAAGTTGTCCGAATGAAATCAACCGCTACACATCAATACCTTAACCTAAATCCCACCTGATAAATGCCTGCAATTAAATTCCATATGTGTTAAAACTGTTCCTATTTAACTAAGTATTTATCTTACAAAGAAGCCAGTACACCTTAATAGGTCCTCAACTTTTTGAAAGCATGGAGGTTAAATATTTGTAATTGCCTCATCCCCATTGTACTAAATACTAAGCATTTAATCAAGATTATGTTGTCAATAGTCACCATTTATATAAAAAAACAAATATGTATGTTGACAGCTAGAATATGGTAATAATAATCTAAAGATGTGTGTTTGATTTGTGGTCCTGGAAGTGTTAACTGTAATAAACCGGTGAAAGAAACCTAATATAAAGGTCCTGGTTTTAGGCAACCCAGTGGCGAAATATTCACACATTGTGAATAGGCTATGATAAATGAGCGTTTGCTTTCCTGAGCAGAACCGAGGTTATTGACAGCCACCCCTCCCGTCTTCCCTTCCACCACGACTCCCACGGCTTCCACTTTCAGAGTAATCTTACCACACCACGCCACTACACACACACACCTGTTACCGAATGCTATTGATCAATGCACAAAGTGTTGAGCCTCTGTCAGTTGGTTCATTGGAAATCTTTCAATCCACGGTGATAAAAAGCTTTGAAAATTTCTACATTTTCACCTGAAGCTTTAGCCAAAGGCTCAGGAATACAAATCGCTTACACTTTCGGTTAGCGAAAGCATGTGGAAGCAGACACGGTCAATGAATCCAATGTTGGGGTGACAATGCAATCAACCCAAGAAAATCCTCCCCTCCACTCCTACAAAAAATAGAGAAAATGCTTTAGCTTCTAAAAGTGAAAGTCGGCAATCTTGTCTTATTATGTATATTCTATTTCGGTGCTATAATAATATAGTATTACATTATATTTAAGCTTCATTGCTCGCTTTTTACGATTTTATCGAGTATTAATTGCCAGGTTTTATTTCCTCGGTGAAAATACTTGAATATAATGGTCTAGGTCTTTAACATAAACATTACAGAAGATTTTAAACTTGAGCACTTTCGCGTAAAACTGACTTAGGCACCTGACTGCAGACTTAACATGCCAATACGTGTCATGTGATGTGACCATATGTACATTTAGAGGCATAAACACAGAGGGGGCGTGGTGATGCAGTGGTTAGAGCACTGCGCTCTGAACCCAGCGGACCAGAGTTTGATATGGCTGACATTAGTGGGTGAGTGATCTCTGAACCAGTCCTAGGGCCCCCCACCTTCGCCAGTTTGCACCGACCAGCATGGTGAAGTATGGTCAAATCTCCTCCAAAACTGGCATGGATCGAGTGAGGAGGGCCCTGACCCAGCAGTGAATCGACAGAGGGCTGTGCATAATTTTGACTGTAATAGGAACAGTTGACATTCCTTTACCTCGTATATTCAATCAAGGACAGATACAAAATAAATAAATATATCGTTCAGTAATGCGCAACGCAGCATATATCACCGCACGTCATTTTAATTGAACGCCCGCGTTCATGCAATGGCTGAATTTAGGATACCGGTCAGCAAGGTGCGTGTAGAGCACCTGCAGTTTTAAACACATCACAATAACTCATTGTTGTATGTAAAACGAGGGGGCAGGGCGGGGGTAGGGTGGGGGGGGGAATGACAATATAATCAAGCTAATTGCCTGTCAACCCATTAAAAGACCGTCATTTCTTCAGATGATTAGACATGGTAAACACGGTCAGTTTACCGCAATATTACTGCAAAGACCATTATTAAATGCCAGAAGTGACAGCTTTTTTCACGTTAATATTGACCTGGAGTATAATTATGAGGGCCAGTGGTAATCATAGTCGCATTTACAAATTAAAAGAAGCTGCTGGAATGCACTATCATCTTCGCAACATTAAGCGGCATGTATAAACTGAATATACTAACTTAGTGGATTAATTATATTTGTATTAACATTTTAATTAACGTCCCTCCAGCGCTGTCCTCCAGACAGTCTCGTCCCTTCACCTGATGAAGGCCGCTTGTATTGTGGCTGAAACGTCATGAGAATATTATTGTGTTATTTTATTTTATCAATTTATTATTTTATTCTCATTCTACGTGACTTTACCGAAAGAACCAAAGAAGATGAATCCTTGCAGTCACGAAAGCTTTAAATCGAAATTTAACCGCCTCTACGGGGAGGGATTCCACACAACCTTAAGATCATTCAACAGACTCCGGGATAAGAAGGCTCAACTAATCGAGTCTCTCACCTTTCTGAAGAGATGCCGTGACTCTAAGGTAATACCAACCGCATTTACACTAACCTCTGCTGCTGCAACTTCTCTCAATGCAAAACGAATTCTAGCTAGAACTAGCTTCGCTCTTATCTCGGAAAAAATCAGACTTACACGCACCGAACTCGATCAGTTAGACAAGACACTCTACAAATCACACTTAACATTGACAGCAACAATGTCTACATCGGATTGGGAACATGTAGACAATATGACTACCTCTTCGGCTGCCACTATGTCGACCAAATGTAGGGACAATATGATTTCCAAATTCAATCACCTCTCCAACAAAACATCGGATCCACACACCGAAAAGATAGACGTCAACAAAGTCGTAATTCATCGCAGTAACAGTTCCATTTCTGATGGTCTGGAATCCGTTTTAGCTAAAGGTCTAAACTTTGCTGTCACACCGAGACACTTACCGGTTAATGATATCATTGCCCATGTCGACGTTGCACTCAAGGGCTTGAGTCACATCTCTACAGACGTAGCAAGATCTGAAATCGCTGCAACCCTCAAAAACGCTAAGATGCCACCCAGCAACATCAGCAAAGATGAACGTTTTGAATTATATCAATTAAAAAAGAGAGATGATATTGTCATCCTCTCAGCCGACAAGGGCAATGCCACTGTCATCATGGACAAAATAGAATATAACAACAAAATTCAAGAACTACTCAACGATGGCAGCTATACAAAAATAAAAAGAGATCCCACCAACAGCCTGGTTACCAAAACGAACAAAATCATCTCTGATTCAACAGCATTAATTGATGAGACCAAACAGTTCTCGTTGAAACCCTCTGCTGCCAGACCACCAAGATTATATGGCCTTCCAAAGATACACAAAGAAGATACACCCCTTCGTCCCATCGTCTCAACTATCAACTCCCCCACCTATAAACTGGCACGTTTTCTTGCTGATATACTGCGACCTTTCACTGGAAAAACCACCTCTGCGGAACTAAATTCTATTCACCTGGTATCGACAATCAAAGGCATTTCCCTGTCCCCAGACGACCTGCTTGTCAGTTTTGATGTGGTGTCCTTGTTCACCAAAGTCCCGGTACCTGACACCATCGCTATCATTGAAGACCTGGTTCATCAAGGACTGCATACTGGTGTACCCCCCCTGGTGAGACATTGCTTAACCAACACATTCTTCACCTGGAATGGAACTTTCTACAAACAAACTGAGGGCACCCCAATGGGCTCCCCCCTATCTCCGGTTGTAGCCAACGTATTCATGGAAAAATTTGAAACTGACGCCATCCAGACTGCCACTCTATGCCCGACCTTATGGAAGAGGTACGTGGATGACACCTTTGTCATCTGGCCACATGGCCAGCCTGCTCTAGACCAATTCCGCGACCACATAAATTCCATACACCTAGCCATCAGATTTACCATGGAGGTCGAAAAAGATGGCAAACTACCCTTTTTGGATGTCTTAATTAAAAGGAGACATGATGGTTCAATGAGCCACTCTGTCTACAGGAAAGCTACCCATACAGATGCTTACTTGAAACCAGATTCTCACCACCATCCATCCCAGAAGAACTCCCTCATCAAGACTCTATACCATAGAGCCCAATGCATTTCCGACCAGGAACACATTACCAGTGAACTCAAGCACGTACACCAGGCTCTCAGGGCTAATGGTTACTCTGACTACACAATCCGCAAAGCCATCACTCCAGTCATGAAGAAGGATCCTCTTGTGGAGCCACTCAAAACCATCACCTTACCCTACATTGCAGGGGTCACTAAAAAGATCTCCAAAATCCTGAATAAACACAAGATCCAGGTCCGATTCAACACAGTACATAAAATCCGTGATCTAGTTCCATCTGTAAAAGATGCTGTTCCAGACATACAGTACCCAGGCGTTTACAAACTAAAGTGCCTCTGTGGTAGTAGCTACATTGGAGAAACCAAACGACATATCTCGGACCGCATCCGCGAACATAAAGCAGACTTGAAACACGGTAGAACGAACTCCTCTGCCGTGTCAGATCACTGTTATAATTCAGTGAGCTCACATGACATTGACTTCTCCAAGACGGAGGTTCTTTGCAAACCAACCGGCTACCATGAGAGATTCGTTCATGAGGCCATTCACATATACAAGCACAGAGACAATTTCAACCGAGAAGATGGATTCTGGCTTAGTAACCATTAGAAAGATGTTTTAAACCATTTCCGTTCTTAATTAATTGTATTTTACGATGACCTTCAGACCGCAGCTCTTTCGCTGGCATTGACTCTTAATACCTCTCACACCACGGTTAATGGTATGGTTTACAACATGGGGTATAACAGCGCCTCGCAGCTGTCTCTCTCCCCCTCCTCTGTTCCGACCATGGATGAACTCGTCCATCTGAACGGGGCCCGTAGCTATCCGTGTTGCTAAAGTTGAGGGTAAGAATCCACCCATTTTTTTCGCCATATAACATTGTGATATATAACGACTTATTGTTGGTAGCTTAGCTGATTGGAGAATATATAGAGTTTATTGATAACATTGAGGTAATTTATATTTTAGTTTTTTAATTGGTTCACTATATAGTATTCATTATATATTGTAGTGTATACCCAGTTACTGTGAATAGCTCAGATGTGTAGGCCTTGACTTCAACATAGCCATATCTGTGACCAGTCACAAGCTAATCACTCAGTTATTTCAATGCTAAATTCGCCTAGTTATTTCAATGCTAAATTCTCCTGTTTGATTTGTACTAGGTGTCTCTGTGAATGTGTATGCTCTGACTTTAACATAGCTATTTCTGTGACCAGTTACAAGCTAATCACTCAGCTATTTCAATGCTAAATTCTATGCTAATTCCTTTGTCAAGGGGTGCCTCTGCGGATATGTATGCTTTAACTTAGCTATTTCAATGCTAAATTCTATGCTAATTCCTTTGTCAAGGGGTGCCTCTGCGGATGTGTATGCTTTAACTTTAACATAGCCATTTCTGTGGCCAGTCACAAGCTAATCACTCAGCCATTTCAATACTAAATTCTATGCTAATTCCTTTGTCAAGGCGCTTTGTTTCTTCTCACACAGCTTAAAGGTTGCGATCTGAGCGTGGCTTTTTCACTTCAGCGCTGTCCTCCAGACAGTCTCGTTCCTTCACCTGATGAAGGCCGCTTGTGTTGTGGCCGAAACGTCGTGAGAATATTATTTTATTTGATCAATTTATTATTTTATTCTCATTCTACGTGGCTTCACCGAAAGAACCAAAGAAGATCCAGAACGCTGTTTTGGAAACACGCACATACTCTCCGTGATGCGGATTTCTGCATCAAAACGTGGTGGACCACTTAGTGGCATTCAAGCAGCGTGCCCAACAAACACCTAATCAGTAAACACACCACCACAATGCCCAGCTTCCGCAATACGCAGCTCATCAGCGAGCCCACCACCACAATGCCCAGCTTCCGCAATACGCAGCTCATCAGCGAGCCCACCACCACACTGCCCAGCTTCCAAAATACGCAGCTCATCAGCGAGCCCACCACCATACTGCCCTGCTTCCACACTACGCAGCTCATCAGCAATCCCACCACGACACTGCCCTGCTTCCACACTACGCAGCTCATCAGCGATCGCACCACCACACTGCCCTGCTTCCACACTACGCAGCTCATCAGCAATCCCACCACTACACTGCCCTGCTTCCACAATACGCAGCTCATCAGTTGGGCCCACCACCACACTGCCCAGCTTCCACAATACGCAGCTCATCAGCGATCCCACCACCACACTGCCCTGCTTCCACACTACGCAGCTCATCAGCGAGCCCACCACCACACTGCCCTGCTTCCACACTACGCAGCTCATCAGCGAGCCCACCACCACACTGCCCAGCTTCCGCAATACGCAGCTCATCAGCGAGCCCACCACCACAATGCCCAGCTTCCACACTACGCAGCTCATCAGCAATCCCACCACTACACTGCCCTGCTTCCACAATACGCAGCTCATCAGTTGGGCCCACCACCACACTGCCCAGCTTCCACAATACGCAGCTCATCAGCGATCCCACCACCACACTGCCCTGCTTCCACACTACGCAGCTCATCAGCGAGCCCACCACCACACTGCCCTGCTTCCACACTACGCAGCTCATCAGCGAGCCCACCACCACACTGCCCAGCTTCCACAATACGCAGCTCATCAGCGAGCCCACCACCACACTGCCTGCTTCCACACTACACAGCTCATCAGCGAGCCCACCACCACACTGCCCTGCTTCCACACTACGCAGCTCATCAGTGATCTCACCACCACACTGCCTGCTTCCACACTACGCAGCTCATCAGCGAATCCACCACCACACTGCTCTGCTTCCACAATACGCAGCTCATCAGCGAGCCCATCATCACACTGCCCAGCTTCCACACTACGCAGCTCATCATCGATCCCACCACCACACTGCCCTACGTCCACACTACGCAGCTCATCAGCGAGCCCACCACCACGCTGCCCTGCTTCCACACTACGCAGCTCGTCAGCGAGCCTACCACCACACTGCGCAGCTTCCAAAATACGCAGCTCATCAGCGAGCCCACCACCACTTTGTCCAGATTCCACGATACACAGCTGATCAGATAGCCTACCATCACACTGCCTGGCTTCCATCTTCCAAGGAAATAATGGGCAGTGCTTCATTGGCTCTGCTCAAACCACAGAAGATGCGATTACCTGGTGCGTAAGTGGAACATCCACGAATCCAGTGTATGACTGTGGCTACACACACCGAATCATTGACCAAAGAACTTCGCACAGCGCCAAATATAAATAGATAGGTGGAGTATCTGTAATTAACACACTCTCAGGCAAAGCCACTGAATGGCTAAGTCACTTTGAAGTGCTTCTCTATAAGTTGCTCTTCATAAGCCATACACATCATCATCATTATCCCATTTGTCAATCCACTGCTGGATGAAGGCCTCCCCATGCCATGATGGTCATGAGAGTAATTTGACCATACTTCACCATGCTAGTCAGTGTCGGTTGGTGAAGGCAGAAAAGATAGACATACGATCATAGAAGTACAGGACAACGTTGTAAAGGCCGCCTCCAGGTTACCATGGTACGATTTACGACGCAGAAACTCGATTTACGACGCGCCTTCCAACATAACTCTGAACACATTTGCACAGAGTCAATCTGGTTTCTGATGTGGCTTGGTGTGGAGCTTTAGATTTTTTCAAGTTTATTTGTGCGTGTTGATTTTTTTACCGATTTAACTCTGTTTAAACACACTCCCTGGTTCTTTCGGTAAAGTCACGTCGATAGAAAAAATAATAAAATAAAACACGACGTTTCGGTCACAACACAAGCATCCGTCTTCAGGTGAGAAAAATTATCTGCTGCTGTTGCTTTATATAGGCACCGGCGGGAAGGGGTGGGGGGGTTGTGGCGTGCATGGACGGGTGGGGGCTGGAGAAATGGTTAAATATTGCTGATAAAATGAAAAAAAATAACACATCGGCAAGTGATGTTTCGATTCGGAAATAGGGTCCGATTTACGACGGGGGTTCCAAGAACGCATTGTGTCGTAGAAGCGGGGACCGACTCTATTTTGCGGCACCGCACTTTGCTGGACACCACGTACCCCACAGCACCAATGACAGCCTGTTTTCAGGATGGTGGTCACCCATCCAAAGCAATATCGGGCGCAACTCTTTTTCACATCCGAGTGCTCATTAAATTGAGTGTATTCCGCATGAATTGGTAATAGGCACATGTATACGATACATACAAATTATACCCACGCAATTCGAAGCATGTGTTGTCAGTTTAAGTATTTATGTTAATCAATTAATCGATATATCATTTCTCCAATGATATTGAAACCGTATTTGCAATAACTGACTTGTAACACATTAGTACGTGAATCTTAGAGCTAATGTATAATTCTGAAGGGAATTTGGGCTTTCTGTTAATACAGTATATCCATGTATGTTGATGCACATGGCTATTTATTGTCATATGTTTTCTTGCCTGTACTGAATGGCAGTCATATTCATGGCATTGTAAAAACACGACCAAGGTATTGATGCTACTACCTTTATTCACACGTTGAGTTTTGATACAAATGTTCCCCCTCTAACACTCTTCTAAACCTAACCAATTTAGCTAGGATTCCTTATCTGCCAGTCTTATCCCTTTGCCCACCTGCTATTGCATAATTTAGTATGTCTGACCTTCCTGAAACTACATGTAATGGTTTTAAAGTATATAATGAAATAATGTATATTCTTTCAACAGCTCTAAAAGCAGTGACCCAGGTAGAACAATGGATAGCCATGCATATATTCACAAGAACATTTACATTTCTTGATCAAGATGAAAGCCCATGCAGATTGTGTGAAACCACAATAATATTTTTTTTGTAGATAACGTAATTTCATTTTATAGATGTACATGCACTCGCAAAGTGGTATAGGCTACATGTTAAAATGTTAGCTTTAAGCTCTAATATGCAACATGCCACATATTTGGAAGTGAAGCAATATATTTTCCCATATCTATTGTGTCCTTGCACTTACATTGTGTGAAATATATCCACTCAGCAAATATGAAAATAATACATCTTAAATCTTTGCCTGTAGGCTGTAAACACACATGCCTTATCAAAATGTGCTTTGTCCAGCACTATACTACGTTTTGAGAAGCAGAATGAAGTAAAGAAGGATTACTGAAAATCCCTATAGAATGTTATTTTAGATATTAACATTATGACTTTGAAGATGCAATTCCTCTACTGTACCTCTAAAAAAGACAGCCAACCATGTAGAGCCAGTGACTTGATGTGTGCAGCAAGCACAGTTTAACACAGGGTTCATAATACAGTTGTTTTGAGTTGTATTACATCAATATAAATGTGTAGTGTATTCAACGGAGACACACTCTTGAACTTGGAGGCAACACGTTTATTTTATAACCCAAGCAGGGTAACTACATAACGCACAAAGATAGTGAACTAGACCCCAACAGGGTAACTACATAACGCACAAAGATAGTGAACTAAACCCCCAACAGGGTAACTACATAACGGACAAAGATAGTGAACTAGACCCCAACAGGGTAACTACATAACACACAAAGATAGTGAACTAGACCCCAACAGGGTAACTACATAACGCACAAAGATAGTGAACTAGACCCCAACAGGGTAACTACATAACGCACAAATATAGTGAACTAGACCCCAACAGGGTAACTACATAACGCACAAAGATAGTGAACTAGACCCCAACAGGGTAACTATATAACACACAAAGATAGTGAACTAGACCTCAACAGGGTAACTACATAACGCACAAAGATAGTGAACTAGACCCCAACAGGGTAGCTACATAACGCACAAAGATAGTGAACTAGACCTCAACAGGTTAACTACATAACGCACAAAGATAGTGAACTAGACCACAACAGGGTAACTATATAACACACAAAGATAGTGAACTAGATCCCAACAGGGTAGCTACATAACGCACAAAGATAGTGAACTAGACCCCAACAGGGTAGCTACATAACGCACAAAGATAGTGAACTAGACCTCAACAGGTTAACTACATAACGCACAAAGATAGTTAACTAGACCCCAACAGGGTAACTACATAACGCACAAAGATAGTGAACTAGACCCCAACAGGGTAACTACATAACGCACAAAGATAGTGAACTAGACCTCAACAACGTAGCTACATAACGCACAAAGATAGTGAACTAGACCCCAACAGGGTAGCTACATAATGCACAAAGATAGTGAACTACACCCCAACAGGGTAGCTACATAACGCACAAAGATAGTGAACTAGACCCCAACAGGGTAACTACATAACACACAAAGATAGTGAACTCGAACCCAACAGGGTAACTATATAACGCACATAGATAGTGAACTAGACCTCAACAACGTAGCTACATAACGCACAAATATAGTGAACTAGACCCCAACAGGGTAGCTACATAACGCACAAAGATAGTGAACTAGACCTCAACAGGGTAGCTACATAACGCACAAAGATAGTGAACTAGACCCCAACAGGTTAACTATATAACGCACAAATATAGTGAACTAGACCCCAACAGGGTAGCTACATAACGCACAAATATAGTGAACTAGACCCCAACAGGGTAGCTACATAACGCACAAAGATAGTGAACTAGACCCCAACAGGGTAACTACATAACACACAAAGATAGTGAACTCGAACCCAACAGGGTAACTATATAACGCACATAGATAGTGAACTAGACCTCAACAACGTAGCTACATAACGCACAAATATAGTGAACTAGACCCCAACAGGGTAGCTACATAGCGCACAAAGATAGTGAACTAGACCTCAACAGGGTAGCTACATAACGCACAAAGATAGTGAACTAGACCCCAACAGGTTAACTATATAACGCACAAATATAGTGAACTAGACCCCAACAGGGTAGCTACATAACGCACAAATATAGTGAACTAGACCCCAACAGGGTAGCTACATAACGCACAAAGATAGTGAACTAGACCCCAACAGGGTAGCTACATAACGCACAAAGATAGTGAACTAGACCTCAACAACGTAGCTACATAACGCACAAATATAGTGAACTAGACCCCAACAGGGTAACTACATAATGCACAAAGATAGTGAACTAGACCTCAACAGGGTAGCTACATAACGCACAAAGATAGTGAACTAGACCCCAACAGGGTAACTATATAACGCACAAAGATAGTGAACTAGACCCCAACAAGGTAACTACATAACGGACAAAGATAGTGAACTAGACCCCAACAGGGTAGCTACATAACGCACAAAGATAGTGAACTACACCCCAACAGGGTAGCTACATAACGGACAAAGATAGTGAACTAGACCCCAACAGGGTAGCTACATAATGCACAAAGATAGTGAACTAGACCCCAACAGGGTAGCTACATAACGGACAAAGATAGTGAACTAGACCCCAACAGGGTAGCTACATAACGCACAAAGATAGTGAAGTACACCCCAACAGGGTAGCTACATAACGCACAAAGATAGTGAACTAAACCCCAACAGGGTAGCTACATAACACACAAAGATAGTGAACTAGACCTCAACAGGGTAACTACATAACGCACAAAATAGTGAACTAAACTCCAACAGGGTAGCTACATAACGCACAAAGATAGTGAACTAGACCTCAACAGGGTAACTATATAACGCACAAAGATAGTGAACTAGACCCCAACAGGGTAGCTACATAACGCACAAAGATAGTGAACTAGACCCTAACAGGGTAGCTACATAACACACAAAGATAGTGAACTAGACCTCAACAACGTAACTACATAACGCACAAATATAGTGAACAAGACCCCAACAGGGTAACTACATAACACACAAAGATAGTGAACTCGAACCCAACAGGGTAACTATATAACGCACATAGATAGTGAACTAGACCTCAACAACGTAGCTACATAACGCACAAATATAGTGAACTAGACCCCAACAGGGTAGCTACATAACGCACAAATATAGTGAACTAGACCCCAACAGGGTAGCTACATAACGCACAAAGATAGTGAACTAGACCCCAACAGGTTAACTATATAACGCACAAATATAGTGAACTAGACCCCAACAGGGTAGCTACATAACGCACAAATATAGTGAACTAGACCCCAACAGGGTAGCTACATAACGCACAAAGATAGTGAACTAGACCCCAACAGGGTAGCTACATAACGCACAAAGATAGTGAACTAGACCTCAACAACGTAGCTACATAACGCACAAATATAGTGAACTAGACCCCAACAGGGTAACTACATAATGCACAAAGATAGTGAACTAGACCTCAACAGGGTAGCTACATAACGCACAAAGATAGTGAACTAGACCCCAACAGGGTAACTATATAACGCACAAAGATAGTGAACTAGACCCCAACAGGGTAACTACATAACGGACAAAGATAGTGAACTAGACCCCAACAGGGTAGCTACATAACGCACAAAGATAGTGAACTACACCCCAACAGGGTAGCTACATAACGGACAAAGATAGTGAACTAGACCCCAACAGGGTAGCTACATAATGCACAAAGATAGTGAACTAGACCCCAACAGGGTAGCTACATAACGGACAAAGATAGTGAACTAGACCCCAACAGGGTAGCTACATAACGCACAAAGATAGTGAACTACACCCCAACAGGGTAGCTACATAACGCACAAAGATAGTGAACTAAACCCCAACAGGGTAGCTACATAACGCACAAAGATAGTGAACTAGACCTCAACAGGGTAGCTATATAATGCACAAAGATAGTGAACTAGACCCCAACAGGGTGCTACATAACGCACAAAGATAGTGAACTAGACCTCAACAGGGTAACTATATAACGCACAAAGATAGTGAACTAGACCCCAACAGGGTAGCTACATAACGCACAAAGATAGTTAACTAGACCCCAACAGGGTAACTACATAACGCACAAAGATAGTGAACTAAACCCCAACAGGGTATCTACATAATGCACAAAAATAGTGAACTAGACCACAACAGGGTAACTACATAACGCACTAAGATAGTGAACTAGATCCCAACAGGGTAGCTACATAACGCACAAAGATAGTGAACTAGACCCCAACAGGGTAACTACATAATGCACAAAGATAGTGAACTAGACCCCAACAGGGTAGCTACATAACGCACTAAGATAGTGAACTAGATCCCGACAGGGTAGCTACATAACGCACAAAGATAGTGAACTAGACCCCAACAGGGTAACTACATAACGCACAAAGATAGTGAACTAGACCCCAACAGGGTAACTACATAATGCACAAAGATAGTGAACTAGACCCCAACAGGGTAGCTACATAATGCACAAAGATAGTGAACTAGAACCCAACAGGGTAACTATATAACACACAAAGATAGTGAACTAGACCTCAACAGGGTAACTACATAACGCACAAATATAGTGAACTAGACCCCAACAGGGTAACTATATAACACACAAAGATAGTGAACTAGACCCCAACAGGGTAACTACATAATGCACAAAGATAGTGAACTAGACCTCAACAGGGTAACTACATAATGCACAAATATAGTGAACTAGACCCCAACAGGGTAACTACATAATGCACAAAGATAGTGAACTAGACCCCAACAGGGTAACTACATAATGCACAAATATAGTGAACTAGACCCCAACAGGGTAACTACATAGCGCACAAAGATAGTGAAATAGACCCCAACAGGGTAACTATATAACGCACGAAGATAGTGAACTAGACCCCAACAGGGTAACTACATAATTCTCAAAGATAGTAAACTAGACCCCAACAGGTTAACTACATAATGCACAAATATAGTGAACTAGACCCCAACAGGGTAACTACATAACGCACAAATATAGTGAACTAGACCCCAACAGGGTAACTACATAATTCTCAAAGATAGTAAACTAGACCCCAACAGGTTAACTATATAACGCACAAAGATAGTGAACTAGACCCCAACAGGGTAACTACATAACGCACAAAGATAGTGAACTAGACCCCAACAGGGTAACTACATAACGGACAAAGATAGTGAACTAGACCTCAACAGGGTAACTACATAGCGCACAAAGATAGTGAACTAGACCCCAACAGGGTGCTACATAATGCACAAAGATAGTGAACTAGACCCCAACAGGGTAGCTACATAACGCACAAAGATAGTGAACTAGACCCCAACAGGGTAGCTACATAACGCACAAAGATAGTGAACTAGACCCCAACAGGGTAACTACATAATGCACAAATATAGTGAACTAGACCCCAACAGGGTAGCTACATAATGCACAAAGATAGTGAACTAGACCCCAACAGGGTAACTACATAACGCACAAATATAGTGAACTAGACCCCAACAGGGTAACTACATAATGCACAAAGATAGTGAACTAGACCTCAACAAGGTGCTACATAATGCACAAAGATAGTGAACTAGACCCCAACAGGGTAACTACATAACGGACAAAGATAGTGAACTAGACCCCAACAGGGTAGCTACATAATGCACAAAGATAGTGAATTAGACCCCAACAGGGTAACTACATAACGCACAAATATAGTGAACTAGACCCCAACAGGGTAGCTATATAATGCACAAAGATAGTGAACTAGACCCCAACAGGGTAACTACATAATGCACAAAGATAGTGAACTAGACCCCAACAGGGTAGCTATATAATGCACAAAGATAGTGAACTAGACCCCAACAGGGTAACTACATAATGCACAAAGATAGTGAACTAGACCTCAACAGGGTAGCTACATAACGGACAAAGATAGTGAACTAGACCCCAACAGGGTAACTACATAATGCACAAAGATAGTGAACTAGACCCCAACAGGGTAACTACATAACGCACAAAGATAGTGAACTCGAACCCAACAGGGTAACTACATAACGCACAAATATAGTGAACTAGACCCCAACAGGGTAACTACATAACGCACAAAATAGTGACCTAGACTCCAACAGGGTAGCTACATAATGCACAAAGATATTGAACTAGACCACAAGCAGGGTAACTACATAACGCACAAAGATAGTGAATTAGACCCCAACAGGGTGCTACATAACGCACAAAGATAGTGAACTAGACCCCAACAGGGTAACTACATAACGCACAAAGATAGTGAACTAGACCTCAACAACGTAGCTACATAACGCACAAAGATAGTGAACTAGACCCCAACAGGGTAGCTACATAATGCACAAAGATAGTGAACTACACCCCAACAGGGTAGCTACATAACGCACAAAGATAGTGAACTAGACCCCAACAGGGTAACTACATAACACACAAAGATAGTGAACTCGAACCCAACAGGGTAACTATATAACGCACATAGATAGTGAACTAGACCTCAACAACGTAGCTACATAACGCACAAATATAGTGAACTAGACCCCAACAGGGTAGCTACATAACGCACAAAGATAGTGAACTAGACCTCAACAGGGTAGCTACATAACGCACAAAGATAGTGAACTAGACCCCAACAGGTTAACTATATAACGCACAAATATAGTGAACTAGACCCCAACAGGGTAGCTACATAACGCACAAATATAGTGAACTAGACCCCAACAGGGTAGCTACATAACGCACAAAGATAGTGAACTAGACCCCAACAGGGTAACTACATAACACACAAAGATAGTGAACTCGAACCCAACAGGGTAACTATATAACGCACATAGATAGTGAACTAGACCTCAACAACGTAGCTACATAACGCACAAATATAGTGAACTAGACCCCAACAGGGTAGCTACATAGCGCACAAAGATAGTGAACTAGACCTCAACAGGGTAGCTACATAACGCACAAAGATAGTGAACTAGACCCCAACAGGTTAACTATATAACGCACAAATATAGTGAACTAGACCCCAACAGGGTAGCTACATAACGCACAAATATAGTGAACTAGACCCCAACAGGGTAGCTACATAACGCACAAAGATAGTGAACTAGACCCCAACAGGGTAGCTACATAACGCACAAAGATAGTGAACTAGACCTCAACAACGTAGCTACATAACGCACAAATATAGTGAACTAGACCCCAACAGGGTAACTACATAATGCACAAAGATAGTGAACTAGACCTCAACAGGGTAGCTACATAACGCACAAAGATAGTGAACTAGACCCCAACAGGGTAACTATATAACGCACAAAGATAGTGAACTAGACCCCAACAAGGTAACTACATAACGGACAAAGATAGTGAACTAGACCCCAACAGGGTAGCTACATAACGCACAAAGATAGTGAACTACACCCCAACAGGGTAGCTACATAACGGACAAAGATAGTGAACTAGACCCCAACAGGGTAGCTACATAATGCACAAAGATAGTGAACTAGACCCCAACAGGGTAGCTACATAACGGACAAAGATAGTGAACTAGACCCCAACAGGGTAGCTACATAACGCACAAAGATAGTGAAGTACACCCCAACAGGGTAGCTACATAACGCACAAAGATAGTGAACTAAACCCCAACAGGGTAGCTACATAACACACAAAGATAGTGAACTAGACCTCAACAGGGTAACTACATAACGCACAAAATAGTGAACTAAACTCCAACAGGGTAGCTACATAACGCACAAAGATAGTGAACTAGACCTCAACAGGGTAACTATATAACGCACAAAGATAGTGAACTAGACCCCAACAGGGTAGCTACATAACGCACAAAGATAGTGAACTAGACCCTAACAGGGTAGCTACATAACACACAAAGATAGTGAACTAGACCTCAACAACGTAACTACATAACGCACAAATATAGTGAACAAGACCCCAACAGGGTAACTACATAACACACAAAGATAGTGAACTCGAACCCAACAGGGTAACTATATAACGCACATAGATAGTGAACTAGACCTCAACAACGTAGCTACATAACGCACAAATATAGTGAACTAGACCCCAACAGGGTAGCTACATAACGCACAAATATAGTGAACTAGACCCCAACAGGGTAGCTACATAACGCACAAAGATAGTGAACTAGACCCCAACAGGTTAACTATATAACGCACAAATATAGTGAACTAGACCCCAACAGGGTAGCTACATAACGCACAAATATAGTGAACTAGACCCCAACAGGGTAGCTACATAACGCACAAAGATAGTGAACTAGACCCCAACAGGGTAGCTACATAACGCACAAAGATAGTGAACTAGACCTCAACAACGTAGCTACATAACGCACAAATATAGTGAACTAGACCCCAACAGGGTAACTACATAATGCACAAAGATAGTGAACTAGACCTCAACAGGGTAGCTACATAACGCACAAAGATAGTGAACTAGACCCCAACAGGGTAACTATATAACGCACAAAGATAGTGAACTAGACCCCAACAGGGTAACTACATAACGGACAAAGATAGTGAACTAGACCCCAACAGGGTAGCTACATAACGCACAAAGATAGTGAACTACACCCCAACAGGGTAGCTACATAACGGACAAAGATAGTGAACTAGACCCCAACAGGGTAGCTACATAATGCACAAAGATAGTGAACTAGACCCCAACAGGGTAGCTACATAACGGACAAAGATAGTGAACTAGACCCCAACAGGGTAGCTACATAACGCACAAAGATAGTGAACTACACCCCAACAGGGTAGCTACATAACGCACAAAGATAGTGAACTAAACCCCAACAGGGTAGCTACATAACGCACAAAGATAGTGAACTAGACCTCAACAGGGTAGCTATATAATGCACAAAGATAGTGAACTAGACCCCAACAGGGTGCTACATAACGCACAAAGATAGTGAACTAGACCTCAACAGGGTAACTATATAACGCACAAAGATAGTGAACTAGACCCCAACAGGGTAGCTACATAACGCACAAAGATAGTTAACTAGACCCCAACAGGGTAACTACATAACGCACAAAGATAGTGAACTAAACCCCAACAGGGTATCTACATAATGCACAAAAATAGTGAACTAGACCACAACAGGGTAACTACATAACGCACTAAGATAGTGAACTAGATCCCAACAGGGTAGCTACATAACGCACAAAGATAGTGAACTAGACCCCAACAGGGTAACTACATAATGCACAAAGATAGTGAACTAGACCCCAACAGGGTAGCTACATAACGCACTAAGATAGTGAACTAGATCCCGACAGGGTAGCTACATAACGCACAAAGATAGTGAACTAGACCCCAACAGGGTAACTACATAACGCACAAAGATAGTGAACTAGACCCCAACAGGGTAACTACATAATGCACAAAGATAGTGAACTAGACCCCAACAGGGTAGCTACATAATGCACAAAGATAGTGAACTAGAACCCAACAGGGTAACTATATAACACACAAAGATAGTGAACTAGACCTCAACAGGGTAACTACATAACGCACAAATATAGTGAACTAGACCCCAACAGGGTAACTATATAACACACAAAGATAGTGAACTAGACCCCAACAGGGTAACTACATAATGCACAAAGATAGTGAACTAGACCTCAACAGGGTAACTACATAATGCACAAATATAGTGAACTAGACCCCAACAGGGTAACTACATAATGCACAAAGATAGTGAACTAGACCCCAACAGGGTAACTACATAATGCACAAATATAGTGAACTAGACCCCAACAGGGTAACTACATAGCGCACAAAGATAGTGAAATAGACCCCAACAGGGTAACTATATAACGCACGAAGATAGTGAACTAGACCCCAACAGGGTAACTACATAATTCTCAAAGATAGTAAACTAGACCCCAACAGGTTAACTACATAATGCACAAATATAGTGAACTAGACCCCAACAGGGTAACTACATAACGCACAAATATAGTGAACTAGACCCCAACAGGGTAACTACATAATTCTCAAAGATAGTAAACTAGACCCCAACAGGTTAACTATATAACGCACAAAGATAGTGAACTAGACCCCAACAGGGTAACTACATAACGCACAAAGATAGTGAACTAGACCCCAACAGGGTAACTACATAACGGACAAAGATAGTGAACTAGACCTCAACAGGGTAACTACATAGCGCACAAAGATAGTGAACTAGACCCCAACAGGGTGCTACATAATGCACAAAGATAGTGAACTAGACCCCAACAGGGTAGCTACATAACGCACAAAGATAGTGAACTAGACCCCAACAGGGTAGCTACATAACGCACAAAGATAGTGAACTAGACCCCAACAGGGTAACTACATAATGCACAAATATAGTGAACTAGACCCCAACAGGGTAGCTACATAATGCACAAAGATAGTGAACTAGACCCCAACAGGGTAACTACATAACGCACAAAGATAGTGAACTAGACCCCAACAGGGTAACTATATAATGCACAAAGATAGTGAACTAGACCTCAACAAGGTGCTACATAATGCACAAAGATAGTGAACTAGACCCCAACAGGGTAACTACATAACGCACAAAGATAGTGAACTAGACCCCAACAGGGTGCTACATAATGCACAAAGATAGTGAACTAGACCCCAACACGGTAGCTACATAACGCACAAAGATAGTGAACTAGACCCCAACAGGGTAACTACATAACGCACAAAGATAGTGAATTAGACCCCAACAGGGTAACTACATAACGCACAAATATAGTGAACTAGACCCCAACAGGGTAGCTATATAATGCACAAAGATAGTGAACTAGACCCCAACAGGGTAACTACATAATGCACAAAGATAGTGAACTAGACCTCAACAGGGTAGCTACATAACGGACAAAGATAGTGAACTAGACCCCAACAGGGTAACTACATAATGCACAAAGATAGTGAACTAGACCCCAACAGGGTAACTACATAACGCACAAAGATAGTGAACTCGAACCCAACAGGGTAACTACATAACGCACAAATATAGTGAACTAGACCCCAACAGGGTAACTACATAACGCACAAAATAGTGACCTAGACTCCAACAGGGTAGCTACATAATGCACAAAGATATTGAACTAGACCCCAAGCAGGGTAACTACATAACGCACAAAGATAGTGAATTAGACCCCAACAGGGTGCTACATAACGCACAAAGATAGTGAACTACACCCCAACAGGGTGCTACATAACGCACAAAGATAGTGAACTAGACCCCAACAGGGTAACTACATAACGCACAAAGATAGTGAACTAGACCCCAACAGGGTAGCTACATAACACACAAAGATAGTGAACTAGACCCCAACAGGGTAACTACATAATGCACAAAGATAGTGAACTAGACCTCAACAGGGTAACTACATAATGCACAAATATAGTGAACTAGACCCCAACAGGGTACCTACATAATGCACAAAGATAGTGAACTAGACCCCAACAGGGTAACTACATAATGCACAAATATAGTGAACTAGACCCCAACAGGGTAACTACATAGCGCACAAAGATAGTGAAATAGACCCCAACAGGGTAACTATATAACGCACGAAGATAGTGAACTAGACCCCAACAGGGTAACTACATAATTCTCAAAGATAGTAAACTAGACCCCAACAGGTTAACTACATAATGCACAAATATAGTGAACTAGACCCCAACAGGGTAACTACATAACGCACAAATATAGTGAACTAGACCCCAACAGGGTAACTACATAATTCTCAAAGATAGTAAACTAGACCCCAACAGGTTAACTATATAACGCACAAAGATAGTGAACTAGACCCCAACAGGGTAACTACATAACGCACAAAGATAGTGAACTAGACCCCAACAGGGTAACTACATAACGGACAAAGATAGTGAACTAGACCTCAACAGGGTAACTACATAGCGCACAAAGATAGTGAACTAGACCCCAACAGGGTGCTACATAATGCACAAAGATAGTGAACTAGACCCCAACAGGGTAGCTACATAACGCACAAAGATAGTGAACTAGACCCCAACAGGGTAGCTACATAACGCACAAAGATAGTGAACTAGACCCCAACAGGGTAACTACATAATGCACAAATATAGTGAACTAGACCCCAACAGGGTAGCTACATAATGCACAAAGATAGTGAACTAGACCCCAACAGGGTAACTACATAACGCACAAAGATAGTGAACTAGACCCCAACAGGGTAACTATATAATGCACAAAGATAGTGAACTAGACCTCAACAAGGTGCTACATAATGCACAAAGATAGTGAACTAGACCCCAACAGGGTAACTACATAACGCACAAAGATAGTGAACTAGACCCCAACAGGGTGCTACATAATGCACAAAGATAGTGAACTAGACCCCAACACGGTAGCTACATAACGCACAAAGATAGTGAACTAGACCCCAACAGGGTAACTACATAACGCACAAAGATAGTGAATTAGACCCCAACAGGGTAACTACATAACGCACAAAGATAGTGAACTAGACCCCAACAGGGTGCTACATAACGCACAAAGATAGTGAACTACACCCCAACAGGGTGCTACATAACGCACAAAGATAGTGAACTAGACCCCAACAGGGTAACTACATAACGCACAAAGATAGTGAACTAGACCCCAACAGGGTAGCTACATAACACACAAAGATAGTGAACTAGACCCCAACAGGGTAACTACATAATGCACAAAGATAGTGAACTAGACCTCAACAGGGTAACTACATAATGCACAAATATAGTGAACTAGACCCCAACAGGGTACCTACATAATGCACAAAGATAGTGAACTAGACCCCAACAGGGTAACTACATAATGCACAAATATAGTGAACTAGACCCCAACAGGGTAACTACATAGCGCACAAAGATAGTGAAATAGACCCCAACAGGGTAACTATATAACGCACGAAGATAGTGAACTAGACCCCAACAGGGTAACTACATAATTCTCAAAGATAGTAAACTAGACCCCAACAGGTTAACTACATAATGCACAAATATAGTGAACTAGACCCCAACAGGGTAACTACATAACGCACAAATATAGTGAACTAGACCCCAACAGGGTAACTACATAATTCTCAAAGATAGTAAACTAGACCCCAACAGGTTAACTATATAACGCACAAAGATAGTGAACTAGACCCCAACAGGGTAACTACATAACGCACAAAGATAGTGAACTAGACCCCAACAGGGTAACTACATAACGGACAAAGATAGTGAACTAGACCTCAACAGGGTAACTACATAGCGCACAAAGATAGTGAACTAGACCCCAACAGGGTGCTACATAATGCACAAAGATAGTGAACTAGACCCCAACAGGGTAGCTACATAACGCACAAAGATAGTGAACTAGACCCCAACAGGGTAGCTACATAACGCACAAAGATAGTGAACTAGACCCCAACAGGGTAACTACATAATGCACAAATATAGTGAACTAGACCCCAACAGGGTAGCTACATAATGCACAAAGATAGTGAACTAGACCCCAACAGGGTAACTACATAACGCACAAAGATAGTGAACTAGACCCCAACAGGGTAACTATATAATGCACAAAGATAGTGAACTAGACCTCAACAAGGTGCTACATAATGCACAAAGATAGTGAACTAGACCCCAACAGGGTAACTACATAACGCACAAAGATAGTGAACTAGACCCCAACAGGGTGCTACATAATGCACAAAGATAGTGAACTAGACCCCAACACGGTAGCTACATAACGCACAAAGATAGTGAACTAGACCCCAACAGGGTAACTACATAACGCACAAAGATAGTGAATTAGACCCCAACAGGGTAACTACATAACGCACAAATATAGTGAACTAGACCCCAACAGGGTAGCTATATAATGCACAAAGATAGTGAACTAGACCCCAACAGGGTAACTACATAATGCAGAAAGATAGTGAACTAGACCTCAAAAGGGTAGCTACATAACGGACAAAGATAGTGAACTAGACCCCAACAGGGTAACTACATAATGCACAAAGATAGTGAACTAGACCCCAACAGGGTAACTACATAACGCACAAAGATAGTGAACTCGAACCCAACAGGGTAACTACATAACGCACAAATATAGTGAACTAGACCCCAACAGGGTAACTACATAACGCACAAAATAGTGACCTAGACTCCAACAGGGTAGCTACATAATGCACAAAGATATTGAACTAGACCCCAAGCAGGGTAACTACATAACGCACAAAGATAGTGAATTAGACCCCAACAGGGTGCTACATAACGCACAAAGATAGTGAACTACACCCCAACAGGGTGCTACATAACGCACAAAGATAGTAAACTAGACCCCAACAGGGTAACTACATAACGCACAAAGATAGTGAACTAGACCCCAACAGGGTAGCTACATAACACACAAAGATAGTGAACTAGACCCCAACAGGGTAGCTATATAACGCACAAAGATAGTGAACTAGACCCCAACAGGGTAACTACATAACGCACAAAGATAGTGAACTAGACCCCAACAGGGTAACTCAATAATGCACAAAGATAGTGAACTAGACCCCAACAGGGTAGCTACATAACGCACAAAGATAGTGAACTAGACCTCAACAGGGTAGCTACATAATGCACAAAGATAGTGAACTAGACCCCAACAGGGTAGCTACATAACCCACAAAGATAGTGAACTAGACCTCAACAGGGTAGCTACATAATGCACAAAGATAGTGAACTAGACCCCAACAGGTTAGCTACATAATGCACAAAGATAGTGAACTAGACCCCAACAGGGTAGCTACATAATGCACAAAGATAGTGAACTAGACCCCAACAGGGTAGCTACATAACGCACAAAGATAGTGAACTAGACCCCAACAGGGTAACTACATAACGCACAAAGATAGTGAACTACACCCCAACAGGGTAGCTACATAATGCACAAAGATAGTGAACTAGACCCCAACAGGGTAACTACATAACGGACAAAGATAGTGAACTAGACCCCAACAGGTACCTATATAACGCACAAAGATAGTGACCTAGACCCCAACAGGGTGCTACATAACGCACAAAGATAGTGAACTAGACCCCAACAGGGTGCTACATAACGCACAAAGATAGTGAACTAGACCTCAACAGGGTAACTATATAACGCACAAAGATAGTGAACTAGACCCCAACAGGGTAACTACATAACGCACAAAGATAGTGAACTAGACCCCAACAGGGTAACTACATAACGCACAAAGATAGTGAACTAGACCCCAACAGGGTAGCTACATAACGCACAAAGATAGTGAACTAGACCTCAACAGGGTAACTATATAACGCACAAATATAGTGAACTAGACCCCAACAGGGTAACTACATAACGCACAAAGATAGTGAACTAGACCCCAACAGGGTAACTACATAACGCACAAAGATAGTGAACTAGACCCCAACAGGGTAACTATATAACGCACAAGGATAGTGAACTAGACCCCAACAGGGTAGCTACATAACGCACAAAGATAGTGAACTAGACCCCAACAGGGTAGCTACATAACGCACAAAGATAGTGAACTAGACCCCAACAGGGTAACTACATAACGGACAAAGATAGTGAACTAGACCTCAACAGGGTAACTACATAACGCACAAAGATAGTGAACTAGACCCCAACAGGGTAACTACATAATGCACAAATATAGTGAACTAGACCCCAAAAGGGTAGCTACATAATGCACAAAGATAGTGAACTAGACCCCAACAGGGTAACTACATAACGCACAAAGATAGTGAACTAGACCCCAACAGGGTGCTACATAATGCACAAAGATAGTGAACTAGACCCCAACAGGGTAGCTACATAACGCACAAAGATAGTGAACTAGACCCCAACAGGGTAACTATATAACGCACAAAGATAGTGAATTAGACCCCAACAGGGTAACTACATAACGCACAAATATAGTGAACTAGACCCCAACAGGGTAGCTACATAACGCACAAAGATAGTGAACTAGACCTCAACAGGGTAACTACATAACGCACAAAGATAGTGAACTAGACCTCAACAGGGTAGCTACATAACGCACAAAGATAGTGAACTAGACCCCAACAGGGTAGCTACATAACGCACAAAGATAGTGAACTAGACCCCAACAGGGTAACTACATAATGCACAAAGATAGTGAACTAGACCCCAACAGGGTAACTACATAACGCACAAAGATAGTGAACTAGACCTCAACAGGGTAGCTACATAACGCACAAATATAGTGAACTAGACCCCAACAGGGTAGCTACATAACGCACAAAGATAGTGAACTAGACCTCAACAGGGTAGCTACATAACGCACAAATATAGTGAACTAGACCCCAACAGGGTAGCTACATAACGCACAAAGATAGTGAACTAGACCCCAACAGGGTAACTACATAACGCACAAAGATAGTGAACTAGACCTCAACAGGGTAGCTATATAATGCACAAAGATAGTGAACTAGACCCCAACAGGGTGCTACATAATGCACAAAGATAGTGAACTAGACCTCAACAGGGTAGCTATATAACGCACAAAGATAGTGAACTAGACCCCAACAGAGTAACTACATAACGCACAAAGATAGTGAACTAGACTCCAACAGGGTAGCTACATAACGCACAAAGATAGTGAACTAGACCTCAACCGGGTAGCTACATAATGCATAAAGATAGTGAACTAGACCCCAACAGGGTAACTATATAACGCACAAAGATAGTGAACTAGACCCCAACAGGGTAGCTACATAACGCACAAAGATAGTGAACTAGACCTCAACAGGGCAGCTACATAATGCAGAAAGATAGTGAACTAGACCCCAACAGGGTAACTATAAAACGCACAAAGATAGTGAACTAGACCCCAACAGGGTAACTACATAACGCACAAAGATAGTGAACTAGACCCCAACAGGGTAACTACATAACGCACAAAGATAGTGAACTAGACCCCAACAGGTTAACTACATAACGCACAAAGATAGTGAACTAGACCTTAACAGGGTAGCTACATAACACACAAAGATAGTGAACTAGACCCCAACAGAGTAACTACATAACGCACAAATATAGTGAACTAGACCTCAACAGGGTACCTACATAACGGACAAAGATAGTGAACTAGACCCCAACAGGGTAACTACATAACGCACAGATATAGTGAACTAGACCCCAACAGGGTAGCTACATAACGCACAAAGATAGTGAACTAGACCTCAACAGGGTAGCTACATAACGCACAAAGATAGTGAACTAGACCCCAACAGGGTAGCTACATAACGCACAAAGATAGTGAACTAGACCCCAACAGGGTAACTATATAACGCACAAAGATAGTGAACTAGACCCCAACAGGGTAACTACATAATGCACAAAGATAGTGAACTAGACCCCAACAGGGTAACTACATAACACACAAAGATAGTGAACTAGATCCCAACAGGGTAGCTACATAACGCACAAAGATAGTGAACTAGACCCCAACAGGGTAACTACATAACACACAAAGATAGTGAACTAGACCCCAACAGGGTAACTACATAACACACAAAGATAGTGAACTAGATCTCAACAGGGTAGCTACATAATGCACAAATATAGTGAACTAGAACCCAACAGGGTAGCTACATAATGCACAAAGATAGTGAACTAGACCCCAACAGGGTAGCTACATAACGCACAAAGATAGTGAACTACACCCCAACATGGTGCTACATAACGCACAAAGATAGTGAACTAGACCACAACAGGGTATCTACATAGCGCACAAAGATAGTGAACTAGACCCCAACAGGGTAGCTACATAACGCACAAAGATAGTGAACTAAACCCCAACAGGGTAACTACATAACGCACAAAGATAGTGAACTAAACTCCAACAGGGTAGATACATAACGCACAAAGATAGTGAACTAAACCCCAACAGGGAAACTACATAACGCACAAAGATAGTGAACTAGACCCCAACAGGGTAACTACATAACGCACAAAGATAGTGAACTAGACCCCAACAGGGTAGCTACATAACGCACAAAGATAGTGAACTAGACCCCAACAGGGTGCTACATAACGCACAAAGATAGTGAACTAGATCTCAACAGGGTAGCTACATAATGCATAAAGATAGTGAACTGGACCCCAACAGGGTAACTACATAACGCACAAAGATAGTGAACTAGACCCCAACAGGGTGCTACATAACGCACAAAGATAGTGAACTACACCCCAACATGGTGCTACATAACGCACAAAGATAGTGAACTAGACCACAACAGGGTAACTGCATAACGCACAAAGATAGTGAACTAGACCCCAACAGGGTAGCTACATAATGCACAAAGATAGTGAACTAGACCCCAACAGGGTAGCTACATAATGCACAAAGATAGTGAACTAGACCCCAACAGGGTAGCTACATAATGCACAAAGATAGTGAACTAGATCCCAACAGGGTGCTACATAACGCACAAAGATACTGAACTAGACCCCAACAGGGTAGCTACATAATGCACAAAGATAGTGAACTAGACCACAACAGGGTAACTGCATAACGCACAAAGATAGTGAACTAGACCACAACAAGGTAACTGCATAACGCACAAAGATAGTGAACTAGACCCCAACAGGGTAGCTACATAATGCACAAAGATAGTGAACTAGACCTCAACAGGGTAGCTACATAACGGACAAAGATAGTGAATTAGACCCCAACAGGGTAACTACATAATGCACAAAGATAGTGAACTAGACCTCAACAGGGTAGCTACATAACGGACAAAGATAGTGAACTAGACCCCAACAGGGTAACTACATAATGCACAAAGATAGTGAACTAGACCCCAACAGGGTAACTACATAACGCACAAAGATAGTGAACTCGAACCCAACAGGGTAACTACATAACGCACAAATATAGTGAACTAGACCCCAACAGGGTAACTACATAACGCACAAAATAGTGACCTAGACTCCAACAGGGTAGCTACATAATGCACAAAGATAGTGAACTAGACCCCAAGCAGGGTAACTACATAACGCACAAAGATAGTGAATTAGACCCCAACAGGGTGCTACATAACGCACAAAGATAGTGAACTACACCCCAACAGGGTGCTACATAACGCACAAAGATAGTGAACTAGACCCCAACAGGGTAACTACATAACGCACAAAGATAGTGAACTAGACCCCAACAGGGTAGCTACATAACACACAAAGATAGTGAACTAGACCCCAACAGTGTAGCTATATAACGCACAAAGATAGTGAACTAGACCCCAACAGGTTAACTACATAACGCACAAAGATAGTGAACTAGACCCCAATAGGGTAACTACATAATGCACAAAGATAGTGAACTAGACCCCATCAGGGTAGCTACATAACGCACAAAGATAGTGAACTAGACCTCAACAGGGTAGCTACATAATGCACAAAGATAGTGAACTAGACCCCAACAGGGTAGCTACATTACGCACAAAGATAGTGAACTAGACCTCAACAGGGTAGCTACATAATGCACAAAGATAGTGAACTAGACCCCAACAGGTTAGCTACATAATGCACAAAGATAGTGAACTAGACCCCAACAGGGTAGCTACATAATGCACAAAGATAGTGAACTAGACCCCAACAGGGTAACTACATAATGCACAAAGATAGTGAACTAGACCCCAACAGGGTAGCTACATAACGCACAAAGATAGTGAACTAGACCCCAACAGGGTAACTACATAACGCACAAAGATAGTGAACTACACCCCAACAGGGTAGCTACATAATGCACAAAGATAGTGAACTAGACCCCAACAGGGTAACTACATAACGGACAAAGATAGTGAACTAGACCCCAACAGGTAACTATATAACGCACAAAGATAGTGACCTAGACCCCAACAGGGTGCTACATAACGCACAAAGATAGTGAACTAGACCCCAACAGGGTGCTACATAACGCACAAAGATAGTGAACTAGACCTCAACAGGGTAACTATATAACGCACAAAGATAGTGAACTAGACCCCAACAGGGTAACTACATAACGCACAAAGATAGTGAACTAGACCCCAACAGGGTAACTACATAACGCACAAAGATAGTGAACTAGACCCCAACAGGGTAGCTACATAACGCACAAAGATAGTGAACTAGACCTCAACAGGGTAACTATATAACGCACAAATATAGTGAACTAGACCCCAACAGGGTAACTACATAACGCACAAAGATAGTGAACTAGACCCCAACAGGGTAACTACATAACGCACAAAGATAGTGAACTAGACCCCAACAGGGTAACTATATAATGCACAAGGATAGTGAACTAGACCCCAACAGGGTAGCTACATAACGCACAAAGATAGTGAACTAGACCCCAACAGGGTAGCTACATAACGCACAAAGATAGTGAACTAGACCCCAACAGGGTAACTACATAACGGACAAAGATAGTGAACTAGACCTCAACAGGGTAACTACATAACGCACAAAGATAGTGAACTAGACCCCAACAGGGTAACTACATAATGCACAAATATAGTGAACTAGACCCCAACAGGGTAGCTACATAATGCACAAAGATAGTGAACTAGACCCCAACAGGGTAACTACATAACGCACAAAGATAGTGAACTAGACCCCAACAGGGTGCTACATAATGCACAAAGATAGTGAACTAGACCCCAACAGGGTAGCTACATAACGCACAAAGATAGTGAACTAGACCCCAACAGGGTAACTATATAACGCACAAAGATAGTGAATTAGACCCCAACAGGGTAACTACATAACGCACAAATATAGTGAACTAGACCCCAACAGGGTAGCTACATAACGCACAAAGATAGTGAACTAGACCTCAACAGGGTAACTACATAACGCACAAAGATAGTGAACTAGACCTCAACAGGGTAGCTACATAACGCACAAAGATAGTGAACTAGACCCCAACAGGGTAGCTACATAACGCACAAAGATAGTGAACTAGACCCCAACAGGGTAACTACATAATGCACAAAGATAGTGAACTAGACCCCAACAGGGTAACTACATAACGCACAAAGATAGTGAACTAGACCTCAACAGGGTAGCTACATAACGCACAAATATAGTGAACTAGACCCCAACAGGGTAGCTACATAACGCACAAAGATAGTGAACTAGACCTCAACAGGGTAGCTACATAACGCACAAATATAGTGAACGAGACCCCAACAGGGTAGCTACATAACGCACAAAGATAGTGAACTAGACCCCAACAGGGTAACTACATAACGCACAAAGATAGTGAACTAGACCTCAACAGGGTAGCTATATAATGCACAAAGATAGTGAACTAGACCCCAACAGAGTAACTACATAACGCACAAAGATAGTGAACTAGACTCCAACAGGGTAGCTACATAACGCACAAAGATAGTGAACTAGACCTCAACCGGGTAGCTACATAATGCATAAAGATAGTGAACTAGACCCCAACAGGGTAACTATATAACGCACAAAGATAGTGAACTAGACCCCAACAGGGTAGCTACATAACGCACAAAGATAGTGAACTAGACCTCAACAGGGTAGCTACATAATGCAGAAAGATAGTGAACTAGACCCCAACAGGGTAACTATAAAACGCACAAAGATATTGAACTAGACCCCAACAGGGTAACTACATAACGCACAAAGATAGTGAACTAGACCCCAACAGGGTAACTACATAACGCACAAAGATAGTGAACTAGACCCCAACAGGTTAACTACATAACGCACAAAGATAGTGAACTAGACCTTAACAGGGTAGCTACATAACACACAAAGATAGTGAACTAGACCCCAACAGAGTAACTACATAACGCACAAATATAGTGAACTAGACCTCAACAGGGTACCTACATAATGGACAAAGATAGTGAACTAGACCCCAACAGGGTAACTACATAACGCACAGATATAGTGAACTAGACCCCAACAGGGTAGCTACATAACGCACAAAGATAGTGAACCAGACCTCAACAGGGTAGCTACATAACGCACAAAGATAGTGAACTAGACCCCAACAGGGTAGCTACATAACGCACAAAGATAGTGAACTAGACCCCAACAGGGTAACTATATAACGCACAAAGATAGTGAACTAGACCCCAACAGGGTATCTACATAATGCACAAAGATAGTGAACTAGACCCCAACAGGGTAACTACATAACACACAAAGATAGTGAACTAGATCCCAACAGGGTAGCTACATAACGCACAAAGATAGTGAACTAGACCCCAACAGGGTAACTACATAACACACAAAGATAGTGAACTAGACCCCAACAGGGTAACTACATAACACACAAAGATAGTGAACTAGATCTCAACAGGGTAGCTACATAATGCACAAATATAGTGAACTAGAACCCAACAGGGTAGCTACATAATGCACAAAGATAGTGAACTAGACCCCAACAGGGTAGCTACATAACGCACAAAGATAGTGAACTACACCCCAACATGGTGCTACATAACGCACAAAGATAGTGAACTAGACCAAAACAGGGTATCTACATAGCGCACAAAGATAGTGAACTAGACCCCAACAGGGTAGCTACATAACGCACAAAGATAGTGAACTAAACCCCAACAGGGTAACTACATAACGCACAAAGATAGTGAACTAAACTCCAACAGGGTAGCTACATAACGCACAAAGATAGTGAACTAAACCCCAACAGGGTAACTACATAACGCACAAAGATAGTGAACTAGACCCCAACAGGGTAACTACATAACGCACAAAGATAGTGAACTAGACCCCAACAGGGTAGCTACATAACGCACAAAGATAGTGAACTAGACCCCAACAGCGTGCTACATAACGCACAAAGATAGTGAACTAGATCTCAACAGGGTAGCTACATAATGCATAAAGATAGTGAACTGGACCCCAACAGGGTAACTACATAACGCACAAAGATAGTGAACTAGACCCCAACAGGGTGCTACATAACGCACAAAGATAGTGAACTACACCCCAACATGGTGCTACATAACGCACAAAGATAGTGAACTAGACCACAACAGGGTAACTGCATAACGCACAAAGATAGTGAACTAGACCCCAACAGGGTAGCTACATAATGCACAAAGATAGTGAACTAGACCCCAACAGGGTAGCTACATAATGCACAAAGATAGTGAACTAGACCCCAACAGGGTAGCTACATAATGCACAAAGATAGTGAACTAGATCCCAACAGGGTGCTACATAACGCACAAAGATACTGAACTAGACCCCAACAGGGTAGCTACATAATGCACAAAGATAGTGAACTAGACCACAACAGGGTAACTGCATAACGCACAAAGATAGTGAACTAGACCACAACAGGGTAACTGCATAACGCACAAAGATAGTGAACTAGACCCCAACAGGGTAGCTACATAACGCACAAAGATAGTGAACTAGACCACAACAGGGTAACTACATAGCGCACAAAGATAGTGAACTAGACCCCAACAGGGTAACTACATAATGCACAAAGATAGTGAACTAGACCCCAACAGGGTAACTACATAACGCACAAAGATAGTGAACTAGACCTCAACAGGGTGCTACATAATGCACAAATATAGTGAACTAGACCCCAACAGGGTAACTACATAATGCACAAAGAGAGTGAACTAGACCCCAACAGGGTAACTACATAACGCACAAAGATAGTGAACTAGACCCCAACAGGGTAGCTACATAACGCACAAAGATAGTGAACTAGACCTCAACAGGGTAACTACATAACGCACAAAGATAGTGAACTCGAACCCAACAGGGTAGCTACATAATGCACAAAGATAGTGAACTAGACCCCAACAGGGTAACTACATAACGCACAAAAATAGTGAACTAGATCCCAACAGGGTGCTACATAACGCACAAAGATAGTGAACTAGATCCCAACAGGGTAACTACATAATGCACAAAGATAGTGAACTAGACCCCAACAGGGTAGCTACATAACGCACAAAGATAGTGAACTAGACCCCAACAGGGTAACTACATAACGCACAAAGATAGTGAACTAGACCCCAACAGGGTAGCTACATAATGCACAAAGATAGTGAACTAGACCCCAACAGGGTAACTACATAACGCACAAAGATAGTGAACTAGACCCCAACAGGGTAACTACATAACCGGATCAGGCCAGTAACGTCCTGCCGGACCCACGTTGCGAACGTGACGACCAAAGACTGAGGATCGAGGAGACGTCGCCCAGCGGGTTGATTCCAGAAGACAGCCGTGATCGCTCTCGGGACTTCCCTTTTATGCTCCCGAGCACGTGACCTCGCTCCGCCTTCGGCCACGCCCCCTTCTGGCTCTTGCCAGAAGGTTCTCGACCAAGCATCACGTGTCCCTCGAGCCCCCTTTTGGGCCCCCCCAGACTGTCACGTCCTTTCGTGCCCTCTCACAGAACATCACCAGAACTATGCCCCCTAAGGCCCGCTTGCATGCCATATCCACTCTGGTGCCAGAGAGAAGCTCAAGACGTACAGTTCCACTCTTGTGACAGTGACTGGTGCTAAACACCATAGTGACTCCATTTACGTCACTACAAATGTGTCATAAACCCACCTCCACCCAACACAGCCAATTAGTAAGGTTTGTCACGTGAACAAAACATGCCAATTAGTTACCACTTCAGCACACCGGTGTGTTGGAGAGTAAACCCACAATATTTACAATTTGAGTACGACGTTTCTATGGTAATTACAATCAGCTTGCCAGAATTGTGAAGAGATCTTCCTGTTTCCGAACCCAGAGGCGTTAATGTATCATAATCCCTGCATCTCTTGTGGAATGCCAGTTCAGACATCAGTTTTACCCGAAACGTCGTACTCAAATTGTAAATGTTGTGGGTTTACTCTCCAACACACCAGTGTGCTGAAATAGTAACTAATAGGCACGTTTTGTTCACGTGACAAACCTTACTAATTGTCTGTGTCGGGTGGAGGTGGGTTTACGACATATTTACATTTATGCAATCTAACCACAAAAAACTGTATTATTAATAATATTGAATGCGAAAGCTGACGTGTTAAATTAACCCAGTGTACCTGCTATGGCAATCCTCATGACCCACCGCGGTACACCTCCCTTCCACCTATGTTCTCTATTCAGAATTTTTTTTTTAAGTACATTCATGCACCGAATTATTACAAAACATGCCCAGTGTGATGGTGCTTGCTCCCCAGTAACTTCGAGAGGGCTCTTTATTTTCACGAGTTCTACATCATGTGGGACGTGTTCAGCAATCATCAGGCACGTGAAAGGATATAACAACTTGATTTGCATTTGAACGGAAAAGATTGATAGGTAGGGGAAGGATTGCTTTCGTGGGACTCGAGAACTGGAGTTTTGGGAATCCTGGTTTAAACGCAAACAGCTACAGCGGTGACCAGATTAATTGTCAGGAAAAAGCCACATCTGTAGGAAACATCAACCAGTTAAGCAATTGGAATGAAGGGGCACAGCACTGTCCAAGTTACGAGAAGTAACCATTAATGTTAATGGTTACAAAAAAAAACTGTTCCACGTTGGTAGATAATATACAGTTGAGGCCGTAATTGCCAAGGGCGTCCAAGTCCACTCATTGATTCAGGAAAAGCAAAGCATTTTCCCTTTGGTTATTAAAATGGAAATATAACGGTCCCCGCTCAGAGTAATGGTGTTGGGATTTTATAATTGCATGACAACAAGGGGAATTGACTTTAAATAGAATGAAGTGAATGTGGTTATTTGTGTGGATGCACTGTTATTGTGGATTGCAAGTGACAATAAGGAGAGGGGGACAATTTAGAGCCGCATTTCATCCAGACGAAGGACCTCGGGCCAAAAAAATTGACAGCTGTACATCTTGCTGTCAATTCAGGCAATTATATTTTAACAAGCATTGCACCATATGTAACGAGAACCTGCCATTATTTTAATACACTTATTCCAATGCAAGTCAAATGTAATATACCTTTTTTAATACGTCAAATGTATTGCGATTCATTATTTTGCAAGAGAGATCTTGTTCATGGCAAGGTGTCAAAATGTCCCATTTCTCAAAATCGTAATGGGACAGTGCTCAGCTACATCTATGGCCCTGAACTAGTAGTGGAAATTACACATTCTCATGCCAAGTGCCAACTAGTATATAGGGGCAGTCATCTTTTTATAATTCAGTTATGTGTTTCATTATTTGGTTTTAAATATTTTTGGGTGATGGTGGATGAGGAGGTGCAGATTCACGTAAGATAGCAGAAAAACATACTTATCTTTCATAGATGTTCTGTTCAATCTCGCCTGCGTGGGCGCCATGATGGCGAAATGTTAGCTACCTTGCCTGGTATACAGGAGGTTGCGGGTTTGGTCCCGACCCTGATGCCTGTATATTTGGAGTTTGCACGTTTTCCCTCTGGCCGCGTGGATTTGTCTCTGGGTCCTCTGGTTTTCTCTCTACATTTAGAAGAATATGTTTAGAGTATTTGCCTGCTATAAATTTCCACATGATTAGCCACTTCGTTGAGCTATCATTTATGACCAGGTCGCTTCTGAAAAAGAGCTATGTAGCTCAGTGGGCCTTACATGATAAAATAAACAGAGTTTATAGTTTTATATTTTTTTGTGTATATAATTCGAAAACGTCTGCTTCGCAGCAGGTAGTATAATTTGGTAATTGCCAGCATACATTTCTTCAGAGATCCCTTCATGCGACGTCAGATCCACACTATGGCACCTTCCCATATACCCTGCATTAAATATGTGATTTCCATAGCAGGCAAACAAAGTTTCAGAGTTTGAGGCTTTGTCAAATTAAGTGGAAAAAAACGAATGCAATATGATGGATTTTCTTTCCACACTGTCATTGGTGATCAGGGTCAAACCATGAACTTGCTACAACTAAGAAACCCGGTCATACCGGACTCTGAGGAAACATTGTTTTAAAATTCAACTCATTCAGCCACAACTGCTTTAAAATCCTAACTGCTATTGCATATATTCTTGGTTCTTTCGGTAAAGTCACGTATAAGGGAAACAATAAAATAATAAAAATATGAAACAATAAAATTCTCACGACGTTTCGACTGCAACACAATTTAGAAGACCTGACCTCCCTGACACTGCATGTCATGTGGCTTCACCAAAAAAATGTTGCAAGGTTTTTATTTATTTTAACCACCCTAATAGCAGTAAATCAACAAAAAGGTATCATTGGGTAGCCATGCTTCTGGTCATAAGTGCATTTTATTTCCTTCATCCAGGCAAGAGTCCCTGAATATTTCCATCTTCTTGGAATGCACAAATGAGAAACCTATGCATATTTTTTATATATACCTTTGTAACAGCTTATACTTATAATTAATAGAAGCATGTATAAAGTTATGGTTATCTGTATATACGTTTTATAAACATACATATACAAATTTATTTAATACATACTGCATGTGCCTGTTGCTTGCTACACGCATCCTGAGTGACATGGCGCTGATTAAAATGAACGTGGTGGACTTTTGTGTGTATGTCCCAAATGATGTAGAGTGCCCTTTATTTGAGTCAGCACTTTCTACATGATGTGGTATGTGTTTAACAATCATCAGGCATGTCAAAGGTGCCTGAAACCCGGATTCAAACTCAGAATTTCAACGTGGTGGTTCAGTACTTTGATCACCAAGTCACCTGGCAACTTGATGTGCTTTTATCAAGGATTTAAGATAATTTTGTTTCATACTGAGTGTCTGCAAACGGGCCTATATATGTGTGCGTGTGTGTCTGCTAATGCAGACACTGAGAAATGCAAACACTGCTAGCTAATATAAAATGTCCAAATGTTTTCACCACACTGTTGAAGTGCAGTCTCTAAAAAATAAAAGAATTCAGTCAATGTCAGTCAAACCTTTTTCCAATTCCAGCTTGCTCACGCAGTTGCTTGTCCTCTTCTAAATTGTCCATTATTTTGTTCCCAATGATCTTCGTGAACAATTTATATTTGCCTGCTTGGAGGCTAATGGGTCTGTAAGTGTCCACGTCGGTTTTGTCTGCCTTTCTGATAAGAAGAATGATCGAGGCATCGCTCCGGAATTGAGGCATTTTATTTCTATGTGAATGTTTAGCAAATATGTCAGATTCATTTGTTCCAACGGTTGGCCCTGCTATGTTGGTAATGTCTACAGTTATTTCATCTGGTTGAGGAGCTCTCTCTTATTTTATACCACGAACGGGAGTATCTAATTAATATAAGTGTGGAAACCGTTACTTGCTATTCATCTGTAAAATGATTTGAGTACCGGGGTATACTGTGTGTGTATATATATAAAAAAAACACACATTCGACATTTATTCCACTAATTTTGAGGTTCTATAGATTTGCGTGAAGGTTCCACCTCTTCATCCTTAGGAATAACAATTGTGGAAGGACCACTAATAAACCTCCTTTTTTCAGCGTTCGTGCTTGCAATGCCATCTTCAATCATTGTTGTGTTGCGTTCTCTGATTTATTTCCCCATTTATTTCCTCACCGTTGTACAGAGTGTTTATACGTACACAGTGCGTATACATACACATATATATAAATGATTTAATGTCCCCTACCACCAAAGCAGTGTGCAGTATCCGGTCCGCTGGTTGCCAGGGTAACTGCACGTATTGTGTCCCACCAAATAAAAGCCCATTAGGTGGCCATTTATCCTGTAAAACACGGGATCATCACACATTTGCACAGGGCACTTGCGATCCCGTATTGGTGTCATATTGAAATGTCAAACGTTCCGTGCAATCCCATCTCAACACCACGGTCCTGGTCAGATGACAAACAAAACAATCAAAATAAAAAAAAGATATATATAAATTAAGAGAAAGCTGTTCACCCTCACAGCATCATTTCATTAGCTTCAATAAGCACATTTCATTGGTAACGTGTGGTCTGCGACCTGCCCGTAATAGCAGAATAACGGTGACAGCATCCGTCATGCTCCAGTGCCATTAGCAATCAAATGCAACCTGAAAATACTTTTCAGTCCTCCGCAAATAATATATGACAACACGAAGCATATATATACAGTACAGCTAGACTATACAACATTTATGATAGATGCTGTGAGATTAATACAACATTTTATGCAGGAAAACGTGCTTTTCATTCATGATACATTAGAAATCTTATCACTATGTGCCCTGTGCTCATGTCCGTCGGTGCATGCTGTATCAGCATGCCGTCCCTCCAGATACACATGTAGCGTATGGTGGAAGTGGGCAGATGTTGTGCAAGGATCTGAATCGGTTGCCTTTGCAGCAACTAAAGCCCCCCTAAACATTAATAATAGGAGTGTATCCACAGAAAATGTTATTGAAGAAAAAAACGTCGAAGCTTGTGAAAATAGAGAGTCGTGGGTAATTCAACCACAGGAAATGTGTTGACGTGTAGTTTATACCTGACACACAAGTTGGATAAGTATCCTGCAGGTCAAATAAATTATCGACCTCTAATTGGATTTTATCGAAGACATCAGCATTAATGTCCAACACTCCACAAAGTAAATAAGACCTCAGTGTCTCATCAAAGGAAATATATCCTTGCGTTATGGTACCACCTTGTAGAATAGAGGTTCACCATTAGCGAGATTTTGAGTGTGTTAATTTGACGAGATCAAATGGGTATTCGCTCAGTAAGCTGGTCCTGAAGTTCGGCTGCCACACACTCAGCCGTATGTGTATGTGTGTACAGCTTCTTTTGCACAGTACGGAGCCACCCGCCTCATCGGAGGTGCGGGGGAAGGACAACAAAATAACAAAAAAAGCAGTTCTAAAGGAATGCGTTTTCAATCTAGACTCAAGTCGAGATTTCGGAAGTTGTGATGGGTCAACTCTCGGAATGGCTTATCAGCCAAATGGCCAGCTGCAAAGTGGCCCAATTTAATCCCCATTATGACTGCAGTTTATGAGGTTAACCCTATTAACACGTAGGCTTTCGCGACCAATATCATCCATAATAGAGGTTTTTTGGGTTAGATCACGTAAATATATAAATGTGTCATTAAAACCCGCCACCACCCGACATTGCCAACTAGTAAGGGTTGTCGTGTAAACAGAACATGCCAATTCGTCACTAGTATAGTACACCGGTGTGTTGGAGAGCCAAGCCACAACATTTACAAACTGAGTACGATGTTTTGCCAGTAATTGATGAAGCTAGTTGTAATTACTGGCTAAATGTCGTACTCAGATTGTAAATGTTGTGGCTTGGCTCTCCAACACACCGGTGTACTGTACTAGTGACGAATTGGCATGTTCTGTTTATGTGACAACCCTTACTAGTTGGCTGTGTCGGGTGGTGGCGGGTTTTAACGACACATTGATATATTTATGCGATCTAACCCAAAAAACCTCAGTTATGGAGGTTAACCCTATTGTTGGTGAATATAATTTTTTTGATGAAAACATCCCAAGATTAACATTACCAACAGGATTGTTCTGTTTTTGAGGTTGCTGTCCTGGGAAATCTGTACATCTTACCGGCACATAACGTTGTCTATTATAAAACTAAAATAATAATACACCACTCGTGGCAATGCATTTGTTTGTACAGGCATCCTGCGAATTCGCAGTTACGCGATCCATCGTTTATCCAAGCGTTCAAGAAGCCCTGATGTTCCTCCTCATTAAGCAATCTTTGTAAGTAGTAATCTTTATTAATTATTATTAAACTCTTTAATAAGCTTTTTTTGCAATGTTAATAATATAACTATTAACAGTATACGTATTTTGTGAATCCAGGTCTAAAATAATGAAATTATACTTAATTTGTCTTCGGTAACGCAACCCCCCCTTGTACTATGTCTATGGTAACATCGACTTCATACAGCACAATTCTACTTACGCGCTGTTTTTCAGGCACACATGTCACGCGTTATGCGAGGGACGCCTGTACTTCTCCCCTGTACTGGCATCGTGAGATATTCTTATTCACATTTGATGCCCCTTTTCCTTTGTACTTCAGAGGTTGCAATGCTACCAACAATGGTTGTGTTGCAGCAATGGGTATGTGTACATATATGGGAATGGTGGTGGCACAAGTAAGCAACCTTGGTTAAATTCCTGATCACGGATAACACCAGTGGGCAAGTGGTATCTGAACCTCTACTATCCTATAGTAAGTCACCAGTGCTTGATGCAATATGTATAAACCAACACTAGGAAGACAATTGTGGCTTGAGATGGTATTGGCTGCCCCTCATGTGCTCTGCCAGCCTTAATAGGTGCTCACAAAAAGTACAGACCTCTTAATCTATAGAGCTAAATTGAGGTCTTTGTCTTTTGTCTGTAATGCACTGTTGAAAAATAATGCAGTTAAGACACAATGCAACTGCTAGTATTATTTAGTAACTCCGATTAGCACGGTTGGCGACGTACGGTGCGAAAGATGTTCAACATGCATGCACATTTTTTTTATTCTAGAATCAATTGAATATTTGTGTCAATATAGTATTTAAACTGTTGATCTTTGTTGTATTCAAATTATGGACTGGTTCAGAAAATATTAGAAATTTCCATTCATTGCTTTACTCGTCTCGATTTGAAGTTTTCGTGACTGCAGGGATTCATCTTCTTGGTTCTTTCGATAAAGTCACGTTGAATGGAAATAAAATACTCGTGTTTCTCAAATACTGAAGCTTTTATTTCAAATTACTTTTATAAATTCAAAACTCAAAGGTGTTTTAGCCGTGTGTGCCTGGATCCTGAGTAAGTGCCATCTCATAGGACATGCTGCTGCACTCTGAGGCTAAAGAAGGGATTTTGTAAATCTTTATTTGTTTGTGAGTGATACACCTCTCTATATATACACACACATATATGTATATATACACATATGTGCTTAATGGAAAGTGCAATGAGCTATTAACGTGGCATCCTTGATTCAATTCCTGGCCTTGCACATCATTGGCATTTGGTATTTGACTCTGTCCTGGCTTTCAGTCTACGCATACATAATACATGTGTTATATCCTGCTACGTAATACATATATAGTAGTAGAATAGAACACATTTATATATATTGCTGGTGTCACTAAGTCAAAGCTTTTAAGCTTGCGGTGAGAATCACGCGACTACTATAGGGAGCAATTATTCATTGATTGTGCAGAAATCATTCCACTCCAGGGTGATGGCCTTGAGGGGTAAAGGGGCACCCAGATGGATTTGCAACGAGCTCAGAATGTTACAGTGAGGAAGTGAACAGACGGCTGTAAGGACTCATTTCTTCTGAATGTGTGAATTTGGTATCAGAAGGAGATGTGAAGTGGCGACGTGCAGGAATACTGCAGATTTTAGCAGCAAATGTCATAGCGTCAGCAGCAAGGTGTGTTGAGCTACCTACCCGGCATAGCCACTGGTGGAAAATCTCAATTCCTACACTGTGGACAATTAAAATGCAGTACAGCAAGTGCTCTGTATTGGGCACGTGTGCATCAATCCAATGTGCATTTCACATAGGATTGATAAACAATGGGCACAACGCTGCAACTCTAAATCAAATTTGCATACCTATCTGTACATATTACCATAACCTTACATTGCCAAAACAGACCTCATTGTTACAACTTAAATTGAAATACACTACATTAATTTATATTCACTCTAGTTTATTATATTCAGAACACCATCAACTACTATAGAATTTTTTTTTATGATTTGCTTAACTTTCCTATACTTTGTACTTATGTTGTGTTTTTGTATTGTTTGTTGTTGCAACTTTCTGACCCGCCCCTACTGTACATCTGTTAAAAAGAGCTTCATAGCTCATCGGATTCCTTCAGTGTAAATACTGATTCTGCTTAACAATCCTAGACGAAATGCGCATGCATTGATGCGTACGTGCATAGGCACAGTTAATTAATTTGCTCCCGTGAACAAAAGTGAGGCCAAGTAGCCATGGAAGTGCTACAAGTGAAACGACAATCCGTGCATAGTGTGAGCGTACATCGCCAATGCTGTGCAGCAGTGGATGGAGCCTGGACGAGGGAGAATCGCACAGCCGACAATGGGCAGCAGCGGCATGCCCGATGGGAGAGCATTGCTGCTCGAAGCCAGGTGAACTTAATAAAGTATTAAAGCTTTCGTGACTGCATAAAATTACTCATTGCTTTTTTCGGTAAAGTCGGTGAACTTGTTTGCGGGTGTACACAGCGGCAAGCGGAGAAGCCAGCAGTGTGACAATTTGGCCTGCAGAGCGCCGGTGTCTCCAACACTGGAGGACGAGTAACTGATGTGGCCTTGACATGGCTTGGAAATGAGCAAACGAATTCGCTGAATAGGCCCGCATTTACAATGGAGGTTGTACGCAAACGTGCGAAGACTAACTGTTCTGTCGAGAAGTCCTTGAGACTATCAGATGTGGACTTTATTTGATTCAGTGAGTGGTTTCACATTCAGGCTTGTGAATACTGCATAAGATATATGTAGGCTTATGCGGAATGCATAGGCTTGTACGGAATATGTAAGAAAACTCCCATGCACTATTATTTGGGAAATAAAGTAAATGTGTTTCTTATTCTAATGCTTTCTGTCTGTTAAGCAGTCATTTTGCACACTGGGGTGGTGTAGTACCACACACACACACACACATTGGCAACTACGGGGTGGCCACAAAGTCTCGGTGCATGAAAACAAAATAATGTACCGCTATTCGAATACCACCCCCTGTGCTGTCCTGTATTCCCAGCATACAGCTGGACAAATTCTTCCAAGTGTGGGTGGCTGCTCACTGTAAAAAACAGTTCCACACAGCTGTTCAGAGTTCTCAATATTTGTCAATCTTAAGCGTGAAGTATTCCCCTTGATAATTCCCCAAAGGGTTTTGGTTAGGTCTCTTTTTCACGGTCGTGGACCCACACACTTGCTACTAGTCTTTCCTCTGTTGTTAAACTCGCTCGTGTCTGCCATGTTCAAACCCCACCTGGAAAAGCAGTAAATAAAAAGAACATTCATATTTGATGGAAAGGGACTTTGTGGCCACCCTTTTATGTACGCTTGTACATGGACACTGAATGGCAAGGGCACACATGCGGAAATTTTAAAAGACAAGGAATCCAGCGATTTAATTCAAACAACCAAGGCTCCTCTGCAACATAGCACACACCATGCAAGTCTTCACTTTTTGTATATAATACTAGAGGGTGTCCAAGAGATACTTTGTTTTAATGACATTAAAAAAATGCATTTTAAAATATAAGCCTCCCCTGTGTATATTAACTCAAGAACATAAAACAACCTCAAATTTAAATTCCATCTTCCTGAAATTTTAAGGTTTATTTTACATAATGGTAGCTTTTATCTTTTTAAAACGCGCGATGTTATTATTAGATTAAAGTCGTTATATCAGCTATTGGAAAGGGATAAGCGGAAGTTGGCAACATTGTCTAGTGGCGGCACCTCCGACGAACACGGTTGGCTACGTACGGTGCGAAAGAAGTCCAACATACATACGAGTAGAGCGTTTTGGGGCTGCAAGACCGAATAGCTCTGCAGCTGATTGCTCCGTTTCCACGACCATTGACAAGCTGGCTTGGTGGCCCAGGATGAACAGCTTGGCTTGGATACAGTCCTAATGCTGTGTGAGCCATGAGGCTCTGTGGTCTTCACCCCGCTGACTCCACCTCCACCGCCGCATCCATTACGTAGCATTATCATTTTAAAACAAATAATTTTACGTCACGTGTTTGTAACAACACACAGCTCTGAAGTTTAACTGCGTGAGAAATTCCATTGCCGATGCATCCTTTTTCCACTTTCACTCTGCAGTGTCACGGCTGGTTCTGAAGGTGGCCCTATGTGAAAGCACGTGGCTTCCTTCTGAAATAAAGTTACACGGTCCCTCGCAAATGTCGTTTGGTGCCGGGTCGAACCTATAAGGCTACTGTTGGGAATCTGGGCAATCCTCAATAGACCAATTTGTGAAATGTCCCAGCTTGCATCCAACTGGCCATGAAAGTACAGCACGTAAGTTTATATATCTATATATGACAATGTGAATGCCGATATGGCATTAATTTCACAGGGAAGTGGCGGTGCCGTTGGATAGTGTACTGCCCTATGACCCTGGCGATCTGGGTGTGATTCACAGCCACAGTCAACATCAGCGGAGAGTGATATCTGGAGTGGTTCTGGCTGACCCCTTCATTAACACATACTGACCAGCAGGGTAAAAAAAAATGATCAAACAACTCCTTGATTTACACAGTGTAGGGAGGTCTCCATCCAGCAGTGGATTGAATGAAAAAGGGTTAAAAAATATTCCTATTTGTCTTGGTAACTTAGTATCGGTGACTTTTTCATGGATGACCGGAGAGACAGCTTGGTCAGAGAGGTCAGGGGTGTGTGGAGGGGAAATGCTGTGGTCTAAATTATTCTACAAAGAAACCTGCATGGAATCAAATATTTAATTGGTTGCCACTCTATTGCATTGGACATTAAATAATAATGTAAAGAGTTTGCATACCCGTTTCAATCTATTGGTGGATGAAGGCCTCCCCAAACCCTGTTGTTCATGAGGAGAGTTTGACTAGACTTCACCGCACAGATCAGAGCGGATTGGTGAAAGGTGGGGGGGGGGGGGGGCAATTCGAATTTAATTTGCTTCTGATGTTAGCTGTGGCTAGGAATTGAACTCAAGTTGTTGAGTTCAGACTGCAGTGCACTAATCACTGTACTATTACATAGACTAACATATTAATCTGTATAAACCCCCCCTTACCAATAGGCATCGTTATTTATGATGCTGTATGTCATTTAAAGTAACCTTATAACAGTATGCGCTCCGCAATATATTTTCTACAAGCAGGTGATCTTATTTTGTTAAAATGTTTAATAATTTTCCAATGGTGAAGTGCTCAGAAACACATTGCTGTTGACGAAATAGGTTTATTCATTGGTTTTATTGTTCAACTATAAAACCATCCTGTCTTCTCTCAGATAACAGAGATTGCTGTGGTCTGTGGTTTTATCAGACCATGCTAATGGTTGGAGAATAAGCATGGGCACTTGGATGGTTAATGATTGTGTTTCAAAGCTTGGGCTTGGAATGGGTACAGATAGGATCTCTCCCACAGATCACAGCAATTTCCTGCTTCATCTCATTGGAGGCTTTGCCATCTTTTTGGCTCTAAAAATCAAACATGTCCACCATGGGATAAAAAAAAAATCCGTTATTGATGTTTAGAATGCATACCAAAATTATTTAATAAAAATGCAACTAAACAAAATACATTGGGCAGCTATTAATGAATAACTATGATTTTCTTGAGCCAATATGAATTTTAACCAGAAAATATTGAGGAAAGGTAACTGATATACATTGATTACACGTATAGAGCCTCAAGAGATCATCCAAAGATGAAATGAATAACATCAACATCAGAATGGCTTACTTTGATGTCAGAGTAATAAGCATATAATGTTGAAAACTAAGAATCACACCGTTGGAAGCTCAGCATAGGATCTCACAGCAATTTGCAGGAAATAAAATATCTAATTGTAAGTATGGCCGTTTTATTGAAATGACGTAATGCTGGTTTTCCATCTAAACGTAGCTCTATTTTGAGCATAACCACAGTAACTGTACTTTTATGGCGTTCATTTGTGGTCAGCATGAAACTGACGGTACCGCACAAAATCAACAGAAGCTTAAAAGCACCCAGAGCACATTGCGTTTTATGGAGCCCAGAACAGACTGGTGGCATTTACTGCTGGGCCGTGGCAGGCCCGTTAGGCTTTTACAAGGCCATAAATGTTTCCTGTCTGGGAGGATGAGTAAAGAGGCCAGCACCATCCTCTGAAATCAATATGGTTTTCTAAATCTACAACCGCACTTGCAGGATTTACAACTGATTGTTTGATTATTTGTTGGCTTAGAACTTCTATGAAACAATAAAAAAGTTGTGTGCTTTGACATAGCATTGTTCTTCGATAATGATTTGCATCAAGGCCTTTGCCTGTGATAATCTTTATTTCCAGATAAAATCAGAGAGCGATAAAAGAAACATGATTGCCGTTGCACATTATATGTTCCCTGTAGTTTAGACCCTTTCAACTTTATGCAATGACTGGAAAATGGGGGGCATTGGTTCACGTCGACATTACCCACAATAGCACGCAGCCATCAGAGTCAAACCTTTATGGAAAATTATTAGTGTGATATCGGGAACGCCACTATCTTAGCAGGGTCTTCCTGCCATTTTAATGTGTTTATGTGGGTGGCTGAACACATGAATTTGCTCTTCTACAGCCAATGATTGTGGTGCACATGATAGTTTTGGTGATCTCCCAGCTAAATTGTGTTGTTCTCTGTGTGGATGCATTGCCTAATACACCGACATAATCTTGCCCATTATTTCCACACGAACGTCTCCCTGAGTCGTGAGACTCACTTTTAGGTGGGCTTTGCAATGGAATGTGTCTAATTCCGTCAATGAGCGTTAAGCAATACATTGTTTAAGTAAAACGAAACTTTACACTTTGTCTGCGTAGCTTATAATGTGCATGGCTTCTAGAATTTTATGCAATACCTGCATCTTGCACTTCCAGTTAGCACGGTTGGCTACGTACGGTGCGAGATAAATTCAACATACATACATGCTTAGCTATGTGCATCAATCCGTGTGTGTGTGTGTGTGCTTTCAGGACGGATGGCATGATGGCTAACGCACTGCACTATGATCGTCGTAGTCCACACTCCTTTAAAGTCTGTGCACGTCAGTTGTAAGCGGTATTTGAAACAGAACTGGGTCTCCTCTGAAGCGACTCAGCCTTAAGCGAGTCACTCACGTGGTGCGGGTGAACATCAGCACTGAGGATAGAGAGAGGCGATGTACTGATGACACTACACGTCCATTTGGTGTACCAACCTGAATAGGTGACAACTTGATCCTTTACTTCAACGGAGTAAAGACAGTTTTCTGACAGATGGCTACACGTGTATTTCTTATATGTGTACACACGCTCTTTGCTTATGCCTTAGTTAAACCCCCTTTGGCGAAGAAGAAGAAGCAACAGAAAATGAAAGTCCCAAGGGAAAAACATGTATGTTGGTACATCTAAACCTCTCAAATAACATTGTCCTAGAAAATCAATGTGAACTTCATGGCTTCACGCGTTTGGGGCAGGAAGCCTCCTGCGTTGATCATCAAGAGCCTCCGGTTTATTGACAGTGCTAGTTTCCAGCAAAACTCAAGAGACAAATTAGCCTGAGTCCTTTATTTCTGCTTCCGACAATGTGTCAATTGCTGCTAGTTTGACAAGGGGCATCCAGAGATATCCCCACCACTTATAAAATGTACTTTTCAGAATGCCTGCGGGATCGAAGCGAGAGCTTTATTTGAGTTATGGGTAAGATGTGACACTATCTTTCTTATGTTAACCATTATGCTCACTGGTGAAACATAGAGCCCCAGGCGCAAGGTATAATATTGTTCCGAAACAATTGCAACACTACTGGTAAGTGGTATTTGTATTCCGCCTATATTGAATTTTAGCAGAATGTTATGTTCATAATCATTTAAGTTTAATAATACACCATTTACAAGCATATTTCCGCACAGTGAGTTTAGAGATAAACTATTTTAATACAAAGAAGACGAAACATAAGCAAACACATACCAATACGATTCATAATAAAGGTTTTTGGGTTAGATCGCGTTATTTATAAATGTGTCGTAACCCTCCACCACCCGACACGGCCAATCAGCAAAAAAGTGTCACGTTGACAAAAGACAAATAATTCACTACTTTAGCTCACCGGTGTGTTGAAGAGTGAATCCACAACATTCAACACACCGGTGGGCTAAAGTAGTGAACTATTTGTCTTTTGTCAACGTGACACTTTTTTGCTGATTGGCCGTGTCGGGTGGTGGAGGGTTACGACACATTTATAAATAACGCGATCTAACCCAAAAACCTTTATTATGAATAATATTGGTCGCGAAAGCCTACGTGTTAAACTGACATACCAATACGACTTACATCCAGTTATCCTCTCTGAAGTCGTACCATCTATCTTAGTTACATCAATAAAACGGTACACTACTGATATGCCACATATAACATGCACGTGTCACTGTTCTGCCCTCACATTAACCACAGCTCCTATTGTCTATGAGGTTTTGGCTACGTACAATTATTTGTTTTTCTGGTACCAGGTTCAGTCTGATATCCGTAAATTAACGGATAAAAATAAGACCGTCAAAAAGATGAAGTAGCCCAGGCCTTGGTAAGATGATTTGTGGGTAAAGAAATAATTTCTTAAAAACGTTGCATCTTCTGTTTATTCACAGACAAAATGAAAACGTTTAGTATTATCGTTAACATTGTTTTAATGGCAACATGCATGCCATATGAACATTCTCGCATGCTTTGAAAGCATAAATTAACATAAAATATTTTAGTGTTTCAATAAATATACGAAACAATGATTTATTTTAATGGTGACATTCATAAAACTTGCATCGTGGATCTAGAATTACCCATGTTAAACTGATTTAGCCCCTGGATGACACCCAATAATGAGAAATGGCAACACCCTTACGCAACTGCACTTAAGAAGAGCGGTAGGTATGTATTGCTTCGTAGCTGCAAAGGCGAGGGAAATTTAGACTTGAATGAAGCTGCAATATGTCGATAACTGCATGAATAATGTCAAAGGCACACAAAACATTACTCCAATTTGCTAAATAATCTTCTGTTAAAACGTTTGAAACGCGATGGACTCGTACTATATGTCAATATAAACTATGTGTAGGCAGCCCGCCCTGTCCCTCTCCTCCCGTGAAACGTAACGAGGTCGGCGAAATAGACAACAGAAATAATAAAGTTCTGCGTTGTGTTCTGTACTCCTGAGCAGTGGGTGACTCCACAGCAGATGAGCACCAGAGGTTTTTGAAACGCCAAACACTTTCTTTCAAAGTGTTATGCCGAGGCGCATTTGTGCGCCTGCAATAGTGACCAGACAGCACTCACATCACCCTACACGTCACAACAACACCTCAGCTCAATCCCTCAGCAGTGAGTCCACCCAAAAAATCTCAATCTGTACCGTGAATAGTCTCCACCAGTGATTCTTAACCTGGGGTGTATGCACCCCCTGTGGGGTGCAAGATGCCCTTTCTTAGAAGCAAAGGGGTGGATGCTGTAGTAAAGGTGAAGCACCACTAGTCTACACACCGCTCGGCGTGGCCTGATGTGCACCTGAGGCTTGGGGGTCCCTATCTCTGATCATCATTGCCTATTATCATTTTTTTTTAAACGCAACTCGCTCTCTCCCTGCAGCAATTACAGCAACACTTAACAGAGTGCCCAATTATATGTATGATTAATCACAGGTAAGCTCACACCGGCTACACATCGTTGCAAAGTCAAATGACCCAAGTGTCCTTTTTTATTGAGGATAAGAGGGGTTAAAATATGGCAAATATAAAATCACGGTATCCATTTTTAGTATATGAGTATAGTTGTTCACTTAATCGATCCTGTTATCTAGAATTTGCCAGGCAATACTGGATTTATGGCTTGGAATGTAGTTAAGGTTTACAATGCTCCACTGGAAATGCCTTGCAACAAGCACTCTCTCTGCAAATCATTTTACATTATTATCCATGCTACAGTTGATTCCACCATGTAAAGGAAACACAACATGAAAACTTTACATCTTATTACATTTATTCACGATCAAACAGTTTATTCGATAAATGAATGTCGTAATCCATCATTTCCGGAAGTTAAAATAAGTCGAGTTGTCATATGGGCTTTCAGCTCCCTGAGGTATGCATAACTATGAGAATGCAAAAGAAGTTCATATTAAATGAGCACAACTTCACGGTGAATCCCTCAAGATGCTGGGGGTTTTTTTTATCAAACACAAATATTCCATTGTAGTTAGAGGCAACGTGTTTGCTAACAGGTGCCCAGATGGGATCGCAAAACTAAACATTGTAAACCACAAAAATGCTGATTCTTGTAGCCCAATCAGTACGAAATTCGTTTTGTTTCATTTTGTGTGCTGTATGAGGTGGTATTCACATATTTGTCATTCACAGATTAGATGTCATAAACGACAGGTCGCCAAAATATTTTATATTGGTTTAATTTGTAAGAAAAGGTCACATGATCGTAAACTTGACTGCCCATCTCGCACACACAGACATGTGCAAACCCTTTGGGAGGTCATTTGCACTTTGCACAATTTTTATCTGCTCTTGCAGTATGGAAATACGTTCAGGAACTAAATGCCAATGTCGAGGTCTGCTAGCCACGACAGGAGTTCAGAACAGAGTTCGAATGGTTTTGCTCCTCCATTGATGGAGCGCAAACTCCAGTGGTTTACTATATCGTCCAAAAATATTTGGGTCTTTCGGTAAAGTCACGTATATAGGTTCAAAGAAAATAACAACTAGGACGTTTCGATCGCAGCACAAGTGGTCGTCATCAGGTGGAGAAGAAAGAGGGGTTAGACTCTAAAGGCAAACCGTTTATAAAGGTTTAAAATGGGCGTAGCCCAAGTGTCAGAACGGAGTGCGCGGGGCAAAAGAGCCCTCGGGAAAACTGAAGTTTGTTCTGTTATGCAATCATTTAATGGATGACAGAAATCGGAATATATAATCATCCTGTAAAATGAAAGAGCAACAGTGAGTTTCTTTCTCTCATACATTACAGATATGATAGTTTTTTATATTCATGTGCCAGTATCAGTATTCCCTGCAATGCCATTCACTGTTTTATGATATACTGCAATATACTTACTTATCTTTGTATTTTTTTCTCCAAAAGTTGTTTTAGTTACAAAACGATTCAGTTACACACAGAGGATATGAAAGGGATTGACATCAACACAAACACATTGCGGATTGCAGTTGCAATGAAAACCTGTCTACACCGCATGTTTCAATAAACTGTTTCAATAAACTCGACAACCCCCCTGGTGTCTTCCTAAGCTCTGATATCCCCGTAAGAGAAGGAAAAAAGAGGGAGGGGTGGAAGGGGGGGCTAAATACCCTAATTAATATTTTTAAGAATCAATGCCCACTGGATGCGAGGTAGTGAAGGGTTCCATGTTTGGTGGTAAGCTTCCTCCCCGCCCCTTAGTTTGTACTTACAGTGAGGGAAAAAAGTATTTGATACCCTACTGATTTTGTACGTTTGCCCACTGACAAAGAAATGATCAGTCTATAATTTTAATGGTAGGTTTATTTGAACAGTGAGAGACAGAATAACAACAAAAACATCCAGAAAAACGCATGTCAAAATGTTATACATTTATTTGCATTTTAATGAGGGAAATAAGTACTCTTTGGTTCTATTCGGTAAAGTCACGTAGGTAAAAAAAATAAAACAACAAAAATCACGACGTTTTGGCCACAACACAAGCGGCCTTCATCAGGTGAAGGGACCAGGCTGTCTCGAGGACAGCGCTGGAGTGAAACACAGCCACGCTCAGACCGTGACCTTTAAGCTTTGTGCGAGGAAACAAGGTGCCTTGACAAAGGAATTAGCATAAAAATTAGCATTTGATTGGCCGACTTAGCATGATGAACGGTGTAGAGGTGGTGTACACGCGGGTGAACATGCCGGTTGGCACGGGGGGGGGGGGGGGGGGGAGTTTACCTTCTGATGGTGTGAAAAGGGAATTTTTAAGAGCTGCGAAAGTTTGGGGTACCACTACTTGAAAAATATACTGTACCATTGAAAATTAGTTTAATGTTTGGTTCGATTTAGAACATCTTTCCAATGGTTGCTTAATTTGAAACCATCTTCTCGGTTGAAATTGTGTCTGTGTTTGCAGATCTGAAATGCCTCGTGAACAAATCTCTGATAAAAAAAAAAACCCGTGGGTTTGCAAAGAACCTTGGTATCGGAGAAAATTATATCGTGATCACCCACAGCGTTGTAACAGTGATCAGCTACGGCAGAAGAATTCGTTCTGCCGTGTTTCAAATCTGATTTGTGCTCGCGAATTCGGTCAGAGACATGTCGCTTTGTCTCCCCGATATAGCAATCACCGCAGGTACAACTCAACAAAGCTCAACATTATGTCGTGATATAACAGCGAAAGTTCCAAGTTTGTAAATAATTATTCCTAATTCGTGAAGAAATAGCTCTCTTTATACCCAAAGTGATCATTCAGAAGGATATTGTATCTTATTGAGCACCACATGGTGACATCATTTGTATATCAAAAGTCACAATTCATGTACTGTAGTTGCTTCTTTTTCTATACTGATTAAAGGTTACACAGTGCATTTTGTAATACAATCTAAAGTTGCTTTACATTAGTCATCATGAGGGGATGGGTAAGAAGTGGCTAAGCCAAAATAGGAAATGCTGTCTGAAAAGGAAAGTGAATTTATATAATTTTTACCTCCAACTTATTACAGAACGCATGAACATTGTTTAACTGCAATTTTTTTAATCTCAGGGGACCAGCAATTTACCTCGTGATGAATTTATTCAAAAGCAACTCATTTGGTGGCTTGCTGTAAACAACTGCATATGAATAGCCATTTGTGATCAATAGCTATTAATATCACTATACATTTTATATATATGAATATACTATTATTTGGGTCTTTCGGTAAAGCCACGTAGATAGAAAAATTATAAAATTATCACGACGTTTCGATCGCAACACGAACAATCGTCATCAGGTGAAAAAATATAGCGAGAGATGTGTCGAGGCAGGAGAAAATACAGCGGGAGAGCTGTCGAGGCAGGAAAGCTCTCGCAATACAAGGGCCACCTCCACAGCTGCGTCGTCGTTGTGGAGGTGCATCACCGATCTTACATTGACATGCAAATTCCACCTCTAGCCCCGCCCACTTACCCTTGGGCTACACCCATCTCAAGCCTATATAACGTCGTGTTTCAGCAGCTCACCGATCTTGCATTGACATGCAAATTCCACCTCTAGCCCCGCCCACTTACCTTTGGGCTGAGCCCATCTCAAGCCCATGTAACTTCGTGTTTCAGCAGCTCTCCCGCTGTATTTTCTCCTGCCTCGGCAGCTCTCTCGCTTTTTTTTTTCACCTGATGACGCATGCTTGCGTTGCGATTGAAACGTCGTGATAATTTTATAATTTTAAAATGTTTCTATCTGCGTGGCTTTACCGAAAGACCCAGAGAATATGAATTCCTGCAGTTACGAAAGCTTTAAGTCAAGATATGAATATATTCTTTAACTGTGGCATTACAAAATAATATACTTTTTAAAAATCTTATATCTCACCGATTAATTGCTTGGCATGTTTTATTTCTGAAATCTTCACAAGACCATTGCGTATTTTGTTTATATGTCTATACATTTAATATTCCAAAACAAAAGTAAAAATTATAAAACACCATAATTCACTCTGATACACATTAAACAAGTGACACACGTTGAATCATAAACAATGCCAAGCGAATGCTGTTCAATACAAATGTTTAAAAGTGCTCAGGAACCTCAGAAACTCTAATTTTGCTCGTGAGTTTTACATAACAATCGCTCGGGCGATTAGAATCTGCAGGTTAGGATGAAAGAGCGCTATCGCCATCAGCACCCTTCACGCCTGACATTTGGCAAGGATCACTACACTCTGGGTCATCGCATCTCACACACACTCCTCCAGCGGCTGCTTTATTTGGGGACAAGCGGAGGATTTACCGGTCAGCTCTGCACGGCACCCACATGGAGAGATAAACACATCTCATTACCCCGAGGGCCTATGTCCATCAGCCACTGACATTTCTGTAGAAGGGTCTCTTGCTTTTAATGCCGATCCTGCCTGTGATAAGGTAAAGAAAAACCACTGAAGCCACAACCACACACCTTGAACACTCTGTCTTTTTTTGCAGGGAGGTTTCCTTATATAATGTTTTCGTGTTGCTACAGTTTTATTATAACCAGTCCTGTAGCGATATATACATTCACAGAATTCAGCAGTTAAAAAAAATAATCATTTTTTATGATACCTGCGTCAAATCATGCTTGTCAGTGATGGTTATTTTTTATTCATGTATAGTTTATTCATTACTGCAGTTAATCTTGTCCCTGCACCCACCAGAGGCGCTACAGTGCATCACGAAATAAAAGGATCAAATCCTGAATTACTTGGCAACTGAAGTTTGACAATGTATCATTTTTTATAGTTGTGATATTAATCATATATCAATTATATTTAACTGTAATGCTGTATCAATCCAGTAATCATCGATTAGATGTAATGTGAAATGTATTTATTTTAACGTTATCTTTGTTTGGTTTAAATATTTTATGATGAACCTATAGTTTGTTGCAGTTCTCTTCTACATTTAGAGTTTTTTTAACACGAGGAAAAGAAAAAGTTAACTTCTTCCCAAAAAAAACTTCAACAAAAAACTTGATAGGATGATTGAATTTGTTGGTTGTTATGCTATATGTGTTATACCTGGCATATTTATATAATATAGCTCAAGAAACCAGCATGAGATGACAAATGGTCTAGAGGTTATGTCATATGAATTTTTAAAATTTCGTCCTGTTATTTTTTGCAAATAAATTTGTGGATTTATACCAATTGTACTTTGAATGTTTCACCGCACACTAATGTACAGTATTTATTTGTGTAAAAGTAATGATGACATGGAAATTAAAACTACATTTATTAAAATGTACTTGCAATGTCAATGGTAAATATTTACAAAAAAAAATTCCCAGTGTTCAGCGATACTGATTCTGGTATCCTCAGAGCATGAGGATGAAATGCAAGGGAAGGTTTATACTGGTAGGAACCCCCTGGTTACACCAGCCCACAGGGGATTACTGTGTCCGTCCGTCGTGCATCCAAAAATGGGAGGGGTGGGGCTGGGTGGAGAGGGGAGGGTAGGGAGGGGTTGGGTGGGGAGGGTGGGGAGGGGCTGCGTGGGGAGGGTGGGGCTGGCTGGGGGGTGGGAGGGGTGGGGCTGGGTGGGGAGGGGCTGGTCACCCCGTGGTGCCCTTATAAAACTCAACGTTTAACCTACTCACGCCGGCTTGTGCCTGCCCTCAGAGTCGGGCATATTTGCGGAATACACCACGTGGTGCCGCCGTTGACCCTGGCCATTGACCGAGCAACCCAACGTTCCTACCAGCTCCCTCCGCAGGAATGTGTTCATGCAGCACACTCTCCCTCCACCATGGACTGGAAGAAACCCACATTCATTGACGAACTATTGCAGCCAATATTCCATGCATTTCATTTTAATTTAACCGACTTAAATGCGAACCCACCATCCTCGTCATGGAAGATGGGCAGCACCATTAAACAGAGTCATCCAAAAGTGATGGTTTTGTAGTCCTTCCCCCGCACCTCCGATTATCACGGTTGGCAACTTACGGTGCGAAAGAAGTTCAACATACATACATGGTGAATGTGTCCCAGGGATGTATGTGTTTTCGTTGAGCTTCTCTCACACGGTACGTAGCCAAGCGTGCTATTTGTAGGTGCGGATCAGGTTCTGGGACTCCCTAACATAGCACAGCTACCAAAGGTAGATGAGCCCAGGGATCCAAAGAAATGTACAAAGACTGAGAGAACAGCTGCTACTGTCCAATATTTTGCCAGCCACCAACCATCACACCATAACATTGGCCATTAAATAAAAATCTTATGTCAGTTCAGGTGTCACCCAGATTAGCAATGCCTGTGTAGTCCGCTCGGGAACCATAGTTGCACAATATGACGTTACACTTTGTGGTCATCCCATTTTAAGGATAATTGCACAATCGCCAAAAGTAAAGCCTCCCATCAGGTCCGCATCTTGTCCATGAGACTGAAAAAGGGGTTTTCTTGTTTCTGGACTCCACAGATATTAGGGAGCCATAATGTCGAAATGTGCCTCCATCTACACTCTTCCATTTATCGTCACTCTTGCAAATGAGATAATCCTGGTCTGTTGATTTCTCACCTGTTTAAGCAAATAAACTTGAATCTTCACAAGATAATGATTAATAGGATGTGCCAATCAATGGATGGTAGGAATAATTGCGGATTGGCCCAACCTTACAGGTAATAGAAGTTGTGAAGAAGAGGGTGGTCGATAATCGAGGTGTCAACGTATTTAGTGGCTTTTTATATTCGCGTTATATTTTTAGCCTTCAAAAATATGTCAAGTCTCCTCTCACTGACTCACTGTCGAGTATAGAATGCTGGAAAACAGTCCTGCCATTCTAAGCCACTCTCCATGAAAATGGAAACGGACTTGACAATGCAGAAGTGGAATGACGCAGATGATACTAAAGTGGATGTAATCTATTTTTTGCAAAGAAAGCAATGAACAGAAAGTGCCAGCTGTGAAAGCAGCATATAAGGAAAATCACTTGGCAGGAATGTACATATATGACATAACCAAACCGACATGAAGTCACTCAGTGATGAATTATGTGCAAGGCTTCCATTGCTTGTCTTTTAAAACTGAAAAGCAGTCGTCACACGATTGAACATGAGCCCTTTATGTGGATGTAGTGTCTATGCTGTTTGTTTGTTATAAGCTCCGACTTTACATGAGACTAAATAACAATAATACTACATATGCATGTGAATGTGGTTAATTGTGCAGACATATGCAATATGTTGACGGTCTCCATAAGCTCAATGGGCCGCACAGTGGTTGTGAGAGGGGCCTCACCTATACCACCAGTATGGATTGAACAGAGCACACACACTACTCGTGAAACTCAACAAGTCTAAACCATTCCAGTGCTTTCTTGCCTAAAGAAATGCTGTTGGAAAACGCTGGTCCCTGATGCCCATTGGCTGAAGGACCAAAATGTTCCTTTATCATATTTTTGAAATAGACTCTCCACACATTATTATATAATTCCTACAATACAGTAGTTTTTTTAGGCGTGCATTTGTGCATTGGTTCATTGATTAATATTGATCCTTACGGGCGTCATGCATACAATGAATTGCGCCTGTAAGAATGGACTATTTACAATTCATGACGTTAAATGTCCATTAACATTTAGGCTAAAGGAGTGAACAAAGCTGTTCAAACAAGATAGAAACAAATCGCAAACAACTCAAAAGAGCTTTTAAAAAATGATACAATGAATTGATTTCATTTGAGTATGAGCAGATACTTTTATGATAGTATGTAAGGCTTCGTATCAACATGCTCTCTCTTATGTATCAAGTAATTATGTTCGTGTTTGAAGAGCTAGACATTTGGACAAGTGGTGACTATGTGGCTCAGGGTTCAGAGCAGAATCATAAAAAATATTTTTACTGGAGGAATCCGATGAGCTTTAAAGGTATTTGTCACGGATCTCCAGTAGTTTCACAGATGTCCAGTAGAGCACTGAGCTTGCATTGCTGAGAGCCTGGGTTTCATCTGGAAGGGCATCTGTGAATGAGAACGTTCTCAAGTCCAGCGGACTAACGGTCACAGGATGATCGCCGCTGACTACGCAAAACAATCATCAGATTAAATTATCAGAATTAATGTTTTAATATAAGTTCAAACACTCTGTGATGAATACTTCTCTGTAGCAAGAAGTGTGGGAAAGTGCGCCCCTCATTGTGTGGATATACACCATACAAACTATAAACTATTTTTATTTTGCCAGGTGAACTTCAAAGCTCTTTTTCAGAAGCGACCTGGCAACAAATGATAGCTCAACGAAGTGGCTTATCACGAATAATTTATAGCAGCCAAATACTCTTAACGCAACCACGGGGAGAGAGACATGTAAACTCTAAATATAGTAATTACCATCTCATTTTATAGAAGCAATAATATGAAATCTCCTCTGGTGGGCCATTCTTTAGCCCGGAGGAGTTTAATATTAATATTTTAGATCAAGTCAGCTGCAAACAGCACAGGATCAGCTGGCTCTAGTCAATTCTACAGATTCAGTTCTGTATTGGCAGATAGCCGTGAGAGATCCATGAGTGAGTGGGTGTAGGAGCTCCAAGACAAGGATGCAGACACTGTAGGTATCGTGGTTATCTGGAGACCCCCAACATTTTTAGATATGGCTAAAGTATGCATGTTGAACTTCGTTTGCACCGTACGTAGCCAACCGTGCTATTTGGAGGTGCGGGGGAAGGACAACATACCAAGGGGCACCCACAAAAATGTTCGACAATATTTATGGCGTTTTTGAGGCCATGGTTCGATCTTTTCAGCAAGGTGACACACATGCTGTTTTGCTGATGATGGACAATGTTAATATATAGTAGCACATGAACAGCAGTTAAATAAGAATCATTGGTTGTTTTTTTTTATATAGCACAATTCATGAAAGCTGCATCTCGCAACACCGCACAATCCGCAAACACGGAGGTGCATATACAGTATTGATGTTTTCAGCCAATTTCAAGAATGTTTATAAGCGTGGCAGAAAAGCAGAGCACCCGGTGAAAACCGAGACATCCGTGGGGGCTACACTCTAGCCCATACAGATGGAAGAGATGAAGGCTCGTCAAAACTTTGCTGGACCGCAAATTTCCTGCTAATCCGGGATAAGGTACCCCAACATGGATGAGAAGGGAGTGTCACAACGTGTGTGCGATCCACCAACCCTTGCTTCCACAGTGCTGGATTACAGGCGTTTCAAAGCCACCACTGACCGATTGTGCCACCACCGCCTAAACATCTCAGGCAGTGGGGGCTAAGCAAGGGGAGAACTTCATGGTTGCTATCTGTAATCTAACCAATAACGACCGAGGAACATTTTCTAGCAGGCTTCCCCCGATTTACATGGTGTGGCTGCACAGCTGCTCAAAATCCCTTTAATATGGCACACTGATGCAACATAAACAGGCGCATCATGTTGTTCCATTATATTTATCTTCCTGCGTATGCGAGAGGGTGTGCCAAGCACTTCTAAAAAAATAACCTGTAAATTAAATTTGTACACAGTCCTGCCATTGAATTTCTCATCCTATAAAAATGTGACGCTGCGTTGATGCACAGGCACAAACAACGATAAAACTCAACACACTCATCAATAACACTGCATAAAAGGAAAAACGATATGATACGTGACGTTTTTTGCCAATGGACCTTCTTCAGAGCACATACATCATTAATAACACTATGTAAAACAATTTTTGTTCCTGGTTAGTAAGTGTTATTTCGTAATTGCTTATGTACAGAAAATGGCTATTATTCCCCACAAACTTTGCTTTTGTGACCAGAACAGTGATATTTTGAAATTTACCTATTTTCAATGAGAAAATGGGCAAATTTGTCTTTTCGTTTACATAAAGTCCGAAAAAAAACCATGAATAAAAATTAACATGTATGTATACGAAAGTAATAAAAAAATTACTACAAAAGATTTAGAAGTGAGTAGTAGGTAAATTTAAAAATATCAATGTCTTGGTCACAAAAGCAAAGTTTGTGGGGAATAATAGCCACTTTCTGTACTTTTTAGGCATAAGCAATGAGGAATTCACATGTACTACCCAGGAACAAAAAAAATATTCCACAGTGTAATGAACGTATGTGCTGTGAACGCAAGTAATTGCCTGAAACATCACCTATTATATATTTTTTTTATTTTAAGGCAGTGCTATTGACGAATGTTTTGAGGTGTTTTTCGTGTCACAATATAGGAGGATGCTTTATATGATTTCAGTTAGCTGTGAGGGTGATTTAATTTGCATCAATGGGCCTCTGCAATCACAAGCCACACGGACTGGTTTGTGGATTGAAACTTACCTCGACAAAAAACGTGTAGGCCACAGGTGTAGTGACATGAATGGAGGGGTAAAGAGCATCCCAGTGAACGTGACGTAAAAATGTTTTATTGTCGACATGTCTCCACAACTATCATTAATGTGTAAAAACGGTTCTTCTTGTGAACATACAAACTCAGTGATTTAACCACTTGGTGGTAGCTGCATATTATACATTTGTTTTTCTTTAAAAACAAGACATTCCCATATTTATCACCAACCAACAGGTAAATGCAATCAAATTCGGACAAATTATTGGCCCACATTTATTGACTATACCACAACATAAAACATTTATAGCACCTATAAATAGAGCCTGAATCATCGCCGTCTTACTCCTTGCATTGTAAAAGTGGACCCATGTTTTGAGTGTTTACAAAGTTAGATTTTCTGAATTTGCAATCCAGTAACGCGGACATATTCAAACCACATAAAAGGAAGAAAAAAAAACATGATACGTGGATACTCTTTTCTCCGTGGTCAAGTTTAAGAAAAATCACACAAGTCAAATGATCTCAGACTGCCCATGACCCTATGCCTACACTGCGCACGACAGCGTCGTACACTGCAGCATTGTTCTGATAAAAGAAGGGCTTAGCAGCGAGTATTGCTTCTCAGTGCTCGCTTCTGTCATCCTTTTACTGCAATTTCAGCTGAAAGCCTCATTCCGAAGTGAGATGAAAACCATCCCGTTGCAAGTCAGGAACACTGCTCAGACTTCCTGATCCATTCAATGCCCTCATTTTCTCATCCCAGGATATCATGTTATATCTATTATGCAATTATGGGCTATGCGCGTGGAGAGAGCTGAAATGCCTTATTCTGGAGCGTGAGAAATGTGATACTGTGACCATATGTCAGGCACGAGATAGAGATTACCAAGGTGGCTTCAGAGGTTCGCCAAATCCACTGCAGTAATACAGTAAATTGAAAAACGATCGTAATATGTCACGTGCACTTTGAATTAATCTGTGGGATGAGGCCTGTGTCTAAATTATAGAATTCGGCAAGGCAATTTGTTACACAAGCTGCGGTGTATATAAAATCATTAGCAACTGGATGTAGCTTGCTCTTATTTTGGTAAAACTATGTTAATGCAAAATTACCTGACCACAAATTTGCAGACGTATTTTGCATTGTACCTTGGGTCCAACCTCATCATGTTAATTTAAACTTTTCTTTCGAGGGTAAACTCTTGACAACTCCTCTGTATAAGTGTTGAAGTACATGTACGAAAGTACACAGGCATGAAATATCTACCAAGCTGCAGCGTGTACAAAATAATTTGGCGTGTTGTGATTGGTACTGCAAGGTTCTATCATGTCCGTCCAGTGCTCAATGAGTTGTATTGGCTTCGGGTTAATTGAAACTCTTCTCTGGAGGTCAAACTCTTGAGAACTACTCTGTATGAATGCAATAAATTGTATTTAATAAATGTGTGTTATGTATACAATTCCAGTATATGCCTATATATGAATAGTTAGCAGATCTTCTGTATCATAATATACATTACTTCACACCCAGAATGTCGGTTGCTGTATATATTGGTATCATGAGAAAGCTATGCACATATTTAAGCAGCTACCAAGATTTCGAATGGACACCTTGAGTATTTCGTTTTATCTTAATTTCAAGTGATCCGTTCATGTCCCAGGAGACCAAAAACTAGAGAAATCATTCGTAATTCCATTGCTCACTCATAAGTGTATGCCTGCCTTTCACTTTTACGTACAAGAGTGGCAGGGTGAAGGTAGAAGTGGCGCTATACAGCAATGTCAAGCAAGAGCCAAGTCTTACATATATTATTAAATACGTACATGTACAGCCCTTGTGTTTATCCAACTGCTTTCCATACAAAAGAAGAATAACAATATAACAATATATCTGCTGGCCGATGGCTTGCGTGGGTGGTGGGGGTTATTAGACCAGACTTCACCGTGCTGGGTTGGTGAAAGTGAGGAGCATGGATGTGGGAGCATAGATTTTCAGTACAATGTATTTTGATGTAATGTCGCCTGCTGCCCATCACGTATCCCTGCAAGCCTATCACACCTTGTTGAGCATGGTGATTATCTATCAAGTACTCTCCAGCCTTAGCCCAGTTTAGCTTCCTAGATCTGAGGAGGTAGGGCACATTCATGGGTAACTTAGTCATAGGCATATTATTAAGTATGCCTAAATATAGCAAATTCCTCTCATCCAAGACAAAGTGTGAAGGAGGCGTTCCAGATAAGGGACCTCTCAGATAAAAGCAGTTGCTGCAGACAATCTAAAATAATATCCGCAGGATCTCTAGGTTACCGTACATTATGTCACGCAAGGGACAAAAAAATGCATTAATATATTCCATGTAAATTTCACATCATCTCTGTTTCCACTAATTGGGTGTGCCAATTTCAGGACAGTTTGGCAAGTCCTAGAGTCTCCGGGGTGAGCGGTGTCTCACAACACCAGACCCCAGGTCATGTCACACCAAGAAGTGCTCATTTCACACGGCCTGATAGGACTTAAAATGTTGACTCGTCTCCCTCCGAGCCAAACGCAAGGCGGCAAATGAGGCGAGGAGGCCCTCTCCTTCCTGACCGCCATGGCTCAGGAAATAGGAAGAGCCCCCCAGTCTTTAGCGGCATTTATTATGCCACAGCTTGCTAAATATGGCATGGAAATTGCAGCACTGAAGAGAAAATTGCCGCGATGTAGTTGAGCTCTACATTTTAGACGCATTAGCATTTAAGCACAGTACTGCATGATAAACTAAAAATAAATCCTTACCTTGTATTCAGGATAGCATGTTACCTGCCTTTGTTTTAACAAAGGAACACTGCCACGAATGTTGAATCCATTATTGTATGATAGAGGGAGTCATACAAGACAGTGGGTGATTCCATCAAGGTCACTGTTAATGCTAAGATTGGACAGCAGGTTTTTTTCTTAGTATCTCTCATCTAGTTTACGATTCTTGGAGACCTGCGGATAACACTAAGAGTTGTAGAAGCATGGCCCTTGCACATGTAACGCGTTGCAGGTAAGCGGATGATGGTTGAGAGAAGTTGTATTGTACATAATACTATACATGGTGAGTTCATTAACTAGTCATGAGCATATACACATAAAACGCTTTTCACAGTTTTTGTCTCATGGGATGCTTGGTCTCCTGTTGGCCTCACGTTCTTTGCAAGATATGCTAATTTTACATTGGTACTGTATTATAAAAAGAGATCATGTTTGTATGTATGCTGCACTTCTTTAGCACTGTATGTAGCCAAATGTGCTAATCCAGAGGTCGTTGGTTCAATCTCCTGGCGTGGCAGTCCATACAATAGACAGGTTTCTTCAATCCCCACATCTCTGTCCACCCAGGAGTACTAACGGGTACACCACAGCCAATTGCGATGTCGAATACAGCGGGATAAAGTGTGGATACTCCCACCAGTTCCAAGTCGTCTAGCCAGCATAGAAGAGTTGGCCAAAACACCCTCTTGAGTGGCTTTCTAGAGCTCCCTCTAGTGGATGCCCTTCGGCCAGCAGTAGAGTGAGCAAGCAATTGCAGGGCTGCACCATTACCTTTACCTAACTGAAACACTATTAGTGCCATAGTTTACCAACTATATTCCTAGCTTTTGTTTGGTACCACATTTATCATATTTAACCACGTCGGTGAAGAGGATGTTGAAATGTACCGATGTATATGCAGTATAAGGAAGCTCATCTGCAATGATGTAGGGGGCCAAGTCACAGATAACAGAATTTGTGGATTACAGAAAATTATCGCAGGTCATGAATCGTGGATAAGATGGCTGTGGATTAAAGAGTTGCCCTTGGATAATGAACAAGCCGTGAAGCCAGCCCGTTAAGAGAGCCTCCGTTTTCCAAGAGAATTCGAATGTACAATGAAAATGTTCTCACAAACGCACAAACGCACAAAAAGATGCAAGCATTGGATGCGCGAACTTGTGCCTATTCACATATGCGTTCGAGCGAGCCCTAACCGTGGCGGTGCTTAGCATGTCAGATTTTTTTAAAGTACTCATTGCCAATCTGTTCAAAGCGTATACAGATCTAGGCATTATAAGCATATTCTTGGGTCTTTCGGTAAAGCCACGTAGATAGATCAAATAATTAAAAATAATAATATAATATCGCAGGAAAGCTGATGGGAGCTATCACCACATTTTTTTTATTAATTGATATGTCTACGTGGCTTTACAGAAAGACCCAAGAATATGAATTCCTGCAGTCACGAAAGCTTTAAGTCAAGATTGAACCGCCTCTACGGGGAGGGTTTCCACACAACTATTAGATCTTTCAACAGACTTCGAGACAAGAAGGCTCATCTGATCGAGTCGCTCACTTTGCTGTTGTTTGTGAATGGCGGTTTGCCACCTTCTTCCACCTCCGTGTGGCCATAGCTCCCAACAGCTCTCCCGCGATATTGTTATTATTCTTCATTATTTTACCTATCTATGTGGCTTTACCGAAAGACCCAAGAATATGAATTCCTGCGGTCACGAAAGCTTTAAGTCAAGATTATAAGCATGCTGAACTTCGTTCCCACCATACGTTGCCAACCGTGCTATATTGCGGGAGTAACTGACAAAATTTGCTAATATTGCCCAGGCATAGCAATACAGTAAGTCCTCGTTTAACGCGATAGATGCGTTCCTGGAAAGTGCCGCATTAAGCGGAAAAATGCCTTAATAAAAAAACTATTTCCACGAAGTTTGGCGAGATACGATGTACGGCTGTATGCACACAAAGTAAGATGGCAGAACATGATCTGAGGGTACGCCACCGCGTTCCTGTATCATTCCGCTGAGCCACGCAGCTCAAGAAAGTAGTTTTGTTATCGACCGCTCAGAAACGGCGTTACAACGGTGTGCGTTCCGCATTAAGTGTTCCCGAATGGAAGAACCGTGCTATAGCGAAAACGCGTTGTGTGAGCACGCATTAAGCGAGGACTTACCATAAGTAAATTAATGCATGTAAGAGGGGCTAGGATATGCACACCAAAGACAACAACTTGGAGCACACGAGACTCTTATTTAACAAGCGGGACATTTAGTGAGCATCAGTTCGGAATTTCCTCAACATCACAATGGGCTTACATATCAACACAACCCACGGGGAGAGTTTTACATCGAGCTCCATTTGCAATCCGACTCATAGCTGAGCATTACATTAGAGGCCGGTGTGTCACAAATTTATCGCCATGGGTATTCATGTAGTGTAACAAGCTGTACCTCAGCTGTATTTAATTGACCTTCACCACAGAGCAGAGATGGCCAGTTTATGAAGACAAATTACCTGTACGACACTGCGCATCACCACCCTTCAAATGGAGTATTTCTCCCTTAACCACATCTATCTGTTACGTTGGACCCTACCAAGAGGGCTGTATTTCCCTTTGCCTGTGTCAAAAATGTCAAGTAAGTATCAGAGACAGTGTTGCTGTTCTTGCAAAGAAGACAGAAGATGGGGAGTCAGAGCCAGAAACAAGACACCATGCAGAGGTTGTAAATCATTTGTAGTTGAGGAATTGGCAGACGTTATATGGCCAGTTAGCAAGAGGAAGGTCTAAGAGTAAATAGCAGTGGGAGACTGCTTAGCCAGGTCTTGGAGGTCGAGTGTCGAAGGTAGAAAGTGTTTAAAGAGTTTTGAGACTATATAAAGCTCTCACGACAGTAGGACATTTCAGGATGATGATAACAACTCCAATCTCTTTCATGCAGTCAAAATATCTCATTGTAAAATAACAAGGCTGCGATGCCCCGATTTGTTGTCATGAGTGAAGCATGGCAACATTCAGTACCGTATCACCAAAATCGTGGACATCGCTTTTGCAGCACGCGTTGTTTTATCCGATGTGTGCCACAATATTTAGAGGGTGACACATATACTGCATGCACTAATTAATGGTGGATTGATGCTGTTTTAAATTAACTTCAAACTCAACGACCTCACCAGTGTTGAGGTGTACAGCACCATGGTCTTACCGAGCACCATGCCACATTATGTGACGCCAAGAAGGAGTGGTGCTATGCTCAGGTACCATAAACCATATTCTGTGGTAAGGCAAGCTTTGCAAAAAAGGTACAATCTCTCTCCAGGACAAATGCAAGTAAAATCAAGCAAGTGGCCATCTCATGCCCCTAGCCATGATTTGAACACGGGGGAAGCGTTATTATTGATTGAGTTGTATTCATCACACAGCAGGCATGATCAACACAAGCCTTAAGGCTCCTCTCTGATGCGCCACAATTCCATGGAACATAACTTTTACAGATTTGCATTGCCCGCCTGACGGCACATGATGAATGCAAGATACGTCCTCAAAAAATGCTTTGAGGCTGATGTTGCTCGCTTTCATTTACAGTTTTTCAACATGGGACTTCCTCCACATTTATGATGAGTGCTGAAGCGAACTTTGATATTGGCCGCGGACCATATGCATAGAACAATTCTTACAATAAAATAGATGACGGTCATGACGCAAGAACTTATCGTTTGCCATGTTTCTACTGAAATGGAAATCTTACATGTATGGCAACAAATGAACAACACATTACAAATAAGGCAGAATAAAAGAGGACCGCTACAAATGCTACGCATGAGATGGTTTAAAACATTCAATTGATGAATACAATAGCAACCTCCAACTGTGTGTCTGGATAGGGGAGGTCGGGGAAGGGGGTGGATCGTTACATGTTTAATATAATGAATCACAAGAAATGGGCGGCTATGACACAGCATAAACGTTTGGTTGAAGATGCAGCTTTTGGTTAGGGCCTGCATCTTACCTAGAGTGGTGTCTGGGGCTCTTCTCATGTCCGCCGATCGCACAGAAATCCCAGGTAATAGAAATGGCCAATCATTGGACGACAAAAAGATCGGTCCAGACCCCCCATGGATAGCAGAGTAGAGGCCTGTGATTCAGGTTAGTTTTACTGTATGTGACTGAAATGAAGTGGATATCCCTACAGAACAAAACTAAACCAGTTTGGAAAAAAATGTATTTACACCCGCTGGCAACATACCAGAATATGTGCTTCTAAATATTTACTCAACCCTAAATATTTACTTAAAGTGGGTTGTTTGACCATACTTCACCACTTTGGTCATTGTGGTTTGTTGAATAGAGGGGTGGGGTTTCAGGACCAGTGCAGTTATCGCTCGCCACTTATGTTAGCCATAGCCGGGGATCAAAACTGTTTCCAGATTCATAACGAAGTGCGCTCACCACTGCTTCTCCAGCCATTCAGTGACAAAAGGAAATAAAACATAAAGAAAATAGCATTGTGTAAAGCAAATATGTTCTCACTTCATAATTTGTAAACCTAAGCTTATTTTACAGTACTCATACAAATATTAACGTACTTTTTTCGTAGCCATTTCAGTTATAGCTCATAGTTATATGGTTGGAATGATCCTTGAAAACGAGAAGGAAAATAAATAACCCAAAGTATCAGTGACAGCATTATTATCACAGTACTATAAATAAACCCATGCTGAATGGTGCACATTACAAAAAATCTACACATTGAAATTCAATCCAACGATGTTGTTAGTGGCGAATGATAAATTACTGAAAAACTATATTATTGTCATTATTAACAAAAAAAACAACCACTAGGACAAATTATGGACAAGGTATCCTCTTCAAAGTACAGAAAAGGCCAAGCAAAATATTGCGACTGACTTCAATGTGGAGATTAAAATGTACTCGACATTGTGGTCTTAAATAGAGCGCACAATCCCTCCCTGCCTTTTCTCACTGTTTCCATGAACATACAAAAGGATCAACCATTTAAATAAACAATGTAAGCTGCTCTAACGTGCGCGGACGTCATATTGCGGATGCAATAACTCGCAACAAATACAATAAAGGTTCTTTGTACAGAAACCGATGCTGCAGTGCTTGCTAAACAATTACACTCGCGAACTCAACACGCAACCCCGCGTGTCTTGTCTCGTATTGTCGCCAGCACCGCTTAGCAACTAACGTCACCATGCCGTGTGTCCCAATGTAGGGCCACCCTCTCTCGACATGCACTGTGGCTGTCCAGGGGCCGTCCATAAATGACGTCACGCTCCTGGGGGGGGGAGGGGTTTGAGAAATGTGACGCCACATCAAAATGCGCAACTTTAAATAAATATAGACAACACGTTCACTCCAGCGCTGTCCTCTAGACAGTCTAGGCCCTTCACCTGATGAAGGCCACTTGTGTTGTGGCCGAAACGTCGTGAATTTTTTTTTATTTTTTGTTGTTTTTTTACGTGACTTTACCGAATAGAACCAAAGAGTATGGATCCTTGCAGTCAACGAAAGCTTCAAATCTACAACATCAGAGTGCAGCGCCACATTAAATACGCACTACAATGACAATAGTTTAAAGCGATTTGAAGCATGTTTTATTTTTTTGTGACGTCATATTTGGGGGGGGGGGGTCTGACTCTTTGTGACGTCGTGTGACGAAGGTTGGGGGGGGGTCAAAAATAGTCCAAAATCGCGTGACGTCATTTATGGACAGCCCCCTACTCACGCAAAGCGATCTCCGTTCGCAAGCACTGGTGCTGGAGCGCATTCTCAGCCCGTTTCTTAGCCGATCCCCGAGCTCCCGAACTGCTCCTGCCTTCTAGAGCCCCGTCACCGAAACACATCCCACGACCCCACGATTGGCATATCTCTTGAACCATTGCTCCACCTTGCGATCCTCCCATTGTCAGCCGATGGGACCTCCCAAACGTCGACGTTGTCCCCCCTTGCCCCGTTGTTGGCGCACCGTCGTCCTTCACTCAATCGATGTGGCCATTTTAGTACACAAAGATCCCCCGTATAGGCTTAACAGACTGTAGGGGCAAGTGCTGCTAGCGAGCACCTATTAAGGTGCGGAACGGTACACGAGGGGGTTGGGTGGCCAGCACCACGCCCGACCGGCTTTGTCTCCCTAGTGGCGATGTTTACTACACACCGCACCAGGTACTCATTTGAGGCTGAGTCGACATAGGGGAGGCCCAGGACCTGTTCAGATGATCGTCACCTGTGTTTGCCGTGAACGGGAATCGAACCCGGGTCGTTGGGTTCATAGCGCAGCGCAGCGCTAACCACTACACCACCGCTCCCCACACGCACTTTGTCACATTCAACGTGAGCTTCGGCATAGCCCCTTCTCCCCCGCTCCAGCCTAACACGCCAAGCACCGCAACACCATCCCCGAAGACTCGTTGTCATCACCCCCCCTCCCACCCCCACACGTTAACCGTCCCCGTTAACCCGTCATCACCGTCATTCATTCAACTCCGTGCTCGTAAGGGCACCGGGGGGCATCACGGTCAAAACGGAAGGGCGACGGATCAGTTCGATTGATTAATATCCATTCTCAAGCTCGTGTGTGAGAATACGCAGTCAACACGTGTTTGATGTTGTACGCTGTTGCGTACAATTGGTTCACGTCACACTTTCAGGCACGAAGAGGTGCGTGCGTTTACCACTCTGTTAAAAAAATATATATATAAGAAGAAAAGTGATCATTGAATCAAATTGGGATCCTTAATCATAACAATTCATCTAATCGCCTCGGGGATGAATTATTATTCTATAGATGGTGGTGAGGTCCACGCGGTGGGAGGTGGCTTCTTCATCATGAAGATGTCAGCCAACAGCGAAAAATGATTGACTGCGATCACAGTCAAGCAAATCATTGCGGTCTCATATTCACAACAACAACAGATAAAGGCATATAAACATGCATGTTGCATTACATCGATGAAACAAAACACGCAGAGGGGGGGAGCACAATTGTTTAAACAAACGGGCGTCTTTCTTGCAAAGAAATCCTGGTTGAAGGTCACAAAAAACACAGTGACAGGGCTGCAGCGGGGATTTTTTTCAATCGCGTTTGGCAGCTATAGTCTAATGCTGCAGATAAATGGGGTCTGCTGACTACAGATAAGGTTTCAACGAATACAAACAAACCTCACGGGGCTGCAGACGGTCTATTGTCATATTCCACACAAAAATATAAAGCGGTACAATGCTACAATTTTTTTTTATACTACCAAGTATATGATTATTGTGCTTCGGATTGTCCGATAACGTGATACATTTTCAATTTTAATTTAAAGATGACCTTTGGTGTGATTATCAATTTACAGCATAACAGTTTCATACACGTATTGATGGTAAAAAAAAATTCAAAGGCTATGAGTTGGCAAATACACACTCGCGGATGTCTGTTGACAGTAATAAATATCGTCTTGAGAAAGGCAAACAAGTGTGGACTACATTCCCCTTCATACAAATAAATGTTATGAATCTGCAGCTTTTCCTGCCAGAGTTTGCTATTGAACAAAATCCTAATCATATAGCTTTGGGTTTACGGATGACCTAGGGTCACAACCAAAAGGTATTTTGTCAGCCAATTAAAAGATTCCTGTTTGGTTGTCATGGGCCGTGTTGGTCGACCATCCCCTGTCTCAAATGACAAGGTCAAAGGTGCGAAAGTCAGAATATTGGCAGGTCTCTTCTGAGACAGCGTGCACGAGATGAATATAGGTCCGCAAGGAAGCACTGGCAGTCACTACGGTAAATAGCGATACTTTGAAGAGCTGCTTGCTATTTGCCATCATTTTAGCAATAAGCAACGTGGGACCGTGGAATGCAGCTAATTCAATACGATTTATTATACATTTTTTTCGGACAGTCAACAAAACGAAAATATTCTGATGACTTTAATTATCATTTAAGTATCCCACACTAAGGTGTGCATCGTTTGCTTCTATTGTTTATAAAATACAGTATTTTTTCAAGTGATATTATATTTATTTGAGGAACCATTAAATGGCACTGCGATTTAGTTGCAAGTGATTTAAACATCACAATTTAGAATAATTGTTCATAATCACCAACTCGTTGAAATGTCACGTAATATGTCGTGTTCTCTCTGCATCAGATGGTACACTCGTGAATGGATAGTTGACACCTGTGAACTGCTTTCTGTTTTGCGGCAGAAAATTCCGGTGGCGATATCTTTTTGCCAAGCAACTTTTGTCCAGTTTTTGATAAAAAATGTAAGTGCCATTCCACTCGGCAAAATGGACAGAACCCTTTTTCACTCATCAAACGACGGCGAATCCACGTAGTGGGATTGAGCTGCTACGATTACACCAGAACATCATGAAGCCACGGCATAATCTTAGCTCCTGGATGAGGCCGACCCATTAGGTCCCAGATCTTGACACACGTGTATACATTTGTTGTACGTAGCATACGTGTGTACAGGCTTTTATAATGTATTCGGTGGGACTCCTTTTATTAAATATATATATATATATCAAAGTGATTTCCTGCTCAATTCAAAGTGGGATACCACTCATCATTTGTTTCCAGTCCTGAGTCAGTGGTGGAAAATCCACATTTCTATAATGGGGGTAGGTATTTCAATGGGACAACCACTGAGGACTTTGCCACAAAGAGGTACTCGTTTGATCAAATCTGGAGGGATGAAGAGTGGAGTCGACTACCGAATAGAATTTGAACTCACAATGTTCTATCATGGGACCTTTTTTGTCAGTATCAAAGGATGAAAAATAAGAATAAGAATAGGATTTACCCTTAATGGAAATAAAACAGGTGTTAAGATGTTCAAACACCAAATAGATACTTTTTGCAAGGAATCAAGTCTGCATTTACTACACGTACTTGTGGTGAACATGCAAACAAAACATGCTCTGATAATATAGTACATATAAAGGTATCCCATGATATAGCTGCTCACCCCGAGCTATGCATGCTCCAATGTGTGCCTTTTACATTCCCTGGTCAGACACTGGTGGGACTAGGCCATAAAGAAGGCTGTGTCTTAATAATGGGTTTTTTGCCCTTTTATCTGGCAACAAAACTGATACCTTTTTTTACAAGGGATCATGTTTGCATTAACCACAAAACCTGCGGTCAAAATGCAAATAAAAAGCAACTCTGTTAATGTATGCATTGTCCTTGAAATTGATTGGTCCACACCCGAGACAGCTTTTCTTAGAGCCCAGTCTCACATGGTGTTGGACCAGATGACGTGAAGGCCAATCAGTTTGAAAGACAATGCATATATAATTATCAGACCATATTTTGTTTGCATGGTCACCACAAGTACGTGTAATTAATGCAGACTTGATTCCGTGCAAAAAGTTTATATTTGGTGTTTGAACGTTTTAATACCTGTTTTATTGGCAGAAAGGGTAAAGCTTATTTTTATGTTTCACCATTTCTTATTTCCAGCTCCACCACTGCAATGACCCTCGTATCCTCTTATCCGTGAATTCTATTACCAGTACGGCTGGGCTGAGCAGTGACGCTCATATTTATTGTGGACCAGCGCTTGCAGTGCATGTGTGTGTGTCCGAACTAATCTTTCAAACAATTCTGACCTTGACTGAATATCTCAGTGAGTGCGTAACGTATGCATGAACATGCCCTTTCGGTTTTAAAAACTAAACAACAAAGACACACAGACTCACATAGACACACGTGTAATCTCCCACACACAAGCACACGAACATATTTGTGTGTGTATGTGTCTTTGAGTGAAATAATGCGCACATACCTGAACCTGCATTTTGAGTCTATTCACAGCATATGGAACGGGGACATTCCACTTTCACAGAAATATGTTCACAACATTTGAAAATGGCCTATTTAAAACCTCTACTCGGAGGTTGACAGCTATCATTCCCCCAGGGTCAATTAAATGAATACCATTTTTGTGGGGACGTTAACAGTAGGGCGATTGACTCGCCGGCGCCATAGGATCGTGGAATTTCCACCGCTGGTTTCGGGTTGTAAACGGGAGATGAGCCCTGCCTCAAGCTCATTGTGCAGGAGATCACTTTTAATTGGAACTCCAAGACCAGGGGTGAGCAACCTGCGGCTCCGGAGATGCATGCGGCTCTTTGGCTGCCCCCTTGCAGGCAGCTCTTTAAAAGGTGACGTGAATCTTAGACGTAACTCAGCGTAAAGATGATTGACTAAATACGGCAGGGAATGTCTGGGTGACAACCAAATGTTCAGTCAAACTGTGTTGTTAACGAATAACTAAGGGATAAATAAACTGAAGAGACGCAGTTTATTCCATCACCTATTTGTTTAAGGCAGAATTTGGTTTTGTCATCGACTGTATATCTGCTGTGTTTGTGTATGTGTTCAAGTAGCTCTGCAGTGCAGACGCAGCTCTCGAACTATTTTAGTCAAAGACAAAAAAACAACAAAAAATGGCTCTTCTTCTTTGAAAGGTCGCCGACCCCTGTCCTAGCCCATCAATTCGGGGTAAATGCCCCTTTGCTCCCATCGGCCCTACACTGGCTGCACTCTATCCCCTCACACCGACTGCCTTTTGCCACGTGGAGCACATCTGCATAAACATGCGGGCATCTCCTCTGAGCGGGATGCATTTGGATGGATATGCATTTCGTGTGTTTCTGTTGCTATTTTTCCTTTCCACCGATAAGCGGCACAATGGCATCTTCCGCCACCACGTGCCTGCTGTCACTTCAACAGACGTCTCTTACTGAGCAATCAATACCACTTATTTATGCTCTTTTGAAGGTTGCTTGCTGCATGCAAATAATTTAATTTACGCTATAGAAAAAACACTTTAGCCCTCATTGTGAGACTATTCTAATCTTGCATGCGACAATATTTGAGCCCATATTTCCTTTTATGGTAAGCATCTCCTTCAGCAACTGTGCCATCTCATGCCACTAGTTTGTTTTAAACACTCTTGCCACAAGCTATGTTAGATGTGCGATGCAACATGTGCATGTCGTGTTTGAAAGTATGGAATGAAGAGTCAGTCAGGTTGGAGGCCTGGAGTCCAATGAATTCTCATTCTTAGATCAACTACTTTGTTTTTATCAACGAGAGATGTGTTGAGTTGATCGGTGATCAGGAGGAAGCGCTCGTAAAAAATACTCCTAGCAGAATCCCAAAAGATAAGTTAATTATAATTATTCAGTTTGGTCTTCTAATGTCAAGTTTAAATTACATTTAAATATATACTGTACAATGCACCACGCATGTGACATCTCTATCCAACAGCGTGTATTAAGAAACACATGTACTTTCATATAAATTGCTTCTATTAAATATTGACTTAAAACTTTCGTGACTGTAGGAATTCATATTCTTTGGTTCTTTCGGTAAAGTCACGTAGATGGAACAAATATCACGACGTTTTGATCGCAACACAAGCGGTCGTCAATAGGAAAAAGGGGTTAGCCTCTACAGGCAAACTCTTTAGAGGCTCACCCCTTTTTCCTGATGACGACCGCTTGTATTGCGATCGAAACGTCGTGATATTTGTATTCACTTATTTTTTTTCTATCTACGTGACTTTACCGAAAGAACCAAATAATATGGATTCTATTAAGCTTGACCTCAACCACGGTGGTGAGATGTTATCTTCCTTGCCTGGTATGCAGGAGGTTGGGTGATCGACGCTGACACCTGCTGTATATTTGGAGTTTGCGTGTCTCTCTCCCCGTGGTCGCGTGGATTTTTTCTCTGGATCCTCCGGTTCATACGTTGAGACTAGATAATTTTGCTGCTATAAATTTCCAAATGATAAGCAGCTTTTTTTGCGATCATTTGTGGCCAGATCGTTTTTGAAAAATAAGTGAATACCTTCGTGGGCTTTGTCTGGTAGGATGGGGATGGTTTAGTTTTATTTGTATTTGTTTGGGTGATTTGTTTACTTTGCACTTTGCACTATTGTCATGTTTTTGTATTGTTTGTTGTTGTAACGTTCTTACCCGCCCTGACTGGACACCTATGAAAAAATGCTTTATAGCGCATCGAATTCCTCGAGTATAAATAAATATTCACATTGTAAACTGTAAACGGAATTTCAACAAATATAAATGCCCATGCCTAATCACTCATTTAAGTGTTATATGTTTATTTTGTAAGACATGTTTTATGGGTGATTTCACATTTATTGTTTTCACATAGTGTTGCTTGTGTTCAATTTTTCATTGCCCTGCCCTAGAATTTATTGAAAACCAAATACAAATATAATGTAAAGGTGCACATTTCGTGGATAAATGAATTCAGTGAATAATATTTACGTGAATGATACTTATTTTAATCATATTTATTTTCACGTATTTAACTTTACTAGATTTTTTTTTATCACAGCCGGCACATTGTTCCATTAGTATTCGTTGCTAAAGCTGAGTCACACAAAGCACTAATCTCCATCATCTGACATTTAGGTTTTGATTTAATTGTGCTTTACATTTCACCCCGTGACCCCGGGCCTTGGCAGGGGTGGAAAGGTAGAGGTGGAAACCTTTGGAAAATAAATTCACCATGACCCTGCCTGTCAGCTCCAGAGGCCACTGCCGGAAGGGAAGCTAATGACTTTTCTTTAATATCCGCTGGCCATCAAAACCAAATGCCTACCATAATATCAGCAGGATTTATATAACCATGTCAATATTGCAAGTGTGGTATGTTATTACAGGGGGTCAAACTGCTAAAGGATTATTGATTTTTCTATATTATCAGCGTGAAGCTTCACAGGAATACGTGACAAAAGCACGTTCTGCGAAGATCAATTCATGGTTATTAAGACCCAATCAGATGATTTGGTTCAGGTCTAGAATCTCAGTAGAAGTGTGGCAGATTCCAAACCAACTTCTTCCACTGAAATAAATTCTACACACTACCCAAAATGCAAGTATACACACATGATGTACACATGTGCTAGTAGCTTGTTTACAAATAATAACCAAGCACACCAATGTTAAATGTATTGTTTTGTAATGGAAATGGCTCTGTCTGCTTTGATAGTGAAAATAATAAACACGCTTGTATGATAATTTACTAAGAGTCTCATTCACTGTATCCGTATGATTTGCAATCAGATGAAGTAATTGTTTGTCCTCTATTATGCTTTGTAGACAAATGTAATATTTCAGTTGTATGTTGTTTCATTGGATTAATTACATTACTATTTAAAATGTCTTTCTTGCTAAAGCAAAATCACTATTGTTATATTGGATCCCCCTTACCTATGTACTTTGTGATTATATTGAATCCCAGGCCTACTTTACAAACAGATGTCAGGACACTTTCACCTGGTTTTTATAAAGGACATTTCTGTCCTTCGTTATATTGCAGCAGTTCAAGTACACCTGTATCTGTCAATCTACTACCGAATGAGGGCCGTTTGTCATGGAAGTCGTGAGTTATTTGACCATACTTCACCATATTGGTCAATGCGACTTAGTGGAGCAGGGAGCACATGTGGGCGCATAGAAGTACAGTAAAACAATAGATCGGGTTGCACTTTTTGCCACGATGCTGCACAGCCCCGAAGATTCCTCCGACAACCTGAGCGTGCATGGTGGTCATCCACTGAAGCATTTTCCAGGCTTAAAAATCCTGCTTAGCTCATGAGACCATGCAGGTTCTGGGTGATTTAGTTCTAGGCAGCAGCAGCAGCAGCAAAAGTATCCTTCACGGAACTGTAAATGCAGGTGGTGATTCTCACATGCTTCAAAACAGATTGGTATATTTTCATGTGTTTAAAAGCGATGTAATAATACATGCAAGGAAGCTGTGTTTTCACACACTGCACGACTGATTAAAACAAACGTAAATACGTCTGCGCGAGAATCATTAATATCACAAAACTACGTAACTTCATGAACTGTCGTATAGTATGAAAATAAAAAATTACTGCCATTTCACAATTTATTGCTGGGTGAAGGCCTCCCCATGCTGTTAGTCATAGGGGTTGTTTGAGACCTTCAACACACTGCCCATGGAGTTTGGTGAAAGGCAGGCCCAGGAGCAGTTCAGATATCGCTCGCCACTAATGTTAGCTTTGGCCGTAAATTGAATTCAGGTTGTCGGGTTCATTTCGCAGTGTGCGAACCACTGCACCGTCGCTGCCCCCGCCATGTCCTGCAGTATGTAGTATTCACTGAACTGTAGTATGCAATGAAAAATGAAATTTAGTCAACAATATGTGATTATTCACTTCTGACATGTGCGTTTTGTACGAACATTACAGAAAAGGGATGTATTAACATGTACGAACACGTGGCCAACCAAGATTCAGAATTTACCAATGAAATTGAAACCAAATGTACAACAAATATTTGTTCAATATTATCTGTAATGGAACGTGACATTACATTATATAATTGCATCGCCACAACCATAATGAAAACAAAATTCTGAATGTCAGATGCGTACCCTGAAGAAAACTAAAATAAATTCACTATTTATGCGATGCCTTTTACAAATGTTCTTTTCAGAGCTAAAGGTAGTATCCCACCGTATGTGAAATAATTGCAGCTGTGCTGGTAAAACCGCGTGGAACACTGCAGCCATACTTAATTCTTAAGCTCAAGGCACATACATTGAAATGCATGTACTGTATATATGCATGTTGAACTTATTTCGTACCGTACATAGCCAAACGTGATAACCGGAGGTTATTGTTATTTTTCATTTGTGTATGTCATTTGTAGATTAATGGGGGTCACAAAACCCCAGCAGACACAAAGAGGCACTACCATAACCGTAATGTACAACATTCCACAGCCAAAACAATAAAAAAAAACTTTCACAGACGGACAACTGTAAGCTTATATGATGACAATTTATTTTTTACATCACTTTCGAGATTAATAGACAACCCCAGCTTAAGGCTGCTACTTTTGTCAATGAGAACAGAATACAAACGGTATAAAGCAAAACAACTCTGGTGAAATGGTGTTTTGTGTTTAAGTGAATGCTTCAATTCCATGTACAAAAGTGCTCTAACTGAAGTGCCATGAGGCGGTGATGTTTTTTTTCTATGAAAATGGCTGAGGCTTAGAGGTGAGTCAAACATTCAAAACACATTGGTTTACGCGGTTTCAAACAATGGTTCAGCGCACGAGCAAAGCTATTCACTAACACATGCTGGAAATTTGCTTACTTTCTTTCCAAAGCATTACAATAGGTAGATCAATAACATTTGTTTAAACCATAGCCGAGTCCATTTTTCCTACTCACTACCGCAACCTACTCAATACTTAGCTACTTCGCCTAAATGCTTCTACTTGTACTGTTTTTAAAGCACATATCAATCAGGGTAAAATACAATACACATACAAATCAATGTCATGTACGCACATAGTTTTCACCCTAAGTGTTCTCGTTACAAGAATATCAATCGGTCAACACAAGCATACAAGTGGTCACACAGTCCACTGGAAGAAAAAAAATGTAACCATCGAGATACAGTTCATGGCTAACCTAAGTTTGCTAGCAAACAATGGTTTCCTGCAAATGCCTTACATTACATAGTGAACGCAAAGATGAATGGCTGCAAAGTTATATTGTGAGGATGTGTGATCATTTGCATTTCCCCAATGCTAAATAATGCCCAGATAAGAAAAACCGGACAGCGTAAAAAAATACCCTGTGAATATTTTACATTCATCCGGAAACACGTATAAAACAAAAGTTTGTTCCCTCCCTGAGATGTCTGTGCTCCTCAAAGGTCACTCGATCACAAGAGAGCCACGTGTTTCAGCTGCACGGCTACAGTAGACACAACCAAGTTCAACCATTGCATGCACTATGCCAACCACATCGACAAATCTCAGAGCACTGCCAAATCATGGAACATCGAATTTGATGGGATTTCACTCAATTACTTTGGTCACAATCTGTCAACCAAGCGAGCTAATACGCCAGTCACAATGTGGTTTCCGCAGAAGCCTCGGATTGATCGATATTCGTTGGCGTTATGCATCAAGTTCTCGTGTTTGAGAGCTCCTCCGATGTGTCTATGGGGTTTTTTTTCGTGCTGTTCGGCATGAATTTCCCAGCTTGCAGAGCTAAATGTCAGACATCGCGCCGAACAGCCGCGCGGCACGTTCCGGCAGCGCATCGTCAGAGCTTCACAACACGGCCACGAGAAACTAAGCCGTGGTACTACCGATGTGCGAGTTTTGCATTCATGAGCGAGTTTTGAACTGTGGTAGTATTTTTTTTTTTAAAAGCTGTATTATTAACTGTCCAACATTTTTTTTTAATCACATCCGCAATATTTGATCACGCTTTTTTTCCTTCGCCGTATGTGAGACAACACGATATTTGTTTGCGAGGTGAGAACACTGTCATTTCACAATGTTCCAGTAAAATACTGACGGTTTTTTTTTGTTTTCAAGAGCACCAACATTTCTTGAGATTAGTGTGCAGCCTTCCAGCATTATACGAACACATATTTTGGTTTTTTCTTCATCAGTTTGAAGTCTGAGAGGTCCTTAGAAGGCAATATAATGATAAGCTGAGCAGTTTTAGTTCTCCTAATAAGCCGTTAACAATCTACAAAACAACATGCAAAAACACAAGATTTTTTTATTTTAATTTTTTACGCTTACAGGATTTAACTTGTGTTGCCATGTAATGACTAAACACTACTAAAACAGAGCAAGCTAGTAATGCTGATAAAGCTTCATAGACTGTGAAAACATGGTATACAGAAAACCATTTCCACAAAAAAATATAACTTGGCAAACAAGAAAGGAATACATGATACCTTAATGTTCAATAACACTTTTAAATATTTATATTTTACAGTAGTTTGACAATACCCCCCCCCCCCCGAAAAAAACTTAAACATTTTGGTTTTGATTTAAAATAAAGATATACCAACAAAGGTTATTTAAAGCCAAACTTACAAGTAATCAACTACAGCAATTTAGAGTTATCGTATTTTAATATCTGTAATCTAAGTGCTTCGTGAATAAAAATAACTGTCCACATATCATATGCTCAATTTGTCATGCATGGATAATTAATCCTTCTAAAACAAACACCTTTTACTTTGGACTACATCAATGTACACATGGTTCAGTTACATCTCTTCACACCACTAAAACAAATGATTTGGTCAAGAAGCATGCCTTTATAGTCTACACTTCAACGAAGTGTATTTCAAAAGGGATAAACAAAACAAGGAAATGTTAACATATATATTTCTTCAACATTACAACATGAAACCTGACATTTCTACATACTGGCATTAAATTACTTGTAATATGTAAAATTACTGCCTTGAGAGAACTGCAAGTGATTTGTAATGGAGAACAAAAACATAACACTTTGTCATACACATATTCTATGCACATTTCAACTTTGTTAATAAAAAACACAAAACATGAAAGATAATTAATAAAACAGCGAAGGCTGGATTTCATCATTGTTTGATATTGAATGTTCATACATTTTAGACTTCCTAATGCTTTAAGGCTTGAACCGTTGTATCTCCAATTGCCGCCCAACGACAGTATTTGACATTATCTCTCAATGATTTTGAGTATGACACAAATTAAATTTCAATATATAACAATATGAAGTCTCAGCCTCAATAACAAAATTCCAAAATGCCCTTAGGTTTTCAGCAAGCAACTAAAAGATGCGCATCATGCCAAAGAAATAAATTATTCTGGCTTTGGCTACATTCACTTTTTTTAAGAAGCCCAACTGGACGCTCAAGGCATCTGCACTGAACGGAGCACACGGAAAAAAAAATGTCTGAATCCTATGGTGACGCTTGCTTGCCTGCCGGAGTGTGGTAAAGTGTTGGGTCTGGAAGACACAGCTCGTAACAGCCACCTGTGAGGAAGGAATGTGCGAGTCTGAAGAGCCCAGCGTTGTTCGTGGAGTTGGTATTCATACTGCACTGAGGTAGAGGCCACAGCCCAACCTATCGACTTGCCACAGCAACACAGTTTTGTAACAGATGGATGATATAAAAAAAAACACATTAAGACACATGACATAACAATATGCACGTGTCTGTAAAACAATAACGTGTTTCTGTTTTTTTCTTTAACCCCGCAAGTTCCACACAGAGGTGTCAGTAGTAATAAGTCCCAGCTATAAAAAGCACCGATAGCCCCTTGCAGTTCCAGGCTGTGAAGCGGACGATGTATGTTGGTACTGGCTTCTCCACCAGACCAAGAGGCTGACTCTGGTACCTGACGGAAGAAAGAGACCTCACAAAGTCCCACGTACGCCACGTGGGTTTCCTGCTAGCCCTGAGGTAGATACGTTGGGCATTGAGTTTCAACTTTTGACCTGAGTGACAACACTGGCCTGTGACAAAATCTGAGCAAGGAGCTTCTCCATCTGAGCAATTGTATTATCAAATAGTGTAAAAAATTAACAAAAAATAACCTTGAGGTAGTTGCTTATTCCAGAAAATTCCTTCATCAGTGCTATACCAAAACAGTGGACTGGAAATCGGTAATAGCAATTCGACATTCAGACGGTATTTGTGGTTATATTAAAAAGTACTTTTGAAACATTTGGAAAGGCTCCTTGGTTGTTAGCCGGCCTATCGGAGTGCGACAGAAATCTCCGTCACAGCTGCTTTCCCACAGCCATTCTCCAACAGCTTGCAAAATGGTTTTGGGGAGGAATCGGCGGATGAATTGGTGACCACACCACTCGATAGGAGACTTGTCTCTTGGGCCTCATCCGTTGAAATGTCAGAGTTGCTCTCCTCCTTTGATTCATTTGAAACTTCTTGAAGGTCGCTCACATACGAGACAATCTCCACAGAAGCTGCTGAATCCACTCTCGTGATGGCGGTCGGCTGTGTATCGCACTGCGAGGTTAAGTCAGGGTTGAGCTCTTCGGAGGACTCTTGGCTCCTGTGCACAATGGAGTGCGACTCTTGAGGGACGTTCTGAGCCTTTTGCTGCTGATCCAACGGGTTGCCACGTGGAACCGAAGAAGAGTCGAAGTCCACACAGACACCATCCATCAATACGCCGTTATCAACATTGCTCAATGTTCCATTAACCTGCAAGAAAGAATACCACATATATGAATAACATTAAAGGTTACGCCCCCTTTTCACCCATGTATTAATCCCGATTCGCTATTATAAAGTCTCACTGTAGCTAAATTTTCACTTGTGTTATAGTCATGTATGCTGTTATTTCAGACTTTCGATTTTTACGTCTCAGGATTTAAATACTGTCTTCTATCATTCACACATTTGCAATCATACAATTATCTGTTAACATAAAACAAATATTTTTTTGTCAATTTAAATGGCCAAATATTATAACAAAGTCTACATATTTACAGAGTGAAGGGATAATGCTATACATTTACATACCTGTATTTTTATGTAAATTGTTATTGGCACTGCTTCAATGTGCAAATATTATTCTTTGGTATGAAACATCAGAAGAAAATATTGAAACAAACCACAGTCAACTGTTCTCTTTGGTTCTATTCTGTAAAGTCACGTAGGTAAAAAAAAAATCACGACGTTTCGGCCACAACACAAGCGGCCTTCATCAGGTGAAGGGACCAGACTGTCAAGAGGACAGCGCTGGAGTGAACACAGCTAAGCTCCGACTGTTCTTTATCCACTTTTAGACAATAGCCTCTCCAGGCTGGAAATAACCTTCTCTGCCAGGTGCACCTCTAATTCATCTCATGTCCACATGTAACTTATTACAGTACTCCACCCCCTCAGTGGTATGCATGCACACAAGTGAACAACCATTCACTGAATCCTCCGAACCCATGACTCAGTCTGCTTGACCCCTCATTCAGCGTTGTTCACTTCATCGCTTGACCACCCTTACGCCTCCACTCTGTTCACATAATCCTCCCATCGGCGTACCTGACCTCTCCTGCCAGTGCGTTTCAAAGTGGGTTGTACTCTGGGGGGTGCTACCCAGGGAAAGGATGGGGCGGGATTGCTAAGGGCCACGCCAAAACAATGGCAGCAAAGGGATGGCCAGGTGGGCATATCATGATGGTGGAATAGTGGAGGAATGACAGTGAAGAGAAGTGGTGATGATTACAGTGACGGTTGTTGCGATGAAGGTAGCAGCGATAGTAGTGATGATGATGATGACTGCGGCGATGATCATTTCAGTGGTAGAGTTGGTGAGAGGGAATGGACAATTTTTACATACCATTGTCACTTTTTGTACGACATGTATCTCAGAAAACATTAAGTAAATGCAGTATTGCTACTTAATATGAGTTAGCATCAGGATAACGCTACGGCACTAATTCAATGAAAGAGTATTCCACTTTTATGAAAGCGAAGCACAAGAGGATCAGATGTTTACCCCTTTTAAAGTGGTCACTGCGCTTGTGCCAACATCATTCCTGTGAAAATGAGCGTATGACAAACTTCTATTAAACTGTGCGAAAAAAAATAAAAAATAAAGAAGGAATAACAAGTTGAAGAATGTTAAACAGATTAACAACCCCCCGCTTCACAGCACATAATTAGGGGTGAAAAAAAACGTAACACCGCTGCCATTTTTAAAACATATACTAACTTTATCGTTGTTTCATCGCACCTCCGATTTGGGCAGTTGATTACGTACGTTGCAAAGAAAGTTCAACAGACACACGCACACACACACATATGGGCATCCCTCTACAGTTACAATCTAAACACTCACAAGGTCAGAAATGTCAGGCTCCGACACCAAGCACTCGAGTTCGCGGGGCTCGGCGAGCAGCAGCGTGGACTGGTGCTGCTGGGGCCCTTTCCTCTCGGTGCCCACGGCGGGGGTCGGCTGCCTGGCCCTCATCCTGCCACCGCCACCGCCGCCGCCGCCGCCGCCCGGGGCCGCCCCGTTGCTGTGCTGGCGACCCGCGCGCCCCTCGCTCGCGCCGGGCCACCCGAAAAACCTTCAACGCGCGCAGTGTGGAAAGAAACGGTGTGAGCCAACTCGGCAGAATCGCGAATTGACGGGTGAATGGCAAACAGTGCTTAGCGTTAAAATAATAAAATATCAATACATTACACATATGAAGCGTATTTATACGAGGAAGTCAAAGCGCCGTAAGTCAACAAAATAAATACGTGAATAAATGAATAAAATGTTGGACAAGGCGAGGATAATAACTGAGAAGTAGAGCTTAGCATATGACAAAAGCAAAATCCGTTGGGGCACTTTTGAAAATTAAGCAGTTCAGCTTCTCAAAGTAACGGTTGCTTAAATATTTCTTACGTTTAATAAGACACTTTTTAGGCGAAACTATGGAATGCGTATCCTCTACTGAATGGAGTGAGGATCCTATAGAAAAAAGAAAGTGTTCATGATGTCGGTGGACTAGGTCGTGGACAAGTCAGCTCATGGGTAACAGTAGCTGCCCTTGACAGTGATTCACAGGCAACGACGCAAGATGAGTCACGCCACTCTGCACTTTGCTTGTGCCGCAATACACACGCGCATTTTTTTTTTAATTCTGTTCATATCAATTGGTGTTCACGGTACGATGTGAGCACCCAGCCTCATTCACCTCCTCTCAATCACCAGCAAAGCAATTAAAGGGAAGCCCAGTCGTAGTTTGGGGTTTGTGTGTTTGTATTGTCATTGGTGTGATGCCACGCCAGCAATGGATTATTTTTGAAATAAAAATACATTTGCTTCATCGCCATTGCTGACCAGTTGGAAGGTGACGAGGTGAGGGACCTATCTGTGTGCATCCACTCACTATGATGCCTGGTCACGAGAAGAGCAATGACCTACATTGAACTCTCGATGTGCTGGGTGCATGAAACACAACGCATAAGGGTCCTGCAACTAATTGCCCCGTGGAGCTGAGCGATTGCATTTTCACTTGAAAGACATGAGCAGTGTGGCTTGCTTCATTTCGAATGCATTAGAGAACAACACCAGAATATGGTGGTGCCATCCACAGTCGTGAAACTGAAGCAATATTTTTTTGTCATCTAAATTATCTACATTACATTTTCATCTGAGTTTTTTTCTGTAAATACTTAAGGATCCATGGATAAAGGGAGAAATTGTGGATGCTTTGGACACCGTGCATAATAGATTGCACAGAGAAACGATTATGTTACTATGTTATTTTAAAAGTGCTATTGTATCCATCGTGATGTGAAGTTTTAGAAAATGTTACAGCAAAATGTAATGTGCTGTAAAATACAGGTTTCCCTCACTTCATGCAGATTCGATTAGTGCGATTTGGTACGTAAGCTGCTAATCTACTTCTACCCAAAATTTGCTATATGCAGTTTCAATCCACTCATATGCAGCTATGCGGTAAGACATTGGGCAACATTGTTGCGTGCACTGTATGCGCTACTCGGGGGGCAACTGTCTAGTGTGGTTTGGCTTTGTGTGCCCCTTTGATTTGGAACACATCTACCGCATAAAGCGAGGGAAACGTGTAATTTTCCCAGAGCATATAGCCAGACAATATTAAAAGTCTAGTCTAAAACCATTCAATTAAAGCTATTTACCCGACCATGTGAGAATTTTGTTTTTAAGGACAAATGTTACGTTGTAGATACAAATTATAATGTTTACTCTGTAGTAATGGGAAAATGTTCGTTTTTCAAGTTTTGGCTGTGACACCAGCTGCAAACAATTGTTTAATCTTGTAACTGATGCCAGATTATTTGTAAAGTGTACACTATATAAAAAAAGAACCCGCGGTTGTGATTTCACATAATTTCTGGACAGGTATAGTGAAGTGCCCACAAGACGTGAAGTAAACTGGCTTAGCAGCAATCACACTATCCACAAATCATCCAACCACCTATATCTGTGTGTGTGTGCATGTATTTGGTGCACAGGTGATGACCTGCGTCGGTATCCCAGAAGCAGGAAGAGGACACAGATGACGATGCAAGCCAGGCCAATGTGGATTCCGATGACGATGCCTGTGGTAGATGCCCCATCTTGCCACGTATCTCCCTCACAATCCGTGCCGGTTGGCTCCAACACTGGTTGAAGGAAAACAAAACATAACCCATAATGCAAAGCCCGCTTCTTGGCACCACCCATCCCAATTATACAATCATTCCTGGATCACTAAACCTCTACAAGACATATGGTCCTTTTAAATGTTGAATATAACTTATTACACCTGTGAAGTGCTGCCAGATATGTCAACGGGCAGATGCATGTCCAATTCTCAATGCCACTTCTCCCTGTGGTCATTACGAATCTGCCTGGGTGACTGACGTAGTTATGATTATGGACAGCTTGAAATTGACCATCACTCCTGGACTGATATCATCGTCAGCAGCCATTTATATCCTTTGCCTGATGAAGGCTTCCCCACGTTATCAACATCCTTTATGGCACTGTGACACCACAATCCATCTTACTGTTTTACGTGAGCTGATTTAATCATCACTCCATCTGTGCAATGGTCCTCCTCTCCAGTGAGTTCACCCTTTAGCTACCATTGTCACCAGTTTCTCGTGATGAGTCTTGTTCAAATCCACCAAACCCACTTTCCTTTGCAGTCAATTTGATGTCTTTTGATTTACATTTAATTCCTGATCCATGTGCTTCTCTTTCTGTCTCTTTAGTTTAATGCCAAGCATGCACCTGTCCATGCTTCTTTGCTCACTTTTAAGATTTTGTTTCATGTTTTTGTCAGTGTCCGTGTTTCTGATCCTGATGTCATCATCAATACACAAATGTAGAGGAGCCAGGCAAAACGTACAAGCATAATCATACAAGTAGAACGTTTGATCTTATATATGTTGAGACCATCGTTATTATTACAAACAATAACATTAACTCCTGGAAAGTACTGAAGATCTAAAAAAACAGTCTGCGAATTTGAACCCAAGATGCATATGATCAAAGCAAAAGTCACGTACAACAAGTTTGCTGCACAGAATAAAACATTCCCAGTGGATGGAATGCACTAGAAAACACAGCAGAATATTTAGAGCAATTGCAACTCATGAATGTGCATGAAAAATAAATGTTTCAATCAGTTCATATGACCTATTATGACACTTGGATCAAATATATGAACACTGATGAACGAAATGGAGTAGAACCTGGAAGGATATGCGAATACAAAATCATCATTCAAATACATTTAACAATCCGGCACTAATGAAAAACTAAAACAGCTTCTATAGCAATAGCAGATGAAAACAAGAAAAATAATTATTTATCAATTTTCATGTTCTGATGCTGCAACCAAGATTGTGGAATTGACACCAGAGCACATGAACATCGCAATAATACGGTTGTACTGACATACATATGAATTTGGATTACCCACGCTTCTGCAAAAAAACACATGCGATCAACCGCACATGCTTAGTATATAAGCTATTTGTGTTTTTGGAGCCAGTCGAATTTATTCTGATTAGAAGAAGCATTGACACGAGAATGATCGTTGGTGATTTACCTGCAGCCTGCGGGCTGTCTTTGAGTGACACGAGTCGGGCTGTGAAGTTTCCGTCTCCAAATTCGTTGAAGGCCAGCAGGCGAACCTCGTACGAAGCGTAGGACTCTGCAGGGCGAGCAAAGCAAACACTAAGACCCTTCATTCCACCTCGAATTAACGTACCGTATCGCTAACACTTGTTTTAATGCAATTTTAAGTACAGTGTATTAGCTTGGCTGACATTATTGGTAGTAAAAGCATGAACAAAAAATACATCATCACATGAGATTTCAAAGAAATTATTTTAAAAAGGTATATTTTTTCAGAGTTGCGGTCAAAAGCTCTTTACCTATTTTAATTCACTGTCAGCCATGCATATAATAAAGTAGTAAGCAATTGGAATGAGTCTAAAAGGATTCTGAATTGTGATTGTGAGGAATGACAGAGGAGGGCAATGAGTGCTCGAGTGTGGATGGTACAGGGGCATGAATATCAGCAATGAAATGCAATGCGCATGGCAGTACAAACAACGTTGGTGTAATCCGAAGCTTAAATCCTTCTGTTCAAAACTCGGCGAACCACTGCGTCCCACATTGTGCAAAGCACCACTGGTAACGTACCGAGGTGCGCGAGTTCGTAGCTGGTGACATTTGCCGGGAGCTCCAGGGGCCCTTGCAGGCGCGTCGAGTAGATCTTGCCGTGATAGAGCTTGAAGCCACGGATGCGGCCCAGCTTTACCGACGGCTCCCAACTCAGCTGCACGGCGGAGCTGTTGAGGATGCGCGTGAAAAGGGCCGGAACCGCAGGCACTGTGCGATGGCAGCGGGGGCGGGGGGGGGGGTCGAGCACAAGAGATGGAAGGCAGGTGAGAGGCACCAGCAGCCATGGCACCGCGGAATTTTAATATTACGGTCACTGCTATATCTCTCTCACAAGATGGACAATGCCATAAAAAGTGAACGTAAAATAAATATGGTAATAAAGCAACAGGAAAAATTAAAACTGTAAATTCTACGTAACCTACGTAAACCATGTTTCATGTCTCACTCTTTATGTTTAAAATATGTCGAGGCCATCATTATTACCACCACTACATTATTTAACACTGGATTCTGGACTGGAGCGCACGACCAATGTAAGGGAATCTTCGGAAACCAATGGCGCTTGACCACGTTGAGGGTAAAGCTTAGCAACATTACAATGGTTGACTCCGTTGCATAGTTGGCCATCAGCCGGGGATTACCTTCGCCGAGCGTTTCAGCGGTGACGTAGTCGGAGGGCTGGCTCGCTCCACCCGACGAGTAGGCCTTGACGTAGAAGGTGTAGTGGGTGGATGGCTCGAGCTCCAACACCGTGTGCTGTACGGTCGTCTGGCTCACTGCCTCCTGATACTCCTGATCCTCCGAGTCTGTGACAAGTCGAGAATTTTTTTTTACGTAGATTTGTGAGTAAAAGCAACAAATTGAAAGCCAAAGAAATCGTAAAAAAACGCTCATCTCATATCTAATGTACGTAAACATTTCGATTTAAAGCTTTCGTTACTGCAAGGATTCATCTTCTTTGGTTCTTTCGGTAAAGTCACGTAGAATGAGAATAAAATAATAAATTGATTCTACGTGACTTTACCGAAAGAACCAAAGAATACGTAAACATTTGTTTAAAAATATTTAACTGCAATTGAGTGTCTGATTACTCATCAAGAATTTAAAGTCAACATCAACGGAGCATGATTAATTTATCGTGTCACCGTGATAGCCTTTGATATAAGAATGGTGTGAATTGAATACCAAATGTACTGTACTTACTTAATTTCACAAAGTACAATGTATTAAACATTACTAAAATCAAGTATTGATCAATAATAGCAATTTAAAGGCTCATTGTAATTCCACTGCTGGATGAAGGGCTCCCCATGCCATGTCAAGCCATGGCAGGGGTTGCTTGACCATACTTCACTGCACTTGTCAGTTCAGATATCATTCACCACTCACATTATCTCTGGCCAGAAATCGAACTTAAATACTGGTTTCAGAGTGTACTATACCCACCACTTCGCTAATGTGAATTTCAATTAGGACCTTAAGGCGTATGAGCATGATGAAAAGTGCATATGCATGTAACATCACAGTTTTTTTTTCCGAAGCAAAATGTCATCTATGCATGTTGCTCCTTTTTAATAGGTGGATCTAGAACAAGTTCCAGCATCAACACCTGAAAAATGTTAAAGTAATGCCATGCCCAAATTGAGTAAGTAGAACTTCTCATATATGGGTTACATAATTTAGGTACGAGAGGAGTTTCTCTTGACTAGTGTAACATTATCTGTATGTGCCGTACACATCACATTCTGTCTGAACCCGCCTATGTCGCTAGCAATGATGTTGTCGCCAGCACATAGTGTTGTGATGCTCTCTCATTGCCCAGGTACGCAGTCTTGTTCAGATGTAAGATTATTTATTTCACACAATTGACCACCGAGAACAAACGCAAGGGAGATGAGTGATGAAAGGGGACCTAGCATGCCCAGGCCATGGGGGCCATAGACTTTTGTTAGCTGTGTTTAACGCGCCCGCTGCGCGTTAAGCAAGATTAAGAGTTCATGGCAAGCTGCGCCCCTCTGTGATGTCATGGAGCGGAACAACCACTTCTCCAACTCATCTATCTTGTTCGGGAAGGACAGGGCGAGCAAGCCGCAGTTTTATTTTATTTATATTTTATTTGGTTTTAACACGGGGATTGCTCTCTATTTATTGTCTACGGCCTTGGAAACTTCAACAAGAACCTATGCTTCCATATTGTACGCAATATTGTACACAATAGGGAGGGAAGATACGCTATAGACAGATCAATTGCAACTGTTTCCGCGGCCGTGATTGCATTTTCTTTTTTTGCTATCTGTCACCTGCGTTCTTATTCGCCACCCTTGGGAATCCTCGGCTAACGGAAATAACCTCATTTCCCAATTCCCATTTAAATAGATTATCTCTCCTTTGCAAAGAAGACCTGGGTGCATCTTGCTTTGTAAGGGTAGGATTATTTTTTCACAACAAAATAAAAAAAAAACACGTAACCAGCTCACGGGCCCTGTGAATATAATACTTTATTTACAACTGTAAGGTTGCATATTTCAATTTTGGCCTTGGGTCAACTTAGCATATCATCCTTTTTGGGTTCACTAAATGAGTAACATTCTGTGAAAAGTCAGCAGTTGTTATCAATAGGAAGACTGGTCTCTGCCATGAAAATGTGGAACTTCCACCACTGACCAGGGGTGGCTAATGCAGAGGATTACTGCCCATATCATGCTTGACCATCTTGGTGTTTTGACTTGGACAATGTTCAGGCCATGATATTGCACACAATGGCCTACTTCTGCTTACATAACAGGGTCTTTAATTATTACTTAACAGTGAACTTTGTAAATGGCCTGAAAAACATTGGTAACCTTCTACAAAAATTACCAAACAGCTTGGGCAATTAAACTTTCGACTGTGCATAGTGGCACTGTAATACATAAAGGCCAAACTAAAGTTTAATCACTCTGACTTTGCAGTGATTTGCTCTAAAACTTGCAGCTCGTAAGTGAAAAAAATGAAATACTAACTGGGTCGAGGATATGCTATGCACACAGTGTTCACATCATTTCGGGAGGACCAGCTTCTCTTTATCGAGGGACATTCATCCTACAATTCCACATTGGCCAGATACGTTTTATATGAAAAGCTTCAAACCGCCAATATCGCAGAGCCCGGCGGAATCCACCGCAAGCGGGCAAGGGGACGTGGGCACCGTCGTTGACGCACCCTGAGCTCGGCGGATGTGCAGCACGTAGCCGATGACGCCGTGGGGGTTTTGCAGGGGCTCACGCCAGGCCAGCTCCACCGCGGTGGCGGAGGTGGCGCGCACGCGCAGGTCCCACGGCGGGCCGGGCAGCCCGTCGGAGCCCAGCACGGCAAGGCGCGCGCTGGCCTGCGTGTAGCCGGCGCTGTTCTCGGCCGTGCACTGGTAGATGCCCTCGTCCTCGCTGCACACGCGCTGGATCGTGAGGGTGCTGCGAAGCCACGGCAGGAATTTAACGGTGTAAAAAAAAAAAACAAAGCCACATTTCACGAGCGGGGTTTTTTTTTTTATAATTGCACCGGCGTAACCATTTAGCCGCATTGTGGTGCACACGTAGCAGATTGTTAATGGCCACGGTTTAAAAAAATAATGTTCATGTATTTATGCCATATGTCAGTGAACAATTGTGCAATTTATTAAAATTACAATAAACGTAGTTAATCCAGTTACTTATTCGGAATTAACAATCTGCTGTCATTCGTATTGCACGGCATTGACCAGTTCATAAAACAGAATTCAAAGTGTAAACAATTATTACTGCGATTTGAAAAAAAAAATATTTATGCTGTGGGAGATCGACCACATTACTAGACCTCAGCACATGCAGCTGGGGACTTGTGGCGTTAAGAAAAATACTGCACATTAACCTCTGTCAGAAATGTTCCCTTCAAAGGAAGAAACTGATCACACTCTCTCCAATGAGACAATGATAATTGTACCATTTCACATGCTTCTTGCACAACAATTCGTGAACAATCTACGGCGCATTTTTTACGTTTGAATACGACGCAACCGTGCTATCTCACAATGGTGAGTTCATGCCAATTGCTTTCTCAGCAAGCTAAAGGCAGGGCTAAGCCAGGCACTGTGACCTTTTGTCCGTTTTGCACGATGTAGCTCTCAAAGCATCATCTATCATCGGCCCCTCGCTCACGGCCCCTTCAAGCTCTCATCAGTCTTTAGGCACCATAATTACAGCAGGGTGTGAGGCTGCCCCAAATACCCAATCCATTCTGCTAATGAAATCTCTTTGGGGAAAGGAAAGCCTTCTTTAGCCATACTGATTATTATCGAACAAATCTTTCATAAAAGTTGCACAATTGCGTGAATCTGAAAATAAGCAAAGAACTGCGAAGGGATCAAGTAAAATCACGTGTGTTTAGGGTGATACTCTTTTATGAATATTTCAAAAGCTCTAGATATATTCTAGCAGAGATGAGTGAATCCTTTTCTAAAATTGCAGAGGCAGGAAATCACACGTTACCCACTGAAATTCAATGTGATACATGTAATGCAAGCAACGTGTTAATTATTAGTCGGCTATGGAAACACTTGGTATTTAATAACATGTTCAGAAAAAAACACACCTCTGACTGTTTTACATTAATGAAAAATATCGTACTACAAAACACACCACACACCCTTTTCTTCTATGGAAATATAGTGATACGTGTTTGTATGCTGATGTCATTATCCTAAAAATCATAGCTGCTTCATGGTGCACTAGATAACTTTAATATAAATACGTTGCCTTTACAATGTTCATAAGCACATTAATGGGCAACTGGTTGTCTCATCCAGATCAATGGATAATCCAAGTAATTTCCATTAATTCTACATACATATATATTGGAACCTTTATAATTATTATTTTGGAAAAGCTATGGGCCAGATTCACGTTTTGACAAAATGGCTGAAAAGCATTGCAAAAAATATGATGAAAATGAACATTTGCCAAGATGGAAAATCTGGCCATATAATTATTGTATCGCCAGGCACTATAGTATTGTTTCCACAACCAGCTTGAAGTGAGTTGGACCTTTCTGGTTGGTGCAATCCCCAGGGGATTTGTGTTTCCATGATTTTAAAGCAGGCCTGGGTCACCCACATGTAAGCATGCCAGGCCAAGATCAGGTCAGCACTCATTGCCAAGGATGCTCAGACTCTGGGCACCTGGGCTCATCCAAAAAACAGTTGTGAAGTCATAGGGGTCACTGGGGTACGCAGCCTGTGGGCTGGGATGTCAATCGCTGCACTCAATTACTCCAGTGTCACAAAGTGTTTCCACGCTCATCCACTGCTGACCTCTTACAAAGTGATACTTACTGAATTGAGCCCCAGCGGATCGAGAGGCTGATGTGACACCAAGATTTGAACTCACATCGTTCCAAGTTTGAGCTGAGCACCCGAACTGACAGCGCCGCTCAACCAGAAATCTGAGTTCATATAACCGAAACCAATTGTGGAACTCTTCCAATCTGGAATGAAGTGGGGGTGCCCCATTGCAAATCAGGAAAATCACTGATTTTCAACCTGTGACAAAATCCCTTTTATATGTATATGACCTCCTGTCTGTTATATTGTGGGTGAAACGGTGAATTCACTGGCTCGACTACTCTTACAATTAACAGAGCAGATAACAGGAAGCCCTTGCTTCCTGAGTGTTGTCTGTGGTCGGCTACAACACACATGATGTACACGTGCTTCACTGGCATTTCTGGTAAATTGCTAAAATGCGGATGTTTAAAATATATTTCAGGTAACTTAACATTGGGTTGGCCTTAACACTAACCTAATGCCAAGGTTTGTGAAAAGCACAGTATGTGCAAATCGGAACATTTCCTGAATCCACAACTGGAATCAAAGTTAAGAGGGTTGCGTAGAAGACAGGCAAAGATTAACCACAGCAGGTTTCTTAAGAAGCACCTAAATCCCTAAGCTCTCTCAAATAAATGTTAATTGTTATTTGCCTCAGAGAAGCAAAGGACACACATCCAATCATCTTGCAGTACGGAACACATACATTGTATATGCCTGGTAGTTATTGTACTTAGCTGTTTATTCATTACCAGCATCTACGCATTTGCTGTGTAGGGGTACTTACCATTGCATACATTCATTAGTAAGGTCCTCAATTAAATGTTTTAACTATGGAAATAAATGAGATTCCTCTTATAACATATTGCAGTGATGTCAGCAAGTTCTGCTTGCACAGCTTACTCCTTATGAAGCATTGGCCAATCCACTTAACCCTTGCACTGACACACACTGTGGACACTTGAAACAATCAGTGAAAAATGTCATGAATTAACGTGGACTGAAACAAAAGGTTGTGGATCGTGTTCACTGGCTGCATAATGTACATGTAGCGTTTGATGGATTAGTTTAAGACTTTGGAAAAGGAGTGGCAAATGGCTTTTAGATCAATGAGGCTGTATAAATGTGAAGGTAATAAACAGATGGTCATGGATGCCTACTTCAGGGAGGCATAAATATTTTAGGTTTTTGGTCACTTTATGGATTACAGAGCAGAGCTGAACAAAATGAGGAATATTCACCTCTTGTCCAGGATTATATATTTTGGCGAAGCAGTTTAACACGGTTAATATATAGTTGCGCTGTCAGCCAAACTCTAAACATATTCTGCAGCAGTCAAGAGGAAATCAAATGTTTATATTTTTACTGGAAGATTTTTACTCTGGTCATATGAAACCTAAAATGGTATATCTGATAGCTAAAAATGGAATAGGTATATCTATGCATATACACAGTATATCATTATTTAACAGGATAATGGTTTTATTATTTCAAAATTATGTTGTAACATTACTCACATTTATTTATCTCAACTATATCAGTAATTAAAGCAAAAATAGATATACATCAACGTGTGTAAGCACAGCAATGTATTTATTACGAGATATTCGAGGAATAATGGGATTTTAGAGGAGTGATGTACTTTTATAATGCTATATATATAACAGTGATATTTAAAGTGTCTGATTTTATAAACGTTTTCATGGTAGAATATTTAATAATTGGCTACCAAATACAAATTTCTGATAGTTAATTTGTTGAAGAAAAAAATGAACTATGAGCTATGAATGTGGGATAATTAGCTCAAATTTGATTTACAAAACAACCGATTAAAATATATGCGAAGTTTAAATACAAAATACTGTTTTCATTTAAATAGAATTTACTTAACTTTTTCAAATTAATTATTTTTTGTGCCTGTAGTAGTTTCACACGTTGACTTTTGCGACCAATATCATCCATAATACAGGTTTTTTTTGGGTTAGATCGCGTAAATATATAAATGTGTCATTAAACCCGCCGACAAATCTGGCTGTTACCTGATGAAGCCAGTTGTAATTATTGGTGAAGCGTCGTACTCAGATTGTAAATGTTGTGGCCTGGCTCTCCAACACACTGGTGTGCTGTACTCGTGACGAATTGGCACGTTATGTTTACGTGACAACCCTTACTAGTTGGCTGTGTCGGGTATAGCGGGTTTAACGACACATTTATACATTTACACGATCTAACCCAAAAATTAATGCATTATGGATGCCTCCAGAAGTATACGTTTTTGTTTCAAAACCAAACACGATACAATTTGGATTAACAAAAGCATATTAATGCATCTGCATCTCAAAAAAATATAATAAAACAAATCCAATTAATTGCTTTACCATTTCATGGGACCTCCTTTGCCAGTACCATGTAATAGTGCCAACAATAAAATACATTTATATTTTTGTCATTCAATTTGGCTTGAATGAAACACAAAATTTAATTAGAAAACAATAAATGGCTAATCCTGCCCCTCATCTAGTGCTGATTCCATTCCTGCTGCACTGCTCCGCTGCTGCCCAGCCAAGGTGCAACAATTAAGCCCTTCAAATTCCGATGACATACGTGAACATCATAAGTTTTTCTTCCGAAAGTCAAGAAGAAAACGTAAAATAAAATAACTGTATCGTCTTCAGGCTTTCCCAAGGCCATGGGGGAGGACGTGTGGAACAGTTTGGCACCAGCTATCATAGAGTGCAGTCAGAGTGCGGTCATGTCGCTACAGTTCTCTGCGGTGAGTACAATTTATTTAAAAATAACGGCGCTATGCCTCTCTAAATAAAATTAATGCTAACCGCTTACGCGTTCCGAGATTCAGTGGTGAACGGCACCCACCTTCATAACGGGAAAGGGCTTAAGAGTCAAAATGCAGTGAAATCAATGTGACAATAATCATTTATGTTTGCTGCACAGATAAGTGGCCACCACTTGAAATCAATAATAATGCGACGTAATTCGCTTTAATACTTATAATCTAGAACCTGTTCAATGCATCTATATATTTTCATCACGTATCCAGATCACAGAGTAATAACCCCTAACTTTGCTCACATAGTATATACGTATGTACTCTTTGCATATCCAATAATTATATATAAATATGACTGTGGTAAAAAAAAATACTGAAATACATTTTTTTAACATGAAATCCCAATTCACGTGCTAGCAAAAAACATATTTCGACTGACTTTCAAAATAAAAATGGCTGAATCAGAAGAAAATTGTGGTTATTTGGCCATATTGTGGGAAATATTGACAAAACTGTCATTCTACTAGCACATAAATTAAATCCCCAAGACATTTTTTTTATTCCCAGCACCATTCACCTGCCAACAATGTTCCCAACATCTCAACATTCACTCGGCATGTGTAAGGCTGATCCAAAGTGGAGAGATGCAAAGGATAGAACAAGCAAAACAAATCTCACAATTGCTACATTTTCTAACAGGATACATTTTACACTCAAATAAAATCCAATAAAATTACAGCCATTTATAAATCCACTGCTGGATGAAGGCCTTCCCACAGTTTGTTGATCATGGAGGTTATTTGACCATTCTTCAGCATGCTGGTTAGTGCGGGTTTGTGAAGGGGGCAATCGCGTGGTTTTAAAACCACCGTGCCACTGCTACCTGATTTACAAGTTACTAAAATACAGTGAAATGTTTTAGCCAGAAGATTTTCAACTAGACCAAAAATAAAGCAATACATATATAAAAGAGGAAATATAAACATTGCAGTGAATCATATTCATAGAGACTCATATGGTGTCAGCAAATCATTGCAGTGGATACATTGGCAGAAGTTTATAAATAAGGAATAAAATATAATAAAGTAAAAGTGGAGTGATACTCATCTCTACCAGCAGCGCTAAGCCAGTGATGGACATTCCACACTATCATGACAGAATCCACTCTCTGCAAAGAATGACCACTGTTGACTTTTTACCAAGTGGTAAATATTTTATCGATCTCAGAAGGATGATAGGCTGACTTGACCCCGACAAGGATTTTAAATTGAATTACTCAAACCAAAGTACTGTCTGGTTGGATACATGATATAAACAGACAACACTCACACAAATATACACGTAGATGTAGATAAGACACCAACAATTGCTGACGTTCAAGGATGGAAAAACACTGAATACCTGTAACACACTATGCCAATATCCCCGCAATCCTAATAGCATCAATTGAGCTATTCACTCCAATAGACCATTGATTGTTACTTTGCTTTACTGCCTCATAAACAACCCCTTGGTAAGCAAACGTTTGTATCTGCTATGCTTCAGACTATATAATTAAATTCGAATTATGCATATCACAAGTAAATTCACAGCCTTATCTTTAATTGCTTTACGGCACAAATATAGGCTACCACAGCTGGCAGTAAACAATGAAAGGATTGTGGGAAGAGTGGAGGCTGTCAACCTGCTATTGTTGCACGTCTATTGTGGAACAACCAACCCGCGCAGTAAACACAGAGACCCCTTTTTATATCACTGGAGGTTGTTGGCTATGAAAATCTACGTGCCATTGTTTGGATTACTACGGAGCAATGTGTTGACGCTTAAGAGTGTTTAAAACAAACATCGATTTGCTTGAAGCTTTATTCAAATCACAAAAAAAAGCTTGACCAAAAACAATAAAGTCCGCTGGCTTTTAGTCAATCCCAATGTGTACCATCACTCGACCACAGCATAAAACTAGGTCTACGTTCTCCGCTTTTCGTCTCTCGCTCCTTCTTTTCCATTTAGACTTTTCCCGCAATGTAACGCTTGCCCGCTACATTCAGCCACAATGCATTAGATTGAAATCGTGTCATTGTTATGCTAATGCGGCCACTGTGTATATGCGCCTGTGCTTTGTGTGCCTATGGTGATATATGTGCGCACATGCTGTGCGCGCGCGCGCGGACTGCTCGTGTGTGAGTCACCTCGCGTGATGGGTGGGAGCAAGCTGGTTTTGAGCTTAGGGTTTTAAGTTTCGTGTCACATGGCTTAAAAATGCATTGTGTGTTGAGATGAGAGACGAGAAAAAAAAACGTCAGGCCAAGTACTGTACACGACAGCACTGATTACACCGTGTAACAAAAACATAGTTTTCTTCCTGGGTAGTAAGTGGTCTTTCCTCGTTGCTTATGCCTCAACAGTACAGAAAATTTCCCACACAAACTTTGCTTTTGTGACCGGGACGGTGATATTTAGAAATGTACCTATTTTCAATGCGAAAACGTGGTGTGCATTTGTGTCTTTCGTTCACATAAAGTCCTGGTCACAAAAGCAAAGTTTGTGGGGAATAATAGCCATTTTCTGTACTTTTTAGGTATAAGCAATTCCAAAATAACACCGAGTACCCAGGAACAAGAATTGTGGCACAGAGTGTGATTATGCAGCCAGCACTACCCCAGTGAAGTGCAATGGGGCTGAATGGATCACGCTGCATAATGGTGATGTTCCTTTTAGTTGTCCAATAGTCTTTGGTCAAATTACTCTCAAACGTACCTAATAGTGTGAGATTTCTTTAATGAAACAGGAATCAGCCTGGTGAGTAGTTGAATGGAGGACTGCCTGGGGATACTGGATATTGTAAGCATGGCCTGTGAGGTGACTAGGAGATGGTAGTACAGCAAATAGATTCATAAATATAACTGTGCAGAGCTTTGTGCGTTACCCCTTCGTACATGTGAGTTGTCTCTGGGTACTCCGTTGTCCTCCTATACACCAGTTATACATGTTCCAATGCAGGACAATCCTCTAATGAAAGAGTCTTGGAGCCCAGTGAGGCCTTTACAATTAAGTATGGGGCATGATTATGTATTATTCGCATTCGTACATAAAAAAGGTAAACGATACAATTGTTAATTATTATGATGTAATACTTAATAATCCATATGGTGACGTAGCCAACATACCATTCCAAAGACAACATCGATCTCACTTGGTTCTAACCAGCTCAAGTGGACCACTATAAAATAAATGAAAACTGGCACACGTAAAGCACGATCGTTTGTCTCTAATGAGGTATGTTTAAATTTAATGCATAAGACTTTTCGTTTCGTCGATTATTAAATGGTTATATTACACTTAAAATGCTTTAACAAAAGTAATAGCCTTTGGGTCAGCATGCCGGATGACAAAGGTGCTTATCCCGAAACGATTATCAGATATCTTCCTCTCATTACAAGAGAAATGAAAGTACATTAATTATCTAGCAACAGTTGCTAGGTTACATGCTCATTTCAAGTGTTGCTTGGGTTTCCTAATGAAAACAAAAATATCTCTGTTGGAATTCAAGAGGCAGGAAGAGGGGGGGGAAAGGAGAGTTTTGCCTCTAACCCTTCCTCCCACCCACGGCTATGACACTGCACTGTTCCAAACCCTCCAGACCTTTTCATGCCCACTCGAGCGATTCTCAACACGTTAGGTCACGGGCAAGCCCCTCAGTGACCCGCAAAAAACTCGGCATAAGCACAACCGTAACAGTGAAGGGAAAATGCAAACGGTGAAAAATAGCGTTTGATTACTATGATTTTTTTTTGGTCATACGCAGCTACTAAAGCTGTTTAAAGAACACCTTTTGGATGCGTTTTGAGTTCGTTTTTCGATGTGACATTAAAATGAAACCGAGCAGTACCTCTCAAGAAATGTTTGCTAAATGAACAGAACTTAACTTGGAATAAAACAATGAAAAAAGTGGACTGTCCTAAAATCAAGGTTCGGCTATTTATACTAATGATCGTTCATGATCAGCCATCATCGATCTACTGCTGGGTGAACATATTCCGAAACCATTGCCATCCCTCACGATCCTGTCATATGTTTTTTTTTTATCAACGTGTTATTTTTTCCTGTCTGTCGGTGAAATTCCAGGCATGCACCTCTCTGGATTTCTTTTCACACTTTTTTTTTACTTTTGTTCCCTTTTTCTTCGCCTTAATTTTGGCTGACTGAATTCATTAACATTGATTATGTTATTCACACAAGCTTTGCCCAATATGGGGATATATCACAAGACCACGTGGGTTGTGACTTAATATATAAACCGTGGTGACATGCGGATTTGTAGCAGCCAATGTGTTTCCATCCATTTAATTAGGGCTTGCGCATCCAGTGCTCATTCATCTTGAACTACCTCTTCAAAATAATCAGATTAAGTTCTTGATGAGCATTGCAAAGGCAGATCAAGCTGTTTCTAGTATAAACACGATCCGAAAAAAAATCCATCGTGAACACGTTTTAACTAAATTCAATAGCTGGATAAAAAACATGGGTCAATAGTAACACAACGGAATCCATTCTCTGTAGTAATACAAACACCAGATGAAACAAATAATCATTGCAAAGCCTAAGGGAACCATTAACACGACCAAGAACGATGTATATCTGAAGCATAATTCACCGAAAAATACCTCTTATGGAACACGTTACTCCATAAAAAAGAGTGCAGATAGATGGCTGGACAGGTTAGTTTGAGCTCTAACATCAAACCTCATTTTATTGACAGAAAGAGATATGTTTTTGTAGTAAAATACTGATAAGAATTACTTTCTCAGATGATGTAATCACCACATTATATTTTGACCTTTCAACAAATATGTAGGAAAATGTTCAGGACGATTCTGGAGTAAAATACATTTTATTCTTCCACTTCATGGATCTGTCATAATGTATTTACACAACCAATAAAACATAATTTTTTTAACTCTAAACATTTAAATAGAATAATATGAATGCAATTACATTAACAATGTAAATGTATTGTTCTTTTCACGCACTGGAACTTTTTATTTCTTTGTTATAACTCAAGTGAAACTCTTCTCACCTATACCTGTTATCACATACTCTGATTATCCGTGCCCACAAATTAATCCATACAAAATCCTATTGTGAGCTTCTCCACAGATAAGAGGATGCACTCAGAAGTGGCAGCAGATTAATTATATTATCTGATTCTGCGTTGATGTCATACCGTGGGAGTGATCATCCTTTTTGGAAACCTTTGTGCAGATAAACAGGAGTGACTTTGAACCAGTGGAACATTCGTCCTATTATCCATGTCCTACCACGTGAATTAAAAGGAATCATTTTCATTGATAAACACGGATAATGGGATCCACTTGTAGAAGGGCACCACGGTGGCAAGATGTTAACTACCTCGCCTGGTTGTGGGTTCGATCCCGACCCTGACGCCTGTATATTTGGAGTTTGCATGATCTCCCCGTGGTCACGTGGATGTTTCTCCAGGTCGTCCGGTTTTTTCCTCCACATTTAGAATCGGCATGCATTTAGAGCATTTGGCTGCCATACATTTCCAAGTGATAAGCCACTTGGTTGAGCGATCATCTGCGGCGAGGTCGCTTTTGAGCAATAGTTCTATTGCTCAGTGGGCCTTACTTGGTACAAAAAATACATACATAGTTTCGTCCAGTAGCACTCCCCACATCAAATTGGATAAGTGGAGGTTCGCCGTCTGCACGCTTGGCACGGCTCAGCGCTGAGAGTGCTCGACGAACGCTTGCATTACCTGTTGCCGTTCTGCAACCTGACGCGCTCGCTCTGGTGAAGGGGCAGCCCGTTGTGCAGCCAGATGATGCGCGGACTCGGGGTGCCTTGCGCGGAGCAAGTGAGCACAGCCGACGCGCCCAGAGATCGCGTCACCGACTGGGGCGGCTGCATGAACTCCGGTGGCGCTGTGGGTTGCCGAGGCGGAACAAGGACGTGAACCGTTAAAAAGCGACCCGTTTGGTTAGTGCTCCAAAGAGATGTTAACAGTCATCAGGAACCATTGGAACCTCCTTTGCCAGTAGCAAAATATGATTAGTTTTTTTTACCCTTTTATCTGGCAACAAAACTGACACCTTTTGGCGTCATCTGGTCCAATACCCATGTGAGACTAGGCTCTAAGGAAAGCTGTCTCGGGTGTGGACCAATCAATTTCAAGGACAGTGCATACATTATCAGAGTTATGTTTTTTGTTTGCATTCCGACCGCAGGTATTGTGGTCAATGCAACCATGACTACTTGTAAAAAAGGTGTCAGTTTTGTTGCCAGATAAAAGGGTAAAAAACTAATTATCATAGTCATCAGGAAACTAAGGTGAGGTTAGAATGAGTGTGCTTTCAAGGGGGATTTGATGGAACAACATTCAAGGGGCGTGAACACTTACTCATGCCAAACACTCAAGTTTGCCAAACGAAAGACTCAAACAATTCTTGGAAGTTTCTGTTTGTTACTCTTATACAAACACCACTGGTAAAGGGTTGGACGTTTGTGATGATTAATGTGCATTACACCAGGATGTGTATCTGAGTTATAGCTTTAGAATCGTAAATCAGGGCTTGTGGCAAATACGCTTTCACTGCTACATTAACCACCCCAGTTCACACTAAGCAAGCAATAACACACAAAGCATAACAGATATGGCCTGTTACCATCCTGATTTCAACATTAAAATGTATGTTCATGACTACAAATTTATGAACGTGGTAAAGTGTTCTCAGAAAGGGATCAACTTAAACCCAGGTAGCATTCATCACGATTTTAGTAGCCTCACAGAAATGGAGTGATTGTACGAGCCAGTGTTTATCAATCATTTATAAACGCACAATATCACGGTGTTGAAAAATGTAAGGATTCTGTAAAAAAAATGCAATTGCTTTATTTCAGTGCAGCACACTGCAATTATTTTAACCTGACCCTTTCACAAACACAACGAATGATGCATTAAACCCATCCATTGCCATCAAGTCACTTTAACTTAAGGAGCACGTCTTCCCATGTGCACACTACAGCTGTGCCATTGGCAGGGTGGAGTGGGAGATAAAAGTCAGTTTCCTTTAATAGTGAGACTGGTGATTAATGTTCACATGTGGTTTAGAGTAGACACCCTGGCGTTACTTTGCAGTTTCTTTGAATAGTCCCATCCCTTCATGTGACAGGACGCAAGTGAACACACACACACAGTATTTATCCAATGCAGGTGCATTACAAGGTTTTGTGGGCCTTGGTGCAATTGTAAAACAAAAATCCTTCAAGCTTGTACGGCAAAAACAAATGTTTTCAATGGAAACCTTATATTTCAATAGTGGTGTGTAGAGATAGGAAGCAGGAGGCATAATGTGTCTGTGGCCAGAGTACTGGGCTGACACTACTGACGACCCCGCTTCTAATCTACGCAGCCACCAACGATTAAATCAAGTGTAGCAGCAACTCCGTGGTCTCAGGCTGGTCATCTTGAGACATGACACACTGGGAGCATAATTGGAATGTGTGTTATTAATTTACAAAAATGCGAGCGTTACGTTTTGACAGCAGTAAAATGTGATGTGTAGAGACAATCATGACCGACTAAGTGATGTGAATTAGGCCTCCCAAACCATAAGGCCTGGAGGTTTCATCTTCTTGGTTCTTTCAGGTAAAGTCACGTAGAATGGAAATAAAATAATAAAAATAAAATAATAAAATTCTCACTCCCGGAGTTTGTTGAAGGAGCTTAAGGTTGTGTGGAATCCCTCCCCGTAGAGGTGGTTAAATTTCGATTTAAAGCTTTCGTGATTGCAGGGATTCATATTCTTGGTTCTTTCGGTAAAGTCTATGTGACTTTACCGAAAGATGAATCCCTGCAGCCTGGAGGTTTATTGGTTTTACTCAAAGCGCAGGGTCAGTGTCCAGTTCTAAAGTGCTTCAAGTCTCCAGATAAACACTTAAAAAGATGTGACCCTCATCATGAGTGAACCAAGTATTTGCCTTTTGTGAAATGCGATGCTAAAGCCAAAGAAAAGTGGTAAAAAGCTTTCACCAGCTCCAAGTACTACAATGATAATAATGACACAATAACAATCTTGATTTGAAGCTTTCGTGACTGCAGGCATCCATACTCTTTGGTTCTTTCGGTAAAGGCACGTAGTTAGAAATAAATTAAAATACAATTTAATTAAAATACAATTTAATTAAAATACAATTTAATTTATTTCTAACTACGTGACTTTACCGAAAGAACCAAAGAAATAAATTAAATTGTATTTTAATTAATTTCTAACTACGTGACTTTACCGAAAGAACCAAAGAGTATGGACACAATAACACAATGCCCTTTATTATTAACAACAATGACTTGTTAATAACAAAAAAATCGTAAAATATATATTTTTTTATATATATAGTTTTAGTTTCTTAAGTATAAACGACAAGTCGGACAGACGGCCACGTGCGCACTTATTTATATTGTTTTAATGAATCTTTCACGTGCAATTGCGTGTGGAGAAAAACAAGACGCGCTGCAGGGAGCCGCTGCCATTAGCGTCATGTCACCACGAAGAGGCATGGGCACATCACGTGATGCGCGGAGGCGCGTAAAACAGCGTGAGCCTTCCTTCCATCTCCCTGCATTAGTGGGTGCATCTCTGTTTACTCTTTGGGTTGTCTCCTGTTAATGTGGCCTCTTCCTGCGTATTGTTTTCGTTGCCTCTTTCTGCCCCGCCTGTTCTCTCTTTCCCTCTGTTACGCTGCCCTTTTCCTCACCCTTATTTTGCTGCAATCTCTCCATTTTTTTTGTGGTCTAGCTCCCTCGTCTTATTATATTTCGATGAAAAAGCCGTTTGGCAACACGCTAAATTGGTAAGCGCGCATGCTAACAGAATTGGGATTACTGAATGCATTCATGAAAATTAGAAGAAAAAAATTATCGTCTTTATTTCTCCGAGTGATGAAAATCAAGGAATCACGGTAACTAAACTGACGGTCGGGTTGGACTGCGTTCGATGCCACCATTACCAAGGAGATATAAACATTGAGAACTCTTAATATCCATCGCATTTCATTTCCTGCACAAAACCTCACTGTGTTAGCTTACATTGCACCATTATACCACAATTGTACAATGCTATTATTTTTAAAGGAAAACATTAACTTCACACCATCCGACCTTTCTTTAATTACAGGGACAAAATTGGACTTGTAGTATGTACGATCTTAACCGAACAGACTGCCTCACAAGCATAAATACACCAACGACAGACTTGGCAATGTAAAATTTTACTTAAAACGACAAACGAAGTTAAAACAAGACAGGCTATTAATCTCAAAACATGATGATTGTTTAATCTCCATAAGAAACTGCTAATGTGGACATCAATGGAAAAAAAAACTTGCCTAAGCTTCCCTGTTCTGACATGATGGATTGTCTACAAGACAAAAGGTCACACATGTATTCCATAATCTGTGCTTGCCTGTAATCCAATGCTCTCCCCATGCTCTCAAAGCTTCCAGCAAGCCGCGAGTAATTAACAGCTGCTGTGGCTCTTATCCCGTAAGAGCAGCCGAGCTCGCCCCCGCATGCGCAGGGCTTCCCGCTTTCCCCGTAAGCACGTGGAGACCACAATCTGCCACGCCCAATCGCGGATTACTGCCGCACGTCAACCACCAGTGCCTCTTGCCCACAACACACAAAAAACTGGCAAAGGTGATCCAACACTGCCACGGCCGAGATATGACTGGCGATATGCACCCCCCCCCCCCCCCCTCTGCTGTGCAAGCACGGTCGGCACTCTAAATGCAATGCAGATCCCTGCAGAGCCAAGTGGGTAATTTTCACGGGTAGATTACTGTCAAGAGTTTGACGGGCCTTTCACTCTCTTGTTTTCGTCTACGTGGGTTTTGCGAAAATGAAGCAAAAAAAAACGGCGAATATTCTTGCTTCAATTGATGCTTTATTACTTTATTTTATTGCAGTACAGTTTAACGGTTAATTACTTTTCGAGAGAGGTGTAACGATGCCTCAGTTCATTGATGAATATCCATGATTAGACTCAGGATATGTGCAAGCCGAAGAATGTATATAGTGTATATTGTATGTAATGGGTTTACATATCCCCTCCCACCACTAAATTCATGATAAACCAATGTTACAAGATGGTATATTCTGTTAATTGTGACCCTGAATCACAATTGATCAACATTGTTGGATGAGCATGAATCAATTACACTTCTACCTTTGACGGTAAACTTGAGGATCCAAGTGAAGTCTACAGTCTACATGTCTGCATAACACATTCAGTAATAAAAAAAAACGGAACATCTTCTCCTACACTAGGAATGTGATGCTTGACAAGCCTTACCAGCCTGGAGAATACTGGTGTCTGGTCTCCTCTGCTGCCCCCCTTAGTCTGAAGCTCACTTCCCACAGCCATCTCTCCTGTCCATTCCCTGGCTGAAGACCTTATTTTCCTCTACCTCGTACTGACTGCCTCTTTCTCTAATGAAATGACCTGATACTGTACATTTTCTTTCCCCAGGTGGCACATTTTGCGCTGTTCTTGCATGGTGTCTTGAGATGTGCCTGTTTATGGACAATATATAAGTCCACATCGTGTTGCTCATTGAATATTATGCTACAAGTGGATTCATAACAAAGGCTTCTAACATTATTTTCTTTGGCAGTGCACATAAAGAGTGAAATGTGCTCCGCCTGTATGGTATGGTTATAATGATGTGCTCCCAAAGTTTGGATTCATCTGAAAAATATGATAATTTGGCCTAGATACAATATTTTTTATAATAGAAAAAAATATATTATTTCGGATTGTCCTCAAAATATGACGTCACCGGACGTGATGTCACTTCTATGACATAATTCCCAAGCTTTGGTCAGTAAAATCTGTGACGTGACATTGGGTGATGCATCTTTTGTTCACAGGTAAGAGCCAGTAAAATGTGCACACAATGTAAAAGATCAGAACATGCAAATATCTGGAGAAAACCCCCCCCCCCCCCCCCAAAAAAAAAATTGTGTTTAAAAAAAAAAACTGAACATTTAAAAATCTACACAACGATATCCAAAAAAGGCTGTGTCCCCCTTCTACACCGAGTTGGTGCACTCACCCTGAACGATGAGGCGACCCTGAGCAGTGCGACGAACGCGTGTGCCTGGCCGGTTGGCGGCACACACGTACACACCGGCGTGCTGCACGGCTACGTCGGAAATCATTAGATTGCCAGTGCCCACCACCTGAATGCCCTCCACACCGATGGGGCGGCCGTCTGTCAGCGAAGAAGCACACGGCCGCGACAGAGGTGCAAAAAAAACAGCATTGGCGTCACGAGAGAAAAAAAAACATATATACGTTGACAACGGATTATATGTAATAGCTGATAAAGATTCCAATTTGGAATATTCCACAACGGTCTTTCATTTGGCAAGTGCATTCATTTGTTTTTTTTTTCCATTCAAAATAGGTGTGCATTAAAAATGATTCATTTTGCGATACCGTCATTTTTGAACTAGTGCTACCCACCTCACAACATGTGTCAGCAGGTACCACAAGCAATGTGCATGACAGTATTTGGGCAAATCAAATTGATACGTTTCAATATATATTTTGCTTAACTCAAAATAATGCCCAGAGAAAAAAAAACTAATTAAGTAACAACGCATATATTGTACATTTCACACATATGCTATATGTAAGTAAAAAAAACTGTGCTATTAAGGTAACTCATAACCAAGTAAAACATCTTTTTCTATATTAAAAAATGCAATTGAACTATATATATTTATCATTGTCAAAGGAGAGTAAATAAAGCAAGAGAATAATGAAATTCACTGTTTCAGATTAATTGTTAAATGCGAGCCCTGTGATGACAAAACGTGTAAATAATTGTTTTTAAAAAGTTATAGTATTTTACAAATCTTCGGGATACAATGTCCTTTAATTGTAACCACTGAGCGCCAGCACCAATCAAGTGAAATAAAAATGAAGGCATGCCAATTGCAACACCCTTTCACGTCCAATTGTTTTTTCTCTGTATTTCAGTTAATCAAGAATCAGGCTCCAGAAATGAAGGCAGAACACTCACGTCTTGAGAGTGAAGAGGTGACTGCGAGTGAGCATGCGGTTGGAAAGCCTATTAATGTGGGCGAATCCTAGCGCTACCTAAACAGTGCTGGGCAGTTGTGGCTTCTTAATGATTACGCAAAAAAGAAGCGGTAAAGACATTAAGGGGGAAGGGTGCCTATTAATAACAGGGATCTGTCATATTATTCCCACAGTGTGTCAGCAGGGGTTTATGGAAGCCTCCACTAATGATCAAAGCAAGTAATTGCAGTATGCATCAATCAGCCATCCATTTAAATTATGGCAGTTTCCGGCGCAACAATGAGAGCACTCCGAGCTCCCGGCAACGGTACTTAGTGAGCATCCTCGCCCCCGTACAGCAACGCTCTGAGTGCTTTCAATGCTCTTAAGGTAAACAAGAGGGTGCTTGCCTTTAATCTCGTCACCTTTGTCAAGGATAACGCTTCTCTCCATGTAACCTATTTTTACAGATGCATCATCGTCATCATCATCATCAGCCCTGGTCTAGCTACCGCTGGACGATGGCATCCACAAGTAGTCCCAAGCCCTAACGGTTTTGGCGAAGCACAAATCCACACATCTTCACTGTACAAGCCGATTTCATCGCTCTATCTCGACGGTGATTTCCCTCTCGGGTGTGTGTGTCCCTACTTTGGTTGCCACGCTGTCGGTAGTCCCGAAGTACATCTCTTAAGTCAACATGACATCTCTGCGTTCAATCTCTGATCCATGCGTTCCACTTTCTGACTATTAAATGCCAAGCATGCACATCTTCATGCTTTTTTGTGTGCTTTTCAGATTTTGTTTCATATTCTTTGTCAACGTCCATAGACGTGGTTTTCTTCTTACACGGCAACATTAATGATGTAGATGGTGAACTTTTAAATAATTTAAACTATGTGGTAGTTTGTTATGCTGGTCCTTTAAAGCAATTGTCTTAATGTCTACACTTATATATTCAGACCGTGTTGATTATTATGCGTTGTGGGACAATTATCATTTGTCAAATTGAGAACCTGTCCTCTGGTGATGCCCCATCTGCTACCTTGCACACATTAAGAAACCAGCGGTTATGTTAATATTAGGCCCTTATATGTTGGCCTCGGGGTGGAGCAGTGGCACAGTAGTTTGCTCACTGTAGCTTGAGTTCAGTTACCATCCATGGCTAATATCAGTGGTGGGTGTCATTTCACCCCCTCCCCCTTCAATAACCTACACTGATAAGCATGATAAAGAACAGTCATGACCAACATGGTGTGGAGAGGCTTTATCCAGCGGTGAATTGACACAATGCTGAAAAGAATGACTCAATGTTGCCATTATATATATATGAGCGAACAGAGTATGACCACTCCCTCAGTATAAACGTATTGAAAACACACACTAAACGAATATATTTATACACGAAATCTAGCTAATGTAACACAATGCCGAAAGGAGGGAAGAGGAAAGACCATACGCGTCAAGTCTCGTGAATTACGCATGAGACACGCATTTTTTTTTTATATATATATACGGATTCTCACATTGTTTGTTGTTCACCTTAAAACGAATGCACTCAGCGCTATTTTTCGCAGTGTCTCACCGCATCTGCTCCCGAAGGTTGCAGCCTTGCGTAAGGGTCAGCTCTAAAAGCTGTTGCCTTCTTCACTTACAGCCTTTCTATGACAAACAAGTGGGAAACAAATGCCAACTATCCAAGTATATAATTGTTCATTTGCTAAAGGGGGGTTGTTCACTAAGTGGCGGAAAATTAGCCCACCGCTGCTACGCAAACTCACTGGTCCTCCTCGCCTTTGCTTCTGTGACACGCCCATTTGCAACATTGGAACCAAAGAAGCAACCTTTGATATATTGGACGAAACATTCAGGTAAAGAATGTTTATAAGTGATGTCCTTACACTCTATATAGCTGTATTTTACACTGTATTTTGAAAAACTGGAGGTGTCAGTCAATGACTAACACAGTTATAATATTCGTTATATATTTTTTTTTATTATTGATGTATTTTTCCTATTTAGTTTTACCATAATGGACAACATTGTGGCATCAGAACCAAGAGAACAATCTGCTTTCTGCCCTCTTTGTAGATGGGATGTGAAAATGGCAGCATGAGGCGTGTATAACCTGACTGCACTTCAGGACAAAACTACCGTGACAATTGTTGACCCTGCTGTGAGGCGCACGTTCTTTGGGCAGAGGCTTTGCATTTAATATTTACTCAAATGTAAAGTATGATTTGTTCAGTTTTTGCATGTATAATTGGTTGTGAAAATGTCCATTATTTATTTTCACCAAGATTTAGTTTTTAAGTAGCGGTCTCACTTTATGTTAACCCTTTGTGGTTGCCTGTATATTTGGAGTTTGCATGTTCTTTTCGTGGCTGCGTGGATTTTTCCCTCCACATTTATAATTAACATGAGTATTTGGCTGCTGTAAATGTCACGTGATGATAAGCTACCTCGTGGCCAGGTCACTTCTGAAAAAAAACTCAATTACTCAGTATGCCTTACCAGGCAAAATAAAAAATAGTTTAGCATTTTTGTTTTGTTTCGATAGATGTTGCCGCTGCTCACCCAGCCGGCTCCAGGACACAATGGGCCGGGGGTTCCCTGTGGCGATACACTCCAGGATGGCAGTCTGGTGCACCGTCAGCGTGAGGTTCTGAGGGCCTGACAGGATCACGGGGTCCTTGGACGACTTCGCTGGAACTGCCGCTGAAAAAGAAACAAAAACATCACTGACATTTAGTCTCGTCGCAAAGGAATGCAAGAACCTGCTGGATGCCACACAGAGTAGCATGTTGCAAAATCCAATATTCAAGTAACTGCCTGGGGATATAAATCATTTTATATGGAACATAAGCTCTGTGTTCTCTGCAAGCTCAAAAGTTTTTGCACGAAATGATAACAAGCGTTGTTACTTCATTAAATGTATAAATAAGTGAAAGTAAAAAAAACAGGCCTCGCTTATGTTATCTCCTTTTCCAGCGCTAAGGTGAATGACCTTGTGATCCTGTAGGGACTGTGAATGTGAGTGCCGAGGTCCCTTAGGGCCTGTGGTCTTTGTGAAACCCAGTCTCACAATATTGGAGTGATGCCGCATTAGGAGGGTGGACTCTTGCTCCGGCTGTGCGAAGAAGTGGTTTGGTTGGGATTATTTTATTGTTGCCTCATCATTCTTGCAGTGACAGTTCACATAAAAGAGGGTGAAGTCACCCCTTTTATTTTAATTGTGCACGATTTTACATGGGAACGACCTACATTTCAAGCCTGCAGGAAAATGTCTTACCCTGGACTGTAACACACAAATTTACAGCATGTGAACTGCGCTGTCTGTGTGGGCTACATACACAGCCTACTGTCCATGACACAGTAATGAAATTAGCTCATATTCTTAGCTCTTTCGGTAAAGTCACGTTGAAGGGAAACAATAAAATATATATTTTATTATTTTATTGTTTCCCTTCAACGTGACTTTACCGAAAGAGCTAAGAATATGAATTACTGCAGTCACGAAAGCTTTAAATCAAAATTAGCTCATGTTTGAGGGAATTCTCAGATAAGAGAAATTGTTCTTGGATAATATCAAATCCTTGTTTATGTCACTGGTTTACTCTGTAGCACATGGCAAGCAAATTGGTCATATATGGCACATTATGCAGGAAAATCCGAGAATATTCTGTCCTTTAGTTTTATTTTAAATTCATACAAATTGTTGCAAATAATGAGTATGAATAATTAATACATATTTAGTTCATATCCACTGATCGTGACGAAATGAGCACTGCCGCGGTCAAATCTCGTGAGACCCACCGGCCCTAAGAGACCTGGGATATCACGAGATGAACCTGCTCGTGGTTATTACTCATGGTTACAGCGGGAAATACTCTTGTCCCGCTTGGCCCACAGTGGCACAGAGTGGAGCAATTATTGCTCCAACCTGTCTGTCTTGCTAGTCAGATAAAGAAAGAGCATGCCTTGCCCTTAAAGGAATAAAATGAAATTGGCCAATGTCACCCACTTTTATTCTAATAGTTTTTCAACGCGGAGATTACGTCGGGTTTAATAGTGATGGGTGCTTCACCGCGCGCAAAACAGAGAGGCAGCACATGGTGCAACGGTTATGTTTCAGCCACGGGACGTTGATTTATCCGTATCCATTGCATCTAGCATGGACTTACAGCCAGATTGTGCAGATAAATGTTTTAAAAACAACACATGCGGACGAGATGTGTCAATAATCTGGGTAAAATTACTGTTTAGCATCAGATTACCCTGTGGAACGATGAAGTATCGGGCATACAACCTTTATTGGTACCCTCAGAGTATTCTTATATGGCCCCTAAGCTCCAGCAGCCATGACATTTCTTTCACAATAATTAGTTTTTTTGGTATATAGGATGTAATCTTGCCTGCCTGAGGTGGTCACTCTGGGAATGACATTGTTGGCCCTGTTGTATAATTCCCAGGACCTACAGGTCACAGATTGATCCATCCCAATGTTCCTGATAATTAGCTAGCATCCCTTCCAGAAGAATGTTGAGATGGATTGAGGAGAGGCCGATTCCAGGCGTAGTCAGTTGGCTTTCTTTTCCTGAGGGCTCGGTGACATGTTTAAGTTGACTATTGGTAAGTGCCTCAGTGTCTAAAACAACCTCATTAATAGCTCATCCTCTGGATGCAACGAAATTCAGGACAGATGGGCAATTTTCTTACAAATGTATTTTGTTACAGTGTGCAAAGGAGCTGGAATGTAAAGTCTGACTAGTTGCACTGAGATTACACAAGAAACTGAGACTGTGTGTCTGTCACGTGACTTTGACAACTAGGCTTGTAGCATCTCATATTCCAAAAGTGGACATACACTCACAAGAATGTATTCACAGCCACATAGCAAGATGGAGGATATCCATTTCACTCACATAATAGCCACATATCAAGTCTGTTATAATTACATTTAAAAAATGTCCTCTGTGCCTTCTGCGTGTAAGGTGCTTTGCAGACAAAACATTCTACTCTGAAGATCGGTGGCGATCGAGAAGGTAACTGTTTTGCGGTTTTGATATCAAGGTCACAAATGGGTTTTTTGTTGTTTCGTTTTTATCCATCACCCAATTTATCTAAAAATCCTCAGGGGTCTGAAGATAACAGCTTTAACCGTGGATCTGCAGGCCAGTGTGGATTAAAACATTTGCATATGTGAGAGTTATTAAGAATAATACATCTACTGCATACATTGTAGATGCATGGGATTGAGAAAAAAAAAACCGGAATGAATAAGTAAAAAAACTAAAAGGGTATTTTTTGTAGTAATTCCACTCGGCATATAACATTGCATCCAACGCTTACGTGTGACCGTGAGAAGGGCATCCATGCTTCGTCTCCGTCCTGCCACATTGCTGGCTATGCAACGGAAGTAACCAGAGTCCTCTGGCCGAACACCTGTGATCTGCAGGACTCCAGAAGGTAAAAATGTGTACCTGTCCACAACAAAGAGCAGCCAGGCCACACACAGCTTTACTTTCAGCAACAACGTTTACACATTTCACCATCGTGAATCACTGTCGATGAGAACACATGTCTGCAATACCTACTTGCACACATCTGAAGGATTTTAGCTGAAATAACACCTTAGGAAATGGATTTCAGCTTTAAACCAGGCACATCACTCGGCTAACAATCTCAATGTTCAGCGGTAATCTATAGCACTGTTTTATGTTGAATTAGGGGAGCCCTTCTGAAATCAGGCCAGCCATTTAAGAGCAAGTTATCAAATGACATGAAACGAGGAATGTGGGCTTCATAGTTCACACACGTTGGTGCAAAATGACGTGAAAAGAACACTTTTCAGCAGAAATTCTCCCTATTGGCTCCGCTATGCGTTGAGAGCAGATTGATCACCTGTCGTCATCTTCTGTCAGAGCTGTACGGTTTTTCTCCCAGGTGACGAGCGGGTCCGGCCGGGCGTTGATGAGGCATTGGAAGCGGGCCACGCCACCTTCCTCCACTACAACCGGCTGTGGGTGCTGGCTGAACCGCGGCAGTGCTGAAACGATAGAAAAAAAATGAAAGGAAATCAGAGACCTCTGTCAGCAACGTATCCAGAAAATGCCTTCTTACGTGGAACACCAGAGCAATCAGCCGTTAATGGTTTGCTGACAGACAGTCTATAGAGACAAATCCCTCTGTTCCTATAATCTCACTTTGCAATAGGTCAAATATTCCAAATGTAATAGATTTGAGACATGTAAAAAAATGGAATTAAGATTTCAATTGAGCATGCGCCGTAATTTTTGTTAAGCCATTTTCAAATGTATCCTATCTTCCAATGGGGTTGACAGTGTCGTGAACAAACCTGTATTTGCTGGGTACAATAGACTTTAATTACACACTACAGTGATTTTGGATTGGAATTGAAAAAAACATAATAAGAACCATACATCTTGTAAGCCATTTGTATGTGTGCTGTGTAAGAAACTACCAGTATTACATTTGTAGTTATTACTTTAAATATAGCAGTGCAGTATTACATAAATTGCAGTCTTTTTCTGTTGGCTGAATTATTTTTTACAAAACGAATAATTTAATCTAAAAGTATTGTAAAATAATGAACATTATAAACCATTACATATAATAGAGGATGTAACATCCGATGAATGGCTTGTTTTAGTCATGTATCACCTTAATACTGCTCATATTATAACCATTGCCAGCAACTGAATATGCACTACCAAAATCCATGCGTTTACTTCTATAACCACATCAAAATGATGATCGTAATCATTATTATTCCATAATCACCGCCACTATTATTATCATCACCATTATGATCACTACAATCAATAGCAGCCATGCAAAGAAGCATGGCGAAGCGTGGAGCCGTGCATGCCTAGAATTACACTGAGAGACAGAAAGTGGAACAAATGTATAGAATAACAATTGCAAATCGTGGGCATGGGCAGAGATGATGCCCGATACACCTTTCTAGATGAGATAACGGCCAACGAATTATTGGTAACAGGATGGCAGCCAAAAGATAAAAACATGCCAACGAGGATGACTACCACAGAAATGAAGCAGTGAGATTAACTCATTTACAGGAGTGAGCGGGACGTGGGATGGTAATGGCATTGGAATGCCATCATCCAACAGGGGATGTCTGATGATGATATCACCATCATGGTTAATAATATCACCATGACAACCACCATAATAAGCACCACTATCATCACAGCTACTACCTTCATCACTAGACAGGTGAAGATTTCCTCCCGCATGATTCAATAGATTTTTACAATTCGACTCAACAATCGTTGTTTTGGTGAAAGAAGCCCCTCTAAATTGCTGCTGGAGTTACATTCACCAATTATGCTTTGCCTAAAATTTTTACATGCACAATTTGAAGCAGGTATCGTGAGAATTCAGAATCGATAACTCAATGCACCGTTAAAACCTATTCACCATTGTTATTGGACTGGGCAATTTCCCCAATCCATAGGATGGAACTGCAATTCAACTCTTGTAATGGAATGTGATTTGATGGGTTTTTGGCATTTTTTTTTCCAGTTTGAGCTATAGCCATCATGTCGCAGATCAAGAATATATTCAGAAATGTTGCAGAGAAGTGCATGGGCATGCAGACGGAAATGACCGTGGAAGGCATTTTTCACCGGAATTTTGGTAAAGACTTCGTGACCAATTCTAGATTTAAAGCTTTCGTGACTGCTAGGATCCATACTCTTTGGTTCTATTGGGTAAAGTCACGTAGGTGAAAATAAAATAACAAAAAATCACGACGTTTCGGCCACAACACAAGCCGCCTTCATCAGGTGAAGGGATGAGACTGTCTCGTCCTTTCACCTGATGAAGGCCGCTTGTGTTGTGGCCGAAACGTTGTGATGAGACTGTCTCGTCCTTTCACCTGATGAAGGCCGCTTGTGTTGTGGCCGAAACGTCGTGATTTTTTGTTATTTTATTTTCACTTCGTGACCATTTTATACTTTTCCCCGCAGAGATCGCACTTCCCTGTACACTGCTATGAGACAGATGAATGAACCCATTAAGGAATCAAAGCATTGTTATATATTACCAGTATTTTCCGAAAGGGATCTCCAAAGTGTGCTTTCTAATGAACAAGACAGTCACCGCGTCGCACACTTTCAGATGCGCTTTTGCGGCCGTCTAGAACGTTGTTTCATCCGACATTAGGAGGCCACTGGTGGTCTGCACTTTTAAATCTAGACTGAAAACTCATGTCTTGAGAACTGCTTTTTGTGTTTAGTTTGTTGTCCTTCCCCCACACCTTCGATTAGCACGGTTAGCTATGCAGGGTGCGAAAGAAGTTCAACATACGTGCAACTGAAATTTACACTAAAATTCCATTAATTGGAATCACCACTGAAATTAATGATTCCTGCATCTGCACTCAAATGAATGGGATTATTTGACAGCTTAAGTGGAATCCCAATGGAGGCACAGGATTCAGAATTAAAATGAACAGATCTTCTATAGACGATTTCTAGGCTGTATACATTTCATCCACACACAGCAAGCCATTGATATTGGCCAAAGTGAGGTCAAAGGGATGATCCAGTAAATCAGAGTTGCCTCTAGTTCAATTAAGTGAATTCCAGATCACTTTTCGAACCAGATATTGTTTAATTTATTACAGACGAAACATTGGCCATAAAGACTGCAAATGATAATGGGTGGCTTGAAAATGACCACATTTAAAGTCACGTACCCATTTCGAGAAATGACCGAGCCTCAATAAGAGACGCACAAAACGATATTATACGTGGGGATTATAGACCGGCAATATTATTACCTGAAAATTTCAATACACTACGCTGGGCAAGTGTGCTTTTCTTCACATGCAGCCGCCATGCCCCCCCCTATGCTAAGTAGGATTTAGAGGTGGTGTTCTAACGTGATCAGCCGCGTGCGGTCGCAAACCCCCACGGGTGGATCTGGCTGGCTGCCCATCTGCCCCTGCCCTCTCTCCCCACCCCGCCTACACGCAGCCGGCCACGCGCTGCCGAAACGCAATCGTGGGGATTCCCTCGCCCGCCTTGGCGGCCATCCAAACCGCATCCAACCCCGCGGTTGCTGCCGCGCTACAGGGATGCGTCCACGCGCACTGACACGCGCTGGGCCAGACGTGACAGTAGTGTAACATTCACACCCCCCCCCAATACCAATAAAGGATGCCACGGTGACAAAGACGACGACCCCCCACTCCCCCCCCCCCGTGTATAGCCATTACATACTTGTTGGGGCAAGTGCTGTTGGTGAGAGCCACAGATGAACCACGATACCTTGCCGATCTTGTCAAAGTGCATAAACCATCAATCACGTGAACTCCGGTCATCCTCGGCGGCGGCTTTTGGCTTGCCATCGAACAAAGGCGGGTCCACTGCATCGCGCGCTTTCAGATGCGCTTCTGAGACCATCGAGAGCGCTTCTTCTTTCCCATATGAGGAAGCCACGGGAGCTATGAACCCTTTTTTTTATTCCAGATTGAAAACCCATTTATTTTTTACTGCTTTTTTTGCGTTTACTTTGTTGTCCTTCCCCGCACCTCCGCTTAGTGCGGTTGGCAAACGTACGGTGTGAAAGAAGTTCAACATACAACACGGCACACGAGGGGGTGGGTGGCCAGCGCCACGCCCGGTCACGCTTTGTCTCCACTAAGTGGCGATGTTTTACACACTGCACCAGGTACTAATGCGAGGCTGAGTCGACCTAGGGGAGGCCTAGGCTCAGTTTAGAGATAATCGTCACCGGTGTTGGTTGATCGTGAGTGGAAATCGAACTCAGGTTGCCGAGTTCGTAGCGCAGTGAGCTAACCGCTGCTCCACCGCTCCCCCAGGGTTCCACGTCCAGCGCACATATACACAATGCTCAGCAAATGCAATGACGAGCCTATTTTCAGAGTAGACCGACAAGTGTGCAATTAGTCAAAGGGCGATTTATTAAGTTATATCATTTACATATACTGTACACCAATTAATGGCCTTGACATTTATATCCTTTGAAAGTTAATGATTCTAATTAAATGTTGCATGTGTAGCAATTTTAGGTGGGCACATGTGTACAACGGTGGCCCAAATTAAATCTCAGCATAAATGTGGCCGAGTACTTTTCCGCAACAAAACATTAATGAGTACGTAACAGAAGCATGAGGTGGTAACAATGTATCCTTAGAGATAATTAAATCATGAAATGCCGACAATGCCTTGCTGAAAAAAAATATAAACCTTCCCTGGAATTTAAGTATCTCACAGGTGCAAAACAACAGAATGGATTTTCCCTGCCTCCTCAAACCATACCCGCTGTGGATTTGATCTCTCTTAGAGCTTACCTTCACCTGTACCGAACATTTCCTGCCGCTTCTCGCTCTTATGTCGCTCTCATGTTACATTCGCACTTATTTTTGTTACATTCTTGTGTTTCGTTTACTAATACCTCATTGATGTGGATTATTCCTTAATGTATACTCGTTCACTGCAATACTCCTGTTTATGCATTTGTTTTTGTCGTCCCTTATAGAATTGCCGGGCAACTAGCTAAATGGGGTCATCCGTGTAACAAATAAATAAACCTAGGCGCAACAAAAATTAAACTGTATGCATGAAGAGTGTGGGAATCACCTTTGTGCAATATCTCTCTAAACGGTGCTAAGTAATAGCGACTGAAGCCAGATAAAACATGAGCAGTCTGTGTCAACTGTGTGCAGTAAAGATAAACTAATTCATTGGCATGTGACCAACATCTGAAGAAAAATGCCTGGGTTGTGTAATTGTAATTCTATAGCTACATTAACATTCACAACTGCATGTTCAGCTTCATAATAGTATAAAAAATTGAAATGTAATCGAATAACATATTCTACATAATGGTGAGAAAATACTGGACAAGGGACTTGTGCCAGCAGGGGGCAAGATAAACACTTCTTGAGCATTAAATTTCGATTTAAAGCTTTCGTGACTGCAGGGATTAATATTATTGGTTCTTTCGGTAAAGTCACGTAGAAGGGAAATTATAAAACAGCATTATTTCATTATTTCCCTTCTACTTTACCGAAAGAACCAATAATATGAATTATTGGGCATTGTAATACTTCAACATTCATAATAACATTGACACAATGTTGACCTGCCTGTGAACGTAATAATGATAATCTATAGCGATCTCTGTATTCATTTGAAAACAACTACACGGACTTATTTTCAACTTTTCAATAATGCATTGGGTACCCTTAGACACCCGGCTGAAGTTAAAGGCAACTGTATTGAACTCTGTATGTTGAGTAACATCCCACGTTAAATAATGCAACTGAGTTGCTTCTGTTTTTTTTTTACACACCGTTGCGAGTCACTAAACCATACAGTCAATAACATCCCATATCTCTCATCAACACAGCACGGTAATACGTTAGAGGCTGTGAAGGCCTCCATAATGACCCCTGCCCTCCCAAGCCCAAAGGGATCACCAACACTCATCATTGAAAATGTGCCGGCTCAGCCTATGAATAAAAAAAACTTGCCACTGATGTTAGATGTGGCCAGGAATTTAACTCTGGTCGCTGGGTTCAAGTACAATGCACTAACCACTACACCACTGTTCCAAATATTCTCATAGCCATTATCTCCAAACAGAATTAAGTTTACTCAGTGTATATCATCCTGTGTTTAGTGGTCTTCCATGGTGCCTGTGTCCTACTTCTATGCATGTAACTGTATTAGACGTTTGGCAAATTTGAAAAGCAACTGTAAAATGCGTGCTTAAAGTCCTGATAATAAATTAATAATCCTCCAAGTCTTCCCAGCTCTGTTTTGCATCCAACATAATTATTCATATGAAAGAATAAACTTGACAAAAATATGTTAGAATAAGTCATGACAATTTTTTTTTTACAAAACGAGAAACATAAAAGCAAATGAGAGGGAATTTTCGGGGTAAAAATGTGAGAACGAGAAGGATTGCAATTGAACAGGACGAGAAACTGGCACCAGTATGACGTGGATTTCATATAGCAGTTGAAATCACTGTAACCGATTTTACCACACTGTCCTGGATTCATGAATTCTGCCGTGGTGTAACGGTTAGTATAGCAATGTAGTTGTCCCCAGTTCGATCTCCTAGTGGAGCAGTTGAAACAACGGCCAAGTTTCTTACTGTAAAATCTCCCCCATCTCAGTCCATACCAAAAGAACCAAAGAGTATGGATTCCTGCAGTCACGAAAGCTTCAAATCAACATTAATTGTTTTTCCGCATTACATCGGCAGATCACATGTGGTGACATAAAGTGTGGGTACTCCCACCTTTTCCAAGACGTCTGGCCAGAGTGGAAGAGTAGGCCAAATACCTTCTAGAGGGGCCCCATCGACTGGAGCCCCTTATGCCAGCAGTGGTGCGAGAAAAGTGACAGGGCTGCACCCTTACCTTGGACCGGATTTATTATTCGTCTGCCCACTGAAGCACAGCTTAAAGTCAACATATTTATAGTGTAACCCTGTTGTGTACCTTCAGTTATATGCTATAAATGTTTGTAAGTCAATTACACAAAAAACTATTGTAAACATGGAACCACAGAAAAAGACAATGATATACCAAGCACTGTCATTTCATGGCATATACAAGCTTGAATACAAATATAAAACTGATGTGAAATGTGTAATGTTGTGGGAAAAAGCATATACCTTCAGAGTTATTCAAATTAAATCATATTTTAAAAAGGGGTTCACTATATTTAGTCAGTATAAATTGTTAGCTTTTTCTATACATTTATGAACATTTGTATTCTAATGGAATTCATTTTGGCAACCTGTGATCCGTAAAAGCAATCTGATTACTATATCTGCATTAACACACTGCACGGCGCATTTCACGATACAGAAGGTTTGTGACCTGGGGCAAGATGCAACACCATTTCCCGTTACCATCAAGAGAGTCATCACTGCAAAGCGATTAGCTTCACCGCTCTATTAATTTGTAAAATGCCTTTTCCTTATAATTATCGTTTGATTTGAAATCAAGCAACATTTTAGAGCTGTAAGACCCGTCGGTACATGGTGTATCTTGGTGAGCATTCCTACACGCAACCTCATTGACTATTCACAGTTCCTGCATAGCTGCCATTCCACAAGGGCATGGGTCAGCATCAGTGACCTTTCCCATATGAACTCTGCACTGGGATGTTGCGGGATAATACCAATTTGCATATCCGGTTGTGACCTTCCCCATAAACAGACACGCTTGCATGTGTAACCTTCTCCTATGCTAGCTGTACTGCACATTAGTGGTTAAGAGCTTTCAGCATAATTTCCATCCTAATAAGGCTTGTGCTATTTATAAATATTATCTTAAGGCTGTGATTTATACCGAAGAACGGTATGCTATTTATACAGCACTGCAGGAGATATGGCCATTCGCACTTTACCTAACCTACAACAAAGCATATACTGCGAATATTCACATCTCCCGTTGACAGCCCCATGTCGATGTATATGTTAAAAAACACGTCACTGTATTGGAAATGCGGACGTAATTAAGCGAACAGAAATGCTGTAATCTATAAAGATCTGTGTGCATGCTTAAATGGCTGAGTGAAAATTCCTCGGTATGTCAATGCGGTGGATTTCTCCCTTTTACTGGTTATAGCAAACGGAAATCAGTCATTTGCAGCTTAAATAACAGCCTCATTACTTTGTGTAAACAAAAGTCAAATGTTTTGTGAACAGGATATTAAAAGACACTTTTTTAATATTTCAGAGGAAGCCTAGCATTAATAGTATTCTATTACATGACTTGCACTTCAATAAAGAGGCCTATATTCAAGGCTTCATTAAAGTGGCTACTATAATTATTTGAAGCAACCCATTTTGCCACTTTGACAATATGCATGATTTTACATTTATTTCAATGTTTTATTTCCGAGGAATGTAACAATTCATTGGTTAAATACAATTTGTATGCTCAGAATGCATGCATCAAATTGGGCATGTGAGCTTTGATGTTTTTGGGTTCATACACGGTATATATAATGTTGTGTGCAATGGGTTCATGTGACCCCTGCAGCAACTAGAGGCACTGCCATTCACAACAATTGCCAAAACATCATTGACAACAATTCATGGAGTTTGACGAATCGTTATGTGCTGTACACCCCGATACCTTCTCAAGATAATGCACTGTGGGGTTTTGTTCCCAACAAGTTGTGGAAATGTAAGCTGCATTTTTGTTGATTGCCTATGTTTATTGCCTCTTTTTAAAGTGGAAGTGTGAGAGGATTTACAGCATTGTGGCGTCAAGAATTTCAAAAGTATATTGTTTCACCAGATGAGAGCGCTCAAAAGACCAGGAGAGTTTCATTTGCAAGAGTGACTTGGGGCATTAGTCTGCCAGTGTGGGGGGCAATGAGTGGTATGTATAATCCAAATTAAGTAATTTTAAAATTTGGCCAATTTGGAGCCTAACGCTTGTATACACAATGGCCCGTTCTTGAAAACAACGTCAAGGGATATTTAACGTCCATTGTGAAGCAGACACCGTTTAGCATCATTGTGGTTATTACACCCGCAGTAATAATTAAGGCGGCCACTGGATTCGAACCTCTGGAATATGCGGCGAATGTGCTTCCGCAAGGTCAAATCCCTGGCCAAATGCAGAGGGATGGTGATGAAATGGGGAAGCCTTCAGTGAGCAGTCGATAGACTATGGCCGTTAAATTATGGTGATGATGAAATTGCATGATTATTTTAACTTGGCAGCAGTCACTGGGAAAATGAGGTTTTTTTTCTTCTAAACAAACACGAAACCGCTAGCGCGTTACCTCAATATTTTATGGAACGGTACTACAATACAAAATATGCATTTTTTCACATCTCTAAAATTAGTTTTTGGGGCCAAACAAACCAGAATAAATCCAACATTGCCATCATGTGTGACCGACCACACAAGTCGGAAATGGGTCTTCCTTGTGTTCATATAGACTCCGGGGGGGGCTATTCTCCCAGTCTCTTCATATCACAAACCTACAACTTACTACAGATTAGATTAGAGATCAGTGATTGCCAATATTCTTCATTTCTTATTAATGTATTACGACTTCTGGCTCAGAGCAAAGTTATTTAATCAATTCTCACCTGCTTATATCTGAAACATAACTTATCTTATCGTAAGGCATCTTTAACGATTGTAAACCCAAGTATTTTTTTTCACAGTGTTAATCTCTGGCTCAACGTAGACAATAAGGCCCTGGATTTATTCAGGAAAGTGTAAACTGAGTATTAAGGCTGTATATTTTTTTTTTTATAAAGGCCTTGGGATATTTGAAAATTCAAATCACAAGTGATTTGGCATGCAGGAGGAAACCGGAGAGCCTGGGGAGACTCACACGTATGAGGGGGACAGCATTCAAAGTTCCGCAAAGAGCCATCACCTGGCCATCTGCCATTCAATTTCAGGCAATCTACCATTAGAGCACTCAGTTTATCTTTCCAGATACGAGTATGATTTGATCACGTGCTTTATACAAATTTTTTTACCACCACAGATTGTATTTAGTTTATTGTCCTTCCCCGCACCTCCGATTAGCATGGTTGGCTACGTATGGTGCGAAAGAAGTTCAACATACATACAAAACTTGCAAAATGCTTTGGTGCAACGGTTTGGGAAGGGCCAGCAGAGTGTGCATGCTGGGAGAATAACTGGAAAGATAACTGGAATCATAACTGCAAGAATCCCACCGGACTATTTTTAAATGTATAATTCACAAATACACATATTATATATATAACTTTTTCTGCACGTAGGAACGTGTTAAAATACTACCATCTATGCTATCAATGAAATAAAGCACAGATATGTGTAAATGATGGCCTGTGTATATATGTGTGTTACAAACTCTATAGGACAGCATGTCAATTCAAATAGAGTAACAAAGTTTGATTGCAAACGATTAAATGAATACAAATGTCGTTTTAGCCCATTCACAATTTATATATATCAAAATAGGCCACCTACTTTTTCCTCCGGGCTCTTTACTCCTTTTTTTCTAAAACATTATATCACTTACGTATGTATAATATTAATTTAACTTCGCAAATACCAAGCACATATAGGCGCTAATCTAGTATTAACCACATATTATTATAGATTGTCGAAGTGGCACCATGCTTACCACGGTGAATTATGAAACTATTAAACATTTTTTTTATTTTATCAGGGAAGGCCCACTGAGCTCTGTGACTCTTTTTCAGAAGCGACCTGGCCACAAATGATAGCTCAACGAAGTGGCTATCACGTGGAAATTTATAGCAGCCCAGTACTCTAAATGCATGTTTCTAAATGTGGAGGGGAAAACCGGAGGACCCGGATAAAAATCCCCGCGACCACGTGGAGAAAGACATGCAAACTCCAAATATACAGGCACCAGAGTTGGGATCAAACCCGTGACCTGCCGTATGTCAGGCAAGGTTGTTCACATCTCGCACCCGTGGCGCCCAATTTATAGGCCCGACAACCTGAGTTTGATTCTCGGTCACGAATAACACCAACCTTTACTGATCTGTGTGGTAAAGCACAGTCAAAGAACTTCCATGGTAACATAGGGTGGGTAAGACTTCATCCAGCAGTAGATTGACAATGGGCTGAACATTATTATTAAAATATGATATTCACTTCATAGCTTCTTAATCATGACAATAAATGCAGAAAAATAATGCTTTATGAAACCAAAAAGCATACTGTGCCGTGTTCGAATGCACCTCAATATCCTGTGTTTTTGCTCATTGCCAACGGTAATTTGAGTAACATGTTGAAAAGAGATTAGTTTGACCATCACAGTCTGGTTACTTGCACAATTGACATGGGAAACTAATTCCTTTTCAGCGTTATCATGGGGCATCACACCACAGCATACAATAGAATGCACTTACCAATCCGTTAAATGTCTCTCCAAATTGTATTAGCCTGATAGCTTGGTTAACCCTCAGCAGAAAGCCATCATGGCCATCTCAGTATTGACCGCTAGGGCAAAACACATAGCTCCAGCCTTTGTTTAGGAATGGTACGCCTCATTAACATTAAAACACAATATGAGACAAGATAGAACAATCTGCTTGAATTCTAAATCACTTAATCATCGCCCACAAAGATGAAATTAAGACATGAGGTGGTAATACATCAAATCAACAGTTTGTATAGCCTTATTTCATTGGCAAGAAATTAGCGCCTGTGGTTTAAAATAAAGTAATAAAAACACAGCAATGTTGGTGCACTTTGCTTGACCACAGCAATAGATTAATATCTTCATAGGAGTGCAACGCTCTAGTTCCATATTTGACAACATAATCACTGCTACTGTAGATCTTTATGTCTGTTTGTATTCATATTTTACAAGGGAGATCAGTGGTGCGTGAGCAGCAAGAACAAAACAAAAACGTCAATATTGCAGAGAATGCATACAGGGAGGGTCCTTCAGCAATTTTTCACAAATACACTGCATATTATAACTAAACAATGACAAGTACTTCACATGTTTGCCTTATATACTTTTATTAAATACTTTCGAATTCTGGGATCTATTTTTAAACAAATTTAACACACTACTTTTTTTACTGATAGCCATTTATCCTAAAAACTCCCCACCCACCTACTCACTTCCTCTGCTTCCCTTGCTACGACTCCAAGCATCTGGTCTGTGCCAGGGATAAACACATTCCAGGAAATTTGAGCTGTCCACAAGAAGGCTCTCACCCCCCCTTCCATTAGCTGCCCGCGGCAGAAACCGCTGAGGCTGTGCCCGACACAGATTTTGCTGTGTTATGGCCATTAGCGTTGCATTTGTAAAGCAGGAAATGCACGATTCTACTTATGCACCTTTTTTAAAGATAAAGCAAAAAATCAGAGGGAAATGTGGAGTGATAAATGTTTTGCAATGTGACATGTTAAGCAATAGCGAATCCTGTGACATCGAGATATTGCAACACGTCCTTTGACAGCACGACAAAAATTTAACTCCTCAAAGTACGGAGGCTTTTAAACGTTTTTTTTTTACGTTTCATAACTAGCTAGAAGAAATACTTTTTTTCTTAAACCCTTCTAAAATTAAGACTGTGCTATTTATAATCAATACATGTTTCTATGCAACATTGGTGCTTGTAAATACACCATTTCCATCAGTCTCTGACAGCCTGGCAGAACAAATTAAATTAACTCCACGGGAATTAGCACAAAGCCTCCTATTACACTCTCCTTGTTAATAATCCATGTCCAGTTGGCTGTCTCTAACCTCAAAACCTACCCCCCCAACTTGACAGCATGAGTGACTGATGGTGATGGTGATGGTGCGCAAGAAAACAAGGTCCACTAGGTAAACTCAAGAGCCCAGAGACACTGCCATCTGTTCCACACCCTGCACACAGCACGTTGTACCACATCAAGATTGCAGTCTCTCTCCTCTACTTCCAAAACAAAAAGACTCCATAAATGCACTGTCCTGTGTTCTGCGCACTATAAATCCCACACAGCTGGACAGAGATAAGGCAGTTTATGCATTGCCTGTTGGAGGGAGCACCTCTGAATGCTGATGAATTTATTGAGGCTCATATTAAGCTGGGCAAGCACCCTTTTTGCTAAGGACCTGCAAGTGGTTTGCACTATACAAGAGCATAAACCTGTCTAAGTTAAAAGAGCCAAAAGCATGCAAAGGTTTAACTCATGAAGCCAAAAAAGTTGAGCAAACAAGTGGTATTTTTTTTTAGAAACTAAGTAGTGATTTCAGCCAACCACAAGTAAACTTGGTTCCTGTTAAAACAAACATTCCACGAGAGATTGATATTCAATAATACTGATGCGAAGATCAGATTATTTTCAACATGACAAAAAAACAAAGGTAAAAATAATAATGATAATATTATTCGACTACAGAGTGCAGTTTAACATAATTATGTATTTGCCTCTTTAATGCAACATCGAAGCTTAGGATACATGTCTAAATTACATTGCTAGTACACAGCAATATCTGCGATCTTAATTAAACATTTAAATGTGGTATAAATAAAAAAATGCTGAATGTATATGTTATATATTTATGTCCATTTATCAAGTAAAATGCCAAAATGGGGAAATGTAAAACCTTGAAGGGTTTGCTTTTAGTTTGGATTAGCGTTCTAACATTTATTTATTTTATGGGCCATGAACATTCTTTTTGTGTAACTGTCACCCCTGATGGTTATCTTTGAAATATTTAGTGCTAGCAATGTGTTTTTTTTCCACTTCAATACAAGGAAGTCTCCACAACCTTTAAAGTTGGTAGGGTGCAACTTACTGCCCCTAACACAACACAAGCTTTGCAGTTTGTTTTAGTAGATCAAGCACGCACCTATGTGCAACTGTACGCCCCTCATTCAAGAGCTTAATACCTTGCGAATGTGAATCACCGCCATGTGTGTGAAATGTCGTATTTTTCCATTCGCGAAATACAATATACGTGTTAAAATACGTGTTCGTTTTTTTTTTCCCTCTAGCTGTATAATCACAAAACGGTGCAGTTATGCACGTGGTTTTTTTGGATTCGCAGTTGGTGTACTGCATGTTGTATAACTGTGTGTTGCTCTTTACTTTTGTTTTTTTGTATCAGGCAGTGTTCTTAAGAATGCAGGCACTTACTCTTGCCTGTTTATGACCTCTGGATTCTGACCTCACTTTAAGATGTTTTTCTTGTTCGTGTTTTTTGTTTGTTTGTTGTGGTTGCACCCGATTCAAGAGCCGAATGGCTCACAGGGCTATACCAAAGTAAATAAATAAATAAGTAAAACCTCCCCCCTCCTCCCCTCTCCAGTGTGGCCCCTGAACCTGGCTTGCAGGGTCCGGACATCTGCCTAGGAGATAAAGCAACTGACTCTTTGCTGAAAGCGCCTTGGTCAATTTCCATCTGTTTGTTGGATTCAATAGGATTATAAGAAAAAATGTCCCTTCTATTTTTCATTCGTCCTAAGAATTGATCAATAAAGCTGCATTTTAATAATTAATCAATGTTCATTTTGATTTCAACTGAATCTTTGTTCGTCTTGTTTTATGTGTTGCTTTCACGCTTTCAACTTGTTATCTTATTTCTACACAGGAGAAGAATAACTACTGATTTGTCTTTAGTTTACCAGTGTTCTAAGTTTCAATATTTTGCCCACAACATTGCTTTCTCCACAATATCTAAAATGTGTTTACCTTTATACTGAAGGCCTCATGTTGCATTCTCATCCATATAGCAGAGTGCCTGCTAACCAATTCATCTTGATGACTATAGCACTCCAACCTTATCTGATGTCCAAGTTGGCAAATGAGGCATGCGTCAGTCCTTGATGAATGCCAAATATCTTCTGATGCCCAATCATGTGATAAGAGAGCCCTGGAAGCTATACTTTTTTTTCCCTTTGGCCTCTTAAGGTTCTCTGCTCATTTTTTTGCTCGCTCTCTTTAGCGGGGCAGCAAACAGGATGTTAAAAGCCTGAGGAGCTCTGTGGGGAGGTCGGGGGAGGGGGATGACCCTGAGGGTCAGGCCAACCAAGCCGGTCAGGCGGGTCCCACCCTCTCCCAGATTAGGGCGCTTTCGCCCCCAGACCACAGGCCATAAACCACACAGCTCTCCAAGCCTCAGCCATCAATCTTGTTCACATTCAGCCGTGACCTCCCTGGCGAGGTTGGCGAGAGGGTTGGGGGGACGAAAAAGGGGCACACAAAAAAATACCCAATTCCTCAAGCGCACTCACCAACTTGCCTCTCTTAAACGTTTTTTATGGAGACACTTTCCAGAAGCCTTATACTCCCCAAGTTAGTTATTCCCTCTTTAAGTATTTACTAGGAATATTTCCATGCAGATTACACAAACTGATTTAGCCAATACACGTGAGTGGGGGAATAAAAAAATGTATGCAAATGCATACATAAGCCAATAATTGTAATCGCACAAATATTAACGTATTACAAAAAACACATCTTGACGTTTTTCATCAAATAATGACAGCCGATACATGAAGCGCCTCACAACAACATCACAACCATGCTAGATAACGGGATGGAGGATTTTTTTTTGTGTGTGATATCCTTAAATTAAAACCCCGAACACAAACAAAAAGGCCTCATTTCACATCGTCTGCAGCACAACGAGAGGCATTGCTGCCAGTCACACCCCCCCTGTGCGTGGCCCCAACATCCTGACAGCAAATGCAGCTCCCTCTGGCAATTTGCACAACAATCCAGCCAGCCTGCCTGCCCAGCCACCTTTTGAAGCGCGCACAGCCCTCGCGTGAACTGAAAGAAACGCCAACACCAAGGCTCTCCCACCCCCACCAAACCTTCTAACGCCTTTCCAAAGGGAGTCATCAATAACGTAGAAGGCTGTCCCCTCCCTCTCCCCAGCAGGGCTGTGACTGTGGTCGGAGAGGGCATATATTCTCCCCTCTCCCTTGTTCCGTTGCAACAATGACGCGAAAATTCTGCACACGTTCCAGTGAATATTTTCTCCGATGACGATCACATTTATCGGGAGATTATACAAATGCACGTCGTGCACTGTGTGCATTCCGCAAAAATAAATAAGCAATTAAGAGTGAAACGGTTGTGGTTTCTTTGCATTTTAAACATTTCAGGGACAGCGGGTGGCTCAGTGGGTGGTGGCTGAAGCAAGACACTTCAAGTGGAAACATCCTTGTTTCAAGTCCAATGGAGCGCAAAGACTGCGTAAAAGACAAAAAAATAACGCTTCATACATTTAAAAGTCGAAAAGCCTTTCCAATTCACGGGATTATTGTTTAACCTTTACCGATTTGCACTGGAAACCACTTATTTTCAAAGAGCATGAAATGTTGGTGCCATGAGTTGTTAGATGTCACGCTTAATTATGTATAACTGGCAATGCTTTCTAAAAAAACACACATATAGCCATTTCACTTAACACTGCAAACTAACAAACCATTACAGCACTTACACTAAGGCAGCAGTTTTTGATACAAATGTCACCTGTCAACTGCGTTCTGTAAAGTGTATTTTGTGTCACCTCTTTACATCAGGTACACTGACACAAAATTCCACGTGCCTGCAGAAAATACAAGGAACATGAGACCACATGCTCACAATAGAAATGGCACACTGAGGCTTCTAGCACTGGCTTGCACAAACAGAACCGTATGGACTGTTGAATTCCAATGATTCTCCTGCTAATTTCAGAAGCCTGAGCTTTTCAACACCTTCCTGCTCAGAGTGTCCAGCTTGTCCTAGATACGACAAAATAATAATAATGATGATACAACATTCGTGATTTACAGCCCTTTAGCAAGCCACTGCGACGAAAGTCATGGGTGTTGTTCAATCATACTTCGCCAAACTCGTCAGTGTGTCTCGGTAAAGAGTGGGGGTGGCCAGGATGAGTTTAGATATCACTCTTTACTGGTGTTAGCCGCAGAGAATCACACTTAAGCCAATGTGCTTTGTAGCACTGTGCTAAGCAATGCAGCGTCACTTAACCCTCACTTGTAAATATCAGAATAAAATTGTATTACATTTTTCTACATTAGAAGCCTTTATTTTATGAAAAATGCAAATCGATATAATTTATACTTCAGTACGTATAGATTTAAGCTGTAAAAATCTTATTAATAATTTAGGAAATGTTACATTAACATTATAAAGATTTACGATAATAACGTTATAAATACAACTAAAGTCAAATCCAGTACTGTATACCCACAATGAGATGCGTTACTTTAATGAAATTTTAAAAGCTAAAAAAGACTGGTTGAATAAAACTGTAAATAAAATCAATATTTAAAATAAAGAAATATATATAAGACTTTCCTGTCACTACATTCGGAACATTACTTTTTTTTTTAAACCTTTCTTTTACATCAATAAACACTTTGAAAAGGGTTTGAGCACTGCTGGTGGATACTCTTCAAGAACACATTTTCACTTTGGGCCCAAGCTAAGATTAGAAAGCGAGTGTAAAGTGCTATGTGGGACAAACTTAAGATCCTAGACGCCGATAAAAGGAGAATCAGTTCTTGACTCTGAGCCTGTTTATCAGATCATCCCTGAGGTTCTCTGTCCCAGCCGTCCTGGCGCAGAAGGTAGCAAAAGCAGCAGCAGCAGCAACAGAATCAGAAGCGCAACTCACAGCCAATTACTTGCCTGTGGTAACTGGAGAAGTCGTTTGTGCTGCAGGGATTAGAAGGAAGGATTAAAATAACTGGCAGGGCAATGCTGCATGACCAGGGAGGGGCCAGAAAGGTCAGAAGGTCAGATCAGGACTGCTGGGAAGGAGATTCGCCATAACAAAAAAGGATACTTGTGAACCCAAAATGAATATCTGGGAGATTCTAAAGGTGGACTTTTAAAAAAATATGTGTATTCAAAACGCATGATTTAAGAACAGTACTTACTGTATCTATCCCCCTGGCTAACTGCATTATCGTGCTGCTTGCTACGACATGCTGTCAGACATATTCCCTCAAGCTGTTTAAAAACGGAAACAAAGCTGCTCATTGAAATTAATGATAATGAAAATAACGTGCTTTCTTGGTATCAAAATCAATTTAAAAATAATAAATTACACCGTTTAACACAAAATATACTATATACACTTTAAATAAAAATATAATCTAAAAAACTACTTTACATTTGAATGACCGCTTTTAAAGATACAAAAAAAATATCCGCTGGGTCAATCAAAGCTCCAGAATTGTTTTGTTCAAACACAATTCATATTGTACTGTAAATTCAATCAGCACTGATTGAATTCTGTGAAAATACTGGCTCCCATAAAGGGAATGTGGAAATTCCACCACTGGCTAAGGGCCTTCAACAGAAATGAACAGCATTCCATGGCTGCTGTTAAAAGACACTCTGACTTTTACTTGAAGGCTAACCTTACTCTTTTTAAGTACTAATGTCAAGATTCTTTATGCCTATTGAGAGTAAAGGGACATTTAAAATACTCTCATTATAAACCTCAATATTTCCCAAAGGTCATTTGGCTGAATCATCGAGATATTCCGTTCTTCTCATGTAATTATTGCATTTTAATGAACCCTTTTTAAATGAAATAGGAACTATATACACGTATTACTGTGACCAACTAATTACGACAAAATCCCCTACGATGAAACCACCTGCAATTCGGACACTCACATAATCATATCTCAGAAGCTAAGGATGTTATAACCCTAGTAGTGCATGGGTGTGTGACCACCACGCATAAAAGGTTGTTATATGCTGCAGGGCTACGTGGTAGTGCAGCAAATCCAAGTGTTATACTACACTTATATGTCCTATTATATATATGCTTCCCGCCTTGACCTATTTAATTCTGTGAAAATACTGGCTCCCAATCGTGCATGTAACATTACATGTGACCATTTAACTATACTTGATATGTGTTATATTTTTGATGAACCATTAAAAAAATGAAACTGTTCACATGTACAACCAACACAATATATATTTTTAAATGTGATAACACATTGTCTAAGGCTGCCAAAATATACTCACGAAAATCATACAAATGTCAAAAGGCAATTGATCGTATTTAATTTAAATAGATTATTTTATAAGTATTTGTATACACAGTACCAAGTCTGTTTATACAGATGAATCAATATATAATACTGTGATGTTGATTCCACCTTGTACATAACTTTCCCATGTGGAAAGGCGGTACGTATTTGCGGGGATGTTTTAATGCATTTTATATGCCTCTGTCTACAGCCCTTTTTAAAACACATTTTATATCTTATGAATAAATCAACAGCATTTATGGCCACCACTGCCAGAATTCATAGCCGCAGACGGCAACATCCAAGCAAAGAAGACAATTTAGATTTACGACAGCCTTCCCTTTCCACCACTGGAAGTTGTAATTTCTAATTTCTAACATCGCAAACAAAACATTTTTCCTTGAAATAATACCTGGTCAAGTGCCAGAACTCCATATACCCGAAGGCTGCATTGACAAACGTTGGGTTTTTATTCACGTGTGGGCTTTGCCAACTCAGAAATCTCTAAACATTTATCCTACTCACCTGCAATTTACAAATTGCAGTAATTTAAATCATCCAGTACGACTAAAACAACACAAGTAAGATGTCTGACAAGTAAAACGTGAAGTTAAACGCCTGCAATTTAGGTAACAAGAGCCACCGTCAATTACTACGTATACAAACCCCTAAAGAATATAAGATGCATCATGGAATAGTGTGGGTAGATGCAGAAATATAAACAACGGATTGTGATCGCAAGCAAACCCACAAGGATTTGCAGTGCAAACTTGTAAAAGTGCAATTTGATGTTTATTTTTTTTATAACTGTTAACAAAATTTGTCAGAATTTAGCAACATCTATTGTTATATGTGACACACACGTACAGTATGTATATGTGTGTCCAACCGTTGTGAAACATAACTTGCCATTGATGATTTGAGAAACATAGCCAATTATGGTATTCAGACGACACTAATATGAAAATGGGATCATGGAAATTTGGGTTTATTTTCTACGCAAATTGTACAATGCCCTGAAGCAGATTATAATGCAGTATTACAAATGCTGCCAGTTATGGAATTCAGCATTAAATATAATTCATGTCGTGTTTAACTGCTTTCCTAATGCCCCCATATGTCTATTAACATATGTTAAGTTACTGGAAAAGAAATGTTAAAACTATATAGTTTATACATCATAGAGTAAATGCTACACTATTACCACTTGTGAATACGCTTGAAATTTAACGTTCAATAAAATGACAATGTAAGAATATGACGTAAAACTAAAATCTGACAGCAAATGAAATCACTGGGGATATTTTTGTTACAAACGCACGTTGTATCACCTCCGATTCAGTGGCCGTCTGGGCCTGCAAACAATGATGTCTTCTCCAACCTCTGCCTGATGACAGAGCTATGTGACTTCCTGCCAAATGTTAAGCCAACTGTCAGAACTCATAAATCCTACAAGGAGAAGAACAGATTGAACACCACGGCAGTAGCAAGATGAATGGATCGATGAAAATTATCTGCACAGTATCCCAAGAATGTTCCCCTGTACAGCACTTGATAAAGTTATCATAACACCGTTAACATTGGCCGTACACATTTCTTGTAAAGCTCATCTTTGCAAACAAAGTGTAGTTCCTTTAACATCCATATACTGCAAAGTCACGATGGATATGTAATAACAAAGAAAAAGATTTACAGTGATAGAAGATAGTTTACAACCAAGTATTATCGTTATACCTGTATTAATAAATAGTAAATGACAGTATTTTGTCAATCCACTGCTAGATGCAAGCGTTCCAACACCATGCTTTACTATATGGGTTGGTTAAATGGGGAGCGCAGCAGTAGTCAGATATCACTCGCCACTGATGTTAGTCGTGTACAGGAATGAAACTCAGGTGACCTGAGTTCACAAGGCAGTGCACTACTAACACCTGCACCTCCTACCTTTGTTTTCGTTTCAGTCTAGAAAGAAAAACGTTAGCAATTATCCTTTCAGTCCAATGTGGCTTTGTACGTCACGAAAATGAATTTTCCATACAATACCATGTAAATTATTACCTTTAACATTTCATCAACTGTGAAAATCTGCAATGACTGTTTTACATTAGATTTGTTTTCTTTCGCTAAAGCCTTAAACTGCATTGGTCTCCACAGCTGAGTGACAACACAATCAATGATTGTTAAGCAGTCAGTCATAGGTTTAGAAGGAAGGTGGTCAGCAGATGTGTGCTGCATTCTGCCAAAACTTCTACTCCCAATTATCGGATGCTAAAGATTCACTCCAAGATAAAAAAAAAACAGCAGGCACATGGAAGTGGTGAAGAGAGGGTCAGGTCATTCACCAGTAATATTACTACTATGACAGAAGCAAACAAGCTTGCCCATTGATGTCGTGTCTCTGAACTTGAACATGAGGTTCCCATCTGGACTGAGGATTTTTTTTTTATGTCAGAACAGAATGTTTGAAGTAGTGCTCTTGTCGTTTCGGCCACAGAGAAAAAAAAAGGTTTGCATGATTCATTTACGATTACTAATTATTGAATGTATATAGCGCTGCAATTTCACTACAGCATTGTTACATTTATAGAATAGTGGTCAGTCGTTTATCTCCCGTTAAGAAGTAGTTTAACATGTCCGATTATAACGCACGTAATTACGTGTGTTACTGCCCAGTAAACACGCAACATTGCGCCAATGTTGGCATGTTGGAGCAACGGTGGTCCAACGACTCATGTATACTTGGTGAATGGTTTTACAACGCATACATAATTACACGCATTGCAAAGCTTGCAATGTATTTCAAAGATACAGTTGCATGATTTGTACACATGCAGTGATCGGTAACCATGTGACTGTTATTGGAAGCTTACCCTTGCACTCTCACGAACAGGCACACTACTGCTGAGAGGAATACACATCCCATGATCCAACTCTAACTACTACTTCTTAAACAGCCAAACAATTAACAAGGACCCATGCTGTTGACTTTTAAGACATGAGGCACTCTAGTTTGTAAAGTGATCCGGCGAATAGGAAATAGTCTAAACCACCGGAAAAGCATCAGCAAGGTCACATAGCCGACAGTGTGCGGATCGCAAAGCACCAATCACGCTCCCCTTATAACCACAGCACACGCTGATGCAAGCTGATGGTCGCTAAGATAAACCTACAATTTAAACTAACAGCCAGCTCACATTCTGTACCGTAATTGCACAGGAGTTGTTTTCTTCTTTACTTATTACCATCTAATCTTTTGAAGTATTGTATTACTTTAACTGATGCACAGTATGCCATTTAAAATATAGGCCTGTTCCTGATGGGGTCATTGGTCATAAGCACAGTCAACAAAAATTGTCATCTTGAAAACGTTAATAAAATAAAATGAAATATCCTTATTAGTGTCCATCAAAAACATGTTTGCTTTGGAATCTGTTTCACACTCAAAATATAAAATATTTTTTAAACACTTTGTGTGCACATATTTCTCATGGTCCTGCTGATGTGTAACAAAGTGACTTTTACAGCCTCCTATAGAACTGCATTCCACCCTTCTCATGAGCATAAAGAGCAGTCGGTTGACATGTTTATTACCCTAGCAGAGACATGCCAAATTCTGTGGCATCTCAATGGCCCTGGCCACTGCTGAACATTTAGGTGACGGTGTGTAGTCATGCACACCCGTGTGATTAGAGTATCAAAGCTACTACAGCCTGGCCTCAAATGTCAGAATTGCTGTGCTGGCATGCTGAGGCACCGTGCGAATGATGTAAATCACTTACTGCTCCGATGGCAGTAGCAAGTGAAATACTTCCTCACGTGTCAGTGGAAAAAATTTGGTCTATTTGATCCATCGGAAATGAATACAAAATTTAGTTAAAAAAAATAACACAGCCAATCACTGCAGCTAATAAGAATACTGTACTTGGTAATAATTTGAATCATTATCAGCCATGATCAATCCACTGCTGGATGAAGCCCCCCCCCACAAGCTGCCACCATGTAATCGGTATGACATAAATCATATGGCGATTGAAGAGGGAAACAACTATTGGAGAGAGACACAACTGGAAAACACACGTGATAACATATACTCAGGGTAGCTGTTGAAGGTGGACCAGGATCAAAATATTGTAATTAAATAATAAGACGGATGAGAGCAGGTCAGAGTGCTTTTCAAAAACTGAACTTAACAAAGAAAAGCAGAGTATCAATGTCCCTCAAGCAAGAAGACAGTGTTTAGAAGAGAGTGTTTAGAAGAAGAGAGTGTTTAGCCAGGGCGCGTTATCTGCCATGACTTGGATCAGACACACAGACGTTAACAAAGAAAAGGGAACACTGAAAAGTGGTGTGGAAACCATGGGGAGGTGCATGCTCGTATCTCTACTACGAGACATAAAGAGGACCTGAGAATACAATACGCAAGTTGACTGAATCAAAATACGTGGGCTTGGGCAGGACATGACACTGTGAGGGATGACAGCCGGTAGACGAGACTAACGGCAATTTGGCATCCAACGGAGAGAACACACCCAAGAATACATACATCGCAGAGACAGTTATCAAGTCATGTAGATGGATTATGTATGACCGGGAGAGATGACAGGAGCTTGGGGAATTCTTCATCTAGCAGCGGATAGATCACGGTTTATGATAATGATGATTTGGCCAGTGTGTCTTGGTGGAGCCAAATATTGTGAGAGGGCCTACCACATAAGATGTCTTACCGACAATGGTTGGTGATGTGTTGTCCCGTAGTTGAAAAACTATAACTGAGCAAATGCACCCAAAGAGTTAAACAGCGCTGTAAAGGCCATAAGGGATTGAATTACACAATAAACTACTGTCATGTGAAAAATGCTAAATGTTGTCCTGAGATGCTCAGATGCTCGAGTATCATCTATGAAAGGTTTCTGAGACACATGCCGTCTTGCTTAGGAAAAACTGACCTGATAAATGTGTTTGGTTAATCAAATGAATGTACTGTGTTTTGAACACTGCATAAAAAAGCAGTAAAGATTGATCTGTGAGAGTCAAACCAAATTCGCATCAAAAACAATTACTTAAAATCACTTACCTTTTTTCTTAAATTGTCGAGCATTTACACGGCAGGCTATAATCGAACCTTTAAGCAACTCCATCATGCAACTGCAGATTTTAACGTTAAATGTAGTTAAATTAAACTTAACTGCAGTGTGTGACATGTTACAGCATTAACTATGGTGTATTAAGACAGCGCTCGGGATTTCAAATGGAATGGCTTCAGCAATGCGGTGATAGCGATCAGGTGTTATGCTGACTGAAAATGAAACGGTTTAGCCTATTGAAACAACCCTTTTTGATGCCATTTGATTACACATGCTCTCAAATTAGATCTGGTTTTGAATGTTCATGCTGCTAATAACCCATATGTTGCGTAAGGGATTTGGAGTATGGCAGCTAGAGAAAGAACCTGGGGTTGAATGTGGTGGTTAACATTTATACTCGAGATAATGTGAGAGATTAAATTAACACTATAACTACAGTTGCAGCTGATAAATACGAAACATTTCAGAAATGTAATGTACCTTTAAAGTATACAAGTCAAGTGATTAGTTAAAATGAAACGTATTGGTTGGTCATTTTGCGAGCTAATTGAGAGCTACATTAGTACTGTGCTAGTAAATTAGATTAACTTAATCATGTCTTAGGGACAATGTTTTATTTAAATTTTAGTTGGCAGTGATTTCGAAATTTGTAGTTGGGATTTGTTGGATCTACGAGTACGAGAGAATGGATGGCAAGTTATGATCATGGCGACGGCATTAGCCACAATGACCTCTTGACCTCCTGAACCTCTCACCACTACATTGGCACACACCAGCGTACGGTTATGATGCCGCCAACGCAAGACAAGTGCGTTGGAATCTCCTGTTAGAAAGTTGTTTACATCCTAACGTAACAAAAGAGCATCATTTAAATATAGCTGACGCAGGACCACTATCTTAAAATTCCCTGTGGTGCTTTGCCCCCATCTTAGGGACAATAATTTAAGTCAGTTGTGGGCGATTTACAAATTCGTCGTCGAGACTTGATGAATGCAGGAGAACGAAATAATCGATGGCAAGGTGTGGTGGTGTCGACGGCATTGGCCACGATGACCTCCTGACCTCCTAGACCCTTCAGCACAACATTGTTACTCACTTGAGGCCAGCACACGGGCACGGCGGCTCAGCAGCAGGCCGAAGCGATTCTGGGCCGTGCAATCGTACTCGCCCTCGTCCGACCCCTCGCGGCCACCGGCGCTCCGGCGGAACGAGGGGATGTACAGCGAGCCGTTGGGAAGGAGGGCGTGCGTGGCGGGGGTAGCAGATGCGGCGGGGGGCGCCGCCGTGGGACCGCTGCTCGCATCGCCGTCCATGGCCAGGTCGAGAGCCACGCCATCTCGCCGCCAGCTCACGGCGATGGGCCGCACGCCCTCAGCACGGCAGCTCAGCGCCAGCGGCTGCCCCCGCACGCCCACTGTGTCCTGGGGCTCCTCGAGGAAGGCGAGTTCGCTTGGCGCGCAGGGCCCTGCGGTGGTGGTGGTGGTGGTGCACGTCACACATTCAACAACAACCGATGCAGGAGTCATTCAAGAGTCAGATTTCCACGTGCATTTTTTGTAGTGGCATAAAACAATGGTTACATTATAGAGGTGCAACAAGTTGCTGCCACCCTCCCCCACCACCAATTCAAGGTTGTGATAACATTCAAGAGCCGATTTTTTTTAGCACTGTAATCAATGCAGCGGCCTCAGGTGGCTGAATGAGTGAGCCCAATTACCTAACACATATAATACACACGTTGAATCTTCCACACGCGGTTAGATGCAGGTGCCATGAGTTAAAAAACTAATATTAACTGATTAATGCATGCATCGTTACACTTTTATTAAACTACGTGACTCTTCTCGTCGGTGACATTCGTTGCTTGTGAAAGTGTTGCATTAGAATAACTTTCAGCAGTGCAGATCAAAGGCTCTGACCGTTTGGTAAATATAAACACTGGCGTGGCGCTGCAGAAGTTTATTGAACCTCATGCCTGCACGCTTTTGCAAGCCACGTGATGGACTAATAGCTTTCCATGACACAGTGATCATAGAGACCTCTTTAGGGGTAAGGAACAGAGGTGGCTCAGAGTGAACTATGCAACTTTTTTTTTGTTTATGGCCACAGCTTCTCCCAGGGCAGGCCTCCTTGCGCAAGGACAAAGAGCAGGAAATGAGGCCCTGTGAGCTGGGTGGATAAGCTGCACGTTATTGTGTGCTGGAGGTGTGCAGCGGACTGTGGCTCGATTTGTCGACACGAGCCATCGGTGGTTTGGGAGACAGCCGACTGTGAATGGGCTTGCTGTAACTACTTCCTGCTGTAAAAACAGTCTGGCCGCTCCCTTGTGGAAGCTACTAGCCGCATCTGGGCGATAAAACCCTTAAAGCGATCAGAGAAGGAAGCAGTGGGGAGGAAGGTGGGGCCACATGTAAGCCTACATTGATGCTAAACACGTGCTAAACAACACTGCCCACAGGAAACACTCCTCTGCCCTCAAACTGGAAATGCGTGATGTAAAATGTAATACCCCCACCATCATTATGGAACTGGAAAAGAGTGTCGATGCGCATTTCATGGCGAGGAATGCAATGTTAAGTGTATTGAGAAATGCCATTAAATAAGTCTTTCTGAAATATATGTTAGTGCAATTCAGTGAACTAGTAACATTGTGTACATATCTGGAACTATGTTTGAATCAAAAGAAGTTTTTTTTAAAATAATGCTTAACTGTGGTTTGTCCTTAAACTGTAAAAAAATATTTAGAAGCTATCCTAAGACCAATGCAACAAATCGTGCCATTAAATGCATGCAGACAAGAGCTCATTTCAACGAGGAACTGCGACCGCTATAGTCTCTACGAACTCAAGTGTATTAAATAAAAGCAGTCTCAGGCTCGCCCAATCAGATTCTGTTCAGAGTTACAACATACTTCATTTGTGGTTACAAGCATGAAAACACAAACACGCATCTTGTAAAACAGCCAATAAAATGTACGCTTGCCCCATCAGGAAGAGCGTCAAGCACGAGGCGGTGTGTGGCATCTCACGGCCAGGCTGCTCGGCCACCAGGGACCCACCCACTGAAGGGTCTGCTGTCACAACAGCCTCATGACAGACAGCATGCAGTATGTATGCATGCATGTTGAACTCATTTTTCACTGTACGTAGCCAACTGTGCAAATCGGAGGTGCGGGGGAAGGACAACAAACTAAACACAAAAACGCAGTTCTAAAGAAATTCTTTTCAATCGAGAACGAGTTTTCAATCTAGAAATTAGGTTTAAATCAGTACTCAGTCTTGGCTTGTGATTCATCACGTATTATTCTGATATGGATTAATCCATTCCATTTGCATGTGATATTCTATCAACTCAATTGGAACTTTCGATTTAAAGTTTTCGTGACTGCAAGGATTCATCTTCTTTGGTTCTTTCGGTAAAGTCACGTAGAATGAGAATAAAATAATAAATTGATAAAATAAAATAACACAATAATATTCTCACGACGTTTCGGCCACAACACAAGCGGCCTTCATCAGGTGAAGGGACGAGACTGTCTGGTACGACAGCGCTGGAGTGAAACAAGCCACGTTCAGATCACGACCTTTAAGCTGTGTCAGAAGAAACAAAGCGCCTTGACAAAGGAATTAGCATATAATTTAGCATTGAAATGGCCGAGTGATTAGCTTGTGACTGGTCACAGAAATGGCTATGTTAAAGTTAAAGCATACACATCCGCAGAGGCACCCCTTGACAAAGGAATTAGCATAGAATTGTTTTTTTATATTTCACATTTCCAAATTTGCTTGGCAAAATTAGGAAAATTAGCTGCAATTCCATTATAAACGCATTGTCTAACCAACAACTTCATGTCAGTATACGGACAGGTAAGCATTAGTTCAGGTTATCACGTAAATATATCAACTGCATACGGGAAACCAGACTTTCCACACGGTCACCAAAAGGCTTGTTTAGTTATTCACCAAAGTGATTTTCAACTAAAAACACACCGACTACTATTGCTTAGTTCATTTACTACTACAGTAGACTAACAACAGCTGGTAACCAATTTATGAAAAGTATTTCTATAATCAAACGGGCATTGGGATCTGCTCACCTCCGTTGGAGATTGTGACAGAAATTATGCTCACATTCTAGCCATAGGACAATCACAGTTGACTTCCCACGAAGCAGGACTTCCTTTATTGACCCAAGAGGCCGAGATGAATGATGGATTGAGCTGACCCTCGACCACGATTTAAATTCAGACCTTCGGATTGTGAGTTTAGAGTTCTGCCACAGCACCACATTATTGCCATCTGCCTAATCTGGTTTGTATCTTGTATTTTCCCGAATTTTAGTTAATATTTTCCCATTAAATATTTGGCTGATATGCCCTGTAATTTAAAATGTACCTCTGGAATTTTAATAGTTTAGTACTTATTCAAAGGCTTTTCGAGATGCAGTATCTGCATTTGTATTTACTTCAGTAATCTAGGTCTCCTTTGAAAAGAATGTGTGATCTCAATGGGCTCTCACATTAATATTTTACTATCATACTCCAATTTGCAATGCAATCTTACATTTACCCCTGCGCGTGCAACATGACTGACAAGAGTGCAATGTTCTTTCAACATTCTATTCAGGTGTCCCTTAACCAAAAAAATGGAACTTCAAGTCATAAAGGGCTCTCAATCAAGATTCTGGCTCACCTATGGAAAAGCAAAACCACCACGCGCAGCGCAGCCTCGTCCATTCAGCTTTTAATTAAGCCCACATCGTCCTTTCGTTGCGGCCAGTGGGATATTATGTTTAAAATCTGCCCATAAACAGTAATGAAAAACACGGCAATAAACCTAACGCTACCAATCAATACGTGGTCACTTCCAACGGCGTTGCCGCGGACCGGGCTCCATGTGCAGCAGAACGCAATAAAGAGGAGGAGGAGGAGGCGCTATGAGGAGGAGGGGGTGGGTGGAGGCGTCGCGTGAGCGGCCGTGCTGCTAAAGCCATGTATCACTCTCCCGGTCAAAACCCACGCTTTGTCCTGCCCGAGCAGGGAATCGCCACAAATGCCTTTTCACCGCCCGAGACCGGAGCGGACGAGCAACAAAGACGTGGCGAGTCGCGCGCGGCACGAGCGGAAGAAAAAAAAGCAAAAACCGCAAAGTCGGTTTTCGCGGAGAAATAGCGCTGCCAATTAAACCCCTTGCGCGTTTGCGTTAATGTGCGCTAAAGCTGGTTTTGATGGTAGGGTGGTTTTTTTTGTTATGTGGCGGTACTGTAGTGTTTTGTGTTAAGACCCTGAAAGGATCCTGACAAAACGCCCCCCCCCCAACCTCCCTGTAAGCGTGATCTTGGCAAGCAGTGGCGGTCGTGACGGGAATGGCCTTGCACAGTGAACACGTGCTCTGCTCAACTTCTTCCACGGTTTTTTTTTAACCCAACTCCGTGCGTGCCTCACTTTGCTCTTTAACGCATCTACTCTTCAGCTCCTCTCACGTTAGGGATACGAGTGTTTAAAACGCGAATTTGTATCCTGAATTGCACACGTGAACACATGCTCTACTATTATTAAACCAAGACAGCTTTAACCTGATAACTCCTAATTCAGCAGATGACTTTGGTTTCGTTTACAGATGCCCCTTCGACTACTCTGAACTTTTCTGGAAAACAGCAGCAAAGGCTGGCAACAGTACAACTACAGGACAGTCCACTTTGAGGTGCACCCGCGTGAGCAGTAGGTAAATACAGCTGGCAATCTTTGCGTGGAGCAGCTGTTAGCTATAACAACAGGACAATCGCCATCCAGACTGTTGCCACCGGGCTTGAATCATCAACACTAACTTATCCCACAGCTCGCTTCCAAAAATGATTGTTCCCCCATACGCTACAATATCACGGTTTCACAGCACCACGAAACACGGCGAGCTCAGTTTGACCACCGGTCACGGGTAACATGAGTGGGTGCCACGTGGTATCTGAACTGGTCCTTGGGCATCCAGCCCGCACTGACCAGTGTGGTGAAGTATGGTCAAACAAATCCCCAGCCGCGGATTTGACAAAAAAATTGGCAATTATGTTAAGTTTTAAAACCCTTAAAGCATGCTTTAAGAACCACCCAACAGACTAGCATGTGCCAGTTACATATTCTACACAGTTTATTGCACAAACGTGTTACTATTTCACTGTCAAAAGCTTTTTATTTGTTAACAATGTTAAGTTCTAATTGTTTCTAATGCTTCACAATGAACTCTCAGTTGTGTGATTGCCAACGTCACTCTGTGCGCTGTTTAGCTGTACCTGCTTTGATATTTCCTTTAGTAACCCGGGTCCCCCTCACTGCCGTCTCAATTGGTTATAAAGTTTCTGTATTCTATCTACGCTGACCAGATTCCATACACGAAATCCTCCCGTCCCCACACTCTTATCGAACGCATGTACAAACGATCTCTCGTTTAGATGAAAAGCCGCGGGAACAAACCTCCTCGTCGTCTAGGAGCATCACCGCAGGTGCACGCTACCACGTGTAATCCATAGAGATATACGAAAACATGACGGGGCCATCAAGCGCCGATGCTGCTATTCCGCACAACGCACCCTTTTTTTTGGCTGAGTACACCTAGGGTGAGTACCTTGCACGATCGAGGCGAAAATTGCCACCGGTGGGCTTACGTGGGGCCATCAAGCTCCCAGTCGACTGGATCCCCCATCCAAGATCCCAGCTTAGAAATCGTGTTGAGATCCCAAAACCAAAACGCCATGGAATTTGTCCCGCTTGAACCACCGATTCGCAAAAGAATATCCGTGAACCGCAATTTGGCAGTCACGCCAAAGCACGCAGGGTTTGAAGCAAGTGGCACTACACGTAGCGGTCTACTAAAACAAGAGTTGTGAATCGTGCGCCACGTGCTTCCTCGAGACGTGTGTTTACCTTACTGCGTATGGCGCGACTGTGACACATTTCCGATACACGCAATTTGGTGAGAAAATACATCGATGATGACGACGATGAGCGCGCGCATCATCATCATCACCATCACTCTTGAGCTACAAAGTTCAGCGATCAGGCTGGGGGCACGGGTAAACTCTTGCAGAGAGGAATCGAAGGAAGGTAATAGTAGTGGTAGTAGTAATAGTAGTGGGGGGGGGAGGAGGATTCCACGGCTTCACAACTTTTCGCTGCCCATTGCACAGCGCGAGTGGGGTTGCTCTTCTCGCAGGCACTCGAGAGTGCTCGCTTGTCGAGAGAGCGCGCGCGCGGAGTGGGATTCCACTCTCCTCTTTCTCTCTCTCTCTCATTCTCTCATCTCTCTCTCTCAATCTCTCTCAATCTCTCCCCTCTCTCTCTCTCAATCTCTCCTATCGCTCGCCACCGTTCACTCACCGGCCAGAAGCGTGAGCAGCATCGCCGTCACCGGCGCCCAGAGGCTGAGGTAGTTGTAGGAGACGGCCATGAGGAAGCGAAGCGAAAATAATAAGCAAAAAAAAACCGCCCCCCCCACACTACACCACACACTTTAGACCAACAACAACAAAAAGACGCCGCAACTACGGGCAGCAGCAGCGGCAGCAGCGGCAGGAGCTGCGGGTCGGCGAAAGCGACGGCCGTCCGGGTCGCCCGGGCAAAGCAGTCGCAGGGGTTGTCGGTCCCTCTCCGCCCCCCACGAGAGGAGCCCGCGGGAGTCACCACCACCACTACCACCACTACTACCACCGTCGCCACCAGCAGCAGCAGCGGCAGCAGCAGCAGCGGCGCCGAGAGCCGGGCCCGGCCCGAGGGGTCAGACGCCCTCGCGCCATCTTTGCGCATCCCCCCGAACGGCGCGCGCCGCCGCTTCTGTCCCGCGGTGCGCGCGCGCCGTCATCGCGGCAGCTCCTCAGACGCCGGTGGGGAGGAGGAGGAGGGTGGTGGTGGTGGTGGGGGGAAGGAGTTCGTGCCGGCGGTTGCCGGTGGCTGTGAGCAGTCGGTGGTGGTGGTGCTGCTGCTAGTGATAACGATGGCAGTAGTAGTGGTGGTGGTGCTTGGACGGGGGAGACACGCGATGCGACCCCGCGGAATCGCCGCCGCCGCCGCCGCCGCCCTCGACGCGCGCACAACGCCGCCCGGCTAAAAGTGCGAGCGCCGCGTGAAAGTGAGAGCGCGCCTCGTGTGCGCAGGCGAGCGCCGAGGCGCAAGCCGTGTCTTTTCACCCTCCCCAAACACTGCCCCCCCCCCGCCTCTCCTCCTCCTCCTCCCAACACACAGAACCCCTTCGCTGCCTCCCCCACCCCCTCTACACACCCCCCACGTGCGAGCGAGCGCCGTCTTCCAACCCCAACACTGCCCCACCACCAACCCCCCTCGCTCTCCTTGCCCCCAACACTCACGCACTCAACACACACCGCCACTAACCCCCCCCCCTGCTCCTCCCCGTGCGTGCGAGCGAGCGGCCCGTCTTTTCAGCCCCCCCCCCCAAATCCCTTGTCCCCCCGGTGCTCACGCAACGCAACGCCCCACTCACACCCCCCCACCACCACCCCCCCACCACCCCCCCTACCTACCCCGGGGCGTGCGTGCTTGCGTGCGCGAGCAATGCCTTTGCACTCTCGGGGTTGACCCCGCCCGCCCGCCCGCCCTCCTCCTCCTCCTCCGCCTCCTCCTCCTCCTCCCCGCCGCCGCCGCCACGCACACGCGCACACAACACCACCCCCACCAACCACGACTGCTTTGCCCCGTGCGTGCGTGCCAGAGCGGCGGTGTCTTTTCACTCTTCGCGCTCCTAACCCCCCCCCACACACACAGCGACCGACCGACCACCACCCCAGCAGCGCCTTCTCACCCTCCCCCACTACCGCCGCTACAGCCGCCCCCCCCCCCTCCCAAGGCACACGCATCCAAACACCCCTCCCCACACACACACAATACAAAACCACCGCCGCTATAGTACCCCCCCCCCCCCCCACGGGTGCGTGAGCAGTGTCACCCCGGCACAACACTCCCCCCACCACGACCCCATCTCCCCACTCCGTGTGTGCGCGCGTGTGTGCGTGTGTGTGTGTGCGTGTGTGTGTGTGCGTGCGTGTGTGTGCGTGTGTGTGTGTGCGTGCGTGTGTGTGTGTGCGTGCGTGTTCGTGTGTGTGTGTGCGTGTGTGTGTGTGTGAGTGCGTGTTCGTGTGTGTGTGTGTGCGCGTGTGTGTGTGCGCGTGTGTGTGTGAGTGCGTGTTCGTGTGTGTGTGTGTGTGTGCGTGTTCGTGCGTGTGTGTGTGTGTGCGCGCCGCGCCTCCTCGCTGAGTGCTTTTTTTTCGCAGCAGCAGCAGCACGTGGTGACGTGGTGACCGCGGCGTAACGCCGAGTGGGAGCGACCTCGGGGGGGGGGGAGGGTGAAGCAGCTGCGCCTCTCTCTGCCTCTGCTCCTGCCGCCGCCGTCTCGGCGTTGTGGGAGATTCGTGACGAGGTCCCGCCGCTCTCATCATCATCATCATCCTCCTCCTCCTCGTCGTCCTCCTAATCCTGCTTGCTCGTCGTCTTCTGGGTCCCGCAAGTGACGCTGGCCCATTGAACGTGTTTTTTTAAAAAAACACACACACACAAACAACCTGTGTGTGACCCTGCGTTAATTCTCAGTGGTGAATTGGTGCACGAGCGCAAATAACAACCACTCAACACGTTTGTCAATAACACTGCCCGAAAGAGGTGAACGGCGTGTATAAAAACGACCTTTTGTGGGAAATGGACCTTCCTTCTAGGAGCAGAATCATTGCCCGAAACGTCGCCTATTGACGAACGCGTTGAGTTACTGTTTTTTTTGTTATTTTTGTACAGGGGTGTGACCAATCGTCGCCTGTCTGCCTCCTCCCGGCTGCTTGATGGATAGTGGCACACGATTCCGAGCCGCGTTTCAGTTTCAAAATCGATGTTTTTATCCTGCCGTTTGCCCATTGTCAAGATTTCACTTCGCGTCTGCACAGTTTTGTTCGCTCTGTTAGCCTGAATGTAACATCGACGCAACATTTGTTCATGTAATTTGCATGAATGTGAACATATTTATGCTTGTTCAACAAGGAGGTTCTCAGCGTGTTTCGTGTGGTTAAATGCTGACATTAAGCGACACATTGGTCCACTTACATTTAGCAGGTGATGTGTGTACTGTATGTTGAACATCTTTCGCACCGTACGTAACGTGGTGATGTAAACACGCGTTAATTGGCCGATAACACCTTCATATATCGAGGACCGCAGAGCTTGGAGGGGAATTTGGCACTGGGTCACCGCCTGACTGCCTTTCCTGCTCGTCTGTGGTTCTTCCTCGCACCTCTGAGTCGGTACAATAACGCTCTTCACGAGCGAGGGAATACTGACATAGCAAACATGCTAAAATTAATGTTTTGATTTTCGTTACGAATGGTGAAGCAATTCAGTTTGGTGCAACTGATCTGACAGTTGTTTATAATTATGCTAAGCAACATAAAATAAACATCTGCAGCCCTTTTGACAATCCACTACGGCTTGAAGCCCTCCCAATCATCATTGGGGTTGTGTGACTATACTTTATCACGCTGGACAGTAAGGGTTGGTGAAGTGGCACCACCCACTGATGTTAGCCGTTGCCTGAAATCAAAGTCAGGTCGCCTAGCATATCACGGTGCACATGCCACTGCACCACCTTCTCTCCATGCTATACTTTGAAAAGTTAGATATTCTCGCGTTTCAGGTATACCTAAATTACAGGTGTGTGTGTGCTGATTTTGCAACTTGTTTTTTGCATGTGGTACACCGAGGGATTAATATATAAGGAGCATTTGTTTCATACTCACCAGTTTGGATGTGCATTGTTTCAGTAAAATTGTTCAACCTGGCGAGATGAAGAGGGTCCAGATGATAAATAACGTGCGATTGTCATTAGGAATGTGACCATCATTGGCGAGGTGAAGAACCGTTTTGGCCTTTCCTAGTCAACCTTGCAGAAATATTATTTTTTAAATGTATCTAGTGTACATTGCAGCGGAGGCATGACTTCTACAGATGGTGTAGAACTTAAAATTATTGTACAGGTAATTGACAATCCCACATACACGTGAACCTATAGTTGGTGATGTGAAAGGCTTTTGGTGCTATCATTGTATGACCCGCCATAGGTTTTCAATTGCCACACTCATTGAAGATAATATCATTACGTTGATGTCATAATGTGGAGTCTTAGATGTCTGTCGGAAATTAAGTGGAAATAGAGCAGAATGCTGCTATATTTCGATGGACTAATGTTTCATCTATAAAGTAATTCAAAACATACGTTTGTGTACCAAGCAAAACGCTCGTGAATTATGTATGTACTGTACCATTTAATACAAGGTAAAGCAGCGTTACGTGGTTAGCGTGATCCACTATGAATCTCCTCACTTAGTTTGATTCCTGAAAAATGATATCAGAATCAGTTTCTGACCTCCCCAAATCCCCCATGAGCAGACATTGCATTGGGAGGCATTCATCCATTGGTGAATAAAAAATGGTTAGAATTGATTTGATTTACATAATTTCATATAAATACAATAATTTACAAAGCTTGAATAAACTTGCATTGTGAACATGGTATTAGATGGTTGCATGAACATGTGTATTTGTAGATTTATATTTTTGACTAAATGTTTCCACTGTAAAAGTGTAATGTGTCCAATTTCTTTAGAATATCACGTTATCTAAGAATGTATTTGCAAATGAGGTCAACCCTATTGAGAACTGACGTATTTAACATAATACCTGTAGTGGGATTACAAATGTCACACTGACATAGTGCTTTTCACTATTGACCTCCAAAAATGCAGTACTGCAATTTGGAACGAGTAAATTTTTCTTATTTGAATTCTAAGTATTGTTTTCTTACAAGAAATATAAAACATGTTTCAATTGTTCTTTTGGCACATACCAAAAGCACATTTTAAAATGTGGTCTCCACCTAGAAATCAAATAAATATTTTGTCTGCCACCCCTGCTATGAATGCAAATTGCTCAAAACAGTAGCCAGCTACACATGTTTATTTTATACGTCAGGGCTAATGATGATGTTGGTCAGATGTATTGGGTGAGTAATAATATTCTGTCCCTCTTGTAAAACGTGTTTGAATTGTTTTTCTTTTCTGTTTAAGTAAGACACAAAAGTTATTCCATTGCTGTACAATGTCATGTGATACTACGCTGGTGTAATGCAGAGATGGCGTTATTATTGGCATAAAGATGTCGACTGGAACAATCAGCAGAACCCATGCCATTCATGGCACCACTCCTATCACAATTACTAAACCTTTTAGCTGTTGCACCATGAACACGCGACCTTCAAGGTCTGCTTTTACAATCTCCCATCAACTAGCTTGAGGTCTCCCCTCTTTATCGCTGACCTCTGAATGTCCACTCCAATGCCAGCCGAAATAACCTACCTTCCTCCATCCTGCACGGTTACCTAGCCATTGCGATCTTTCTTATTGTGTGGACAGTACCTGCTTGCTAAATTCTATTCAGTATTTCAAAGTTAGTTACCCTTTGGTGCTATGAAATTTATAGTATTCCTCACACGCATCAATATTGAAAGCCTCTGAGGTTTATTTTATAGTCACTTTGTTAAGCCACGATCAATTAAGAGTAAAACAAAATCCTATTTTCAAGAGAGACCCTTAGAAATTGCGGGGTACATGCCAGAGTAAAATATTATATCTCTGCAAGTTCCAATTAAGAATGATATGGGAACTGGGGACATACGCTGTTTTTTTTATTTAGTTTAATGAATAATTGAAGTCATATTTATTGTATTTCATATCTAAAGTTTACGACGATATTACACATTAATGCATGCAGGTGTATAGCTAAGGGTTAATGGTATTTAGCACCAGTGGTCTAATGATTGTGAATTAAGCACAATGCATGTATTTTTTTATGTGTAAAATAATTAGAAAGTTTTATATACTGACTGCACGCAACGATACTGTGCAAGCTTCATTTTATGCTGACAATAACACCCGGTTGAGGCTAAGGTTGCTTGCATTAAATGTAACTCGTAAGCCAATACGAACACAACCCAATACGAAGTATTAACCTAATTATTGAATACAGACCATTGTGCATTGTTGTGGAGCAGCACGAAAAACAATGTAGCGAGGGGTGGCGTCACAGTGAACAACACCACAACGTGCGCTATCGCTCTCACAGATACTTCACTGCAGTGTTGGCAGGGTGGCACAGTTATTACACTTGTGCCTCACAGCACGAAGCCCCTGGGTTTGATTCCTGGCTCGGGCACCTTTCTGTGTGGAGTTTGTAAGTTTTCCGGCGCTGTTTTGCATGGGTTTCCTCCAGGTTCTCCGATTTCTTCCAAAATTAAAAAAAAAATAATCAGTCTAACTGGTATTGGCCAAACATCCCAATGCTGAAAAAGTACCAAATTACTCAATCTGGACACATAGCAACATCGCCCCAACTGCGAAAAACCTGGCAGGACCCAACTGAAAACGTCTCAGGCTTTCCTGGAATAACAAGCATAATATGATATAAATACACCTAGAGGTCTGTTTATAAATATCTCCCATGACACTCTGCAAAACGCATAATGGATTTGTAAACACGGGGGGTGCGTTCTGCAGTGTTATGTTCCAGACCCATTCAGACCCCCTCCCCAGACCCAGTAAGTCTCACTCCTCTCTCACTGATGGACTAATAAAGCTCAAAGAAGGAAATGTAATACTTGTAGTGTACAATGATGTAATACAAAACAATGCTTAAGATCTATTATCATAGATACAGGCTAGTTGTGTTGGTGTATGTTTTTGTGTGCGTTTGGTTCACTTAAATATGGTCAAAAAGCCAAAACACATGTCAGTGGCTCGGGTGGACTCTGGACTACAAATCTTGTTCGGGCAGAATTTTTTAGTAAAGCGAAACGTTTTCTAGATAAAGGAGGGAGACGCAAGGGGCAGCCCTCCGCCCTATTGTTGGAGTAGGGGGAGAGCACGTGGCGTTGTTGACCGAAATTCAACAGGCTCCACGTGCACAGCCAGTCACCCCGCGGCCACGCAAAAGTCACGTGGAGAGAGAGAGAGAGCCGCGGAATCCCACAGCTCCTCAACCCGTGCGTGCAGCTGCGAACCTCATCCCGTGCCGCTTTCCGAATGTTTTTCGTAAGTAGGAAAAAAACAATACCAAGGAGTTGCAAATCCGTGCAGAAAGAACCCGTGCAGAGCGAGGGTCAGGTGTTTTGATTTTTTTTTGCGTTGAACCAGGCCGAACTGTTTAGATAGGGCGCTCTTGCCAATATCATCTCGTAACCCAGCAACATTTGTTTAATAAGCCTGATTGCCGATGGGATCGAGGTCTAGAGTTTGCTTGCTTAAACAAATGCTACGGGAAAATATTGGCCTGGAAAACCAATTAACCGGTGGCTAAAATGTGGAGATATACAGAATGGAGGTCTGAACTAAGTTATGTTTAATTGATTACGGTTTGAGGCTACCATTAAGGTTACAACATAATGTAATTTCGTCCGTCTTGGTAGTCGGTACTAATATACAGAATAGTCTCTGTAAGTGCATGACACACAAACAAAGGCAGCATGAGAGTACCCCTTTAATAACATAGTTGCAGATATACAGTTTACACGCATAAACCTCGTAGTCTGAATCATTGTTTTTAAAACCTCGACTGTTTACAAATTACGCAATATCTAACCGAGCTACACCACCAAATACTGCAGCAATGCGAGCCAACACTGATCAAATCTATTGACTACATTTGTACAAAGTAAGCTTTTGGTCATTATAAGTCTACGGCATCTACAAGACAACGGGATGTATTCATAAATACATTGTTCATACAAAGCTATTAAAAAATATATAAACGCATTACAGAATGGGGAATTTGGTTACATTATTACACTCGTTGATACATTGAAAAGATTCAGTACCTATACTCTTCCCGTAGACAATCTGTCACTCCAGTCACTCTACGGTGTGACACGGTCACAGGCGTGTGCACAGCTCTGCGTTCTGCGGCGATGCTATTCCGTGCGGGGGGCGGTGACACTGCCAAGTGGGTGTGAAGTCTGTTCCCGGTGAAATGCACTGAATACAACAACCCTGATAAGAATCCGACGTGACTTCAGACGTCCACACAACGTTGAAAACTTTAGGGAAAAAAAAACAACGATAGAATACGGTATTTTTTTTCTCTTTTTTGTGTGTTCCATCCCCTCGCCTATTATGTTCGTTCGTTTGTTTGTTTTAAAGACCCATGCTCATTTGCTTTAAAAGTCGTTACAATTTCCATGCTAATTAGGCATATGAACTTAACGTGAGTCACAGACTTTTAATTGATTTCTAACAATGCTTCACAGCATTGTGCAACCTTGACACTTTTCAAGCCTGTACATTCAATGTTGGGAGTTCCCACAATGCAATGACCCGGGCTTGGAGTTCACAGAGTTCAAGGACGTTGTTAATGCAGTCACGTGGACACCACAAAGTATGGCTTTTCACTGCGGGGCGTGCACAAATTTGGCCGTTGCGTTTGTGAATTAGTCGCACTGTTGAAGATGTAATAATATGCGATGATAGTGGCCAGCAGATGTTTTGTAAATCGAACCGAGATTGTGGATTCCCTGCTGTCACTGCCTGTCTTGCATATAATCACGTGTAGAGTATAATAAGAGAGGTCATCGAGTGCAAGGTGAAAGCTTCAACCTCAGCGTTTCACTCACCAGAGTCCACTTTTCTCAGCAGCAATGCTCTGACGGTATACGGGATGATTCCAGTTACACACAGCCTGCGTATGTCATGCACAACATGTTTTGGGATTTCTCATTAAACAGTTTACAGATAATAGAAAATAAAGTAAAAATTGCATAAAAATGTATTTTAAAACGTCTCGTTACGATTTGCAGGTAAAATAAAAAAAAACACATACGGCCTTGTTTTTTTGCACAAAGGCCACACAAGTGTATCGAAACATTCATACTGAAGGTAGCATGTACTGTACTGTACAGTAGTTATATTCCAAGATAACTTCGTTTTTTTTAATTATCCGTATGTAGTAGTAATCACTAATACATGTGTGTTTACAACAAAAAAACTAGTGTGTCGCATAACAGCAATGGAGCCAAACAAAATGTGAACGGAAATACAATTCTGAAACGGTAAATGCAACAAAGATCGCTGTCAATGATGTAACTTTTTCTTTCATGTCATCATTCGTGTTCAAGCTTTGTAATCTTTAATGAAGCCAATGTTCACGATTTATGTGGAAAATATGTTGCAATGACCATGCACTTGCTTTGAGAATAAACGGGTTGGCTTACAATGCATGACTGTAGTTGAAATAAGTAGCAAAAGAGCAAATAAATAATGTGGGTTACAGAGAGCTGTATGGAACCATGAACTACTGAATTATCAAGGTTATTGGCTGTTGTAAATACATAACGTTTTATTTAAGCTTTAGCTTTTTTAAATTTCACTACTTTAGAAGCCCAATGAAATGTATTATCCCTTTTGCGAGCGAGACCTCGGAAAGCATACGTACTTAGAGTCGATTACACCGTATTTGTGGGTAATGATCCGAATGAGGATTGTATGTATGATGCAGCACACAATTACCTACACTTCCAGGACCTAACCAGACACGTGTGAAAATCACTTGGTTAATATAATGCCTCGTAAACCGAATCGTCAACAAGAATGATGGCCACTAGGTTAGCCAAAAAACCCGTCTAATTCACATTACAACTGCCATATGCATGCAACGGTGTAACGTGTAAGAAAAATAAATCCTGCTATGGCCTCAATTAAGTTTGAGATCTGTGCATAGGATGACGTGTCTGTGGGATTGTGGTGAAGACTGGTGGAGACCACCCACTCGCAAAAGAAAACCCTTTTTAGTGCAGCCTGGAAATGGCAATCCATGCGCGACAATGTGCAATTGTTTAAGAGGCATGCCTGGATTTATGGTGTGCCAACACTTCCACAAGTGCGGTGGTAGTTCGTTTACTTTGGTGTGTTTGGAATGCATTTTTCTATAGTGTCCACGGTCGTGTTTAATAGCAGATAAACAATACATTACCACCGTTACGACTGTTGCATTATGATCAATGATAACGATGACACGTGTTTGTTTTTTTAAAGCCAAAAAATTGATTTCATAAAAACTGGAATCATATTGATGATGGTGTTAAGGTTTGTTTTTGTCAATGGAATTGTATATGTTGTATTTGAATACTGCTGTATATGTTGGAATGCTCGTGTATGTGTGTGAGTGACATTTAAGTGGGGAGCAGTGGTGTAGCGCTTGGTGTGATGAGCTACAAACCCGGCAATCACAGTTCGATTCCCGCTTAGGGCCAACAACAGTGATGCTTATCAAAACCGGTTCTGAGCCTTCCCTAAGTGGCACTCAGCCTCAAATGAGTACCTGGTGCCATGTGAAAACATTGCCACTAGGGAGATAAAGGCGGTTTGGCGTGGTGCTGACACCCTTGTGTGCCGTGTCGGCTTCCATAGGTTTTCGCTAACAGCACTTGCCCGTGTTAAGGCTATCGGGGGATCTTTGTCTTTGTGACATTTAATGGTAATTATTTAAACATATACGAGTTAATTATTACTTTTAACGTTTAGTTACCCTTCAAGTGTTGTAATACAAGGTGATTATTTGTTTTCATTGCGTGCTAAGCAGTCAGTGAATGGTAAAATTATACTCTGCTTTTTTTGGTAAAGTCACATACGAGTAATTCCTTCAGTCACGAAAGCTTCGAATCAAGGTAAAATTATAATTTTAACAATGCATCTACGAATGTGACTTTATAGAATGAATTGTGATTAAACGAAACTTATATACACGGGATGTCGTTTTTAAATATTAACACCATGTTTCTTATATAATCGCATACTCACGTAATTGTCTCAGAAGACATCTGCTTATAGTTCAATAGTCATATCCAGGTGTTTCCAATGCGTGCAGGTTTTTTTTACTGTAGTTGAAGGATTGAATGTATACCTTTTCAATGTGTCGTGTCCTTATGCATTACATCCCTGTCTTTCGCTCTTTGAGCCATCGTAATTTGTGTTACTTTTAAGAAAGCATTAACAATAGAGGATGGCCTGACGAGATAATGTCGAGAGATGAAATTGTGGACCAAATAATCATAAATCAAACTTTCAATTATAAAACAAGACGAAACTACACAATTTCTGATATACGGTTAAATTGCAAAGAAAATGTATAGCGTAATTATCAGCCTGAAGGAAAAGACAATTGATAAAAAAAAATGTTACATATATTTTAAAAGATGGGGTTTTAATGTCCACTGAATGCTATATCTTTCTGAGACACCGAATGAGTTTTGCAATTTATGAAAATCGGATTTGTGGATTAAAAAACTTAACATGTCAAGAAAGAATCCACTCACATGCACATTTTATGAGTGTCACAATGTATATGTGTGTCACCATGTATCTGTGTCACCAAGTATCTGCGTGTCAACATGTATCTGTCACTATGTATCTATGCATGTCATCATGTGTCTGTCACCACCATGTATCTTTGTGTGTCACCACGTATCCGTGTGTGCCACCATATGTGTCACCATGTATCTATGTGCATCACCGTGTGTCTGAGTGTGTCACTTTGTCGGCATGGTGCATCTCCGATTAGCACAGTTGGCTACGCAAGGTGCAACAGAAGTTCAACATACATACATGTATGGCTTCAGTCACTGCTGCAGATTAGGAAGTAAAAATCCAACAGCCAATGTGATGCTGCTCATTTCCATTCGTGGCCCTGAGCTATTGGTGCATATTCCACATTCCCATGGTGGTGCCCAGTCGTGGAACAATCTTCACTTCCTACAAAGTCGTACCGATTTGATCAACCCTGTCATAACAATAGGCTTAAGTCAGCTCTCGAATATTTATATCAGATTGTGAACCATGTCACCTGACTAGACAAGCAGTATGTAAAATACTTAGAAAACTTTTTTTGCATAACAAATCGCATTTTCTCTGTCTAGCATTGGGAAGTATGTGGAAATCACACGTGCAAGTTTAAGTCTGTGAGCCACGCGATAGCTTCGGGAGTTGCGCAACTAATACCGCTCAGTCCGCCGGAGAGCGAGCGTAGGATGCAGTTTTTTGTGATACGGTCCATTGCTTGGTTCGGGTGGCCGCAGCCACACTGTGGGTTGTATTTAATTATCGACTTGTGGAGGAGGTGTGCACAGCGACCAGTTGCTGTTCTGAAGCGGTTTAGTGGAGCACCGTGGTTTTATTGGCAGAACAAAGCCGTGCGGAGCAATGGTGGGGTCATCTATGAGGCTTTTATTTGAAAAACCTCACAAATAGCATTCAGCTTGTAAAATAATTTTGTGTTCTGACTTAGGCAACACTTTTGAAGTGTATGGCATCCTTTAATCCATGGGAGATTATGGATTTTCAGATTTCACTTTTTGAAAGGATTTATATTATTTGAAAATTTTCTGTTCTGACTGACACCGAGTGGCATAATTTTTTAGAATGGCTCACGAAACCACCATATTTGACCTCTCAATCAGAAAGATTTCTGGCTCCCAGGTGTCCTTTTATACAAGTAACGAGCTGAGATTAGGAGCACACTCTTAAAGGGAGTGCTCCTAATCTCTGCTTGTTACCTGTATAAAAGACACCTGTCCACAGAAGCAATCAATCAATCAGATTCCAAACTCTCCACCATGGCCAAGACCAAAGAGCTCTGCAAGGATGTCAGGGACAAGATTATAGACCTACACAAGGCTGGAATGGGCTACAAGACCATTGCCAAGCAGCTTGGTGGGAAGGTGAGAACAGTTGGTGCGATTATTCGCAAATGGAAGAAACACAAAAGAACTGTCAATCTCCCTCGGCCTGGGGCTCCATGCAAGATCTCACCTCGTGGAGTTGCAATGATCATGAGAACGGTGAGGAATCAGCCCAGAAGTACACAGGAGGATCTTGTCAATGATCTCAAGGCAGCTGGGACCATAGTCACCAAGAAAACAATTAGTAAAACACTATGCCGTGAAGGACTAAAATCCTGCAGCCCGCAAGGTCCCCTGCTCAAGAAAGCACATATACATGCCCGTCTGAAGTTTGCCAATGAACATCTGAATGATTCAGTGGACAAGTGGGTCAAAGTATTGTGGTCAGATGAGACCAAAATGGAGCTCTTTGGCATAAACTCAACTCGCCGTGTTTGGAGGAAGAGGAATGCTGCCTATGACCCCAAGAACACCATCCCCACCGTCAAACATGGAGGTGGAAACATTATGCTTTGGGGGTGTTTTTCTGTTAAGGGGACAAGACAACTTCACCGCATCAAAGGGACGATGGACGGGGCCATGTACCGTCAAATCTTGGGTGAGAACCTCCTTCCCTCAGCCAGGGCATTGAAAATGGGTCGTGGATGCGTATTCCAGCATGTCAATGACCCAAAATCACACTGCCAAGGCAACAAAGGAGTGGCTCAAGATGAAGCACATTAAGGTCCTGGAGTGGCCATAGCCAGTCTCCAGACCTTTATTCTGTCTCTCACTGTTCAAATAAACCTACCATTAAAATTATAGACTGATCATTTCTTTCTCAGTGGGTAAACGTACAAAATCAGCAGGGGATCAAATACTTTTTTCCCTCACTGTAGATGCAAGCGCAAATACAGGCAGAATGAATACAGATGCAGTGACAGTATTGCTGAATGGAGGGATAGAAATATATGGAGAGGGATTGTGTAAAAGAGAAACATAAAAGTACAGAGACAGTGATACAGATAACAAAAATTGTGAAACGGAAAAATACAAAGCGAGACACGAGAAGCATTCAATAAGACACACTCAAGAGACTGAGAGAGGGAGAGTGAGATGAAGACATGTGCACTTCTTCTTTCAGATGGCTGATGTAGACGCAGAGCAAAAGCTACAATTTCACATTCAGGTGGTCAAGCAAGATAACCAGTGATTTAATTGAGTTGTTTTCATTTATTTTACCCACGTGACTTTACCGAAAAGACCAAAGAGTATGAATCCTTGCAGTCACGAAAGCTTCAGAACTAGAACAAGATAACCAGGGCGGGAGTAGCGGAGTGTATCTCTGTGATGTCTCCTTCGTATTTGTGGATCGAGCATTGTGTCGTTATATGTGTTATGGTCTGTTCTGGGTGACCACAGTCGCACACCAGAGACTTTTTAATTTTCCATTTGTGCATCAGGCATGCGCATCTGCCATGGTTTGTGTGGATGCGGTACTGAGTGGACCATTAACTTTATGAAAGAGAAACTTGAAATGGAAGACATGTAAGACACGAGTGAAGCATAGGGAGAGAAATTGGAAGGAGATAGAAAGATAGACAGTGACATGGAAGGGAATGGAGAGAATCATGCATGGAGTCTCTCTAATCATGCTCAATGTGACACTAACATGTGGACAGAATTTCTATCATATTTTTATTTTAGTTGACCAGGTAAGGCTCACTGAGCCCTCTTTCAGAAGCGACCTGGCCACAAATGATAGCTCAACGAAGTGGCTTATCGTTTGCGGAAATGTATTGCAGCCAAATACTCAAAACGAATGTTGATTCTAAATATGGAGGAAAAAACGGAGGACCCAGAGAGAATTCCCCGCGACCACGGGGAGAACATGTCGACTCAAAATATACAGCGGGCGTCGGGGTCAGAATGAGGATCGAACGTCTCACCACCGTGGGCACCCCTGAATTTCACAGTGCACATAAATTTTACAGTAACTTGGCAGTACGACACCACTATGGCAGGGCGCTATCCTAACTTGTTTGATGCCTTGGAAAGGCGTTTTATTGTTACAATCCAACTTGCATGCGATATTTTCCTGCCAACCAATTGAATGCTTTAGGAATCGATGCGTTACAAATGAATGCAATCAGCGTGAGGGGTCAGGATATGGTGGTCTCAAGGCACGTCCACACCCGAGCAATGTTGCACAACCAAATCGTGCAACTTGACCGCCTGCCACGGCTTTGTCCACAATATAAGCGATGAGTTGGGCAACAAGGGTGTGTCTAGGTGTAGCTAGAGTGTTCCTGGCCATGCCCTTTACACTATAGCCCCACCCCTTTTCTGGGTAGCCCCACCCCTCAAACACGTCACAATTGTAACAACTATTCAAAAGTACACGTGATAAACTCCCGTGGTCACGACGAATCACTGAGCGGATCACTTGAACGTAGAATCTGTCTTTACTTTGAGCAACATCTGTCGCGCGACTGCTTGCAAATGGCAAGAGACGTACACATATAAGCGATTAGTTGCATGCAACCAAGTCGCGCAAACAAATCGCTCAGGTGTGGATGCGCCTCAAGCTCGTGAGTCTAAAAGACAGGGGAATCAGTTGAGGCTCGTGACCCAACACTCCTGGAATCCTGGTTTCCGACTGGATTATGCCAGTGAAACTAACCTGATTTATCAAACTTGTCAATCTGCACCCAGTTAAATAATACAGATGGTATTCGTAGCAAACACCTCTTATATACATGTTCTTAAATTTAAGCTTTTTTATCCCCATAGCACTATATTGTAAACAAGTCCAGTGAACCTGATCATCCATAAATAAAACTAGCATACTCTGCATGGAAATCAGTTCATGCAAACAGGTACTAAGCGACAACAAAAATACGTATTTTGGTTTTAAAAATAGATGTAGTTTACTCTAAAGTTTCTACCAATTTGTGCACTATCCTCGCCCCTTGGCTCTTTTCAACACATCTCCTGCATGGAAACATAATCTGCCCTTTTAATGTCGATAATCATTTCTATGCTGATGACACCGAGCTATATATTGACTCCACCAGCCACTCTCACATTCTGCCTTGACACAGTCTCATCTTGGATTTTGTTGTATTCCGTCAGATAAATGTTGCCAAAACTGAAAAACAGAAATACTACAATTGGAATATTTGTCTCTGGAGGCCCTGACATTACAATGGTAAATAGTGTGCACCATCTTGGAATTGTCATTGGATTCCAAGGCTTCTTCTCTTCCAACATATTTCTTCAGGACCTCATAACTCCATCTGTCCAACATCTTGTGTATCTGCCATTTCATTACACTCCAACTTCACGATTGTAACTCCCTCATCTACGCATTCCATACTCCTTTAGCTGATCCGATATCGTGCTGCTAGACTTCTCACCAACATCTGTCAATGAGACCACACTGCCCCGAACACTCCAATCGCTTCACTGGTTCCCAATTAAACCTGGATCAATTCAAGATCGCACTCACTGTCTTCAAGGTTCTTCATGGACTTTCCCCTGGCTACCTCTCCCCTCTCATCTCACACCACTCCCCTCCATGCACTTGCCACTTCAGTAATCAAGGCGTCTTTTGAAGCCCCCAGTCAACCTTTGCTGAGTAGGAGGTCATTCATTCTCCTCTGTTGACCCTCATAGTTTGTCTGAAACTTACTTCCCCACAGCCATCCAACTCCCTTCTTCATGTTCAAGACCAGACTCAACGACTGTAAGCCTCTTTCTATAAAGCACGTATGCCCCCTGTTTCTGTAGAGTGTTGCATTTAGACACTGCATGCATCCAAATTTGTATTGGTTTATTATTTCCTTGGCCGGTTATATATTCCGGATGGCCACGTAACTACATTTCGCAAATTCTACACGTAGTTTTATACACCATATCTGCATGGATTCAACCAACATAATTTGAATATTGAATTAAGATGCCGTATGACTACTAAAAAGAAAAATATACAAGTACAGTAAACATTGTCTACAATTCTTCAACAGTGACCTCACTATTATGATCCACATTGCTGCTAAAATACCACCATTCACATTCACATCCATACAAGTACACTTGCACAGATGACCTGATAGCTATATACACACTCACACATGGACACCCACTTGTATTGATATGCATGCGTGAACTGCATTCCTTTAGTGTGGTTAAAATGATAGCATTGTTAAAACATGTGCTGAGAGGATAGATGTTTTATGCAGAGAGTTATCTCACCCTCTCCAATGGGTTACATTATTGGAGAGGGTGGGATAACTCCACGGCAGAACCCTGCTCACATATTCGGTACAGGCGCAATCCTGCAGTTTCTTGGACATGTCACTGCCGGCAGAGTGGTCTCCACTGCAGTACAGGGAGATCTAGGGAGGACCTTTGGAGGGTATTTTGGCCTACTCTTGGAAGACGTGGTAGTTACCCACACTCTACCCTGCCACGTGAAAAGTGCTGCTCGACTAAGTGCGGTACTAGGTAAACACGGGCGGTTAGATTGATTAAACGAACAGGCAACCTCTGGATTGCAAATCAAGCGTGATAGCCATTACACCATAGCGACACCCTGCTTACATATTATGAAAAAATTATCCTGTCAGGGGATAGAGAGACTGAAACTGTTGTAAAATAGTACAATTTGTGATGAAATGATACACAAGCATGGCTTGAATGTTCTGCCACTTTCATGAAAGACACCGAGGTAGTTGAATTGAGGTAAGAACATCCACTGATGTTCTACACTCAATCACCTAAAGTACTGGGATGATTAGGAATATAATTTGTGATGCATAAAATCCACCCGAATAACGTTGTCACATATAACATTCTCACAGGTCACCTGGAACGTTCCTGCAAAAGCAGAATGAAACTCGCCAAGTTTTCTTGTTCCGCAATCTCTATGATTCCAATAGATATGTGTGCTTTTGTGTAAGTTTTCGTAAGGTAACTGGAATAAGCACTTAAACACAAACATCCAAACCAACATTAAATAATATTGGCAGTGCTGTCAGTTGGAGTAGTTTACTCATAATTGGAAGTCAACCCAGCATATTATCCCCCCATGACCGATAAAATCAGTAACCACAAGGTAAAATTACATCAGTGGTCGACCTGAGGAGAACCTGGTCCCCACGATGGGAATGTCGGGGTGTCCGGGGGAAGGATTCCCACCAATAGGAGGGGGAGTGGGACGGTGACAGGAGAAGGAGCAAGCGAGGAGATATAAGGGAAGCGAACGGGCGGGAAGAGGGAATCTTGGGGGGAACGAGATTGAGGTGGCTGGGGACAAGTGTGGATGGGAGAAAATGAATAAAAGACGAACCCCCTGCAACCTGGTGTCGGCTCTCCTTTACAGGAATATGGAATTTCCGTCATTTGTTAATGGCTGCCAATGGAAATGAGTGCCATCCCGAATATTCACTGCAGACACTTTTGAGACACTTTGACTTGACTTGATATTATCTTTTTTTGGAAATGATCAGGAAAGTATTCAATGAAAAGTCAGGCGTTGTAACTGTTCTGTTGTTAAAATAGTGTTATTTTCTGAAAAATGTATGCAACATAACTTCACTAAATTAACTTTCCTAATCATACATGGTATCTTTTCTTTGCCCGAGTGAACTTTGGATACTAAAACCGTCCACAATTCGGTTTGAAAATTTGAGGTAGTTTAGTGTCATGATTTTAAAAAACAACGGTTATAAAAACATTACAGTAGACACATGACTATACACTTTTTTTCTTTTGGCCACTCTAAATAATAAGAATAAAAAAACATTTTACATCATAGTAACACTCTGACATTCTGATGCTGTTGTAGATGATATAGGTTAACGTGTCCAAAAAAAGATCCAGTCATTTAAACAATTCCAGTCAATATGTATCAGTGAGTAACAACATCAATAAAACAAAAGGCATGTGTTAAACCCTGAAGAGATCAACAGAAGACACGGTTGTATTGAATGTTAAGTCCGGAAAATGCTTGTATTATTTAAAAGAGCGCTCCTGGAGTGCAATTACGGGCATGTGAGACTCCCCCCCCAAAGACCTGAGATGCCTGTAGTTGTTGACATGATATTCTGGTGTGGGATCTATGGGTTGTGGTGAATTAAAGCTGAGGTAGTGATGACGTGAAGGGTGTCGTGTTTGTTTCTGGAGCAGGGGCTCAACCCTGCCTCCGCGAGTCGCTGCGATGAAGCTGCTTGCGAACCGCGGCGACCAACTGGCTCCAAATGCCGTTCAGAAACAGGAGCCTCGGCAGTTGAGACGCCACTACTCTGAGCGTGCCTGCGAGGAGCGGAAAGTTCGCTGAAGTCTTTAGTACACAAATCTGGAGCTGGAACTCCAACATCTCCGTTGCCATTGCGGACGTCGCCCTGAGCCTCGGTGCAGGCAGTGAAAGCACAGTGTTCTGTTACACTGGAAATGTCCTTAACTGGGTCCTGAGCACGGCCAGTCGCGGCGTTGCCGTAAGAGTCTTCAGAGTTGAAAAAGTCCGCTTCATCTGGCAGCTTCTGAAATGCGCATGGCGATGTCTGGTTGTCGGTGACCTCCATCTCAGAGTACTCTGATGCTCCTTCGGCAGTGTTTGTCTGTAAAAAAAAAACATGATTAGAAATGCTGATTTTTTTTTTCAAAACTCTCTTAAAGTATTTTGCAACTTTTGAATAGGCTAAAATATTATCCATGGACACACCTATCATATTAAAATGACCAGGGCCTGCAGAGGCTGCAGTGTTTCACCTAGCAGTGTGGGAACCTCTCCAGCCAAAGCATTCATTTTTTTCCAGGAGGAAATACAGCATATAAAATAGCATACTTCTTACTGAAACGGTGGAATTAACTTTGATATATAAATCCAAAGTTATTCAACCGAGCTTTTACAACTATTTTTATTATTATTTTATTGTGGCTATGCTGGGGAAATTAAGTTTCACGTGGCTGTGCAACACAACTGTGGTCATAGTCATTGAGAAGGTTTCATTTGTTCAACCCCTCATTTTATGAAATGAAGAATTATTTCAGAAATGTTGCATAGCAGTATGCCCCGTGTTTCAGAGATTGGCTGCAGAAACCCTTTTATAGGATTTTCCTCTTAATCCTTTACACAGCAGGGGTCGCAATTTATCACACACCCTGCTGTTGGATTGTTTGCTGCACAACAATAAAAATATATATTTGCAATGCTTAGACATGGAATTTAGCCATATTGCGCACTAAACCAAATTCAATATGATTTTTTGGTGCAGTCATCAACTTGTTACACTTGTGATCCCAGTTTTATCGCAGTGTGGCGACAAGGATTCAAACCCAGGTTATTGTCGCTGATGGCTCTGCACTCTGACCTGGTCACCTCTCGAATATTGTTGTTGTTGTAAAAAGAACAGTTCGGATGAGGTCACATGTTTAAAAGTACAATTGTACAAAGCTGCCCCAATGAACTACATGGCATCCTCGTCTCTTGTGTCCTTCCTTATCCTGCTCCTCTCTCCATGCCTACCACGCTTTTCCTACCCACTATAGCCTCGTGTCTGAGACAAGGAAAATATATTTCCACTCGACACAAATCTAGGTGGGTTCAGAAGAGTGGTGATTGGGAAGCGAGGTGAGGGATTGTTCAGAGTTATGAAGACTTTTTACGAATGTAGGCAGTGTGTTCGAGGAGTGAGCAGAGTGAATAGTTATTGCTTTTTAAATCATCATACTGTTCATAAAATGTATTCTCTAAGGATGAACATTCCATCTGAGGGAGTGGATGTGGGATGAAGGAGTGCCAGTAGGCTTTAGAAACTGTTGGTCAAATCCTTATATATAATGTGGAATGTAATGATATCTTCAACTAGGATATGCTATATGCGCACCTTTATATTCTGTAATATTTCACTGCATATTTATAAACTGGCTCAGTTTCATATTTGAGGAAGACAAAAAGTGTTATAGGGTCACCATGATGTCACAAGTATTTGTAGAGTCAAAGCCCCGGATCACTTTTAACTCCATCTGACATCATGCATCTGCTTTACGAGTTGCAGGGACAGACTGAGCCCACCAATACGTACAGCACCTACTGATCTAGCATCCAGGATACATTAACAATACAACCAAAATGAGGTATAGGGCAGCACCACTACCTTATCCTCGTGGTTCTAATCGTTCATTATTAATGCTCAAAGCTCAGACAGCTGCTACGAAGGCCAAGACTTATGCAGTATTTCCATGGGAAATGAGCCAACTTGGGTCATGAACCAGGGAAGTAGGTTGGTGTCAGGTTGGCCTTGCCAAGCCAACCTGACACCAACCGGGCTCTGGTGCTGATACCAAGTGGGCCGGGAGGCTCCATTTCACACAGGGCCACACACTTTTGACAATGGCCATGATGTCAGTGGTGCCTCTCTCTATCTCTCTCACATACGTCAACTTAGTTTTGACTTCAAGCCTGTAGTTTTGTAAAAACGAAAATGGCAGAAAATGTACAGAATTAATACTTTTTGCTTGATATAGCCTAACCTGATTGACAATTTATCCACAACTCTGCACCTAGCAGTACATCATCCTGTTTACGTTATTGAAAAGAAGAGGTGGCTGGGTGGCTTGACAGAACATGGAGCCAGCACCGCTGAATACCTGGGTTCAAATCATTCATTAAACCAGCACCTGTGAATAAACAGTCCTCAAGTGCAGCAAGTTGATGGCCTCAGCCCAATTACCGATGACTTCACAAAAAATCCCCTCATTATTACCTTCATCTTTTCACTCAATTTGACAAGATTCTGACTCTAAACTTAAAACATTTTGGTTTGAACAGCATGCGACAAACATTCTTAGCAGGACATTAACAGGTGTGCCCTGAGTGAAAAGAAAGGTAACTTCCGAAATAGATCTGTGACATTATCTCGCAGGGTCGTACCCTGACACAGGAAAATGCACAGCAAGCTGCAGGGTTCTCAATGGAAAAATGTTAATCTCATAATATGATGCTGATAGCACAATCTGATTATAATTGGGGTAAATGTGAGCCCCTGTAATTGCTCACTCACACCACTGCTGATAGAAGAGACTCCACTATACGGTGGTTATGAGAGCCCCTCCAGAGTGTATTTGGCCTACTCTTTCATACTGGTCAGACGTCTTGGAAGTGAGAGAGTACCCCCGCTTTAGGGTTCTTCCTGGGTCACTGAGCCTCTTGCCGGCAGCCATGGAAATGTCGCATTAGTAATTTTAAGGTTCATCGTTCATGAACGATGCCTGTACAGCCATAATAATCCACTCATTCTTTTTGGCAAGGTGTACTGTATTGCCTCCAGACAAAGTGGAGGCACCTCGTAAAGAATGGTTAGCCAGCTTATACATTGCCATAGCACAAATGTTCAGTTTTGTTAATCAAAAATATTGTGATAAAATTCTACTGAACCACTCATTGACATGTTATCCTATTAATTGAAGATACCTTGTTTCTACTATCCAGACAAAACTGTATGTTTGATCAGACTTACATCATCATGTGTGACACTATTTTAGAACAATGTATACACAACATAATTATGAAGGCATCCATTTATAACTGTAAATGGAAATAGACAGATCAACGTATACATTTGGTGATCCTGCATTGGCAGTGGTGGACAAATATATGCAACACGAAAAAATCCAACACATTCATCAATAACACTGTGGCGTTAACAGTAAAATATAAAATAGGTGATGTTTTGGGCTATGCATCGTCTTTATGGCACGTACAAAAATGAACGGTCATTGCATTAAATTTTGCCTTTTATACATTTTTACTTGCAGGGCAACAGCGTTATTGAGAAAAGTGTTCTTAGCTCAACGAGCCTTACCCAAAATAAACTCACCGGTATATATATAGCTTAACACGCACTATGTAATACAAGTATCGAAGGAATGTATTTATTAAGAGAGGCAGTAAGCTTATGTAGCAGTACGCTCGCGTTTGTCCTGTCACCTTTGCACCCATGTCGACTCATGGGATTTACCTTAATCAGCTGCTGTGGGCTGTCCAAACTACGATATTGAGAGGTGCTCATTAAACTCTGCAGCTCTGCCTCCAACGCGGTTGGATGTGTGGCTCGCAATTGAACAAGCAGAGTGTCAGGGGTTGTTATTCCTCTTGCCGCACTGCAGAATGGGATTGCATGACCATTGCTGTGTGGTGTCATCAGAGTCTCCAGCTCATAGGCCTCAGGGGCAGCTTCTGCTGCTGATGCCTCCTGCTTCCCGTGTTGCACGGAGGGAGAGCCAGCCATCCTTCGTGGCACAGATGACGACGATGCTCTGGCATGCCAACGTGGGACAGGAAAGAACAAAGGAAAGCATGATGTTAGATCATTCGTGTATCTTGGGTCATCATCGGACTTGTATTATAAATTATCCATCCTAATTTACTGCCAATGAAAGAAAAAGGGATTGAATCGCAAAGAGATTTGGTGTGCTTGCCATTGCAACAGATTTCCTAAAATGTATTAATTGATTCATGGAGCAGCCAAGTTATATTTGCTAGCATAGCAGAACTCTTATTATCCATCATTCTCTGAAGCAGAAATCGTATTATCCACAGCCATCAGGGGATCCAAGGTTCTTCCCATTATCGATGGATTCCCAAGCAGTCATATGTATTTTTGATTAAAGACAAACGTTTAATCACATTTGTAATTGAGCCATCTGTATTGTGGCCTCGCAAGCTATTATATGCAATGGGTTTCCAGGTATGTGGCAAAGGGCAACGTACCGAAGAACCCTAAATGAGGAATTATATCCATGTTGAAAAGTATATCATAAATTAAGGATTCAGAATGGTGATTGGCGTTTATCTCACTTGTATATGTGTACAGTTCACACACATATTGGAGAGACACCTACGATTAGCACGATTGGCTACGTACAGTGCAAAAGAAGTTCAACATACGGTACATACAAGGCGAGTCCTACCTGCTGTTCCCAGTATGACTGCAGTGGTGCAAGTTGCTGTGCACCCTTAGTGTTGTGTTTATCATGTGAGTGTAGGCTATGTAAAGACCAATAAATACAGATTTAGACATTTTATCTAATCTAAAGGGAGAAGAGGCAATAAAAGAGTTTAACTGTGCCTAAGACATTTTACCAGCAGCTCTGGGAGGTAGTGAGATCTGGCGAGATTTTGCTTAAAGAACGTATTTTATTTATGAGACTGAACCAGAGTACTCTTTGTTTCTTTCGGTAAAGTCACGTAGTTAGAAATAAAATTTAAAAAAAATCCACGACGTTTCGATCACAACACAAGCAATCGTCATCAGGTGGGGCAACTACAGCAGGAAACAACTGCTGTTGTTGCTGTTGTTTCTTGCTGTAGTTGTCCCACCTGATGACGATTGCTTGTGTTGCGATCGAAACGTCGTGATTTGTTTTATTTTATTTCTACCTACGTGACTTTACCGAAAGAACCAAAGAGTATGGATCCTTGCTGTCACGAAAGCTTTAAATCTAGAGTTGAACCAGAGTAGTGCTTCGTCCATATTTGACAACAGAGATGGGGTGAATTCAGCATCAACGCATTTAATTCATTCATATTCTAAAACGTTTGTTAAATATTCAGAGTTATGCTGCATCATAGAACATGTATGACTAACAAGCAGTGTGTAAGACAGCGAGGACTGTGCATTGTTGGAGGTGATCTGAGGAAATATTTTGTCTGCGAGTTTCATATGCAGTGGCCTTGTCTCTCCACATAACAGATGCGTTTTACCATCCTTTTAATAAAATATTTCAATAATTTACTAATTACTATTTTACCCACCCTGTATTTAGAAAACCCATCTATTTAAATAATGATGTGCATCTAAAAATGAGCTGACGACCTGGGGATGTATTAAAAGTACATTTGGTAAAATAAGCCGGGAATTAGGAAGATGTTGGAAAATTGCTAAAGGGAAGCCTGCTGTGACCAGCTTAGCCGGAACAGTCAGCCATGACCTTTGATCCTGCCGCCACTATGATTGTAAAATATGCAGCAATGTACAAATGAAACACCTTAAATAGTACCGTTTGTATTATCGGCATTTTATTTCAATGTTACTCACAAGTTTATGGTTTACTCAATAAAAAAACCACAATGTAAGTATACTCAATGCTACCTTTGATGGAGGTCATATTTGATCATGAGTTCTTAAATTTCACATGTTGAAGTCTAATTAAAATATGCAGGAATGTTAGGAGATTATTGATAGTATTTTAAGTGTTGTTTGCTTGTAAAATATGAATCGTCTAATGAAATTACCATATATGCACCCAATTTAAAATCTCAGAAGCTTCGCAGGGTTGAGCCTGGTTAGAACTTGAATGGAAAATGTTTGGGGTATACCAGCTGTTGGAAACTTGGACAGGCCGATGGTAGTACAGCTGTGGACTCGTGAATATATATGCGCGGTGCTCTTGAGTGCTCTGAGTGTTATACCGGTGTATACACACCGGTATAATCCAAGTCCTCTCATGTCCGCCCACATGCCAAACACTCGTCAACAGAATTGGCAAAACATTCCAATGCAGGACACTCTTCGATAAAAAAAGTTCTGGAGATTCAGTGGGGGAAGTGACGGCATTGTCACACACTTCTATAATGAATCATATTCACCGTAAGCAAGGGAAAACACGGCAAAAAATATTTATGGACATCCAATTTAAGTTTTAACAAACGTACACTTGAGGAAAATAAAGATTTTATTTTGGAATATGTAGAAAGCTAACTACGTATGTGCTTGCTGACTCATTCACATACCCCCCGCTTTCCTATCTGACGGGAGCAACTCATGCATACGTGAACCTGTTGTGCTCGTTGACCTATCACCATTGTGGCTTTCGTGCATTTCACTTGGCCCCCTTGTTACCACCCAAGAGTGCCGATATGCCTGTTTTCTAACATGTCACATGTTCATGCACCAATCGACCACTCTCTGCAGCTTCTCGTCATCAATCCTTGATCTTTGAAACCTCACCTCAGTTTGTGTGCACTGAGTAATGGAGGCACACTTTTACCTTGTGTGATGTTGACTGACGCATTATATTTAAAAAGGCGAATGGTCAAGTCTTGTTATAATATATGTCCATGGCATCTAAGCATGAGTCGCAATATATTTTGTATCATCACGTATAAAAAATATAATACTTATATGTCTTTACGCACGCGGATAAAACATATCGTACACTTATTTGACGTGAGGAAAACATCACTTATCCTACCAGCGGCCCTATTATCCATGACTCCTAATATCCACGGGGTCTTGCCGATCAGCAATTTTTAGCATTATGCGTGGTTCGCAGAGAGACATCACGACTGGAGTTTGCCAAGGGGGAATGCCGTCACCTACTTTTGTTCAATGTCACGTTTGACTAAGTGTTCAATTAAAACTATGCCTAAGGTAGACCTGGGAAACTCGGATCATGAGAAAGACGCAGCTGTTAAGCTAAGACTCTGGCACAGGAGTTTTAAGTGCCGAACATAGACAATGGGGCCTGAATAATGGGGAGCTTTCAACAAATGATTTGATGCAATCCATTACTGTTATTGCAGATGTTAGATATCGCTTAATAGCTTTGGAATCTAACATGAAGAAGAGGTGTGGTTTTAAATCGAATTTGCATTCCAATCAAATCACGAAAAACGTGCCTAACATCATCAGATCTCAGAAGCTAAGCCGGTGCAAGACTGGTTATTAAATTAATGGTGACCACTAGGTAGTGTAGACATAGGGCTAGAAAGTGGTGCTCTGGCGTGGGTTTTGGGTTTTCTCCAGACTCTCGCATATCCTTTGACATGCCAAACACTCCTTTAAAGTTTTGACCAAAAATCCTAATAAAAACGAGATCTACTAATCAGTGAGGATTTATTGTTATAATAATAATCAGTGCCACAACAAAAATAATATGTGAACACAGTGGGCAGTAATTACAATTATAATTAATAGGTATTACTATAATTCATTATTATTCCTACATAAAAATAGTGCACATTGTGTTTTTATATAATCTTTGTTGTGCCATTGCTTTTGTGTGCCTTACAAAGGTGATTTAGTATTGGTGAATGTTTGTTTTTGTGTTTTCTCTTAACCAGTTTTCACGGGGCTGGTGATGCAGGTCCTGCAGTACCCTGGTAGTTTTGGGGAGCGATGGTGAAGACCCTACATTATCACTCACAAATGTATGCTATTCTGTCTTGGTGTCAGAAGTAACTCCTAAAAATGAAAATTCAAACAATAACAATCATTCCCAGCTCTTTTGTTAACCCACTGTTGGATGAAGTCCTCCTCATATCATGTCAGTCATGGGGGCTGTTTTTTTTTTACCATACTTCATTATGCTGGTCAATGTGGGTCGGTGAATGAAGCACCCGAAACCGGTTCAGATATCACTCGCCATTGCTGTTGGCCATGGCCAGGAATCAAACGTATGCTGCGGGTTCATCACAGTGCAGTTTGCAAAGTATTGTAAAGCAATGCTTCATTCAAGTTGAAACTTACCCACAGCTCAATGGTATAAAAATCTAGCATGTCTACCTTGAAAATGCTATTATTCCTCCATCACATGGTTAAATAAAATTCATTACATGATATATAAAAACATATATATACTTATTCTATTGCCAGTGATCCAGAGGTTTCTCCAAATATTTAAGCAAACTTCAAAGATCCGCAGTGGCACCTACAATTAAGTGTAAATAATGTTCAGTATGAGCAAAGTGCATACATTCAAGGCTCTCCATACAGGTGCGGGATAACAACTGTTTGCAGAGAACACTTACAATATACGGCATTTTCTCGATGACAGTTCAATAATGCGAAGAAAAATACATGGTGAAGTGACAGCTGACTTCCAGTCACCAGCAACTATGTAAATGCAGGACTGCATTAACATAGTTGATTTGTTTTGCCCCACAGATATTAATTCACTGTCCAACTCAAAGCTCGGTCCAGGTGGTACTATGGCTGTGTTCTCGTGTATCCTTTCAATAAAATAACAACAAACATCTCTCGATTCGAGAGCTCTCTGATGTCCTTTCGGGGTTGTGCCGTGCGTTGCTCAACATCATGTCACGTGGCACAACTCGAAAACAGATCGGAGAGCTACACAGCACAACCGTGAACACCTACACAGTGGTATAACTCTCAACATCACTTATTGTAGAGGCCGCACGCTGAATTAGACGCAACATTTAATGGGATTAAAGTTAGGTGAGGTTTCAGCTAACCCGAGGGTGGGCAACCACAAAAATCCATGTAGTGCGCAGTTCAATGTTTAACAGAAGCATCTTGAAATGCAGGATGCATTTTCATGTTATAGTGAATATAAGGCTGTTCTTTTTAACTCAGTGACCCAAAATACTCCAACTTGTTTGCTCATGTTTCAATTTTAGATTTTTTTGGAATTCCAAAGGTGACGTAAATTTACATTTAATATTAATAAATATACACAAATTGTAGTGAGATATTTACAACTACTCTTCACCTCTTAAAATAATAACGTTTCATAGCTCTAATTTATTCCGTTTTTAACGAGCCTGGTTGGTGATGAGACGCAACATATTTTAACCGGTCCAGAATGTTCTTGTTTAACATAGCTTGCGGGATCATGCTGATATGGAAAGCCTAGAGACTGATAGACTAAAACATACTTTAGTTTTTATGTGGAGAGACAAACGGAGTTCTGTTTATTTCATCACGAACGTTATTATAATTTCTATCATCAGTCAGACACACACAATCAGCTGTATGTAGGTTTGTAGGCTTACAAACGAGATATAGTATTACAGCTGTCGTGGGCCAAACGAGGCTACGATAATCAATCCTTCTCTCTGACCTCAGGCAACCCAGAACTTTGAATCACGTCTTAAGTCAATACAAAATACTTTTATAGTTGTGGTCATAGCCAGAGATGGGCAAAATTTTGCCATGAAGTTTATGTGTTTGTAGAGAATTTCAAATCGAGCATTCCTAATCTTAAAAAAGGATTGGGTTCTTCATGCAAATGTATTTTAATATTTGGAGCAAATGCCTCAGTTTAAACATAATAAAATATACGGGTTTTACCTTTCAAACGTTACTGTCGCATGCAATGTTTCCCATCCACCCATGAACGCACACAAAGACAACGATCCCACCTCTGTCATTGTAGACCACGGGGGCAAAAGTGTTTTTTGACAGGCACAGAACATGAGGGAGTGGTGTGGTCAGCACCAAGTCCACTCCAGTTGTCATTTAAAGCTGAGCCAACCGAGAGAATGCTCAGAATATGCTCAGACACCACCGATGTTATTCTTGGCCAGGGGTTGAACCAGGTTCGTAAGATTGTCGTGTAGTTCACCCGCTATCGCAGCTTATATACACAAAAAAGTCCTCTGTATGGCTGTCCAGACTGTTGAGGGAAGGGTTAGGCCAGTACGGCACACGAGGGAGTGGTGTGGTCAGAATCCGGCTCAACTGTCCTCATATCTCCATACTAAGCTTTACACATCACACTAGGTACTGATTTGAAGCTAAGTAGGCCTAGGCGAGGTACAGGATTGGTTATATTATTCCCCAATAATTTAAGCAATGGCTGGGAATTGAACTCGGTCACTAGGATCACAGCGCATTGCACTAATCGTTACGCTACCGCTTGTCATATAACACTGGATATTTGTGTAGTGTCACAATCAGTGCAACGGTCATGCAACCTATGAGACGTATTGAGGACTGCTGGCTCTCTCTGTTGTTTCAGCTCAGGGCATGTGATGACAGAGCCGAAAGGAGGAAGTGGAGGAGCACCTGGGACTCACAGTCCACTCCTTGTCCAGCATTTCCACAAAGATTGTGCGATACAAGATCGGATTGCACCCGAGGGAGGTCATTTAAAGTGCATGCAGCTTTGACCTTTGTTGTACCTCCGACTCGTGTCCAGTGTCTGTTTTAGGGAGGCTCATGTGAATGCATGCATGTTTTTTTGTAAGAAACCGGTGAGAAAGGTTGCCATTTTATTATTGTGAAAGCTCGCTCGTAAACAAGTTCATAGATGTGGCAAGAAGGATATTAAACATACTTTATAACAGCGTAATGTGTTTTGGACTGTTTTCTTCTGATGCCTGTATATCTGGAGTTTGCATGTTCTCCCCATGGTCGTGTGGATTTTTCTATTTTTTCTACCCACGTGACTTTACCGAAAGAACCAAAGAGTATGGATTCCTGGAGTCACGAAAGCTTCAAATTAAGATAGGAGCTATAAAGCTCAATGGGCCTTACTTGGTAAAATTTAAATATATATATTTTAGTTTAGTTAAAAAATAAATGTCAATAGTTTTCAGTTTTCTATCTGCAACGTGCTCTACTTACTGATAATTTAAACTCAATGCATCAGCAGCATATTTTTTATTTGTATTTGTCTGTGTGTGCATGCATGTATGTGTGCATATGTTACTTGAGTTTGTGATTCAATATGCATGTTTGTACAATTGCTTCGGTATATACCTGTTATAAAGACAATAAATGTGATTGTATAAATAATTTATCGATATCAATTTAACGAGTAAGTTTCATTTTACATTTATATGGAATATGAAACTTTATTAACCTTAAAACTGTCAACAACAATTATCTAGCTTCCTTACTTAACAGGGGGCACCGTGGTTGCATGATGTTAACTGCCTCGCCTGGAATACAGGAGGTCACGGGTTCAAACCCAACCCTAACACTTTCATGTTCTCAACATTTATTTCCCCTCCATATTTAGAAACTTGCGTTTCGAGTATTTGACTGCTATACATATCCACATCATGTGCCACTCCGTTGAGCTATCATTTGTGGCCAGGTCGTTTATAAAATAGAGCTATACAACTCAGCGGGCCTTACCTGGTAAAATAACAAAGGTTTAGACTAGTTTACATGCCTTCTGATCACTTTATTTCGCAAATTCTCACTGTTTTAAAAGATGTTCAAATTTACACTCGTGAAAATTCCACATACAATTGTACACTGCGTCACCTCTGTTAGCTCATGCCCTGCCATCTGTGCTCGGCCTACTTTCCTACGTTGTGCAGCATGTCCAGTTAATTGTTTTTTTACTACAGCGCAGCCTTAATAAATGCTTTAAGTCACGGTTAAAAGTTGTTGACACATCCCTATAAACCTAAGTTCGATCCCTAGATTTGGCCATCATCGGTGACAAGTAATATCTGAACCAGTGTTTGGCCTTCCCCCTTCACCTACGTACACTGACCAGCAAAGTAAAATATGGTACAGTAAAACAAAAATCCCATGACTAACATGATATAAAGCAGTCAACTGACAACAGACTGTAAGTTATTGCTATTATTCTTTGAACATGACCTGGACATGCTCAAGACGAGATGTGACGAGGGCACATTCTCCGATCTCCGCATGCCCGTCCTGTGGAGTGCAGCTGTAAATTAAGTCAGAGCAACTGGGTCTCCTCCTGGGTGGGGAGTAGTGACGCAGTGGTTAGCACACCGATCTGCGTCACCCGAGTTCCATTACCGACTGCGGCTATTGTCAGTGGTGAGTGATATCTGAAAAACAGACCTCTGAACCCCTTTCACGAACCTGCACTTAGAAGTGTGGTGAAATATGGTCAAACAATCCCCATTACCGATACAGTATGGGGAAGCCTTCGTTCAGCAGTGGATTGACATTTGTACGTGAAAAAAGACGGATTTCCGCAAACAACACTTCAGGGTTGTGACAACTGAAATGGTGTGCAACCTCAAGTAGAGTTTATAGGTGCATCACCAACAACTCTGTATTCAAAAGATTTGAACATGCCGGGGTACCATGTGGCCCGTGTAGTTGAGTGGTGGCATCAATGTATTCAGCGTGAGTGCTGACTGTGGCAAATGGTTGCTCGATTAATAAAGAATAGCCATTTAGATGATGGGATGCGCTTCAGAAATAACAATGATGAAAACTAATTTTCAGCCCTCTGACAATTCACTACAGGATGGAGGCCTCCCCAGCATGTCAGTCATGTGGGATGTTTGTGCAATATTCACCGCAGTGATTGATGTGGGTAAGTGAAGGGAGTTCCAAGACCTCTTCAGATATCAATCACATCGCTTACCACTGACAGTAGTGGTAGTGCCGTGATTAGCACACTGCACTATGGACCCAGTGACCGGGGCTCGATTTCTGTGCACTATAAAAACATGGCTGTTCTTTCTAAATGTGTGGATTTATATAAGTTTCACACCAACAGTTATGTTGAGGAGCATATAAATCAAATGTCTTACTCTTTCACCAGCAAAAACTCTGTACCAGGTGTAAAACTCAATCCACCTGCACAGAAAATAGTTCGTATCAACGGCAAGGCAATGCAATATTTTTGCCAGGATATCACTGCTAATTGGTGAGAACCCCACAAAATGTATGCATATGCATTGTGTGTGAAAGGCTTGCCACATCTTATCTGCACACACCATACTGAGCACAAACTTAGCCCCGTTTATTTGTAAACATTTGATCATCATTAATTCCGTCACAACTCCGTGCTAGCCCCACGCAGGTTTCCAACAGGTGAAATGTCAAAATAGAAGTTACTTCTATTTATAATGGAAATCATTTGTATGCTTGAAGAATAAACTTTGCTCAGTTATTCCCAATATCATTGGGCGCCACGGTGGTGAGATATTAAATGCCTCGCGTGGTATACAGGAGGTTGTGAGTTCGAGCCAAACCCAGACGCCTGTATATTTGGAGTTTGTATGTTCTCCCTGCGGTCACGTGGATTTTTCTCCAGGTCCCTCCGGCTTTTCCCTCCACATTTAGAAACATGCGTTTAGAGTATTTGGCTGCTACACATTTCCACATGATAAGCCACTTTGTTGAGCTATCATTTCTGGCCAGGTCACTTCTCAACAGGAGCTATGAAGCTCAATGGGCCTTACTTGGTAAATTTAAATTTATATTTTTTTAGTTTGGTTAAAATATTTTTTTCAGTAGTTTTCCTTTTTCTATATTGAACATGCTCTCCTTAGTGATCATTTAAACCCAATGCATATGCAGAATATTTCTCATTTTTATTTGTCTGTGTGTGCATGCATGCATGTGTGCATATATTACTTGAGTTTGTGAGTCAATATGCATAATGATTGTACAATTGCTTCGGTATATACCTGTCATATAGACAATGAATGTGCTCATATAATTAATTTATCGATATCAATTTAACGAGTAAGTTTCGTTTTACATTTGTATGTAATATGAAACTTTATATTTAGAATCAACAAGTGTTTAGAGTATTTGGCAGCAATACATATCCACGTGATAAGCCACTTAATTGAGCTATCATTTGTGGCCAGGTCGCTTCTCAAATAGAGCTTTATAGCTCAATTGGCCGTACCTGGTAAAAATTAAAATTATTTTTAATAGTTTCATTTATTGGAATGGTCATGCCAATAGTTGGAAGAGAGTCTGTTTTCTCCAACACATGATCCAAGCACAGCAAGTGTGTTGCTTGAGTTAAAGTTATATCAATAATCATCACGTTATGTTTAGAACCACTTGAGATCCTATGAAGTCAAAAAAGACGTCAGTACAAATACAATAAAGCGTATCGTAAAGCTTTCCACTCGAGAAAAAAAACGAAACCAAATAAAACCAAAAAGCTGTAGAACGTGGTCAAATAAAGCGGCCTAAAAGGTAACAAGAAATACGACAGAATAATTAAAGAGACAACATCACCAATATGTGGATGTCACGAATTATCGGATACAATTCTATTAAAACTCAATTTACCGAAGCTTATCTGGAAGAATTGCAGACAGGCATAGAATGTATGACTCAAAGATGTTCACGGCAAAAAGAGAGTATTGGTGTGTAATGCATGAGTTGGCCAGGACGTATCTCGATGGAAAGTTTTACACGAAACACATTATGCCAAACTTATGATGAGATTATGATATGATTTATGTTTGCTCAGCAGATGTGCCCAGTATGTGAGGGGACAGGAGTGTGGGAATATTGCCAAGTATCAGTGTGCTGGTGCTGTGTGGAATTGTTCCACACATTGCAGAGCTATTCTGATGAGAGAGGACTCTTTCCACATAGTGAGGAGGAATGGCTCTGTTTTTTGGGTCCACATTTTGCCAGACCCCCCCCCCTTCACCCCTCTTTAATTTGTGGATTAGGTCTGAAGAGTCTCAGGCTGGTGTGCATAGCTGTATTCTTGTGCCATCTGTGTCGGAAAATTTAAATAATGAAAAATAAACAGGTCACCAGAGTCTTGAATTGGCACCACTGAGAACCTGAGTTTGAATCTGGGAAAGCACCTGTGATTATAAATGCTGTTCTCGTGTGTAGTGAGTCCCATCTGGTCACCAATGAATGCACACAACAACCGTCACATTTTTCACTGACATACCAGCTGAATTGCTGCTCTGCAAATACATAAAAATGTATTGGTTTGGCTGCCATCCGATTAACATTTCACTTTAGCAGGGCATGTGGGAACATGCACCCTCTAACGTGTGGATAAAAAAGGTCACTTGAAGGGCTCTCTGCTCTCAAAAGAATATCTGTGTTTATCTCCTGTGCTGGGCGATGTTGTAACACAAAGGGTGATGCACTACTCTGTGGGAGTGGTGAATGGAAACATCGACTTAAAGCTTTCGTGACTGCAGGAAATCATATTCTTTGGGTCTTTTTGTAAGGTCACGTGGATAGGTTGAAAAATAAGATAAACAAAAAAACTACGCAACATAAGCGACCGTCATTAGGTGGAACCTATCTACGTGACTTTACCGAAAGACCCAAAGAATACAAATGGAAATATTGTTGCCTAGCATGATGTCAAAAGTACAAATTTTATAAAACTGGGAAAGTCAAAACATATTGGGGAAAATAATTAAGATATTGGCTTTGAAAGTATGATCGATTGCAAGCAAGTTTTCAAATATTCTTATCCACCTCCGATTAGCACGCTTGGCTATGTATGGTGCGAAAGAAGTTCAACATACATACATACTTGAGTGACAGTCAAGTAATTGCCTGCGTTAAGAGGCATTAATGCTGGCTCGCCCTAATATATCTTTAGAATTTCGATGTAAACATGGTGTGATGTATATGGCACATTAACATTTTGTAATGCACGTGTAACTATGCTATTTGTAAGGTGTGTTGCTAATATTGATACAATAAGTTGTTGTTCTTCAAGTAATTCATTCTCAATTGTGCTTGAACCTATTTATTTTTACAAAGGTATGGTAATTACAAATCAAAATCAGTACACTGCAAATTGAACCTCATTAAGCGGACAAACCTTTATTACAAACAAGCCATTTTGGTAGTTCATCAACGTCATAAAAAATATAATCAATTAGTACAGCGGTGGAGTAAAGGGGGAGGAGGAAAGTGGGGAAAGGTCCTGGAACAAACGGACTGAGTGCGGGGGATGATTCGGCATCAATTACAAAAAATGTAAGTACAACTTAATCCCCACGTTTAAAAATAAATTAACCAGTTAATCATGTGTATGGTTGATTAAATTACGCTTCAGTAATGGTTTACTGTAATACGCGCTGAGCACAGAGTCTGGAACCCCTCCTCTCCCCCCCATGAATATCGTACAAGTCAAACCAGCGTTTTTATAAATCACAGAAGCTTTATTTAACGATCACAGTAAAAGTCCTATTTGTACCACAGTAAATCGTCGTCGAAAACATGTAACATTATCTAGCAGGTGTTTGGGATTTTCATTGGTTGAACAGTATGCTTTAAGACAATGGTGAGATTTCTACCAGACTTCCTTGTCATTTATGTGGGGGAATTGCCATTGAATGCTGGCTACTGTAAAGTAGTATCATTAACGACTATAATGTCATTTAAACGATCAAGCCATTCCATGTAAGCGTTTAAACCAGGCAGTACATTTACAATTTCAGAACAAAGATAATGGAAACAAATTTATATTTCCTTCCAAAAGCATCAAGAAATCTAAGTGTGTTTCATCTCGACTTAAAGCTTTCGTGACTGCAGGAATTCATATTCTTTGGGTCTTTCGGTAAAGTCACGTAGATAGAAAAATAAAATAATAATAATTAAAAAATCACGACGTTTCGATCGCAAACACAAGCTTGATGACAATTGCTTGTGTTACGATCGAAACGTCGTGATTTTTATTATTATTTTATTGTTCTATCTACGTGACTTTACCGAAAGACCCAAAGAATATGTGTTTCATCTCGTTAGAGAACATTGATTTATTGAGTACAACGGAGCATGTAATATTTTTTACAGCATTCCTGCTTAAGAGCGGCAGCCCTGGAGGTACCTTTGCCGTGCTTTGTGATGGTGGAGAAGGCGTATGCCACAGACAACGGAGCCGCCCAGTGTCACACACACCCCGGCCATCACGCCCACCAACAGGTGCAAGCTGGTGCTTGAGAACATGCCTGTGAAACAAGCGTCGATGATTAAAAGCCAGAATCAAACGTCTTTTGTAGTGTTTCGTGATTTGTGTGTTTCTTTTCAGTGAGGTTTGTGGGGGTGCTGACACGGAGGAGCTCGTGTGTCGCTTGTTTGCACAGGTTCGTGGTTTAAGCCCAGCGGCCGCCCTGGTTAATACTGAGGGGTGTATGAAATACAATAAATATGCATGCCATCTGCTTCACAGTGGACGTTAAGGATCCTGTGATGTTAATCGAAAAAAAGGTCAGCCACGTGTGTGGGCGTCACTGCTCCAAATTTGCCAAATTTGAGCATTTCTCGCAAACTGCCCAACTGGGTCAAACCACGTAGCAGCAGACTTTACTCATCTTCGTGAAAGCGCCTTCGTGATAGCTTTGCACTATAAGAAGCGCACGGATACAAACGCTGATTTGGTTTGACGAGCAGTTGTTTGTACAATATTTATATGTGCAGAATATTTCACCCGCATGTGTATTGTGGCTCACTTATTCGTGTTGACTACAAATGCTTTAAAAGCCAGTCTGTATGCAACAAACCAAAATGTATTGCAGCAGCATGTTCCACAGCATTTTAAGGTGCACTTAAAGTTTTTGTGAGAGTGGTTAGCACATTGCACTATGCATCACATTCTAACCCACAACTAATATCAGTGGAACATGGAAAATCTTACCCTTCCAAAAATTACCCTAACCAGAAAACAAACTCCACTGATTGACACGGTCCAGCGAGGCCTTCAACCAGTTGCGGAATGAAAAGGGGGCTACGAATTAAAGAGGGTAAGTTAATTCACGAAGTTTTAGATAACGTAACTTTAAGCATTTTAACCATCCACATTATTTCCCTTGACAACCAGACGAATAAGGATGCGGTTGTTTTTTTTGTATCGAAAGCAAATAGCGGCCGAAAAAAAAAGTTTACATTGACAACTTTACATCAAGAACATTGTTCTGGTTTCATCCAGCGGTTTTCAACGTCTTTCACGCCACAGAATATGTGGCGCACATGTTTCTGCTGTGCAAAGCTCTGATTCCTGAAACACAAGTTATGCACGAAGTTATTGCCGTGAGCGTTGTGATGGCAGCGCATAAATCCCAGCCCTGGGTGAGGCCGGTTTAAGCCCTGAGCTGTGCCCAGCATACTATAGTGTGCTTATGATTACAAAGACAAACACAAACATGCCACGTATAGCCTTAACAGACTGTTGGGGCAAGTGCTGTTAACGAGCACTCATGAAGGCCGGAACGGGCACACGAGGGGGTGGGTTGCCAGCACCACGCCCGGCCGCCTTTGTCTCCCTCGTGGCGATATTTCCCAAACCACAAAAGGAACTCATTTGAGGCCGAGTACACTACCGCTCCTCATAAATCTTCATTTGATGTGTGTTGCCAACACGATGGCGCATCCGGAGAGGTTCAGAGGGATGACACTCGTGGAATAAAATATTCACGTAATAAACTGCTTGTGCGTGCAGTTCCATTGTCCTCGTGCAAATTCCAGACTCAATGTAATGGACACGCTGTGTATTTCATGCATTCATTGTTTTATTATTCATTATGTTTGTTTACCCGGGAGAGCCTCATTCCGTCTTGACACTCTTGTTCAGGAGGATCCTACCGACTGTTCGCAGTCATGGGTAATGTTGCGATGTGTAAGTCCAATTGAGTAATTTGCAGGTAATTGTTCAGCATTGGAATGTTTGGCCAATACCAGTTACATTTTACGTGTTTTTCCTGCTCTTATCAACAAACCTTAGATCCCGGAGGAATCCCCTGCAGATCAGCGAGAACATACAAACACCACACAGAAAGTCGCCTGAGTCGGGAATCAAACCCAGGGACTTCTTGCTATGAAGCACACGTTATTACCACTCCTCCATCTGCCATTTGAACGTGTGTTTAACAACATAAATTACACTACCGCTGATACAGACACACATCACACATTTATAAATACATTGTACCACCTATCCCGTTACGCCACGCTGGTCTCATGCTGCCAACTCGTCAGTCTCATGACGCCTGTTGACAACCCTCGCATTGCTCAGCTCCAAACGTGAGACATCCAAAAATCTGCAGTGACTTATTGAGCATTCGGCGTGAACAACGATAAACCGACCAGGTGGCTCAGCAGCAGAGCGAGTGGCTCACAATCGGTAGGTTGCGAGTTAAACGACCTGGTGAGGGGTTGACCCAGCCTATCATCCCTCTGGGATCAATAAAATTAGTGTTACACTGTGGGGAAGACAAAATGGGTGGTCATGAATTAACTTTCCCCTGTCGTAGGAATATGGAATTTGACAACTGGCTTAGGGCTGTAAACCAAGGCACTTCCTCAATCCTCATTTGATCAAAAAAAATCACCTTGACTTGACTTTTTTGAAAGATCAATAAACAACCCTATGTCTCAAGACTGGCATTAAATGTCTTCCAAAAGCATTTCAGATTAGGAATGATTGAAAAGTCTGTGGCGTGACAGAAGGCAATAGAAGGTGAAATTTTCTACATATTGTATTCCTTTTGAACCTGCAATGTTCTGGGTGTATTGACGTCCCAACACTTTAATCTTTACCAATGGTTCACGGAACATATCCCTTCAATTTCGGTAGAAAACGTATTTCTCCGCGAGGTTTTTTTTCTTCCTATTTCCAACTGTGGAAACGTGGGGTGGTGACTGACCAATTAAATTGTGGCATCATGAATGGTTGCTACTGAAACTGGAGACGTGTGATCTCGTGTTGTCCTGGTCAAACAGCATGGCATGTCTCAAATTTCCACTCCTATTCTTTGATAACCTGGCCAGGTGGCTCAGCGGTAGGGCGAGTGGCTGACAATTTAAAGGTTGATAAAATATATATATCTAACTTCGTGGGGAAGTCAGCAGTGGTTGTTCTCCTATGGATAGACTCGACCCCGCCATAGGAATGTGAAATTTCCAACACTGACTCAGAGATGTAAACAGGATATGAACATTGCCTAAATGCTCATTTGTCCAGAAAATGACTTAGATATATATAGGAATTGCAGTGTTATCGCATTGCGTATATGTTCTAAATCACCACGGTGATTTCTTCTACATGCCATACAACTGAGATCGTCACTTTGCTCACAGAAGCCAACTCACAATTTTCCTCACGTTAGTGATTCATGATGTGTCCATCAAATAAACTAACCTTGAGTTTCTCAACACAATGGATGTAAATATGATGCCTCTATTGCCACACGTGGTGTGGAAAAACTTATTCTGGAATTCACTGCCACTTATCCAGGAGCAGCTGACTATGAATGTCTCTGGTCCACCTTTTTTATTTTACTTTAATAAAGAACCAAGATTGTAAAAGTAAAACAAAGAAGAGCCCATTCTTAATATTGAATCGAAGACCAAACTCACAATAATTAATTGAATCACCAGTGTAGAGGGTTGTGGTGAATCAATACACCACTATGAAGCATTGTTGTTGATGAATCTTTGTATGTATGTTTAATTTATTTCGCACCGTACATAGCCAACAGCGCTTATCAGAGGTGGTGAGTTCATATAAACTTGTAATCGCACTCCGAGATAAACTCTTAGCAGTAGAGAACCAAAAGCTTATTCATGTCATCGGTAGTGGTGAAGTGATGGTTAAGGTCACCAAACCTCCTGCTTTCCCCCAGACAGTCTGGGTTTCAGAAAGGATGTCTCAGTGTCCTGAAGCTTTTTGTGAAAATTGGGATTTTTGCCCCGGTTGCACATTTTTGAGCCAGATACACTTTTTTTTAAATGTGGGCCTGGCACACACACACACACCACAGTGCAACCCGCTGAAATGCATGTGCGTTGTTTGCACGTCCCTGTGTGCAGGCCGAGCTCATGGAACTGCAGGGAGGAGCCTTGGGAACATGGTCGGTCAATCAAGGACACCTCCCAGACATTGAAAAATGTCTGGCCTCTTGTTCAACCCATGATACCTGGAAAGGGGTGGGGTGGTTGGCGTGGTGGGGCAGGGGGGTACCCGGGTACTGGGAGGGGTTGGCAGAGAAGTGTGCGGGGCCGACGAGCATAATTGTGCGGCCAACTTTAGGAAGAACGAGTCTGTTTTCTGTGCAGGCGGAGCCAGTGGTTTTGTGGGCGTGGTTAACGTAAAAGTAGGTGGGGCTTACCGTTCCAAAGTAGGAGCTGCCAGTTCAGCGCGAGTGTCGGTTGGAGCCTCCCAGAAACGTGACAGCCTTGAGCAACGGTGCGTCACATTGTGCGTGCAGACGGCCGACTTACCCGTGGGGGGAGTGTTCACCTCCTGCACGGGCGAGTAGGGCCCGCCCCCCACGACGGTGCGTGCGCCCAGCCTGAAGAAGTAACGCATAGCGCCCTGCAGCCCCTTCACCTCCGCCCTGAGAACGCTCCCTGCATGCAAAGACAGAAGAGACAGCGTGGGCCTGCAGACTCGGCAGCATTGCGGCATCAGGGAGCAAATCATATGTGGCTGATTTATGGTGTCTGTCCACATAAGGAATGGTAGACAAAGAAAATAACGAATGATTTTATTTCACCCACCGTTAACTGCCCGAATTTGTACATTTGCAGAAAGTGTCATTTTTCTTAAAATAAGCAATTGCCAAATCATACACGCACAGCTATGCATTGGATTGGGTACAATATATACAGACAATGCTAACCATGATTTGTTTCAAATTGGTAGTGATAGCTCTACAGTAATTTCAGGATTAGACTATTTGTGCTTTAAGCTCTTGTGAAGTCGCAAAGGCACACACAAAGACGCATCTGCTAATGCTGAACAGATCAACAGTTTATTCAGCATTCGCAACACTCTAGCAAGCATAAAAACATCTGATCTGTGAAGAAATTGTGATCAGCTTAATGCACGCTTTCTGTAGGGGAATAGTTATGGGTACAGTATGAATTGTATACGTTTTAGAATATGTTCATGAAGTTGAATGATCCCCATTGTTACTGGATAATGCACTAAATGCACTCTCAATTGTATTAACACTGTGTTTTAGCTGTGCGATCGATATTCATAATACATTAGGGATGAAATATGAAGTCACACTGACCGAGTTTTACAACTGGAAGAGTTGTAAAAAAACCTGTCAGGCAGAAAAGGGAATGTAGAACCTATCGCATGGGTGTAGGAACAGTGCAGTGGCAAGTGCACTACACTACGAGTCCGGTGATTTTAGTTAATTTCCAAGCCACAGCTAATATCAGTGGCGAATGAGATCTGAACATGTCCTGGACACCCTTCACCAACCCACGCTGATCGGCATGATGAAGTATATTCAAGCAATCCCCGTGGCTCATACGGCGTGGGAAGGCCTTCAACCAATTAGTGACTTGACAAAGGGGCTTTTATTATTGTGAACACAACAACCCACAGACTTGCCCAACCTTTTTCTGCCCTTTCATCTCTCTAATTGCCTTCACCTGGTCCCCGCTCCGGCACCCAGGACCTTCTTTCAAAAGACCTGTCAACAATCGGCGTCCAATGGGACGTCACTCGTTCTGGTGCCGCACCCGTGGTCGAGGATTCCCTTCCAGCCATCCCTGCTCCTGTGGCTCAAGATTTTCCTATTTACTCATACCTAAATACTTTTTCCTTTCCATACTTTTTTTTGTCAAAATTGCATACCTCACATATATCTGTGATTCATAAAGTGTGCATGCTACACACACTCACACAGATACACATGGCGTTTGTTCCAACCTAGGAACACTTTGAGGCCACGTGAAGCAGTGAATGGTCCCTCGTCAGAAGTCGTGAGACAAACCCAGCGGAGGGTCTGTGCGGCTCGTTCCGGTACGCGTGTATGTATGTTGAAGTTCTTTTGTACCCGGACATAGCCAAAACGTGCGAATCGTAGGTTCCTGAGAAGGAGACAAGCTGGAGTATCGCTCCCACCGCTGTGAAAGAGCAATTATATAGTGGATTGCAATCACATTTCTCTCTTATGAGGGAGAGTGAGACGACGTTGCCCTCCTGCGCCCCGTTGCAAACAGGCGGTGGACTTTTTAAGGAGGGTTCTATTTCATTGCCCACTGATTGTGTCTTGTTCATCTGTTGGCGCCAAACTTAAACACTGGGCACTACACAGGGATACATTGGAGGTGTACAGAGCTACGGGATGGCATGGGAAATACCGCATGTGCGTGCATTACAGTGGCGCGGGAAGGCTGCATTGAATTATTATAATAATTATCGACCTCGATCTGGATTAATGTGAAATACGGCTAGCCATGGCCTCACTATTAAGGGTTTTACTGTATTTACTTGGCAGTTCATCAGATCACCTGCTTTGGCTGTGATGTTTATGTAAATACACTGCGGGAAATGGCAAAATAACTTAATTAAATGAAGGCTGAACAGTTTGACTCGAGATACAAAGAGGAAAACAGAGGTCGAATACAAGTTCGCGAAATAATTGTATACATCTTTCAGAGGGACCCAACTGTGAAACACAGCACAGAGTGAGTGTACTTGGCACAGCTGCTGAAGGGTGACCAGGAGCAATAAAGATTAGATGAAGAGGTGGACGGGAGCATATTCTTTGGGTCTTTCGGTAAAGTCACGTAGATAGGTTCAAAGAAAATAACAAAAATAACATTTGTTTCTTTTCGGTAAAGTCACGTAGATAGGTTCAAAGAAAATAAACAAATGTTATTTTTGTTATTTTCTTTGAACCTATCTACATGACTTTACCGAAAGACCCAAAGAATATGAATTCCTGCAGTCACGAAAGCTTTAAGTCGAGATTTTGGACGGGAGCATGTCGGGGTGCTCTTGGAATGCTGAAGTTGATAATGAACATACCAGTGTGTCTGAACAAAATAAAGTTTTTAATCAGCATGTACTATCTGCTATGACGTATGTATGTATGTTGAGCTTCTTTTGCACCGTACATAGCCAACCGTGCTAATTGGAGGTGTGAGGGAAGGACAACAAACTAAACACAAAGAGCAGTTCTAAATCAATTCGTGTTTGATCTCGATTTAAAAGTGCATTGTCCCAGTGGCTTTCTAATATCGGAAGGAATATACCTAACATATGATTCAGAAACATTGTCATGAATGAAACATATGGAACAATAACTCAAATGTACGCAAAGAAGAATGGAGAGATGCATGCTTGAAGCTGCATTGAGAAACGGAGGAACGCGTGAATTAGAGGGCATACAGAGGTTAAATTTCGATTTAAAGCTTTCGTGACTGCAAAGAAGAATACAGAGGTTAATTATATGATCCAAACTATGAAGAAGAGTAATTGGGCTTGGGCAAGATATATGGGCAAGATATAACGCGAGCAGGGATGGTGTATTATGGTCAAAAAGGTGCTGTGTTTATTGTGTTGCATTGTGAGACCACGAGAGATGGTGGTGGCTTGGAGAGGTCTTCATTGATTAGAGGGTTTACTCTTGTTGTTGATGATAATAGAATATACACTTTCAGCGACACTGGCAGTTCGCAAAACGAACTAGTAATCCAGAGGCTGCTAGTTTGATCCCGCGACACAGCAAGTGAAACGACAACGGGCAAGTTTGTTCAATCCTCCCGCTGCTGTGAACCCAGTGGTATAAATGGTCACATCGTCAATTAGCAGGTTGCTTGTGGCGAGTTAAAGTGTGGGCCTTCCCACCTCTTCTAACACATCTGGCCAGCATAGAAAACATAGGCCAAAACAACTAAATAGAGGGGCTCTTTATAGTTCATTCGAGTGGAGACCCTTCTGGCAGCAGTGGTGTGAGCAAGCAATTGCAAGCCTGTACCTTTACCTTTTTAATATTGACCTTCAATATCTACACGGACATGATCTTACATTTTTCCCACAGCCCAATGTCAAGTTGCCTGTTATGGGAACTGAAGATTGGAAAAGTGAGGCTTGTGTGATTAAATAACACACACACAAATGAAAAGCGAATGCAATATTTACTTTGTTACTTTTTTAATCTTTCATAAAATAAAATGTGCCTGGCCATAACTCAAACTCGTGAAGTTCGGCTTACCTAGCGAGGCTTATGGCAGTAGTTTTTACACTACAGTATTGTGATTTCATGCTAGCAGATGTGATTGCCTCGTTTGAACCAAATAATGTATTCTCGTTTCCAATACTTGTTCTGAACTACAAATAAAGTTTTGTTCACGCTTAGTAAGAGTACAATTCTGTAACCTATAGGTGACATTAATTTATCTGTGTGTGCATTCAATACAACATGAAAATTGGATTATTATATTTTTGCATAGCCATTTATAAAGCAACACCTCTTCCAGTAGTAATACCATAAAATTGTGTAATTGTCTCATGTCATATGGAAATATCCCAATGTGTGCATTATACCCATATGTCTGCTGTTGATGAAGAAACAATCTGCTGGGAACGAGAGGCCACAAAACGAAGAGATTCCATCATAATCGTATGAACATATAAGCGAATTCAAGGCCATAGCCATGAAGTCAACATTGGGGGGGACCAAATGTTCCAGTGTGTCTGGGGGTCCCAACCCAGAAAAATATCTAAATTTGAAAACTAATTTCCTGCCTAAAATATTTTAAAATTCACTAACACAAGGGATGGATTTTTCTTTTTTACCAAAATGTCAAATAGTGTATTGTATTACATTGCTCTGTTTTTACTTTTTTACCATTTCTTGATTCATTGTATGTAATGGCAGATATTAGGGATTAATAAAGTACAACCATAACCACAATCATATAAACATAAATCTACGCATTGATTTATATGAAGACACGTCCCGATATTGTGGCCAAGGTATAACAAATTGTTGTTTTTATTTCCATAGCATAGCAATTTTTATAGCAATATATTGGGGGGGACATTTTGGACATATTTGAATATTGTGTCCCCCCCAATATATATTATAATTAGGGCCTTGAGCGAACTATTACTGTTATGTGGCCTATACTGCAAACGATGATCCACCCACATTGTCACGTAAGACATTGCACGGACAAGGATGTCACATGTACGATCGCATGTAGTCGAGTTGCCGCACACGTTGACTCTCGGCAACTCTCTGCCGTACGGAGTAAAGGATCGCCTTAGAAAATGTCTCCAGCGTCTCCAAAACAGCGTCGTTTGCCTGGCCCCCACCTCTCGCGAGTTCTTCGAACCTTGTGAAGGAGCTGCACTGGTTAGCAGTGCATTAGAGAGGTCCGGTTCAAGGTGGCAGTACTCGCTTTTATAGCAATGATAACCGGTCAACCAGCGATGCCAAGCACCCATAGGTACCATCACGAAACGTTACCTTATCATACATTTACATAGCGCCTTAACGAAGGCGCTGTACAGTGAACGAACTATGGTACAAGACGGTTGGCGAGATTAAACGAGATGAGTGGATGGGATATATATGTGGCGGTGGTGGCGGCGGTGGTGGTGACGATGGTGGTGGTGGTGACGATGCGTGGAATAAACGAAGATGGAAATGAGATGAGCGGATTCATGATTGGTGACCATGGGGAGTTGGGGACAGGGAAGGCGGCGTTAGTACGAGTGGGGAGGACAACAAGGGGAGAAGGAAGGGTGGGCAATAGAGAATAAGTGGGGTTTAAGAGAAGAGCGGAAGGTTGTGAGAGAGGGGTGACTCTTTGACGTGCAAGGGCAGTTGATTCCAGTGAAGAGGCGCTAGGCGAGAGAATGAGCGAAACCGAGACTCTGCGCACGGAGGAGGAGGAGGAACGGAAAGAGACAGCAAAGATATCGAACGCCAACCTACGCTCATCTTGCTATGGATCTGCTGCTGTGTGAGATCCACTCGGCATCGGACAGCAGAACGGAGTTTTCCATCTGCAGCCCCGATGATCAGGGAGAGTGTGTCAAATGAAGTCTGCTCAGCCGTTCGAATATTTATTTTTGTATTTTCTCTTCTGTTCAGTTTCATTTCGTTTTTAATTAAGAAATTTTAATTTATATCTGTGCAATCTGCGATTTCATCTCAACATATTGCTGAATACGGCGCATTACAAATCTTGAATGTATTGATTGTGCAGAGTTTTTTTTAACAAATATTCTATGTATTATATACTTCATGTATTTCATTTACATGATTTCCATGGGAGTAGTGCACAGTGGTTCACGCACTACACCCTGAACACATTGACCACAGTGTGATTCCTGCAATCCCGAGCTAGCCCCTTTACCAATCCACACTGACAAATGCGGTGAAGTATGATAAAACCAACCTTCACGACTCACATGGGTTAGATTTCATCCAGGAATGCTTCGATAAAGGGCTGTTATTATTTTATTATTATTGTTGTTATTAACATGTTTTCCATTTCCAATAATTTCAAATAAGTTTAATTCCACGATTACTTTCAAACAAAAATACTAAGTTTTACATGAGAAAAGAATATATGCAATATTTTCATTCGTCAATAATATACATCTCAAATATTTAAATTATGTCTGGAAGTACAGTGAAAATCCCAAACCACTCGCCCAGCACATTTAGCCGTAATAACTGTCTTCGGAAATGTCAAGTGGCTGTTTTGATGATAGATGGCCTCCTGGCAGGTTCAAGATAAATAGTACAGCAAATCACAGCTGACATTGTGATATCACTAACCCAGTCTTTGAACGTCCACGCCACTCATCCAGAACCAATAAAGTGTCCCGACCACACATTATCTCCCCACAGAAATTTTCCAAGGCTGTTCTCTACACGCTCCATCCTAAGCAGAAGATTTTGTTTTTGTTTTTAAAGATCAACCACGCTGTTAATATCACTTAAGTTGCACTTGGGATTGACACAGATGCTTATTACAATTGCAGTTGCTGCAGTCATTTGTAGTGTAGTTGCCTCAATTATAATTTTACAGTTGATATCTAGTCGCGTGTGGTTTAAATAAAGTATTTGCATACTGCATCATCTAATGTCACTGTGAATCAGAATCAGAATATTGATTTACACTGGAGAAATCCGATGAGCTTTGAAGCGCTTTTTCACAGATGTCCAGTATTGGCAGGACAGTGTATCTCTTGCCTGATTCCTCTTCTGATGTATTTTGCTACATCATGCAAATCTCAGTGGAGCTGTTCCATCCACTTAAATTCCACCCATTTTATAATTATTTGTTATTAAGTGTTGGTTCATGAGCGCTAAGATAACTCTATCGATTTTCCCGAATCAAATTACTTTTCAGTGTCAACCAACACGAGCCATAATGGTATTTGACAATCATTTGTCTTTCTCAAAATCTGATTAAAAGAATGGACGTGGGCGAAGATAGAAAACCATTTTTCATAAATCCGGCTTGCTCAAGTGGTTGACCAGACTCTCAGTTTTCCATCATTTTATTCCCAGTGATCCTCATGTACATGCAATCGGAGGGTTATTGGGAATGGAGTTCTCCAAGTCAGTGTTGTCTCCCTTTTTGAATAGAAAACTGATCGAGGCCTCATTCTATGGTTGAGGCATTTCAACTCAATGTAGATGTGAAGTAAACAGGTTTGGCTACTTTGGCTCCAACTGGTGGTGGCGCTTCTCTGATGATGTCGACAGGTGCCACGGTGGCGAGATGTTAACTACCTCACCTGATATACAGGAGGTTGTGGGTTGGATCGCAACCCTGATATCTGTATATTTTGAGTTTGCATGTTCTCCCTGTGCTTTCATAGTATTTAGCTGCTATAAATTTCCACGTGATAAACCACTTCGTTAAGCTATCATTTGTGGCCAGGTCGTTTCTGAAAATATCTATATAGCTCAAGTGGGCCTTACCTGATGAAATTGAAAAAAAAACTAATTTAATAGTTTAATAGGTATTCCATCTGGTACCGCAGCTTTCCCTGTTCTTGTTATGTGAAGTTTGCTTCTTGCAGTGTGACTTATGGTACTTCCTTCTCTCCACCTGAAAAAATGGTTTGATTCCTGGGATATATGATTGTTTATGTTGTAGAGATATGCATACAATTATTTCACAAACGCATAAGAGTCTGCCTATTATGTGCAAAGGTTTTATCTTTCTCCCAAAGGGATACAACATAAATCTCCTCATTGCTGCTTCCATGCTCCCATTGCCTTCTATGATGTCTTCAATCATCATTATGTTGTGCTCTCTGATTTATTTCTCATTCTCTTTTATGCTTTTTTTACAGAGTTCTCTGTATTATATCTTTTATTTGGCATATTTTCATACCTCTCTACCTCTACGTAATGTATTTCCTGGGTTTCAGATACAGTGTTTGCATTTTTACCTTTCCCCCCCAAGTTTCAACGTATTTTATAGTTACTATGCTTGCTTCTATTATAATTACTTACAGGAGAAACAAAGGCATACACTGGAATTGGGATATTATTAATAATCTCAGATTTGGTGTTGATGAAGTCATTATTACAACCAATGAAAATGTATTACAAGTAATAACTGAATATTTTAATAAAGAGTGCAAAGGTGGGCTGAAGATGAAAAAAAGAGTTTAAACAAAATTTAAGTAGAACACATTTTCTAAACAAACCAATGCTCGTTGGAGGGACACAACTGGAAAACACATCAGATTATGCATTCGTAGGGCAATTATTGAAGGAGGACTGGGATAAAACGATGCCATAAGGCAAGTAAGAGCAGATTGGAGTTGGGAAATTTTCACTTCATAGCAAAAAGCATCATATCAATGTGCCTAGAGAAGTACAATTTTATTCAGTGCACATTACCTACAAGAGCACAAGGATCTGCAACAAGGAAAACTAAGCAAAGAAAGTAGAACATTGTATTGGGCATTAAGAAGCGAACATTGTATTGAGTGTTAAGAAACGGAAGAGTGCTTGGACCAGAGGTATCACTTGAAGGGATCGTTGGCCGAAGATCAAAACTGATGATGGAAGAAATACGTCCAAGTGGACGGCCACCGTGGAGACGGAGAGATGACCTCACGTGCAGGAGTTAGACGGATTGTTGCGGCTTTTGGCTGCGAGCCATCGAACAAAGACGGTCACTGCATCGCGCGGCGCTTTCAGGTACGCCTCTACAGCCGTCTGGAACGCTCTTCCTTCCGACATTAGGAAGCCAGTGGAACTATGCACTATAAAATCTAGATTTAAAGCTCATTTCTGTCGAACTGCCTTTTTGTGTTTAGCTTGTTATGACAAGTACATGACTCAATGAAGAAAATAAGCCAATTTGGAATGAATGGCCGTTTATATACCGCTCGCTTCAGCAGCACCTTTTGTGAGCTCCCACATCACCGCAGGGGTGTACACAGGAATTCGACCATGCACGCAGGGGCTCTCATCCGTTTGGTTTTCAAATCTCTTGGTTCTCATTTCCCGAATCACATTCATTCACGAATGAACAGGGGCATGCCAGATAAACACGTAAACATCTTTCAATACTCCGATCAGCATGGTTGGCTACACACATGGTGCGAAGGAAGTTCAACGTACATATACGTATCACAATGCCTTGCTGTCATGGCAAGCGACTTGGGAAGGCCTTCATCCAGCAGTGGACAGAGCATGGCCACTGTTGTGGACGATTAACGTGCAGGCTGCAATGGTGTTTAGCAAAAGCCTGTGCAGCTATGCACAGAGAAGTGTGATCACGAGCACTCTTTGGTGATTGCGCTACATTTACTTCACGGTTTTACTGCGTTTGTCCTCGTGTAAATGCAGCTTGGTGCAGTACTCATTTGAGGCGGTTCCTTAATGATGGAAAATTGTTTACAAGGTTATTTTAGATTTCTAATGTGTTCTCCTCATTGAATTCAAGGTTACGAGTCAGTTACAATTGTTGTTCTGCTCACAAAAGAAAAGACAAAATTAGCTGACACTTTTATAGGATGAGGTTTACAGGCCTCAGTTTATGGACTGTTGCAAGTGTCTGGAAACAATTTGAGCTATAACGTTTGGAATATTTTGAATAACAATACGTCAACTTTGTTCATTTCATGTTTGGCCATCTGTAAAAAGCATTACTAACACAGAATAAAAGAAACAGTGGCTAAAAACAGCAATACTGATATAAAATGTTAACTACCAAGTAGCATCTAATGAGGTTTATTGAGGATTTCTAAATGGATGTGATTTTTCTAGAATCCAAATATTTTTTTCTAAATATCGCGTGTCATTTTAATGGAAAACTATTAACCAGTGGCCTCGTGTCTCTTACATCAATATTCATTTGTTTTCCTTTAATGCATATTGACATAAAATCTATGTAACACAACCAATTAAAATGTAACTAGTGAAGTGTTTTATATACATATATATATAAATTCACTGTCATACACAGCCCTGGCCGTAACAACTTAATTTTATTGGTTGCGGTGCTGTGGCACTCACAAAGCTCTGGGCATTTATAACAAGCAGGCAATTCTGTGGCTTTTAGGGCTAAAAGGTGGCTAATGGTCAGGTCGCCATCCCAACGGGTCTTTATAGTATTGACTTGGAGCATCACAATAGTTTGAAAGGGCCATTAGTAGAAAACTGCATTGAAACTGACAAGCCCATCCAAGAAATTACAGGAATGTAACCATCACGTCTACCATCAGCATGCTGGTGACACCAACTTTGACACATCTTATTTATCTCTTCCAGCCGGTAAGACCACACAACAAATGTGTGTTCAACCTTTGCCTGGTAAATTGTTTGTGTGAAACATTCATGCTTTTATTGCCATGTGAGGAATATTGCAATGGTTGACACGTAATGCGTATATGATAGCATTTTTGAGCTATGGTTACAGCTGATAAGTGGCCATATTTTTCATCATTCCAATTATCATCTGTACCCAGTTAGCGACTTGTTCATGTCTATTGAAACCAGTGCCTGGTGTGGAATTTGCTGTGAATGTGGATCTAAAATAACAGACAAGGTGCTTCGCAGAATTATTCACTCAAGATGGTGACATTTGTTGGGCATGAGTTACAGGTCCAGGATCTTGTAGAGTTAGTGTACACGACTGCCCCATGCTTCTGTATACATCATTCGTTTCAGAATGCTATGCACAAAAATAAAGTAATTACCGTGTAACTTAATCATAGGAACGGATGCAATGCACAATTGTAATATTCGTAGACAGCTCTAAAATATAGATTTCTAAGCTTCGTCCAAAAAATAAAATAATAATGTTTATGCATTTGTCAATCCTCTGCCGAATCAAAGTCTCCTCACACCATGCCAGCCATGGAGATTGTTTGACCATACTTGACCACTTGGGTCCATATGGGTTGGTGAAGAGGGGGGGGGGGAGCTCAGACGAGTTTAGATGTCACTCACCACTGAAGTCAGCCATGGCCAGAAAGCTAAATCAGGTCATCGGGTTCATAGAGAAGTGCACGAACCGCTCCACCACCATACCACAGAAAAGGAGGCTGTAGAATAATAATAATGCTACTTAAATGTAGATGTGGCTGAAAAGACTGCTTCATATTCTAAATCTTGACTTAAAACTTTCGTGATTGCAGGAATTCATACTCTTTGGGTCTTTCGGTAAAGTCACGTAGATAGAAGAAAAATAATAAAATAATTTGACATCACGACGTTTCAATCGCAAAACAAGCTCTCGCTATATTTCTACCTGCCTCAGCAGTCCGCCTGCTGTATTTTTTTCACCTGAAGACGATTGCTTGTGATGCTATCGAAACGTCGTGATTATGTTATTTTATTATTTTTCTATCTACGTGACTTTACCGAAAGACCCAAAGAGTACTTTAGATTATGTTTAGAGATGAGCACAGAACAGCAACAGAGGATGATTTCGATCTGACATGAGCAAATTGGAATTGTGTTTTATTTTTGGGATACCAATTGATAAAATCTAAATTGGTTAACCAATTTTGATTTCATACTCTGCAATGCTCTACAAATGAATGGACACAGTGATGGGAGTCAGCGGGTGGGGGCAAGAACGTACAGAGGAACGCGAGGGAAAGGAGGAGCTGGGGTTGAAGGGTTGCGATTCAGAGTACAGTTGTGCAGCAGTTGAGAGCAAGGCGGGAAGAGTGGTGACGCATGATTGCAGTAAGTGTGCATGTGTGTGTGTATGCATATGTATGTACGTATGGTGGTGATCCGGTGATCAAGTGCTGTTAGCGCCATCACCGGACCACACTTGCCCAACAGTCTATTCAGCCTATATGTGTGGGTCTTTGTCTTTGTTGTGATCTGGTAATTGCTGCTCACTCAGAAAAGGGAGTGGGAGGCGCTGCTGCTGAACCTGGAGCGTGCTACTCAGAGGTGGGGCCGTATCATTAGCCCCACAAAAACTAAGCACCTGCCTGGGTATGTTGTGCCATTAAACACTCCACCCCATCAACTCCCCAATGGTGATGGGGCAGTTGGGGAGAGAGTGAAAAGTTTTCCATACCTGGGCAGTGTACTTATGACCAACTCCTGTTTGACGATAGAGGTCTGACCTCTAATCAGTTGAGTGGCATTATCTTTTCATCGGCTGCATAACGCCATGTGGAAGCTACCTGGTCTGTCGTGCCACACAAAGCTTTGGTTCTTCTCAGCCACAGCCATGCCCTCCCTTCTGTATGCTTGTGATACGTGGATACCCCTAATGGAACATCTGGCCAGTTGGAAATATTCATGCCGGCCTGCCTACAATCCATCCTGGGTTTAATCCGACTGGGTGGTGTGAGTAGCTCAAAAATACTTTAAAGATCTGGACACAGTCCCATTAGCTAGCTCCTCCAGCAATAAAGGCTGCGTTGGCTGAGGCATATAGCCCGCATGCCCAGCCACTTCATGCTAAAGCAGCTTTTGTTTGGCAAGATAGAGGGGGATAAATGGGTGCGGCATTGGCTAGAGAAGAAATGTACTGATGTGGTATGAGACTTGCTGATGACTGGTACCAGCAGTGTCAAGATCAACCTCTGTGGAAAAGGCTCGTGAAGGACACTACTAGGCAGTTGGAGACAGTCGCCCTCCAACACTCACAACAACGAGCGGAACGCCAGGTGGCTAAAACACAGCAAGTTAGCACAGTAGGGGGCACAGGTGGTGCATCTGCCAGTCAGTTAACTCATGGCACCTGGGTCTGTCCCGTGAACTATCAGCATGCCTTCGACACTTCACGTGGCCTTAAAGTGCACATAACCCGGCACAAGCGCCACATAGTCTGGCATAAGTATCTTATACTTCATGGTCATACTCTTATCAACAGTTAATCACGGATAATTGGATACATTTCATACAACTTTAATGTCACTCACTAATCTTTGCTGGTGAGGTGAAAGTCAGGTGCCTTTTACTTCCCTGAGAACCTAAATTAAAAACTAAACTACAATTTTTATTTTACCAGGTAAGGCCCACTGAGTTATATATCACTTTTTTAGAACCTACCTGGCCAGAAATTAATAGCTCAACGAAGTGGCTTATCACGTGAAAGTGTATAGCAGCCAATTACTCTAAACCGGAGGAAAGACTGGAAGACCCGGAGAAAGATCGACGCGACCATGGGCAGAACATGCAAACTCCAAATATACAGGCATCAGGGTAGAGATCAAAACCCATGATCAAATCCACGACCTCCTGTGTATCACGGCGCATACAGTAACACAGGCAAGAAGCGGTCCCCTCTCAGAGCTGCATCTTGCCCAAGTGACTATGTGCAGCCTTCCAATTTTTCGATTAACTCGCACATACTGGGAATGTTTTACCACGAGTCCCTGGCTACTTTTGCTCTTGGATAAAGTGAAGAACCATAGTTTGTCCTGATCCCGCAGAAAATAATAAAACTTGATTTTTAAAAAAGCTATGGATAACAAGAGATTGCCCGTATGATATTTTTTCTTTAATCAGAATGCGAATATTTATTTGTACTGGAGGAATCCGATGAGCTATAAAGCTCTTTCTCACAGATGTCCAGTAGAGGCGGGTAAACACGTTACAACAACAAAGAGTACAACAACACGACAGTAGTGCAAAGTACAAGAAAGGTTAACAAATCACCCAAAACGCAAACCATCCCCATCCTACCGGGCAAAGCCCACTGAGATTTTAACTTATTTTTCAGAAGCGACCTGGACACAAATGATAGCTCAAGAAAGTGGCCCATCATTTGGACATTTATAGCACCAAGGTTTAGCCTTTTTGCGATGATTATTATTATTAATGTCGATATTTTCTGCTCATTAATGATTAGTTTGACATTACAAACCCATGCCTGCAGAGCCATAAACTCACGCTGTGCCTTCGTTCGTGGTCCACGACAGCTTTACCAAATTGAACAACTGGAGAGGTCATTAATAAGCATATCTTATGCACTTGAACACACGGGAACAAATGTGCTGACTCACGTGCAACAGCATATACATATCTGCGCACTATATCTTGTATAAATATGGATAAAGATGAAACTGCCATCGGCACTCAGTGTTCTCCATTCTTATCTCTGTATACAGTGTGGTGCGGGCACATTAATGTCTGTCATGCTAAAATGGTGTTCTGTGCTCGGCCTACGTAAACACTTCACCGTGAGAAAACATTTTATTACTTTATGCCAACCCTTCAGAGCCCCGTGGTAAAAGCAGCAGTAATTTGATGTGCGAGCATAAATGATCCCTTTGCGCGGCACATTATATGGCTTCGTGAGATAAGTCATGCTAATGGTGTTGCGCCCTCCAAGCGGTGGTCGTGACACTGCAGATGAAAGGTCACCGTTTTTTTGAGGGAACATTTGTTACAGTGAGGGAATCAAAGTATTTGATCCACCGCTGATTTCGTACGTTTTGCCCCCTCTCGGCTCTATATATGAGGACTTGTTTCAGCAGCCTGTTTCTCTCTCCCGCCTGAAGACGAGTGCTTGTGTGGCGATCAAAACGTCGTGATCTATTATTATTTCTGCCCACGTGACTTTACCGAAAGAACCAAAGAGTGTGGATTCCTGCAGTGACGAAAGCTTCAAATCAAGATTTTTTTTACCAGTTGGATTATGGTTAACACAACCATCTCAACACGAGACAAAGTATGTTACATAATCTACAAACTTCTAAGTTACAAAACCTAAGGAGACCCACCACCGACAGAGAAGATATTTACTACGATTTTGTAGCCAACGATGACCACAGGCTGAGACACTCATACATGTCCTATGTGCAAGAACCAGTTTTTTTTTCTCTGGTATGAATCTATTTTCACATTTGAAACCATGATTACTCGTCATTCTGGCTCAATACACGTAAAATACAGTGATCGAAAATATAACAATCATGAACATGATTTGCCCACGGGTCATGTGAGCAATTGGAGTATTCATCGCTGTGACTCTGGCAGCACTTACGTACATACAGAGCGGATAACAGAAGGAATTCCTATGCTTCAGTCCCCTTGCTATCACCCAGCCCCGATTCTTCATCTGGGGAAACAATGTCCACTAGCACTCGTTACAGCCACCACAGCACCTGAGTGACCTGCACAAACATTGTTAATCTGGGCAATGTCTGAGCCAGCAAGCGGCATCTTACCTAAACTCACATGAGGTTGTGGTAGTTAGTAGGACCCTGAGCAGTTGCCACTTGACTCGTAATGTTTGTTGATCAAATGTTTCTACCGGAAACTATTTGCTTTTTCTGCTGCTATAAATAGCCACTGATGGATATCAATGGCCTACCAGTGCTTCGACTCCAAATATCCAACCCCCTATCTTAATCTTGAGAGAAGGACAATATCCTGAGCAGGCATCATTTAAAATACTGAGCTACAGAGACGCATGTCTAAAACCATACAACCCTAATGCCGTAACAACAACCATTAGTGAATGGTATTACATAGGCCACCATGTAACCAGTTTAACCATTTATTGGATGTTACAGTCACCTCCTGGAGTTGAAACTGCCAATAGTAATACGTATGTGCTTTGCCTCTATCAATAGTGGTGAAACAACTCTTATCTGCACACTTCTTACCCAGGACTTGTATTATGCATGGTCAAGGTCGAACCACTAAAACTGATTTCCACAGAACGATTCCTCCTACCGTCGGTGTTTTGTCATGGATCAGAGGAATTATCCAGAAGTGGTTGAGCGTGCATAAAAAGAGTTGCAGAGTAAATTGTTCTATTATCAATTTGCGAGGTACACCTATAATTATTGGTCACCGCAGGAGCTAAACGATTGATTGATGATGTTGAGGATGACAATAACGTATTGATGCTTTGTTGATGAGGATTGCAATGAAGTTCAAGATGATGACAGTGATCGTGCTAAAAATGGCAATGTCTAAATGAAGATATGAGGATATGGTAGTGGAATGTGCAAACCCTATATCAAGCAGTGACAACAGGAATGATAATTAAAGAGCCTAAACAGCCCACCATCATGAATGACTGAGTACTGCCTTTTATCTGTGATCTGTTGAAGTCATACAAGCCATCATGAATTCTCTTCTCAAACTATGGTCTGCAGTTGGTGGTTCCCCTGTGGAGTTTTCATGTCTTTGCACTGCACTGCGCAGAGACTCTGGAATGCAATGACTGTGACTATCAAGAAAACCACAAGTATATCCATTCTATAGAAGAGCCTGGGTTTCTGAATGGGTCAGTGAGCTGGACTCTAATAATGCAAGTGGAGAACATCATCTGACTCTTGGGTGTAGGTGCATAGAGACGATGTTTGCAATTACATGGCAGAACCGAGTATGCAACTTGGACCGTTCCGATATCATGTGACAAGAAACGACTATCAACGTGTTCGAGAAGAGATGGTCATGGCTGCAGGTGCCGAATGGAGAGCAGAATACCGAGACGCACACTGGCGTGGACACCGGTAGATTTGGTGACCTAGGGGAATGCCTCAATCCAGACGGTGCCATACTGTTAAAGGAGACCTTAGAGGTTGTGTGTCAAGTGTGCAATCATCGAGGCATCTGAGAGAAGTCAATTAATAGTGCAGTGTAGTGGCATCAATTGAACTACAGTAATGACTTATTGATCTTCATGTAATAACATTATATATTTAGTTAACAAGTCGTGACATTTTGAATAATACTGAGGGTACCTTTGGCTCCATTGCATTTGCACCTTTAGGAAATCACAGACAACAACAACAACCGTCATTCGCCACTAAGTGGCGGGGTGACGTTACCACGACGCTTGTGCCAGGCTATGTGCACGTTGAGGCCACGTGAAGTGTCGAATGCCCGCTGGCAGGAGGTCACGGGGCAGACCCAGGTGTCACGGGTCGACTAAGATGACTGGCTGATGCACCACCTGTGCCCCCTACTGAGCCAACTTGCTGTGCTTTAGCACACACACACACACATCACCGCCTCTACTATATGGAGCCTTTGACGTTGAATGCACTGGATGGCCCGAGTGTGAGTGAATGAGACCTCACCTGGTCTGAGCAAGAAGGCCCATACATCGTAGGGCTGACTGTGGTTGGTGTTGTATAGTATGACGTACTCCAAGATAACTCCGTTCGGCTCAGCTGGGGGCTGCCAGCACACCAGCACGCGGCTGGAATCCAGGGCTCTCAGCTTGATGTCTTTGGGAGGATCGGAAGGCCCTGTGTGAACCGCACAAGCACATTCCGGGGGAGCGCATAAGTGGTGATCGTGTATACGCACACACAAAATGACAAAGATGTTCATATTCTTTGGGTCTTTCGGTAAAGTCACGTACATAGGTTCAAAGAAAGAAACAAAAGAACAAAAAACTATGACGTTTCGATCGCAACACAAGTGGTCAAAACGCCATAGTTTTTGTTTACCTATCTACGTGACTTTACCGAAAGACCCAAAGAATATGAATTCCTGCAGTCACGAAAGCTTTAAGTCCAGATTTTTTGTAACAGGTGTAGTTGCTTTTTAGTGTTTAGTTTGTTGTCATTTCCCCACACCTCCGATTAGCACAGTGCGAAAGAAATTCAAAATACATACGTAGTTCGTAAGCATATTCGTAAGCTGAGATATGACCTTGTGGAACGTCCAAAGGTAGTTCTGCAGTGGACCACTGCTGCACGTGTAATATAGCTCTCAGAGACACCGTCTTGTTCAGTTATATGTATATTTATTATTAATAAAGTCCGCCGACTCACTGATAACTTAACGAGTAACCACGAGTGAATATATACACTTGGGTAACTTAGATAACTCTATTCTGAGACAACATAACTCATAGCCTTCCAAGACTACAAGGTGCCCACTGCAGGATGACGAAGACGACCCGCTCCAAGGTGACGACGGCGACGGCAGTGCCCCCACAACAGCAGCCCAGGGCCCCGGTTCACAACGGCTTTTATCCCCCTCATGACCCGGCCACGCCCCTATTCCCGAAACCTCCCTCACCGCACCTGGCCCTGTCTGTCTCTGTTCGTATTACAATTTACGACCGTTAGGTCACGTGCTTCCCCTCACGTGACCCTGTCAAAGCTTGTCGCGTCAATCATTATTAGCAACCACTTAGGTCCCACATTACCCTTACATGACCCTGTCTGTTCCTGTTACGTTAATTAGTAACCGTGGCCACGTGGAGCCGTACTGTCCCTACATCACCCCGTACTGTCCTTACATATGTATTTGATGAATAATTTTCACAAATTTTCGATACAAAAAGAACATCTACATCCACAGATGATAGCAACAAAAACTTTCCCCATAATGCAACCAAGCATATGAGTGACCACTAGGAGGAAAGATGTTTATTTCATGGCTGTGTTCCACACAGGAACAAGTCCAAGGTTGAGGTGGCCGAGTGGCTCAGGAGTGAAAATACTGAGCCAGCACCACTGAGATCCTGGATTCAAATCTATGTTTCAACAGGGTTCTCAATTGTATTAAGTTTATGGTTTCATACTCTTTGGTTATTTCGGTAAAGTCATGTAGGTAAAACAAAAAAATGGTTTCAGCCTGGTCACCAACAACTCTACAAATACGTAAAAATGAAAATTGGATTTTAATGTAATTTTGCTAAATTCCAGCTCTGAGAATGAAAATACTGTGGATGTTTGACTGTCAAACTACGGATACCAATCTCATAGAAGAGGGTATGGGAAAGTCTGCCCCCTATTGTAGAGAGCTTAAAAAGGCCACTTGAAGAATCTTTAATCTCTTGCATCGCTGTTCTCAGGGAAATGAGGTCACTCTGCTCTGCAACATTCCCAAAGGGATTCTTTGTCTCGTGGCATGACACTCATAACACACGATAAATAACATTGTAGAAAAGACGACCCAACTGTATTTTTACAAGAAGTATGTTATTGAAGAAAAAAAAGAAAAACAGGGGAAGGTACAACACATGGTCAGATGGGGATCAAACAATATTTAAAAAATAAAACGTCAAAGGCAAGTTGAAGGCGAAGCTATAACAGGGACTAGAGAGGAGCTCGTGCAAGAAGCTGGGAGTGACGAAGGCTGAGAGACCCTGTGCTATTCATGGCCAGCACTCTGCCGAAATACCAGCGTACATTCTACAAGGACTCTTTGTGTGCCTTGACCTCCTGACATCGGGTCTGTTCTGGCAGTAAATGTTCCTCTGATATGTATACGTGCGCATCATACGCATACATTAGTGTACGCACATACCATTGCCGGGCTGGTACCGGACGACGAGCTGAGCCCGTTTCTACGCAACAATCCTTTATGAAACTACAACGAATGTGTTATTTAAAGCCTCATTAAGCTTAATACGCCACCGCCCGGTAACTTTCGACCTCATCACGTTTACTCGATGAATGAAAACTGCATTCCACGTGGGTGAACTTAAGCCTCATTAGGCTTTACTCTCAACCACCTGGTCACGTTTGACCTCAAGCATTGCCAATAAATGAAAGCTACATTGCATATGCGTGACCTTTAGCTTCGTACTGCTTTTCCCACTGCCTCGACCTGGTCACTGCTGTCCTCTGGTGGTGTTGATATAATAGCATGATATCTTTTAGGTCAGGTTATAGTCTTTTTGGACGTAGGTTAGAGGTCATACATAATTCATCTTCAATATATGTGCCTTATTCCTCCTGGTCAGAATTAGCCCTTACTTAACACTATAAGACTACATTTACTTAAGTGCTGTTATAAACAGTTTCAGTTTCTTGCATATGAGAATTATAATTGGGAAATATTAAATTTAAGAGGAATCTGAGTTTGGTCTGGATATCACCTCATCCATTAAATAATCACATCTATATCTCGCTAACATACCCGATTATAATAATGTGAATGCCCACATTCTATCATTGGCACCTTTTCACAATAACAAATGCTCATCATAGACTAAGAATGGAACAAAATAAGTTAAGTATGGACATCGGGAAAGAGGGCGGAACGGTGACACTGTGCCTAATGCACAAGGAATCGAGTCCCAGCCATAGCTAACGCAAGTAGCAAGCGATACCGGTGATGGCTGCACAAGTCGCGGCCCTCAGCACCTTCATGAACCAACGCTGAACAGAGTGGCTAAGTATGGTTTAAAAAAATGCATCTGCGACTACAATGGCATATTAGTACCTTGATAAGGGACTGTACATTATAATGTATTGAAGTGTATGCGCATACAATGGGACGAGATATATGTATTTAGAAATACATGCAAACACATACATATACACGACACACAGCATATACCCGTATACCTACATTACGGCATTTACTCTGCAGGTGTATTATAGCACACAATAGGGTGCACACAATTTCAGAGACCTATGCCCTTACGAATGCAGCTTGATATATACACACCCCACATGCATGCTGCTTACCTACAGAACACTAACAGAAGACAAGTCACAAGGTGTCCCTGCTCAAACGAATGTGTGGTGGTGCTCATTTCCATTTATGGCCCTGGGCCAGTGGTGGAGTCAAGCCACCGAACAACCACATGCGCACACTCGCATATATAATACATGACATGCACAAACAACACATGCGCAAAACATATACATAGTAAAAATGTGCTTTGTACCCATGCCGGAGAAGACAAACAATAGCCCGCATAAAACGGGTCATTGGTCACTTTAATACGTAGGCTTTCACGACCAATATTATCCATAATCGAGGTCTTTGGGTTATCGCGTGAATATAAATGTGTCGTTTATATTTACGTGATCTAAACCAAAAACTTTAATGACGGTCATTGGTGTTCGTGAGCGCCTATTAATGCCAGCATGAAAGGGTGGTGTGGCCAGAACTATGCCTTTCCGCCTTTGTCTTCCCATCTCTGATGTTTACCCACTGCACCTGGTACTGATTTAAGGATGACCTGACATAGGGGAGGCTCAGGGAGTGGCTGAGACGGCACCACTGGTGTTAGCTGTGGCCAGGAATCAAACCCAGGTCACTGGGTTCGAAGCGCAGTGGGTGCTAACCACTGTTACCACTCCCCTACCACATGCAGAATACACAAACGTGAACGTGCACAATTAACACGTGCATCTATACGTAACGGTACTGCATTATGAATGCAGTGGCCTGAGTTGTACTCATGGCCCCGGCTAACATCAAAGGTTAGCGATGTCAGAACGAGTCCCGGATCGCCCACTTCACTCCGCAACCATGATCAGCGTGGTGAAGTATGGTTAAACCCCCATGTGACCAACATAGCACGAAGAGAATTTGTCAGTGGATTTAAGGACAACGAATTGTGGTGTTGGCGAACACATAGTCGAACAACATTGAACTGAGAGGGTGATAGGATATCACATGCATACACATGCACGAATGTGTATGAACACAGCTCACTATATATGAACCTGAAATAGTTAAAGACATCTAGTTTCATGCATATAGTACTACATGTACATACAACATACATGCATACATCGGTGGAACCTATGATAAGGAGCAGTGGCGTACTGGATAGTGGCCTACGTTATTAATCTGGTGATCTGAGTTCCATTTCTGGCAAAGGCTGACAAGTCCTGGACTGCCCTTTCACCCCTTCACCAATCTGAAGGGACAGCCCAATGTTTGATGAAGAACGGTCAAACAACGCCCTTTACTGACACGGCGTGACAAGGCTTTTATGCAACAAACGGTTGTAAATGATTATGTATTCATGATAAAACATAATTACTTGCATTAAAAAAATTTTTGTTTATGTTATAGGAAAATAATAATTAAACTTGTATTTGCTGATTGGCCTGCTTCGGGAATTTCTAAGCTTTAAATGATAAATATCCATTGCATTCCCAAAGAAGGCCAATAAGCATTGTAGACATTCACTCGAGCAGCACCTTACATAATACCAAATACACATGTAAATGCACAACTATAAATACATAACAAACACACATATATATGTGGAGTCATACATACGTACAAAACACACACAGGCACATACAGAAATGCATACACATACATGCACAGCGCCATAATATGCATGCATACAAAGTATATAGCACGCCCACATGCATACATCTCACTGTCACCAAACATTGGAGCAGCTGTCACCGTCTACCCAGCCCCCCTGGCCCCTTCTCCAAGGCCTCTCTCGACACCTCCCCCGCTGCCCCCGCTTGGTCCCCATGACTCCTGCCCCTCTGTCCCCACAGCCACAAAGCAGCGTGGGTTACAAAAACACGTCAATGGATCTGGATCCATTGGATCCCAAAAATAACGACGGAATCAGACAGGATGGAGATTCAGCCCGATCGTGATATATGCTGTATATGTACGAGGATGCATATGCTGTATGTTGTACATGGGTTCCCCCCCCCCCACCCCTCATATAAACCAGAAGGCCAGAACGACACCACAATGGAACATGTGAATCACACTGGCAGGGAAGGCAAGCATGCTGGTAGGTTATACAAAATGATACGAGATCATGATTCACGACCTGAAATTTGACTTTGAAATTTGGACATGCAGCAATCGATGGAATATCAAACAAACAAAAAATGATTAGGTAGCCGAGTGGACTCGGGAGCTGAGAGCAATGAGCTGGCTCCACTGAGATCCTGAGTTCATATCTGAGTAGGTGACACGTGTGATGAGAATGGGTTCTAAAGTGACGCAAGTTGAGAGTCTCAGTCCAGTCAACAAAAGACTGCACACCCCAAATAAAAAGCCACACAAACAAATTGTAATGTTGCATTTCAACAAAATCCAGCTCTGACTAAAAAACTTGGTTTGATTGCCATGCCACCGAAATTCCTTTCATTGCGTACAAGAGGTGCACCACCGAATACGAACTTATTTTGAATTAGTCCCGAAAGCGGTCTGTGATATTACTTATTTAATAAATGAAACAAGATTATGCACTGCTTGAGGGTGGGATCACAACGTGAATGTGACCCCAGTGCAACCCTGCCCTGACAACAGGGTTGGCTGCCACTTTTGGCAGCAGCACGGGCATTACCCACATCAGCACACACAACAGCATGCCCCCACAACTACAGTACACATAACAGCATGCACTCAACTACAGCACACACAGCTGCATGCCCCCACAACTACAGCACACACCTGCATGCCCCCACAACTCCAGCACACACAACAGCATGCACTCACAACTCCAGCGTACACAACAGCATGCACTCACAACTACAGCACACACACCTGCATGCCCCCACAACTCCAGCGTACACAACAGCGTGCACTCATAAATCCAGCGTACACAACAGCATGCACTCACAACTCCAGCGTACACAACAGCGTGCACTCACACCTACAACCACACACAACTTGCACTCACAACTACAGCACACACAACAGCATCGACTCACAACTACAGCCACACAAAGGCTCTCCCGGATTAGCGTCCATAGCACATCACGTGGGTGACACGATGTGACTTTGTTGGGAATAATTTAGATGCAGGTGACATCACCCCCAAAATCGGGGTCACTCATCCCCCTGTCCACAGGAGGGCTGAGAGTGACAAATATTCCTATAATGACATAATGAATCGCAATAGACGTGTGTGTGTTTTTCTTCCCGGAATGATGTATATATATGCCTCCTTTACCCTTGATGCACACGTCATATTGTTTCATACCGCATCTGAAGATGCATTGACTTCCGGTTTTCCGACCGAATACATTTGCAGCGGAGTATGAAGGTGTGTTGTGGGAACTGCGCAATTGCATAATCACACGGACAAAGTGTGGGTTATCTTAGGTCAGCCTGTGGAGAAGGCGAAAACAGTGTGGGTCGTGTTAGGACAGCCAGGTGCAAGGGCTGGGATGATGAGGTAACGGTTGGGCCAACTAAGCCAGAGGATCAGCAACGGCGGTGATTGGCTGTGGCTGTTGTCAAGGGCGTGGAGGCGTCGAGATGTCTGGAGAAAGGCAGGTGTTTGAGGACGCGAAGCGTGCGGGGGCACGCGGGCCAATTAATTAGCGATAATGAGAATGGGGATAAATTGGGGGGAGACACAGGGAGCGGGGAGTTGGAGTTGGGAGCTGGACGAGGAAGATGTGGAGTTTGGAGACAGAGTTTGGAGACAGAGTTTGGAGACAGAGTTTGGAACCAGAGTTTGGAGACAGCGTTTGGAGACAGCGTTTGGAGACAGCGTTTGTAGACAGAGTTTGGAGACAGAGTTTGGAACCAGAGTTTGGAGACAGCGTTTGGAGACAGCGTTTGGAGACAGCGTTTGGAGACAGAGTTTGGAGACAGAGTTTGGAACCAGAGTTTGGAACCAGAGTTTGGAACCAGAGTTTGGAGACAGCGTTTGGAGACAGAGTTTGGAGACAGCGTTTGGAGACAGCGTTTGGAGACAGTGTTTGGAGACAGCGTTTGGAGACAGCGTTTGGAGACAGAGTTTGGAACCAGAGTTTGGAACCAGAGTTTGGAACCAGAGTTTGGAACCAGAGTTTGGAGACAGCGTTTGGAGACAGAGTTTGGAGACAGCGTTTGGAGACAGCGTTTGGAGACAGCGTTTGGAGACAGCGTGGAAAACGGAGTTGGAACAGAGTGTGAAGCAAGACGAAGTAGTTAGCAGTGGAGTGAGCGTAGCGATAGCGGAGCTGAAGACGCTGTGTGCGGAGTGTGCGAAGTCGCTGTGTGGGAAGACGCTGTGTGCGGAGTTGCTGAACGGGGAGTCGCTGAGTGCGAAGCAAGTGAAGTGATGGTGGGGAGACAAAGGTGGTGAGCGAGACGAGCGGAGCACGGCGAGCGAGCCGTGGTGACCAGGATACTGTGGAGTGTGGAGGACATGTTGAATGATGTAAATAAAGCGGTGTTTGAAGAAAGACAGAAGTTGTCCACGTAAAGTCAAACACTACACATTGTAAGGTCGCTCTCATTGCACACAAAGTGCTTGCCACAAATGAACCACAATACCTCGCTGATCTCGTCAAGGAGCACGTGCTCCTTGACAAACTCCGGCCATCCTCGCAACGGCTTTTGGCAAACATTGGACAAAGAGGATCACTGCATCGCGCACTTTCCGATGCGCTTCTACAGGCATCTTGAACGCTCTTCCTTCCGATATTAGGAAGCAACTGGAGCTATGCACTTTTAAATATAGATTGCAATTTGGATACTGTATATCCACATTGATGTATATCCAAATTACATTGCATTACATCAACAATCTTAATACGAGGAAACATGGGGAGCCATCTGAATACATGTTTTATATTCATATCAGCTTGCCGTTCATTACTCTGATAATTTAAAACCATTCATATACCAATTAATGACCCTTCACATACAATTTAACAGCTCCTGTTCTCATAAACTTAGGCTGGCCATTTATGTTTGGCGTTGTAAAAAAAACACATGTGGCATTTTTGCGCAAATTCCAAAATCCTGTTTTTGCTATACGACGCTTTTTGTATCGCCGTATTTTAAAGTCAAAGAAAATGAGCGATTTCACGAACAAGAAGGAGCAAAAGAAGATAAAGGCCGGTGCTCGGGTTCATCGCATCGCCGCTGTCCGTGCTCTAGGTCGGTGCTGGGACAGGGTGAGGCGTACTGTCAGGCAGCGTGCTCTGCTCCACGCTGGCTCCAAACGGCCCGTGGATGTCAGCGCCGTGGGACTGCACTGCGAAGATGTAGCGCGTATACGGCTTGAGGCCGCTCAGCAGCAGCTCTTCTGATGTGCTGCGGGGGGAGAAGGGGCGCAACAGCGACAAACAATTAAACCCAGACGCATGGTCTGAAAAAAAAGTGGTGGCCAATCTTCCTACACATGCCGACCAATGTCCACCATAAAAACATTTTCACGTATCACCAGGCACCGATCACGTATTTTCTTTTGAAATCAAAACTATTTTTAAAATGCCGTAATATTTTACAAAAAAATCGACTAATCTAAATAGTGGTTGTTCAAAGGGTGATGCAAACAAAATCTGGAGTTTCTTTTTTTTTTTTAAACAAATCTCATCTGCAACGGTTCCCGCAGACCAATTCCCACAGCAGTGATCTCCAGACCACAGCAGTGATCTCCACAGCAGTGATCTCCACAGCAGTGATCTCCACAGCAGTGATCTCCACAGCAGTGATCTCCACAGCAGTGATCTCCACAGCAGTGATCTCCACAGCAGTGATCTCCAGACCACAGCAGTGATCTCCAGACCACAGCAGTGGTAACCACCAATCCAGCGCAACGCCATTACGAGAGGGAATTTAAAACTGTTGACTTGCAGCTGGAGATGGCAGATTATATTATGATGGTGTGTCATGGAAAGACACAACAGTTTGGAGACATGTGATATAGTTTACATATATACACATGATATAGTTCATGTGCAACTTTATATTATGAGTAATTGGACAAAACACTTGTATACATATAGACAATTAACATATATTCACTGTGTAGTAGTCCTTTGAGAAATAAACTCTATTAGCCATCATATACTTGACTGATATAAAACAATGTTGATTATATGGTGGTGGTGTTGTGTTATTGGCTTCTAGTTGTACACTACTAACTACAGAGTTATTTTAAAGTTTAAATTAAATATTCCTGGTTATTTACAATCACACGAAACAGTTCATGGAGGGTGGGGAAAGCTGTGCTTGCTTTGAATTTTTTGGTCTTTCAACATTTTTATAAATTTGGATTCTTCCCCCATGTATGAAAATCATGGGTCCCATTCAGTGAATAAAAATTAAAAAGAAAACAGTGCTCTCATTTACCCAGAAATTCCTCACTGATTCTAAAGACCATTTTTTTCCATTGCTCCGCGTGTGCAGTGGATAACCCTCTTAGACAAATTCCCTCCTCGTGTGTCTGCCATCGTGCCCTGCCCAAGCACACTCACATTTTAACAGTTTATAATACAGTGTCTCTAACCTTGCCCTGGTTCTCTGTCCCACGTGTTCCTCTCTGAATTAGGCATTTTTGTTACTCTGTAAGATATTTTCTGAACATTGAATTGCCAATGGGATCGTCATCATGACGACCAATGGAAATGAACTCGACAAAATGATCGAATCATTTAAATGAAGAAGGCTAAAAAGTGTGGCTCCAGTTAACTATGAGAAAATCAAAAGTCACGTACAACAACAGGTTCACTAAACAATTGTAAATATATGTTCGAGAGACGCAACTTTTTGACACGTCAGAGTGTGTACAGGTGTGGGATTTATTGAAGGCGGTAATCTCCACGTTCCTCGAGCAATTGGGATGCGCACAACATCTGGGTTTCTGCCGCAAGGGAGGCACATATATATTTTAAAGAATTTCAGGAAGAGCCCTATAAGGGTACAATCGGTGTAAAACTGGTGAAAATGAATAATAATAAAATACTGAATGGGCTTTTCAACATAAAAACATAGCTGGATATTATGCACAGAAAATTATTTTCCTGATTGTAAAATGGATTTTGTCTGTGAAAATGATTCACTTTTCAGCATCATTTTACGAGTGACATGCCCAAGGCTGAAATGAACGAGTATTAGGTTTTACTGAAATGGCATTTGCTTCTAAGGTGGCTACAAAATGGTTGTCACACCTCAGCGGTGCGCTCATATTTCCAGTGGGTCGGGAAAGCACAGCGGTGGAACAAGAGCACCATTTGTGGGGTGCAGATGAGCCCACAATACACCCTCTCTTGTATAGGGAGTCCTGTGTGTAAAATCTCCGGTTAGCGAGACAGCTGTAGAGAAGATGGAGCAGTGTTGGGAGGCATTTAAACAATTAGCCTCTTCCTGCCTTTACCATTAGAAACACCTGCATTTACACTAGAAACAGCACTGCTACACCCCTGACAAACAGAGATCACACAGACTGGCAGTGTTTGTAGAAACACCTGCCTTTACACGAGAAACAGAGATTGCGCAGTGCGCTGCATAAACTCTGCCAGATGGAAGAGAGGCTTCCGTGAGATATGTAAGTTAATGGTAATGGGTTAATGAGCCAAAACCATGGCACGCACAGAAAAAAAAATCATTATAAACCCATCGCACCCGGGTTTAAAAGTCATTCCTAACCAAGGGAGGATGATGAACCCTAAAATCAATATTATGGATATCTCTAGTGCAGGCACCAGAGGATACGGTCACATCAGGCGTGCCAAGACGCTGGCTGCCAGATTACTGCCAAACGCACTACACAACAAGATTTATTGATGCGCAGTGCTGCACGCCATTCACAGATATGGTCCCCAGGAAAACATGACACATCATCTGTGCTGGAGCAATATCTCCAGGTAACATGGAAAAATAAGTCCAATACATATACGCATGTTGCTACACCTGCCTCTCGCACTGGAGCAGATTGCTTTGAAAAAATACAATTTATCTCAGTGACAAAGACGAGCAGCAAGTATATTTGGCACTCAATAATGGGTGAAAAATGCACAGACTGAATGCTGTATATGATGGGATTTTGGCTTGCGGAAAGAACCATTAATAAGCAATGATAGTCAATGATAATTGCATTGTTGCAAACGCGAGTATTTTTTATCGTGTGTATTTTTGCATATTTTATTAGTCTAGGATCAGCTAAACAAAATTATTTTTGACTTTATTCAATTCTACATGATATCTGCAGCAATAGCAATTCTTCATACTGGACTATTGTATTTTGTAAAAAAAGAAAACAGGTGGCAGAAACATGAAAAAATTGTTTCATTCTCAGCAACATAAAAAATCCTGTTCACTTAATCAAAATGTTCACATACTGTATTTTTATCATGATGTATACAGGGATTTCAGATGCACTGAGAGGGAAAAATGAAGAATTCTGATAAGGATGGACAGACGAGCAGAACATCATAACATATACACGGGATATTTAAACATACATTCAAACATGCAATTTTAAATTGTATGCTTAATTCAGTTTTAAGCTGATGCACAAACCCACCACACAGCCTCAGTATTCGCACATGAATACTGGAATAAAATCGTATTAAATTCAGTCTAATATATTTGGAGTGGTGGCGTGATGGTTAATGCATTGCATGATGAACCGAGCCCCCTGAGTTTGATTCCCAACCATCAAGGGCGAGTCGTGTATGAACAATTCCTGGGCTCCTCAACCCGTTCACCAAAACGCACTGAACAGTGAAGTGATATATCGTGGAATATCTCAGAGGCCTGACACGTGTTTTTATTTTGTGAATGTGTGTCCTACGGTAGTGTAGCGGTTAGCAAATTGTGCTACGAAGCCAGCGACCCGAGTACTCCCACTCATGGTCTTTAGGTCGACTCAGCCTTAAATGAGTACCTGGCGTGGTGTATAAACATCGCCATGAGGGAGACAAAGGCGACCGGGCATGGTGTCGGCCACCCACTCCCTCGTGTGCTTTGCTGACCTTCATAGGTGCTCGCTAACAGCACTTCCCCAAAAGTCTGTTACGGATATACGGAAGATCTCTGCCTTTGTCAGTACTTGGATAAGTCATTGTATGTGTAGTGACTGACTTGGAGACACTAAGAGTAGGAGGCACTCTGTTTATTAACACGGCATGACTGTTAACACTTTATAACTCGTCACTAAATGAACTACGGTTCCCAGTCAGGCCAGCTGGTAGAATGCCTGACTGGCGACGCCGAGATGGTGAAGACAGAGACAACGGCGATGACTCCAGCAGCAGCACGACGGGGATCCCACTCCACACGACAGCCTCGAGGTCCCCTACAGGGGCCCCTCTTATACTGTCAGCATGGCCTGGCTCCGCCCCCGGCCACGCCCACTTTCTGGAACCTACTAGCGGGTTCTTGATGTCCTGCTTCCGCAACCTTTCCCCTAGATCCCTCTCTAGTCTATCACCTGGCCTGCTGTCAGTCAGTGCTGCTGTAAGCTGCAGATCCCCTTCCCCACCAACAGACAGCGCTATGCTGCTAGGTGACCGATTCTATGTCACTACATCACCCCCCCCCCCCCCTATAAAAAATGTAGTCGTCCCGGCTGACATCACTCACCCTTGTAGCAGGGAGCTTCAAATAACAATATAAAACTGACAGGGACAATTATCAATTTCCGGAGAGAACCCACAATAATGAACCCGTGGCCCAGGGATTGAACAATGACCGACGACCGTCAGTGTGCCGCACTCCGCGAGTGTCGGGAAGGACCCCAGATCAACCGATAGCCACAGCCCGGCTCGCGCCTGCGGCCACCCACCAGAAGGCGTCGTAACTAATTTGGTCAATAATGAAAAAGGGGCGGGTTATCAAAACCTAACACTTTTGGAGCGGGTCCTCATCGCTGGGCCCCCAGGTGGGACGAGGATTGACTTCCTGGGGACATCCGGGATGATGTGTAAAAGGCCTAATGGGTGCGGCACCTCCCGAGAAGAAGAAAAAAAAGAAGGTGATGGTCGTTCCGTCACCCCCGGTCCATCTTTAGAAGGCGCTGCCGGTGGGTCTGCGGGCGTCAGGCGCTGGAATCCTGTGGGCCCGAGGAAGTGGAGATCGTCGGGGCGGAGGAAGATGAAGGCGAGGAAAATGATCCAGGGCCGGCGCAGCATCCTTTGGCGATGTGGCCCAGCTGGCCACACTTAAAACAGGTGATCGGAGACTTCCATGCTGGAAGGGGGGTCCCACCTTGCTGTTCCCGCTCCTGCCATCACCCCTCGCTTTTCCTCCCGTGCGGGCTCCGGACGAACGATGCGCAGGCTTGCTCCGGCTTCTGCAGCTCCAGCGCGTCCTCGTCTTCTGGGAATCCTGCGCAGGTGGCCACCGCGGGCCACCGCTGCAAACTGACGTGGGTCTGGATGCAGCGGGCCACCTTCAGAGATGTCAAGTCGTTCTCTTCCGTGGCAGGATGAGAGATGCCCAGCTCCTGGGCCAGCGACAGCTGTCTCTCCAGCGCCAGAGAGTCCAGCGCTGTCTGCTCCATCCGCGGATATGCTGCGTGGCCCAAGGCCAGTAACACACTGCGGAAGGCAAGAGGCGTCTCGGTCTCCCCCCGCCTTGGCAGCACGAATCTTCGACGCGCGTTGGTTGGCGGGTCGAAAATATCAGCAATCTGGGCGCATGCATGAGGCAGCATCGCTCGGTCCGCTGCGGGGATGGCCTCAAATGCCACCAAGGAGTCGTCGTCCAGCGCCGTGGGCAGAGCTCGCAGAGCCTCGTCGTCGGACCACCGTGCCAGGGTGCAAGCTGCAATGAAACAGTGCTGGAAAACCGTCCAGTTGCCCCCCGCAGCCACAAACTCCTTGATAAAAGGCAGCCGCTTTTGTAGAGCAGACACCTCCGCCAGAGCTGCCAATGGCGACTCAAATTTGACGAGAAGCGTTTCCCGCCTGGGCGGCCAAATGGCGGGCGATTGCAGCGCCCTGCTCACAGCGGGCCAAATGGTGGCCGCCCACGCGGGCGGGAGCTCCGTCGTTTCCCGTGCTGGCACGGTGGCAACGGTCGAGCTGCCTGCCTACTGCCCCCATGCTGCAGCATCCCCAGCAGACTTTGCATATCTGAGCTGGACCACCAGCTCCGATGCGACGGAGAGCAAGCCCGCGAGACGTCTGGTGAGCTCGCGCCACCCCTCTCCGACCGCCGGCAGCAAGGGGTCGACGTCCCTCCCTTGTTACTCCACCGGGACCTCCACCTCGGGACGTGTCACCGGAGTCCCCGATTCTGGGGCTGTCGGGGAGATCACATCCCCGTCGTCCTCTTCACCTGAGGACACTATCGGCGGATTCTTCCTCTTGGCCGACTTGATGAAAATATGACGATAATATTTATTTTCTTGAATTTCTTTAACACTTCTGACGCCAAATGTAGTGACTGACTTGGAGACACTAAGAGTAGGAGGCACTCTGTTTATTAACACGGCCTGACTGTTAACACTTTATAACTCGTCACTAAATGAACTACGGTTCCCAGTCAGGACAGCTGGTAGACTGCCTGACTGGTGACACCGAGATGGTGAAGACAGAGACAACGGCGAAGACTCCAGCAGCAGTACGACGGGGATCTCACTCCACACGACAGCCTCGAGGTCCCCTACAGGGGCCCCTCTTATACTGTCAGCGTGGCCTGGCTCCGCCCCCGGCCACGCCCACTTTCTAGAACCTACGACCGGGTTCTTGATGTGCCCCTTCCGTAACCTTTCCCCTACATCCCACTCTGGTCTATCACGTGACCTGCTGCCAGTTAGGGCTGCTGTAAGCTGCAGATCCCCTTCCCCACCAGCAGCCAGCGCTATGCTGCGACCTGACCGATTCTATGTCACTACATATGTTAAAACTAAATAATTTGCACGAATAACGGTTCTCCAGATTTACATTTTCTCTCTTTTTTTTTCGGTATGAATTCATCATCTGATTTTACAGTACAGTATTGATTCTGCGCAGTTGTCAAGACTCACATGTTAGTGGTGTTTGAAAATAAAATATAGGTAGTAAAATTACATACATTTGTAGTGGAGTAACGCGCATGGGGTTTTGCAAACAGTGTGCATGTACGTGTGAGGAGCCGCGGACAGCGAGGTCACATCAGGGCAAACAGGTGCTGTGAGAGAAAGCAAGGCGAGAGACGACCAATTAAGATGCATAGCCGTGATTGGTTGGCTGCAAATGCAGGGCAGAGTCGGCGCCTCGGAGTCTGCAGATTGAGGCGATAGCAGCGGACGCCAAGTGCTGGAGGCGACGGGAGGACGCCAGCTTAATTAGGGCGTTTAATGAGGAGGAGGAGGAGGATAAATACAGGACGGGTGAGGCAGGGAGTTGAGTCGGTTGGAGTGAATACGAGAGGAGAGAAGTCCGGGGCCTGCTCGACACACCTCGCCCTCTCCAGCGGTGATGGCTGATCCCCCACTGGAGGCAAGGGCGAGGTTGGAGAAGTGAGGGCAGACACGCTAGTAGTAGAGAGGCTAGCGGAATCCTAAGTGTGAGTTCGCGAAGACTAGCAGAAGAGAGGCAAGCAGAGTGTATAGCGAAAGGCTAGCAGTGGAGAAGCTAGCAGAGTGTACGGTGGGACGCTACCAGAGGGTGTAATGATAGGCCAGCAGCGGAAAGAGCGAAGCGTTGCAGGCAGGCTAGCAGTGGAGAGGCTAGGAGAGAGAGAACAGGCTAGCAGTGGAGAGGCTAGGAGAGTGAGAGAGAGAGCAGGCTAGCAGTGGAGAGGCTAGGAGAGTGAGAGAGAGAACAGGCTAGCAGTGGAGAGGCTAGGAGAGTGAGAGAGAGAACAGGCTAGCAGTGGAGAGGCTAAGAGAGTGAGAGAGAACAGGCTAGCAGTGGAGAGGCTAGGAGAGTGAGAGAGAGAACAGGCTAGCAGTGGAGAGGCTAGGAGAGTAAGAGAGAGAGAACAGGCTAGTAGTGGAGAGGCTAGGAGAGTGAGAACAGGCTAGCAGTGGAGAGGCTAGGAGAGTAAGAACAGGCTAGCAGTGGAGAGGCTAGGAGAGTGAGAGAGAACAGGCTAGCAGTGGAGAGGCTAGCAGAGTGAGAGAGAACAGGCTAGCAGTGGAGAGACTAGGAGAGTGAGAGCAGGCTAGCAGTGGAGAGGCTAGGAGAGAGAGCAGGCTAGCAGTGGAGAGGCTAGCAGAGTGAGAGAGAACAGGCTAGCAGTGGAGAGACTAGGAGAGTGAGAGCAGGCTAGCAGTGGAGAGGCTAGGAGAGAGAGCAGGCTAGCAGTGGAGAGGCTAGGAGAGTGAGAGAGCAGGCTAGCAGTGGAGAGGCTAGGAGAGTGAGAGAGAGAACAGGCTAGCAGTGGAGGGGCTAGGAGAGTGAGAGAGAACAGGCTAGCAGTGGAGAGGCTAGGAGAGTGAGAGAGAGAACAGGCTAGCAGTGGAGAGGATAGGAGAGTGAGAGAGCAGGCTAGCAGTGGAGAGGCTAGGAGAGTGAGAGAGAACAGGCTAGCAGTGCAGAGGCTAGGAGAGAGAGAACAGGCTAGCAGTGGAGAGTGAGAGAGAGAGAACAGGCTAGCAGTGGAGAGGCTGGGAGAGAGGGGGAGTGAGCGAAGCGAAGCAGGCTCGCAGCGCAAGCGGGCGAGTTGCGACGGAGTCACGTGGTGGTGGTGGTGTTGAACGCGAGGAGTTCTGTTTAATAGAAAGTGACACGGGAGAAATACATTGTCCGCGTGAAATAAAAACACAACACATTTACCAAAAAAAAATATTTTTAATATACATAGCAAAAATCTTTTGACAAATTACAACTTGAAATTGTTTTAAACATTACATTGAATAATAACTCGCATCCGAATAGAAGCAGCTTAAAACTTTCAATCAACCTTTTATCACACCATGTGATTCCAATAGCTCTCAAATACCTCCGATGAGCACGGTTGGCTATGCATGGTGCGAAAGACGTTAAATATAAATATGAACGATTTTGTATTGATAACAGATAGTGAGAACAACATGGTGTCACGGTTAGCACATTGGACTTGCAATCCAGAGGTCGCTGGCTCTTTTTCCTGGCGTGGCAGCTCATGTGATGGGAACGTTTCATAAACGCCCTGCATCTGTCCCCCTAGCAATGTGAATGAGTTCACCACATAATAATAGGGTTTTTCCCCTTTTTTCTGGCAACAAAATTTAAACCTTTTTTCAAGGATTCATGTCTGCATTAACCACAATACCTGCAGTCAAAATGCAAACAAAAACATACTATGATAATATATGATGCATTGTCCTTGAAACTGATTGGTCCACACCAAGGGACGGCTTTCTTTTGAGCCTCGACCCAATTGGTGCTTGACCACGTGACGCCAGAAGGCGTACAGCTCAAAGACAATGCACTATCAAAGTAATGAGGGCTCGGGGTGAGCATCTACATCATTAGACCTCCTTTGCCAGTACCAAAATGTAATAATAGGGTTTTTCCCCTTTTTTCTGGTAACAAAACTGAAACCTTTTTTTTACAATGATTCATGCCTGCATTAACCACAATACCTGCAGTTTCAAGGACAATGCATATATTATCATAGTATGTTTTTTTGTTTGCATTTTGACTGCAGGTATTGTGGTTAATGCAGACATGAATCCTTGAAAAAAGGTTTCAGTTTTGTTGCCATAAAAAAGGAGAAAAACCGTATTATTACATTTTGGTACTGGCAAAGGAGGTCTAATGATGAGTTCACCACAGTTAATTGATTGTCCGGTTGCAGGTCGTAGGGTAAAGTGGGGATACTCCTACCTTCCCCACAGTGTATAGCCACCATGGAAGATTAAGCTAAAATACACTCTCAAGGCGTTCACAAGATACCCTTCCTCCTGAAGTGGCGTGAGCAAGAAATTGCAGGGCTGCACCTTTATCTTTCACTGTTACCGATAGAGGTAAATATTCTGTGGAAATTGTATATCCCTTTTAAAGATGCAAATGCACCACCTATCTGCTTATAATTGAACTGATATCGCCAGTTGGGAAACTAATATAACATAAGGAAACAGCAAACGTAAAACATAAGTGATATAAGAAGGCATACATTGCGTGGCTACAAAAAAAATTGCCTAATTTGGAAATTACCCACAAATTACTCAATTTAGATTAAACATGGAAATCATCGCTCCCTACGGAACTTGGTTCAAAAGCGTTTAATGTAGCTGCTCCAAGTTTTTTTGGATCCAACTGGCAGTGTCTTCTCTGGGGAACACCACTCTGCCATGACTGTACTCTTTTAAACAGACATGATTGAGGTCGAAACAATTCAAATGCGAATGTACGTTATTGTTTTGTAAACTGATTGGGTTTGATGTACTTTATATATATTTTTATATTTTATATCTTGTTCATTAACTCTTGCTGCCACGTCTGTTTTGCTGGCGGAGTCGCCCTTGAAAAAGAGCCGCATAGCACAATGTATTATTTACTCAGACAATAAACTTCTGATTCTGAAAAGGTACTCAAACACCTTGTGTCCACTGGGACAGCTGTCACTGGGGGTCCCCTTTAAAATGTTTGAGATGAGATTTGATATAAAGTGCTCTGAGACACTCTGGTATATAGGGTGCTAATTATAAAAAATATAATCATGATCTATCTGACAATAATAAGTATTGTTTTGCTTGCAAGGTTATGTATTTCATTCGTGCAAATGAAACTAAAGGCATTTGCGAAAACAGGGCATCTTTCAAAATGTATGACTGTAATCAAAACTTTTATATGGTCAACCAGCGGCAGTGATTTAAGCATGGTGAACACTAATACGGGAGACTGCCTGTGAATGCAAGCTATTGTAGGTGTGGGCTATGAGATGACCACAGGATAGCCGTCAAGCAAATAATTGCATTCGTCTGTGCAGAGCTTGGAGTTTTATCTGGTTGTGTACTTTTTTTATTTCAGGTATTCTAATTTTCTTCCAGATAACAAATGCTAATTCATGGAATTAGTCTAATATCCCAAATACAGGACCCATCACTTTACAAAAAATACACTATTTGGTATTAACCTATAGACGTTGCTAGGCACCATGTGAACTAAACTTACATGCGATGCAAAACATCTAAAAACAAGTAATAACGAATATCGTGCATTTTAATTATTATTAAAATGCATGATATTTGTTTTTTTCCCAAAAAGTAAGAGATACATTTCTCTGTTTCCATCAACCTACGAATCATGTCCGGATCAGTTTAGTTTGTTGTCCTTCTCTGCACCTCTGATAAGCATGGTTAGCTACGTGCCGTGCAAAATAAGTTCAACATACATCAAAATAGGGCCATACATGCATGCACAAAAAGCAAGTCAGAATAGGGAATGCTCACCACGTGAAATAGAGGACGTATGAGGCATTAAACACTTCGCTGGGGCTGCAACGGACGGTGTAGTTGACGATCTTGGCGGCGGAGAAGAGGGGCTTCCTCCAGTGCAGCCACATGGTGGTCGAGCCGTTGGGGGTGGCCGTGATGTGAGTGGGAGGCAGCGGCACGTTGGGCTGTACGGATGGATCTGCAGAACAAGCTCACGCTGGAGTCCACGTGTCTTTGCTACCATAACATCACTCACGTGCCAATTGAAATATATATATAGGGGGTCAATACATTCATACAAATTTGATGCTGCTACTGAGTGCAAACTGCAGTGGTAGTGCCCACCTCAGACATTAACAAGGTTTCACTGAACGTTGCCTGGGCTGTGTGGGCTGTAATTCACAGCTGTTACAGTCTTTTTACGTGTGTGTGTGTGAAGTGGGGGGAGGGGGGGGGTTATTTTGTATCTCCCTTGCCAACACAGTAGTGCTGCTACCTTAATCATACCGAGCCAATTGGATCCTGACCCCAAGCAAACAGCTTGTGACATCCCTTGGCTTCAGCCATCGACAGCCACATTAAAAATTGCAAACTCAGTGGATCTGAAGGCATAGATGTAATTCGCCATCAAAATACCTCAGTTTTAGGGCAATGTATTGTTTATTTAAATGCTTTCACAAAAAAAATATCAATGATTTCTACATTTTAAAAAAATAGCGTGAATTAAATTTTGTTAATGATTTCCACATTTAAAAAAATATCATGAATTTAAAATTGTAAAATGTAAACCCCTTTCACCATGTCTGAAATATATGGGCAGATGTGGTAAACTAAATAATGAGTAAAAGTAGTTTAATGTATTACCTGTAAGAAAACAACCCGGTAATTACAATGTAAGAGATACAAGAATGAACTAAAATTGCGAACACGTGTTATATTATGCTAAAATAGAGGGTAACAATACTTAGCTTTATGAATTGTAAAACCTGACAGCATAAAAACACAAACTCCGGTCATCTTCACAGCAGTGGCTTTTCATTAACCATCGAACAAAGATGGTTACTGCATTGCACGCTTTCAGATGAGCTTCTGCAGCAATCTGGGATGCTCCTCCTTCCGATATTAGGAAGCCACTGAAGATATGCACTTTTAAATCTAAACTGAAAACTAATTTCTTTAGAACTGCTTTTGTGCGTTTAATTTGTTGTCCTTCCCCCGCACCTACGATTAGCACGGTTGGCTATGTATGGTGCGAAATAAGTTCAAACAAAAACACATACTACAAGGTTTGTAGTGGGTGTAATCATGGCAGTGAACATTCTCACTGGGGATGGGGCATGTGGGTGGGGCATGGGGGCCCCCTCCACAACACTGCCAACCACCTGGCTTAGAGCTGTTTAATTACATACGATGTAGACGATGATAAAAATGATGGCAGATGATTTTAATTGAAGTTGACGATGAGACGAATGGTAAAGATGACGAATGGTGAGAAGAGACGTGATGGTGACTTCGATGTTAAGTTAGTAATAATGGTGATAATGTTGATGATGTTGACAATCATGGCGACGAGGATTTTGGTATTGACGGCAACATGAATTATAAATGCATGATTATGATTCTTGATGAGGGCAGTGATGACGGGCGAAGAGGGAGATGCCCCAGTACCTTCTTTAGATCCCATCTTCACTCCTTAAATTCCGAACAACAAAAGCACAAGCCACTACTCCTACATTTTTCTACATCGAATATCCAAAATGAATATGCACGTACACTATGGCCATTGACAGCTAATCGCAGTGCGATTAATGTAAAGCTCAACTCGCATAATCCATTTTAAATAAATCATGGAGAAATCCTCATGTTATCCGTTTGATTACAACCTGTCATTCACAACTGTAGCCGATGGCCAATTTTTTTTTATTGATGTCCAGTGCACGCCAATTCTGTAGAAAGGCTTAGCTGCACTGCAGCAGTAAATATCTTCGATTTAAATTGTTTTTTTGTCTACGTCTATACAGTGCCTGAAAAATACAGAGATGATTGCCCATGAGTAATGTTATACGTATGTATGCAGAACTTCTTTCGCACCGTACATAGCAAAACGTGCGAACCGGAGGTGCGGGGGAAGGGCAACAAACTAAACACAAAAAGCAGTTCTAAAGAAATGAGTTTCCAATCGAGATTTAAAAGTGCATAGCTCCAGTGGCTTCCTATTATTGGAAGGAAGAGCAGTCCTGACGACCGCATAAAGTACACGGGTGTAATATAATAAATTACTGTCTCTCCAATACTGGTTGAAGACCTATACATGCCGTTTCATTTATGGAGGTTGCTTGCCAGTACTTTACTGGGCTTGTCAGTGTGGGTTGGTGAAGGGGGTGGTGGAGGCGGTGAGCCCACTGATTTTAGCCATGCAGAGGGATAAGTACTCAGGTTGCCAGGTACACATCACTAAGCACCATTCTATTCTTGCATATGGCAATATGTTCAGTAGCTAAATGCGAATGTCGAGGTCTGAGAGCCATGGGAAGGCTTCAGGAGAGAGTCTGTGGAGTTTTGTTATTCTGCCGTCGAAGGAGTGCAGACTGCATGGCTCATAGTTTTGGTTGGATGGCCACAGTCACGACACCACAAAAACGTGTGTTGGTTATAGCCCTCGCTATAGTCATTCATAGTGCTTGTTAGAATCGAGAAAACTCTTCTCAGATAAGCAGCACTCTGCCAATGGACTCAAAGCTGCTAGGAATTACGTGCACGATATATGTGGGGTGGTTGGTAAAATATTAATTCAGCTGCCCAATCAATCTACCTCACTCAAGCATCTATATTTTTTATTGGATAAAGCCAAGATTCTAAATCCTTAACTGCAAACTATTTCTCCCTTATTGGATGTGATCTGGTGACAGGTGTGCTGATGTGCGTTTTTGCTCAATGTTTTCAGTTTAGCCGAACGATTTGAAAATCCACAAGCTTGTCAATTTACAGGCATTATTACATGGCTCAAGGTACTTGCATCTGCATCTTTGCCAGTAGATAATGAGAGAATTTCCTCACCTATGATGAGCTTTCTATATTCTTACATATACATATTTTATTAAGCAGAGAAAAAACGAAATGTCCAGAGTCCATCATGAGTAATTTATCCCAGCATCACTATTTAATGATCCTGTTATTTCATTGTTATACCATGATTATTGAATATGCACGACCTTACCAATGCGTAATAGACAACACATGTCAAACCTCACCAAGCACTGTTGCAAAGCATTCTGGGTAATCCAGTACAAACACCTCATTCGAGACCCAAACATTATTTAAATGCATGCAGGTTTTGTTGTTGTATCGCACTTGATAAGAACACTTTTTGGAAATCTATCCTGTCTGTGTGTGCTTGTGTGCCCACGTGTATACAAGCACCTAATTCTAGACCCAAACATCGCACCTCCTGGCGTTGACATTCCTCGAAGACACTGGTGGAACCATCAACCGCATTAGAACATCAACAGGCCAATGCGCACATCTCCTTCATAAACGGGAAATTAAAGACACAAGCGACAGTTTAAAACTGTGGCCATGAAACCCCAAAACTATGGACCATATGTTTAACCACTGTAGTGTGTGCTCCTTCAATAGAGGAACAGTAAAACTACACAAACTGTCTCCATACGTTCTCTCGTTAGACCTCAACATTGGCATTTAACTCCTGAACATATTGCCGTACACAAGAATATAATATATTGTATGCTAAGAGGATCATTTCCTTGCAGACTTATATGAGCCAAAATAATTGTAGTAAATACGCAAACTTTAGACCAGCTTTGCCCATCTTGAGCTCATGAGCAGTCAGGTACACTAAAATAAATACTGATGATTTACCAAATATTATTGGTAAGGGCTATCTCTCCACACTGTCGGTCAATATCACAATTCCACCACAGCACTCAGTAAGGTTTTATACAAAATTGTATTAATAAAAAACAATACTGTTTACAATAATGTTTTGCATGCCCATGAATTGACCTTAGGTCACTCACTAGGTTTGTAGGCAGTGTGCTAACCACTGTGGCACGTAAAGCTATGTTACAGCTAAACAAACATTTGCAGAACACCTCCAAATACGATGTGCCCTTCTAACTTTAATGATTGAGTACATGTGCAAGGATTTACCAATTTGCAGAGCTCATGTGTCAGTGGCCTGGACTTGACGTATGGCCAAGAAACTACTCTACCTCCTCAATGCTTATATTCATACGGCATGTTGGGTACACACTTCAGGCAGAATAGCGTTAGCAATCATCCTAGCCAGGCTTCAGCTACCACACGACCCCAAACACAAACGGGAATGCATTCGCCCAAAGACAAAGATCCCCCGTATAGCCTGCAACAGATTTTTGGGGTAAGTGATGTTAGCAGGCACCTATGAAGGCAGGCACAGCACACGAAGGGGTGGGTGGTCAGCATCACGCCCGGATGCTTTTGTTTCCCGAGTGGCGATGTTTACACACCGCACCAGGTACTGATTTGAGGCTGAGTCGACCTAGGGGAGGCCCATGACCGGTTCGGATACTCGTCAATGGCGTTGGCCGTAAGTGGGAAATCAAACTGGGGTCGCCGAGTTCACAGCGCAGCGCGCTAACCACTGCACTACCGCCCTCCACGTGTGTGCAAAATGCATCCGCACACACACACACACACGCGCGCGCACAGAAACGTGTAACGGTACCTACCAACGCTTGGACTCCGTGCTGTCTTCCCCTTCCACACCGCGGCGTAGCCATCGCTGTGCTTGTTGTATGCCACCAGCTTCACCTCGTACAGAGTGTCGTGCTCTGCACAGCACGCATCACAACGGGTTGTTGCCCATTTCCTCTGTAGGCTTGACATTTATGCACGGGTTTATCTAAAAACTTACATGAGTGATAAAGTTCACAATCGGCTACTCCATTCTTTCAGTATGTGTGTTTTCACAGTATGTGGGATAGTATTCCGTGCATGCATGTGTTGTGTAGAATACTATGTGTATGTTTTTAAATGTTTCATGTAACGTGATACAAGCGTAACTACTGTCGAGCTGGAGTGATGGAATCAGCTCATGTCCAGGTTCTAGACGGATTGTTTTATTGCCAGATTGTGTGGGATGGTGATGAGGAGGACTTCGTCCAGCAGCGGATGAGTTATGACTTATCATCATCAGCCATGGTCAATCCACTGCTGGATAAGAGTCTAACGCCATGCCATCCCAATAATCTCCAATAATCCCTCTCACTCCTGAACATTCTAAACTAAACAAAAACTTCACATTTAAATTTTGATTTAAAGCTTTCGTGACTGCAGGGATTCATATTCTTGGTTCTTTCGGTAAAGTCACGTAGAAGGGAAACAATAAAATAATAAAAATATAAAACAATACAATTCTCAAGACGTTTCGACTGCAACACAAGCAATCATCATCAGGTGTGAAAACCACAGCAAGAAAATTTGAAAAAAAGTGGCAGATCACTGTTATAATTCAGTAGGCTCACATGACATTGACTTCTCCAAGACAGTGGTTCTTTGCAAACCATCTGGCTACCATGAGAGATTCGTTCATGAGGCTATAAATTGATTTATATATCTCTGCACTTTGAAATATACAAACACAGAGACAATTTCAACCGAGAAGATGGATTATGGCTTAGCAATCATTGGAAGGATTTGATAAACCATTTCGGTTCTTAATTGATTGTTCACGCTTACGATGGCTTTCAGACCGCATCCATTATTTTCGTCTCCCCCCTCCTCTTTTCCGAACATAGATGGACTCGTCCATCTGAATAACTGCCAAATCTCTCTCCGTGGTGCTAACGTTAAAAAAAAACCGCCACTATTTTCAAATGTTCTTGCTGTGGTTTTCACACCTGATGATGATTGCTTGTATTGCAATCGAAACGTCGTGAGAATTTTATTGTTTTATATTTTTATTATTTTATTGTTCCCTTCTACATTACTTTACCAAAAGAACCAAGAATAAAAAAAAACTTAACAGTTTTTATTTTCGCTGGTAAGGCCCACTAAGCTATATAATTATTTTTCAGAAGCGACCTGGCCACAAATGATAGCTCAACGAAGTGGTTTATCATGTGGAAATTTATAGCAGCCAAATACTCTAAACGCATGTTTCTAAACGTGGAGGGGGGAAACCGGAAGACCCGGAGAAAAATCCACACGACCATGGGGAGAACGTGCAAACTCCAAATATACAAGCATCAGGGTTGGGATCGATGCCCACAACCTCCTCCATACCAGGCGAGGTAGTTAACATCTCGCCACCACGGCACCCAGGGGCGGAGCCAGGGGGGGGGGGGGGGGTGACAGGGGTGACATTCTGCGTATAAGTGTACGACACTCGGTCTGGCGGACTCCGTGCAACTGCATTGTCAGAGTGTGTCCGCCAACCGATGGCGTCTAGTTCAACAGCCTGACGACTCTCTAATCATTCTTGAAATTAAAATTTGCTGAATGTCACCCCGGCCTGAAATCCTGGCTCCGCCCCTGACGGCACCCCTCATTCCATTACACGCTCCCTGCAGTGGTAATCTTGTCGGGCATGTTCTCTCCTTTGAATGCCATTCCATCACCCGTCTCGAGCATTGGCTTTCATCCCTTCCATCCATGATGTTTCATGCCGTCGCCCACTTACGTTCCTTAACATTCAGTGCTGTAAACAAGTTTCATTCGTTCTCCGATTCACGTGTTACTATGTCTGTCTCTCATGTAATTCCAGGCACGGGTTTATATAATGGTATTTCATTATATGCATGTGTATCGATTAGGTATTCTTTAAAATGAACCACCAAATGTATTTATGTTATATGATTTAAATAATTAATATTGAATGTGTTTGTTGGATAATAAATATTCAACAATTACTGTGTATTGAGCACCGACTATGGCGTGTCAAAGAGTCCGGGTGTGAGATCCAGGTTGACATTTGTCATAAAGAAAACGTGATTACTCATGTGTCTCTGAATTGATTTATATCTCTCTGCACTTTGAAATATCCATACAAAATGCTTATGCAAAGACATGTAATGATAGTTTAAGAGCTGACCTGAGATGCCACGTACTGACTAAGTAAGTTACAATTCTGGCAGGAGGAAGGACGTGAGGGTGAGGTCTTGTGAAGAGAGAGAGATGGCAAGAGAGACCTCTTTATCTTTGGTCAACTACGTAACATAATCTGCATTGTCATCAAAATAAGCAGATTTCCCAATTGTATTTCTGAGTGTATTCATATCTCCAAAGTGTTGAAAATAAACACTTTGTAGTCAGTAAATGTACATGCTTTACATAGGCAGATACTCCTTGTCTTACATAAAGTGCAGAAGAATTGTCACTCTGGAAACGTGTGGAAGCACGCGATCCATCGAGATTTTGTGGCACTCTTTAAATAAATGGAACAGACACGGCGACGGGCTCGTGCCGCAAGACTTTGCGTTCATGAAGTGGCTATGCACCTATGAGGCCAATTGAAATGTCCAGGTTCATAGCAGGGTGGCTGGGTGGCTCAGGGGGCTAATACCATGTCAAATACTGAGCCGGCACCACTGAGATCCTGGGTTTTGGGCAGCCACCCGTTGATTAAACTGGGTTCTCAACTCTCAAGTGTAGTTATCTGATGGTCTCAGCTGGGTTTCGGCATGGAAAAAAAACAATATCATTACATGGCATAGATTTTTTTTTGCGTAGTTACTGTGAGTACACTATAGCGCTTAAGATTGTACATTTTGGTTTGTTGGTTAGGTCGCCGGTTTAATCTCCACCGGTTGAAACAATGGTGCAGGTTTCTGAAATACCCCATCTCTATCCACCCAGCACTATAAATGCGTACACCACTTTTCATTGTCAAGTCGTGTTTGGTGGGGTAAAGTGTGGGCACTCCCGCCTGTTCTAAGACATCTGGCCAGCATGGAAGAGTCGACTAGAGAGGTTCTCTTGAGCTTCCTGTCGTGGAGGCCCTTCTGTCAGCAATGGCGTTATGTAAGAAATTGCAGAGCTGCATTTTTACCTTAACATTTTTATAAAGGCACGTAGAAGGGAAACAATAAAATAATAAAAATATAAAATAATAAAATTCTCACGACGTTAAAAGACTAAAATAATAATATATTTTTTATTATTTTAGTCTTTCCCTTCTACGTGACTTTACCGAAAGAACCAAGAATATGAATCCCTGCCGTCACGAAAGCTTTAAATCAAAATTTTTATAATGCTTTCCCACCTTATGACGGATGCTTGTGCTGCGCCCGAAACGTCGTGATTTATTTTATTTTCTACCTACGTGACTTTACCGAAAGAACCAAACAGTATGGATTCCTGCAGTCACAAAAGCTTCAAATCAAGATTTAAAATGTGTCTAATACTCTTTGTAGGGCTCAAAAAAGTATGTATGTAGTATCATAAGGTGGCCTCAGAATTAGTTCTGATGCCAGAGGGCATTCACTGATACGGGGTGGTACACTGCCCATTGTGAGAATTGTAAATCTAAATGTCTTCATGTTATGACATATATAACACATTCTTTAAACAATGGAGCAAATGCAATATATCCAAGATTTTTAATCCTCGTCTATCATACTGAGATCTATCACATTATGTTGGTAGTTAACAAGTGGTGAAAAGGTGTAGTCCAGTTCGTAAAGTTTGTGTTGCCCACATTGCATCCAAGATGTAGAATGCATTGCTTAAGCTCATCCATTTATCCAATTTGTTTCCTTTTGTTTTAAAATAAATCTGCTTTAATTAAACATGCATGCTTACTGACTTTATATGATTATGATCGACAGATTCTCTGACAATTATATTTAAGATACATCATTTGTCGTAGGAAAACTGTGTGTGCGAGAAAACTGCTTGCATGACATTCGTATTCCAATGGGCCATTTAAAATAATGTATTCATGGATTTGTAACATTTTACAAAAGCACCTATTTTTGTTTCTTTAAATGTGAACAAAAACCATCCAATGCATTTGATTTAGGGTAGCAACTGTGACAAGACGACAATATTTTACACGAGAAACGATTTACCTTTAAACCGTTTTGCTACATATCGTTAAACTGTCATTATTGTTGCTGATTTTGTTTTTCCTACTTATTTTATTTCCGAACAGAATATTAATGAAATGACAAACTTGATCATCACAGTTGTAAATAAATAACTATTATGCACTGAATTAGTGCTTGTGGAGTACTTGATGGTATGGCAATTACATGACATCATAATTTTAAGTTTATTGTAAATCATTTATTATTGAGTAACGGAAAGCATTTGCAATAAAGACGTCAAGGATTGTTATGATGAGAACGACTCAGCAGGCTTATGTCGAGCAGTTCCGGATTAAGCTAGTGCGGGGCCTGTAGCATTTGTTATAAAGGCGCCCTAAATATATTAAAAAAACACTAATATTAAAACACACATGTTTAACTTGCATAGTAAAGTAATTGTATTTTTTTCATTTTCTAGACAGCCAGATAATACGACAAACCGCTAACCTTAAACACCCGGTCGTTCATAAAAGTTGAAGGCAGGATAGTACTATAGTAATAGAGCAAGTGCAGAGTCACTGAACCGGAATTGATAGCTTGAAAGCATTTAGCATATGTTATAAAGGCGCCCTAAATATATTTTTAAAAAACACTAATATTAAAACACACATGTTTAACTTGCATAGTAAAGTAATTGTATTTTTTTCATTTTCTAGACAGCCAGATAATACGACAAACCGCTAACCTTAAACACCCGGTCGTTCATAAAAGTTGAAGGCGGGATAGTACTATAGTAATAGAGCAAGTGCAGAGTCACTGAACCGGAATTGATAGCTTGAAAGCATTTAGCGCGGGGCCCTTGAAAATGCGGGGCCCGTAGCATATGTAGCTACTTTTGCTACGAGGATAATGATATTATGCGGCACTGATGTCGAGTGAACTGCAATGGAAGAACCTTGAAGTAATCTTCATTCCTACTGGAAGTATGGAAAACCGCAACAACAAAAAAACAATACAATAAAAATGTGAAGTAAAAATCAATCAATCTTAATTTTTAGTGGCAATATCACCCACAATAGAGGTGGCATCAGTGCACATTACACTAGAATGGGAACGGTACAGGGGGGCGGGGCATGGAGCAACAGGAATTAAAACAGAAACCCGCCACGGCCTCAGCGGCTAACACCGACTGAGCAGAGTGAATTGCAATTGCCCGCAAAAGAAAGTGCATCCGTGCGCAACGAATAACAAAGGAAAGGTCAGTGGTAAATACAAATATATAAAGTGAGTGAAATATTTTTTTTTAAATAGGAAATTGACATTGAGATATTCACCATATAAAGAAATTCGATACGTGTCGTAAAATGAACAATTATATCGCAGAAGCCTTAATTGTAACATTTGTGAAACTTAGATTTATGCCTGTTTTACCATTGTTACAAACGGCAAAATCCAGATAAATGTGCCATGGGAGCAAGAGCTCTAAAGTGATGATAATGCACAAGTAAGGACTAATGAGCGTGATTATTAACCAAATTTAGAATGTATAACGTTGCCAAACCATAAAGATAATTTCCATGAACATATAATTTAAACTAAGTGGATTTTCCATCTTGGGTCTGGTATATTTATGATATATTCTTTATATCTATAAATGTATGAAAAACAGGAGCATTCCAACTGACAGACAACAATATGAGTTTCAGATTGGCTGGACCCCACTGAACAAGGGAATCAAGGATAATGAGATCAGAGATGATGGGGAGGAGGACTGTGATATTGTAAATTATAATTTTGTTTAAGTTAGTCCAATTGAATGCATTTATTATTCTGCAGGGACATCTGAATACACATTTTTTTGCCTTTGTCTCAATATCACACAAATGTCATATAATGAAGTAAGTATCAATTTAGCACACTCGCAAAGCAGTGCAGACTCACGTGTTAGAGAATTGACCACGGAAGGAGATATAACATAACGAAAGATTCCTTCCAGTGACACCAGGAGCGCACGCTCTCACACGCCCTGACACAGAGAAGTGTTATTTACATGAGAACCAAAACAATAATATTTTATTGTCAGAGCTGACATTTTTGTGATTTAAGTCATACTTTTTTTTTATATATGATAGGGTTTTTGTGTGAAATCATTGATGACCAGGCTGAGACTATAAACTCGTGAGACTTTGTAACCAGGTTCGAATCACAGGTGACCAAGTCCACATTTGAACTAAGGATCCTTAGCAATGTCAAGTCAGTGCTTACCACTTTGAGTAAACATTTTTTTTATTTATATCATTCTAAAATGCGATAATTATGCTGCATTTGGTACATTATCTCACAGGTTGTAATCCTCACATGTGATGTTGAACTTATGTAATTCTTATTCTTTGTTCTTTCGGTAAAGTCACGTAGAAGGGAAACAATAAAATAAAAATAAAAAATATATAAATATTTTATTGCTTCCCTTCTACGTGACTTTACCGAAAGAACCAAGAATATGAATCCCTGCAGTCACGAAAGCTTTAAATCCAAATTTATGTAATTTTGTCTACAAATTGTCAGGTGGTAGTGGAATTCAACCATGAACGTCACTTGAACTGGCTAATTTGTGAGCAAGCTGATAACTAGGCTTTCCAGCCTTTCTCCTATATATACTATATATACGTTTAAATACATCAATTTGGTGTCAAGAACCTTGCCTTGTGGCAGTTTGGTCAAAATGCAACAACCCCATTATTTGAATTTCACACATTTTTTTCTCTTGTATCATAAATAGGATTGTGTGAGTATATATATATTATGCACACGCATGCTTAGGGGTCTAATCATTAGTTGTTGCTGGGGGCCCCAATTTCTCTGCAAAACTATAAGAGCACCTCTGATTTTTTTTGTAGACTGCAAGCCTCCCTATATATACTTTGGTCATGCTGAGTCATTAGTCTCATAGTTCCATGGCAAATAATATACTGTCACACTTCGTTCAGGGGCTGGCAATCTGCCAAATGGCCAGTTGCACTTTCCAAAAAAATCAGCTTGCCGAAGAGACCATTGGAAAATTATTATTGAAATGATTTATCTAGCAAGACACTAATTACTCAAAGCAGCTTATTATGAAAAATGTTGGACAAGCTGCCAAAGGCTGTTTGGATCATTATAGTATTGGTGCGCTCTCCCCAGCCTAATACATAATGCAGATTTCTAAATTAGGCTGCTTGCTGAGCAGGTGATGCACACACACAAAAACTGAAAGAAGCCAATGTAACTTGAATCACCTAAATTTTGATTTAAAGCTTTCGTGACTGCAGTAATTCATATTCTTAGCTCTTTCGGTAAAGTCACGTTGAAGGGAAACAATAAAATAATAATATATATAAACAACCGAATGGGCTAAGAATTTGAATCACCTAATGCAGGACAATTCCTGTGCTTAGTACAAAATAATAATTAGGATCGTAGCGGAGGATATAAATAACAAAATAGGTAAGCGGACAATATATTTCCTTCAAACATCTGTCTTGCCACGTAAGTAAAACAATCGGCCCAATGGCCTTCTGCGAGTGCTTAATTTCAGCATCATTGATTCAAAATAATCAAATCCTAGACCGGTTTCAACACACAGTGTCTCATCAGAAGAGTCTGACTTGCTTGAATCAAAGCTGGGGAACTGCAGGGTGTTGTAATTGAGGGCCTATTCTTTAAAGATATGGGTCCTAATTTGACACAGAATCATACAATACATAACTGAAAATAATGAAATGTACCAATTAATCATATTAACTTTTGGTGCGATATTTTCCCTTGAAAAAATCCATTCAAAACAAAACTATGTTTTAAGTGTAGTGAATTTGATGCAGTAGTTTTCATCAAACCACGCACGAAATACATTCGGACTCGCATACATTTATTTTGTGCTTCATATACTATTCATAAAATAAAACAATTGTCTGGTCGTTACAGCAAAGGCTTATTGAAGAAGCACCATGGAGGCAGAATTCTTACGGAGGTAAACGTAATTCCAGCACCTTTAAAAAAAAATGCTGAAATCCCCAGTTATGAATCAAAATATCTGCCACCACTTTTGGAAGGCATTCTACCGTGTGTGCATCAGGTGCGATTGTCAAACTCCCCAGGATAGGGCAGAGTCAGGCCAAGGCCAGATATATTTGAAATGTCCCTGTAAATCACAGTCGGTGTTTCCACACTCGTAATCATGAACGTATGCAAGGTAGCGAAATTACACGGTAGAGGATATGGGGAAATTGTGGAGAGGATTGCATGCGATTCTCCGTGTTTTTACTCTGCTGTAAAGTGGTGGAAAATCTGAAGGAAATTCCTCCTGGTTTTAGCTCCTCGAATCCAGTATGTCCAAGCGAAATTACTCAATTCTTCATGTTATACAGAGTCTATAAATATGTGGAAGTCATTCTGCAAGCTATAATTTCTTATATGTGTTGCTGTACTTTCTAATACACAAACGCATGCACTTGAGTGCATGTGTTCTTGGGCTAATTGTATGTGTGGAATGCATGCATGCTATCAAATACATAAATTGCACAAACTTGCTTCTGGGCTGTCATTTTAGATTGTCAGTAAGAAAAACAATAATTGACTTCACTGGGTAAACAAAGAAACAATTTAAATATTTCAGCCGAGGAGTCTTCTGGGCCAGTGTTTCCAGCAGCATTAGTCTCGTTTGGTTTCTGCTTTCTGAGCATCAGCATCAGCATATTGTTAGTTGAAGAAATGGAGCCGGGCTGCTGAACGAAATTTGTAAAAAAAAAAAAGCCTGTTAAGCACAGTCCAGAAAATTGTACAAAATGTAATGAAGTAAAATTCTTCCTCTCCGTGATCCTACTACCTGCTAACCTTAATAGTCATGTGCGTTGTAGGTCTACAAAAACACGAATCGTCCATGCTTAGTATCTGCATTTTTCCATATCCTGCTTTACCAAAATACTTCTTATTATCTGTGATTTTTTTTTCATGATTAAGAGGAGACAGGTGACAAATTCATCCAACTCTCCGTGGATTATTCTACATTTTTAAAACACGGAAATTGAATCAATATCAAGCAGTGAAAACCAAACAGCCAAAAAGTGCACCAAATATATCATGAAAATTAAACAACTTCTAAATTGCGGCAAAATATGCAACGTAATTATCATTACGCATAATCGTGGAGAATGTTAATAACCAAATAAAAAAGCGGCCTTCCCATTATAATCTCTCTACAAATAATACAATGAAAGCGTTTTTCATGCAACCCATCTTACGATATGATAAATAAGGCAACTAAAGATGTTGAGAATATAAGTGTGGAAGTGACAAGGCAGAGGAAATTGTATGCAGGAAAGTGGACAGGTTACCGTGACAAAACTAAACACATTTTCTTCTCCAAACTTGTATCATTATTAACTGGTAATCTTTGTATGAGGGCGTTTCCGTAAGTAAATAGAGTTTTTAATTATTTTGTATTCCTCTCTTTGTCAGTCCACTTTTGTTTAAAATCGTGTACCTAAAGGGGTATGACCCTGGTATTCATATACAGCATGTTCCTAAATGTTCCACTCGCTAGGAGACATATCAAGAGATCAAAGATGCGTACCGCATTTGTACAACTGCAGTGAGTTATTATTTGTCAATTTGGCCACTGGGCGTGTAAAGGCAAGTAAAGTATATCAAGCAACGAAGCCGCAATATGTTGACAACTATTAATCATGGCGACGTTTATACATTCGTAGAATGGCTGCGTTGATACAAAACTGCATTGCATTATTGTAGGAATCTGGCTGATAATGTGAAACCTGTTTCATTGTTGTCCTCCATGTACATTTTTGGCACCCAGTGGGCACACAATTTGGATATTAAACTTGTCATGAATTAACATATGACATGTTTCCACACTTACCCCTGTAACCGCTGGTGTGTGCTTCATGCCCACTTACCTGCCACCTAAAATCAAGCTCTGAACATGAGCTGAAGCATCATAAACATGCTCACATCTTGATCGTAGCCATCCCACCAATTTCTAAATGTTTTTATTATGTTTAAAGTTGCTTCTATATTACTGCTTAATTCTTCGATTAATTTAATTTAATTACACCTTCAGAGGAAGAAAAACATAACAGCTCACTGCTCTACTAATGTGCATTTCTGCAAGAAAATCACCATCTTTATACCCTGGCCAAAGAAAATTGGTCAAAATAGATATTTCTCAAGATTACCACAGTCATTCCCAATTTACGATGCATTCTATACCAAAATTGCACCAACATAGGTTAAGGTATAATTACCAGTCTCTTCACTTAAGTGAAATAATTTATGCATACCAATTAAGTGATATGAATGCATACCAATAAGCACTTATACACCAATTCCTGGAGGTTTAAAGTACTTAATGTGCATGCTGGGTAAGCAGGTTTCTGAGAAAGTATATACAGAGGCAGAACACTGAATAATGCAGGTTGATCTCACCTTTTTATTTCCAATATAAAGACATCTTCAAAACTGCTACACCGTCCAGTCCCCGTTGCTCGTATTCTGGACCACTTGTGGGCAATTTATCACTTGTTACCATTTTGTAGGCAGCACACAGTAAATTCTTTAATAGTACGTTGTGGCCTACGCTATTAACGGTGATTAAAATGAATTGCCTAGAATGTGCTGCAGTAAGCTAGCCATGCTGGTACAAACCACATTACCTCCAGGAGAAGATTTCTTGCCGATTCATCAGCTGTGTCTGAACAAAGTGCACTTAGTGACACCATCGATTCGCGTACCATTTATACGGATAATAATAATTTACAACAAGTTAATCGACATCACGCTGGTTACCCAATTCCCTACTATGCCCAAGCGACTCATTGAGACCATCATTAACAGTATTCTTGCAGAAGAGCCACACAATACGATGTAAACAATCAATGTTCCCCACATAGACATACTTACATGCATTATATTATTTGATGCATTACACATATTACAATTGTAAAACACTAGGGGTGGCAATCTTTGAAGAATGAGCATTAAATATATGTAATGACTAATCCTTGGTTTTAGTTTTATAACCGTTGACCCATAATTTACATAGAGCAAGACCTTAAATCTTAAGACTAGACCTTGAACATTAATAGGTTATTGGAATTTTCATATTTTATCATTGTCCATGAAGATGATAGTGTGTGTGTGACTCACTGTAACAGGGTTGCATGTTTAAATCCCGATTGGCAGGCCACCGCCCAGCAACAATTCTGCTTTGAGCAATGTTCATAATCACGAAGCTACATGGTAAAAGGCGAATCGGTGGTGAAATAAAGTTATACAAAGTTGTATTTGAGTTTTGCTAAATGCAGACTTAAAAAAAAACCTTTTTGCATTTGATCGAGTTGTCGCGTGGCTGCAGTATATATGTTGAACTTCCTTTGCACCGTACGAAGTTCAAGGAGGTACATTTTGTAAGCAGAAAGTTATTTGGATGTCTATCAATTTAAAAAAAGTACAACTATTAAATGACATTCATGAGGTAAATAATATCGTACCCTTAATTATAAACATTTTGTTGTTAATTTCAAATTAAGTTTTATCGTGCATATTTGTAAGAAAAAAATCATAGACAGAACAAGATAAAATTCCTTTCCCTAAGTCCCCTGTGGAGCTGCTGTGGGCCTCTTTAGATGAGTCACCTTAGCAAGAGGGGAGAGCGAGGCTTGAGTCTTAGACGTAACTTTGCCTGCCCTATATTAATGATTTAAAATATGGAATGCGGTTCACTCGCATTATGTATTTTACATGCAAACAAACTCACTGGGGGGGGGGGGGGGGGGGAAACAAGCAAAATGTTACGACGTTTGACATACACTCTCGTGCAAGACTTGAAAAAAGCAACTTAACATGAATAGTTGAACCTCAGGTTCAGATTGGTGCGGTTTTTTAAAGAAAGCCTCCATAATTGGGGCTCCATGGGCATGTAGCTTCTGAGTTCCACGAAAACTAAAATAAAATAAAACGCTACAAAATGCACTACTCCACTTTGCTAAGCCGATCACTCGGAAGCCTAGTGTTTTGCATGATTGCAATCAAAACGATGGTAGCAATTCAAAAATGTCCTTTCAAAATAAAATAAAAATAGAGGCTGGATCACGAATCAGCCTTGCATAATGTAAACACAGCACGCGAGGGTGGTCTCTTATTCAGCAGCGAACATTGGCACATACGGTGGCATTTATAGCTAAGAGAAGACAGTTGTCCAGTGAATAAGCGTACACGGTGCACACTACGAATAGCACCAAATAACACAATGGGTACATTTAAAAACCCTCCACCAAAAGATGCCGTCGTGATAACAATGTTTGTGCGGCAATAATATTGGCACTGCTAATAGTGCGTGAAGGTGTCTCCCTTTTCAAGCGAGCGGTGGTGCGGCACTTGCCTCCGGAGCCGGCCCTGAGTCCAATGGCAAGAATTACAAATTCCCATGGCGAGGGCTAACAGCAGCTGTGCATACGGCAACCACTGCTAACTTTTCACAAAGTGGTATTCAATTTAAGTACCATGGAGATATGCTCACGCTCTATGATAAGTGAGACGCTTTTCAATTTGGCGATTTTAAGTGGGGCAGAACCTTGATCACCCAGGGCTCAGAACAAGACTAAGGCACTAATAAGTCTCTTGAGGTGTTACTTCTGATGAACGTTAAGTACGCTTTCTTGTTCCGTGTTAACTCGGAGACCCAAACATCTATGCTTAGGCACCCTTCGGGATTCTGAGGGTTGCGTGTTAATGTTTGCGCTTAAGTCGGAGACAGACGGTATTTTCCAAAAATAAATGTGATGGGTTTTTTCATAGACTCACCTACCAGAATATATTTACTTTAATTCTCCAAATGTTTTGCGAACCACTTCTGTACGTATACCCCATACTACAATAATTAAATCACAAAGGATTTAATTATTGAAGCTACCTTTTGATTTAAAGCTTTCGTGACTGCAGGGATTTATATTCTTGGTTCTTTCGGTAAAGTCACGTAGAAGGGAAACAATAAAATAATTCATATTCTTGGTTCTTTCGGTAAAGTCACGTAGAATGGAAATAAAATAATAAAAAATAAAACATAATATTTCCATTCTACGTGGTGACTTTACCGAAAGAACCAAGAAGATGAATCCCTGCAGTCACGAAAGCTTTAAATCGAAAAAGAAAATAAATTGTATTGTTTTATATTTTTATCATTTTATTGTTTCCCTTCTACGTGACTTTACCGAAAGAACCAAGAATATTGAAGCTACCGTTTTGAAATCAATGTTTTTATGCATACTCCATTTGTTTAGTTGAATAACCATTCAAGAACGTGGGCAAGTCCCAGCTATGTACACATTTACTCACTATGTTCAGAAAAGATGAGCATGTGTTACTTCTGTAAAAAAATATATTAAACAAACAAAAAACGAAACTAGTAATTCACATTTTACCCTACATTTGAAATGAAAATTTGTGCGCATGCAATACGTAGTATTTTTGGGCTTGCTTCCACTAACGGTCGCTGTATGATGGCCCAACTTCCAGTAGCCTGTGACATTCCCTGACCTACCTCCTCCATCGCTATCTCGTCGTCACCAGCGTTGTCTCCGCGTGGTTCGTCATCATCCCTGCCGCTGTTCCTTCGCCCCGCCGCCTTCTCCGTGCCATGACCCGCCTCACACTTCTGTGTCCATCAGCCGCGCACCCCTTTCCCCATCGGCCCACCACCCACAAACGAAATAACCTTCCATTTTTCACTAAACCTTCCACTATGATGAAAACGTAAGAATGTGTTACCCTTTCTGGCAATGAACAGGTGTTAAAATGTTCAAACACCAAATAGATATCTATGTCAAGGCATCAGGTTTGCATTAACCACACATACGTGTGGCAAAACATGCAAACAAACATGCTCTGATATTATAGGCAATGTCTTTGAAACTGATTGGCCTACACCAGAGACAGCCTAGTCTCACCACCAGTGTTAGACCAGAGAACGCCAAATGGTGAACAGCACAAATACAACGCAAGTATCAGAACACTGACAGCTCTTGAACGCCCTTCCTTTCCGACATTAGTAAGCCACTCGAGCGACGCACTTCTAAACGTAGACTGAAAACGAATTTCTTTGGAACTATACTCTTTGGTTCTTTCGGTAAAGTCACGTAGGTATAGAATAAAATAAATCGCGACGTTTCGATCGCAACACAAGCGGTCGTCCTCAGGCGGGAAAAAATATAATCCAGCAGTGGAAGTGCTTTTTGTGTTGAGTGTGTTGTCCTTACCCTGCACCTACGATGAGCACGGTTGGCTACATAGGGTGCGAAAGAAGTTCAACATACAGTACATACATACGTGCTAATGATGCACACGTGATTTGAAGTGAGATGCGCCTGTGGTACAAGAGGTAATCCAAGGTGCAGCCCTGCAATTGCTTGCTCACACCACTGCTGGCAGAAGTGCCTCCACTATTGAGAGCTCTATAGAAACCTCCCAGAGGGTATTTTCGCTTACTTTTATACACTCTTGTGATATATGCATGGCATATACTGTATATATCCTCTTTTCTGTGGTACATGGAACTTTTATTGCCTGAGTTGTGGTTATAACAACCTTATGAGAATAGCGCCTATGAATGCAAATATTTTACATGAGCATACAATGTTTTTTTTAATATGCTTTCAAAGCAGCGTAACATGTTTGACTCTGCTAAATATGCAAAATATATGAATTCTTCACTGTTGTCACTAGCGTATGAGTGCACCTTGTTTTTAATGTGTGGAGCAAAGTGAATACATGCACAGGAGTCTTGCATGAATAGACAATTAAACAGGCAGCACTAAATCTTGTAAAAAAATTGTATAAAAAGGTACACAATATCCCCTTTCAATACATCTGTATCACTTTACTGTTCTCTGTTCGCAGCCTTCAAGCCTTTTCTTCCCCACAGGGCACTTGGTCTCATGTCAGCACATGGGCAGGTATTTATATATATAATGCAGCACGCATTCTATTGAGTTCACTCCGATGCGAATAAACCATGAGAGTTTTCGACAGGGGTTTAAATGAGTCATTTCTCTCCATCCACGGCCGTAACCATGCCCTTGTGACAAAAGACTATGCCAAGAAAGCTCTGACAAAGCCGTGAATCAGGGCTGCCATAAACCCGCAACACTCAGTGACAACTCAATAGTTGCCCGTAAGCTGATGTCTATTCACCGGGAAGGGACGCCAATGGATCTGGAAAGGAGCAGCCGACCCAGGCGGCTTAAGGCAATGGCCAGCACTCTGTCCGCATCCTAACAAGGGGATTTTAGGCAAGGCATTTCCTTGTTTGTTTCCCTCCGGGCCATGCTTAGATGGGTAGCAGGGTCATTTGGACAGAGCAGATTGCTTGCATGAATTGTTAATGAGGTTATTTCGAATAAGGGCCCCTAGTGCCTCCTGGCAAGCTATAATGGACGATAGGAAAGCTTAGCTAAGTATTTTGCTTTAAAATGCTGCATACAATTTAACCGATATAATAATCTTTAGTTTGCTCAACTTCTAAAAAAACAAGTAAAAATATGTTTTATTTTAACATCAATATTATATCGTTAAATTCGCATTTTTAACAGTTAATTTACTCTGTTAATGCTGACGATGGCCACTAAAGGTTTTTATTGACCAATGATGACATGTTAACACAATATACAGCTGTGGACATTCCTTGGGTGCAAAGTGTGTTACAGGCACATACAAGCTTATCTGGTTAGAGTTTTATGCAGTCAAATACAAAATAAAAAAACAAGCAATTTCCACACACTCCAGCGAACGTTAGGCAGTATTCATTTCAATTCACGGTCCTGAGATAGTCGTTGAAATCCTAAATTTCCATGGTGAGGGCCAATCTCTCCATAGTGTAACCACTGTTGACTTCCCCCAAAGTGTTACCAGAGGGATGAAGGGCTGAGCCAACCCTTGACCGGGATTTGAGCTCACAACTAAGGCTGCAAAGAATAGCACATTTCACTGCCTGGCCTAATACTGAATACCTAACTAGGAATCTGGCCAGAGCCAGACCCGCAGCCGATTGAGAAGTCTCCTTAGTTTGATGAGTGAAGCAACCTCGGCTGTGTGGGGAATCACCAAAAAATGTAGTCTGGTGTAAATTCGACATTCCATAGCATCATTCATCATTTATAGGATAAAGTGTTGCCTATTAAGGCAAGGGTAATTATATATTTTGTATTATTACCATGTAATATGTGAATAGGTATGCAAGTTGCATCACAAAGCCGATCTTTTGTCAAACTCGTTGGGAATGTTAAGCTCCTAACACCGTTCATAAAAAGCCAATCGATTATATTATAGGGGTGAGGGCAAGAGTATTCTGCCACAGCTTTATGACATCATGGCATAATCCCTGCCTACTGCCATAGCCGACCAGACAGTCTCACACACGTGTGTGTGTGTGCATGGACACTTTGTGGAACGGTTCTGCAAAGAGCGGATTCATTCCGTGCAGCGCGGAGTCACGCCGTGAAGTAAATGAGTGGCTCCACACCTTGTGGCGAGAGCCTGTATGTTTTCAAAGCCACATGACAAAGAGTGCAACATCCGATGAGCAGCAACATAAGAGTGCAGATGAAACGTGTGTGTCCGCGTGTATACATGTCTATGACAAAGACAAAGAGTGATAGTGCAGCGGTTAGTGTGCCGCGCTACGAACCCGACGATCCAAGTTCGATTCCCACTCATGGCCAGCATCCGTGACGAATATTCGGACCGATCGTGGGCCTCCCCTAGGTTGACTCAGCCTCAAATGAGTACCTGGTGCGATGTGTAGACATCGCCACAAGGGAGACAAAGACGGCCGGGCGTAGTGGTGGCCACTCACCCCCTCATGCACCATGCAGGTCTTCATAGGTGCTCGTTCATGGAACTTGCCCCAAAAGTCTGTCAAGTCTGTCAAGGCTACACAGACGATCTTTGTGTCTTTGTATATGTCCATAAAAGTGTACATTGCAAAGACAGTATGAATTAAACTCGATTTGGTGCTTTCGTGACTGCAGGAATTAATCTTTGGTTTTTTCGGTAAAGTCACGTAGAAATAAGAAAAAATATAAAATTACATAATATACGACGTTTCGATTGCTATTTAAGGCCTCGGTACAGAGCTGCTTCACCTCTTAACTGTGTGCGTGTCTCCCACCATAGGTCTCTCTACGGTATGTATTCTATCACTATCTTAAATTTCACACTCAACTTACAATTTAACAATCTTTGAAATAGTGTATTCAACCAGGCCATGCGTTCATTGTGTTTTAACCGACCGTCTGTGTTGCTTTACATAGTTTCCAAAATTTTGCTAAACCCTGTTTTGATTTAGTGTGATGCTCCATCTCTCTGTATCCCCTGGTATATTATCTGTGTTAATTCCTTCTACTTAAGGTCTGTATACATATCTGCGGTTACGTGTTTCCTCTACCTGATGATGATTGCTTGTGTTGCAATCGAAACGTCGTATATTATGTAATTTTATATATTTTTTTCTTATTTCTACACAGTGTAAATTAGTCAACATGGCCAATTACACTGATGCCGCCACACCTTGTCACCACTTTCTTGCCGAAACACCCAGGAACATGTTACACATTTGACAACTACCCTCATGGGTCTGATTTTACACTACAACAAACACTCTGCTGTGATGCTTTCTCTTTGGTTGCTTTTGGTGACCTCAAAAAACGCCTTGATAGCCTTCCGTTCCTTAGCCCTTCACCGTGTGTTCTACATAATACAACTTGATATTCCTAGGCACATAATTGATCTTCACCGACACTTTACATTTTAAATGCGAAAGTTTTTGTCCCGATTCTGCACTCCTTTCCCCAGTTTAACACGTAGGCTATCGCGACCAATATCATCCATAACATAGGTTTTTTGGGGGGGGTTAAATCGCGTCAATATACAAGTGTCGTTAAACCAGCCACCAACTGACACAGACAATTAGTAAGGTTTGTCATGTATGTAAATGTTGTGGATTTTCACTCCAACACACCGGTGTGCTGTACTAGTAACTAATTGGCATGTTCTGTTTACGTCACACACCTTACTCATTGGCTGTGTCAGGTGGTGGCGGGTTTAACGACACAGTTATATTTACGCGATCTAACTAAAAAAATGTATTATGGATTCCTTTCCCCATCCGCATGCACAGATATTCAAAAGCAAGTGGCTTTAAAATTGCTCTGTTAATGTGCATTAAAATTGCTCTATTAATGTGCAAACAAAAAAACGCATTACTCCAATCTAACACAGTAATGTGTCCAACGGTAACAACTGACAATTGTAGTCTTCCAAATTGATTCATGAACGGATAACTCTGATGAAAAATCGAAGCCTGTAGGGCAGGCTTGACCGCTACAGAACACTTTGGGGTGGTATGGTGGCGAGATGTTAGCTACCTTGCCTGGTATACAGGAGGTCGTTCGATCCCAACACTGACGCCTGTATATTTGAAGTTTGCATGTTCTCCCCATGGTCGCGTTTACTTTTCTCTGGATCCTCCGGTTTTTGTCTCCACATTTAGAAACATGCGTTTAGAGTATCTGGCTGCTATAAATGTCCGAACGATAAGCCACTTCGTTGAGCTATCATTTGTGGCCAGGTCGCTTCTGAAAAAGAGCTATATAGCTAAGTGGGCCTTACCTGGTCCAAAAAACAAAAATTGTATTTGCAAGGAGTGCAACAATGTGTGCAATCGTGACACTTCATGCGCTACACACAACCCCCGCGGGGAATTCACACATGCACACACCTCAGAGAGCCATTCTCCCCACACTAAAAAACATTAACCTCAACCCGAACTCCTGTTATCCATGGAAACATTTGGACAACAGAATAAATATGCCCCTTGACTCCTCTTATCCTTTAAAAAAAAATGACCCAGGAAGGCCCTTTCCATTATCCATTGTAATCGTACAGTGTGATTCCGTGTCTAATGAAAGCACTAATCCACAGATAATTTGAACAATTGTAGATTGGCCCGACTCCGTGAATAACATACGTCACAGATGAGTGCACCACATTCAAGATAGTTGTTGTACACATGAAGAAAAGTCATAAAGTATATAATACAACATAACATAAAGAGATGAGAGCTTACGAGAAAACTTAAAGCAATGATTGTACAAACAGAGGGGAGATTAATATTTGAGAAGTACCGTACGGAAAGAGGAATGGTTTACAAATATGCTGATCCCGTGCCGAGCATATTGACGAGGAGTCACTGTGAGGGTACCAATTGTGGAACCGGGTTTTTTGACCAGAATGACAGCAGTGACCATGAACTTCCACACACTCCTACAAGGTCCGTAAGTGGAGCCATGGAGATTGACAAGACCACGGGTAGAAAGAGAGGGAACAACACCAGCAACTGCTGCTCAGCAATACTTCACTAACTCCACAAGTCAAACCAGAAACTATCACAAAGTGGTGGAGCGTGCAAAGACAAACTGATTCCAGTGCCTGGGGAGGTTGACACCACATTCCATAGATTGAGGCGAAGAGGGATTGATCGAGATAACTTTCAGGCCGCTTTCAACACCGTTACATCATGCATATTATGTTACTCGCTTTTTTTGCCCGTCCAAGGACGGGTGTATATGGCAGTGAATCTAAAAATATTCAAGAGAAAAATTGTTCATCTCATGATTATTAATGAGGGGGGAGAGGGGGGGGGTTGCCCCATGCGGAATGACGTCACCCCCTCATGGTTATTGGGGAGGGGTGCGGCATGTTGAGTGACGTCACCCGCTCATGATTATTAATGAGGGGAGGGGTGCGGCATGTGGAGCGCGCGACCTTCTTGTGCGTCCGTGTAAATTTCCACGCGGGCATGAATATTAATGAAGGGGGGAGAGGGGCTCTTTTGCAGTGACGTCACGCACGAGTGTAGCACTGTGCTGCGTAGATTTATTTTTTACCGTCACTTTCTGTAAAGAAACGTCGTCATATTTGAAGTGACTTTGCGCAATAAATTATTTAATTTGGCTCGACCTTCCTCTGCGTTAGTGTCAAAATCCACCCACTCATGAATAATAATGAGGGGGGGGGGGTGGGCCTCATGTGGAGTGACGTCACGCGGGGGGGTGGGCCTCGTGTGGAGTGACGTCACGCGGGGGAGTGGGCCTCGTGTGGAGTGACGTCACGCGCGTGACGGACAGACATTTCTGGGTGATCATAGTAGGTAATTTGCTACAGTGTGTCACACACGCAGGAAGCTTTATTCAGGCGTTATGAGCCAGAGTGTAATTTATAAAGAAATGAGACACTGACACTAGTAGAGTACATTCAGCATGTCTGTTAGGCCATGTAATTTGCATGGCTAGACAATGATCATTAACACACGTTGCCCATCATTAAAGAGGTCCTATCCAACTACTACTGTGACCACTTGCACATCAACCCCAGCATCGACATGACACTGAAGTCAGTGTATTGATTGCATTTGAGTAATCGAGCCCACAAATTGCTATCTTGGCCATCGCTGATGAGTACACAGGTTCATTGGAAGACAACACCACTCCGGCACAAGATATACGTGTTGACCCATTTCTAGATACCCCACCACAATAATAATAATGATGATGAGAAATTATAGAGACATTTTAAATACAAAGCCGCTTTGTCTCCCACTGATCCCAATAGTCTTATTCAATAACCCTTCTCTGTATATATGGATCTATCACTTTCACAAAATTCACTCACCTGTTGAGAATAAAGTAAAAGGATTAGTCGAAATCAGTGGGGTATCTATAAACGGATCACCCTGTATCTTCAGCACGGCAGCCCTGAAGTCACCCCACTGCAAGTTGCATTAGATGATGCAGCCCTGTCAGATAATCTTCTGAGTCTTCAACATCTTTGTGAAGTGCATGAACGTGTTATCCATCACAACCAATAACAACTCCTCTGCCAAACGTAAAGCCCAACTTACCTACCTGCGAGCAACCTGGCTACATCCATATGGATTGACCATATCACTCCCAGCACGACAACTGTGATATTGCAACTCCATGCACGACAACAGAGCAACAGCAGCCCCAACAGTTACTAATATAACTGTGGGAGTCTATGAACCTCATGAGCAAATGTACCACCACCAATACAACGGGCCTAAAATTCCAGTAGCTGTCACCCCAAAACCCACACAACTAGGCGAATAATTGAGCCACTGTCCACATCCTCTTCATTGGGTACAACTAAAGGAGCACTTATTTGTTGCCGGCACAATGCGTAGTAAATTACCAAACATTCCTAGAAACAATGGGGCAGTGTCCACTCCAAATAGCAAGGAAATGCTCTACTTTTATTTGGCATTCTCTGAGAATATATTAAACGCCGACCCAGGCTACCTATATGCTGCAAGCAAGGGGACCCATGCTTATATGAGGGGCAAGCAGCCTGACATCGAACTCAGTCCACCCACAGCATGACACATACGGCTCCAAAGCTATTTGAACAACCAATCTCGTTGGAATTAACATGTCCACTCACAGGCCTTCCAGGATTGATCCTAAAAATAAATGGGTGCAAGTCCCCAGTACTGCCAAAATAAGCCACCACCAGCTGATGAAACTGTTCAGAAAACCACAGCCATCGTAAACACGATAACACCATATTTACTTCATGGGACCTCCTTTGCCAGTACCAAAATATGAGAATAGGTTTTCCCCTTTTTTCTGGAAACAAAACAGGTGTTGAGATGTTAAAACACCAAACTGAAACCTTTTACAAGGAATCATGTCTGCATTAACCACAATACTTGTGGTCAGAATGCAACAAAAATCATAATCTGATAATATATGCATTGTCCTTGAAACTGATTGGTCCACACCAGAGACAGCTTTCTATTGAGCCTAGTCTCAAAAAGGTGTTAGACCAGAGGACGCCTTTTGCATATATCAGAGTATTTTTTTTTGCATTCTGACCACAAGTATTGTGGTGAATGCAGACAAGATTCCTTGTAAAAGGTTTCAGTATGGTGTTCTAACATATTAACACCTGTTTTGTTGCCATAAAAAAGGGGAAAACCTATTATCACCATATTTACTGTTTGAGTCATTACTATCACTGCTCGGCTCACCACAAACTAACATATGCTGTATGGATAACCTAACCCATGCAGCAGATGCTTGATACGCCATACACCAACCCTCCCCCCCCACAAAGTACCAATTATAAAATAAATGGCTGCGTTGGCAGGGTGTGCAAGCACAAACAAAAGCACTGCCACCATCACTGACACTGCCTTAAAACATAAATATATATGGTAGGTTCACATTTTAATAAATGGTCCTTTCTTCAGGGCAAAGCCATTCTCTATAACCACTTAATGTCACTAACCCAGAGTTTGGCACTGCCTTTTACACGAAGTTTTAGAATTGGTTTATTTCTTCCACAGGTAACGCAGGAAAGTGAGAGTGAATACCGAAAACGAAAACAATGTTTCCTACATTTTTGCATCAAGCTCATCAATCTCAGAACAGGTAAAAGCTAGAGATAATATGAATTTCTCTACGAGTCACATATAGCAAACAAGATGCATTATGCAATTGTGTGTCATATAGTTACCAATGTCATGGCAATACGTTATACAGGTAACTAATTGCCATGAGGGTTGGTGTCTTATTCAGATTATATTGTTGAGTAAGTACGGTGCAAAATAAGTTCAACATACATATAATGTCACTGGACGAGAGGGACAATTTAACCCAGCAAACTGGGATTCGATGAATACACTTCCAAGTGTTCCTCCTGTGCGAGTAATACTGCATTTTAATATCACATATTTTTAAAATATCTCACCTCGGCAAAATAAAGAAGCATACACCAACTGAGAACAAGTGCTAATTAACACCTTTTTATTATCAAGTGTTTTGTATGAATTCATTGCTTTTTTTAGATCTAGGTGAAAATCTGTTTTTTTTTTAAAGACTTGAAAATAAACATTCGTGAAATATTTTTTTTTAAACTACAGAGAGCAGGGTGTATAAAATTGTAAATCATTGCAGGAAACAAGTTGTCGACCATCAAATCAACTGTTTATTTTTCGTATTTGCTTGTAGAAATGTGTGCAATAATTCGATTATTTAATTATAGCCATGGTACAGTGGTGATTGCTCTCTGTTATGAGCTTGGTGACCCAAGTTAAATGTTCAGCCACGGCTAACATCAGCGGAGAGTGCAGTGTCTGTGAGAACCACTGTGCCACCGCTCTTCTCCTATCATCATCCCACCCTTCAGAGGGTGAAAACTAATTGTTTCTAGAGTGCAAACCATTTAGATGAATAATATTATCACACTTGAATGAATTTACACTTATTTAGCAGTTTTTTTTTTTTCTGGCAAAAATTAGCAATTCGCTTTTCACCAAAACACAAGTAAGGCCAAACATGTAATTCAGTGGATACTAACATCCTATATTTGCTACCTATTCAGGAGTGGAAGAGCAAGATGAGGACACATTAAGGGAGCGGCTCAGAGATAGACGCTGAAAATTTAGTTTCCTGCTGGGGTGTTAAGATATTTTGACAAAAAGGGTAAGATGCAGTGTAAAGAGGGTGGGTTATACACGAATATTCACCAGCATCAGCTACATATGACGATCATGCCTTTTTTGAGGCAGTGACATGTTGAAAATGGGTATTGGGGGGGGGAGTAAGGGGAACAAGAAAGTGGTGGTATGGGGTGCTGTTGGAACAGGAGCTGAAATGAGGGAAATGGGTACAGATTTTTAAGCGATGGTCAGGGGAAGTGCGAATGCAATGAGTGCTGGGTGGTCAAAGTGGCTAGATGAGGACACGGGGAGGGATATAAGTCAGGGATTATTGGAGGAAACCTTAACAAAAATGGCATACATATGTGGAACAGTGGCACAGTGATTTTAGCGCACTGCAATTTAAAGCCGGTGACCTGAGTTTGATTCCCTGAAGCAATCTTGCTCCTAATCCCGTCCACCTTTTCACCAATCTACACTGAGAAGTTTGGTGAAGCATGGTAAAAAAAAGCATGACTGATATCGTATGAAGATTCCATTATCTGGCAGCGGATTAACAAAGGGCTGTAAAATATTCACATTATACATCGAGCCTAAACCTGGGAGATTCTAAAAATTCCTAGCCTGAAATCACAATTATATTCTTAATATTGAATATCATTCTGAACAAGATTGTAATCATGTAATCATAGGAGTTGGCGGGCTGTGTGGAGCTTGCTGTAGTATTTAGTGACAAAAACAGGACTCACGGGGCCTGGTTAACCAAGTGGAATCGCAATTGAAACATATATACATAATGACTAGTGCACAGAACTGCCCCAATTTCACCCCGATTCTAGAACGGTGTTCAGGCACGATGGGAGAACAGGTGGGACCTGGTGGAGGCCTAGGCTATACACAGATGAAGTATGTGTAGACTGTCGAGGCTAGTATATACATGCTCCGCACAGTCCGGCCTCCCTCTAAACCCAGCAGTGGTTCTAGAAGGCCATGCGATGCTCCTAGACCACTATCCTTACTAGGATCACAACGACTATAAGTCAGACCACTGGAACCACCACTGGACTAACACTGGGGCCGCCATCAAAACTACCACTCGGACCACTCAACCAAACACTCATACTGTTGCGCCTACTTTGTACTACCACCAGTACAACCAGAATTACCACTAAGATCACTGGGACCACTACTCGGAATACTGGGTGTACCACTTATATATCTCAGTCCACTGGGACCAAGAGACCACCAGGACTTCACGGCCTATCATTCACACCAGTTGGATGACCAAATGGTTGGATTATCACTTACTCATGTATTCATCCACACATTTTCTTAATCATGTATATACGTATGCTTATTTTACACGGGAATCGCCCATAGAAGAAACGTGATTCCTGTGGGAATCGCCCACCTCGAAATGAAGCCTGATTTGTGGTATGGCAAAACATACTTTCCACTGGTTTGCAACTTTAAAAAATGTCACGTCAAAAGAAAAAAAGCATCGACCTGGAAATAATGACATGCTAAGAAATGTATTTGATCTATAGTATTCCTTACTTCATTCTCACAATGTTTAACATTGCCAAATCTTTACAATGTGTGTATGTGTGTATATCTCTGTATTTTGACACCGTACAAAATCAAGTTGTATATAATGTTGGCAGATTGCCAATAATATTTTAGAGCTCCAGTCTTCTTTGCACATACTGTATTACTTTTTATTGAATGGCGAGCGGAGTGACGTTTGCAAAAAAATATATCTATGTCTTCATCATCAGGTCTGTGGGCATTTTGTAAATCATTCAAATGAGTCGGCTTCATATATAACATTTAATAATCACCACTGCCTTACACCGTATTTAACACATTGATTTTAAAGCATATTCAACGGGAGCACCTGAACTTATTATGCTGGTCTACCAACTGACATCAAGCAAAGGGTGCTTTAGTGCCCAAATATTTACAGCACTCAAGTGACTTCTAACGAGGTAATCGAAACTCTGACCTGCCACTCCCAGAGCCACAATTCAAGTGGCTTTGCTGGCCAAAAAAAACCCCATATTAAATAGAAAATAAAATATCATCGTACTTATCCATGCTGTCAGTAATACAGGTACCACACTGGCATATCACATGATGCTGTTCCAGGATAAAGGTCAAAAGGGCAACTGAGATCATAAACATTGAGTACTAAGATCTTATTTTGAATGAAAAGAGACAAAAAAATCACAAAGGGTCATTGGTCATATCACATTTTATCTGATTCTTTCCATATTAAGTCAGCATAACAAAAAGAGAAAAACAGGTTGGCTGAGTTTGATGGACTCGGACATTTGGAAAGGTTATGAGAGAAAGGTCCTTGGGAATCCATCAGGTGATTAAAGGGGCATATATTGAATTGACATTTAATCTCTCCAACTAATGAAACCTCATGCTTGAATTGATCTGGCCAATGCAGGCTCTTAGCATTGGCCTGTGGGACCACATCTGCTAAGGCATGACAGTCCTTTCAGGCCAAGGTGTCGTGGTTTACTGTGTATTTATACAACCTACATCTAGCACAACATCTAGGCACAAGGTGGACACACAACACTGTCCTTGTCCATTTGAGTTCTATGTAACATATCTACAATTAATTTAACAGGAATTATGTTACTGGAATGTTGGGCATATTGTTTTAAATGAATGTGGTGGGTCCCAGGACTCTGTACACGAAGTATTACTGTGTAGATTAAACATTGATTCATACCTTTTAGACATTTGTAGCTCTAGAACACAGTTTGAAAGTACATATGACATCTCTGATAATAATACTGTGAGCGTACGGAAGAGGCCAGTTAATATTCATTAACGAGATGAGTGAAAATACCCCCCCACCCCCTAAAAAAAGAACCACAAACCAAAGAAGCATACACTTACGTCCTGTTTTACAACAGATAGATAACAGATTGACATCGAAGCCCTTATTCTGCACAATTGCCGAACTTTAGCAGACCCTAAAGCCCCAAATGAGGTTCCTTCTTCTGCGCTAAAACTGCGTGATACATTCTGTTCACAGGGTGGTCCAGATGTCTTGCGATCCCCATTTAATTCTCTAGAACGTAATATATATGTTTTATCGTAAGCGTTTATTTAAAACAGAAATAAATGTGTAATGAGGGTCACAATACACCTGGACCACCATGTACAACAATACGAAATGTGCAGTGTACTTGTGTGTGTCCATGCCACCTCTCAATCAAAGTAACACTCTGTGCATTGTTTATTCTACAGACACAGGTTGCTCCTCTAAGTAAATTGAACCTGGCGCTGAAAATGTATTTATATCATGATCTGAAAAGGACATAACCCAATAGGAAATGCGAATATTTATTTTATTTTATGCAGCCAGTTATCATTGCGCAGAGACGGTATTTTGGCAATAAAGTGGCAATTCACCTGAGCGCCTCAAGTGTATGTCCAACATACAACGCTTAAAGTATGCCATTCAAGGCAGTGTACTTAGCCTCCATGTCAGTGACACGAGTCTTTGTCAGCCTTCAGGCAGGTTGGTGCAAGGCCAATATGAACGTTTCTCTATTGGGATCTTTGGCATTAAAGAGCAGCCCTCTGAGATTTCAGACTTCAAAAAAAGTGAGCGACATTACCATTATCCTTGTTTCTAACAATACGTCAAATAATCCCACAAAGCCTACATAAGGCCAACAGAAAAAAAAATCAGTAGTGGCCACTCCATAAGCCCTCATCCCCCATATGCATCACTTATGGTCCTCTCCACTCTCTTATTCACAAATTGAGCCCTGCTTCTCCAATTAGTAGCCTAGACAACTCCTCTCTGCCTTCTACTCAGCCTAACAGGTACTCTTGGTCCGTTGGCGGTACAGAAGATGAAAGAGAACAGATGTACTTAAATATCCACCCTACCTCTTTGAGCAGCTGATACAAATTGTATTTCGGTAGGATGATGTATATTTTTTTATCAAGCAAACCGAATCCCACCGTAAACCCCATAAGCGTGAGGTATTTCAGAGAATCAGGGGGATCAGTCCAAAGATAAACTTGAGGAAAACATGCCTCAGATCACAGCAGATCCATCAAGTAAAATGTAACCAAACAGGGTTTGCATTTTAAGTCTGATAACTCAATGGTATGTTCTTTTTTTTTTATACCAGCTGGTAAGCTACGAGTAGCAAAGTGCACAATTGTTTTCACTCTGACGTAATTAACTTCATGAAACTTCAGTTAACTTTGTTGCAATTAATTTCGCTGATTTAAAAAAAATCTAATTTTATTGTTTTACCTTGAACTGTCTTTAAATCACCCAGCCAAATTATTAAGGCATTGAACAGCTGCTCAAAGTGGTACAGGGGGTATTTAAATATACATGGGGTGTTTTCTTTTTCATGTGCCAATTTAAGAAGTGGAACTGTAGTATTTAATGAAAAATGATTGAAATAAAGCTCCGCTCTCAAAAGTTATCCGACAAAATAATTTAATAATGTGCTTCATGTTACAGTTAATTGCTTTAGTTTCAAGAAGCATCGTGTGTAGTTGATGTAACTGTTTTTTTAACATTTACTGTCCTCTTCCAGATTGTACTGTATTCTACAGTTGTTATTTTATACATTCACAAGGATATAACTGTATTATTAAACAATATAATTTGTAAGGCAGCAATACAAATGTGGATTGCTGTAAGATTTGTTTTAAAATATGGAAGAAAATATTGTAGAGGGGAACTTTATAGAACCTTCTAGTTACGATAAGTCGTCTAAAATATTGAAAAAAATGTAACAGTTTTGCAGATTGTGTAACTGTTACATTACAATTAATAGTCAGAAACATATTAATCTGTAAATGTTCATATAAACGGTAGCCATTATATTTACATTACATGACAATTACAGCCAGTAGTAAGCTGTAATTCCAGTTTTAAATTACAAATACAGTACATAATATTGTAATAGATCAATGCTATCATTGTATTGTTTGCAGTCATCATAACGTGAGTTATTGGTGGGTCGTAGTAGATTGTGACTGTGGTAGTTGGTTTTCGGAGTGAACTGTAATTGCGTTATCGTGATAGTAGCTATGGGGTCACCTCATTAGCATGGTACATTTTTCCACCTATTGGGTAGAAACTTCGACAACCCCCACGGACCAGCATGGTGAAGTATGGTCACATTTCCCCCAATGTATATTGAACTTAACCCAGTCTCCAGTTCCCAACAGAAGAACACATTCCTGCGGAGGGAGCTGGTAGGAACGTTGGGTTGCTCGGTCAATGGCCAGGGTCAACGGCGGCACCACGTGGTGTATTCAGCACAATATGCCCGACTGTGAGGGCGGGCACAAGTCGGCGTGAGTAGGTTAAACGTTGAGTTTTATAAGGGCACCACGGGGTGACCAGCCCCTCCCCACCCAGCCCCACCCCTCCCACACCCCACCTTCCTCACCCAGGCCCTCCCCATCCAGCCCCTCCCCACCCTCCCCCCCCACCCAGTCCCTCCCCACCCTCCCCTCTCCACCCAGCCCCACCCCTCCCATTTTTGGATGCACGACGGATGGACACAATAATCCCCTGTGGGCTGGTTTAACCAGGAGGTTCCTAACCAGTATAACATCTCTGTGTGTGCACCTCCGGAGACACACACACACAGACACGTGTAGTAAAGAAAAGCTAGCTCCAATGAGTCTGAGGAAGAAATGTTTAATCAGTGTATAGTTCCTGCCATGGCATATCGATCCGAAACATGGACAATGACACGCAAAATAGAACACAAACTGAAGAATTGAGTGGTGCCTGCTTACCATTAAACTGAAATGCAGAAAGAAAACACACGGATCAGATAACACGATTAAATCAGATACATCACGGTGACTGTTAAAAAAAAAGTTAGTGGATTTCTGCAGGAGGCTAGGCCGGATAATGGCTGATGTACGAAACTGGTGGTGACATGGCCACCAGAGGTGGGATTGTGATCGACGGCTTGATCACCGCAAAGATGAAGCGGTGAAATCAACTCACCAGTGCTAATGAGATGGATTGTAGATTCGCGAGACTAAGGGGAGTGGCAACGACACAGGGAGGCGTTCATCCAACAGTGGATTGAACATGTCCGAGGATGAGGATCATGATTAACTCGCAGTAGGAGTGATGCCATTGTTCAATGCTCAACACATACAACTCTCACATGAGCCTGCCTAAGAATTACACCAGGGATGCAAAATCACAACCATTAGTGAGTGTTCGGGTTTCCTAAAGGTACCATCACCTTATGGTAACTATATATAGTAGAGATGATTATATGTTGGAATTTAGAAAAATAAAATTGTTGTGATTTTACAATTGTGTAGAAATGTTCAGGGAGTACACGTGACATTAGTAATTAAGAGGCGTTAAAAATGGAGGGAAATTACTAAATTAGGCATCTCATAAGCAGAGCCAAAATAACAATGAAATCCACCAATAAATAAAGCAAGACAAATATAATTCAACAAAGTATTGCAAACTGCCGCGTGTATCTTTGTGTAAAATACAGATATACGTGAGGTGAAATGAATAGGATTTTTTCAAGCAAAGATTGTAGCAATGGCAAAGCATGCTGTGGCATGTTTTATTTGGGTTTAACCAATAAGTAGCCACCTCCACAACTATACACAGCCACCCAGCAAAGCTGCCTGGGAATAATGGCACCTGAAGAAACAAAAAAACATCCAACAGGAGTGGCTACGGATAATGTAACTTACATAGTCTGCTCAGGAGATGTGTAACACGTAGGTTTTTGCGACCGATATTATTCATAATAAAGGTTTTTGGGTCAGCTCGCGTAAATATCAATGTGTTGTTAACCCACCACCACCCGACACAGCCAATTAGTAAGGTTTTCCATGTGAACAAAATGTGCCAATTAGCTATTACTTCAACACATTGGTGTGATGGCGAGTAAACTCACAACATTTACAATTGAGTATTCGCTGGTGATCACAACAAGCTTCATCAAGCAATTTGCCAGAATTGTGTCTTCCTGTTTCCAATCTTAAATAGAGCAATATGATGTTAATCACTCTGAGTCTATCAGGTGAAAAGATCGGGGGGGGGGGGGGGGGGTTACGCTAATAATATAAATTACAATGGATTATGTTAATCTCAAAATATGCTGTACATATTTACAGATGGGCTAATCACTGTGAGCTTATCTGCTCACGAGAGTACTGCAGAATATACAACGAGGGGGCCAGCTCAACCAGCGTCTTGTAAATGGCATGCACAATGCCACCTATCAAGGAACTGCAACGAGAATAAATGTATTGAAAGGAGACCATGACTGATATTCCCACCTTCAAGATAGTTAGGTATGAAGCAATGGAATCGAAATATGCACAAAAGGCAAAATATCAGTTTAGGACGCTTTGTGTGTATGTGTTTAATAGGTACTACATGAAATAAATCCTGCATGAGAAGAGAAAAATAAGTGTTTTAGCCAAGTAAAACACTTTTGACACAAGCTGCATGACCAAAGAGTGAATATGTTCCACGGTATTATTTAAATAGTGGGACAACGGCTCGTTATGAAAAACTATATAATATAAATTAATTGGTAACGATACTGAAACAACATGTGTAAACTGATGGCCCTTAAATACACCCTGGTGCTTGGTGCAATCATAGGTACTGTAAGACTGTAACCAGGCGTGTAACAAATAGTCCATGGGCCCAGACCAAAAAAATCACTTATTGGGACCACCTGAGGTGGCAGTCTCGTCATGATTTTTGTAATCCTCCATGTGTGTGGGACATATTCTGATATGATAACCTTTGCGGAGTGGCATCTTAGTTGTAGTGACCATGACTTTTATACCCATACCCTATGACAGGCGTCCGGAAAGATGAAATGGGCATTATTACTGAAAAACTACCTAGACCAAAGCCAGTTAAGTCACAAACTGGCCATTATTGGTTTAAATACACAATTAAAACACAGGATAATAAGGAATACCATAGTGAGGTAAGGAACTACTTGAATATTATAAACATTGACATTCGCATATACTTCGTCAATGATACATGTAATCCCATATATATCGTTAGTGATGGGTGTATGTGAAGAAGGTTACATTATTGTTATCAAGCTCTGTGTGTACTTAGATGGTGTTAACAAGGGTAGCCAAGTTCAGAATAACCACACTGTGCATCAATGTATACTACTACTACTACAGTAATACCATCATAATCACTACCCTATGTCACTCCTCAAACTGCTCGTCTATCTCGTCATCTGATTCCCTGAGTTCAAAGTCAGGTTCTTGATCATCCTGCAGTTTTTGGTTACTGCAGGTCTGTAACCTGCACATGCATGTGCATGTCAGTCCATTTGACAGGCACGTGCAGCTTTGGCATTTTGCATGAACACACACACTTGCATGTGAGCAGTTCCAAGACCACATCTGGTGTGGGTGGGGAGCGCATCCAGTAAATGGCCAGCTTGCCATCATCGTCTGTCCATCCATACACAGTAGGGGCTTGGCACCACAGGGTTAGCCTGCAGACAGCACATCCAGATTTCTGCCTGATAGTGAGCTCGTTGAACATGCATGAAGAGACAGTCTCTGCATGGTGACAGCTGGCTGGACTCGACTTCTACCCTTCTGGTGCAGAAGAGCTGGTGTAGCGCAGTTCGTTCACCTCACCAGTGTGGAACAGCTCATCACTCACATTCCATGACTGCCCTAGTCGACTAAACGTCTCTTGGCAGGAAGCGCCCTTTCTCACCATCTTCAGGGCATTCAGCTTCCCTCGACTGGCGAATGCACTGACAGTGTCGCAGCTTGTGAAGGCGTGTAAGCCAATTAGGCTGTCACAGATGCTGTCTTCAAGTGACCTTGCCAGTTTGCTGATATCGACAAACCGTGTGCGGTTCTGTGTCCCACATTTCTGGTAGATGGGACAGGTGATGTCCTTCTGGAAGCCAAGACAAAGCACCATGACATCAGTGTCCTCAGCTGTGATGATAACTGCCTTTGAGCCCACATTTGCTGCATGCAGGAGCAGATGGGTGTCAGCTTCTTCATGCGTGGAGTGCAGCTCTGCTACTTCCTCACACTGATCTTCTGTCAACTTGTAGCAGGTTTCCTCACAGGTCATGTACAACACCTTGCCATGCAGCATCTCTCTGTATCGTGGGAGTTTCCACTCTTCCACCAAAAACTTGATGAGACTGGTCTTGTTGGAGGGACTGCACAGGAATTTCCTCCACTGCTGGACGTGGTGTCCCCCTGCAATGTTATTGTACTGGAGAGTGGTGTCTGCACCCCAATTCAGTCGTTCAGCATCTTTGATCGAAGTCTGTCGGTTGACATCAAAAACAAAAACCTCAATCCTCTCACTCTGTGCCCTCTCGTGGAGGACCTGGGTCAAGGCTGACTCTGCCACCTGTGCAAAGGTTTTATTGTTGACATTCATTTTTTGGACCAGGCTCATCCCATCAATGATGGAAGTAGATGGGGTTGGGATGTCTTCTGCAGGAGACACATTCTTTTCAAGCTCTCTGGCAAGTGCAGCCTTGTTTGTTTTTCGTAGGGACCCATCAGCATTTGCCAGTGCCCATGGCAGTAGGCCCAGTGGGTGGTCAAGGACATCCTTCATATTCATCTTCCTGCTTTCAGCCACTAGGATCATGTGGCTGAACAGGTTTCTATCTGCCTTCAGTTCTACATCCTATTATTTATTTCCATGTGCTGTGTTTGTGTTGATATTGAATCATGTCTTAAGACTTTGATTGGTCATCTTGTTGTGGAATTTCACAGATGGTGGGTCCTCAGCTAACTTTGTTTGCTTGAATACCTGGTAGGCCTCTTCTCCTATCTCAAGAGCTCTCAAGAGAACCCTGGTCACATCAGGTGGAGCCATGGTGCCAGTGGAGAGGCTAACCAGATCTGTCTCATCAGGGGACATAGGATTGATCCAGTTATTCTTCATAAGGTCAATGAGAGACTGGACATCTGCTTCATCTCTCTTGATCCTTGGACCCTGTAGATTTGGATTGGGCAGTTTGGACCTGCCGTGACCTATCAGGTCTTTCAGCTGTCTGAGGTACATGCTTCTGTACTCAGCTGTTAGGTAATATTTGGTCACGGCTCCTGGCTTCAAGCTGAATCTCTTTGTCCCTCTAGCTGTCTGGGTGTCTTTGCCCACCGTTTCTCTATAGCTTGGTCAACAGGGATTCGGCCAAAGGGATTGGTGCAGCCCAGTTGAACTGAGAAGCCTCCTTCCATGAATTCCATGTAGACATCTGGGTGTGCGATGGGCAACTGAGACATCTGGGCGTAGTAGTAGGGGAGGTAGCATGCATAATTCATCCTATCATAAGCGAAGCACCATGGGATCATTGTGCGAATGCTTGCCATGTGTAATATCCAGCCTCCCTCTCTGGATGCTCAGATGAGCCCCAACAAGATTTCAACCATCTCCAAATAGGACGTCCAGAAGGTCGAGAGGCTGCCGTTTCTACCTCTCTGGAACTCGCGGTAGACCTCAAACAGTTCCATGATGCGTGCACATGAGCTGTTCTCGAGAACCTCCTTCAAAGAAGCTTCTGAGACTTCTTTCCCAAGGTTGTCAATGGTCCTCAGTGTCTCATCCAGGTGAACCATGCTTCCAACCAGGACAGGAAATAATTCCACGTACAAATAATATCAAAACTGACAAACTGAACAAAAATAATTATTTTTGCCTGTAGTACTTGGCCTTAACTAATAATCTTAACAGGTACATTGAGGGTAAAGTTAGCATCTTAGATATCTTTACTGAACATAAATAATACAGAACCTCCAGTACTTGCCTCACCTGCCCGTAAATGGTCATGAGCAAACGAGCTGCTAGAAACAGAAGGGAAACAGATAGCGCCAATCTATTCCAGACTTAACTAAGTCACTCAACCTGAAGAACAAGTGTGAACAAATGCAAGAATATATATGAAATACATGCCTCGGGGACAAACATCCATTTTGTAAATTATTTATTGTCTTAATTAACATCAGAGGTGTTGGAATGTTTTATTTGTAACGTCCAGGCAAATAGGCGTGATTGCGATAGGTGCAAAAACAGGTTTCCTGCGAGAAAAAATGTAACAGCTGCTCATTTGGAAAGGTTATCATGATTTTACATTATGAGACCTCCTTTGCCAGTAGCAAGATATAGTAATAGGTTTTTTATCCTTTTATCTGGCACCAAAACTGACTTGTGTTGTGGCTATTGCAAACATGATCCCTTGTATAAAGGTGTCAGTTTTGGTGCCAGATAAAAGGGTAAAAACGTTATCATGATTATATTACTTCTTTTGGTGTAACAAAAAAAATGGCACCATTGAAGTTTTGCCACCTTGGGTGGTACCAATATCTGGTCTGGCCCAAGGACTAAAAGCCTTAATTAATCAGTTAATATAGAATCTCAAGAGGGGGGGGTAATTAATAATTCCACTTGTAACGCGTTCACTTGTATAACAAGGTAGATAGCAAAATACAAATCCCTCCCCTTACCTCCTTCCCACTTCATTTACCACCAATATTTAATGTATTTATTTATCTCCATATATATAAAAGGCAAAGTTGTGAATATGTGTGTCTGTTCAAAATGTTTAGCGTACTTCTCGACATGCAACAAACTGGAAATTTGCCATGTGGGTACTTTCCAGACTGTACACCATGCAAAAATAAAAAAATACACTTCTTGGGGGGGGGGGGAGCTCAATAATGCATATATTTTTTGCACGGCAAGTGAGCTGTGACATCAAATCTGTCACGTGACCCGCGCATGTGAAAGTGTAACGCATTGTAGTGTTGTGGTTAGCGCGTTTTGCAACGAACCCGGTGACCTGAGTTTGATTCCCGTTGAAGGCTACCACCGGTGACAATTATTTGAACCGGTCCTGGGCCTCCCCTAGGTCGACTCAGCCTCAAACAAGTAACTGGTGTGTTGTGTGAACATCGCAACTGGATGAATCCAAGTCCCGGATGAATCCAAGTCCCGGGCGAAGCCGGGTAGCAAAGCTAGTTCATTATATGCCCCAGCTGTGAAATGTATACACCACTTAGTTGAAAACTGTGCTTACAGGAGTAAGTGTATGATATTCGTAAATATATTAATAATATTTTACTGGTGTTTTTTTTACTCCTTAAATATGAAAACTTTTCAAATATCACTACACTTGCAGTGTGGGCAGACAATACAAATTAACCCAAATGGGATGTTTTCCAGTTTGCTTCTTACCCATAACAAGTATGCAAAAGAGACAAATTAAATTATTATGTGAACTGAGAAACTAACTACGTTAACGTTTGCAGAATGACGCCTGGCGATTTCGTTAGTTAATGCAGATATATTTATGAGTGCTCAGACTAATATCACTTTAAAAAAGTGGAACATATCTTTGCCGACAAGCAAAAGGGATGTTTAATGTCGGTTGGCAGCCCTGAGTGGTGAAAAGTCCACCTTCCAAAAGGATGCCCACTGTTGACTTTTTACAAAGTGTTTTATATTTTATTAACCCAGAAAAGATGTTAGACTGACGCCACGCTTGAATGGCATTTGAACTCGCAACTTTCCGATTGCAAATTGAGTGACGCAACCACACATGGAGACTAATGATGTAAAACGTGGACAATAATACGTTTGGATAAGCACAAAATGGAATGTGGAAAATTACAATCCTGTACGTGCATTTGACAAAGCCAGCGCGCTTACCGAGGCCGGTGATCTTGAACTGCCGGGTCCTGCGGCGGAGCGACACGGGCCCAAACATCCACACGTCCTTGTGAATCAGCGTGGACATTCGTCCTCCATCCCTGTTGGACTCTGGTGGCTGTGCCTCATCCGTGCTGTAGGCCTTGCGGTAGAAGATGCGGTAGCCACGCACGCCACTCATGTTGGTGGGTGGCAACCAGATGACCCACAACGAGGTCGGCTTCGCCTCCACCTTCAGCTCTGCTGGGGCCAGGGGCACTGGGGCACACACACACACACGGGAAGTTCACCCTCTTGTGGGAAAATAGCAATCCATTTTTTTTTACAATACAATTGTAGAAATGTTTTTTTTAGTATGTGCATTACAACATGTGCTATACGTAATCCTACAGAAACAAACCAACTCAAACCTCTACCGTGCTACTCCACAACCACGCTGTGAACATCTATAATGGGTACAATGCATTTGATGGTTAAAATATGAGTCACAATTTTCCTTATTTAACATTGGGGTAGCCCATTATGATTCATTTTCTATTGTACAGTGAGGGAAAAAAGTATTTGATCCCCTGCTGATTTTGTACGTTTGCCCACTGACAAAGAAATGATCGGTCTATAATTTTAATGGTAGATTTATTTGAACAGTGAGAGGCAGAATAACAACGAAAAAACTCCAGAAAAACGCATGTCAAAAATGTCATAAATTGATTTGCATTTTAATGAGGGAAATAAGTATTTGACCGCCTCTCAATCGGAAAGATTTCTGGCTCCCAGGTGTCTTTTATACAGGTAACGAGCTGAGATTAGGAGCACTCCCTTTAAGAGTGTGCTCCTAATCTCAGCTCGTTACCTGTATAAAAGGCACCTGTCCACAGAAGCAATCAATCAGATTCCAAACTCTCCACCATGGCCAAGACCAAAGAGCTCTCCAAGGATGTCAGGGACAAGATTGTAGACCTACACAAGGCTGGAATGGGCTACAAGACCATTGCCAAGCAGCTTGGTGAGAAGGTGACAACAGTTGGTGCGATTATTCGCAAATGGAAGAAACACAAAAGAACTGTCAATCTCCCTCGGCCTGGGTCTCCATGCAAGATCTCACCTCGTGGAGTTGCAATGATCATGAGAACGGTGAGGAATCAGCCCAGAACTACACGGGAGGATTGAATGCACTGCCAGTGTCGCAGCCTGTGAAGGCGTGTAAGCCAATTAGGCTGTCACAGATACTGTCTCCAAGTGACCTTGCCAGTTTGCTGATATCGACAAACCGTGTGCGGTTCTGTGTCCCACATTTCTGGTAGATGGGACAGGTGATGTCCTTCTGGAAGCCAAGACAAAGCACCATGACATCAGTGTTCTCAGCTGTGATGATAACTGCCTTTGAGCCCACATTTGCTGCATGCAGGAGCAGATGGGTGTCAGCTTCTTCATGCGTGGAGTGCAGCTCTGCCACTTCCTCACACTGATCTTCTGTCAACTTGTAGCAGGTTTCCTCACAGGTCATGTACAACACCTTGCCATGCAGCATCTCTCTGTATCGTGGGAGTTTCCACTCTTCCACCAGAAACTTGATGAGACTGGTCTTGTTGGAGGGACTGCACAGGAATTTCTTCCACTGCTGGACGTGGTGTCCCCCTACAATGTTATTGTACTGGAGAGTGGTGTCTGCACCCCAATTCAGTCGTTCAGCATCTTTGATCGAAGTCTGTCGGTTGACATCAAAAACAAAAACCTCAATCCTCTCACTCTGTGCCCTCTCGTGGAGGACCTGGGTCAAGGCTGACTCTACCACCTGTGCCAAGGTTTTATTGTTGCCATTCATTTTTTGGACCAGGCTCATCCCATCAATGATGGAAGTAGATGGGGTTGGGATGTCTTCTGCAGGAGACACATTCTTTTCAAGCTCTCTGGCAAGTGCAGCCTTGTTTGTTTTTTGTAGGGACCCATCAGCATTTGCCAGTGCCCATGGCAGTAGGCCCAGTGGGTGGGCAAGGACATCCTTCATATTCATCTTCCTGCTTTCAGCCACTAGGATTATGTGGCTGAACAGGTTTCTATCTGCCTTCAGAACTACATCCTATGATTTCTTTCTACGCGCTGTTTTTGTGCTGATATTGAATCATGTCTTAAGACTTTGATTGGTCATCTTGTTGTGGAATTTCACAGATGGTGGGTCCTCAGCTAACCTTGTTTACATGAATACCTGGTAGGCCTCTTCTCCTATCTCAAGAGCTCCCAGTTATTCTCCATAAGGTCAATGAGAGACTGGACATCTGCTTCATCTCTCTTGATACTTGGACCCTGTAGATCTGGATTGGACAGTTTGGACCTATCAGGTCTCTCAGCTGTCTGAGGTACAGTGAGGGAAAAAAGTATTTGATCCCCTGCTGATGTTGTACGTTTGCCCACTGACAAAGAAATGATCAGTCTATAATTTTAATGGCAGGTTTATTTGAACAGTGAGAGACAGAATAACAAAAAAAATCCAGAAAAACGCATGTCAAAAATGTTATAAATTGATTGGCATTTTAATGAGGGAAATAAGCATTTGACCCCCTCTCAATCAGAAAGATTTCTGGCTCCCAGGTGTCTTTTATATAGGTAACGAGCTAAGATTAGGAGTACACTCTTAAAGGGAGTGCTCCTAATCTCAGCTTGTTACCTGTATACAAGACACCTGTCCACAGAAGCAATCAATCAATCGGATTCTAAACTCACCAACCATGGCCGAGATCAAAGAGCTCTCCAAGGATGTCAGGGACAAGATTGTAGATCTACACAAGGCTGGAATGGGCTACAAGACCATTGCCAAGCAGCTTGGTGAAAAGGTGACAACAGTTGGTGCGATTATTCGAAAATGGAAGAAACACAAAATAATTGTCAATCTCCTTCGGCCTGGGGCTCCATGCAAGATCTCACCGCATGGAGTTGCAATGATCATGAGAACAGTGAGGAATCAGCCCAGAACTACACGGGAGGATCTTGTCAATGATCTCAAGGCAGCTGGGACCATAGTCACCAAGAAAACAATTGGTAACACACTACGCCGTGAAGGACTGGAATCCTGCAGCGCCCGCAAGGTCCCCCTGCTCAAGAAAGCACATATACATGCCCGTCTGAAGTTTGCCAATGAACATCTGAATGATTCAGAGGACAACTGGGTGAAAGTGTTGTGGTCAGATGAGACCAAAATGGAGCTCTTTGGCATCAACTTAACTCGCCGTGTTTGGAGGAGGAGGAATGCTGCCTATGACCCCAAGAACACCATCCCCACCGTCAAACATGGAGGTGGAAACATTATGCTTTGGGGGTGTTTTTCTGCTAAGGGGACAGGACAACTTCACCGCATCAAAAGGAGGATGGATGGGGCCATGTACCGTCAAATCTTGGGTGAGAACCTTCTTCCCTCAGCCAGGGCATTGAAAATGGGTCGTGGATGGGTATTCCAGCATGACAATGACCCAAAACACACGGCCTAGGCAACAAAGGAGTGGCTCAAGAAGAAGCACATTAAGGTCCTGGAGTGGCCTAGCCAGTCTCCAGACCTTAATCCCATAGAAAATCTGTGGAGGGAGCTGAAGGTTCGAGTTGCCAAACGTCAGCCTCGAAACCTTAATGACTTGGAGAAGATCTGCAAAGAGGAGTGGGACAAAATCCCTCCTGAAATGTGTGCAAACCTGGTGGCCAACTACAAGAAACGTCTGACCTCTGTGATTGCCAACAAGGGTTTTGCCACCAAGTACTAAGCCATGTTTTGCAGAGGGGTCAAATACTTATTTCCCTAATTAAAATGCAAATCAATTTATAACATTTTTGACATGCGTTTTTCTGGATTTTTTTTGTTATTCTGTCTCTCACTGTTCAAATAAACCTGCCATTAAAATTATAGACTGATCATTTCTTTTTTCAGTGGGCAAACGTACACAATCAGCAGGGGATCAAATACTTTTTTCCCTCACTGTATAAGGGAGGCTCTGGGAAGCTGCAATTGCATAGAGTATGGTAATATATTGACTATATAGCTGTATACAATTGTACAATTATGGTCCAAATGGTGATACTTCCATGCAATGGCCTACTCTTGTAAATTATTCTGAAGGGGTCTTCACATCCAATTTACAGCACCAAGTGTGGTCGAGTGATTCTTTATTTTTTTTTTAAATATACGGGGAAGCAATATCCACTTAGATAAATATACTCTACGTATTCCAATACCTTTCTGGAAACCCATTGTGACTAATATCTCAGACCAAACAATTCACTGTTCTATTCGATCTCTTGTGTAGCATTTGTAATTTTACAGTTTCGTGTTAATCCAATTTTTTTCGTGTTCTACCCACTTTTCCCCAGTCCAACTTTTCTCTCCCTCTCTTGGAACTTTGAGCACTAGATTTAGTCGCACACTATGCCTTAATGGACAGAATATTCTTTGCAAAATGCAAATAAAACAATCAATAACTTGTCTTTATAATGTCCTTGTAATGCTTACAGAAAATCCTGACAAACACGCTTGATTCCTTCTCAACTGTAACATGTACTCATGAGAATTAATTATAATTTGTATCCTAAACAACTTAAATCTATGCTACAACACACTACTCTTTTCCTTCAGCCTTTGGCTCCTGTGGACTATTATTTTGTGTCAGTCAAACAAACAATACATCTCCATCAATCTCATTACAGAGATTATAAGTCACCATAACATATGATTCAACAAGGACTGGTAAAACATTCAATGTAGTTCTTTTTCCATTTCTTTATTTTCTTATACAACAGCCTCCTGCTTGCCCCACCAAGTAGAACTGTCTTGAATTTTTATTTTATTTTATTATAAAAGCCATATGTCTCACTTTAATAATAAAAATGGGCCAACAGCCAACGCAGGAAATATTGTCAAAAGGTCAGGAGTTACAAAATAGCATGGTGGAGGAAGACAGGAAGCGTGTCACAGGGTCAAGTGCACGAGGTATCCTATCACGTTAAACTCCGCGCACAGGTCATGCACGCCTGGGGCTGCGCGGTGCACAGGGCCCCACCCACCTCTGCGATTGATCGATGGCGGTGTGCGGTACTGCATCCACTCTGAAGGCGCACCGTACCCGGCAGCGCTCGCGGCCGTGATGCGCACCTTGTACACGCGGTTGGGCAGCACGCCGCCGAGCACCGCCTGCGTCTCGGAGCCATTCACCTCCACGTACCGCGCCGCGTCTGTGGGGCGGTGGGCATCACGCTGTCATTGCTTTTGGTGGGCAAAGCCCAGTGGGGGGTGGGGGGGGTGGTTGCCCCGAATGTAACATTTCTACAGGAGTCTGCACCCTGAGATGCAACTGGGGCGGGGGGGAATAGTAGAGGGGTACAATATCGGGCACATATTTAGATGGCCAATACATCTCAGGACATTTTTGACGTTAAATTTGGAAGTTAATAATTTCGGAAATTATTATTTACTATTCGCTCCCCTCTGAAATGTTTAGCTTCGTGCACCACTGCCCACAGCAACAGGGAAACCGAGAAACATAACACATCTTAAATGAGCAAATACACATTCTCTTTGGTTCTATTGGGTAAAGTCACGTAGGTGAAAATAAAATAACAAAAAATCACGACGTTTCGGCCACAACACAAGCGGCCTTCATCAGGTGAAGGGACGAGACTGTCTGGAGGACAGCATTAATAATGGTGGAAAAGTCCAATGCACATGTTAGCAATGCAACTGAACTGGTTAGAAATTCCCTACATTTGCCTGATGACAGTGTATGTTAATGACTATGCTATTTTAATGAATGTTTCTTTGACGTGACTTTGTGGCCTCATGGTTCAGAGGTCTCGTGAGCTCTGCTCCAATTAGATTACTCTCAAGTTTGAAGCCCTAAACCATACACCTGACATTGTGACAGAATGTTTTATAAATGTATGTTGTTTGCTTGGTGAAGATGTTAAAGGTCATTAAACAAAATTGGCAAATGTACTGGGGTTGTAGTATCATGTTCCTCTAACTCAGTGATTTGGATGCAGGGTTGGTGGATGAGATGACACGCAGATCTCTTTCAATTCTGCACATTATCAACACACACCGCTGGGAAAACTAAAGTCCCTTTGTTCAGTCTCAGTAGACCTCCCCCCCGATGTATTCAATCCTTTGTAAGATATACATATACAAATTGGAATCTAATGCCCCAAATTAGAGGCAACGTTTATGAATCACATAGAGGTGGAACTTGCATAAAATACCCACCTTCAAGGCACTGCATTGATTGTAGATGGCAGTGAAGTAAGTAGGTTTACGATCTATTCGTTTGAAGCTTAACTATTATCGATTCATATGAATGGATTATCTCTGTGAACTGTTTTCCACTCACAGACAAAGGAACTAGACAATACTTTGGGACTCCCATTGAGACATTCCTGAGTCAATCACTATTAGAGCATATGTATTGTATACAGGTTTCAAGATTAGTCATCAAAGTAAACTATGGTAGTATATTTAACAATTAATCATGTTGGATTCAATATCAATAAGACGTAATACCTCTCCATGACTTCTATCCAGCCAGCCTCCGAGGTCTTTCCTTACAATATCCCACCACCTTTTTTTTTACGTGTTTTTGCTGATTTCCGAGTGGTAATCTGAGTTCCCTCCTCCATCCTGCACAAGTTCTCCGCCCAGGGGCAGAGCCAGGATTTCAGGCCGGGGTGACATTCAACAAATTTTAATTTCAAGAATGATTAGAGTTGAACTAGACGCCATCGGTTGGCGACACACTCTGACAATGCAGTTGCACGGAGTCCGCCAGACCGAGTGTCGTAGACTTACACGCAGAATGTCACCCCTGTCACCCCCCCTGGCTCCACCCCTGTCTCCGCCCATCGTAAACTTCCCATCATTACATCTACACTACTACTCTCGTTTAACCTTGTATTCTGAACTCTCAAGTTGCTTATCCTATTCTGCCATGAAAATGCCGAGCATCCTCCTCATGCAACGATGTTCAAATGCCAGAAACTATTGTCCATTAATATTAAAATATAATAATGAATTGTTCTTTGTACACGGTCAAGACAATTTAAATGTGCAAACTTAACTGCATCTTAAACAAGCAAGAAAACATTTGAAAAATGCAGCTATCAACATTTATGTCTCGAGGCAACAGGCAAAGGTTGCAGATTCCCCAGGGCAGGCAAACGTGCAGAACGAGGGAAGATTTCTCTCCTGCTGCTGGGCTACGACTACCTTGAGTGAGCTCAGCAGCCACGATGATAATTAAGCATTGACCGATTGATTTAATGCCGCTTCTACTTACCAAAGACAAACCCATAATGTCTGACAAAACTGTCAAACATGCTGCAACGTCAATTGCACTTGCACAATGTTTTTTACGTGTAACATCATAATGCTCATCATCGTCATCGCCTTCAATAGGATGGGTGACCAATTGAAATGCAACACTCCAGCAATGCATTGGATGGCTCTGAGAGTAATACTTTATTGTCATGAATCCCAGCTATTGAGCACAAATATATATTTTTTACGATTGGATGGTTGAACACCATTGGTGTAGCTTTATAAAAATGAAAAACTTAAAATAATTTTCTTTAATGGCATTTTCTTTAATGGCAGTAATAGTTCAGCCCTGAGGCCAGCAAAATGATGTTCTCAAGGTTGTCTAATAAAATCCTGATAGAGCCAACTTAAATAACACTATGTAACACAATTTTTGTTCCTGGGTAATATGTGTTATTTTGTAATTGCTTATGCCTAAAAAGTATATAAAATGGCTATTATTCCCCACAAACTATGCTTTTGTGACCAGGACAGTGATATTTTGAAATGTACCTATTTCAATGAGAAAACGGGCGAATTTGTGTCTTTTGGTTCACATAAAATCAGAAAAAACAACATATTAATCAAAATTAACATTTATATATACTAATGTAATGCAAAAATGACGACAAAAGATTTAGAAGTGAGTAGTTTTTCGAGATTTACGATTATACTGTAAATCACTTTCACGAATCAGCCCCCAAATGTAGTCTCCCATCATGTTCTCGTTATACTGTACTTGGTAGCGGCATTCAAAGTCCAGTATATCCTGGTGGAAGTGCTCGCCTTGCTCCTCCGAGTACGCTCCCATGTTCTCCTTAAATTTATCAAGATGAGCATCAAGGATATGGACTTTGAGAGACATCCTACAGCCCATTGTGCCGTAGTTCTTCACCAGTCTCAACCAGCTCCACGTAGTTTTCGACCTTGTGATTGCCCAGGAAGCCACGAACCACTGCGACAAAGCTGCTCCAAGCCGCTTTCTCCTTACTAGTGAGTTTCTTGGGGAATTCATTGCACTCCAGGATCTTCTTTATCTGTGGTCCGAAGAAGACACCGGCTTTGACCTTTGCCTCAGACAACTTAGGGAAGAAGTCTTGAAGGTACTTGAAGGCTGCCGACTCCTTATCTACAGCTCTGACATTGTTTCATAAGGCCCAATTTTACATGCAGTGGTGGCATCAGCACCTTCTGGGGGTCCACCAGTGGCTCCCACTTGACGTTGTTCCTCCCCACAGAGAACCTGGTCTGCTGTGGGGAAACTTGGTAAAACTGCCTTGGGGAATGCTACCATTTTGAAGTCTCTGATGATCTCCCAGCCGTACTCATCATACTTCAAGGCGTCCAGCAAGGTCTTGATGCTGTTGTAATCCTCTTTGAGGTGTACCGAGTGAGCCAGGGGAAGAGACGGGTACTTGTTACCATTATGGAGCAGCACGGCTTTGAGGCTCTTGGATGAGCTGTCAATGAAGAGGCGCCACTCATTCTGGTTACAGGCGATTCCGATTGCCTCGAACAGACTGGTCACATTGTGGCAGACGCAGAGCCCATCTTGACAGGTGAAGAAGCTGCAAAAAGGTTGGTGATGCTTCCTCTGATCTGCGACTTGCACACTTTCATCCAACAAGTTCCACTGCTTGAGCCTAGACGTCAAAAGCTCGGCATTGGACTTGGTGAGACGAATATCTCTGATCAAGTCGTCGAGGTCTTTTTGGTTGGGGTAGTATGGGTTTCTCTCCTCAACTCCACCTCTGAAATTGTCATCTGGATATACAATGCCTTCCTCGCTCCCTGACTAGCTGCTCTCTTCAAGAGACGGCTGATATCTCTCCGGAGGAGTGGATACAGGGAGCTCATGGCAGGATGAAGGAAGGTCTGGATACGTGATAGCAGGTGCATTCTTGCCAGTCCGACGTTTGGAAGGGTCCACCATGCAGAAGTAGCAGTTGCTTGAGTGGTCAGTGGGTTCCCGCCAAATTCTTGAGATAGCAAACTTCATGGCTCTCTTTTCCCCTCTGTACCATCCTACAAAAATACATTTATTTCACCCATGACTAATATCTGATATATGTTTTATATATTTTTTCAATAACATTGAAAATTGTAAAACATTTGAAAATTAAAAACTTAGGCAGCTGGAACTAAACTGAACTGGTAGGCTGAAGGCCCCTGTATTGATACTACTTTTTATATTACTGGAAAGTTCTAGAATGTTTTAGAAGCACTGAATCTATCTGGAATGTTCTGGAAAATAGGTAAATTTCAAAATATCACTGTCCTGGTCACAAAAGCAACGTTTGTGGGGAATAATAGCCATTTTCTGTACTTTTGAGGCATAAGAAATTCGGAAATAACACTTACTACCCAGGAACAAAATATTAATTTGTTACACAGTGTAATCAGTGCAGCATCATCAGCCACTTTAGATTCATCATAATTTCCATGTTCGTTCAATAGCGAACCGTTCATAGTTTTAAGTTATTCATAATAATACCGTCAATATTGGCACTCTGCAGTACTCATTACCAGTCAGTGCCATTCTCGTGGTTCAACATCCAGTGTTACAATGAAACAACATTGAGGAATTGCATATACAGTATACGTACGTTCATGAATATCTTACAAGCATTACTACATCAAAGTGCGTGCTGTGCGATTCGCTTAATTCCCACGCCATTCGTTACAACACGCGATGTTAACTATTGAATTGTTCTGCACCAGCCTTGTTTACCACAAATTTATGATATCTCATGGTGTGTTCCTCAAGATAATTAAATAGCGTTTCACTTACACGTGTGTAGTTATATAAGACTGGCATATAATACAATACATAAATGCCAACAGCATTAATATATGTTACAATTTTCCTTCCATGCTCATATTCAATAAAACAATGTTTTTAAGATTATCTTTTTTTTGTACAAATCTCATCTGGTCTATTAATATTGTACGACATTAACTGTAAGACACTTTGATGGTCATTAGGCCTGTCAGTAGGAAATAGTGATGGCAATTCCACAATTAGCGATCATTATAAAATGGAGAAGTAATAGACATAATAATGGGTGGTACCAAGAGCAATTACAAAACACGATATTTATCATCTTTACAATGCCTATTAAACCTTCATTATCTCCAACGGGAGCAAGATAAATTGAAAATGTATGTACTTTTTTTCCTAGTATTCCGATTTAAGAGTCTATGTGTTTTATATTGAAACGTCAGTAAAATGACTATTTCATGGCAAAATGGCATAGTTATTGTTCACGTACCATAACAAAAAAAGTGCACAATGATGTTTTGCCTATATTGCAGAAGCCTGTTAAAATCACGCCTTATATAGTCACAGTCTTTATATAAGTCCATTGGACTTACTTCCAAGGGGTATGTTTAAATCGACTACATTATTGTTATTGTCATGATTGATGAAGATAATTAATGATCGATTATGGAAACTTCGGGAAATAAAGAAAGTGAAAGATGAAAATAACAATGGCATTTTCAACACGGCTACTGCCTTCATCACCAACAATGTACACTATTAGGCGTTAGTTAATCCTATTATCTGCAATAACCATGGATAATCATGGACAAGATGAATTATTTTAATGCAGATCATATGAAAACTTACCCAGTATTTGTTCGCGACTTGCTTCATACAATTCATTGCAATTCATAGTAGTTTTACCATCCTTATTCACAAAAGTAATTACTTTTGTTTCATTAACAATTATATGATAATTGTGCTTTTAACAGTTAGGTCATCTACAAAAAAAAAACATCTTTCCAGAGTATCAGTGAAGCATTACATTGCTAAAGAACCGCTCTGAATGTGACTCGAAAAGTTTTTTGTTGAGTCACTCTAAAAGGCTCCTCTTCCTCAACACGTGCATTCATATGCCAATGGCTGATTCACAACATGAGAGTCTTCTTATATATCTACACATTGAATATCCTGCATAGGCTAAAAGCAGGGAAAACCCACACTCCCTTATTTTTTTTCATTATATAATCAGTGATTATCTTCCCACTTTGATATCATTATTTATACATGGCCAATCGCCAATTTTGGAATCCAGAATCTAACTAATGTTTGCTCAGTGATTAGATACAGGCTTTAGCTACAAACCATCTAGCCATCACCATACATTTGTTTCCACTTTTGTATTTTCTCTACATATTTATAATAGGTTTCCGTAAAATTACAAATTATGTAAATGTAAGTACTGTGATAACAATGTCGGATAATATTTTTTTTAAATACATAGTATTGCAAGTATACGATTTTAGCAAAGTCAGAATTGTAAAATGTAATACAATCTCTCTGAATAAAGAATATTTCCTTTAGAATTGTCAATAAAGGATTTTTTTTTAAATAAATGGTTTATTGCAACACAACATTTACGATGCTGGCCTCTTAATTGTTTTCAATTGTAAACAACATGACAGCCACTTAATAATACCACACAACATTACTTTAGAAAAGCCCTTTACACACATGTGTCAAATTTAATTAAATGTTATAGGTTAGGGTTAGCCTAAAATGTTATTTCAGATTTCTGCAAAAAAAAACAAGAGCTCGTTGCAAAAATGCTCTGGGCTAGCACTTTATTTAAATATGTTCATAACGTTTTATTAAACGACATTTGTCAGACAATATTGTGTACATGTTTATGGATACAAATATAGAAAGGTACCAACACCTGCAGGACAAATGAACATAATATACTAGAAACACTATAATCATATCCATAATTCATTGGTTCAGGATAACAAAAATACAATTTTAATTATAAACAGAAAAATGTATAAATCTGTCTTGTAATCCTATGAGGTTAAACAATAATTTGCTGTTAAAGGGACTGTATCTCATTTATCATTTGTGGCCCAGGTCAGACACTGGTACTCACACGTGGCTCTGTTAGTTACCCTCTGCAATGAGCTTAATTAATCTTCACTTTAATTGTCGCAAGCTCTTAGTCGGCCAATAAGGTATTTCTGGATAAATCCTCGTATGACGACTCTACAACGCATATTCGGCACTTGCAGATTATATAATGGAGAGTAATTAGATATGTTAAAGAAACAGTTATACTTATTACCAACAGATAATGATTTAAATTACGCTTCAGTTTTGGTTGGTGAGACTATACGTTTTTATTTTAAACAACAGCTGCTACATTTGAAAGAGCAATGCAAATGTGTTTGGTTTGGAATAATTAATGTAGTTGTATAATGAATATTTCGGAGATAACTTTTTAGGAGGAATTGATTAAAGAAAAATAATTAAAGTCACTTTTTTATTATAACCGTTTTCATTACTAAAACATCTAAATACAGCAGTTTTTTTTCTCCATAAAAACAATGGGGTGGATAAGGAACCATCATAATGGGGAAGGTGAAATTACGGGAGTGGGATTATTATACGTTCTCATTTTGACATTTCATTTTAGATTTTATCTACCATTAAGAGACGAGGAAGATGGCAGCAATTTTTAAGAGAGGGGGACAATAAACAATACAATGTGCAATCATTACCACATCCACATTGAATCGGACCCAATTTTGGTGAATTCCATCTGAATGGGTTATTTAACTATTCATGCATAGGATGAGATGATTAATGTGTAGCCAATTTTACAAAACTAAAAACACATATATAAAATAAAGTAACAGTTACAATATACATATATTTGTAATGACACATTATCCATTGTTTTTGAGAATTATGGTCAAATATATGAATGGACATACAAACGTGTTGCTCTCCATATAAATTTTCTTATACTGTATTTGTCTTTTAGCCTATGTGCCTTCTGAACTAATTATATACGGTACTATTTCCTGAAGCAAGCCAACTGAGCTTCTTTCAACCTTCTGGTTCCCATTGCCAGTCAGGCTTGTTAAACAAATACTATTTCGAGATTTGAAGTTTTCATGATACAGTAATTTTGCTGTGACGGTTCCACCTGAAGACGGAAGCTTGTGTTGCCTCTGAAACGTCGTGATTTAATTCAGTTTATTTTTTATTTTTTTATTTAATTTTTAAACTACATGACTTGACCGAAAAACAAATACTAGTGAGTTACCAGCTCGTAAAGGCATTAAAGGAAGAAAAAAATGTTCAGCATTAAAACATTCACACATTCAAGAATGCCATAACAACAAACTAATAATAACGAATGTAACATTGCCCGTAATCTTTAGATGTTGTCAGAGGTAAATGATAAGCGTCCCGACTTTGGATGCAAACTACTGCACTGTCAGACCACCTGGTTACAATTATTTCAAGGGTTGTAAAACACATGTAAGATATCGTAATGAATGCCCAGTCAGTTTTAATTCTTCTCCGTTACATTCTATATACACAAGTTTTTTTTTTTAACCCCATTTTCAGACAAGTATCAAACCTGCAACAATTTGGCTTCCACGTTCTAGGTGGAACGTGCCTATCGTCTATTTAGACCGCACTGCAGTGGCCTCGGGTCACCCCGCACATATTTTAGACATTTGCTTTGACCCCCAGACATCTAAACGAACGCTATTAATATCAATTCTGAATCATAATCAATGCTTATGCGATGAACTACCTCTTATACACGACGATGTGGAGGGGGTGAGATTATTGATAAATAATGTGGATGCAATGGAAATTGTCACTGGATCTGCAAGCTGTGCTTCAGCGGTGAAAATGTTTCCATGCGCATAGCCCATAAAAGTGCTTTATGCGAGTAAATTTAACTCATTGTACAATATTCACTCATTCTTGGACACAGATAAGGACTCACAGGCGCAAGACACCATAGACAAGCAGGAAGGCAGCCATGCGATAACCAGTGCTAACAATTGCTCATCTCCCGTGGCCCTCTATATATTAAGGTGTTATCAGCAAATTAATTAGCGTTTACATGTGGGAAGAAACCGAAGCACCCATTGAAAACCCATGAATCTGAGGTGGAAACACTCTCCCATACAGATGGAACAGGTGGAGTCGAGATTTTTGCTGTAGTGCATTATTCTGGCAAGCCAGGGTATGGCAATTTGACACCCATGGTAAAGGATATTCTCGACAATTGTGCGATCTTGACTTAAAGCTTTCGTGGCTGCAGGAATTCATATTCTTTGGGTCTTTCCGTAAAGTCACGTAGATAGGTTTTTGTTATTTTCTTTGAACCTATCTACGTGACTTTCCCGAAAGACCCAAATAATATAATTGTGTGATCCACCAAACCTTGCTGCCTCCACAGTGCTGGATTACAGGCATGCGCCGCCGCCACCACCCAAACATTTATGGAACGTAATCTTTGTTAACTGAGCTTTAACAAATAATGCAAACTCATTTCTTCTCTGTCATCAGCAATAAGATGAATGTCATAGAGGTCCAATATCACAGGTTCTGGAAAACTTAGAGCCTTGGGACACAGGATACCAGGTAAGAGCAACCGAGGAAGCAGAGGCTTCCCATCAAGCAACAAGAAGCCACCATTGGACAAGCTTTAAAACAAATTATCCTCATCTCTCTCACGGACAAACGCGCGGGAGATTGCGCGAGGAGACCTGCCATACTCCGCATCACGGCACGTATGTAAGACAGCGTTTAGCAATTTGTCGACGCAAAGATAGCCTGCGGATCGTTTTAAGGGCGACTTGTGTCTCATGTTAATTTTCATGACCCCCCCCCATACCCGCACTTCATTATGGCGATAGCAGCCGTGCATTATTTAACACCTCGCCTTGTGAAATTGTGCAACCGTACATTTATAAAAGGGAAAATAAGATGGGGTGCGAGCAACAAAAGCGCTCAAAAATATATGATGAAAGCGGGTTCTCAAATGAAAAAGCCATCAAGGTCATTTCTAACAACTGTTATTGGCAAATTCTGCGGTTGATATCTTATTGTAATTGTAGATTTCATTAAAAAAATATCTATATTTACGAAGCATATTTACATTTTTATTTCATTCTTCTGTTGTACATTGCCAATGACCAAATAACTCTCATGTGCCCGATCTCAATCTCATATCAGAAACTAAGCAGGAATTTTGGCCTGGTTAGTAGTTGAACATGTGCCTGCCTGTGATTACCATGTGTTGTGGGTTTGGACTTTAGGGTGACCTGGATATGGCAGTGGAGAGGTTTATTCTTGAATCTATCTGTGTGGAACTTTTATTGTTACCCCTCGCGTGAATTTGTTTTCCTGGTTTCCTCCGACATGCCAAATGCTCATCTTAGTATGCGGTGCACTTGAAAAAGAGACTTAAAACGCAGTAAGATTTTCCTGCATGAAGTGTTTTTATGATTTCACATATAAACTTAAATAGTCTTTACATGCATGTGTCTGTGTATATGTGCATGTTTATTCCTGTGAATATATATTATCTTCATTTCGTTTCAAATGGAATTGAAACAACAACAAAAATTAGCGCGTGCGTCAACGCCTGAAGAAACATTTTAAACACGTCTCCTTTATTGCACTTTTATAGAAACCTAATTTTCCATCCTCGCTGTAACGGGTGCAGATTTAATATGAGCTCAGTATTTTTCCTGATAATTGCTCGCGGAGCAAGTTAAACATGTCCAACCAAGACAAGGGAACATGGAGATGTGGTCCCTGGCGGGTGGCTATCTCAGGCACAAATTAAAACGCTGGCTAGCATATATGACTGAATGGCATGCGGCGATAGCGTTATGTGATTTCTTGGTAAATATCTCAATTATTTATTACAAACAAAGATAATGTTCGTGCAGGCAGTGCGACCACACTGTTGGCATTTAAATATGTGCCAAAAGGAAAATGAACATTTACGGAAAATTTTACACCATCACGTATGTTTATTATTGATATATCTGCTATTTTAAGGTCCAATCTTCGCACTAAATTAAGTATTTTTTTCATAATACATTCTTGAAACCAACAACACTATATGTTAGAGCATTTCTTGAAGGTGAAATTTTTGTTTTGTTGTGCATTATAGATAAAAAAAATGTTATCAAAGCATATTTTTCATAGTCAAAGGCACTGCAATTACCGATGTTTTTTGTGTTGCTGTAAGACCTTTAAAAATGCTTACCCAGCAACACAGAATGCAGTTTATGATATAATAGGTGCCACTGAAATGGGTGAAAAAAAACGTCTTCTGAAAGCGAATGGAATGGTGGATTGAATGCAATTCTCTTAATGCTTGCTTTCCCTTTTGTTATTCCATAGTTCAATTAGCCCACTCAGTGCACCTGAAACCTTTGAGTGTTTTGTATGGCGCAGCAGCAATTAGCGTGTGTCGGCCGAAGGTCAATGCCGTAGCAAGCGCTGCCGCACGTAACACAAGCTTTCCTAATTAACTTTCGCTCAGAATTCATCAGCCATTCAGCAGGCCTCCCTTTTTGCATTCCACATTCATTCTTCAAAAGTAATTGGCCCAACACATTTTATATGGACTCCGCGAACAACTATTGATGCCGAAGGCCAGATATCTGTGAAGTTAATAATTATTTCTTTATTTGGCACATGGACATGTCACCTAAAAAGGTGCATAGCCATGAAAGTAATATTATCCTCTCGTTATGATAAACTTCAAGAATGACAAGGTACCATTTATTATCTTCCAAATATGCACCAAACAATATATTTCTTCATGACATACGAATATATGTTTTGAAGACAGTAGTCATTTACATGTTTAAGGCATCCTTAAAAAATTGATCTCAGAGAGCCATGCATGTAAAGGAGGGAAATAAGTGAGAAGTAACTAGGGAACAGAAAGGCTAAAGAGACAAGTTTGAGAACGAGAGAGAGAGTGGGAATGACATTAAATAGGTGGGGTCTTCAACCTGGACTTAAAAGTCTCCATGGACTGTGAGTTTCTGACCTCCAAGGGCAGGGAATTGCAGAACCTGGGTGCCGTGTGGACAGAAGCCCCGTGGTCAGCTCGGGTTCGAAGCCTGGAGCACGTTTATGCTGATTAGGGCACAATCGTTTGACGCTTTGACTTTCGATCACCAGACTGAAGGGACAGCAGGTGGGGGGAGCCAATGACCTTGGTTTTTATCACCGTTAAGTTGAAGAAGATTAGGTTACAACTGAGAGCGACGATGATAAAAAAAAAGTAGGACCAAGCATAGATTCCCGAGGGAAGCCGTATACAACCCGACTATCAGAAAAAAACTAAAACTGCCCAAAGTGACATTAAGCACACGGAACCATTGTAAGGCGGAGCCTGAGATTTCCATCATGAGTTCCAACCACTCGAATAAAATGCTGTGATCAAATTGTATCAAAAAGCTGTGCTAAGATCAAGCAGAACGAGAATGCTTGGAAAACCTGTGAAGTCTGCAGATGTTAGTCAATCATTGGCAACCCTGATCAGAGCTTTGTGGGTGCTGTATAACAGGTCTAAAACCTGAATAAAAAGGATCAAGCGAGTTGTTAAGGACAAATGGTGAAGAAATCGTGTGGCCACTGTACGCTCAAGCATTGTGGATGAATATTGAATATTTGAAATTAGACGAAAACTGCTAGTGAGTTCCGTGCCTAGGCCAAAAGTGCTGCTACGACTTCCATCTACAGAATCATTATCAGAATCTTTATTAATACGGGAGGAATCCGATGAGCTATGAAGTTCTTTTTCACATTTTGTCCCGTGGGTCAGAAAGTTACAACAAACAATACAAAAATACAATGGCAGTGCAAAGTATAGGAAAGGTAAGCGAATCGCTAAAAACGAAGAGACCTATACCAGTTTTGAGGGACCTGATGAGCAGATCTAAAACAAATGAGACCAAGGGAGCAAAGTTATTCCCGAGTTATCATGTGGGGAAAGGGCACAGAGGGCAGTGGGTAGAATGAGACCTGGCAATGAGCGTGGTGAGTTTAGAATTTTTTTTATCAGAGAACTCAGCTAACACTGTGCCCCTAAAAAAGAGGTGGTTGAAAATCAGGAGGGAGAGGGGCCGTTTTTGTTTGCAGTATTTGAGAGCGAATAGTGGTGATTTTATCAGAAAGAAATTTTTTTCTAGTGAATTGCAATGATAAGCAGAGATTAAGTAATTAAGCTGTTGGCCTGGATTCAGAAGGTGATTAACAGTGGCGAATAGAACTCTCGAATTATAATTTCCGGTAGCAATTCGGGAAGCAGGATGAACAGATTTTGCTTGAGAGATCGCATCCTTACGGACTGATGTTTAAAAACATATATTGCTCTGCATTCCACGATTGCATTGTTCTATACAAAACTGAGCATTGTATAATATATATACCCACATAGTATTTCTCATAAGTGAAAATGCATGTTTTATGTAAGCAGGTGTTACCTATGAGGGGATGGTCAATACTAAGCATTCACTGCATAGAAAACCTATCTCCCATTAAAAACGAGCCTCTTTCATGTTGTTCAGTAAGTCATTTATGGTAATCGCCATCTATTATATTTGCATTCCATGTGCAGCACATATACATATAGGCTAAATAAAATAAAATATAAATTTAGAGCGTTAAATGAGACAGATTTATTATTCAAATGTATACTTAATTTTTATTCAAACAATATATTGTTTGAAAACACATTTTTTTCCCCCATGATGGTGAATGAGCACAGGCCTGAAAGGCCAATAAGGATGTTTCGGTAAGTGAAGAGACGAAAATAATTTTTCCAAGGACATGTGTAAGTATAAATTAATAGAGCAGGTTATAAAGTTGGACTCAGGATGAGTAACATAAAGGTCATGTGTTACAGTGAAAGTTCGATTTAAAGCTCTCGTGACTGCAAGGATTCATCTGCTTTGGTTCTTTCGGTAAAGTCACGTAGAATGAGAATAAAATAATAAATTGACAAAATAAAATAACACAATAAAATTCTCACGACGTTTCGGCCACAACACAAGCGGCCTTCATCATGTGAAGGGACGAGACTGTCTGGAGGACAGCGCTGGAGCGAACAAAGCCACACTCAGATCACGACCTTTAGGCCTCAACTAAACCAAAGAAGATGGTACAGTGAAGTTCGCTAAACAATTGGAAGCAGGGGCGGAGCCACAGGGTGGGCTGGCTAGGGGGCTTAGCCCCCCCTGAAATTTTGGGAAAGTCGGTAATCGGGATAACCGGATATCCGGCTGCTGCAAAATGCTGCAGGCTGCCACCTCGTGCTGCCCTGCAGGTTGCTTGAGCGGTAGCCTTTAAAACTTATCGAACTTATTAGCCACATCAGCGGCTCCGACCTATTAATAAACTCCGCGTTCAAATCCAATAAAATGTGTTTTATACATTTGTGGCGCCCATTGGAAAAGATACACTGGATATCTCAGAATATTGAAGTCAGCCCCCCCCAAAGTGCAAAATCCTGGCTCCGCCCCTGCTGGAAGTATCTGTCAGAGGGAAACAACTGCAAAACCGAGCAGAGTATATATATACCTCGGATATCTATGAACGCGAACTGGGATCCAAATGATGAGATAAAGAGGCAGAAGACATGAGGTGTTTTTGAAAAGCTGAACTTGATAATGAAAGGTAGCGTAACAATGTGCATGACTCATACAACTTTTTTCTCATCGGTGTGTACTGCCTGTTATGACATACTGTATGCTTCTTAAACATGGACGTTAGTGAAAATAAGGACCGGAACACTGAAAAGTGTGCAAATAAATGTGGAGAGATGCATGCCTGGAATTACACTGAGAGACAGAAGAAAGAGAAACACGTGGATTAGAGAATACCGATTAATGATATCCAAACCATGAAGCAAATTAAATGGGCTTGGGTAGGACATGTCGCTTGAAGGAATGATGAATGGTGGTCAAGAATAATAATAGAACAGTAGCTAAGGAATGGAACACATGTGACAGGACTTCTTCCAACGAGGAAATGGAGGAATGAATTCCTATCATGTGGCTAGATTAGTTCATCACAAGACCATGAGACGTGGTGGTGGTATGGGGAGGTCTTCATCATTCAGTGGATTTCCGAATGCTGATGGTTTGTTAAGATGATATTGGTAGAGCGGTGGAGTAGTGGCACAGTGCGTATCGCACTGTGCTATGAACCCAGCAAACTGAGTTCAATTCCTGGCCATGGCCACCATGAGTGGCGAGTGATATCTGAACCAGTACAGGGCTCCCCTTTCACCACTACGCACCGATCAGCATGGTGAAACATGGTAAGAAAAAATACATGACAGTGTGGAGATGACGTCATTCAGTCGTGGATTGACAATGTGCTGTAAATTGTTGGGTTTTTTTGTAAGCATTACACTGTCCACATAGTCACTGTCTACTAATATACACTTGCCCAAGGACTTTTCAAGTTTCCTAATGCCAGCAGCACAGACGTCTCGTGGTTGATCCTTTAGCTATGACGGCACCACCGTGTTCGCAGCCAAGTCACTATCAAACCACCTCCACATATAGAGCTTCTTTAAGAAATCCGAACAGATGCAAGTGTGAAGAGGCTAGTTCTGAATGTTCCAGAACATCATGCACAAGATTTCCCAAGTGCCATTGTTGCGCTTGCAAAGGGTGTCTGATTATGTTGAAACAGTTCATGGCGTCTCTGACAAATGGTTTTCAAACAGGAATTCCCAAATCCCATACAATAAATACGTACAATACTTATATATACAGACGCTTTTGAATTTCTAGTGCATATATGCGCACCTCCGATGAGCACGGTTGGCTACATATGGTGCGAAATAATTTCGACATGCATTCGTATACAAGTCCTGCTTTCAAAGCTTTTGTTGCACAGATAAGGGTAGTGATGCAGTGTCTGCAATGGTCCAGCAAAATTATCAAGGGAAGCTTTACATAAAATGGTAGAGTTTGGCTTCTATAGCCATGGTGTGGGAAGGGCTAATGGAAACACGCCTTCTTTTGAAATTAATATATATTTTTATTAAATATTTTAACCAGGAAAGAAATCCCATTTGAAACGTATAATTTTCACAGGTATCCTGGTGCAATTGACAAAAAACTAGGCTGCAGCAGCAACAATAAAAGTTCGAGAACCAATTACAACACGACAATCTAATCTAATTTTAGATTAATAGAGCGCCTTCACTCAAGGCGCTTGACAAAGTAAAAAAAAACGGTTACAAAACAGGATAATTTAGATGCAGGGCCGGATTATGACATGCTGGGGCCCTAAGCTATGTCAATCTTAGGGTTCATAAATCGAGGAATGCCTGTATATTGTTGTCATATTGGAATGAAAATTACATTTTTAGAGAGTCTTTTTTCTCTGTCTCCTTCATTTTTCAACCAATTATGTAAAACTTGAAACTTCGCACGATAATTTATTTTTTAGTATGTAGAGGCCCCTCATAAAGCGAGACCCTAGGCTGTAGCCTACTTAGGTTATGCCTAAATCCGGCACTGTTTAGATGGCAGGGGCATACACGGATTGAAGAATGAGTGACCGTGATCGAGGCTAGTTAGAGATCACTGAAGGGTCGGGGACTGAAGGAGTGGATGGGCGAGACGAGGGAAGACGATGAATATGAGCGATAGAGAAGAGGTGAGCTTTAAGAGAGGAACAGAAGGAGATTTAGGAGGGGTCTGCCAAATGTACAGGGGAGGTTGATTCCAGTAAAAATCACAGCTTAAAACAGAAAACAAAAATAGTGTTACATTTTGCTTTAAAGCTTTCGTGACTGCAGGGATTCATATTCTTGGTTCTTTTGGTAAAGTCACGTAGAAGGGAAACAATAAAATAATAACAAATATTTTATAAAATAATAAAAAACATTTTTTATTGTTTCCCTTCTACGTGACTTTACCGAAAGAACCAAGAATATTATATACTTAGTTCTTTCGGTAAAGTCACGTTGAAGGGAAACAACAAAATAATAAAATATATATAAAACAATAAAAAAAATTCTCACGTTTCGACCATAACACAAACGGTCGTCTTCAGGTGTGTTATGGTCGAAACGTCGTGAGAATTTTTTAAAAATAGTTTTATATATATTTTATTATTTTGTTGTTTCCCTTCAACGTGACTTTACCGAAATAACTAAGAATATTAATTACTGCAGTCACGAAAGCTTCAAATCAAAATTTTACCAAGAATATTGTTACATTACCAAAGTACGAAGCACACAAATAGGCTCCAGATGCACATTTAGTGTGCCGATAAAAAAAAGTTGCGTGCGGTTTTCTGTATCGCGGCTGACCCGTGCATGCGCACCTCTGTAAATGAAGGCACGTTTTCCAGCGTACGTTGCGCAAAGCCATTTCCATGCGCGAGCGCATGTGCTCACCTTCACTCTGGGTGAAGTACTCGACGCGGTATTTGATGACGCGACCTCGGCTCAGGTCGCCGCTCAGGGGCAGCCAGGTGACAGCGATGTTGTTAGCGCTCCTGCTCAACAGCGAGATGTGGGGAGCACCCATCGGCACTGCGTGGAGGAGGGGTGAGGTTCGTGGCGAGGGGAACAGGCGGCAATTGAGACAAAACTCTAGTTCAAGACGCCAAATAGAATAGCTTGAGGTTTTCACCGAGAATATGAAATAATCCATAATTTTTTTTTGGTTCTAGATGCACGTCCCTTTGGCAATCCACTGCTGGGTACAAACTAATTAATTCGATATGTTGCATTGCCAGTGCTGCACAAGGACAATTAACAAGAAAACAAATATTGACGAATGTGTTGAGTTTTGTTTCTTTGTTAACACTGCTGTGTAACGAGCTGCCCACGCCGTGTAAGTAATTCGGGTTGTTAGACCATACTTGGCCATGCCGGTCAGTGTAGGTTTGAGAAGGCGAGGAGCATAGAAGTACCCTAAAACAATGGAATTTGCTACACTACCCTTTGCTGCCCGAATCCTACCACCAAGCTTAAACCCTGCTTAGCTTGCGAGACGTAAGATCAGGCACATTCCAGGTGATTTGGTCATTGGCTTAATATGGATATCATTATGATTGACATTTTGTGAATCAATTTAGTAGAATCCCACCGAAAAAAACATGCAAATCATCTGTTGGTGGATCAGCAAACACCCCACATTGGGAGTGCATAGAACACATATGCCTTTTTATATTAATGCCACGACGACCACAATCAATAGATAAGCATGCACAGAAAACCAAAACATTACAGAGAACAATGAAACAACAATACGTCATGTTTTGGGGACCAGTTATGCTTCCCACGGCCAACCGTGGGCTGCATAATGGTGGCGAGATGTTAACTACCTCGCCTGGTAATAGGAAGTCGTGGGTTCGATCTCGACCGTGATGCTCTGTATATTTGGAGTTTGCATGTTCTCTCTGTGGTTGCATGGATTTTTCTCCGGGTCCTCTGGTTTTTCTCTCCACATTTAAGAGTATTTGGCTGCTATAAATGTCCACGTGATAAGCCACTTCATTGAGCTATCATTCGTGCCCAGGTCGCTTCTGAAAAAAGAGCTGTATAGCCCAGTGGGCCTTACCTGGTAAAATTTAAAAGAGTATAAATAGATAAATTAAATAAACTAGCTCTTGATTCGTTTTTACATTTGCATCACTCATACCCTGATGCTCTTTGTTTTTACTCTATGTAAAACCCACCCAGGGGCAGATAGAGGAGTGAAATTGTATTACCGGAAGATCAACGTTGGTGGTATCAGTATAAGGAGGCCTTAAACTAGCATAAGTATGGCGGTTGCCCGTGAGTATCAATAGACCTTCGGGTCAGTAGTCTTTAAATGTCCACGTGAAAACCCATTGAGACAATTAGTACAATTTGCAAGATTGACCTGGGGAACCTGTCTAAAAAATTTGACTTGCCATTTGTTTTGTCTGTCCATGGGCAATGGACAATTTCATGCCCCCTAACTGTCACACCATGCTCAAGCACCCCATTCACCATGTGCCCTGTCTGCTAAGCAGACTGAGCACGATATGTCATTTACACTGGTACCACCGACATTGATGGTATCGGTAAAGCAGAGGTAATGCGGCTGGATAACATAGTTAAAGCACTCTTGCTTTTTAGCTGTTTGGTGCCTGGTTAACAGTTACAGATTCTAAAACTCTTTGATCACGTTGCAGGCCATTGCCATGCATCACCGTCTGCTCTCACGTCATTCAAAGAAGCTGCGGGCGGGGGGGGGATGTCACTGTGTGCTGAAAATACGGATTAACTCAAATTGCTAGCGGCTAGGGTTGCTACCTTTTGGATTTGCGCGTCCCGTTGACGGGTGCACCGTAGCGCAAGGGGGAGGAAGACACGGGGGGGGGGGGGGGGCGGGCGGGGGGGGTAACAGAGTGGTGGAGCCCCATGGCTGGGGTGGGGGGTGTAGGCAATGCGTTGGGCAGGTGGGCTGGGGAGGCCTAGAGAGCAGAGATGAAGTGGACGGTGGAGTGGCTGAATAGATCGGGGCGGGATGAGAGATGGCGCAGAGCCTAAGCGATGGGGTTATTTGGGGTGAGGGAAAGATAGATCGCCAGGAAGGAACCCAGTCATTGCCACCGGTGAGGTGCACAGAACCGGACACTTCATTGGTCTGGTTGCTTATGTCCTGCATCGCAGGCTTAAGAAACGGCTCATTTCCTGTGCGGACATTTCAATGTAACTTTATTTTCACTTGCCCGTTTGACTTTTTCACCGTGCGTAAGATAAAAGGTGTGACACAATGCTTTTGCACATTGGTGTTTTGCAATATGAAACTGTGTAATGTAATTCATATTGAGAATCAGTCTCGACTTGTCTTAATCAGAATATTTTAGAATCAAACTCAACATTTCACATTAATTTTGGTTCAGACTTTAATCTGCCATACTCTATGTAGTTAACTTTTGACAATTTATACAACCATCAGATATAGTTAATCATTGGATGATCCTTGATTGTGAATTAAATACTGTGAACATTCAGGGGTTAACCATGCTTCCTGCTGTATAGGTTACCCGAGTCTCCAGAAACCTGCTCAATTTCATCGTGAATTGTATCAGTCTTGACTTAAAGCTCTCGTGACTGCAGGAATTCATATTCTTGGGTCTTTCGGTAAAGTCACGTAGATAGGTTCAAAGAAAATAACAAAAAAATAAAAATTAACTACGACGTTTCGATCGCAACACAAGCAATCGTCATCAGGAGAAAAATGAGCGGGAAAGCTTCTGAGGCAGGCCGTTTTAAAGGGCTACACCCATTTCAAACCTTAAACCTTTAAAACAGCCTGCCTCAGCAGCTTTCCGGCTCTTTTTTCTCCTGATGACGATTGCTTGTGTTGCGATCGAAACGTCGTAGTTAATTTTATTATTTTTCTTTGAAACCTTTCCACGTGACTTTGCCGAAAGACCCAAGAACGCGAATTGCATGTTCAGCGTACACATGCATGTTGTGCATTTTTTCATTCATATCTATTATGTAAAGTGATATTGCAATTTTGATTTAAAGCTTTCGTGACTGCAGTAATTCATATTCTTAGCTCTTTCGGTAAAGTCACGTTGAAGGGAAACAATAAAATAATAAAAAATATATAAAACAATAAAAATTATCACGACGTTTGAACCATAACACACCTGATGACGACCGTTTGTGTTATGGTCGAAACGTCGTGAGAATTTTTATTGTTTTATATATTTTATTATTTTATTGTTTCCCTTCAACGTGACTTTACCGAAAGAGCTAAGAATGTATTGCAATGTCGCCTCTAAAAATCTCTCCTTCAAAGTATTGCAGCCTGCCTGCTCTTTAAAATGCAGCAGTCATTGAAATTGCCCTTTGTGAAGCACCCGAGTTGGTTTATGATCATGCTGCACGCTAAGTACAGTCGGTAGTCTCTTACCGGCGATGTAGCAGAGGTTGTCACAAATAATAGCCGTTCCCTACAGGGTGCCAGATGTTACGCGTGTAATGTGACACGCACAGCCCGGACAGACAAACAGGCTCCCCACCACAGCACAGCAACTTCATCGTGGCTTGCGATGACAGGTTTGGACTCTGAGAATCCTATCGCATGCGAATCCATGGGATTCTATAGATGACAAGGAGACTCATAGCTCTAATGCCCACCAAGGATAACAGGATTTGTTGCTGAGATAGTCGCAGGTAAGAGGCGTTCTACTCTATAACATCTTCACCTACACCAACAATTCAATTGATGCTAATTTATACAAGCCTTGCACAGTTCGTGGTTTGCTTGCTCGCATTGAGAATTTCCGCTCGTGACGACTCACAAGCGCAGCGCGTGCGCGACGTGCAAACAACGCATCCGTGGCAATGTGAGAAATTGGGAGCGTACGATGAATTGTAAGCGGTGCGCCTGACAAATTATCATCCTTAATCGTGCGCGTCCCAGCAAGGGGACCCACCTCCCTCCAGGGTGTGCACCGCGAGGTACCCCGAGCTGCTACTCGCCCCACGCTGGGAGTAGGCGACCACATAGAAGGTGTAATTGGTGTTGGGTTCCAGGTCCTCAATCAGGTACTGTGTCGTGTCATTATTCACCGCCTCCTGGTATTCTTTGTTGTTGATTCCTGCGCAACGGGAAAACGGCCAGCCAACAAGACAGCGGCACCGTGCAGGGTTCGCAGTGAGGCGAGGCGGTCGACAGCGATCGTGTGCTATCGGTCGTCCGCGCACGGACAACAAAAGGGGGGTTTGTGACAAGTATGCGACTTGATGGGAAGGAAAAAAAAAAGCCAATTTTGAATGAATGGCCATTGATGCAGCGCTAGCTTCGGCGGTGCCTTGCGCGCTCCCGCACCACGGCAGCGGTGTTCACAGGAACGCGACCATACGCACAGGGGCTCTCATACATTTGGTTCTCAAACCCCTTGGTTTTCACTTCTCAAATCGTATTCATTCACGAATGAACAGGGGTGTGCCCAATAAACACGTGAACATCTTTCGATATTCCGGTCGGCACGGTTGGCTATACGTGCAGCGCGAGAGAAGTTCAAAATACATGCAAAATAGTATAATTACGGTGAAATGGAAAATCTTTCAATGCATCTTTAGCGTGATAATTACATTTAAAATATTGTAATTAGGCCATAAATAGGTGTCTCTCATGAGAAATCACAACCATCCAAGAGTTTCATTCGACGTGTATTCTGCTTGCTCTACAGGTCATATTGACATCTTACAAAATCAGCTTCATTTTGTTGATTAGCAGAGTGACACATATCTTGCAATACATTAATAATGCTATGGTAGTATGATAAGCACCTAACTAGGTGATTATATTTTGCAGATTCAACAATAGGCCAATGGCAGGTAAAAAAAGACTCACTGCTGATAAGCAAGGGCAGGAATTTAACATGATGATTTTCAGTATTACTGTTAATGTTTCAATGCAAGTATTTTGCATGTTCGCGCACCTGTGTGTCTCCTGTGTGTTACAATTTTTTTTGCAACTCAGGTTACATTATTGGCTTTGCATTTCAATATTTGAAGCTATAATTGGCAAAAGGTTGAATCAGCAAATAAACATCAGCATCTGGTGTTGGTGTGTCAGCAATAGGAGCGGAAAGAGCCAAGGCAGTCGAATAGAGTGCTGAGCGAGTCATTCATTTTTCTCACGAGCTCTGCTCTCTTGTGTGAACAAGATCCTGGGATGCAGAATCACAGCACTCTTGTCCCAACAGTTCAGATTCCTGACTGGGGATTTTTGTTGTTGTTAATGCACGAGCCAGGGAATTCACTTAAATGGCTCTTACAGTTTTCCGAAATATAATTTTCGTTAGCTTAACTAGCACATGGCATAAGCCAAATGTTGTTGAACAGGTACCACTTCGTTGATAATGTACATTCAGTCCATAACGTTATTTATATTACTTGTGTAGTGTTTTTATTTCACGCGGACAACTTCTTTTCCTCCTGCGTCACTTTTTATTGAACAGAACTCCTCGCATTCGACAGCCCGTCGTGATTTTCCCGCTTGCTCTGCTCGCCTGCTTCGCACCGCTCCCCCTCTCTCTCTCTCAGCTTCTCCACAGCTTGCCTTCGCTCTCTCTCACTCTCCTTGCCTCTCCACTGCTAGCCTGCTCTCTCTCTCACTCTCCTAGCCTCTCCACTGCTAGCCTGCTCTCTCTCTCTCACTCTCCTAGCCTCTCCACTGCTAGCCTGTTCTCTCTCTCACTCTCCTAGCCTCTCCACTGCTAGCCTGTTCTCTCTCTCTCACTCTCCTAGCCTTTCCACTGCTAGCCTGTTCTCTCTCTCTCACTCTCCTAGCCTTTCCACTGCTAGCCTGTTCTCTCTCTCTCACTCTCCTAGCCTCTCCACTGCTAGCCTGTTCTCTCTCTCTCACTCTCCTAGCCTCTCCACTGCTAGCCTGTTCTCTCTCTCTCACTCTCCTAGCCTTTCCACTGCTAGCCTGTTCTCTCTCTCTCACTCTCCTAGCCTCTCCACTGCTAGCCTGTTCTCTCTCTCACTCTCCTAGCCTCTCCACTGCTAGCCTGTTCTCTCTCTCTCACTCTCCTAGCCTTTCCACTGCTAGCCTGCCTGCCACGCTCCGCTCGCCTCGCTCTCTCCGCTGCTGGCCTACCACTGCACACTCCGATAGCTTCCCACCATACACTCTGCTAGCCTCTCCACTCATTAACTAAGCTGGCGACCTCCCGTCGCCTCACGCCCGTGGCTTCCACCGTTATCGCCTCAATATCCCGTCAACCTGGCGCCTGTTCCGCGCCTGCATTTGCAGCCAGCCAATCACCGCTATGCATCCTAATTGGCCGTCTCCTTTCCGTTGCTCCCTCTCGCCGCACCTGGTCGTCTCGATGCGACCTCACTGTCCGTAACTCGCACTTGCGTACACACCGCTTGCAAAACCCTTGCGCGTGTTATTCCACTACACCCCCCCCCCCCCCCCCCCGTAATGAAAAATCTGGCCGTCCCGGCTAGCCTTATATACAACTAAGTAATGCGCGAATCTGTGACGCAGGTTATAACAACAAAATACAACAGCAACAAGAACAACAATATAAGAACAGCAATAACTACGCGTATATATACAGGTGTGTGCACTGCAGTCTGTTTCTTTGAACGCTCCCGCATTCCTCAATGAAAAACAGTCCTCCTTGAGGACCGGGTCCCGCACAGCCGGTCAGGCACCACGGACCGGGTCCCGCACAGCCGGGGGAAGAAACGGCTCAGCGCTCGTCAGAGAGCCACGTCTTTTCCTCGATGAACCGTGAGCCTCTTGTGGGTCCCAGTCGCGCCAAAACGAGCAACACGACTGCGGCTGCTCCTTCAACTCAGACTCCAATGGCCGGCAGGTCGGCCCCCCTTGTCTTAGTCGGCGTGATCCTGTGGGCGAAAGGGAACCAGACTCCTGAGGCGCGTCCGCTCGGGGTGGCGTGACAGGCTCGTCGGACGCATCTGACACAGGCCGTATCGGGATGGGAGATGACGCATCGTAAATCGGCGGCACAAACTTCTTCAGCCGTGACGGGTGCACATACCACCGGCGTTGCCCGAATTGAATATGAATATACTGGGGTCGACGAACATCAATGACCTCTACCGGCCCTTGCCACGGGCGTTGTAGTTTGGGCAACGTGCCCACCGGCACCATGGGGCAATGGAGCCACACCTTGTCACCCTCACGCCACGGATCGCGTGGAGGTTGCATACCCCGCAAGCGCTCGTTGGCCGCCTGACGCCGTACCGAATTACTTATGGAGGCCTCACGAGCTTCCCTCAATCCCTCAAGGGTCACCTGCATGGGAACTGGCACGGCCGACGCCTTACCCAGTGGACGCACGCCCAATTTCACCAACGCCGGAGCCTCCGGCTTCCGCCCATACATCAAATAGAAGGGTGAATACCCCGTCGAGGCATGTGGGGCCAATCTGTAGGTGGCCAGAACGCTCGGGATGTGAAAATCCCAGTCGGTTTGTGCCGCATTAACTTGTTGACACAACATGGATGTCAAGGTTTGATGTAAGCGTTCCACCATCCCGTCTGTTTGTGGGTGGTACGGGGAAGTCCGAATCTTTTTAGTGCCGAGGGAATCACACACCTCCTTTAACAGCTTCGATGAAAATTTTTTACCCTGGTCAGTGAGCAACTGCTCTGGTGCATCCTTGTCCAGCACGCACCCTTGCAGTAAGGCTTCGGTTATGGACGCCATCAATTGGTCAACCAACGGCCACGCCATCGGCCACCTGGTGAGATACTCAACCCCTACCAGCAAATATTTGTGTCCCCTCTGGGTAACAGGAAATGGGCCCAAAATGTCCAATGTCACCAATTCGTTGACCAGAGAAACTTTTATGGACTGCAGCGGCACTTTATATGGTTGCGCAGGCTCCTTCCGACGTGCACATTCAGGGCAAGCTTTAACTAACAAGTGCACATCATTGTCCATACCCGGCCAATAGAAACTCTTTGAAGTCAATGACATTTTATTCACTCCCAAATGCATCAAGTGATCGTGCACCGTGTGCACAAGTCTGGCTCATAGGCTCGTAGTCACAATAATACAAAATTTCTGAAGCATGACGTCCCATCACAAGAGGAGTCTATCCCTGAGCCGTAAAATGGGGCGTACAACTGACCTCGGTGTCCAGGCAGCCCAGCACCGCAATCTCAACAGGGAGGAATCCTCCACCTGTAGGCGTCCCCACTCACCGAGGTCGAGCCCCAAAATGCGATCGTCCAGCGCGTACATCCCGCCCGTCGGGGCCGTAATGGCTGTGGCGACCGTATCAGGGCCCGTCTGCAATGGCGGCCCACACCGTGACGAGTCGGGCGGTGGCGGCAGGCGCAACAGCGCGTCCGCATCAACGTGGCGGGTCCCCTTTCTATACTTCACAGTAAAGGAGTACCCTTGCAAAAATTTCCATCCAACGGGCCATTTGGCCGGGGGGTTGGTCTACACGCAGCGAGTACTGAAGCGCAGCATGGTCAGAACGGACGAGGAAGTCCCTGCCGTACAGATAAGGATGATACAACTGCATAAAGTGGACCATGGCAAGCAGCTAACTGCATGTAACACAATACTTCTGCTCAGGAGGGGACAAAACACGGCTGCCATACGCGACCACTCTCTCCACTCCATTGACCACCTGGGACAAGACCGCGCCCTATGCCCGTATCACTAGCGTCAGTGTCGAGGATGAACGACTTAGAGCAATTTGAGTAAACAAGCGGCGGGGCATCGGCCAGGGCATCCCGAAGCGCTTTAAATTAATCCTGATGATCTTTGTTTCAATGGAATTCATGTCCTTTAGCTGTTAACGAATGGAGCGGTTTCGCGGTCATTGCAAAGTCTTAACAAACCGGCTGTAGTACGAGGCAAAACCCACAAAGTTGCAGACCTCCGACATTGATGTCGGGGTCGGCCACGTGCGCATGCAGCTCGTCTTCTCCGGATCAGTAGCGACTCCCGACGCGCTAACCACATGACCCAAATACTTAACTGATGTCTGTAGCAAGTAAAATGTTTGTGGTTTGAATTTCAATTTGGCGTTCCGCACCCGGGAAAAAAACAGAGCGCAGCCGCTGCAAGTGTTCATTGAAATTTCACCCAAAAACAATGGCGTCATCCAAATAGATAAGGCACGATTCCCATTGTAGTCCCGACAAAAACAGTTCCATAAGGCGCTGAAAAGTGGCTGGCGTGGAGTGAAGTCCCATCAGAAGGACATTGAAGTGATACAACCCCTGCAGCGTACGAAAATCTGTTTTTGGTTTCGACTCCTCATCCAAAGGCAATTGCCAAAATCCCGACAAAAGATCGAGGGTCGAGAAGAACCGCGCACCGGACAAGGCGTCCAAAGATTTGTCCATGCGCGGAAGTGGGTACGCATCCGCCACAGAAACCTTATTAAGTTTTCTAAAATCCACACAAAATCGCGACGAGCCATCATGCTTTTTGACTAACACAATGGGCGCCCCCCAAGGGCTGGTGGAGGGAGAGGCAATGTCTTGCGCCAACATCTTGTCCACCGTCTGACGAATGCAATCTTTTTCATGCGGGTTCATCCTGTGGAAGTTCAATCGAATCGGGGGTGCATCCCCTGTATCAATATGATGCTGTATTAGGGTTGTCCGACCTATATCGTACTTGCTGTTACTGAAAATATCTTTAAACTCATGCAAAAGCCGGCGAAGTTGCACCCGCTGCTTGGCTTTTAAATCCAGATTTTCCTCACACAATTGCCACAGCCACTAGGGTTCAGCATCGCATACCGGCCAAGCCTGTGCCAATTCCCCTGACATGCATGCCCTGTGTCCCGTACCCACGGTCGCCGTCGTGTGTGCCAATATGGTGCCTTCCTGAATAACAATCGGCGTATGCCCTGCATTAACAACTTTAATAAGGGGGTTGCTATTCGCTGACACCACGGTCAATGCCCCCACCAAAGAGGGTGTCCACGACACCGCATTCGAGGGGGTCAAGAAGACTCCCTCCGCCGGGTTCGCCAAGGGCAAGTGTTTACGCAGACGTAATGGCACAAGCATCTGCGTGTCTGGTGGAACATGTACCGTGCGACTAACCTTAGCCTGCACAACAGCATTGATCTCGGTATATTTCGTAGATGTTGTCAAGAATTTTAGATGCTGTCCCGATGGCATCTCAATACAGCCCTTATCCAGCGGAATGTTAAGGGGCATCCTGCGCAAGAAATCTGCGCCCAATAAGCACGGCACGGCCAAAGTCGTGGAAACCAACATAGGGCCATCTATGCGTACATCCTCTATTTGTATCGTAGCAATCATGCGACCCACAATCCCAAGACTACCACCATTTGCCGCAATACATGGCCCGTCCACCTGCTCTAGCGGCCGGGGTGAGGTCGGCAACGAACGAAAAGTCGCCAACGAAATGAAGTTAGCCGAAGCACCTGTGTCAATCACCACATGGACCTCTACTGAATAAACGCCATAACGTCCGACGAACCCGGCGCGGAACCGAATGCCCGATACGCCAACGCACACCATTTACTATCGTCATATAAGCCGTTGGGACGAGCGGTTACAGGGCAACATGGCGCAGATGAGTGATGAGAATGAAATGGCCATATGCATGATGCGTCGCGACTCGCCTGTGGTCCTCGGGATGAGGAGAAGTTGACGCCATAGGTCGCAGGAGCTCCCGGCGGACCGCCAACGTGCAGCCGGCAGTTCCTGGCGATGTGGCCCGTCCGCCCGCAGTTGTAGCACCCACGCGAGGCATATCCCCTCGGCGGTTCGCGACGTGGTGGCCACCCAACCGGCGACCCCGCATCTCTGCACATCGTGGACTTGAAGATCTGGTTGCGTATCCCGTGCTGCTGTCGCTGGCCATCGAGTCCCCTTCCACCGTTGTGCACGCTATCGCAGCTGACTCTTCCCTGAGGCCCAGATACGCCTGAGTGTTCTTCGCCACTTGGAGGGACGAAAGGTCGTCGTCGGCAATGGAGAGGATGACCCCCAACTCCTTCGCTACCATCAATAGCCGTTCCAAAGAGAGCGAGTCGAGAGCTGCCTGATCCATGGAAAGATAGGCCACCCGCCCGCGGGCTAACAGAGCGCTGCGGAATGAGAGGGGCGACTCCGTATCACCCCGCTTTCCGAGCTGGAACTTCCTTCGGCTGGTCGACAGTGGTTCATAAATAGCCGCCATCGCAGCACAGGCACCGGTGAGTGACGATCGATCGGCCTTGGGGATGGAGTAGAAGGCGGCCAACGAGTCATCATCGAGAGCCGTCGGCAGGGCCCGCAATGCCTCGTGCTCCGACCAGTCGACAGAGCGATACGCTGCCTTGAAGCGGAGATTAAATGCCATCCAGTAGACCTCGGTCGCGGAGAATGCATTGATCTGCGGAAGCCGGCGCAACGGAGCTGAACACACCGCCGGCGGAGTAGATGCAGAGCCCGACGCGACTACTGCAACGGCAGGCCCCGTGCCCGCTCACTCGGACGCGATCAGCGCTCTTGAAGCGACGTGAAGAACATGTACGTAACCGCTGCCAGCGTGGTCTTCAAGTGCGCAGCAATGTCCCGCCAACTCTGTCTCGTTGTGCTGGCCGGAGTTTCCTCACGCTCACTCCCTTGCGCCGAGGGCAGCCGGTCCTCTGGTTTCGCCAGCTGAGCAACAGTCTCGGGAGCCGTGGCTGGAACAACCTCCTCATCCTTCTCATCGTCGGAAGAGTCGACGGGTAAGTTCTTTCATTTAGCCACTTTTTTGACATGGCTGCGTAATTCTTTTACCACTTCTGACACCAAATGTAGTGTTTTTATTTCACGTGGACAACTTTTTTTTCCTCCTGTGTCAATTATTATTGAACAGAACTCCTCGTGTCCGATACCCCGCAACTCCATCGTGATTTTCCCGCTTGCGCTGCTCCCCTGCTTTGCTTCGCTCGCTCCGCTCCCCCTCTCTCTCTCTCAGCCTCTCCACGGCTTGCCTTCTCTCTCACTCTCCAAGCCTCTCCACTGCTAGCCTGTTCTCTCTCTCCTAGCCTCGCCACTGCTAGCCTGCCTGCCACGCTCTGCTCGCTTCGCTCTCACCGCTGCTGGCCTACCACTACACACTCTGATAGCTTCCCACCATACACTCTGCTAGCCTCACCACTGCTAACCCATTACTATATACTCTGATAGCTTCTCCACTGCTAGCCTATCACTATATCTTCTGCTAGCTTCTCTACTGCTAACCTTCCGCTATATACTCTGCTAGCTTCTCTACTGCTAGCCTGTTCTACCCTCATCTCTCCAACCTCGCCCTTGCCTCCAGTGCGGGTTTAACCATCACTGCTGGAGAGGGCGAGGTGTGGAGCGCAGGGCTTGGGACTTGTCTTTCCTCTTGTCTTCACTCCGACCAACTCAACAACTCTCTCTCACGCTCTCGTATATATCCCCCTCCTCATTAACTCCTCATTAATTAAGCTGGCAACCTCCCGTCACCTCACGCCCGTGGCTTCCTCCGTTATCGCCTCAATCTCCCGTCAACCCGGCGCCTGTTCCGCGCATGCATTTGCAGCCAGCCAATCACTGCTATGCATCTTAATTTAGCCCGCTGCATTTGCAGCCAGCCAATCACCGCTATGCTTCCTAATTGGCCGTCTCCTTTCCGTTGCTCCCTCTCGCCCACCTGGTCGTCCCGATGCGACCTCACTGTCCGTAACTCGCACATGCGTACACCGCTTGCAAACCCCAGCGCGCGTTATTCCACTCCACTTGTATTGTATTATTACACTCCACTTGTATTGTTTTTATTCTCTCTCTTTCCATAAATTATTAAATTATGCAATTGCATGACAGTCGACCTTGATATGTTGAATTCTTTGAGCTCGAATGTAGCTAATTTAAGTAAAAAAAACACATTTTACGTGATTTTTGTGGGTGTGCAGCCATGGGTAACTGTCAGAGAGATCCAACAACTCGTTATGCATGAGCACCCAGCTTAATCAGAGGAGGCTGCCTGGATTGAAAACCAGAACCTTAGCATTCTGACCTTTAAAAACCGCCCAGGCCACCTCGTTTTTATCGGTATTTCTACTTCGGATTTCATTTACAACATTTCACTTAGAAATAAGCAGGGTCAAACAAAATAAAATAAAAATCACAGAATTCCATTTCCAAATGCAGTTTGTCTCCGTACGTAATGTACTTTATTTATATTTACTTACACGTATGTCCATGATATCATCAGCAAATTGTACCAATAATATGATGCTGGGAAGACCTGATTATTAAGAAGATATTGAACATCTATTAAGATTGTCAATAAAAATGGGTGAAATAAAAACAGTGTATAACTAAATAGGTCATTAGTGAAATATTTGGCCAAATTCCCATTATTTTGTAATCCTGACTGAGTGAATGTAGTGGTGCTGGTGAAGAAAGCACCACATAAAATACATATTTTAACTTCATTGCGTCCGCTAGCTAAAAGGAAAGCACAGCCACTCAAACAAGCTGTTCTGCAGTGCTATGGAGCACTCTTGCTAGTGGTGAACTATATTATAAATGTCTAGATATTCTATCGGTGACGGTGGTGACCACAACACCTATTGTCAGAGGTTAAACAATTTAATTCCAACACCCAAGACAGTAAATTTTTGCAGGAATTAGAAATGCACCGAATCTGCTAAATTGTGAATGTCTAGGACCTTTTCAACTTTTTAAAGGACTGACATATGTCTATCAATGTCATTCATTTTCAATTTTATCCTTGTTAAATTTAATTAATTTGGCTGCCTCAACGCAGCTGGCTGCTATATTATTCCCCAATGGCTCTCGTACTCCTGTTTAGTGGAAGAACGTTCAACTCTGGAATTAAAGGTAGTTACGTAAAATATAACAATGTTCTGCTTGTCATATCTGGCACTATTTTGTTTAACATAGTGTGATGTCTCGCATACACTTGCTTTTCAGAAATGTTTCCCCAAAGACTTTATGCCCAGCTATACATATATAAGGCAAAGTTGTGATTGTGTGTCTGTTCAAAATGTTTAGCGTACTTCCCGACATGCAACACACTTAAAATTTGCCATGTGGGTAGCTTCTAGACTGTACACCATGCAAATATTATAAAAGTACTTTTTTTTTGGGGGGGGGGGGGTCTCAATAATGCATATATTTTTTGCACGGTAAGTGAGCTGTGACGTCAAATCTGTCATGTGACCCGCGCGTGTGGAAGCGTAACGCATTGTAGTGTAGTGGTTAGCGCGCTGTGTATGTGTCTGTGTGTGTGTCTGTGTGTGTGTCTGTGTGTGTGTCTGTGTGTGTGTCTGTGTGTGGAAGCGTAACGCATTGTAGTGTAGTGGTTAGCACGCTATGTGTGTGTCTGTGTGTGTGTCTGTGTGTGTGTCTGTCTGTGCCTGTGTGTGTGTGGAAGCGTAACGCATTGTAGTGTAGTGGTTAGCGCGCTGTGTATGTGTCTGTGTGTATGTGTCTGTGTGTGTGTCTGTGTGTGTGTCTGTCTGCGTCTGTGTGTGTGTCTGTGTATGTGTCTGTGTTTGTGTCTGTCTGTGTGTGTGTGTCTGTGTGTATGTGTCTGTGTATATGTATATGAGGAGGCTTACCGCAACCTTCGCTCGGAGGTTCGGAGAGCCGTGAGGCGCTGCAAGGATGGGTGGTGGTCACGGGTTGCTGAGGAGATGGAGTCTGCCTCAGTGGCCCGCGATCACAAATCTCTATTTAACTCCATCAAAAAAGTAACCTGCAGCACCACACCTATTACCATCATTAGGGGAAAAAACGGTGATCCAATTTCTGACCCCCAGGAACAGGTTTGCAGATTTGCTGAGCATTTCTGTGAGGTCCTGGGGGAGGGAAAATCCCTCAGCCAGGAAAACATCGTGGCACAAAGTGAGGATGACCCTGCTGAGGCTAAGGTGCCTCAAATATTGAAAGAAGTCACCCCCTGTGAGTGGCTGGCTGAAGTGCCATCTGTTGAGGAAGTACTGAGGGCGATCCGGAGTCTGAGACCAGGAAAGGCAGCGGGCAGAGATGATCTCCCAAGCGAAATGCTGAGGGAGGGTGTAGTTTGTGCACAGACTGCCCTATATGACATCATAACAACAGTCTGGACAACTGGACGGGTTCCGCAGGATTGGAAGGATGCCCTGGTGGTCCCCCTCTTTAAGAAGGGGGACCGCACAGACTATAACAACTATAGGGGCATCTCACTCCTCAGTGTGCCGAGAAAGGTCCTGGCAAGGATTATTCAACATCGCCTTGCCAGGCACGCTGAGGAGAGGCTTGCGGAGCCCCAATGCGGTTTCAGGAAAGGGCGGTCCTGCACAGATGCCATATTTTCTGTCCGTCTGCTACAGCAGAGGTGTAGGGAATTCCAGCAAGACCTACATCTCTGCGTTATTGACCTGGTCAAGGCCTATGATACCATCAATACGCCTGGGCTCTGCGTTGTTCTTCGTGCTTTTGGTGAGCAGGCCCGGGTAAAACTACGTGGCTGGGAGTCCGAGCCTTTCCCTGTACACCTTGGGGTGCGACAGGGATGTCCTCTGGCTCCCACATTATTTAACATCTATTTCGACCACGTAGTTCGTGAAGCCTTCAATAGCTGTACCGGGGGAATCTCCATATGGTACAGATATAATGGGAGGCTGATCAATGCCCGGGTGCGGTCAAGGGATGGCTCCCTATTGCTCAACCACGTTATGTACGCTGATGATTTGGTAATAGCTGCTCATTCAGAGGAGGAGTTGGAGATGCTGCTGCTGAGACTGGAGCGTGCCACTAAGAGATGGGGCCTTACCATCAGCCCCACCAAAACTAAGCACCTGCCTGGGTATTTTGTACCATCGGACACTCCACCCCCACAACTCCCAATCGGTGATGGGGTAGTTGTGGAGAGAGTGGAGAGTTTCCCATACCTGGGAAGTGTGCTTATGACCGGCTCCAGTTTAACAGCAGAGGTCTCACTCCGAATCAGTCGAGCGGCAATATATTTTCATCGGTTGCGTAACGCTGTGTGGAAGCTACCTGGTCTCTCGCTCCGCACTAAGCTTCAGGTCTTCTCGGCCACGGTCATTCCCTCCCTTCTCTACGCTTGCGAAACGTGGACCCCCCTAATGGAACATCTTCGCCGGTTAGAAACATTTAGGCTGGCCTGCCTACGATCCATCCTGGGTTTAACCAGACTGGATTGTGTGAGGAGCTCACAAATCCTTGAAAGATCTGGGCAAGGTCCCATCGGTGAGCTCCTCCGGCGGGCAAGGCTGCGATGGCTGGGTCATGTAGCCCGCATGCCCAGCCACCGCATGCCAAAACAGCTTTTGTTCGGCCGGATCGAGGGGGTTAAACGGGCGCGGCACGGGCTAGAGAAGAGATGGAGTGATGTGGTACAGGAGGACGTGGAGCTGAGTGGACTTGCCAATGACTGGTACCAGTGGTGTCAAGATCGGCCTCTGTGGAGGAGGCTCGTGAAGGACGCTACTGGGCAGTTGGAGGTAGTCGCCCTCCAACAACAACGGAGGGCGGAGGAGCGACGCTCACAACAATGAGCGGAGCGCCGGGTGGCTAAAGCACAGCAGGTTGGCACAGTAGGGGGCACAGGAGGTGCATCAGCCAGTCATCTCAGTCAGTCGACCCGTGGCACCTGGGTCTGCCCCGTGACCTCCTGCCAGCGGGCGTTCGACACTCCACGTGGCCTCAAGGTGCACATGTCCTGGCACAAGCGTCGTGGTGACGTCACCGCCACTTAGTGGCGAATGGCGGTTGTTGTTGTTGTGTATGTGTCTGTGTGTGTCTGTCTGTGTCTGTCTGTCTGTGTCTGTGTGTGTCTGTCTGTGTGTGTGGAAGCGTAACGCATTGTAGTGTAGTGGTTAGCGCACTGTGTATGTGTCTGTGTATGTGTCTGTGTGTGTGTTCTGTGTGTGTATGTGTCTGTGTGTGTCTGTGTATGTGTCTGTGTGTGTCTGTGTATGTGTCTGTGTGTGTATGTGTATGTGTCTGTGTGTGTGTCTGTGTATGTGTCTGTGTGTGTATGTGTCTGTGTGTATGTGTCTGTGTGTGTATGTGTCTGTGTGTGTCTGTGTATGTGTCTGTGTGTGTGTGTATGTGTCTGTGTGTGTATGTGTCTGTGTGTGTATGTGTCTGTGTGTGTGGAAGCGTCACGCATTGTAGTGTAGTGGTTAGTGACAACGCTGACGCGTATTCACAATGTGCACTCACCCTGCTCATAAACAATGGCAGGGTGACGACTAATCGACAGGGCCATAGGGTGCAGTCGCTCTCATCGGAATACGCCTCATCTTGACCCTCCTGCAATTCCGCACATACTGTGCACGGGGCCGTCAGTGCCATGCGCCTGGCGTGCATGGGACCTGTCGCACGCTGGTAGTGAAGAGAGAAGCCGATGATGCGCTCGCTGTGCTGCAGCGGCCGCTCCCATGACAGCAACACGGAGGTGTTGGAGAGCGACGAGGCGGTGAGGTGGTGAGGCGGCGACAGGAGGCTCTCCAGCACGCTCACCTTGAGCACAGCGAGGGCACACGCGCTGCCCAGCGGGCTCTCTGCCATGCACTGGTAGTAGCCGGCATCGTCTGCCCTCACCTGCAATGCACGCGCGCATCGTCCCAATGGTTACGCGAAGAATATGCAGCCAGCCACGTGGGGACATCTGTTCGCTAGCGACTGATGGTGATGTTTGTTTTTTTTATATTTGCGGCAATTTGTCAATCCACTGCTGGATGAAAGTCTCCCCACTTGGCAGCGACAATAACAACTACGGCAGGCACAAATTAAGATATGTAGATGGGGATGAGACAGAGATGATGGTGAAAGAGATGCAGAGTTGAGAGAGAGATAGGGAGAAACAAAGAGACATAGGGAGACATGAAGAGTAATGCAGAGGGAGACAGAGAGACACATTGGAAGGAGGGGGGGGCGGGGACAGATGGAGACAGACACAATTGGGCAGACAGGTGAAGACAGAGAGACGTGCCACTTTATTCAATAAATATATATTCATTCTATTCAGCCTCTAATTCGGATTTGCAGAATACCTATACAGGGTGTTGGGCTGAAAAGTAAGAGGTGCTATTCGGTGCAACTCTAATAATTACACCCCTAGTGGAAACCCAGTGCTGTATCATGCGTGATGTATGACATCGTGCAGACATCACGAGCAAACACTGGATCACCTTGCCATCGTGTGAAACTTCAATTAGGCTGTGATAGAGTGCTTGTTGGAAGTTTTCTATTCATCATCAAAATTATCTGTAAATCCTCAGGCGTTCTCAGATAACGACAAGATTCATGGATCTGCTAGTCCTCAAAGATAACAATATTGACAAATTATATCCTCTACTGTACATAGCAAACACATTTTAAAATATTTGTCTCTGTTTAACTGGCTGTTGAATTTACGGGCTGTTGTCCCATTCTGTTTGCCATTTATAAGTTTCATTATTCGTGCAATATGCCTCACTGTTAAACTGCTTGTCCGTGTTAGCCATTATATTTTTATGAGTTTCTCCCATGTTCTGTCAATTTAACTAACAATTGGAAACAAAACGATTTCTGCTACATCCATGAAACAGTTAACCAGCGCAATGACCGCCTTCTAGACACGTAGGGTAACACGTATGAACACGAGTAAAATATAAAGCTTGCTCAAAGCAACTCACTGGACCGTGACTATATCTGCGCACTACACACTTCTATGGACAGCAATTTACAGAAAATATCATATACGTACATTGAGTATTTAACTATGGATAGATACCTAATATATATTACTCCCAACGTACATGCATACACACAACAAAGACACAGATCCCCCCTATAGACTTAATATACGTTTTGGGTAAGTGCTGTTTGCAAGCAACCTATGAATTTTGTTTGTTGCGGTTGCACCCGACTTAAGAGCCGCATGGCTCACAGGGCTATACCTAATAAATGAAACTTGAAACTTGAATGCTGGCACGGCACACGAGGGAGAGAACGGCCAGTGCCACGGCCTGCATTATTAGTCTCCCTAGTGGCAATGTGCATACATTGCACCAGGTACTCATTTGAGTCGACCTAACGGAGGCCCATGATCGGTTCAAATATTCGCGGCTGTGATTGGTCGTGAGCGGGAATCGAACTCGGGGCGCCAGATGCGTGATGCAGTGCACTAACCACCACACTACCGCTCCCCCAAATGCCTGGGATAAAGCTCTCCTTGGTGACCCCTCAATAAAACGAAACCATTTCCTAAACTTGGGTGATGTCTGGGCACAGGGCTCGCTCACGTGGAATTCAAACAGGTGTCTCTGTAAGGAAGACTTTGTGAACAAAATTGAGTCCCGGACTTGTGCGACCTCCTCCACATTGCTTGGAGGTCACACGAGGAAGCCCCGAGTATGACCTTTCTGGGATACCACGGATTGGAGGGATGTAATTAGGCTTCGCTTAATCTCTTGCACAGAAACACATGGAGGAGATTAGGCAAAGTAGTTTTATACGATTGCTTATTTGTTTAAAGTGTGACGATTGCCTGAAATTAAAATGTTAATGCCACAACAGAAAGGCCTAGGACTTACCTGAGCCCATAATGGCACAATTTTTTAAATGTATTTTAAACTGCCGTAGACATTTGCAGCATAAATATTACTGGCCACTAGGTTTCAATATTATCATCTGTTTTAGTTTAAATAATTGTATTACATCACCCAGCCATGATATTGAAAAGTTATCAGCAGGCACTGAAATCCTGCTGTACACTGCAAGAACCCCACAATAGCAGCAATATCGCAGCCTATTGATCTTAGGAGGGGGTCTCATAATAACGGTAAGAAGCATACGTTCACATATACTAGCAGAGAGAAGGTTTGCTGATACGATGCATTCTATTATTACGTTTGCCAATATGTACACGAGCTCAATGCCAATGTCCGAGGTCTGATAGCCATGAGAGGGCTTCAGGAGAGAGCTCGTTTCGTAGTTGTTGTATTCCTCCGTCGAAGGAGTGCAGACTGCGGTGGTTTACTGCATGCTCCGTGGATGGGAGACAGAAGAAGCCTTCTTGCGGCCCTCCTGTCACGTGTGTTCACGTCACCCTGAACAACACGGACGCCGGCAATACGGCTTCAGATACGAGGGCTCACAATGTATACGCAGAACACGACGAGTGCACTACCACCAGCAACACGCCCGGCGATGCGTGTGGAAGGATGGAGGGTGGGTGGGTGGCGAGTGAGTGAGTGAGTGACCTGGTTGATGATGAGGTTTCCGTTCTGCACGTTCACCCTCCCGTTGGAGACGACGGGCTGCCCGTTCTTGAGCCATCGCTGGCGCGGCACGGGCTGCCCCGAGGACCTGCAGAGGAAGCGAGCCGTGCTGGCGCGCATCTGCGTGCTCGTCTCCGGGTGCTGCGTGATGATTGGAGGCGCTGTCCTCGCATCACAATCCGTGCGTTCGTCATTTTACACGGCATTTGTTTTGCTCTCGATATTCCACAGGACAACGAAGAAATGTAAAAACAAAAGCGAGGTGCGAATCCGGGAAATGGAGTTTACGCCAGCTACACGGACAAGCTATTTTTAGTCTGTAAAAGGGCTCTTGAAATACAAGTTTGAGTTCATTTGGTTTGCTGTACGGTTGATCCAATTTAGCCAGTTCACTGGCCATTTTACATGGGAGATCAGTGGTGCGTGAGCACAGCAACAACAGAAACAAAAGACAAAACACATCAATATTGGCAGATAAAGGGTACAGTTCCTGGTTGCGACCCACTCGAATCTTTGCTTCTTGGGGCATGGTGCGAGATGCCCTCTCGAGTCGATTCTTATTCTTGTCAAGTTAGAAAACTTGTCCAGTTCCCATGACAACGTGCGTTTGTATGCGCTGGACGTTCCAGAAAAAAGCGAATTAATGGCTGTACTTTTGTTCTTTTTTTAAGTCAAAATGTCTCCATGCTCAAATGAGCATTTAACAGTGCTCATCTCTGCCCACAGCCCTAAGCTAGTGGTAGGATTTCCACATTACTATGGCAGGAGCCAATCTCTCCAAGAGACAACCAAACTTAACAGACATTGACAGCACCCGAGGTAACAAACAATTCAGGGGTCTAAATGTCTTAATTCCCATAGCCGGTAAAGTTGCTTTATAAGAATACTTTCAACCCGTAATGAGCACAGTTTCCGCTGACTTTCGAGAGAGAGAGAACGACTGAGAGGCGTCAGGAACCACAGACAAGCAGGAAAGACAGTCAGAAGCTGAGCTGGTACCAAATTTCCCATCAAGCTCTGCGGTCCTCTATATATTAAGTTGCTATCGGCCTATTAGTGTTTACATGTGGGAGCAAACCAACCAGTGCACCTCGAGAAAACCCAAGCATGTGTAGTGAGTCCAACTGAGTCGCAGACGTTCCTTTTAGAGGGAACACATTTACTTGTAACACAACGGGGTAACTGTCCCTTCACCAGATACAGCCTAGGGTGGTGACCACCCAGCTAACTACTCTATACAGAGGAGTTACTGCTTCGAAGGGTCGGACCCTCACTCGGGTCTCCGACCACGTGGTTGCATCATAGGACGAACAGTTTCAGCTTGAGATGTAGAGCTTCCCGCTTCCAGATGTTGAGCTTCCAGCGTGTAGAATTCAGCGACCCCGGTCCCTCTCAGGGACCCGCCTTATATCCCCCTATGGTCGGGGCCGCTCCGCCCTCGGCCCCGCCCGCCTTCTCGAACATTCTCGTTCCCTCTCGATCCTTCTCGAGAGCTCTCCCCGGACACGTGATCACCCACTAGCCCCCCCCCCCCACCTGGGGCCCTTTGTGTGGACTCTCCGAATCACGTGTCTACGGGGTCAACCAGAGTGCCATGGCCCGGGGCAACCCTGCCCCTGGGCTGACGCTCACCCACTCCCCCTCGTGGGAGCCCCTACCACACGCTGTGCGTGGTGCCCGCACTATCCCTGTGCTCGCCAAGACCCGCTAGGGCTGGTGTCACACACAGCCACCCACACGGTGCTGTCCACGCTAGGGCTGGTGTTACACGCAGCCACCCACACGGTGCTGTCCACGCTAGGGCTGGTGCTACACACAGCCACCCACACGGTGCTGTCCACGCTAGGGCTGGTGCTACACACAGCCACCCACACGGTGTTGTCCACGATGTAGGAACATCGAACGGCACGGCCCTTCCGGGCCGGCACCATACAGTGACATCCCCGATGTCACTACACATGCGATGGGGAAACACTCTAACCCAGGGGCGGAGCCAGGATTTCAGGCCGGGGTGACATTCAACAAATTTTAATTTCAAGAATGATTAGAGAGTCAGGCTGTTGAACTAGACGCCATCGGTTGGCGACACACTCTGACAATGCAGTTGCACGGAGTCCGCCAGACCGAGTGTCGTACACTTATACGCAGAATGTCACCCCTGTCACCCCCCAGGCTCCGCCCCTGCTCTAACCCATACAGACGGAACAGACAATAATCCACATTTTTGCTGTACAATCTTCTGGAAGGCCAGGGGTATGGCACCTCAATGCTCACGGGAAGGGACATTCACAACATACTGTATGTGTGATCAACCGACCCTCGCCTCCACAGTGTGCCACCACCACCTGACATTTAAAACATTTAAAATTGGTAGATCATCACATAACAACCTTCATCTCAAGAGACAAAATGACCCTTTGTGGAATATGGCCTCGTGGGTATTTTCCAATTTCTCTTATCCGTGAAAAAAAAAACATAATTAGATTCGTGTCTGTGTTTGCATTCTTCCTATTATCTGTGAATTAATGAAGAAAAGGAAGAGCCACTCCATGGTTAAGGAGATGATTCGCAGAGTTGCCTGACACAGCAGATGGCAAGTGTCACAGATAAGAAGGCTGCAGGTAAATGGAGTCTCACATGTTCATCTACATGTGTATGAGAAACATGTTTGTGACAAAGTGTTACCAATGGTCTTGACACAAATGTTTATATATAGGGGTTTTCTTGAGCACTGAGTAAAAAATATATGAACATTGACCTTATGTGCGGGTTAAAATATATCGTCATCCAAATAGTCAAAATGTACAATTGGAAAATATCAATATATGAGAACAAAACTCTGCTTTGATTTTTTTTGACTGAGTCAAACAAATTACAGTTTCTAAAACGTGTCATCGCAGCGTTCAGTTATAAGGGCTAGACAGCTGATATTCCTAAATGTCAACATATTCGTAAAACATTGTGCTGGGTGTGGTGAAGGGGCAACAGGCTGCGGGAGCAGGGAGGTCAGCTAAAGGCTAACACAAACTTATGAGGGCTGCCATCTCTCTAGGGACTTCTTTGAAAATACCATGGACCCCTGGACAGTAGGCAGTGTAGTAATTGCATAGTTGGCAGTGCAGATATGTGATGAATGGACGGTTATACCACCATGTGTCACCTGACCAGCCGAGCAGCAGGAGAGAGGAGAGAGTCAGTTGCTATTGTGACGAGGCCTACTCTTTTCCATGGACCCTCTAATGCTTATCCTTATGGACCACTTGACCTTGTATAGCCCCCTTGATGGTGAATGTGGCCCATTAGGGGTTGGCGAAGCCTGGTTGAGAACCTCTGCTGCCTCAGAGCACAAGAGTTCTTAATTAAGGCTTTGCAAAAACATTATTGAGGCAATAAAAAAGGCAGTCTTTTAAACTTGCGTTTGCGAACACGAATTCCATTTACTACCATGAAATCGGCATACGACATTACGTTGCAACAAAATACAATGAATCGATGCCAACCAACATATCCTTTTAAATATTTTTTTATGTATTTTAGAGATTCTGACCACTAAAACTCTGATCAGTATTCATACCAACACAGTCATGGTGTTGGACTTCCTCAGGTTCACAAAACAGTCAGTGAGGCAAAAGAAGTTATTTAATTGGCCAGAGTCCAGTACAGTATATGTCCACAATTGCTGTGCTATTTTAACTGACAATAAGTATCTATCCCTACACCAAGGCAGATATGACTGCATAATGTTCAATGTGCTACACGTGACATGACTATGAATTGAAAGTCAATGAAGGCAATTGTTTTGCTCAAGGTTTTAAAAACTAAGCTATTGAGCAAGGATAAAGTATATTAAACAACTGAACATCCAATACTCTCATCACGAGCTGCATGGCAATAAGTTTGGTAGTTGAGTTGAAAAACGTTATTTTCTATCAATGAATATTTGCATAATCAAGAGGTGATTTCCTCCTTTCTAGTGATATGGCTTTGGAGAAATCTTTAGGAATTGCATCCAGATAATAATATAACTCTACTGCATGATACTGTATAAGTAACCACAGAATATAAGCAGGGTGAATCTGCCATCCCATGATTTGTCCTTGTTTGCTAGGTGGTCAATAATGGACACGTTATTTTCCTTTGCATTAAATTCACCTAATGCCATTCTTCCAGTCTGCTGCCCAGATGAAATGCTACGGTGCCTGAGCTCTGATTCCTTGAGATTATTAAATCCATTTCGCACTGGTGACATAGCACAATCGGAAAATGTGTTTAATGTAAGAGCTAGGATCTTGCAAAAAATAACTTTTTTTTGCAATTAATCATGAGGTAGTGTTGTCACCTTTTGGTTTTGAGTGGGGTAGGAGGGTCAGGTACAGAGAGGGCAATGGATGCAAGCAAGGGACCACAGAGAGTGTGGATGGGTGAGCAAAGCAATGAGCTGGGGAATGGGATAGGGATTGTCTGGTGTGAAACCTAGCCAATGCCCGTGGGATGGTCTCGTTTAACCATGTCTATGCGTTTTGTGAAATCCAAAGACATAGTCTGATTCCAGGGGTGAAACTTAGCCAATGCCCATGGGATGGTGTCCTTTAACCGTGTCTGTGCATTTGATTAAAGACAAAGTCTGATTCCAAAATAAACATATCACCACGACGAATGTAAAGAAAACAAAAAATTGGAATTACTGAATTTGCAACGGTGTAAAAATATAGATTGAAAAAGTTTGTTTGATGTACTTCTTGGTTGTACCTGCGTGTTGTTCGTCACGATGTCGAACGTTTTGCTGGACATTAAAAAGCTGGGAGCTTCTTTAGGAATGCAAAAAAAACTCAGAATTTGGATCGAAACGTTGGACTTCATGCCAAACAACACACAGTACAACCCGAATACACATCTGAGGGCTGTATAGAAACACTGAAAATCTGTGTAGTAGCAGATATTGGCTCTTCCATGTCACAGACATTATTGTAATGGACCTTCTAAAGAGCAGAATGGAGTAATACATTTTGTACCTACAGTTTGAGAGTGCATTTCATATAATAAATAAATGTACGTAAAAACTTGGACCCAATCTCTCTGAGTTATTACACTTTACTCTTTACTTTGTCATCCATTGACTGGATCCAGTAGTGCAAGAGCAGTCCATCTTGAATAGGTTGGGTGGCCTATTTTCACCGTATTCACATTGGGTACTAAAAATATATATATATTTACTTTTTGTAATTTGGGGGGAATTCTCATCTACTGAGAGTCTTCTTCTTTCGTACGAACATAAAAAGAAATGCTTTTGAAATGTGTTATAGTGGTGAATGATACGCTTTTCAACCAATCCAAGGAGGCAATAGGTGCTGTATGGATCACTGCTGCATTGCCAGGACATTGTATGTTTGGCACATTTATCGGCGATGCGTTTGACGGTTTGGACATCACCACAGTTTGTGGAAGGTGTAAGCGCATCTCTCATGTTGTGTTCGAGTGTGGTTTAGCGAGCACCATAGTTGTCGTGAGAGAGGCAAGCCCAGTCCTTCTATGCTCGGCTCCTCAATGAGGTTTTTGTACCAGGTCCAGATTCGGAGTTTCATCCTCAGCTGCCGATTCGTCTTCTCACAGGCTAAAAGATGGGCCGCTTTCAGCATCTGATGAACCTTGTGACTCTTTCACGGCTGAGTTGTGAGCACTTTGTGTGAAATGCATCCATCCTGAAATATTTCATGATCATCTACTTGAAAAGATCTTGCAAAGACATCCATTTGTGATAACGACCTGCCGTGGTTTTCTCATTTGTTTTTTTGTTTTTCTTGGCCGAAGAAACATTGAGTTTTAGTTTTCTGGATGTCTGGCTATCACTCTAAAGGAGCACGATAAAATCACTGTGTCTGCATGAAGAACTTCGTTGCAAATAGGTGCATACGATAGGGCACTGCACTGGTGGTGGTCTCGACCTCTTCGCTCTAACCCCGATCAGAAGGCTGTTGATCTGCAATCTGAAGCTTCATTGGCCGGTGGTACCTTCTCCCCTTTCAGTGATGAAGGCGATATCAGAGCATTGCTGCCCGCATCCGCTCCCTCGTGCTCTGACGCAGTTCCCAACAGTGGCTATGAGTGAGAGTCCTCTGCTCTCGTAAGATGCTGCTCTAAAACTGCTTGTATCATGGCCCAAAAGTGGCTCATCGCTCAACCCATATTTTTAATCAGACCAATCAATCCACACACATTGCAGTTGCACCAACACAACATTTGAAAAAAATGTGTCCATTCCGCCTTCCGAACAAAGTCAGTGCTAGGGCGGTTCTGGGGTGGGCCCGGGTGGGCCCGGGTGGGCCCGGGTGGGCCCGGGTGGGCCCTGTCCCTGCCTCCCCCGCCCCCAAATTCACGCTCCTTCACCATCTATCACTGTTATGGTGGCACCCCACTCGACAGCTCTAGTGGCACTTCCATCCGAGAGGAGCCGGGCCTGCTTCTGATGGCAGCATCAGCAAGCTTCATTCATCTCACCTTCTGTTCTCCCAGGCACACAGACCATACAAGCTTTTTTGCCCGAGTTGCCTAATGCGCTCTACCGCTTGCAAGCAATTGTCTGCTCACCACGTGGTGCTATTACTGCACAGAACTATCCAGGTGCTGCTGAACTATGCACAATACGAATTATTCAATTATTGATGTGCACATGAAACAATACAAAATTTTACCTCACACGAAGTAATACATTTCAATGGAATCCCTTATCAATACACTCGTTTTGAATGAGTCAAATATAGTACGGTATCATTACATCAATCTGGAGTTTGGATTTCTTGCTGCCATTGAATTGTGTGCAGATATTTTACTTTTTAACACGAACACCTAGCATTGTTTCTTATTCGCTCATTTGTCTCCACGGATTCTTACACAGATAATGACCAATCCCATACCTCCTGCTGACCAGTCTAACACATTACCGGTCTCGTAACATGAGAGTCCTGCTGTTTTAATTTTGTGTTCAAGTTCTCTCTGCAGGTGGTTACAGGATCGATATTTGTGCCATTATAATATACCATGGAGAAAGACTGTATTCCGTCTGGAACGCTCTTCCTTCCAATATTGGTAAGTCACTGGAGCAATGCACTGTTAAATCTAGATTGAAAACTCATTTCTTTAGAACTGCTTTTTGTCCTTAGTTTGTTGTCCTTCCACACTTCCCATGATCGCGATTGGCTACGCACAGTGCAAAATAAGTTAAAAAATATTCCCATTGTATCTCCGCATTTAATATCTCCACACTTAACTGATCACGACCAACAAAACGATACTAATTGCATTAACTCCATAGAGATAACAGGCTGAGAAAAAGGCTGGAAAATGGGTTCCCCTAATCTTCCTATTAGTTAATTGAATATGTGATTGCTTGGAGGCAATTTTCTTGGACTGCTCTTTCCCTTACGTCACTTCACCGTTTATTCATCTCCCCACAACGAAAACAGACAAGAGCGTCGTCGCCCATCATTGTAAGTACTTGACCAATGGCTATCCTTTAACTATTCAAATCCCAGGCACAGATTTTCTTGTCCATCGTGGTGGCCACTGTCATGTTGTCACACGCTACCCAGTACTGTTTTCCCCCTCTGATGTCAATGAAAATGAGATGCACAACTTATACATAAATTGATTGTGCTTATTCCTAAATGTTTCTCTCCCTGTCCGACCTTCCGCAGGCAGGTTTCTCAATCAATTATTCCTTTTAGAAATATCATCTCACATCTCTCTGCGTGATATTGTCCAAGGGAGGGCTTCCCAGTGGCTTTCCTCCAATCAGATTCACAAGTTATAACTATCGCAACGTGTGTCTTGCTTTGGAGGTGAGTTGAATTCAAGCCAAGTCTAACTTGGCATATTCCATTTATTTTACGTGGTTAAGGGCAACAGACATGTATGTGCCTCGTACAACAGTGTGCAGCTAGCCAGTGATTTAGCATAATGTTGATTGCAAAATGGGTATAGTATGGGTGTATGGTATTTGCGCAGTTATCTGTTTTAGCAGTGACGGTTGGAGATTTTGGTGTGAATGTGTCTGTATGTGTAAGAGGGTTAGAGGGTGGGGGGTGGAATGGTATGGGTTCTTCTTTGGTGTCCCAGGGGCAAAGTTAATTAAATCCAGTCCTGGTTCTACACTTTTAATATTGCATTCATAATGTTGTAACCATTTGTGAGTTCAAGCAGGTGGTGGTTGCACACGTTTGTAGTCCAGCACTGCGGAGGCGAGGGTTGGTGTATCACCACACAAATGTTGTAAAACTCCCTGGCCGGCAGCAGGAGACCGAACAGCAACATGTGGACTGATCTCCATCTGTTCCATCTGTATTCACAGAGCGTTGCCCGCTCACATTTGTGGCTTTTCTCTGGATACTCCAGTGTTCCCCCACATGCATAAACACTCATTAATTGGCTGAAAACATCTTACTATATAGAGGACCGCAGAGCTTGAGGGGAAAATTGACACCTGCTCATCAACTGGCTGCTGCCTTTCCCACTTGTCTCTGGTCTCAAACGCTTCATATTCCTCTCCCTCTTCAAGAGCGAGTGCATATTGTTCGCATTAGAATTTGAAATTATCATAATAAAATGATTATTAAAGCCTCCCCATGCCATGTCGGTCAAGTGGATTGTTTGACCATACTTAACCATACTGGTCAGTGTGGGTTGGTGAAGGGGAAGGTTGGGTCTCAGGAATAGTTAAGATATCACTTCTCACTGTTATTAACTGTGGATGGGAATAAATCTGAAGTCACCATGCTCATAGCAAAGTGAGGTGGCCACTGCACCACCACTCCACTCACCATCTGCACCACCGGCATTGGTAAATCCCAATGGAATGCAAAAAAATTACGTCTCATATTTGGATATGTTTCCAAAGAAACTGAGCTTAAATAGAACCCAGGAATATAATCTAAACTTTTTTCTTTTACCAGGTAAGGCCCACTGAGTTATATAGATATTTTTCAGAAGCGACCTGGCCACAAATGAGAGATCAATGAAGTCGCTTATCATGTGGAAATGTATAACAAGCCAAATACTCGAAAAGCATGTTTATAAATGACGTAAACATGACTGGAGCTTTGTCTAGTTATACTTATGGTACATTTTCACATAGGACATTAGTTTTACAGGAACCAAAGTGCACAGCAAAACATATGCGATTATTATCAATTTCTTTTAAAGATATATAGAGAAAATAAACATCAATAACTATTAAACTGTATTTTCTTCAGTCTAAATGTTTTGTAGAATATAAACTCTTAGAAAACCTCAGCAATGTGACCCATAAATATAAAAAAAACGTGTGAGACGTTTTGGATATTATACAAAATATTTAAATCAAAAATGGCGTTTTAAAAACGCTACATTTTTACAGTATCACATCACTATCATTAAAGGCACTTCCATTAATGCAAGGCAATCTTATTTGTAAGCCTGCTGTCACACCTGCCACTGGGAAATGTGGTTAACACAGGCATGCTTTCTTGATAAAGATGCACATTATGGACTGTAATGGAAAAAATGCCATGGGATATTCAATCAATGCAATGAAGGCAAGGAATCGGTAGATTTAAAATCTCCAGCCCTCTAACATTAACATATCCGTATGCCACGTGTCAGCGTTACAAACAAAGATGAAATTACTTAAATGTTAGTTATTTGTTGGCTATATAAAACACAGTTGCTTGTCCATGTGCTTTAATGGTGGTCACTGGGGGATGGGTGAAGAGTGGAAACATTTTTGTTCAAAAATCGTATTCAGTTCAATAGCGACCAATCGATTCCCCACTGAAACTCCTGTCCCTCCTGCTCCTCCTCACTGCATTGAATTTGTTTTTGAGAATGAGTTTTGGAAGAAAAAAAATGCATACCAAAATAATCCCAGCACCAGTAATTACCCACTGGTGATGTTGCTTATTAAGCAGAAGGCATGTCAAAAGTTTCAAAGCACACAAAAACGTAATGTTTGTTGCAGGCCAACAGCTACGCGGGATTGCGATGCCAGTCAAAACTCAGAGACGAAGTATTAAAACGGGGAACACGTGAAATTAGATTTGCTTTCACGGATGCATCGGCGCTGATGCAGCGTCGGGCCTTTTTTTTTGTATTCATGGCATGCGCGTGCCGTTTACCGTAGACGGTGAGCTGAGCGGCGGCCGACACGAACTTGCGCTCCCCCAGTTTGTTGGCACGACACACGTACACGCCAGCGTGGTGAATCTCGACGCGCCGTATAACCAGGCTGTAAATCCCCAGTGGCACAATGTCCAGAGCGATCGGCTTGTTATCTGCGGCAGCGCACACGTACAACCACGCCAAAGGCATCTTCAGGGGCACGCTTTACATCAGCCCTACTCAACATCAGTGCAATGAGATGGACCCCCAAGGGTCGCCGCGGGTCCTTTCCAGGACACGTTATAAGGAATGTCTTCAGTGGCAGCATTAATGGTCGCAGAAAGTGGAATAAAGATGTCTTTCCGCACGGAAATCTATTAACGGCGCGCATCCCGGGCCGCAGTGTGAAATGTCATCTGTGAGCTGTGACATTATGGAGGCACAACCAAATAATACATGGTCACATCAAATCTTGGTCTGTGTTTAGCATACTAATTCCCATTTAGCACTTAATGCAAGTAAACTTAGGTCATTACCCCATACATTTGAAATTATAATATTTTGTTATAAATTTATGAAAACTTATTTTCGTATTCTGGAATTGCATTTAAAATGTTAATTACCCCATTTATAATTAACATAAATAATTAAAGATGAAAAAGACGCGTTACAGTGAAACATATGCAACGTTGTGCTTATGTATAGCTGTATAATATTACTATTTCAATATAATTGTTTTATTGCTTCAATGGATTAGATTTCCTGAATAAAAAGGGCAAACTAATTTTGGCTGAAATTATTGTTTTTGCAGTCCTTAAATAGATTAATGGTACATTAAAGAAGACTGAATTAGCAATGCCCTTTATAACCATTTAAATTTTATGAGCCACCACACTTTTATAAATGTCAGATATTATTAGGCAGTTAAGCCTGTCAGTTTATCAGGTGTATGGGAGCATGGATAATGTCTTTAAACCCTGTCCAGGCATGTTATTGAAGCTGTGATTTATATGCATATATAGGGCCCCTTTTGCAATATCCCATGAGTGAATAGGCTGCTAGAGGGCCTCCTCATTTAATGAACAGCATTATCCATTATATACTACATTATCTGGCATGCACAGAAATTGCTTTATCATTAACTACAACAGAGGCAGCTTGGAGATCAAATCTTTCATTTCATTTTTCCATTCCTGCATGACCTCTTTGCCAAGATGACACTTCCATTGAAATCTTATCCAGCTGGTTTGCTCTGATGCCCTGTTATGCATTTCAAAAGTGATTCAAAGACGTATACCCCAACTTGGAGACTTTATTATTTTTCAATTACAGCAGCCATGAATGGGGTCTCGGGGTCAGAAAATACATTTTTGTCAAACGTGTGCATCTCTGTTCCTGTTCATTAATAAAAAAAAGCCCACTTTTTAAATACCTTAAAAACTGGATCACCAACATGAATGAATATGACTTGTTTTAATTACATTGTAATGCATGTTTTATGTACTAAATTGTTCATAGCATATTCGTACAATTGTTTGCTAGCATGATAGCCTACGTGCACCTCTGACAGTTTACAAGACTTAATCCTCAAAAGTTGAATTCCCATAACTGCGCTCTGACATCTACAGAGAATCATCAACGGATGGCTTTTCTGCGAGTATTTGGCCACTATAAATTACCACACGATAAGCCACTTTGTTGAGCTATCATTTGTAGCCAAGTCGCTCCTGAAAAAGAGCTATATAGCTCAGTTGGTCTTACCTAGTAAAATAAAAATAAATAGTTAACAGTAAATACTCATGACATTATATGAAGTAATATGCTATTCGTATGCCAAGCTTACATTTTTTTGTGGAAAATAATCCTCAATCCCCAAAACTAAATTGTTAAGCACACTGGTGAATCTGCGGGTTGTTATTTTCATAACCGTCACCTTCAGCCATTCTCTATCCACTGAACTCCAACATGCTCTCATCTACTTAGATATTTCATAATTTTGATCCTGATCTGCCTTCAACAGCTCCCCTTTCAAAACATACTCTGATGTGTTTTCCAGTTGTGTTCCCCTGACAGACGTCTTCAGTTGCTTAGCAAACTTGCTGTACATGAATTTAACACTTAGGCTTTCACAACCAACATTATTCATGATTACGTTTTTGTTGGTTTAAATCACGTGACTGTCAATTTGTCGTAAACCCACTGCCACCCGACACAGCCAATGAGTGGTATTGTTTGTCACGTAAACCTCAGTAATTGGCTGTGTCAGGTGGAGGTGGGTTTACGATAAATTTACATTTACGCGATGTAACCTTAAAACGTAATCTTGTTTACATGCCTTTTATTTTGCTCATATTTATCTTGAGCCCCACTGTCCTACCTTCTTTACTACACTCCTCTATCATTTCCTTGTAGTTGACTTCAATTGGTCATTACAACTGTCTTCACTAAATCTTAAATAGTTAATATTTTTTTCCATTCGCATGAATGACTTCATTTCTCAAATCCAACTTTTTTGAAAAGCATATTCTGTTGCTGTTAATAACTTCGGAAAAAATAGCGTCTCCTCATCTGACTTCTCTTCTAATAAACATTTGGTTTACGTTCCTCATGGAATTTCAATGTATAGGTGTTCCATTTTTTTCATGAGTTTCGTCTAAATATGTGGGTTTTTTTTAGGCTTCAGTTTGTGAGAGCTTGGATGAGAACATCATTATGCAGTGAGTCCAATTCATTTTCATAGCCTACAAAGGCCAGGTATAATGATATTTGATGTTTATTATGTTGCTTTTTTTCTCACAGAATCGTAAGGAGCTATACACATTTTTACATAAACGTTATGTTTCAGGGTTTTCTCTTTTATATATATAAAACTCTTGTGATTAAAATTAGGAAGCGTTACCTTTTGAGGTAACCCTTGCTGATATGGCACAATTTGAAGAGCTCTCCAATTTAATTTGTATTCTCTGGAATCCCAGAAAAGATGCAAAACCTAAATGGCAGTCTATGGCACTGTGCAATCTGTCACATGGTAATTGCTTTGCAAATAGACACTGCCTTTGCATCAATGACACCATTGCATACATCATGGCCAATGCGTGGATGCATTCCAGTCATGTGATAATCAATAGTGTGCCTCTGTTTGTGTAAAATTACTTCCAATTTTAAATATGCAATGACAATGCGTAACATAATGATCTTATTTAATGTTTTGTTATTTAGTTCATATATATAATTTAAGCTGCTAGTTATTAGAACATTTTCATGAGACAATTATTCCATATGTGCTTACTAGGGGTGCACGGTCCATTGGGTCTCTGATAAATCGTGATTCCTATCCGGAAATGATAACTGAGAAACATCCTCTCAAAGACAGACTTGAGTAAGCCAGAATTCAGGGTAAGCTAGATTTCAGGGTAAGCCAGAAAGGCTACCAAAAAATTGGCAATTTTTCTCAAAGTATAGAAAACAAACCCTCTCTGGCAAAATATATTTAGATTGCATCAGTATACCATTAAGTGTTAATCTTGTACATAATTTTTTAATCTGGAGTTATCAACATTAGGAAGCGAAAAACGCTATCTCAGACCACCGTAATAAATACAATTGGCATGTAAATTCAACACGTGTGCTTTTGCGACCAATATTGTGATTCATAATTGATTTTGTATCAGATCGCATGAGTAAAATGTGAGTCATAAACCCTCCTCCACCCAATGCACAGCCAATTAATAAAGTTATCACGTGAAAAAACGAGACATTTTACAGGAAAATTTCTCTACAATTATGGCTGGCGCCTGATGACGCTGGTTGTAATTATTGGCGAACTGTCACTCTCGAACACACTGGTGTGCTGAATTCTTAACTAATTGGCATGTTTATTTTTTTACAAACCTTACCAATTGGCTGTTTCGGGTGGTAGCGGTTTTAAAAACACATTTCTATTTACGCGATCTAACGTAAAAAAAAGAAACTATAATGGAGACAATGTATTCTTACTTCAGGGGCACCACCAGTGTGTTGGAGAGCAATCCTAAAGACAATCCAAAGATTAATTTGAAATGCAATAAAAAAAATACTCCCGTATATATTGCTGAAGTCACTGATAAATTAGCTAGATTTTTTTTATACAAAAGGAAGATTTGGCAACATTACACAAAATACAACAACGGTTAACTGGTACCAAGTATAAACTTTATTTACCCAAACTAACAACAGGCAGAGTTTACTGGATTACTTGTGCATGTGGAGAATGCCTTCTTGGCCAGGTGAGATGAAACATTGGCACAAGAATAAAAGAACATGAGGAGCATCGAATACTCACCGACACAATTGTCGGCACCAACAGTGCCTGGCAACAACTACATTCAATAGATTTTGATGGCGTTGATGTTCTACGCAAATCTCTATACTATTGCCGTAATTGTGCACTCTCAATTTTAAAGCTATATATTTGTCTGTTGTGTGGAATTTGGTGAAACCGTGCCATTGGACACCTCTGTCATCCGCGTCCTCTGTTCAGACACAGTTGTTTTCATATTTATTTATTTGACAAATAACAAATAAACTCAAGCATGTAAAAAGAAATATCTCGTCTGCCTTCCACACCTTGTGAACATAAGCCTTTCACTTCTAATTCATGGTGAGTTAATATAATAAAACCGTACAGTTGTAACTTTTCAAATATGATTACATCAAAAATATTACATTAGTTACTTTAATGTTATAAAATTACCAAGTGTTAATTAAACGTGTTAGGTGTTTTGATGTAAAGCTTTCGTGACTGTAGTAATTCATATTCTTAGCTCTTTCGGTAAAGTCACGTTGATGGGAAACAATAAAATAATAAAATATATATAAAACAATAAAAATTCTCACGACGTTTCGACCATAACACAAACGGTCACGACGTTTCGACCATAACGCAAACGGTCATCATCAGGTGACCGTTTGTGTTATGGTCGAAACGTCGTGAGAATTTTAATTGTTTCATATATATTTTATTATTTTATTGTTTCCCTTCAACGTGACTTTACCGAAAGAGCTAAGAATATGTGTTAGGTGTTATGTGTGAAAAAATAATTTAACTTTAGCATTTCTGTAAAATGTATTTGCAACGTTGCTGGACCTCCCCCATAACCAGAAAGGCTTTGCACCAATCAGGTTCAGCTACAAGAGTTTTTTACTGTATGTGCATGTTTTGGTTCCAATTTATCTGATGACAATAAGGATCAATTAACGTTTGATCTGTATCAATTCATAAGAATAACACACGTTCAGTTCATTAGATAGCTAGTGAGAGATTAACTTTAATGTTACAATAGTATTTAAGCAAAATAAGGCAAAAAAGAGCATTAAAATGACCTAATTGAATAAAGAAAACCTAAATATGACCCACCCTATTTTTTCCAACTTAATTTGGTAAAATTACAACTCTCAGCAATACAAAAATAGCTTTGAAGGGCAAGTAGGAAAAATGCAGCGACCCCTAGTGTGGATAAAAGAAGCGGATCAAAGGGAACTCTGTATTAGTTCTGTCTGATATCCTTCTGCGAGCCATTCGTTAACAAGGGATATTTCTAAATAGATTCTTCGCCTCGTGACATGAAGCCAGTAGCGCAATAGAATAACAACTGGGAAAAAAGGCCAAAAATAATAAGCAAGCAATAAAAAGGAAATTTACAATATCATACAAATAAAAAAGATACCAAATAAAATCTACAATAGACTGTGTTTTAATAATTACAGTGTGCAATAGTATGTCCCTTGCACGAAAAAAAAAACACTGAAATATAACTAATGATACCATGAAAACATAAAATTGATGAATACATTTTTACATGTCACGCGAGGCATTTACATGCATAATCCAACAAGCAAATCGAGTCTATTTTTGTTTCCGCTGAAAATTGGGTTTTAATGCTCACTGTATTGCAGCAGTACCCCACCTGGAATTTGCATTTGTTTTTTTTTTCATAACATAGGAAACACAATTGTAACATGACCTTTGTAGCACCGCAGTCAGCATATATCCAGGTGCACTTGCCATTTCCCATTCGTCCTCTCCGATGTTATTTCCATGTAATGGCACAAAATGTTCGCCGCATCTATCAATTGTGCTATTGTTTACTAAGTGCTCAATACCATACGCAGTACATGTGGCCATCATTCTACTCGACATTGTATCGGGTACCATCAGAATATTACTGCACAATTTGTTTACACGGATGAGATGTGTAATATTTGATAGTTAAAAACCAATGTAACAAAAATTTTGCTTTCTTATTTTATAGTCAAAGTGTTTGCCTAGGCAAACAAGAAACCAGAAAATGGGGATGTACTTTACCAGCCTTAAGCCCGCTTTTAAAAATCCATATGCACATGGTAGAGGCCATAGGATGAGCACAGTTGGTATTGCACAGATTTCAAATAAGGTTAAACACATGTATGAACATGCACAGTCACAAGTATGTATAGAGGTACTGCATATCTGCATGGGCCAGTGGTGCAGTGGTTGGTATTGCACTGCACCACAACGGGGCCAACCTTTCGATCCGCAGCCACGGCGAATATCAGCAGCGAGTGACATCAGAATACCGGACAGCCCCGAGTCGCCAACTAGTACGGTGAAGTATGGTCAAACAACTCCTTTCACTGAAAAGCACAGGAAAGGATTTCAACCAGCAGATGATTGAACAATTGGCTCTGGATATTCATTATTTTCATCATTACAGTAAGTGTAAGAATTTCTACGTGTATATTTTCATCCATATAAATGCTTACACACAATGTACATGTGCCACGTACATATGCGCCAATTTGTGTGCCAGTATATGTGATGTACACCGTCGATTAGGGATGGGCATTTTCATAACGAAAATATTGCAAAGTATAGCAACACGTTTTTCTCCTGCTTGGGTTTCGATGTGACAGTTGATTATTTCGTACGAACTGAAACAGCAGATGATGACAGTAAACAGTAATTTTACTCCGGACTTAAAACGTCTTGGCCATGACACAAAAGTGTGACATTTTCCTCCCTCTTGGAGACTTCACTGCACGAGGTAGGCATCGAGAGCAATACATTGAATAGAATGAGACAGAACTAGAGTTGAATCAAATGTAAATATATACCTAGGCCGATTAATTGTGCCATGGCAATAGGCTAGTGTTTTGTAAAAATATTCACAACGCTTTGTAAATCCACTGCTAGATGAAGCCCGCCCCCGATGCCATGCCGATCATGGGGTTTACTTGACCATACTTCACCATGCCGGTCGATGTGAAGGGGCAGGTTAGGGGGTTCAGGGCCAATTCCGATATCACTCACTGCTGCTGTTTGCCGTGGCAAGGAAATTAAGTCAGATCGCCGCTGGGTTCTAAGCGCAGTGCACTAACCTCTGCGCTACTACTCCTCCTTTGTTATTTTAAAGAGATAGATCCAACGGAAAAAAAGTATCTTACAATGACACGGATATTATTAGATGTCAGGACAGGGATATATACCGCACTGTTTTAAAGGCGAGGATATACAGGGCTGTATAAACACGTTCAAACCGTGACCTGGTTGTTGCATAAGCAAGAGCAACGCTAACAAGTAAACGAGTGGGCGGTGCAGAAGCACACTGTGACTCAGCGAGGTTGTCCACTGCCAATTCGCAACAGCATTTTCAACAGCAAGTGTTGGGGATGCAGCTTTGCAGCTCTTGTGAACTTTACAAGGCTGTCTGAAATAAGTCCGTCGCGTTTACAGGGTGGGCTTTTTTACGGACTACACACACCACTCTGAAAGAGGTTAGAGGTCAACTTTAACGTCAAGAGATGAGTAACTTTACAACAGCTGTAATGTCCTGTGTTACCGCTTGAATCAGAGTGGAACATTCTGACTAATCAACCAGAAAAGAAGCTTCTGGCCTTTGCATTTATAGTTCGTGAATAAGGGGCACGTACGGAAATTTCATGGCAAGGATATGGTAAACAAGTTCACAGTCAGACTCTAAAACAATGGTGTACATTTAAATTTTGATTTAAAGCTTTCGTGACTGCAGGGATTCATATTCTTGGTTCTTTCGGTAAAGTCACGTAGAAGGGAAACAGTAAAATAATAAAAATATAAACAATACAATTCTCACGACGTTTCAACTGCAACACAAACAATCATCATCAGGTGTGAAAACCACAGCAAGAAAATTTGAAAAAAAGTGCCGTTTTTTAACGTTAGCACCACAGAGAGCGATTTGGCAGTTATTCAGATGGACGAGTGCATCTATGTTCGGAAAAGAGGAGGGGGAGACGAAAATAATGGATGCGGTCTGAAAGCCACCGTAAGCGTGAACAATCAATTAAGACCCGAAATGGTTGGTCAAATCCTTCCAATGATTGCTAAGCCAGAATCCATCTTCTCGGTTGAAATTGTCTCTGTGTTTGTATATGTGGATAGCCTTATGAACGAATCTCTCATGGTAGCCAGATGGCTTGCAAATAACCTCTGTCTTGGAGAAGTCAATGTCATGTAAGCTTACTGAATTATAACAGTGATCTGCCACGGCCGAGGTGTTGGTCCTACCGTGTTTTAGGTCTGCTTTGTGTTCACGAATGCGGTCCGAGACATGTCGTTTGGTTTCTCCAATGTAATTACTACCACAGAGGAAACTTAGTTTGTAGACGCCAGTGTACTGTATGTCCGGAATCACATATTTTACAGACGGAACCAGATCACGGATTTTATGTAATGTGTTGAATCGGACCTGTTTATTCAAGATTTTGGAGGTCTTTTTTGTGATCCCCGCAATGTAGGGTAAAGTGATGGTTTTGAAAGGCTCCTCAAGAGGGTCCTTCTTCATGATTGGAGTGATAGCTTTGCGGATTGTGTAGTCGGAGTAACCATTAGCCTTAAGAGCTTTGTGTACGTGCTTGAGTTCCATCCATCCCAGAAGAATTCCCTTATCAAGACTGCACCATAGAGCCCATTTCATATCCGACCAGGAACACAGCCAGTGAACTCAAGCACGTACACCAAGCTCTTAAGGCTAATGGTTACTCCGACTACACAATCTGCAAAGCTATCACTCCAACCATGAAGGACCCTCTTGAGGAGCCTTTCAAAACCATCACTTTACCCTACATTGCGGGGATCACAAAAAAGACCTCCAAAATCTTGAATAAACAGGTCCGATTCAACACATTACATAAAATCCGTGATCTGGTTCCGTCTGTAAAAGATGTGATTCCGGACATACAGTACACTGGCGTCTACAAACTAAGTTTCCTCTGTGGTAGTAATTACATTGGAGAAACCAAACGACATGTCTCGGACCGCATTCGTGAACACAAAGCAGACCTAAAACATGGTAGGACCAACACCTCGGCCGTGGCAGATCACTGTTATAATTCAGTAGGCTCACATGACATTGACTTCTCCAAGACAGAGGTTCTTTGCAAGCCATCTGGCTACCATGAGAGATTCGTTCATGAGGCTATCCACATATACAAAAATAGACATTTTCAACAGAGAAGATGGATTCTGGCTTAGCAATAATTGGAAGGATTTGACAAACCATTTCGGGTCTTAATTGATTGTTCACACTTACAGTGGCTTTCAGACCGCATCCATTATTTTCGTCTCCCCCCTCCTCTTTTCCGAACATAGATGGACTCGTCCATCTGAATAACTGCCAAATCGCTCTCCGTGGCGCTAACGTTAAAAAAAAACCGCCACTTTTTTCAAATTTTCTTTCTGTGGTTTCACACCTGATGATGATTGCTTGTGTTGCAGTCGAAACGTCGTGAGAATTTTATTGTTTTATATATTTTTTATTATTTTATTGTTTCCCTTCTACGTGACTTTACCGAAAGAACCAAGAATATCGTGTACATGTAATCGTGAATGGGAGGTTTCAGTAGGTTGGGCATGCGTGTCGGGAAGGCGGAGAGCAGGTTATCAATCCAAGCAACGCAGGTGGTATATAGAAGCCAGCAACCAATAAAAAAATATCTAAAGCCAGACGGCAGACTTCATAGTACGGTGTAACTTGTACAACAGCTTCATTATTTGACGGAGGGAAATTATGGCGGACATGCGAACTAATGTACGAATGAATAGGATATGTTTCATCAAGCAAAACACTTTAGTCCATCAGCTTATGGACCTTAAGAACAATGTTTTCCAGCAGCACGTGTTTAAGAAGACAGACTCTGGACCGATATTGATTTCATAACCCTCGTTATCAGTAAACTGTTAAACAAATGCTGCCGGTTTTCCTGCAGTACAGCAACATTCTACACATGTAAGAAACACAATATCGAGGGTTTGTTTCACTGTTGTGAAATAAAATTGCTCAAGAAGGCCCTTAGGCCGATGGTGTTGCATGTTGTGTTATTGTTATTACATGGTGAAACAGGGCCCCTTTTTGTTCATTGTTTTATTATTTAAATACCTAGAACCAACCACAAGGGTGCACTGTACAATTTCACGGTTCTGTTGTGAGTTCAGCAAGCCTCGGTCGTGCTTGTTTTGTGGGTTGTCATTGGATTTGAAGTAGAAATAATAGATAGGGTAGAATTCCTCTGCTCTGCGATCGTTTTGGCGGAGAGGTGTTGCAGATAGGACAACTTCCTGATCAAAGGAGCTCATTATCAAGCAGATCCAGGTCATTAACATCCAGAGTTCACACTAAGTGTGTCTGCCACATCACAAGGCGACTGATTGGGGGAGGCCTTCATCCAGCAGTGAATTGATCACGGCTGATGATGTCCCATCACGTAAGGTCAATAATTTGATGCATTTTAAACCAGGGAAGGAAGAAACAGTGTTTAAACATAAAAGCATGCAACATTACATTATTATATGTTTGAGCATCATCATGGTAAACAGAATAAGTTCAAATTAACATTTAATCTTGGTACAATACATTGACATTTTGAGGTAAATTTTAAATTTTGCGGCTATAATTATGGATATTATTCCATAAATATTTCATGATCAGGCCGGTATTTCTTCTGGCAGAATCATAATTGTTTGCCTGAACATTCCCACATACTTATACAGGAAGAAAACCATCCTGATGATATGATGTAAGGATGTCATAAGCAGGTCTAATATGTGTGTGCATGTTACATGACGAAAGGACATGACGAGACCGGCATGAGGAGTATCTTACTGCTGCATACATCTGCGCCTGTGCCAATTTTCGAAGCACGCAATTAAATGCATGGCCGTGCAAATTGCACGCGCACAAATTAAACAAGATGCATGGTCTGCAGAAAACAGCACACACACACACATGTCTCCAATGTACATCGGAGGGTGCATGGTGACATACATAATGCACGCGGCGGGCGCATCGCATTATCGTGCCCGTGAAATCTCCGCAGGCAGCGCTTCGCACTGCATTACATAGACTTTATAAGCCAAAAGCACAAGCATTCCCTAACACTGCAGCAAAACTTAAATTGGCGCCAACATATGACTGCCACGATGACGTTTCCATTCCATTTTGATATTAACAGCGAATTCGTAGTAAACTGTGGAAATCGGGCAGATGTGACGGTCGGCCATGCAGTTCTACTGTAAACTATATATATAGACTGTGTGTGTATATATATACCAAAAAAGTTTCATGCATGGTTGCAAATGCACATTGTATTAGCATCTTGAGTGCAGTAGAAGCCGCATTTTTCCTGCGATATTTACTTGAGCCGGACACGTTTCAGTCACGCAACGCGAAGCACGGCACCTTCATTTACAGGGATCGCCGTGGCTGCTTCCTGGACCCCCTCTGTACGCGCACGCAAAATGAAGCGATCAGCGGCCAGGCACACTGACTTACAGCACACACGCTGCCTCATTCCACGTGATGGTGCGTTCACGCACAGAAGTTGTACGCCCGAACACAAATGTGGGATTTTTTTAAAAAGTTCTTAAAATAAGGAATACGCAAAAAAATAAAATCAAATAATTTACACCCTTTGTCAATAAATCCACTGCTGAATGCAAGTCTCCCCATGCCGTATTGGTGATGGGTTAATGAATGAGAGGGCCAGGACTGGCTGTGAATTGAACTGAAGAGATACGTACCGCTTTGCCATTGTGTAGTTTAATTTATGATATTATACATTCCATTTTGTGAGGTTACTTTGTCAAAAAACCGATGTAATTTTTTTGCATTCACACAATATATGATGGGATGAGATAAAAAAATGTTACTTTTGTTTTAAAAGTCAAATTTTTCAACAACAAAAATGTAAATAAGCTCACATTTTTCAAAATGCTGGTGTACAAATTAGTGTTTCAGAACATAGAAAATATAAGGTCTTAACTTATTTTAAGACTGTTGTTATTCTGTCACGTAGTAGCTTAGCTCTCTCTTGTAAAATAAACTCTCTGAGAAAGATATGTGCTGGCGGAAAGATTCAGCAGTACAAACAATTTCGATAACAACTTTCTGCCAAAGTCACGTTTGAAAAATCCATGTTACAATTAGCGTGCGGTTTTGTCCAGTGACATGGGCAGAGCCCATTTTCCTCGACAAACAGCAGCAAATCCTAGTGTAGAGACAGTGCGTGGACTAGCGGTCACGAGTGGTAATTACAGTTGTAGAAAGTATAGGGGACTGGTGGTCACAAAGGGTAATAACAAGTATGAAGACAGTATGAAGGGCTCGCGGTCACAAGTGGTAATAACAGACTAGGTAACAGAGAAGGGAACGATCTGGAATGTTCGGGAAGGTTCAAGAGCTTGCGAGAGAGTTCGAGAAGTAGGGGCGTGGCCAGGGGTGGAGGGATGGCCACGCTGGGGATAAAAAGGGGCGAGGGGCCAGGTTCGGGACTGCTGTGGGAGTCGGGGTCGTCGCTGTCCGGGGAACGTGTCTTCAAGTCGTCGCTGTGAAGTGATCTTGCCTTTAATAAAAAGAAAACCCTCACAAGTCCGTGTCACTAGGACTGGTGTGGGAATTCGGGCACACTGCTTTAGTGCCACTAGGTTAACTAGCCTGGGCAGCAGTATTTCCACAGCCGTAAACTGGAAGTGCAATGCAGAGGAAACAGGTTCCACCGGATGTAATGCGTTTCCATCTGAGGTGGAAACGTGCTTAGGAGGAGACTTGCCCTTCTACCAGGGGGCTCTTGTAAAAATGAGATAGCTTTCGGGCATTGAAGACATAAAATGTATTGGTAGAATTTCCGCTGCTAATTCCAAGGAATACGTTTTCTCATGCATGCGTGAACAATTCTTCATGCTTTCACCATCCCTGCTGCTGGGCATGATCCATTTAAAATAAAATACATTTTGTATTGTCATTAAAAAACCCAGAATGCAAGTGGATTTCAAAAAGAGGGAGAAAACAGCTGATAACGTGTAACAAGCTCGGGGTAATGCCCCCTCAAAATGAAAGATCGAACGAGGGCTTCCGGGCTGCCTGCCCTACCGCGGTAGGGGCAATGATCGGGAGCAGTGCATTTAACGGGGAGGGGAAGAAATTGGAAGGAAGAGGAGGGAGTGCATGATCCTACTGCAAAAATGTAAGTTTTTGTTGGAGAGCTCCACTCTAGCATTGCCTACTTTTGTGGTTTGTGGCATGAGCAGACAAGAAAAACATCTTTCTGAGACGAAAATTGTTTACGAATTGCTTGAAAATATATCGATGAATAGCTGTGGAAGATTTGAAGAATTCCCCAGCAGTAATTTTCGGTTCATTTGGTCATATGCTGTGGGGTAAAATTTGTGGACAAATACATTCTGGCCTCGGTCGCTTAAATTCTGCCACTGGATTTTTGAAGCATCATTTTATGAACACAAAAACATTCACACAGCTTTCACATGTTTTGTTAAACTATAACACTGGAAATACCCTTTGTAGTAAATCAACGTTATATATACAGTTATCAGTGATGAATGGCCTTAATACACAATAAGTGCTTAGAGTTAATTTATATTCAAAAAATGATATGCACGCAATTATGTTTTAGAAATTAACATCGGTTGTACTGCTTAGTTGTGTTGTAAAGTAATTTGGTAGTTTTGTCCCTTTAAATCGTGTTTTAGTATATGGACTTTAAACATTATATTTGATCTTTGTGTGCATATTTTATTTGTTGATGTTTCCATTCCACTTATGCTTCATTTACATTCCCTTGGGTATTCCTTGATGAAAATGTTTGTATGTTATCAGTGAGTCCTAATTCTGGCGAAATATCCCTGTCTGTAAATGCATCACACTTGCATTTACGACAGACACATGTGTTGGCGAGCGGCATTCACATTATACTAAGGGTGATGATGTCAAATGTTTTTTTGTTACTTTCACCGTGAAAGGCAGGTATATAATTAAATAACGGTGACAGCTTGCTGGTGATTCATGTTTATGCAAATCAGAATGGCAAAGATAAAACACAATTAAGTTTGTGAGTTTCATTCTACGTGAAACTCTATTAGGCATCTGTAATGACTACAGCTATATCGTTACTGTCCTGGTGATATCTAGACACTGCCACGAGATAAAGTGATTGATAGGAAATTCTGCACTGAACGACAAGGATGCATCCTGAACTTGCCGATGACGTCTTCACCTTTGCCGAATAAACCTAAACCATGTTTGTTCTTTTTTTCACCAAATTTTATTGCAAAATTTTGGCTATTAATTCAACGCAAAACTTTAAACCAAACTTAAACCACATTTGGACAATTTCGATTTAAAGCTTTCGTGACTGCAAGGATTCATCTTCTTTGGTTCTTTCGGTAAAGTCACGTAGAATGAGAATAAAATAATAAATTGATAAAGAATATTATTGCGTTATTTTATTTTATCAATTTATTATTTTATTCTCATTCTACGTGACTTTACCGAAAGAACCAAAGAAGACTTATTGGACAATCTTTACAAGAGTTATCATAACCCCATGTCAGAGATGACAGACAGGCGAATGGATAGAGCTTATGCTTTAACGTATTCAACCTTAGTTGGAACATGTAAATACATATATATCATAAATACATACAAGTGTGTATGTTACAGCATTTAGACCTTTACACAATCAAAAAAAGTCAGCACATAATTATCATGTATTTTGTTGATAATCTACAAAAAGTAATGCTCATCTTGACTGACCTGTAGTTTTCATACAAAGTAATCGTATACATTATACATATAAACATGGTTTGATATCCACAGTACACTTGCAGGCTTAAAAAAATAAACTCTAAATAGCCTGTATATGCTAACCCTGCTGATAGAAAAGGTTTTTTTTTTAATGAATTTGAAAATAGAAGCAATAATGCAACAACGATTAAACTAAACTTTAAAAAAATATATATTTCAAGGTAAGGTCTACTGAGCTATAGAGTATAGCTCTTTTTCAGAAGCGACTTGGCCACAAATGATAGCTCAATGAAGTGGCCTATCAAGCGGAATATATAATAGCAGCCAAATATTCAAAACGCACGTTGCTAAATGTGGAGGGGAAAACCCGGAGGACCCAGAGAAAAATCCACGCCACCACGGGAAGAGAGACATGCAAAATCCAAAAATGCAAGAGTTAGGCTCGGGATCGAACCCATGGCCTGTATATCAGCCGAGGGAGACATCTCGCCACCGTGTGGGTAGAACGATGGTGTTAGAACGATAGCAGTTGCTAAAACCTTGAAATGTCAATGCCATGAAGATACTTCAGAGGGAGGTAATCGACAGACATAAACACACAGTGATCGCCTGTTTAACCTTCACGTCTGCCAGCAATGGCACACGAGGGTGTAGTGTGACCAGCACGAGCCCTACATGCCTGTGCTTCACCAGGGCCGCAGGTCATTATTTACCACAGGAGGTATCTTTTAAGGCTAACGTTGATCTAGGTGAGGCCCAATGACAGCTTTAAGATTCCACTTGCAGACTGATGTGCATGGCCGAGAATTAAAAGCAGATCACCGCATTGCAGCGCAGTACACTAACAGCTACAACATAATTTAACCCACCCTTCCCCCACTTTGCTCTTGTATACAACTACAAAGACGAAGATCCCATCGTATAGCCAGACAGGCCGTTGGGGCAAATGCTGTAATTGAGCGCCTATTAATGCTTGAACGGCACACGAGGGGGTGTTGTGGCCAGCAACATGCCTGACCGCTTTTGTCTCCTGAGTGTTTACACACCAGGCCTGGTACCCGTTTAGGCACGAGTCAACCTTGAGAAGGCTCGGTACAAAATATTATACGACTTGCCACTACTGTTGTTATTGTTAACTGTGGCTGGCAATCGAACTTAAATTGTGTGGTTCATTACGAAGTGTGCTAAATATTGTGCCACCACTCCCGTTATCCTTCCTACACATGCACACACGTACAAAATTGCAGGTGAAATTGCCACATTGCGCACAATTCCACACCCAAGATAACAGGCAGAGGCGATAAACACATTTTTCTAGCATACCTTCAATGAATGACGTGCAGACACTACTAATAGAGCACGTGGCATAAGATGCAGCCTGAAGGTGCGATATCACTAATCTGAAGCCGAGATATTTATAAACAACCTAATAACAGGTTAATTAAATATAATAACAAGCTTTGTATACTGTCACTGCGAGTAACGGAGGATATTGATGTATTCGCTGACTGGCCTCCTGTCGGAAATATTGAGGTTTACGGTCCAGAAAATCTGAAATAACTTTGGGTATAGTGAGGTTGAATAGTGGGCCATTACGTCCCTTGTCACTCCCCAACCCCGGTTTAGGACTCTCTCTCTCTCAGTAAATCTAAATATTTCCCAAAGAAAGTCAGTCGAGACAAATGTTGAGATCTCCCTTTGCTCTCAGTGACAATATATATGTATAGATATCAAAACCTATTGTGAGTTTGTATTAACCTGTAATTTAATGGCTAGGTTCACTGAAGCGGCAACCTGAACAAGTCTAGTATTTAGAAATAACAGGGGAGCATTCGTTGTTTATTTATAATTTCATAGCAAATGCTCACACGTCTCTTCCCATGAACATTATACTTGCACGTTGTTTTGCTTCCTCCACCTCCGGCCCCTCCCTCCCTCCCTCTTGAAAGCCTTCCATTAATGGTGTATGTTTGCATTTGAAGTATGCCTGATGGCAGAGGCTGTCAAGCCATCAAGCCTCCTGACACCAGAAGACAATGGAAGCCCTCGGAGAGGTGACACCAGCATCCTAGGATCTCCTCCACTGCGCAGACCGCAGATGCGATGCCCCGTTGTGTCAAAGTCCCTTCCCGTTTGCTCTTTGCTTCTGTGCGTCTTTGTTTCACCACGTTCATTAGCAGCATGTTTACAATGTGGGGTGGGGGGGAGGGAATCAAAATCCAAGTGAAAACTGGCCTGTTGTTTTATTAACTCATGGTGAGGTCAACAGTTGTATTTTTTGAAATACTACATTTGTGTGAACCTTTTTATTTCATAAATTATCCCACAGAAGTCTTTGGGATTAATTTCGTTTTCATTTTTTTATTTTCGACACCCCCACCTACCCCCATCCAAACCCCCGAACACAATGGCTTCAGATGAAATTGTATGGACAATTTTGACAACCTTAACAGGGGGTCATCTGCATACAGCATAGGTCCTCTTTGTTTGTGACTCCAGGACCCTCAAAGGAAAGGTCAGTTCATTTCCATTTTAGCTTGGGATAATTCTGTCTGTAGTTTCCCATCCGTCTTGGTTGACCTCTCAAACCATCAATCTGAGAGCTACATGCTGTTGTCGGCATCTTGCGCGATTGATCAAAACACATACATCACAAAGGCACTAAACACGATCCTAAAGCGTGTTTAACAGACAAGAACTGGCAATGTGTGGGCTGGAAATGTTTATATAAAGTGTGTGCTAATAATTATTCACTGAAGCTATCAGGGCTTTTCATCATTTTTTTAACAATACTGTCATCTGTAATGTTGGCCCAAATGGTCTGTGGTAACGGTTTCTAAAACATGTTGGCGTGAGGCTGGAATTGTGTGTATAATTTGTCTATCGTTATGCTATGAAACCAACGGTTACATTTAAAAATGCGAGATACAGTGTGTGATAAATCTCTGTGTTTAAATCATCAGTATTTTTAATGTATTGCTGGTCACCATTTGTAATGCTCATGCAAAATACGAGAGAAGGTAATTAAATGCACAAACAATACACATATCACACTGAGACTTGCATGACTGCTTCATTATACAATTTAAAATTAATGTATTGCAATCATCTGTACTTCACCATGCTGATTTAATTATATTTTTATACTCTAAAAGCAATTAGTGTAAATGCTACACCGATGTTTTTTTTTAAACCTTTTGGAGCCTGTCTTAAACTGAATTATAAAGGATCATATATGCCATATCATATATATGAAAGACATATATAGATAAGGTGAGGTTGATGCAGTTGTGTAATGGCTCGCGACAGAGGTTACTGGTTCGATCTCCCTTCCCGTGGCAGTTGCAACATTGGTAAAGTTTCTTAAATGTCCACATCTCTTCTCACCACGAAGTATAAATTAATACTCCACGGTGGGTAATCCCACCTCTTCCAAAATGTCTGGCCAGTGTGGAATACAAGGCCAAAATACTCTGCCATGATGGCCAATTGCAGGGCCCCTTACCTTATAAATAAAGGTCACCATTCGAGCAATAATAAACAAGAATTGTTCCATCGAGGACATTGGATTATAACTAAGCCTGCTGCTGTTTCTCCCCTGTAGGACACTAGCGATCTTGTGATAATCTTGCTTATTGCTTATGTTGTGCCAACACATGCCTTGCGGGCTTACTGAAATCTTTTCATAGTGTAAAATGAAAACGTTACACATGTCAAAAATTAGAATCCAACACCTGTCGTGGTGACTTCTATAGCTTATATTCTCTAAGAACAGACCTTTGGCATCATATGTCAATTGTGTAACAGCTGCTGCATCTAGCAGAAGGAAAGCGATGGAAAGGTTTGGCATCAAAATAATTAGTGGTGATGACCTCTTGATTTTGACATCTGTAAATGAAGCACAATTTTATCTATCTGAAGTCTAGTTAAAAAGAGGTATATTATGAGATATACATCACGCTGTTATATTGTGCATGAATGCTAAATATGCTAATGTAATGACCTCAATAATTCCAAAAGGAAATGTATAATTTACATTTCCCAGGCTCTTAAAATATTATCTATGTTCAACTCATCATCATCAGCAATGGCCTCTTAAAGTCACCGCCACTGCTCAGGGTCCTGCAATGTAACATTCCATTCAGCACGTGCACACAGCTAATTTAATCGCTCCATCTCCGTGGAAAACGTTCTATGGGGCATTTGGCTGCCACTCCATTACCAGCTTTGACGCACGGCTATCATCTTGCACCCCCCCCCCCCCCGGTCTTCGCACCTGATTGGCTCACAGGTGATGACATCACATTTACCCCTCTATTTAAGACCGAAACAGGAGGCTTTAGCCACAATTATTGCTGTCGCCTGATGAGGCTTGTTGTAATTGCCAGCGAAACGTCGTACTCGAATTATAAATGCTGTGGGTTTGCTCTCCAACACACTGCTACGCTAAACTAGTAACTAACTGGCATGTTCTGTTTACGTGATAAACCTTCCTAATTGGCTGTCGGGTGGTGGCGGGTTTAACCACATATTTATATTTATGCGATCTAACCCAAAAATCTCTGTTATGGATTATATTGGTCGCGAAAGCCTACGTGTTAAACTAGCTTCAGCCCAGGGCTACTTACGTTTCTAAACAGTCATGGTGATGTCTCTAACTTGTGCATGTTATATAATACAAGTGTTTCTGTTTCTTGAGTGTAATTCAAAGCATGCACCTCGTCACACTTCTCTCTGCACTTTAATTTTGTTTGAATTTTACTTGTCAATGTCAGTGTCTCTGATCTACATGTCACAACAGGTAATATGCACTGATTAAAATGTTTCTTTGTTGGGCACTATTAAGTTCAGTTTTATAAAAGCATTCCAAACAACCCATTATCATTCACCTAATCTCAGTCCTATAAAAAAAACTGCCCCAGTATAGATACATCTTACATATCTAATTTGAGAATTTCCGAAAGATGTTATATTAATTCAAAGGTTCCAAGCATGTGTTGACTCTGGATATACAATTCAAAGGTCCTTTTTTAGAAAGAAAGATAACATACTCTGCATTGTAGAGAATATATAGTTGCACATATGCTTGACCACAATGCATTCTCAAGTCATACATGCTGCAATCCACAGCTGATAATGCAATACATGTAATGTTTGAAACGAAAGTAAGACAATCATAATTGCTGTAAGAGTTACTGTTGCAAGACTTTTTGTTTGAAGATTACGCAACTGGCAAAGGATGATCATTAAAGCATGTTAATACATTTACGTCAACCTAATTCAAATAAGGCAGTTTCAAAGTTTGTCACAAAGAAAGAAAAATAAACATTTTCAAGACAATCAATGCAAGAAACAGTTTGGACCATGCTGTATTGTTAACCTAAAGCTACAAGGCATGGTTACTGAACACAAGCATAGCAGAGCAACTTTTAACGATGCTTCCTCTTAAATTTTTCAAAATAAGATTTTTATTAATGCAATTTATATTTTTTCGTGTAATAAGCTACTATATTATATATAATACCAAACTGAATAGCTATTAAAATCGAAGTCTAGAATAAGCAAAAGCCCCCCGAAGGGCAAGCCAGTTTGTTATTTAGATTTTCCCCTGGAATGTTTGCCTCATCACTGTCGTGTACCCATGCGCAGTGTCCATTTTCATCACAAGCCATCAAGTTTTACTTATGATAATGTAAAGGTAAACATGAAGAGTTTCATACGCACAGCATATACATAATGTAGTTCTTATGTTGTACGTAGATATATATGTTATTTGCCCATTTATAAGATACATTATTCGGTGATACTACATTGGGAGTGGGGCACAAGTACAAATAAGAAGACAACTGAACACAATTGTCGAATGTGTTGAGTTTTTTTTCATATACAATATATATTGGTTACATTTATACTTTAATTAAGATAGATAAGTCACAATAATGATATAACTTCAACAACAAAAAGCTTTGTTACTAAATAAGGCATCATATGTCAAAGTTCGGAATGGGATAATTTTGAACACGTGACTCTGCACATTGTAAACCCCAACAAATATCAATACCCCCACTGCCATAACATATCTCACGGAACAGTGTGCCCTTGACATTCCTCGGCTTGCATGAGTCAGGGTCACGGGGCAGGCATTTGTGGCGCAGTTATGTGATGGAAACCATTACGGACACGTCAGCTGTGGCAGAGATACAGCGGGGTACTCGATGGGGCCTCTCTCCTGGGGTTGAGCACTTGCTTACAGCTGGTGTGAGCCACAATTCAAACCACTTTACTTGTTGACAAAGGTGCTTCATAAATCTGGCAGATTTATACCTTCTCGCCATACATTTTTTTTTAGAACAATAATAGCTCATATCTATCATAGTGCTATGTTCAACAAAAGATTTGATTCATCTGGAACCTTGCAGTGGTGATCTCCGAGATTAGAAAAAATCACCAGCATGATCCAACCTGGCTTTTTCATTAATGGGCTGAACAAAGAATTAATGGGAGCAACTGCTTTATTCTAAGTGAAAGCTGGGCACATTTATCATAAGAGATGCATAATACCTGTGGTAGAGCACTGCAATTTGTTATCATTGGCCCTGCTTACAAAAGCCTGAAGCTAAAGAATGTCAACACTGCTTAAAATAATATACATTTTTGTAGCATTTTATTGGAAGTCTACAAGCGGGGTCAAAACATTTATTTTACTGTTGCTGATGAAGTTGCAATGTGCATGCCGTATTCGGTGCTGACTGGATTTAAGATGCCATCACTCCACTGGGGACATATGCAAGCCACTAATGAACGACATGTTTTGTGCTGATCAGAATTTAGATGCCATAATTAAAATGGGGACACATGCAAGCCACTAATTGATGAGATGTTTGATTCTGACTAAATTCAAGATGTTACTGTTGCACTGGGGACATACGCAGGGTAAAACAATTAATTTTTTAAAAAAATCCGTGTTTTTTTTTTACTTTTATTAAAGATGCATACGGTTATAAGCAGGGTAAAAAATTGGGGGCACTGTCGTGGAGAGGTCTGATCCATCACTTATAGCAGATATGATAATCACGTTATTACAACATTCTTATTTTTGACAAAAACATACCAATTACTTCTTCTTGCCCATTCATGTTATCCAAACAGTCAGCTAAGCAATTGGTAACGAGTCGTTATCATTCATAATCATCTTTATCTGACATTCATATCAACGGTCAGTTTTCATCATCTAGATTCCAGCATCATCATTCATCATCCAATCGCCATCACTTCATTTATCTACATCATCCATCATCTTCAACAATCTTTATCATCAGAACATCACCACGGCCTTACTTTTAACATTGATGCCATTCATCATTACACGTGATCAATGTCAATATCATATTTTCTTGTTCCTGCACAATTGACACCTGGTGATAATGACGACGATGATAATAATCTTAATCATATGTAAAATTGGGTATGTATTCGTTTACACTGCAGTAATATATTACAGTGTCACGATTCATGTTAAAGGTATCTTCTTTTTACCATATAATGTAGAATTTGCATACAATTTTAACAAATAATTAATAATGGATTATTACAAACACATATTTATGCATGTAACGTGTACCTGAAAAGTATATGAATGAATTTATACGTAATTATATACCTTATTAAAAATGTCCTTAAGCACGTGTGTAATGTATTTTGCAAAGGGGTTATTTGGGCAGATCGCAACTTCCAAAGCAACCTCGATGTTGTGCTTCATGGCTATACTCTTTATCTGTGAATAATTGCTCGTAATAATACGATTACGTTATTTCCCAAAATTTATTCTCGCTTGTGACACCGACAATGAAACAACAGCTGACAATGCAACGACAGCTGAAAAATGAGCAAAGAAGCATGGAGAGGTGCATGTTAGGAATTACAGAGAGCGAGAAAGAGAAAAACATGGAGTTCGAGAACATACGCGTAAGTCAGAGACATCATATTGACTGTTAAGATAGAGTGGGCTTGGGCAGGACACTTCGCTAATGAAGAGTGGCAGCCAAAGGAGGGAAACACCAGAGAACGTCTACCGTGGATATGCAGATATAAAATGAGCTCATGCGTAGGTGCTGGGTGGATTATTCCATCGCAGGATCGTGAGAGGTCGCAACAGCTTGGGGAGCCCTTCATCCAGCAGTGATCATGGGTGATATTGATGATGATGCATCCCCACATTGTCTGTGTAAAGTCTGTGTAAACAGACAATGTGTATTTGGATGATGTGGAATAAATAAATAAAATCCCATCCGTGCGTTCTTCGCGAACGTGAGGCTGAATTGACCGGTTGACCTCTCCCACATGCTTAACACAGATTTTTGTTGTTTCGTTTTAAAGAGAGGACTACGTGTGTACAACACCGCATATGAAGGAAAATATCCTGAGGCTGCAAAGGAGGCTATGATGCTGAGCGGACTTGATGTTGGCAGATACCAGAGCAGTGTCAGGATGAGCATCTGCGGAAGGAGCTCAAGAGTGACGCTAATGACAAGTAGCAGTAGCAGGTGTCTCAATCCAACAACAACGGGAGCTGTAAAGAGCAATGTATGCAACAAGCAGACCATCTGGACATAAAAATGCAAAAACTCAGTGCATCTGCCGGTCAAACTAGTCTTCTGATAGACCATCACATCTGGATACACCAATAGAACCAAAGAGTACACCCCCATACGTGTTTAACGATTTACCTCCCCCCACCGTTCCCTCTTAGTGATTCGATGACTTGTCATGATTCAGGGCCCTTGAGTCACTTCTCTGTTTTTATCACGCAGTTTGTATTTCCTCTTGTTTTGTTTGCCTCATTAATATGGATTTACCAATGGCATATAATTTGTATATAATTGAGGATGCGAGCATTTTGAGGATGAAAATAAATTTCACTCAAAGAGTAAATGCATCGTTAAACTCCTCTAATACCGTGTGACATCTGAGCAGCTGTCACGACTCCACATTGCCTTGAAGTGCACCAAGTGTGGCACAAACTCCATGGTGATACCACTACCAGTTTGTGGAAAATGCTGGCTGCTGATATTTTTGCGAACATGTGTCCAGTTATGCGGGCATGTGTACTGTATAATGTATTATGATAACAAATAATATGTTTCGCCCTTTGTCAATCCACTGCTGGGGGTGTATGACCATACATCACGTCGCTGGTCAATATGGATTGGTGAAGGTGGAGCCCACGACTAATTAATATAGCACACACCTCTGATGTATGTATGTTGAACTTATTTCGCACCGTACGTATCCAACCGTGCTAATCGGAGGGGCCATTGCCAGGAATTGAACTCGGGTTGCCGGCTGAATAGGGTATGTTTACTACATTTCCATATTTCACCTTGCTGATCAGTGCCGTTTCGCTAGAGGGGAGGCCCATGACTGGTTGAGATATCGCTCGCCACTCTACATTGCACGCGTATGTCTGTGTAATAATGTATGCGGCTTCATGTGTACCCTATCAATTTACATGACCATATCCCTCTTGCCTTCCACTAACTTTAATATTTTTTTCTTCGATAAGAGAAAATGACTGCACTGTATGCTCACATACAGTATCTATAGCAACATAATGTCATTTTAGTAGCCATACCTGGATATTTAGAATATATTCCATTTTGCTTCAACACTAACATCCAGGAACGGGTATATCTTGTGTATTTGACAACTTCCGGCACAAATTCAAACTACGGTTGGTGCCTACTCCCGTGTCCGTATGCGTAGAGCTACAGAACGAATGAACACCATCCGGCAGAGCAAAGCGGAGAGACACGTTTACGGGAGACCACCGATGGAAATGGGCGCCTAACATTGTGCGAAGGGCTGACTGCTCTGCAGAAACTGACCTCAGGCTAGCTAGGGGCAGGGATAAATGGAGGAAGGGGGGTGGCAGCAGCATTGATGTTCTAAAGAGTCATGGGACAGACACGATACGGCAGGCCTACTCCTGACCCGGTGGACATCGAAGAACAAAAAGGGGGCATTTTCCCAGGGTGCATAATTTGGTTCTGAGCAGAAATGGTCATGCCAGATACAATTGGAATCACGTTCAATGTCAATGCATTTGCATATGATTTGGAACCGGGTCGTCAATTAGCATTGTATTCTAATTATTGTTGAATTACTCGTCACACAATGCTCGATTAAATAAGAGGAAAACGTATTCTATTTTGGCTCTTATTAAGTCGTAGGAACTTGAGATGTTCACAAACAGTGGTGTGACAACCTTGCTGAGGTTGCCCAGATCTCTGTATGGGAATTGGGAGGCTTTATCAGTTAGGCCCTGCGAGGCCATGATGGTCATGCTCAGGGCTCGGCAAGCACAATAACAAGAACAGTCTTTTTTTTTAATTCGGTAAAAAAACTCAATAAATCAAGAGCCGCAATGCATGTGAATATGAGACGGTCCTTAGTAAATAACGTCAAAAAGCAGTCCTTATAGAGTCACAGGTTGCCAATGCCTGGCCATGCTGGTCACACTAAGAAACCGTGAGTCCAATACACCTGAGAAGGACATCAAGAAGCAATAATGCCCACATGCGGGAGTCCATGCAGCTGATTCACCATAACGATGGCTACATGTAGGACTTTGTCAAAAAATATTTATTTTTATTCAGTCGAGAGCATAGTCGTTTCTTGTCATTTTTTTTTAAAGAGCCATACAACATTTTCGCTTAGTTTTGCAGAAAAGTAAATTTCCTGTTATAAATATATATCTCATTTAGCCTGCATTAAATGCTTGTTGGAAATAATCGTTTGCGTCATTGCGGAGGATATGAAAAACAAAATAGACAATACCTCTTAATTACATATCTGTCTCTTCACATAAAAAGTATATATTCAACAACCCATGGGCCCCATGGCCTTCTGTGAGCACATACATTCAGTAGCATTGATTCAGCACAGGCAAACATTGTTTAATGTGAAGTGACATGCGAAGGAGATATTCTTTGCCCATCTGTTTTGTTATTTACATATTCTTCAGTCTATTTGAGTGAAAACTAAAATACATTTTTAAACCACAATAATGTGTATTTAGTTCGTATAGAATTTTAATGTATCCATCCTTCATTAGATTTTTAAGTTTAGTTTTTTTCAAAACAAATGCTGATATCATAAAACACTGGATTCTGTGGACTAAAATGTGTGAACTCATGCGTCATTGTGCATCTTGCATGCAGCACATAAACTGCGCTGCAGCTGTGAGATCAACATTTATGTCGTGGTGATGTGTAACATTTGTTTATTTATTTTAAAATGTTCCGGTTTTGATCAGAGCTGCAGTTTCCTCTAACACGTAAATGCTCATGAATTGGCTGAAAACATCTTAGTGTACAGAGAACTGTAGAGCTTGGACAATTGTTATCAGCAGCTCACCGCCTGGCTGCCTTCCTGCTTGTCTGTGGTTCCTCGCACCCCGCTGAGTCATTCTTTCTCTGTGAAAGTCAGCGGATACTCTGCGATGCGTTACAAGTGAAAATGGCTAATTAAATTAAGAGTTTAATGCCATTGTCAGGGATATGTTGCATTCAACATTTAGCATTATCTATTTAAAATAAATAAATAAAAATAAATAAAATCTGAGTTTTCTCTGTAAACATCTACTTCATAGGGGACCACTCCACCAATTATGATTGTTTTTATTTTGTTCATAAAAGCACAATATTAATTATTTCCCCTGATAGTCACCAACTCCTCTAAATATGAGTTGTGTAACAAAAACAACACCGGTTATTTCCTGTCACTCATCAGTTTCTGTATACTGTAGTTTACATAATTCATAGCATCATATATTTTCGTCGGACTATACATATATGTACATTTGAGTCGGAATGATTTAATTTGTTTTCATTATTCGCTCGCAATGAATTACCGTTATAAATATATCCTCAATATCACTGACTAAATATTGATTGCTCTTTACAATGTTTTCACTTTTGTCAGACATCATTAACGCCAAGGTTGCGAGCAAAACTATTTCTGACTTGATAATACAACCGTTATCTCACCAACGCACGGGCAGCCTGTTGTACAGCTGTCCTCACCACTTCGTCACACAGTGAGCATCTCACATTAGATCTGCAAATGGTAAAGAGCACCAGAGGTAACGTTGACTCCAGATGAAATTATATTCTATTCTGCGCATGGCAGCAATACGTTCAGGAGCTAATGCCAAAGTTCGCCACCACGAGAGGGCTTCAGGAGAGAGTTTGTGTAGTTTTGTTATTGCCTCTTACAGTGATTCACGAATATGGCCCATGTTGCTGACCGAAAAAATTAACCATGGCTATACAACAACGTTCGACAGGAAACGCCTACAAACGAAAGTAGAATATAAAAAAATAAAAAATATTGTGCAATGTACAAGTAAATGGTATATATTTTTCAATTTCAAGCTCATATCCACCTTTCTGAAAATGTATTGATGACTCTCATATGTAAGTTGAATGTCCATATATGTATCTATAATTTAATATTTGAATCGCGTATATTATTTATTATTTTGCAATCTACTATTTTGTATTGAAGAATGCTTTCACTTGCATTGGCAAAATGTGTCTATGACTGATGTACGGTTTGTTTATTTTTCTAAGCATCATGGGTTCCAAATTCCACTCATGCTCCATCCATTCACACCACACAGACATACAATGGCTAAACAAATGCAATCTCTCACATCCGAAAAAAAACACTTTTCATTTGGCGTATAGCGCGTGGCAGTGACAGCGTTTCCACACGGCGCGGAAATCATGGGGACTATCTCTTTTTTAGGTCAGCAACATTTTCATAGCCTCCCTCCATTAATCTTAGTCATTTTCAATTGTGCTAAAAATCCATGTTTGCTTTTTCAAATTCAAAATGGCCCTAGCGGTCTTAAACAAGATTACAAATGTGCTTGTCATGTGGGAGCATTGGCTACACTCCGTTGGTCACAGTACACAACTTCCCGTATCAAGTCTCAACTGAACTATTTTATTTCACCAGGTAAAGCTCACTGAGCTATTGTTTCATGGGCTGGAGTGATGCAGTCAGCTCATGTTAAGGTGCTAGATGGATTGTTTAATTGCTGGGTTGTAAGGGAAGGGAGGCCTTCGTCCAGCAGCAAATGGGTTATGAATGATCATCAGCAATGATCAATTCACTGCTGCATGAGAGTCTCCAAATCCAATGCAACCCCTCGTGTTTCTACGATGTCAACAATCCCTCTCACTGCTGAGCATTCTAAACTAAACAAAAACGAAACTATTTTTTTTATTTTACCAGGTAAGGCCCACTGAGCTATATAGCTCTTTTTCAGAGGCAACCTGCCCATACATCGAAGTGGCTTGTTATCGCACGTGAGAATATAGAATAACAGCCAAATAACCTAAACACATGTTTTTAAATGTGAAGGGCAAAACAGGGGCGACAGGAGAAAAATCCGCATGACCACAGGCAAAACACACAAACTCCAAATTTACAGGTGTCAGGATCGGAAGTGAAAGTCAATAGAGAAAGGAGCACATCGCAAAGGAATGCTGCAACAACACCCCCTTCATATTACAAACAGGAGCATTCATAAATGAAGGAGGATACCTCAGTCCGCCCATTCAAACCGATGTATATTAACCAAGAGCATATGCAGTGCTCATCTCTATTGGTGATTTTATTCTCTGGGAAAAATTCCATATTCCTATGGTGGGAGTTATTTTTTCCCATAGGAAAAACCACCCTTCACTCCTGACAGCATTGTCAATAAGCAACCGTTGGTGGACTCAGGACGAGAGAACATTTTCTAGTGTGCTTTTTTATATATAACACTTTCCAACTAAGATAGATTATGTTAATGCATTAACTCCGTCTGGCTGGCTTTCCATTTATCTGCAACAAAGGGGCATGATAGCTGTTGTAAAGAATATCCAATAGGAATGGATATTTAGTTTAAAGTTGTGCTACTCTTAATGGCTATTCTTCATAGCAAAAACATTATCCATTATTTACATGAAGAAGAGCCTCTGCTCAAAACGTCACCCATTATATATGTTTCCTTTGAAGGCCGTGTTATTGACGATTGTGTTGTCGTTTTTTGTTGTTTGTGGTTGTGCACCACTGTAAATGTAGCATCACCAAATCATTTGTGTTGGGGGAGCGCCACGGTGGCGAGACGTTAACTACCTCGCCTGGTATACGGGAGGTAGTAAATTGGAGCCCGACCCTGACGCCTTCTGGAAATTTGGAGTTTGCATTTTCTCTCTCCCCGTGGTCGTGTTGATTTATTTCTGGGTCCACCGGTTTTATAATGCGTTGATAGTAGTTGGCTTCTATACATTTCCACATGATAAGCCACTTCGTTAAGCTATCATTTGTGACCAGGTCGCTTCTGAAAAATAGCTATATAGCTCAGTGGACATTACCTGGCAAAATAAATAAAATAGCTAGTTAATATTTTATTTAATAATGGAGCCACATCAAATTAGTCAAATAATGACATTTACTTCACATTAAAATCAATGCATGTTCATGCATTTAATAATGTTGTGTTATTGAGGTGTAATGATGCATTGATTAATCAATGAATGTATTTCTTTTATATCACAATAGCATACATAGAATTGTGCGTATAAGAATCACGGTTTTTAAACGTGTATATCTTCTATGAAATTGGTGATTTTAAACCAGGCAGCCACGAGTGGCCACTACATTCACCATCATGTTAAACAAGATTCAACCAATACAGTTTTATACAGGTATATGTATATATTTTGAACTTCTTTCGAACTGTACGTAGCCAACCACACTCACCGGATATGTTTCATAATTACAAATTGTAGGCAATATTTTAAGAACATTTATGTGTGAAACAAATTACAAGATAGTACAATTTTAAAACAAGTATGGTTAACTACTAACATTGGTATCACTTTCAACAGTAAAGCTATAAAAAAGCATTAGAATATATTACTTGACTACAACATGATTAAACATTCACATTATACCAACACTTCCTTAAAAACAACAAACTAATCATAAGTGGCTCCCCTGTAGGTTTGCAGGTTCAGTGAACATTCACTTGCACATGCCATACACAGGGGTTCCAATTACATGCAGGAGAAATTACTCCACTTACATAAATAAAACAATATTACTGCCTTACTCTGGCTTTATTCTTAACGCATTTGTACATATATGTATGTACATATATAAAATGTCCAGCTGTAAAGTGGGAATTAATTATTTAGAGGTCCAATTTTCGTTCACCTGTTTATCTTCCGAACCCTCTTTACTTGTATAATCAGTGTTTATTACAGTAAAATAACTTATTGGAAACCCAGTAATAGTCACCACTCAGGTTAAGAACCAGGCTACAGTCTACATTATAGACTGCCAGTACACTCACTCCAATTAAGAACCAGGCTACAGTCTACATTAATGTTTTTTTTGTTTTTTATTATTTTTTATTCACTTTAATTTTTTTTATGATTTTTCTATCTACGTGACTTTACCGAAATAACCAAAGAGTATGGATTCCTGCAGTCAAGAAAGCTTCAAATCAAGATTGAACCAAAAAATAGTCACCACTTTTTACACAAGCCATGGTGAATAACCCAGGAATAGTCACGATAATTTAGACAAGCCATGAGTGCCATGATTTGGCTTTAAAGGATTACAAAATTTTACAATAATGGATCCCAGCAGTCAATAACCAGGTGGACTGAAGTGGAACCCTGACCATCATCTGCCCGAGTGCCTATTGAATGATATGCTAATGATAGCAGTCAAGAAGCTTATGGAATGATAATGACGTTTATCGTAATTATCAGGCATTGTCAATCCACTGCTGAATGAAGGCCTCCCAAAGCCACTGTCGATCACAATCCTGCGATATAACACAGAGCACCTGCACATGAGCTCAACATTCAGCCACATTTCAGTTTTTTCAGTTTCATTTATTTGGCATAGCCCTGTGAGCCATTCGGCTCTTGAATCGGGTGCAACCGCAACAAACAAAAAACAAAAACATGAACAAGAAAACATCTTAAAGTGACTATGCGCAAACAGAAAAACCCGGGAAAAAAACAGCAAAAATATTCCAGAAAAAGCACCGTACACAAACGCTCTGTGCAAAAATCCCAGTGGGATGAAAGTCAAACAACCACAAGATAACTTAGATTAAAGCCATCATTCTAACTCCGTACTGCAACACTCCATTATTCTTCACCATCGGCCATCATTCCTTCAGGCAAATTCTCCTGCCCAAGAACACTTACTTTTTAAAAAATAGTTTATAAATTAATTTACGTCATTAGCCTAGTGGTATAGTATGGTCGAAACACTTATCATGACCGATGCACCTAAATTGTGATGATTGTGACAATAATTATATAATTACGCCTGTAATTACGTCTATCCCCACCCGAACAATTTCAAGACTTGCCACAATTAAAGATTGTGCTCTGACAAAGGTTGTGCTCTGACTCACGTGAGTTGTAACAGTGCGATGTAACATAGCGCTCTAGTGGCTGTAGGGGTCATGTGAATGAATTACATACAACTCAAAAAATAATGTGTTCTTACGTGCACGATTTAATGAATGCATTAATCGATTAATCAATACTGTACATCATTAGACCCTTAACATTATTGATTAGCATCATGGCGGTGGATTGTGGGTATGTTGATAATGGAATATGATCAATAGCCATCTCTGAAATACATCTGTGTATGATGCAAATACAAACACGCATACAACTGTATCAGATTATGGCAGTAAAGTTATTCATGTAAAAAAAAGTGTTCTCTAGCACACAGAATTACAAGTAGCATGTTTTACGTGTGCTATCCTGCTCTATAAACAGCATTCAAATTGTCCCCTATTTCAATTTCCTTAGACCTACCATAATCTTTTGCATGAGAATAAAATTAAGCCAGAAATTCCTTTCATATTATGTGAAAAAAGGTACGCCCTGAAAATGTGACTGGAATATAAGCAATTTCCCTTTGTCAACACATTGGCATAAAGTAGTCAAATGGTATATTAGAATATAAAGAATGTTCAAACATTGAATCCGAATTTTTTTTAAAAAATAATGTTGCTTGGAAAGATAATGTTGCTTTCAAAAAAAAAATCTGTCCTTACTTCGCTCCAACAATACAACAGGGCTCTAAGTCCCTCAGTTAAAAAACCATGAACATTCATCTCCACATTCCCAAACCCTTATACACTGTCAATCCGGAAGTATGTGCTGCTACCTTTATATCTAGAGTCAGCAGGGACACGTCTCCTGAGGAGTACACGCTTGTATACTGGGGAGAGGAGTTAAGAGATAGTGGCAGCCTCCACCTGAGTGTCAGCAGGAGAAGTGTTCTTAATTGGGCATCTAGAGATGCATCTATTCAGCAAGGTTCTCACATTCACAATACTGCATATGAATGACATCAATGTGTAAGGATCGATCATGTGCAACTTCTACAAAATGTATTATCCCAAGGCCTTCTTCTGTGAGTTGCGAAATCTCCCACCCACTGTTACATTGAGGCGAATGGGGTGAACACAGCTGTACAAATGAGACGTAACGAATGGGAAATGATACAAACGACACATTAAAATGACAGAAAAGAACCGATTCTGAAATTTAATCGGATTATAACCAATTATTGAATCACTCAAGGTTGAATATATTAGTTATCACCTGCATGCACACCTCATGTGAGGCTTAAAATAACATATTTGCAATCAATATTAATCCTGATAATTGTTCTTTTAACACACTGACACCTGACATAAAATATATAAAACAATACAAATTCTCACGACGTTTCGACCATAACACAAACGGTCGTCTTCAGGTGAGAATTTTTATTGCTTTATATATATTTTATTATTTTGTTGTTTCCCTTCAACGTGACTTTACCGAAAGAACTAAGAATATGAATTACTGCAGTCACGAAAGCTTTAAATCAAAATTTGACACCTTTTTGTTACAAGGAGTCATGTTTGCACCACAATACCTGCGGTCGGAATGCAAAGGTGTCAGTTTTGTTGCCAGATAAAAGGGTAAATAAAAAACAATTATCATATTTTGCTACTGGCAAAGGAGGTTCCAATGGTGGAATATTAATACTGTCAATATTATATTAAATAAAATTTACTTAACATTGTGTTGTAGAAGTGTGGTTACACCTTCATATGACTACAACTAAAACTTCATTGAAATAAAACGTATACTTTGTCATGCTGATTATATTATATTGTTATCCTTATGACCTCAACATGTTACGTTGTTTAAGATGTTGTAATTTGACGTTCAGTTCTTAATTCCAAAGCAGATCGAAGGAAGCAAGTTTAATAAGCCAAAAGCAGTCATTGCAAGTTACTCTTCCTGAAGCACATATTCAAACAATCGCAGCTTATATTAACTCTGCAATTAATAATACAACAGCGTTACGGAGATCACGTGATGACGTGAGGGTTCTGTAGTGAGGGTTGTGAGTTGACGCCGAGGAGGGGGGAGGAGGCGCCTCGCCCCCCCCCCCCCCCCCATGTGAATTGATGTCACCCCCTAATTATTATTAATGGTTGGGGGTGTCCATTTGGAAGACGTCACCTCTTCACGATCATTAATGAGGGGGGCTGTTCAATATGGAGTGACATCCCCTGCTCATGATTATTAATGAGGGAGGGGGTGCTACATGTGGAGTGACGTCACCCGCCGATGATTATGTATAATGAGGGGGTGGCGTCCATATGGAGGACGTAACCTGTTCATGATTATTAATGAGGGGGGCTGGCCGACGTGGAGTGACGTCACGCGCAGGACACACAGACATTCTTGGCTCATTATAATAATAAATATGCATATTCTGCTTAATTAAGAATGCAGTATTGCACAATGACCAATAACGTATCGTTTGTTTAAAAAAAACCGAACGAAATATATTCGACCATTTGAACAGAAAAATGCAGGCTAAGTCTCAGCAAACTAATGCGAGTTGAAAAGTTCAGTATATTGTCCGTGTTTTCAAACAAACGCCTTCACAATAGTAATGGTGCGCGTCTAAAAACAGATGCAAGTTAAACACAAAGTGACCTAATGGCATTATCATTCACGCGTAACAGATGGCTGGACAGCACGCACACAAGCCACTCGAGTGCGGTGCATGCCAGCTGTGTCCTAGGCAGTCTCTGGGGCCGGAGCGTAGATTAACCCAGGTATAGCCAACTCACGGAATGCTGCTGCGGTGTATATTTAAACACACAGGACTTTTGCAATCCAGAGGTCAACGGTTTGATTCGATCTCTGACACAGCAGCTGAAACAATGGAGCGAGTTTCTTAAATGTCCCTCCCCACACACACATATCTGTCCACCCAACAGTAACGAATTTGGCACACCGGTTAGTTCATCAGTATCTGGGTGTGGTTGAGTAAAGTGTGGGCATTCCCACCTCTTCCAAAGACATGTGGTCAGCGTGAAAAAAGGTAGACCAATCACGTATAGACTATAGAAGGGACTCCCTCGAGATATGCCTCGAGTGGAGGCCCTTCATGCCACTTGGTGGCGTGAGCAAGACGTTGCAGGGCTGCAACTTTATCCTTTGTCACCGGTAACCAACCTCGTGCGTTCCTCGTGCTCTGCCCACTCCATACCCGGGCTCACGCCATTCGCCACTTCGACTCGATTACACCTTGACTAGACCCACGCCCACTTCCTGCGACACGTCCCTCGTCACTCGATGAAAACTCAATATTCGTTTAACGTTGGGTGGAAATGTGGTCCAGTGGTGAGCGCATCGTTGCCATGAACCCCAGCGACTTAAGTTTGATTCCCGGCCAAGGCTGCCCGTCAGTTGCGAAGTGATCTATGAACCGGGTCTGTCACGCAGCCCATCTAGTCACCAACGTGCACTGACACGGGAAGTATGATAAAACAACCTCCATAATTGAAAGGCATGGAAAAGCTCTAGATTTGAAGCTTTCGTGACTGCAAGGATCCATACTCTTTGGTTCTATTCGGTAAAGTCACGTAAAAGTATAAAACAACAAAAATGATCACGATATAATTTTCTCCGATACCAAGGTTCTTTGCAAACCCACGGGTTTTTATCAGAGATTTTTTCACGAGGCAATTCAGATGTACAAACACAGACACAATTTCAACCGAGAAGATGGTTTCAAATTAAGCAACCATTGGAAAGATGTTCTAAATCGAACCAAACACTAAACTAATTTTCAATGGTACAGTATATTTTTTCAAGTAGTGGTACCCCAAACTTTCGCAGCTCTTAAATTCCCTTTTCATACCATCAATATGTAAACTCCCCCTCCCCCCCTCGCCGGTCTGCACATGTTCACCCCCTCTACACCGTTCATCATGCTAAGTCCGCCAATTAAATGCTAATTTTTATGCTAATTCCTTTGTTAAGGCGCCTTGTTTCCTCTCACACAGCTTAAAGGTCGCGGTCTGAGCTTGGCTCTGTTTCACTCCAGCGCTGTCCTCGAGACAGTCTGGTCCCTTCACCTGATGAAGGCCATTTGTGTTGTGGCCGAAACGTCGTGAATTTTTTTTAATACTTTTACGTGACTTTACCGAATAGAACCAAAGAGCAATCAGAAGTGGATTTGCAAAAGGGATGAAACTTATTTCTGTATCATTATTTATACAATATATGGTTATACACTGTCCATATAAATCTGATGGAGTGCTATTACCATTGTATCTGGTAAACTGGTAGTATCTGTCTTCTTGGTTCTTTCGGTAAAGTCACGTAGAATGGAAATAAAATAATAAAAATAAAACATAATATAATAAAATAGTAGTATCTGTTTATAAAGCATGACACTGATGATGCGATCCAGAAGGTCGTCCAGAATGTGCTGCTTAAACAAATGCTGCTAGTTAGTGTGAAGCATAGCAAGCTAATAGGCTGATAGACTAAAAAAAACATTATTTTTCCGTACTGATAACTAAATATGATCCTGCACTCCTGCGATTTGATGAATTGTCACGATCCTGACATCACAATTCAGTTTAATAATTAAGTCAATCTCTTTTTGGCCATCGTGCCTTTCGTGGCCCTCCTCCTTAATTACATTTAACATGAACCAACGGAAAATAATTGTCGATTGCACGCATGATTCGATGCGCTCATCGTTAACAAAGAATCAAATTTAATCAATAAATCCATGCACACTCTTTACTGTGGCCTAAAAACACCATTTCTCTTTCAGTAAATTGCATCCCTTTGAAGCACCTATTTTTCACGTCTCATCTTTACCCCTTCACAATCCGTATCACTGCACCACGTCCATTCTGTGCGGTTTCAGTATCCTGCCACTTGTGCACCTCCGTGGTTGCATTCAATCTTCGGCTAAATTACCTCCTGTATGCCATAATGTTTCCCTCAACCACCCATTGCACTCTGCCCGGCATTCTTAAAAAAAAAACACCTACCACCACATTTCCTCCAACCCCCTCTCCTAAGCACCCTAAGCTAACCCACTCTGCTGTCCTGCTTTAACCCTCTCAGGTCATCAAAAACTCTTCTTGCCATTACCCTTGGCACTCATAATTCTTACACCCGGCTAAACCAGCGATTATCTTTAAAGTCATTTGTATTTAAAAAAAAGGGATCTAAATTTAATTAGGATGTAACCATCTGTTCCATTTAGCCAGGCACATATGTTTAATGAGTATTACTGTCACTGAGTTTTATGTGATTACAATACAATGAAGCACAGCACTCAATTGCCATTATTTTTGCGTGCACACAAATGTCACATTATCAGGGTACAGATAATTGATATTTTATATCACCGATATTTTAAACAGTGGCCAATGCGTGCAAATAAATAGTTAACGATGTTTTATATCACCAGTTGTTTGGCGTTGCACAAGGAGTGTTAACACAAACCTTAAAAAAATATTACAACTATAATATAGTAATTCGTTTTAGAGATTTTAACACTGCATGCAACGTGGACAATCATTATTGTGATATCACTTAGAAAGGACATGTATGTTGAAAATGCAGACTTAATCCCGTTGGCTTTGTAATCTGTTGTATTGTATACATCTTTGGTTATAATTGGTGTTGATCAATGCAATCGCATGTTTTGCTTATGACTGGAATACGAATATATCTGCCCGCATTATAGGTCTCTTGACGTATGCTCGCAGCTTACTACATGATGCTGCGTCCGACGGACAGCAATATGAGCACGTGCTGCCCCCAACTGAGAGTAAGAACATGTTTTTTTTCATCTAACAATTGATGCTTCTAACAATTACCAATGTATAAACTATGACTCCACTCGCAGAATGAATATTTGTCCACACAAGACATATTGCCAATTAAGTGTGAAGACATTGTGAAATTCATCACAGTATAGCAACCACCAACATCGATAGGAGTTTCACCGTGCGTTCATGTTGTAGTTGGTAGTTGCTGGCAACATTATTTATTTAAAGCGCATCTGGTGTTAGAATTCAAAGTCTAACATCGCTACTAATGATTAAGGTTACCTTTCAGACAAAAAAAACACTCCTGCAGGCTGTGATCAGGTGGGAGGTAATGAGTTGCAGGGTTTAGCAAGGTTGAGTTATAACAGAGGATGCAAAGGTTGACAAGGAAACACAATTCTCTTGGTAAGATGAAGAGAGGTGAGCGGGTCAAGGGAAAGTTGGAATAATGTGAGAGGCTTCAGAAGAGCACTCACCATTAAAAATACGGGCAGAAGGTGCAAAGGGAGGCCATAGAATGATGACTGAATGAGAAGCAAGAGAGGCAGACATAGCTAATTGGAATCTATGAATACGTTTTAATATTGACTTTGAGGCGCCACCCCTAGGACAATAATTTAGAAAAGACTAATGATATGTAGTGATACAAATTACTCCTTGCAAAATAGACATTTTGCCCGAAAAGGCAACCCATGTTTCTTCGAAGAGTATTTCGTTAGACCAAAAATGTGAACGTTCAACAATATTTTAGCAGGGAGGTTGCAAGAATAATGAACTTAGGTCACTCGTAAGAGGCACAGATTGAACACAGATTGAAGGTAGTTGTTGTACTGATTTAATGTAGACAATGATAATTCAAGGTGAAAGGTCATTGGCATTTCCTATCTATATGAAAGAAATCCATATTTAAGTGAAAACAATGTTTAAAATGATCTAATATTTTGCACAGTCATTGGGTGGCTGAGCTGAGACCAAAGGGGCACTTGAGAACCCAGTTTAATCACTAGAGAACTCAGTTTAATCACTAGAGACCCCAGTTTAATCACTAGAAAAACCAGTTTAATCACTAGAAAACCCAGTTTAATCACTAGAAAACCCAGTTTAATCACTAGAAAACCCAGTTTAATCACTAGAAAACCCAATTTAACCACTAGTGAACCCAGTTTAATCACTAGAGAACCCAGTTTAATCACTAGAGAACTCAGTTTAATCACTAGAAAACCCACTTTAATCACTAGAAAACCCAGTTTAATCACTAGAAAACCCGGTTTAATCACTAGAAAACCCAGTTTAATCACTAGAAACCCCAGTTTAATCACTAGAGAACCCAGTTTAATCACTAGAAACCCCAGTTTAATCACTATAAAACAAAGTTTAATCACAAGAAAACCCAGTTTAATCACTAGAAAACCCAGTTTAATCACTAGAAAGCAAGTTTAATCACTAGAAAACCCAGTTTAATCACTAGAAAACCCAGTTTAACCAAAGAAAACCCAGATTAATCACTAGAAAACACAGTTTAATCACTAGAAAACCCAGTTTAATCACTAGAAAACCCAGTTTAATCACTAGAAAACAGTTTAATCACTAGAAAACCCAGTATAATCACTAGAAAAACCAGTTTATTATCACGAGAAATCTCAGTTTAATCACGAGAAAACCTAGTTTAATCACTAGAGAACCCAGTTTAATTACTAGAGAACCCAGTTTAATCACGAGAGAATCCAGTTTAATGACTAGAGATACCAATTTAATCACTAGAAAACCCAGTTTAATCACTAGAAAACAGTTTAATCACTAGAAAACCCAGTTTAATCACTAGAAAAAACAGTTTATTATCACGAGAAATCTCAGTTTAATCACTAGATAACCCAGTTTAATCACTAGAAAACCCAGTTTATTCACTAGGAAACCAAGTTTAATCACTAGAGAACCCAGTTTAATCACTAGAAAACCCAGTTTAATCACGAGAGAACACAGTTTAATCACTAGAGAACCCAGTTTAATCACTAGAGAACCCAGTTTAATCACTAGAGAACCCAGTTTAATCACTAGAAAACAGTTTAATCACTAGAAAACCCAGTTTAATCACTAGAAAAAACAGTTTATTATCACGAGAAATCTCAGTTTAATCACTAGAAAACCTAGTTTAATCACTAGAGAACCCACTTTAATCACTAGAGAACCCAGTTTAATCACTAGAATCACAGTTTAATCACTAGAGACCCCAGTTTAATGACTAGAAAACCCAGTATAATCACTAGAGAACCCAGTTTAATCACTAGATAACCCAGTTTAATCACTAGAAAACCCAGTTTAATCACTAGAGAACCCAGTTTAATCACTAAAGAACCGAGTTTAATCACTAGAAAACCCAGTTTAATCACTAGAGAACCCAGTTTAATCACTAGAAATCCCAGTTAAATCACTATAAAACCTAGTTTAATCACTAGAAACCCAGTTTAATCACTAGAATCACAGTTTAATCACTAGAGAACACTGTATAATCACTAGAGAACCCAGTTTAATCACTAGATAACCCGGTTTAATCACTAGAAAACCCAGTTTAATCACTAGAGAACCCAGTTTAATCACTAGAAACCCCAGTTGAATCACTAGAAAACCCAGTTTAATCACTATAAAACCTAGTTTAATCACTAGAAACCCCAGTTTAATCACTAGAGAACCCAGTTTAATCACTAGAGAACCCAGTAAAATCACTAGAGAACCCAGTTTAATCACTAGATAACCCAGTTTAATCACTAGAAAACCCAGTTTATTCACTAGGAAACCAAGTTTAATCACTAGAGAACCCAGTTTAATCACTAGAAAACCCAGTTTAATCACGAGAGAACACAGTTTAATCACTAGAGAACCCAGTTTAATCACTAGAGAACCCGGTTTAATCACTAGAGAACCCGGTTTAATCACTAGAAAACAGTTTAATCACTAGAAAACCCAGTTTAATCACTAGAAAAAACAGTTTATTATCACGAGAAATCTCAGTTTAATCACTAGAAAACCTAGTTTAATCACTAGAGAACCCACTTTAATCACTAGAGAACCCAGTTTAATCACTAGAATCACAGTTTAATCACTAGAGACCCCAGTTTAATGACTAGAAAACCCAGTATAATCACTAGAGAACCCAGTTTAATCACTAGATAACCCAGTTTAATCACTAGAAACCCCAGTTTAATCACTAGAGAACCCAGTTTAATCACTAAAGAACCGAGTTTAATCACTAGAAAACCCAGTTTAATCACTAGAGAACCCAGTTTAATCACTAGAAAACCCAGTTAAATCACTATAGAACCTAGTTTAATCACTAGAAACCCAGTTTAATCACTATAATCACAGTTTAATCACTAGAGAACACTGTATAATCACTAGAGAACCCAGTTTAATCACTAGATAACCCAGTTTAATCACTAGAAACCCCAGTTGAATAACTAGAAAACCCAGTTTAATCACTATAAAACCTAGTTTAATCACTAGAAACCCCAGTTTAATCACTAGAGAACCCAGTTTAATCACTAGAGAACCCAGTAAAATCACTAGAAAACCCAGTTAAATCACTAGATAACCCACTTTAATCACTAGAAAACCCAGTTTATTCACTAGGAAACCAAGTTTAATCACTAGAGAACCCAGTTTAATCACTAGAAAACCCAGTTTAATCACGAGAGAACACAGTTTAATCACTAGAGAAACCAGTTTAATCACTAGAGAACCCAGTTTAATCACTAGAGAACCCAGTTTAATCACTAGAAAACAGTTTAATCACTAGAAAACCCAGTTTAATCACTAGAAAAAACAGTTATTATCACGAGAAATCTCAGTTTAATCACTAGAAAACCTAGTTTAATCACTAGAGAACCCACTTTAATCACTAGAGAACCCAGTTTAATCACTAGAATCAGTTTAATCACTAGAGACCCCAGTTTAATGACTAGAAAACCCAGTATAATCACTAGAGAACCCAGTTTAATCACTAGATAACCCAGTTTAATCACTAGAATCACAGTTTAATCACTAGAGAACACTGTATAATCACTAGAGAACCCAGTTTAATCACTAGATAACCCGGTTTAATCACTAGAAAATCCAGTTTAATCACTAGAGAACCCAGTTTAATCACTAGAAACCCCAGTTGAATCACTAGAAAACCCAGTTTAATCACTATAAAACCTAGTTTAATCACTAGAAACCCCAGTTTAATCACTAGAAAACCCAGTTTAATCACTAGAAAACCCAGTTTAATCACTAGAAAACCCAATTTAACCACTAGTGAACCCAGTTTAATCACTAGAGAACCCAGTTTAATCACTAGAGAACTCAGTTTAATCACTAGAAAACCCACTTTAATCACTAGAAAACCCAGTTTAATCACTAGAAAACCCGGTTTAATCACTAGAAAACCCAGTTTAATCACTAGAAAACCCAGTTTAATCACTAGAAAACCCAGTTTAATCACTAGAAAACCCAGTTTAACCAAAGAAAACCCAGATTAATCACTAGAAAACACAGTTTAATCACTAGAAAACCCAGTTTAATCACTAGAAAACCCAGTTTAATCACTAGAAAACAGTTTAATCACTAGAAAACCCAGTATAATCACTAGAAAAACCAGTTTATTATCACGAGAAATCTCAGTTTAATCACGAGAAAACCTAGTTTAATCACTAGAGAACCCAGTTTAATTACTAGAGAACCCAGTTTAATCACGAGAGAACCCAGTTTAATGACTAGAGATACCAATTTAATCACTAGAAACCCCAGTTTAATCACTAGAGAACCCAGTTTCATCACGAGAGAACCCAGTTTAATCACTAGAGAACACAGTTTAATCACTAGGAAACCCAGTTTAATCACTAGAAAACCCAGTTTAATCACTAGAAAACCCAGTTTCATCACTAGAAAACCCAGTTTAATCACTAGATAACCCAGTGTAATCACTAGATAACCCAGTTTAATCACTAGAGAACCCAATTTAATCACTAGAGAACCCAGTTTAATCACTAGAAAACCCAGTTTAATCTCTAGAAAACCCAGTTTAATCACTATAGATACCAGTTGAATCAGTAGAAAACACAGTTTAATCACTAGAGAACCCAGTTTAATCACTAGAAAACCCAGTTTAATCACTAGATAACCCAGTTTAATCACTAGAAACCCCAGTTTATTCACTAGGAATCACTAGAGAACCCAGTTTAATCACTAGCAAAACCCAGTTTAATCACGAGAGAACACAGTTTAATCACTAGAGAACCCGGTTTAATCACTAGAGAACCCAGTTTAATCACTCGAGAACCCAGTTTATTCACGAGAGAACCCAGTTTCATCAATATAAAACAGTTGAATCACTAGAAAACCCAGTGTAATCACTAGAAAAAACAGTTTATTATCACGAGAAATCTCAGTTTAATCACTAGAAAACCTAGTTTAATCACTAGAGAACCCAGTTTAATCACTAGATAACCCGGTTTAATCACTAGAAAACCCAGTTTAATCACTAGAAAACCCAGTTTAATCACTAGAAAACCCAGTTTAATCACTAGAAAACCCAGTTTAATCACTAGAGAACCCAGTTTAATCACTAGAGAACCCAGTAAAATCACTAGAGAACCCAGTTTAATCACTAGATAACCCAGTTTAATCACTAGAAAACCCAGTTTATTCACTAGCAAACCAAGTTTAATCACTAGAGAACCCAGTTTAATCACTAGAAAACCCAGTTTAATCACGAGAGAACACAGTTTAATCACTAGAGAACCCAGTTTAATCACTAGAGAACCCAGTTTAATCATAAGAGAACCCAGTTTAATCACTAGAAAACAGTTTAATCACTAGAAAACCCAGTTTAATCACTAGAAAAAACAGTTTATTATCACGAGAAATCTCATTTTAATCACTAGAAAACCTAGTTTAATCACTAGAGAACCCACTTTAATCACTAGAATCACAGTTTAATCACTAGAGACCCCAGTTTAATGACTAGAAAACCCAGTATAATCACTATAGAACCCAGTTTAATCACTAGATAACCCAGTTTAATCACTATAAAACCCAATTTAATCACTAGAGAACCCAGTTTAATCACTAAAGAACCGAGTTTAATCACAAGAAAACCCAGTGTAATCACTTTGAGAACCCAGTTTAATCACTAGAAAACCCAGTTAAATCACTATAAAACCTAGTTTAATCACTAGAAACCCAGTTTAATCACTATAATCACAGTTTAATCACTAGAGAACACTGTATAATCACTAGAGAACCCAGTTTAATCACTAGATAACCCGGTTTAATCACTAGAAAACCCAGTTTAATCACTAGAGAACCCAGTTTAATCACTAGAAACCCCAGTTGAATCACTAGAAACCCCAGTTTAATCACTATAAAACCTAGTTTAATCACTAGAAACCCCAGTTTAATCACTAAGATAAAACAGTTTAATCACTAGGGAACCCAGTTTAATCACCACAGAACCCAGTTTAGTCCCAGGTCGATGCCCAGATTCGATCCAGAATTTCAGCAGGGGTGACTCAATGTTATAAACCATGAGCAATCCAGACACATCTATTTCTATCGGTTTATAATGTTATTGTACAATCTACTTTGCCAAGTTATGATACCATATCATAAGACGATAACTCATCCTTGCAGAACACCTACCGTCAGAAAAGCTTGACACATCACCTTTTAAAATTGCTCCACAATACAACACACCAAACCTAGTGGAATTAAAGTTACTTTAATAGGCCTACAAATAGACAGTGCACCTTCATGCCCTGTAATACTTTGGTCCATGTATAAATATACATATTTATACATTTCCACTATCAGATCTTGGGAAGGCTGAATTAATATAAAAATAAAATTATATGATATTTACGTGTACGGTCATTGGTACCTGGGCTGATAAGCATCAAATTCACTGCATGGCCTCTAGTGGTAGCAGCTCAGTGCACTGATTGCGATTTAGGATACCCGTGAGACAGCTGGCCACTTTGCCTGTGGTTTTACGTCTTCGCTCAGATTTTTTTCACCATGTTTTTTTAAATCTATGATTCTCTCTCTACCATTGTATTCTTCTTTTTAAACATGACACTCTGAATTTGCTTTGTCTGCCGGTCAGATATTTAAATAAGGTAATTGGCCTGTGGCTGACCACTAGAAAGTGAATTCAGTGCACCACTCTAAATAATGCTACACTACCTGAAATTGTGCCATTAAAACTACCGTGCAACATGGCATCCACACAGGTCGGCGTGGGAAATGTCTTATCGTATGTGCTCTCGATATATTATCCAAATGCATGAACTCAATTAACTAAAATATCCACAAATGTGCACTAAGCTATCCAATTTTGACGAAGCTTTCCACACTCCAAATGATGCAATTATTTGAATGACAAAAGTTGTATAAAACCTAGAGGTGTTGTTAACTCAATGTATGGGTAAATCAAGTAAACTTAACTTGTTAGTGTATTAATGTAGTATATACTTGCATGCCATTACAAACATGTATCCAACATATGGTGTCTAGGCATGTATGAAAACAAAGTTTACTTAATTTGTCGAACAGACTTGGACTGGCCACAACTTAATCCTTATGCGTTGGACATCAGCACCACCATTTAGAAACATAGAAACATTGTATACATTCGGAAAGGAATTACAAAATGTTGTAGCAGACTAGTGAAATCATCCCATCATCTTCTGAGGCAAATAAAATAGGTAACCCTCTTTGATACTTTGAAAGTATATATGTAACATTTGGAAGCGATTAATCTAACTTTTTGATTTCCCAAGGAGTCCCTCGATAGTCAATACTAGATCTACTTTGTTCCCTGTAAACATAAAGATAAATGTTGGCTGGAAGTCAATCTACTTGAAAATATATTTTTTATGCTGAAGATACACCTGCATTTCAATGGAAAATTAAGTACAAAATTCCAATTAGACTTAAAAATATTAATCAGGATCTAACAATGTTAGGCACAATCCTCTTTTTTCATGTAAAATGTGTGCTTTATTATTAACAACTTTATAAAAATCTGCTATTGATGTCAACTCCTACTAATATTCGGCATCTGGCTTGAATTTCACCTAACTCTTAATACTTGTACAAAACCGTATCAAGAAATGAAAAATCAAGTTAGGATTCTTGTTTCTGAAACAAATCTGGTTGTTTGTTATCCACTCCCCAACAGCTATTTGCATCATATTTATGCATATGTATTATTATCATTAAGAAATCATGCCAGTCAGCTTTAAATAGTCCATAAATAGTTTTCCATTCCACTGTGTTTTATTTTTCATGGCAGGCAAATGGATAACGTCCTGTATCAATACAGAAGAACATACATCGATATAAGTTTGTCTTGAAAACATTTGCAAATAAATCGCATTCCAGTTTATCAGGTTTACATGTACCGGACTGAAAGGTTCACAACTCAGGACGTGTTACACAAATCCTTTGTTACATGCCAAGAGTTAATAGGAGTTTCACAGAATATGTATGCGTCCATGATGTTTCACAAACCTGGAACAATGCAGTATCTCTCTTGCATTGAATGACTATTTTCTGTTATATTTATATACACCAAACTGTATTCAGTGCTTTGACAATATGAATATAATTGTTGTTGATCAATGCCTTCTACTTCATATATAGTCTCTATAATGTATTACTGATCATTGTGAATATTCCTCCACTGTAAATGGTTTAACTGTCATAACATCTAATTACATCAAATTACATCAAATTACATCTAATTAAATTACTTTCATTTTGGTCCCTTAGACATTTTTCTGCAATTTGCAATTGTTACACCGCACATACCTTTCCTGGTTTCTACTTGTTTGCTTTTGTAAGCCAGCTCCCCTTTAAAGTTGTAGACTTTTAATTTTCAATGGTTTACCACAATGATTCACGAACACTTATTGTCAGGGTTAACGAATCGGATGGTGTTCAATTGCTTGCTTTCTCTTTTTTGGGTATTTAAGTAGACCACTCTACTCATTCAGTGGCGAGGAAAAAGGGAACATTTTCTTTTCTAAATCTTAAGGCATTAGTCTTCAGTACTTATATAATTCTGACAGTTCCATTGTGGGCTAGGTTGAAAACCGAAACTATCAGGGAAGAAAGAGGTGGAGTTGGAGGGTTGGAGATGCAACCAAGTGGCCAAGAGATATCCTGCATTAACTTGGTGGGTTTTTGATGGACTACCCAATCCACCTTAGCATTAACAGAGGGTTGGTTGAGGCAGGAGCGGTGACCGTGTCGTTATATAAGCTGGATTTAGACAATATAATAAAATAACATTTTTTATAAAGAGGTACAATCAAAGTATACATGACATTTTCTGGCAGGATGAAATTCTAATAATTGTAATGGAACTAATTGAGTTAGGAAAGCACCTCTTCTCAAGATGATTTTTTTCTTAATTGGATCCTACGTTGGGATGTTTGGCTAATTATTTTCAAGCAGTGCTTTGTGTGCGGGAGGAAACTGGAGCACGTGGAAAATAACCGCTATACACGGACAACAAGTTCACGCTCGAAGGTCCACACAGAGGGGGCCACAAATCCAATTTCTGTACTGCCATCTCCTGGCCACTTGACCGCAAAAAACGCAGTGGTGGCATGAGAGGGATATGCGAAAAGGGACGCTGATTCTGGTGTAAAATGTGAGAGGCAGAAAAAAATCATTTCCGTGGTCCCACCCCAAATGCCCCCAAGGGGCCCTAGGCAAAGCCTTGTTCTCAGATAGGCAAATGAATTTGAGTAATTTGCCTCTGTTTCAACACTTACAATTTATATATTCAGCTTGATTGAATGTAAATCCCTTACGAAATAATTTGTTATTTAGAACAGAAATATTTTCATAACAGAGCAGATGACCCTACTGAAGCCATGAATGTTTTATAGTTCAAGGCCAGAGGTCATGGTTTACTTCCTAATTGATTCTACAGGGAGAGAGAGAGAGTGCACCGAGCATACATCCGTCATTATTAGCCACTTTTGAAGTCAATGCGATGATGACGCTGAGTTTCACAACAGCAACTGAATTTGTATTACAGCAAAGGGGATATCTTTTTCACGGAGGTTGTATTTGCAGTACACATATATTCGTGGCCATTTTTGCAGATGCCATAAACATAGCAATCAGCTATGTTTATGGCATAGTGATAGTCATAATAGAGTTATTTTCACAATTTCATGGCAGGTGTGATGAATAGAGAGGGAAATGTTTATCTAAAAAACATGTTTCCTCTGCTATATCGTTATGATATTGGTCGTGAAAGCCTACTGTTATATCTGCACACGTCCACAAGAACAGCTTTTTTTCCAACATGGGCAACAAGCTCATTATATTCTAGATTTGAAGTTTTCGTGACTGCAAGGATCCATACTCTTTTAGTTATTTCGGTAAAGTCACGTAGGGAAAAAGTAAATACATAAATAGATAGATAAATAAATATACCGACTAAATTTAGTTTTTTTTTTCATTTTATAGACACTGAATGAAAATCTCATTCGAAATAAAATGTGAGGTAACGTCAGTGTGATTACCACATTGTGAGGTTGCCTATCCTGTCGCCGCACAAGCTCTACTCTTCATTAATCGTGGTCTTCTCTTCTCGGCTTGCAAGAGGTGGAGACACCTTACAGGAACATCTTGATAAACTATTCATATTCTACCTTGAATTGTGTAGGGAGCACACAGATAATAATGAGTTGTCATCGACATTCCAAGAGGGATTCTCTGGCAGATGAGGCTGTATTAAATTGAACATGTATGCCCAACTACTGGTATAGACACAGCCCCAGCGGTGTAGTTTGGGCTGGAATATTAATTGCATTTACATGGCACAAAATTTAAGTGCAGGGGACTTGCTGCTGGCAGAGGTAACAGTTGCATTACAATCGACTTATTTTCTCTCCACAACTCGGCAACCATTTCCAGCGGTGCGTGGGGCAGTGGTTAGTGCGCTGAGCTACGATCCGAGTTCGATTCCCACTCACGGCCAACACCAGTGACGGTTAGCTCAACCTGGGCCACCCCTAGGTCGATACAGCCTTAAACGAGTACCTGATGTGCTGTGTAAATATACGCACCTCCGTTTAGCACGGTTGGCTACGTACGATGCGAACGGATATCAACGTACATACAACAGGAGGTGGATTGTCTACTGACAGCAGGGGGCCGATAGGCAACACCTGCCTAACACAGCAAAAAGGGACAGAAGTTGGATCAAACGGTATTGTTACTCTTTAGTCTAGGCTTGTTCCACGTTCTTTGGGCAGGAATCACAATTGTGCTTTCGCACGACGTCATAGCCTAGAAGAGTTAAATTAGAGATGGGACAATTTGTCAATGAAGTGGATTAAGCAAATACAAATTATAAGCAACTCTAGTGCTCGTTATGGGGTCGGTTACTCGTGCCACTTCAAAAAAGGGGCAGCCACCCCGACGTCCTTCCTCCTGAAGGCAGGAAACCCCTACAAGCCACGCCCAGCGTGACACAGTTGATTATACCGATGACACCACCAACCCAGCCCTTCACCCCACGTGGGAATACAAGTGAGAAAATTTTCCCCATATATTTTCATGTTATCCAATCTGATGAATGATATGACCAATTATCAGTAGACACATCAAAAATACTTAAATGAGTGGGTCATGTGTGTTTATTGGGTGGCGCTGCGCTGCACCTCCGTGGAACTTTCATGAAAGTATTATGCGATACATGGTAGTGGTCTTAAATACATTGATAGGGGGACTTACACCCACGTTTTTTTCTCTAAGCTTAATTGAGAAGAGCCCATGCACTACAGCTGAGGTGCATCTGTGTGTTTCTGTAGTTATAGCTTACTCAATATCTGTACAGCTGTCCCTGTCTGAATATCTCCAATACCTTTCTAAACACATTTCCCCTATGTGCTCTCTTTGTGCGTTTCATTCTGTGCCTCTGCCTTTGTGATTTTGTGCTTGTGTGCCTGTCTCACTGATTGCATATATCTTATTTGTCTGTGCGTCTCTGCTGTTGTGTATCTCGCTGTCTCTCTGAGTCTCCAAGTGTCATTGTTTTTTCTGTCTTTGAATGTGTTTTCATCTCTTTGTGTGTGTCTTTCCACACTTATGTCTCTTGTTCTCCGCATCGTATTCTTGGTTATTTCGGTAAAGTCACGTAGAAGGGAAATAATTAAAAAAAATAAACATGATGTAATAAAATTCTCACGACGTTTCGGCCACAACGCAAGCAGCCGTCCTCAGGTGAAGAAACAGAGCTGTCAGAAAGACAGCGTCTTAATGAACACTGCTAAGCTTGGCAGCGTGTTTTAAGCTGGGTGGAAGGAGGAAAGAGCCTTAACAAAGAAGTTTACAGTACATATCAAAACCTGAGGACGGCTGCTTGCGTTGTGGCCGAAACGTCGTGAGAATTGTATTATATTATGTTTTCTTTTAATTATTTTATTGTTTCCCTTCTACGTGGTGACTTTACCGAAAGAACCAAGAATATGAATCCCTGCAGTCACGACAGCTTTAAATCGATATTCTCCGCATCTGTCTCTGTTAACTTGCTCTACTGTGTGTGTCACCGTTTTTCTCTGCCCTCTGTGTCTTACTTGTGGCTCTATCTGAACTGAGGGCATCTAACAAAATCACCAATGTCAGCCACGAGTGACATATACACTAAAATACTAACTCATTGAAAAAAATGACGAACCAATGCCAAATACAACCTTGTAAACTGCATTGGTTGTTGTGTAAATGCACAGGTTGAAAATACTTGGGTCACAGCCTCATCAATAACACTGCATTAAAAGTGAATATGATGAATACCGTATATGTTAAGCTACAGTGAGGGAAAAAAAGTATTTGATCCCCTGCTGATTTTGTACGTTTGCCCACTGACAAAGAAATGATCAGTCTATAATTTTAATGGTAGGTTTATTTGAACAGTGAAAGACAGAATAACAACAAAAAATCCAGAAAAACGCATGTCAAAAATGTTATAAATTGATTTGCATTTTAATGAGGGAAATAAGTATTTGACCCCTCTGCAAAACATGACTTAGTACTTGGTGACAAAACCCTTGTTGGCAATCACAGAGGTCAGACGTTTCTTGTAGTTGGCCACCAGGTTTGCACACACGTTATTCTCATTTCACGTTCATAATGAAATGAAATATAATATAAAATATAATATAATTTGGCTTTACATTATGTAAATACAACCATATATCAAGATACTGAACAAGGAGATTTGATAACATTTCGAGGCTGTTGAAGGATGGCGATCATAAAGAGTCAATTTATACATGGAGGAAATATTGGGAACGAGCAACAGAGAACAGAAATCGAAATTGTAAATATATTAATTGAATGATAGATGAGTCAAACCTAAGTTATAGGGGAATAAAAAAAACATCTTCGTCTGCACTTTTTTCTAAATTGATAAAATGTGTAGTGGCATCATTTTCCCATGATGGAACCATCTGAAAGTCAGCCCTCTATACATATGGTAACCTGCAGCATTTGTTTAAACATCCAAACTGGACCCTTTACCCTTCTCGTCGTAATCAGCAGTCAGGAATGCTAAACAAATACTGCCAGTTTGCCAGATGTTATCGGTGAATGCCTTTTCTCTACACTACTGGCTATAAGTGCAAAAAAGCGATATTTAATACAATCTTACTGTGCGCTGTAGTGGCCCATTCCATGTAATATTTTATTAGCCCAGACAGTTATCTTAAATGTTTAAAACTGTATTTTGTTACTGCTCAAAATGGTCCCTCAAAGCTTCAGTTGGATCTTGAAAGTTTCCAGTGCTTAGATGACATATGACATGGTAAAGGCCCACTAAGAGTAGTTCAGACAGAGTAGTTTCGACAATTTGCTAAAGGAGTTGATAACCTTTCTATTGACAGAAGAGGTATGCAAGCATCAAGCTCATTAGTGCTGCATGGCCCGATGATATCTCATTTAACACAAACCTATTGTACAAAACACGACCATTTGTGCAAATAAAAGAATGATTCATATGCAAGTATTTCAGTGCGGAAAAATGAACAATATGAAACATCTACACAGACAAAACCATATGTTAATAATAAAGGTTATTGGGTCAGATTGCGTAAGTATAAATGTGCCGTAACTCACCACCACCCGAAACAGCCAGTAAGGTTTGTCACGTAAACAACGCGGCAATTCGTTACTACTTCAGCCCACCGGTGTATTGGAGAGTAAAAACAATGCACATATATATACAAAAGATCACAATATGCAAGATCAGTAACTAAAAATACATCATGGCTTTTAATGTGCTCTCCCGTGTGTGGTAAATTACCGTCTTCAGTCCGCACACTGTGGATCGTTCTCACTCCTACTTCTCCTGGACCAGGGGTCGGCAACCAAAATAACAAGGGCAATTTTTTTTTTCCCACTTTGGTGAAACACTCAATATTTCAAGTGCCACAATGTACGTGCATAACGGCACAAATAAGTCCTTAAAAGGAGCCACGCCCGGCTCCGGAGCCATAGGTTACTGACCCCCTGTCCGAGACCTTGATTCTGCTCTTGACACGCAGATCACTCCATTCTCCTTGATCACTTTCGTAACTGCTTATGGGTCTCCAGCTTTCACATTGTGATTGATTATATTCATTAGCAAGAGTGTAATCAACGGCACCGGGCAATGATAATGCAATGTGAATATATTTGGATTTATTCACATGTTGGTGAATATATTTTTTTTTTATAAATGTCACCAATGCTGCCAGCTATGCAGTGATGCTGAAACGATTTGTGTTCTTAAGGTCACGTGTTAAAATGAATTGATATGTCTAAAATTATTAATAATCATTCAAATTTGCATTAAATTGTTTGTTTGTTCATTTCCAACCTGCCCAGATTTTTCCCTTGTGTAATTTTCTTTTGGTGAAAAATCCTACTTGTAAAACACAATCGTATAACTACCTAATCGACACAGAATACTGAACAAACGCTGAAGAGCACACCAAGAAACAACGGGAGATGATGCATACTTGAAATTGCATAAAGGAGGACATATACCAGGGAGCAATCCCAAATTAAAGACATCATATGGACTGGTTAATAAAAGCGGGCTGGGCAGGACGTGTCACGAGAAGGGATAATAGCTGACGGACAAGACTAGTGATGGAATAATATCGAAAGGAGGAAATATGCCCAAGAGGACCATCACCATGGAGGAGAAGCGATGAGATCCATGCATGTGCAGAATTGAGATATATTGTGGCATCACAGGACTGTGATGTTGACATGGGGAGACCTCCACTCAGTCGCGGATAGATAATGGTGGTGATGAGCATCGTAACATTTAGAACACATTTTCACGCAATGGAAAGCTCGATTAAAACGATGCATTTTTTATTTAACTACATGGTTTGACCATTTCCATCACAAAAATCCACAACATTCAAACGAACCCAATTATTTGGTTGCATTTGCAGTAGCAAGTGTGAGCGCCGTAGACAGCTGATGTGTTACAAAGCCTGCGCAAATACACATCTTCATATGCGTGTTAACTTTGTCCCGGGTATTTCATATTAAATACGAAGCGATCTACAATTTAACGATTCTGATCGAAAGTGAACTTGGAGTAAGAGAACCAGATATCCCTGCAGGTGTGCCAATGCAGGGTAGTGGTAGATGCGACGCATTCCTAGAGCACAGGGAGGGCCTATCCCGAGGGTAAATCAACGCTGTCAAATTCCCGACCAAGAGGCTCTCATTTCATCGACCCACAGAGGAATAAATATCTGAGTTGCCCTCAAACCAAGATTTGGGCTTCAATATTCTGATTTGTTTTGTGGAGAGCCATCATTATTGTACAAACACGCGATCTTTCGCTTGCACACATGTTTACGCATACATTTTGCACACGTATGCAATCTCGGAAAAGCAGCACCCATCGTGTACGTGCGTACGCGAATTAATGTCCGTATGTGTAGACAATGAGCACGCTATCAAAAGCGACTTATAACGTGGAGAACACCGACGTACGTGTGTGCACGTGCTGCATCTGAATGTATGGGTGCATTTGTGAGTTCAAGCACACGGACACCAGCGAGCACAAGTGGGAATGTAAGTGCTGTCGTGCTGCAGCAATAACCGCCAGCTGCAGCACATGCTCTGCAGCGAAATTTATTCTGAAATGCAGAAAATCTTTCCTGTTTGGTGTAGAGCAGCGAGTGATATATATGTTCTAAAAATGAGTGATAAAGAGTCCAGAAAATCATATCACCTGACGCAGGCCTTGCATCCTTCAATCCGAGTCATTTGATTTAAATGTAGGGGGGGGGGGGGGGAGATGTTTAAACTTATGTTGTTGTTGGCTGTCCATCGAAAACGATGATGACGATTGCTCCTCTTGTGGATGGGGGGGTAGGGATGAACTTATATCCTATTGGTTAATTTACTAGAATTTCATAGCTTTAATACAATTTTTGACTTCTGTTGAAATTATAGTATTTTATGGGGTTAGGAATTAAAATGTGTGCATTTTTTTTGCCTCCCTCGCGTGATATTAATCAACATTCTGCAGCTCTAATAAAATTTCAGTCGCTTTTCAAGTAAGGAAATTATTTTCTCTTAACTGTGGTTGTTAATAAAACAAATTATCTTCATAGCTTTAGAAAAAATGCTTTACGATACTTTCTTTAATGATTTCAATATTCAAGAGGTTTAATATAATGAGTTATAGCCTTTTTAAAACGCGAAAATACATCAGACACAAGCCTTCTTGATGATTCCTTTTTAAATATATAAATATATTATTTATTTGGGTCAAATATGAAAAGCTTTCTATATGCGCATATTCACAAGTACTTATTTTCCTTATTAAATATTAATCTCAAAATGCTTAGTCCCTCGGCTAGGATATAGCCTTGAAGATAACTTGGAATGCCACATCTTGAACTAAAATTTCCCCTTTCACTCTTTTACAATGCAAAGAATAATCATAAAAAAACATAAAATCAACTCATTTTACCGACAAATGATCCATTAAAGCAAAGTACTGGTTCAATGTGAGTGGGAAAACGGGGTTTTTATACTGTACTTAATAATATAGCTGTGTATTTATGAAGTACCATTAGCAGTGGAATCCAATTTCTGGAGAAATAAGAAAATATTTAGCCTTACCTTGAACACAAAAGGGCAGTGCTTCACAAAGCAGACGAATCCCATTGGAATGAAGCAGAACTCACTTGATTTGACATTATCACTTTGCAAGTCGATAAAGCTAAATGCTGCAGCAACAACGTTTTTTTTGTCAATTACGAACCTTTTTTCTATTGACTTACAGAATTCCACGTCAATTTTGCTGATTAACTGCTTTATGTGCACATGAATACAACGCATCCTCTAAAAGCGTATGAACATTCCACCTGTACTTTATTTCCAATATTATTTATAAAAAAATAAAAAAAATGTACGAGGCATTTTTAGTGGTCACCCAAATAATAAAATACCAACATCATTGTCATGTCTTTATCGACATACAGAATAAGAAGAGCATTCAATGTCTGAACCAAATTGTCATTTAAAGGTGAAAGCAATAAATACATTAAATTACATAAAGGTGCAACTGAGTGCGGATTGTGTGGAATGTAAAAACACCGTGATAAATGTACATTATTTTTCACGTACTTTTCAGTGAGTTTTTGTGCTCATCCTGTGGACTAGTAATACCTACACCCCGTGAGGGGGAAAAACATGTGAAAATGATTGGTAAAAATATTAACTAAAATCAATTGTACAATTTCAGTAAATAAGGGGGAAATGTGGATTGATGAGATAAAGGGATGTACTAAATCATCCATAGGTAAGCAGAGTTCACCATACACCATTATTCACGTTCTGGAGCTCTTCCTTTCAGATCAACACCGAGTTCCCATGCCTCACCGTGTGACGTCCACATAGTGTCACCTGCATGACGCTTGTGGTGCAGCTCAAGGTATCACTGGGGCAATAATAAACACACATCTAACATGGGTGATATAGGCCGCTATCAGGTAACGTTGGCCAGGCGTGGGAGGATCATTCACCTTATCTCTCCCACATGTTTCGGAGTACAAGATAAATGCGAGTGTTATACGTCTCGTAAAAAATGTGTATCGCAGGTAAGAAGAATTCCTGACGCTTTCTCTTGAAACATCCATGCCACGTCCCATGCGCTACGCATCAGACGCTGAGTGTTTCACAACCAGAAGACCTCCCTCCAGTCCGCAATCAGCTCCGGTCAGAGGTGGTTGTTGTGTTTGCCTTACCTGTCCAATGTAAATTCTTGTTGGTGAAAATGTGAATAAACATTCTGTTTTGGATTGATTTCACCTGATTATGGGAGGCACCTCCGAATTTGTTTGTCTTCCTGGTTGGTTGGAAAGTTAAGTTAAATCAATTCAAAGTGTCTCTATCACCCAAATGACTTTGGGGCATGCTCCTCTTCATCTGTAACAGCGCATATTGTTAATAAGCATTTGTATATTGTCTATAAGTTGTTACGTTTATTTGAGACGTGTTCTTTCTTTGTAAAAGTATTGTTGTGGATAGATACAAGTAGGAATGAAAGAGATAACCTCACCAGTGGTTCTACAAACTGTCACAATCAAGAGCTGCGATTCTAATCAAGAAAAGTTTTATTTTACTTGCCTGATTGTTGGGGAAGTAATTCAAATAAATCATTAAACATTTAATTTATTTAAATTTCCGTGAGGTAAATGCCAATAAAATTTTACCCCTGCATTAATGAAATCCCTATGGCAGTAGCTGGAGTCATATAAAGTAAATAATAAATAACATTCAATAAATTATACATTTAAAAAATCTATATGCTCCACACATCTCCCATGGAAATACACTCTCAAGTGAAACTACCCAAAAGTGGGAAACATGATTATCTATGGGCGGCTACATCTCGCATATGACGGCTACATATTTGAACGCCGCGGTGGCGAGATGTTAACTCCCTCACCTGGTAGGCAGGAGGTCGTGGGTTCAATCCAAACCCTGACGCCTGTATATTTGGAGTTTACATGTTCTCTCTGTGGTCGTGTGGATTTTTCTCCATGTCCTCCGGTTTTTACCTCCACATTTAGAAACGTGCGTTTAGAGTATTTGTCTGCTATAAATTTCCACATGATAAGCCACTTCATTTAACTATAATTTGTGGCCAGGTCGCTTCTGAAAAATAGCTATATAGCTGGTAAAATACGAATATTTTTGGAGTTTAGTTTTAAATGATGCAGTGGACACACAGGCCATGCAAAGTGGCCCCATCTTTCATTGCGTTTGAGATGATTCACGAGTGAACATGAAGACAGGCATTGCTCTTTTTAATTGCATCCATGACTATCAGCAAATAGTGCAAATAATGCAGGTAAAATGTCACAATGTGCACTCCCAATTAAATACTATACATGAAGTTTCAAAATTATAATTCCTGTATGTCCATCCACATGGCCAAATTTGTATTTGGATCTGAACTACACGCAGTTTGTTTGCTTTAAGCTACTTTAGGCAACTGTATTTGTATTTAAATTTTACCTGTAGACTTTGGTGTTATATATGTAGTGACAGGGTGCCATCTGTTGACCATGAAGGGTAACTACGGGTATGGGTACACTATATAACAGCCAAACATAAGGGGGGTGTAACTGGGCCAAGGGTCAGAGGCGGGGATCAGTCGGGAAGCTCCTGGAACCTGCACGAGAGTTCTAGAAGGGGGGCGTGGCCAGAGGCGGGGCTTGGCCACGCTGAGGAGTATATAAGAGGGAGGTAACCGGAGGTTCGAGGCTGTCGTGGGGTGCTCGGGTCCTGGCTGCTGTCATTGTCTTCACCGTCGTCTCTTCATCATCGTCCGGCCGTATGGCCGATCCGCTGTACGGTCCCCATCGTCGTGGTCGCTGTATCAGTCAGCCAGCTATATAGTTAGACGCCGGCGATGTGGCTGTATGAGTGGGTCAGCTATACCTAGGCCAGTGTATATGTTGCTAAGTGACTGCCTGTAAAGTGTGAGAAATTAACAAGGAGCCCTCTACAAGTCATGTCTCAGAAGTCGCTCACTACATATATTATTATTATTATTGTATTTGTGTATTCAATTAATTTCACTTTGCGGGTCTTTAGAGTTATTCACACAACTGTACAGTGCAGACACTGAATATTTGCATTTACTCCTAATACCCATTCTATTTCTCCATATCGGTCATTCTCTCATCAACCCCTCCCCCATCCATGCCTTTCTCAATCCATCCACTCCTCACTCATCAGCAATTGCATCGCTAAAGGCTTCTTTGCTCTTAGAAACTGCTTTGAAAGTTATTCGTACATAACATTATTATTTAGTGTAGTAGTTTAATAAATACGCTATACAAAATAAGAAAATTCCACAAAGACATGAGAAAATATAAGACTGAATATATAACAACTAACCTGGAATTGTGTTTTAAAAACTTGTATGATCGTTCTGCAATATGCAGTACTATGCCATAATCAGAATCTTTATTTATTCCGGAGAAATCCGATGAGCTATAAAGCTCTTTTTCACAGATGTCCAGTAGAGGTGGGTCAGAAAGTTACATCAACAAACAATAGAACACAACGATAGGAGTGCAAAGTATCGCAAAGGTAAGCAAATAACTAAAATAAATAAATACAAATAGATTAAGTACATGAGTAAAAATTGCAATTACATCAACCGCACTCACTACACAGCGTGTGCCTCTCATCTGAAATGTCTTTAGCAGTCACACTCGCGTAGCGTGGTACTCAGTTGCATGTCGCACCACGCAGAGACAATCTGAGCTGCACAGTGGTGCTGCAGTAGTCACAAACAATATGGCTGAAGTGGATTTGTCATTTAAGCAGAAAGCTGTGATGCAATTTCAGCCCTGTGTCAATCCACTAATGAATGATGCCCTCCTTCGCATGCGAGTCATGGGGAATATTTTACTTAACTTCACCATGCTCAGCTTGGTGAAGGGGAGTTCTGAATTGGTTGTTTAGATATCAAAACCATTATCAACCGTCAAAACAATTTTCATTTGTTTTTTTTATTCACATAGAATCAATTGGTGCATTCAATCAATGTGTTTTTTACTCATTGTTTTTTTTCGGAAAAGTCACGTATGTAGAAATACCATAAAATTATATTAAAATAAAATGGTATTTCTACATACGTGACTTTACCGAAAAAAACAATGAGTAATTTATACAGTCACGAAAGCTTTAATTCTTTATTAATGTTTTTTTCTCCTGATGTGCTATACTAATAAATAAACCATTCCTAGAACAGTTTCATAAAGGCAATTAAACACATCTAGGACCTTTAACAATTCCATTTGTTTTCAAAGGTAAAACAAATAACGATATCTCTTTATCATATTTTCCCAAAGAGCTAAAGAATTACACAAAGACACCAGCAGGCACCAAGGACCTTGCATTAATCACCATGCTTTACCAAACACCAGAAAGCAATCTATGCTGCAGAAGAAGAAAAGACCCTGCTTGGAAACAATCAATCTCTGTGACAAGTCTTGTATTCAAGGCATTAAAATGTATCTTTTCTCGTGTCGTGACCAAAGCGTAAATTATAAATCTTCATTTTAGGGATTTACTAAATATTCTATTTACAGCGGCGGACACAAGGGGAAACATTCAATTTATTTTGATTTACTTAAAGTACCCATCAAGCGTACTCTTCCCCCCTCCTTACCTAAAGTGTGATATTTCACACTCTGCTCCCCAATAAAAAAAAAACAATCACATAAATTGAGTGCATTTAAGAGACATGGTTCTGTTACACGCATAAATCTGGAACGAATGATTCATGATGGTGTTCGGATAAACGGTATGGATGTAAGCACACACTAATCTGTTGTACATTTGAGCAAAGTGTCACATATCAAGGAGTCATTTAAAATATATTAACCATGTGAATGTTTGTAAAATATATATATCCTGTACGTTTATACCACAGTACATATACCAAAGTGTTTTCCAGTGAGGTGACAAGTATTCATTAAGAGTTTGGCATGTGTTACTATTTCATTAACAGAGCATTAACTGAAGCATTATGAACCAGATTCCTACGTGTTGAATGCATGTTTTTGTTGTTTTTGTTGGACAAAATAGCCATATCAGCAGAAAGATTCAGGTATGAACTCACCAAACATTGTCCTGCTATTCATTCTAAACTGTTTCTGCCGTATCGAAAGGTGTTTTATTATTTTTACCGTAGCTAGTGTGCATTACATAATGTAGTGGGATTGCACAAAGGCGAGGCTGGAATTTAGGAGGATTCACACACATATATATGATTTGCGGACTGTACCTTGAGCAGCCAGAAAATATTTTGAGAGCGCAAAGGCCTTCTGTTGTTGTGTGAATACAATACGAATAGGGCAAAGATCAAAATAATATTCATTTCAAAAATGTAAGAACTTGTGTTTAACTCAAATGATTCATGCAAAATAATCACATGGAATTCAATCAGCGGCTGTGCATTTACATAACTAAAAATGTTCAAATGAAAAGTACAATGCAGTTAATAAGTCCTCTCATGATTCCAAGGCATTCCAGGAGGTTGTAGACCATATGAGAGGATGGTTATGGGTCAATAGCTTGCCAGGTTACCAAGATTAAGGCCTGGTTTCTTGAACCTCGGAGGGACTTAACTGATTTTCTAGGAAGGTGGGAAATGCCCCACTGTAAAATAGGCATTGCTAATATTGGCAGCCATGATAGAGAGTTATGTGGCAGTACATGTGAGAAGGAGGACAGGAAATTAGTAGGGGGAGTCGGGTTGGGGTCTGATGCGTCAAAGAGGTTTGGTTGAACTTTGACTGATGCCTTGATGGTTTCACCAACAGTGGCAAGTTTGTTGGTGAAGGGAATGCTGAAGGAAATTGTGAGCATCAATCATGCTTGTGGGTCAGTGTGATTTGGGGGCCAGGTTGCTGCCGGGATGGAGGAGGTCTTTGAAGGTTTTCCAAGGTCGTGAACGCTTCCTGAAGAAGCTTGGATATGACCTTAGATGTAGAAGTTGCTCAAGGGAAAGATGCAGACTTTGGGGATATGTTATACTTCGTGGAATACTTATTATAAATGTTATATTTTTTAATTGTTTTTATTTTCAGTATTGACGTAAGAAGTGAACCTCGAGGGGGTATTGCAAAGGCCATGCATGGATCCATGGAACCAATCACGTCTCGTGGGTGGCACTGCAGTGCATTTATTCTTTTGGGAATGTTGATTGAAATTCCCCCACAACACCGCACTATTTATTTGAACATCGTGTGACCGATTTTAAAAGCAGTGGGATTATTGAAAAAGTGTGTTATCAATTATAATGGAACTTTTCTAATCACAAACTTCGAATGAATTGCACAGCTGTTGAATTCATTGCAGCCTATTTAAATGATATACATTTTACAATGGGGGGTAAAATGATTAATATTCCCATGCCATATTATACTATATATTGTGAAATTAATATCCATCACATCTATATTAAGTTAATCATCATTCGATATATACTAATGAGTTGTATATATATATACACACACAATATATATGGTACTGAATACATGTACACACATAGCATATACTCGAGAGCTGAGCTCTTGCTAACAACCTGATGATGCTGGAAGTAATTTCCATTTTAATCATCAAAGCACCAGTATTGTGCTACTGAATCAGAAAATTAATGTAGCACATTTGATTCACGTGACACTTTTATTAATTGGCAATGTCGGGTGGAGGAGGGTTTACCACAAACGACGGCCTAACCATAAAGAAAGCAATGATTCATTTACGTATGTTGAACTTCTTTCGCACCGTACGTATCCAATCGCAACTAATCAGAGGTGCGGGGGAAGGACGAAAAATTAAACATGAAAATCGGTTTTAAATAAATTAGTTTTCAATCTAGATTTAAAAGTGCATAACTCCAGGGGCCTCCTGATATCGGATAAAAGAGCGTACCACAGACACCCGCAGGAGCACATCTGAAAGCGCGCATTGCAGTGACCGCCTTATTGGTCGTGGAAGCCGATGAATGAAATACACAGAGCCACACGAGCATTTGTTGACGGTCTATGCAATTCTTGGACATGTATTGTAAATTTCGATTTAAAGCTTTCGTGACTGCAATGATTCATCTTCTTTGGTTCTTTCGGTAAAGTCACGTAGAATGAGAATAAAATAATAAATTGATAAAATAAAATAACACAATAATATTCTCACGTAAAGTCACGTAGAATGAGAATAAAATAATAAATTGATAAAATAAAATAACACAATAATATTCTCACTAAAGTCACGTAGAATGAGAATAAAATAATAAATTGATAAAATAAAATAACACAATAATATTCTCACAAGAATAAAATAATAAATTGATAAAATAAAATAACACAATAATATTCTCACTATAAAATAATAAATTGATAAAATAAAATAACACAATAATATTCTCGTGACTTTACCGAAAGAACCAAAGAAGATGTATTGTAAAATTACAATAACGGCCCAACTGCTGTTTTAGATGTTGGGTGGGGTCCTCTTGCCACAAGCTTCCTGTGGGCATCTTCATAAATGCTCAAAACGTGGCCTCCTTTTCAAAAAAATATTCTGGACTTTTAGCTTTCGTGACTGCAGGAATTCGTACGCTTTGGGTCTTTTGGTAAAGTCACGTAGATAGAAAAATAATAAAATAAAAAATAACAAAAAATTCACGACGTTTCGATCGCGACACCAGCAATCGTCCTCAGGTGAAAAAACATAGCAAGAGAGCTGCTGAAGCAGCAGGGTGTTATGTATAGGCCTGAGATGGGTGCAGTCCAAGGGTAAGTAGGCGGGGTTAGAGAAGGAAGATCGAGGGCACCCCAGAGCTGTTCGGCTGGCCATTGTCTCGTGAGAGATTAGCGTGTCAATGTAGCCACCGCCACATTGAGGCCTGAGATGGGTGCAGCCCAAGGGTAAGTGGGCAGGGTTAGAGAAGGAAGATCGAGGGCACCCCAGAGCTGTTGAGCTGGCCATTGTGTTGTGAAAGATTAGCATATCAACGTAGCCACCGCCACATTGAGGCCTGAGATGGGTGCAGTCCAAGGGTAAGTGGGCGGGGTTAGAGAAGGAAGATCGAGGGCACCCCAACGCTGTTGGGCTGGCCATTGTCTCGTGAGAGATTAGCATGTCAATGTAGCCACCGCCACATTGAGGAATGCAACTCCGAGAGTCGGAAATAATGGCTAACATCAGCAGGTAGGGTGGAAACATCACAGCCAGTTACGACTTAAGCTGGTTAATAAGCTCCCTCCAGTGAATGGAAGCAAGGTCTCAGACAGAAATCGGGCCAGTTTGTAGGTGGGTGAGTCAATGGTGGAGACGATAGGACACATTCAGATTACCACTTATAGCCTCACCTACTTTCCCCCCCAGCCTCACTTAATCTCCCCCTCGCGCTCACGAACCCCTCCCCCCCTTCCCCAGCTCCACCCCCCTCTCTCTCTCTCTCTCCCCCTTTGCTCCTCCCCCTTTTCTTACCTATATAACCTCTTGCCACGGCAGCTCTCTCGCCTACTTCAGCATTTTCTCTTGCTGTGGTTGTCCCACCTGATGACGATTGCTTGTGTTGCGATGGAAACGTCGTGATTCGTTTTATTTTATTTCTACCTACGTGACTTTACCGAAAGAACCAAAGAGAATAACAACCTGCTTCAGCATTTCTCTTGCTATATTTTTTCACCTGCGGACGATTGCTTGTGTTGCGATTTAAACATCGTGATTGTTTATTATTTGTTATTATTTTTTCTATCTACATGACTTTACCGAAAGACCCAAAGAGTATCAAAAGATTCTGGTTGGGAGGTATCACCACATCCTTAAGTGTTTTGGGGCAGGGCTTAATGATATAATATTTTCTGGGGGGCACTCCAGCTGGATGGCTCCATCCTAAATTAAGTGACGTGTTTCTCCGTGGATACAGGGGAGAAAAAAAAAACTAAAGTGCACAGAGAAAACCCACGCATACAAGCCAATAACACCCAAAAGATCTTTATGGGGAAGAAACGCAGTTGGAGTGTGGTTGTCAGCAAGACCTTTTTTTATCACCTTAACCTCCTGCTAATACATAAATCAAACTCAATGTGCGTCAAGTGCCTTCCCCCACCAAATTTTTCCACCACATATGCTGCTTTAATTTTCTCCAAGAGTTATTCACTTTAGAATGTTTAACAAGCTGTGTAGTAGGCACCCATAGACTGTAAATCAATCATATAGCCTTGACATTAGTTTTAGTCATAGGGTTCTGACAGGTTGCACAGATTTTCCTACTTGATGGATGAGGGGGGTTAATTATGCATTATGACAAGATGGACAGGTTTCTTTTTCATTCTGTACGTATTTATATATTGGTTATCCAGTATATGGTCATCCAGTATATAAATGCATGTCCTGTTTGATTAAAATAAACCAGATAATTCAATTCAGCTCTCTAAGCAAGGGAGCTCCGTTTGCTAAGTAAACTTTTTCAGAATTTGATGAACCACGTACGTAAAACAAGCATGAATATTTTCTGGTGTTAGAACTTAAATGCGTTGATTTGTATAAGGTCGCACTCATTGCACACAAAGTGCTTGCCACAAATGAACCACAATACTTTGCTGATCTCGCCAAGGAGCATAAACCATCACGCAAACTCTGGCCATCCTCGTAGCTGCCTTTTGGCTGCGAGCCATCGAACAAAGACGGCCACTGCATCGCGCGGCGCTTTCAGATGCGCTTCTGCGGCTGTCTGGAACGCTCTTCCTTCCGATATTAGGAAGCCACTGGAGCTGTGCACATCCGACTAACACGGTTGGCTACGTAACTTGCGGAAGAAGTTCAACATACATACATATAATTTATTTTGATAAGTGGCACTGAGATTCCTTGACTATCTGTTGCCCTTTGTGCGTGGCCGCGGGCCTCTCTTTTGTCTCTGTGTTGGTCGTTTCCCTCTGATGTTGATCTTTTGAACGTCGCGTTCTCTTTTTTCTTCCCACCTTTTGGTCACTACTCGTTTTCGTTTTGTTCTCACGTGTTTTGTCTGTACGTCCTTTCTATTTGTAAGCCACTTTGAGATGCTGTGCTTTTTTTTAAGCGACTAACAGATGCAAATCCTTATCCCTGCAAATCCACGAATAACAATTTCAGCAGAGTGCCTAAAGAAATGTGAAATAATCAGAGAATAAAATTAATGTTTCATTCACATTTGCTTGGTGAATGTGACATTTACTGTTCAATAAATATTACTCATGTTATAGTAATAGGTTTTACCCTTTTAACTGGCACAAAAACTGACACCTTTATTCAAGGCATCATGTTTGCAATAACCACAACACAAGCAGTCAAAATGCGAATAAAAGAGACAACTCTGATAATAATATGCACTGACAGTGCATATTATTATCAGAATTTAATCAACTGCATTTTATTACACAAGTTAACCAGCCTGGAAGTTAAAAACATGCAAACATCAGCTAAAGAAGAGTGAAAAAGGAAAAACACAAAACAGTTTTGCCCGTCTATCATAAGAAATATATAATGAACGTTTTTTTCATGAACGTTGCTCGCCTATGAACATAACCACCACAGCAGCGCAGATCCAACAGTAGTAAGTGATTGATACTCGAATTACAAGACCGTAAGTTGTAATTGGGGGGGGGGGACAATATAAAGGGGGGGTAATGAGTTGTAAAGTTAAGTAGTGTGGAGCGTGAAAGAGGAAGAGTGTTCCATGCGAAGGTTCGAGAAAGAAACAGAATTTGCACGGCAAGATGAGGTGAGTAAAACAAGCGGGCTTAAACGGTGGAACAATCCGAGAGACTTTAGAAGAGCTATGACCATAGACACATCAAAAGAAGAGGTAACGGGAGGGAGCACAGCAATGATGAGATTGGGGCAAAGGGAGGCAGACAGGACTGAATCATCAATAAGGCAGATAGTGTGTGTGTGTGTATGATTGAATTAAATTAAGAAGTTTTAGTGTTGACTTTGACACACTGCCTCAAATGTTGAAGCAGTACTCCATTGTGTGGTAGATCAATCATTTTGTAAAAGGTTAGCAGATGATCTTTGCTCAACAGAGGTTGTTTTTTCACGTGTAAAAAGGAACCTACATTTTCCATGAAATTTCACAGAGCCCTTAGCAACAAACGTTGATGCGCGAGTCCCATAAAAATATTAGGAGACACAGAGGGGCAAGGTATAATGAGGTCATGGTCGTAAGCAAGATACAGATATTTGATAGAGATTGAAGGTGATTGTTGCAGTGACTTAGCTAAAACATCCCTGCAGATTAAAGCTCAAATGTAAGTAAATATCCTCCCAAGTTTTCCCTGAATAGTTTTATTTCAGAAATAAAACGTAGATTCAGAAATAAACGTAGACATTACGTTGAAAGATAATAGCAACAATAAAACCAAGACAGCGGTGTAAGCAATACAAATATTAAAGCTGCCATTAATGAAACAAAACACTTGTGCTGTGTGCAGCATTCAGCAAGCATGCTCGAAAAGGTGAAAGCCATGGGGAAGGCAATTGAGGTGACCAATTGGCCAAAGAGGTAAGCGATCAGGAGTGAGGGCTATCGAGCGAGTGATTGATCGTAAGGGTGATTAGCTGGTAGTGAGGGCCATTGAGCAAGCTAGTAAACCATCGGTTTCTGGTGCAAAGGGCAAAGCCACAGTATTTATATCGCATGCTAGTAAAGGCAGACATTTTTCTACAAAGTCATAGATCAAATTGCACTTCATAAATCATATTGAAATCGCAGGATATCATAAGCACACCCTTTAAATTCATATTAACAATATCCCGCAATGGTGCATTGCTAAACATTTTTTTTAAGATGTTGCATTTAAAACATATATTTAGAGTAACACGTGAAAATGACCAGCAATTATTTTGAGATACATGACTAAGATTGATGCATGTTTTGAATTCTGCCTGTAACACCGAATAGCATTTTCACAGTTCCATTGAACCATGAGGATCCCATTCTGTGCATACACTGGATTTAATCACGAGTCTGTTCACTTGTGTCAAAGCTATCAACAGCTCAATTTCTTCCGCTACAAGTGAGCTCAGCTGTGAAGTAGCATCCCATCTCACTTTTGCCATCGAATGGAAATAGGACACCGTACTCATGTGAGACCCTACCGACTTTGGCCTCGAGATAAATTGAAGAGGCAGAGATGTCCTATTGATGCGCGTATTTCCGTTTTTCTTTTTTAACAATGAGGCATGCATCTGCCATATATTTTATGTATTTGAATTACAGTATCTTAGATGAGCACTCGATAACTACCAACGTTCAAGTTCTTTAATCCTTACATTTTGCACTGTGTATACGGACCCATATTGTAAAGTGTTAGGGAGAAATGATACAGCAAGCATGAACCTGGTGACCTGAGTTCAATCTCCATCCATGGCTAATATCAGTAGAAGTAATATTTTAACTAATCCTGGGCATCCATGTTTGACCAACCAGCACTAACCAGAATGATGAAGTATGGTCAAACAACCCTCATGACCAATATGGCATAGGAAGACCTTTAACCAGTAGTGGATTACCAACATGTTTTGAAGTGGGATCTCCTTTGCCAGTGCCAAAATATGATAATAGAGGTTTCCCCTTTCTTCTGGCAACAAAACAGGTGTTGAGATATTCTTGGTTCTTTCGGTAAAGTCACGTAGAAGGGAAAAAAACCCGCCACTTTTTTCAAAATGTTCTCGCTGTGGTTTTCACACCTGATGATGATTGCTTGTGTTGCAGTCGAAACGTCGTGAGAATTTTATTGTTTTATATTTTTATTATTTTATTGTTTCCCTTCTACGTGACTTTACCGAAAGGACCAAGAATATGAATTCCTGCAGTCACGAAAGCTTTACATCAAAATTTAGGTGTTAAGATGTTAAAACACCAAACTGAAACCTTTGACAAGGAATCATGTCTGCATTAACCACAATACTTGTGGTCAGAATGCAAACAAAAAACATTCTCTGATAATATATGCATTGTCCTTGAAACTGATTGGTCCACACCAGAGACAGCTTTCTTTTGAGCCTCGTCTCAAACGGTGTTAGACCAGAGGACGCCAAAAGGTGTGGACCAATACGTTTCAAGGACAATGCATATATTATCAGAGTATGTTTTTTTGCATTCTGACCACAAGCATTGTGGTTAATGCAGTGACATGATTCCTTGCAAAAGGTTTCAGTTTGGTGTTTTAACATCTTAGCACCTGTTTTGTTGCCAGAAAAAAGGGGAAAACCTATTATCATGTTTTAAAGTATAAACGTGAATACATTTTTACAACGTTCCCTGCAATATTATAGTTTTAGAAACAGTGTTTATGTATAATATTGTGGAATGAAACACCTACAACATGTGATATCAATATTACTGTGGAAGGTTAAAAAACAATATGATCAATATCTATTGTATTTGTCACATGTTTTCCAAATACAGTTAAGAGTGTTATGAATACAAAATGACAATGCACTGGCTCTGACTCAAGGTATTACAGGTTTAATTTCAATATTTAACGGCGCATTTTGTTGCAATTACAAATTTTTACAAATATTAATTCACGAACGTAAATAAACTAAGACTATGCAATTTTTTTAGCAGGTAAGGCTCTTTTTCAGAAACGATTGGCCACAAATAATAGCTCAACGAAGTGGCTTATCACGTGGAAATTTATAGCAGCCAAATAATATTAACGCATATTGATTCTAAATGTGGAGGGATTAACCAGAGGACCAGGAGAAAAATAATCCCTGTGACCAAGGGGAGAACATGCAAACTCCAAATATATGGGCGTCAGGATCTGGATCGAACCCGCAACCTCCTGTATACCAGGCGAGGTAATTAACATCTCGCAAAATGGCCATCACAGACAGGTTCTGTTTTGAGAAGACACAGTTATCGCAAACAAACAAGACAAATGAGTGCTGAGGTTTGCCGCACTGCACAGCATGCCATCTCACTGCCCAAGGAAGCACTTACTCATCGTGATACATTTGTAAATGCACTTACCTTTTGACCTGCGAGTTCATATGAAACAATAACAATAAATACCACGCATTTGTGCACATTTCTACAGAATAACGTTTAGAAAAGCTGCAATAGAATGGTAGAGGAAGACTTGCAAGTCTAACATTCAATTTTAAAACATCCTTTTGAATAGAAAATGTCCATGAAGAATCATTTGAACCAGTAATCTCGGACCTTGTCTTTAAACTAATAATTAATTATTATTCCTTTTTCCGGAAGTATAAAGGTAATAACTGTTGGCTAGCATATTCACACATACAGAATAGAGACAATCGAGGTTTTTGAGTTAGAAGCCTCCATGTTAAACTGATATCCACACGTATATGTCAAATTCCGGAACAGTGACATCCAATCATTAGTTACCCAATACACTATGAGATTAATCACCCATCTGAGAAATGATGTTTAATTATCAATTGCTAAATACATACTGAATATGATTACTTTCTCATGTCACACTAGCTATGTCATGCTGAGCTGCACTCCAGACTCCAGAGAACTATTTTGTTTTTTATATAAATCAATGGCAGTGGCACAGATACGCTTGAGGACGTGTAGCAGTTGGATATTTAGACATGTGCTTTGGTGATAGATAGCCAGGAGTGAGCCTTGTGCGATGAGATGTCATAGCTGGGCAGGCTTCTGTATCCAGGTTGTTTTCCCCCTACCACAAACTTAAAGGTCTTAGGTCAGAGCACAGATGTTAGGAACGCCTAGCTATGTGTTTTTTAAATATTATTTTACTAGGTAAGGCCATTGAGCTATATTGCTCTTTTTCAAAAGCGACCTGTCCACAGATGATAGCTCAACTAAGTGGCTTATCATGTGGAAATTTAAAGCAGCAAAAACTGTGAACGCATGTTTTTTTTTAATGTGGAGGCAAAAACTGGAGGACCCAGACAAAAATCCACGCCACCACGGGAAAAGAGACATGCAAACTCCAAATATACAGGTGTCAGGGTTGGAATCAAACCCACGACCTCCCGCACACCAGGCGAAGGAGTGAACATCTCACCACTGCTCCATACCCTAAGCACCATTAGAATACAACACTACTCACATCGTACATGGAACCCACCTACCATCAGTCACTGTTAATTCCCGTGCACTTCAGTGGCACGTCACTGCAAGTACTATATTGTACGAACATTTTACATTTGAATTCATGTTAATTTTAATTTGCACGGTATTTTTAAATTTACGAATGTTATTATATTTATCGTGAAGAGAGACATGTATTTCAGATGGCCTACTTTTGGTTTTGCCGAACAGGAAAACATGAGCTGCAAGAAATAATTTCGCAAATCTGTTTCAAGTAACTCAGCAGCAAGACGTGCTCTTAGCCAATACGTTGTCAGTTACAACAATCAAATATATTCTCATATTGAAAATAAGTCATTTACATGGGAGATCCTTCAAAAAGAACTCCTAAAATGCTACATTGAATACTCAAATCTCAAGCACTAGTTATATGTTTTAATATTGACACATGAGCCTTTAGCTCAAAATAAAATCTCGGTTCATCTGGTTTTTTTATTGTCAATTATGCTTTTGGTACAATTTCAGTACCCTGCCTGCAGGTGTAGCTGGAAAGTGCCCAGGAGATCAAGAATCCCTGGGTGTAGATCTTTGAGTGTTCCTCCTCGTAGGTGTGGGTTTTCTCTGGGTACTGCACTTCAAATTGGAATGAAAAAACATTGCACTAGTGGAACTGGGCAACAACCATTCCAATTCCTGGGCCGTCTACGAAGGGTATTGAGACTCAGCGAAACTTCTCTTTAAAATAAAAACATGTTTTGATGGAAATTAATTTGAAATGCCAAGGCGAATAAGAGTTTATAATCTCTATCACAGCTCCAAATAGTTATACTAACGTTTGAATGAATTAACTGATGTAATGTTACATATTGCTACTGATATATATAAAAGTTTATATGTATACTAGCAGAGAACCCGTTGCTCTGTAATGGAAAATAAGAGACAGCTGTCAGGTTTACACCCTACACAATTCTGTACTTGTGCATTGAAAGTAATCCGATTTTTACGTAATAAAGTAGCAAAATAATGCGTATCGTAAGATTCGTTTTATATTCTCTAGGATTTCAAAAATATATTCTGGTGAAATAATTACATTAATAGGAGGACAAATGGAAAAACAGTTTGAAATTAAGTGTCAGTCCCTGTATTCTTGACTTAAAGCTTTCGTGACTGCAGGAATTCATATTATTTTGGGTCTTTCGGTGAAGTCACGTAGATAGGTTTTTATTTTTCTTTGAACCTATCTACGTGACTTTACCGAAAGACCAACAGAATATAGTCCTTGAATTCGTTACTCCCACCTCTTCGGTGCCATTATCTATTACCGCTTCAGAACTTCTTCCGGCATTTCAATTAAATTAAATCTTTATTTGTTACACAGAAAGTCTGGTTAAGCCAGTTATCCAGCCCATTAACATTCGAGTTATTGTTGGGGTGGAGAGGGGCCTAACTAGCAGCCAGCCAGGAAACTCAAGGCATAGATTAATTATGTTTTAATGATGGTGATGCCGTGCCGTTCTTGAGCGAAGTGGTGCAGAAGCACCATTCACCAAAAAACGTAATATATGTATATATGGGTCGGATTCCTACATTGACATTATCACCAAAACAAAGTTTTGCTACAATTCTGATGGAAAATTTTACTGCAGTCAAGTTGACAAAACTTGCCCGATAACTTTTGCAGTGAGATTGCCAGGTGGCAAGGGCAATCGATGCTTTCGGCAAAGGAACTGAGGTACCACTGCTGACAACCTGACATTTAATCCTGGGAAGTTGCCTAGCATAATGTACGTTGTTTTCTTGCGTAAAAGTTAACGATCGCATTCCTTTCTCATGCGACTCATTTTTTAAATAGCTTTTTTTCGTTATGAAATAACAGCTCTTATAGCGATATTTTAATGTACGCAATTACGTATTGAAAGTCTCATTCATTACAGCATGTTGACAGTAGACATGTACCTATCCACCACAATCAACACTCTCTCACCACTCTTTCATAGACTTGACAGTACCATGGCGCTCCATTCCACTGCACTGACATTGCAGACACATTCGCTTGTGGACCTCTGTCAACGCCTTGGACACCCCCTGTGCACCCCACGTTTTGGTATTCCAATCAAGAAACACTTCATGCACAGAAGAGAGACCCATCTGCAATGTACTCAAGATGTCCCTAAATCTAGCTCACCGGTTGGCCTGAACAATTTTAAATTTGATCACAGCTCTCGGTTTCAACAACGGCTCCAATTAAGCCACGTTCACAACTACTGCAGCAGCACATATAACGCAGCGGAATGGCATAACCAATTGCGGAACATGCTGAACGAAGACTTTCTAATAAATGTGTAGGAATAATGGACTTTGATACACACTTTCTGCGAGAACCTTTTATTTGTATTCAGTGGTCGTTGTTTTTTTTACTTATTTCCAGAAATAAAAGAATGTATGTGCTGCGATGATGTCATGCAATTAACAAAGACATCATCTGTCTTGTTACTGTGCCCTTGTTAGCGCAAGGCGCCTTTAAAAATAAAACCAGAAGTGCTAATTCACGTGATATGTTTTATAACCGTGAGTCATCTTATTTTAATGCAAGTAGTGATCGCCTTCCTAATACAGAAGCATACAATTTCCCCCTGCATAATGAGCAATCATATGGAAGGAAACCTACTGTGAAAACTTGGAGAGAGAGAAAAAAGCCACTTATTCCTGCTTGTCTGCACGCTCTTTGTTTACGCTAATGATCTAATCCGCTGCGCTGAAGTTGGTTGACGTACAAGATTAATGCAAGCAGACATTTCCCAGTGGAGAAGTGCTAGATTTTCAACTCCCAATTACAGCTGATTTATCACGGTATCAGCTTATAATTGGGTAATTTTCATTTCTTTTTAGGTGGGCGTTAGAAAACGACTCATGAAAATTAAGAGTAACCTCCGAGGGGTCACGCAGGATCAGTCACTGTCCGCCACAACCATTAGGCGCTCACTTTATCAGACAAGACTTTGGTTGCAAGGAGTGGCACGCTGAGCATATGCACTCGTTATTGCATCGTCTTATTTTTTTATAATAAGGGTGCACACTACAAATGATTGTTCCAAGACAGGTATTGAGTTATTGTTACCTTGTTGCTGCTCATGCAATGACGAGCTTTCAATCATCTCCACTTGCTGTAAAATGTATTATAATTATTTTGTAATATTTCGTTGCGTTAATAAATACTATTTTCTCACGATGATGTTCCAAATATTGTTTCAGCACCTTGCCATGTGACGAGGACATTTTCATATTGAATGTCTGCAGTGAGAAGTGCACTGCATTGTGTAAAAGAATGGCCCTGCAGCAGGATGATAGTCACAGAAATATCTTGAATAGCCTATTAGTCACATGAGGAGGTGCATCTGCCCAAGGTGTTATACACACTGCGAAGAATGCTCATCGCATAGCAATCAAACCAATACTGTAATACCCGTCGAGCTAGATCGTGCCAACTTAAATGGCAATTCAAATGTAAGAGTATGTTTTATGTTATTATCATGTGGTTACCCAGATTCTGACCCAAGATTTGTATTGCTAATTTCTTCGTAAAAAAATAGGGAGATCAGCAGCACGAGCAAATTGTGACGAGAAAAAAAAATGAAACATCAAGGTAGTAGATTTCCACCCAAAAACTGGCAAGATTTAAGGACAAAATCAAGATTAAAACCATATAAAACAATGTCATGCTAAGCATTAAAACTCCTTCCTGCCTGACATCTGCTTTAACCTGAGCTGCTTTCCTCTGGACACCATAGCACCATGTTGGGTGGAACGATGCACTGCCCACGTGAAGTCTGTGAGTTGCTGCAAAACTTTTTGTTAACGTTGCGGTGAAAGGCTCTGGCTAGCACAACCCATGGTTAGGATATGCCTGTGTGTAGCATGCCTGCAAATGATGCCTCTAAGCTGCTAGCAGCTGGGCAATATTTTTTACGTCACCGATCACATTTAAGAGTCTAGTAAAACTACAATAAACGACACTTAAAACGAGTGTAAATTACATACAGAAAAGGTATTATGATGCGTGTGCATCTCTGGTGGTTGGTGATCACACTTTTATTGGATATTTGCCTGCATAAAAAATAGCGTCGTCATCGTTCATGATAACGTTGTTTTGGGTTAGGTCGCATGAATGTAAAAGTGGCGAACATCCACTTCCATTCGTCACAGCCAAGTCACGTATGACAACTTCGGTGTGTTGGAGAGCAAACCCACAACATTTACAATTGTAAAACATACAATTGTAAATGTAGATGCCTGTAAACGTTTACAATGGTAAATGTTTTACGTTTGTGTAAACTAACCCAAGAAAACGTTATCATGACTAATATTGGTCACGACAGGCTTCATGTTAAATTCATTATTATCTTCAAGATCACGGTGTAAATCATTAACATTTTAGTTATCACAACGTTCATCATCGTCATTGCTTGTGCAGAGGTGTTAACTACTCACTGTTGCGCAACCTGCATTGCCACCAGGGCAGTGCAGCATTACCTCTGCGTACAACGGTTGGGGTCAGTCGAGGTGAAACGGATCGCAGCCAGGGTTTGGTCAGAACCAATCAGACGGTTCCACGTGGGAATGTATGATTGGTTCTACCTGGCCACGAAGGAGTATAAGAAGGGTGACCCAACAGAGCTCGGGGAGTTCTCTCCCTACACGAAGACAGAAGACTGGGCTGAAGCCTAGCTAGGAACCTGGACCAGCCTTCCAGCCCTTCTAAGAGCTAAGGCTCGGCATACCCAGTGGTCAGGACCCACCGGGCCAGCGGTGGGTCAGATAGCCTCCCCTAGGTCCTAGCCGGAGGACTCTAGGCTAGGATAGCGGTAGACGTGTGAGTCCCGCCAAGTCCGGAGGCTGTACCTCCCTAGGTATCAAGGAGGTTAGTGGTAGACGTGTGAGTCCCGCAAAGTCCGGAAGCTGTACCTCGCTAGGGTATCGGGTGAGGGGACTGTATATCCCTCTGTGTGTGTTAAGGACTGTACGAGGAAATAATACAATAAACAGTGTGCCTCCTAAGAAGTCTGCTCGTCTTTACAACACTACACTTGCATACTATCCAAGTGATGTGGAAACAATCGTTTGTGGGGTAGCTTTCTACCCAGGAGTGCCCTTTCCCTCCCGACCCAGACTTGTGAATTGAACATTCTGCAACCCACAAGTCCTGTTGAGATGCGGGGTAGCCAACCTATTATCACGGGTGGCTACGTACGGTGCGAAAGAAGTTCAACATACATAAGTATCAACACCCAAAAACAAGGCCCCATTCCAGCATGAGATCAGATCACTTGCATGGAGAGATTCAAGTCATACCTTTTAACAATTGTATATGTTGAGTATGGGGCCGTCCATAAATGACGTCACGCGATTTTGGACGATTTTTGACCTCCCCCCTCGTCACACGGCGTCACAAAAAGACCCCCCCCCTCAAATATGACGTCACAAAGCTCTGCCCCCCCCCCCAAAAAAATAAAACATGCTTCAAATCGCTTTAAACTATTGTCATTGTAGTGCGTATTTTTAGGTGGTGCTGCACTCTGATGTAGGAGAAAACATTTATTAAAAAGTCTAATTAAGTAGAACGTGTTGTCTATATTTATTTAAAGTTGGGCATTTTGATGTGACGTCACATTTCTCAAACCCCCCTCCCTCCTCGTCACACATCGTCACAAATGTCTGAACTCCCCCCCCCCCAGGTGCGTGACGTCATTTATGGACGGCCCCTATGGTATACATTTTAGTTGGAAGTAACTGGGGATTCTATGTCTTGGAAAAGTATGGGTTGCAAATACTGGTATGCAAGTTATGCAAGTGCTTACGACAACCAAAAAAACACAAACCAACAAAATGATAGTTTTATTAAGAACCCCGCATTCATGCATGAGTCATGCTCTGCAATGGAAGAAACGCAGCGATGGTATGAATAAACAATCAGCATTAAGTGTAAGGGTGTGCATATCTCTTTAACGTGCCATTCCCAAACATCTGACATGTGTCGATTTAAAGCTTTCGTGACTGCAATGATTCATCTTCTTTGGTTCTTTCGGTAAAGTCACGTAGAATGATAATAAAATAATAAATTGATAAAATAAAATAACACAATAATATTCTCACGACGTTTCGGCCACAACACAAGCGGCCTTCATCAGGTGAAGGGGGCGAGACTGTCTGGTAGAACAGCGCTGTCGTTTCGTCGTGAGAATATTATTGTGTTATTTTATTTTATCAATTTATTATTTTATTATCATTCTACGTGACTTTACCGAAAGAACCAAAGAAGATCTGACACGTGTTCATGCAGGCGTCTTTGGAGAATATCTACTTGTAATTTCCCAACAATATAAAAATGTCGTCATGGCCAAAACCTCTGGTGCCACCGCACCTTGTGAATGCTCTCTACCCTCTGCCAGATCCGGCAGCTTTTACACAGCGGACACACAGCCTCCAACATCTGCCCTGACAGTCTCCCACCATCAGCGAAACCAAACAACAAACTTTTATTTTTTTTTACCAAATAAGGCCCACTGCACTGTGTTTGATTCTGTGATTGGTGAAATGCTATTTACAACATAGCTCTTTGTCAGAAGCGATCTGGCGGCAAATGATAACTCAATGAAGTGGCTTATCACGTGGAAATTGATAGCAGCCAGATACTCTGAACGCGTGTTTCTAAATGTGAAGGGAAAAGCCAGAGGACCCAGAGAAATATCTATGTGACCACCACGGGGAAAACTCCAAATATACAGCAGCAGTTGTCAGGGTTGGGATTGAACCCACGACCTCCTGCATACCAGGCAAGGTAGTTAACATCTCCTAGCCACCATGATGATGATAAGAGAGAGAGACACGCAGACTCCAAATATACAGCAGCAGGTGTCAGGGTCGGGATTGAACCTACGACCTCCTGCATACCAGGCGAGGTAGTTAACATCTCGCCACCTTGGCACCCCTCCGTGGCGCTCTTAGGTCTTCTCTTCCCCCTGGTCGCCAGACTCACGGAGACCAACTCCATTGCTTGTCTTGGCAATCAGCCCTGACCCATCCTACCTACAGTGAGGAAAAAAAAGTATTTGATCCCCTGCTGATTTTGTACGTTTGCCCACTGACAAAAAAATGATCAGTCTATAATTTTAATGGTGAGAGACAGAATAACAACAACAAAATCCAGAAAAACGCATGTCAAAAATGTTATAAATTGATTTGCATTTTAATGAGGGAAATTTCACACACTCCACTCTGCTACGTATAATTCATGTAAATGTCTAGTTATAAATATATAAGTTTGTTTTTATTTATCATAAATGTTATATTCCAAAATAACATTTACATGTATTTTTAATAGAATAATGGTAAAGCTTATGCAGGTCCCTGTGAGCATTTATTTCCCAATGGGTTTAACCTGTGGCAAAGTAAAACTTGCACCAAACCCATAAACCGTATGCAGAGTTGGCAGGTATATATTGGCTTCTGATATGCAGAGGTTTTAAAAACAACTGCGAGTTATAGGAGTCACCAAGCAAATGATAAACCATCTTTCACGTGAAGTCAATCGTTTGCAGCATAAAACATGACTATAATAGATGTGAAATTTAATTACATCACGATAAACTCTGGGTATTTTCAAGTAACATTGTCACCATAAAGCACAGAGCAGTCGTAACATAGGATGTAACATTTCAAAACAACATACTTCATTCAGTCCTTTACATCAAAAAGGTCACTATTCTAAATTCAAATCATGGTTTAGAAAGAAGAATGCTGTTTATTAACTTAAGAACAGCCAATCACTGATAACTGCTGTGTATCGTATATTACACTGACTATGCAAAAAAAACAAAAAGGTAGGCAAAAATCTTTGCAGGGGTTATCTTGAATTTTTAAAAGGTTGTTTACCCTGAGCATCCAATCGTAAGCAATCTGCCTGATTGATGCGCCAGATAGTGGACACTGGGCCCTAATGTATTCCCAGGATGCTCATAGCAAGACAGCAGCAGCCTGCTGTCAGAACAAGACACAGTGCGTGCATCAAAAAACCCCGGAGGGAGATGGCAACACCATTTGCAATGTTTGGCTGCTCAGTATCATTACCACACACCAGTGCCCGTGTAAGACTAGCGGTGCCCGTGGCTCTTGTCTCCATTACACTCATATTCTGGAGTGTCATTTTTTTGTCGATGTCACCATGGCTTGTCTAGTTGTAGTTGCGACCAGTGAAGCTTTCGAAACTTGTCAGGGAGAGTTTTTTTGTCGGCGTACGTGATGTGGTGAACGTACGCAAGCCATAGCATGCGCGCGCATAATGTCCATGGATGCATATAGTTTTGCAGATATACCTCTATTAATTTCAACTTTCATGATGCATTTCCATAAGTATTTACATGAAATATGTTTACAAAGAAAATCTGAATTGTTTTACTCCATGAGTCGAAGAGGCAAACGATACTTATGCCCATTGGTGTACTTCATAGGCGGGTAAATAATATTTATTCATTGCAGGGTCTATTCATATAAATATCTTCTGATGCAGCAACCAAAACAAGGCTTATCCATGTTTGTCTTCTGCTTTAAAATTATACTTTAAGTACTATATATTGTAAACACAACCTCGTCTGAATTCAGCAGAACGAGATCCCTTATTGATCAATACATTCTTTCCAAAAATGTTACATTTGAAAGTTGCTGACGAAAAATTCAGACCAATTGCGAGGTTAATGACCCCTGCTAAAGAGAGACTCTTTAACATTGGTAAGTAAATAATATGGAGAATGACTGCTTGGTAGCTAGAACATTGGTTGAGTCTCTCTTGTTGGGGATATGTTGCATGTGTGTATGTTGAACTTCTTTCGCACCGTACATAGCCAACCTTGCTTATCGGAGGTGCGACATCAGATGGAAAGTTTGGATACTTGTAAAATTCTTAAAAAGAAAAGACAAGCCACAAGAGAGACCACATGTTTTCTGAACTGTAACACAAATGTTATTCGGGCTTAACGGTTCTTGTTGTCAAGAGTTTGAAAACCGTACAATTTAACTCGCAAATACATAGCCTACAAGGTTATCTTTACATTGAAGTAGCTCGCAATCCAAGCCACCATGGCAGACTAACGTGGGTTGGTGACATAGCCGAGTTGTTGCGCACTTGCCACTTGTTGCAGAGGTTCATGGTTCATGCCCAGCAGCCACCCTGGTAATATTGTCAGTGTATTAACCATCAATACGTGATGTGTTGCTTCACAGTTGATATTAAAGGTCCACTGACGTTATTCGAAGATGAATATAACACGCGTCCTGGTCCAAATTTTCCAACTGTTAAACATTACTTATAAAGTAGTTAATTAGGAAAAAGAAATAGCAAGATACCGCCCTTCTGGAAGACTAACAATGCCCACATACAGGCCAGTGATGTATTCACCTTGTACTGCACAGGGACATCTGCCACTGGGTGTCCCCTTGGCTAGACTTCAGCAGGGCAAAAGCATGGTTAATAATTCCATGACATAGCTTTAGAAAATGACCAACCAGACCAGTCACTGGAAGGTCAAAACTACTTTTGCACTTCTCCTTCTGTCGATGCACACATTTTATGAGCAGATAAGCTATTTCATTATCCTTTAGAGTCACCATTACAGAAACCTGGAGCCAAGCCAGACGTATCAGCCTTGGCGCAATGCAGGATACAAACTCTAATGCCAAAACTGATATTTATACCACGGATCCCATGTCGTACATCTCGAAGTGGCCTACAGCAGGGCACCTCTACTAGCGGCTGTCCATGTGTGGCACAAGGTAAATGCTTCACCAGCCAGCAAGTGGTTCACAAGTAGGGGGCAATGTTTTGATCAAATATAATGCAATGATTCATTTTATATACCGTTGCCAAGAATTGCTCTGCAGTTATCTATATATTAATATCTTTTCAGACTATTAGTGAGTGTTTATACTCCATGTGGGAGGAAACCGGAGCACCCGGACAAAATCCATGCATGCAAGGGGACAACACTCTATCCCATACAGAAGGGACAGATGATATCGGTCCACACTTTGCTGTCCTGCATTCTGGTGGCAAGGCAGGATATTGCACCTTGATCCCCATGGGAAAAGAGTCTAGTGACATTCTGCCATTTGTCCGATTCCACCAACTGGATTACAGGTGTGCGCCACCACTGTCCGGCTGACTTCCCAATTAAGTAGTTTGCGAGAAATGTATCGGCTTTCTCCAATTTGGACCATGACGCCAGACGGGGGCGGTCCTGCACAGATGCCATTTTCACTGGCCATATGCTGCAGCAGAGGTGTACAGAATTTCAACAGGACCTACATCTCTGCTATATTGACCTGGTCAAGACTTATGATACTATAAATAGGCCAGGGCTGTAGGTTATTCTTCGTGCTTTTGACATCCCAGATCGTCTGCTCACAATCATTAAGGACATTCATGATGGTGGGTAGGCCCGGATAAGTTTGTGTGGCCGGGTGTCGGAACCATTTTCTGTTCACCTTGGGGTGCGACAGGGATATATTCTGGTCCCTCCACGATTTAACATTGTCTTTCACCATGTAGTTTGGAAAGCGTTTTATGGAAGTACCGGTGGAATTTCCACCTGGTATAGATACAATTGGAGGTTGATTGATGCTCAGGTGTGGTCAAGGGATGGCCCCCTATTGGTCAACCATATGTGGATGATCTTGTGATTGCTGCCCACTCTGAGAAGGGGTTGGAGATGCTGCTGCTGAATCTGGAGCATGCTACTATGAGATGCGGCCTCACCATCAGCTCCACAAAACAGAGCACCTGCCTGGGTATTTTATGCCATCAAACGCTCCCCTGCCTCAAATCCCCATGAATGGGCAGTTGTGGAAAGAGTGCAGAAGTTTCTGTACTTGGGCAGTGTGCTTATGAGCAGCTCCGGTTTTACAGCCAAGTTCTCACTCCGAATCAGTTGAGCGGCATAATATTTTCATCAGTTGTGCAATGCTGTGTGGAAGCTATCTGACCTCTCGCTCCATACAGTCATGCCCTCCCTTTTCTATGCTTGCGAAACATGGAGCCTGCTAAAGGATCATCGACACTGCTTTGAAACATTCAGGCTTGCCTGCCACCGATTCATCCTGAGTCTAACCAGACCGTTTTGTGTGAGGAATTCACTGGTCCTTGTAAACACTGGACAATGTCCCATCAGTGAGCTCCTCCAGCAAATGAGACTGCATTGGCTGGGTCATGTAACCCCACATGCCCAGCCACCGCATACCCAGCTGCTTTTGTTCGGCCGTATAAATGGGGCTAAGCGGGCGCGGCATGGGCTAGAGAAGAGATGGAGTGATGTGAAACAGTGGGATGTGGAGTTGAGTGGACTTGCTGATGACTACTACCAGCAGTGTCACGATTGGCCTCTGTGGAGGAGGTTCGTGAAGGATGCTATTGACGAGTTGGAGGCAGTCGCCCTCCAGCAACAATGGAGGGCGAAGGAGCTACGCTCACAACAGCGAGCGGAGCGCCTGGCGGGTAAAATGCATAGTAGTTGGCACAGTGTGGGGCAAAGTTGGTGCATCTGCCAGTGAACCCATGGCACTTGGGTCTGTTCCATGACCTCCTGCCAGCGGGTCTTCGATGCTTCACGTGGCCTCAAAGTGCACCTAGCATGGCACAAGCGCCATAGTGATGCCACTGCCACTTAGTGGGGAAATGCAGTTGTTGTTGTTGTTGCATTTTTCAACTCATGCAGTACTAAGAAGGTTGACCACAGGGCTCAAACCTTTATTTCAAAGGGTAATGTTGGGATAGGTTGGGCTTGAAATAGTTTGTCTCTTCGTGATTTTTGCCCTAAACCCAGATGTTGGTAACTTTTTTCACATATTTGATTTTGAATTCAGTGTTTTTTTTAATCTGTTTAATAATTTATGTTTCCTTCTGTCATCTGTACTAATGTTATTGCTGGAAATACATTTTGAAAACATCATCTCGAATCTGTACAGTGTTAAAAAAAGTTGTTCACAACAACCGAATATTTTAACTAATTCTCTCTTATAAAGACAAAAGTGATATTTAACTTTCTAGTCAGGAGCTAAGATTCATGCCCATATCATTATCTTTAGACTGAAAGCAGAGCATTTTCATTGTGTAGTCGTTAACAATATGTCCCGTGGAGTGTATAGCATACGTGCATTTCAACATATGGCATATAATAACAATGCATATCATAACACGCATAATATTTCACACACATATTTAACCGTGATTCTGAGGTGCAGAAATATGCTCATGCAGATGACAAAATAATCAAGTTTCATATTTGTGATAATTACTTTTAATCAAATAGTGACACTGATGGCTATAAGAATTAAACTCTTGACATATAAATGTTATCAACGACTTAAGAGAAACTCATACACTAACAGCTCATTGCATCTGCTTAATGCAAACCCACTCATATATTTAGCTCTCAGCACAGGGCTCTTATTTAATCATTATTTATAACAAAAACACTTTACGCAGTCGACCATGAAGTCTTGCAATATGGTTGTCCATTGTATAAAATTGTCCCTGTTTATGTAATTGGTTTGCATAATCCTTGCAAGAATCACGGCCTTAATATAAACCACGAGGGCAAAACAGAATAGATTATTGAATCCAATCGTGACCTCGAATCGTAACAATTCACTGAATCCCAAAGGGAACAAATTATTACGCATCTAATGGCTAGCAAAATGGAGCAAACTAGATGCAGGGTAGGATCAAAGAGCAACAGCAAGATATTAAGAGATAAGCCTGCTCCGGCTAACATTCTTGGAAAAAGCGGGCTGAGCGAGTGAGAGATACCAACAGAAAGAGTGAAATGATACAATCTAAATAGTTAACACATTAAGTGGTAATAGGTCAGGAAGTTGCCACAATACAATGCTATTACTATACCATAAATATGGGGTAGCCTTGGAGGGTAGTTTTCTTAAATAGGGAGGGACCATACGGCATAATTATTGAGAGGCATTCTGCAACATGAGAAAAGTTTTGATTTAAAGCTTTCGTGACTGCAGTAATTCATATTCTTAGTTTTTTTCGGTAAAGTCACGTTGAAGAGAAACAACAAAATAACAAAATATATATAAAACAATAAAAAATTCTCACGACGTTTCGACCATAACTCAAACGGTCATCATCAGGTGTGTCGGTTTGCATAAATGTATTTATGCAAACCGACACACCTGATAAATGTATTTATGCAAACCGACACACCTGATGATGACCGTTTGAGTTATGGTCGAAACGTCGTGAGAATTTTTTATTGTTTTATATATATTTTGTTATTTTGTTGTTTCTCTTCAACGTGACTTTACCGAAAAAAAACTAAGAATATGAGAAAAGTTGTTTAGAAAGACAGAGAATATTGAAGAGCTGGAGAAATAGGGAGTGATATAAGAGGAATGATATAACATCTTGCCACTGCGGCACTGTACGGTGGCGAGATGTTAACCCCCTCTCCTGGACTGCAGGAGGACGTGGGTGTGATCCCCGACCCTGACGCCTGTATATTTGGAGTTTGCATGTTGGAGAAAGATCCAAGTAGTCACTTGGATATTTCTCCGGGTCCTCTGTTTTTTTCCCTCCACATTTAGAAACGTGGATTTAGAGTATTTGGCTGCTATACATTCCACATCATAAGGCACTTCAATGAGTTATTATTTGTGGCCAGGTCGCGTCTGAAAAACAGCTATAACATTCAGTCTGCCTTACCTGGTAAAAGAAAAATGTGTTCATTTAAATAGTGTATAAGATAAAATATAGTTTAAGAGGTCAGAAATCAGTCAAACAAGTTACGTGTAATAGTTACCAACGATTTCAGCAGTAGGCTGCTCTTTTTAAAAACCTAGCAAACCACAACTGCATGTTCATTGCTATGATTATAAAGGTTGTGCTTAGAATTATATAGTGATAATATAATTAAGCTTTCCAGTTGCAGTGGATATTACACTGACACACATCAACGGTGGGTCTCTTAAACATTCATACAAAAAACATTGATAAAATAACGGTCCTACTCAATTAGCCACGTTATTACACTCACACGGGTTAAAGTGCATTTCGAGATGTTCCCCGAAGTAAACTGATCAGAGTCGTTGCTCTTTCACGATCCACCAATACAGGTGGCCACCATCTGCTATTTTTTTTCATGCAGTATTTACGAACGGAGGTGAAAAAAAACACATTCATCTCACCCTCGTGAAATCCCCTCCATCGCAGATGGAGGAACTGTGAGAATATAATTGCTCTTTTGGTGTGGACAGGGTGGAATGGTGTGAATTTAAATGCACGCAGTCTTCTATCAAAAGAGGATAGGCTCTTGGGTATTTTTGCTCGGATGGAATATTTAAGAAGTTATCGATAATGAGCCTGATTTTTTTTCTTCTCAGAAACTACGGTACGTAGAGAACAGTGGGAATGTAGTCAGCATGTCTTTATTTTTAGTTGTAGTTTCATTCTATACTCTTTGGTTCTTTCGGAAAAGTCACGTAGGTAGCAATACAATAAAATAAATACAAATGTTTTGTTTTTATTTTAATTTTATTGTATTTCTGCCTACGTGACTTTACCGAAAGAACCAAAGAGTATTGATTCCTGCAGTCACGAAAGCTTCAAAGCAAGTTTCATTCTAGTCAATGACAACCTGTGAAATTTTAGTCTGAGGATTTCAGTTATTCTCTGAGTTGAAGGCAGTCCAACATTGAGTCTCTCCTTAGTTATTGAACGTTTGTTTAGTATAGTCTTAGTCATTTGCCAATTACTTTATTATTTTCAGTCCACAGATTTAAACACATTCCTGCGGAGGGGGCTGGTAGGAACGTTGGGTTGCTCGGTCAGTGGCCAGGGTCAACAGCGGCACGTGGTGTAGTCCGCAAATATGCCCGACTGTGAGGGCGGGCACAAGCTGGCGTGAGTAGGTTAAACGTTGAGTTTTATAAGGGCACCACGGGGTTACCAGCCCCTCCCCACCCAGCCCCACCCCACCCAGCCCCACCCCTCCCACCCCCCACCCAGCCCCACCCAGCCCCTCCCCACCCTCCCCTCCCCACCCAGCCCCTCCCCACCCAGCCCCTCCCCACCCAGCCCCTTCCTACCCTCCCCTCTCCACCCAGCCCCACCCCTCCCATTTTTATATCCGAATATCCGGATACACGTGGACAGACATCCACAGACATACAAAATTAATCCCCTGCCTCCTGTGAGAATTAATCCCGGTTGGGCTTCCATTCCACTACGTTTCCTACCAGTAATGCCCACTAGGAGCGCATTTGTTATATATCCGGGTGTCCGGATACACGTGGACAGACATCCACAGACATACACAATGAATCCCCTGCCTCCTGTGAGAATTAATCCCGGTTGGGCTTCCAGTCCACTACGTTTCCTCCCAGTAAAATGTAGTTCATTAATTACTTAATGTGTTCGCTTCTGCAAAATTTCCCCGTGTGATGTATCATACGGCACTTTATTTTTAACCACTGCTTACCTTTCTGTCAATGTTTATCCGTTCAGTTAATATTATCCTACTTCTCAACATTATCTTAATTCAAAATAGTAATACTGATATAACTTCTGAAACTTTTAATACAAATAGTGCTAAAGGTGTGAAGTTTAAATCAGTTGTTATAATAGGGTATCAACAATGATACTGCAGCAATCACAAATAACACACTTTAAGCTTCTCCTAATACCCGCTTAACGACAATATATTTAACTACATTTTTTTATACAAAAATGTCAACACTTCATGCAAAAATTAAAATCAAAGTCTTGATATTGTATTGCACTGTACTAGTGCGGTGCAGGGCACTGTTGATTCGATGGGTCAGGGTAAGGGGCACATCAGTCGCCCTCCATTCCCCACCAGCCCTTCCCTCAATCATCGATCACCCTCCAGACACATCCCTTGATCACTCTTCCCCTCCATCACCCCATGGCTCTCCTCTACACCCCATCTCCTATCGGTCCTCGCCCAACCCCAGCCTCCCCTCCCCTCTATCCACCAAAAACTCTGCCCCATCCTCTGTCACCTCCCCCGCACCTCTCATCTCCCGCCACATGACATGCTAAGTAAAATAACTGAGTCTTCATTGTTTATTTAGACTCATTTATTCAGTCTCATTGTCGTCAATCATGATTGGTCTTTCATGGGAAGTCGTCATTGTCATGTGTGATTTTTGTCCACTCATAGTCATCGTTCACTAATATAAAAACACCTTGTTGGCAAACACATTTTTATCAACAATATCATTTACGACATTAACACTCTCAAAGATGCTACAACTGACAGTAAAAGCATTCCCCGGTACAAAAAAAAAGGTTTTATATAGCGTTGTTCATGCAAATTGCATCTCACAATCGCTAATGAACCACGGACAAACTGGCGTGCTGCCAGGCGGTGAGCCGGCGTTAACAATTGCTCTGCGGTTCTCTATATATTCAGATGTTTTCAGACAATTAGTGAACGTTTATACATGTGGGAGGAAACCGAAGCGCCTGGAAAAAAAACCCCCATGCATGCGAGGGCACAACACTCTACCCCCGACAGAAAGGACAGATTATATCACCGCACACTTTGCTGTACTGCATTCTGCTGGCAAGCCAGCGTATTGCAATCTGGATGGCCACGGGAAGGGAAGTCTCACAACAGTTTTTTTTCATTTGCGCGATTAATTCACCAACCCTGGCTCCCACAGCGCTGTATTACAGACGGCGCGCGCCACCACTCCGTGTGTATCCGCGTGAAACATGATTTAAAACAGTCACCCACAAAAATATAAATGAGGACGGCAAAAAAAAACTGGCTCAGTGAAAAAAACCTGTGGCTGTCCTGCAGCAGCCAACGGCGGAGAGTGCTCCTTCCATTGCAGTGGGGAATGTGTTCGATGAAGAGAGAGAGAGAGAGGGAGCGAGTGAAAACAAATTGCAACGGGACGAGGTCAGATGCGGTATTGTTGTCAATGCAGCATTCCTTGTGGCCAGCCGCTGTCATTCAATGGGACACAAGCGGTCTCTCGTGATTGTGTTGCAGCAGAGCATCTCTGATGTTCGTCGCTGAACGCGTCCCGTTCGAACGCACGTGCAAACCTCTGCAGGGTGCCAAGGGGCCGTCCATAAATGACGTCACGCGATTTTGGACGATTTTTTGACACCCCCCCTCCCCCCATTCGTCACACGGCGTCACAAAAAGTCAGACCCCCCCCCCTCAAATATGACATCACAAAGCTCTCCTCCCCCCCCCCCCCAAAAAAGATAAAGCATGCTTCAAATCGCTTTAAACTATTGTCACTGTAGTGCGTATTTAATGTGGCGCTGTATTCTGATGTTGTAGGAGAAAACATGTATTAAAAAGTCTATTTAATTAAGTAGAACGCGTTGTCTATATTTATTAAAAGTTGCGCATTTTGATGTGACGTCACATTTCTCAAACCCCTCCCCCCCCCCCCTCGTCACACATCGTCACAAATGTCTAACCCCCCCTCCCTGCCCCTAGGTCCGTGACGTCATTTATGGACGGGCCCCCCCCCCCACCCCCAATGCACCGTGCCGCGTTGATCGCTTTACCCTTGAGGAGAGAGTCGCCACCAGCGACGATGCCATCGACGTCGCTAACCACGGCGTCGCTAACCACGGGCAAAGACACGACCTTCCCCGCAGATGGGCACGGCCACGGCTTTGTTAGTGGCGTTGATGTCTGATGACGCTGGACCCCGCACCTCACCGCCACGACAACAATAGCATGTTTTCCCTACAGTGACACTTTGGATTTACGAGGCGTGCTTAAGGCTGACTCCGTCTGATGACATTCGCCGGGAACGTCCCGGGTTCAGAGCGTTCCAGGTGGTGCCTGCAAAACCCCGAGGCATGTGGCCGCGGTGCACACACACATAGATACGGTGCACACACATACATATGTACGCCGGTGGCCCCAAGGCAGCCGGCAACGCAACGTGCGCGCACCCGATTTGGAGAACGCAGTTCGTCCACCACAAGCCGCCGAGCAATGGCTCGTCACCGATGTTTGCCTCGCCGGATCTCCACGATGCACCCACCACTTAGATATCCCTCGCCGTTCGCGCTGCCAGCGCTGTACACGCTGACCAGCCGCTCGCGCGTTTGCTTTGCCTCGGTCACTTCACCTCATTCGACAGGAATGTGATTGCGGAGCACTGCTTGCGTCTCACCTCCGTTCTGATCGTTTTGCTCACGACCGCGGCGCCACTGAGGATGCAATTTACTCCGCGCAGTGTTCGAGCGAGGGCGCGCATCCCTCTCAGCATCATTTGCACGTGAGCGCGCATGCTGCTTTCACTACCAGTGGCATTACGGTTTGACTAAGCCCTCAACATTAGCAAATGGAATGAAGGCATCAAACCCATTAATAGTTGCAAGAGACAATGCAACAACATAGTCCATTTTGGTAGCCCACAAAAGGTGTTGACAGAACCAAGGTTCATATGTTGTTCCTATACACATGTTAGGAGTAGCATGCTCTTCGCACAGACTGTGCCAAGGTCTGCTGGCATGATTAGGCTATTCGTTGCAGCATGCTGAGGGCACCCATTTTTTCATCTTTCAGTGGTTATTGTCACATTAGCGTCTTCTCTCCAATGGTTGGGGGACTGAATTAAAAGCAGGGTTCTCTTCTGCTCGACCCATCGCCTTCCCAGAGCTATTCAGTCTGATCTGCCTGGCTTTGAAATCAGATGTTTCATTTTCGTAGATGTATATCGGTTCAGGGCACCGTTTTGGTTTCCCCTGGAGGAGGACTTCCTCTCTCAACAGACTGAGGGACGTACGCCAACGCCGACGTTGTGTCCCAGTGGCCGGTGTCTACACGTTTACCAATGTACACACTTCGCTCTGAATTAAAAGCGTGTTTGCAATCAAATCAAATAAACCGTCTAAATGCATGTACACATCATTACCTGCTACTTTATGTTCTCGTACATTGCAAATGTGTCATCATCATTTTCAGACTTGGCAAAAAAAAAACCGCCCGTGTTTTGTGTCGTTTAGAGGCACAACTGATGGATCACACATCTAGGTGCTCTGAAGCTCCTATAACCTGCTGGGTGGCGAGGTTTCCAGGAGATGCTTGTACATTAAATGTGTTTGTGGATGCCATCCCTACATATGCTAAACAAGCCATTTAAGAAAGAGCTGGTCAGAAAACCCACTGGGGGTTCTTAAAGTATTACTGTTTGGAGGCTCCGCATGAATACAGGGAACTACTTGCTGCGATGTAATGGTTAGCACACTGGACTTGCAATCCAGAGGTCAGTGGCTTAGATTCCATCTGCCGGCATAGCATTTAAAAACATGGTAAAACATTCTTAAATTCCACTCCCCCCACCTCCACTGCCACTGTCCACCCAGCAGCGCAAATGGCCACACCACAGTTAGTCAACCTGCAGGTCAAGTGCGGTGGGGTCAAGTGTGGGCTATCCCACCGCTTCCAACATATATATGACCAGCGTGGAAGAGTAGCCCAAACACCCGTTAGAGCTCGATTTAGTGACGGGCCTTCCGCACGCAGTGACGCGAACAAGCAATTGTAGAGCTGCACCTCTACCTTACTGGTAATTATAAAATAATAAATAGAAAACAGAAACGGGGAATGATTTCTATGGAATTGGGGCAATCCAACACATACCCGGGTATCTCACTCTAAATCTTTAGAACACCCCCTTTATTGTATCGAGGGGGGGGGGGGAACGAAAAAAAAACTACGTGTATACAAATTTAATGCGCGTGCAATTAAATGATATGCTCGATAGCTATCGCCAGTAAACCAGGTAGTTTTATAAAGGACAGATTGCTTTCGTATAAAAAGATTACCTTAAATACATTAAAGGTCATTCTGCTCAGAGAAGGATCAATGCTTGTTAAGGCCAGGCAGGTTTGCTGTATCAAAACGATCTTCAACGCAGGTTTGATGCACACAACCTGATCATTCCAGCGGTGCACAGTTTGAACAGGTGGGAGGGGAGGGGGGAGGTGGGTGGTAAACATACCGAGGCGGTACCACGATATTATGGGAGGCGGCTGGCCCAGCGCGAAGCATTCCAGCACGGCCGTCTGGCCGACGACCACCGTGCTGTTCTCCGGCGGCGCCACGATAATCACGTCCGCTGGCTGCGGCCTCAGTGTCACTGGGGGGAAAGAGGACGGACGAGAAAAAGCATTCACGTTTACCCAACCCCTAAATAGAGATGGGGGGCGGGGGGGACCTTTCGTGCATGAAACATGAAGGTGGGTTTTTTGCTTTTATTTTTATTTAAATTTAATTCGATTTTTTTTTGTTTTATCTACGTGACTTTACCGAAAGAACCAAGAATATGAATTCCTGCAGTCACGAAAGTTTTAAGTCAAAATTTGCAGCGTGCTTGTTTGAACATGCAGCCGCCCGTTTGACTGCCATGCAAGTGTAGCCCTGGCGTGAGGAACAGAACACAAAAGGGAAAAGGACTGGTGTTCTTTACAGAACAAAATGAAAGAGGCCAGAATGAAAATCAGAAGTTGAATGGTAACATTGCAATATTTTTGCGATGAAATGTTTCGATGGAACCGAAACATATTTAGAAAAAATGGCCACGTCTAATTGGTATATAAATTGTTTGGGGTGTATAAACTGTTTATGTCCATTCCACTAGTGCAACACTTTTTTAAAAAAAAGTTGTGTTCTAAATTCACCAACATACGGCAGGCAGTGCTAAATTTAATCATTGCTATGAATAAGCCAATGCGTAATGTCTAATAAAAATAAAAGTTGGCTAGCCAATCTATAACGAGCAGTTTAGGTGTTGCCTTTGGGGAAATAATACACATCCAAATAAAAGCATGGACTTCACATTTATAAGCATTATCGGCCGATTTCTGAGACTTGAGCATTCACATTCAAACCTCCAAATGTTCCGTGTGTTTTAGGATCTATGAGGCTTTAGAATGACCACTCGAGTTTCTAAAAATTCTAAGGGTGCTTTAGTCTGACACTATGAGATTCGAAAGCTTACTCTGATTCTTATAGAGCCTAATGCTGCCCCGGACTTGCTCTACGAGGCTATGGGAATTCATAATAAACCTTGTGAATGCTAAGTTTCCTTACCCACTGTGTGGATATAACCTTCCTAAGTCATCGCCATCCCCCATGACCTCGTGGTTCAACAATTCGTCCAGCTCCTGCCCATTAGCTGATCTCATTGCTCCATCTCCGTATTGGTCATCCTCTCAAGTATGTTCCCTCATTTGGATGCCACTCCATCACCAGCCTTGATCATCAGTCATGATCCTTCCCAGCAATGTGTCCTGCCCAAGCTCACTTACTTTTCTGAACATTCAATATACTGTCTTTAATTTAAATTGTTCTCTGATCCACATGTACCCCTCTCTCTCTCTCTCAGTATAATTACATTTATGTACCTATCCACTTTTCGGCTTTTTATCTATTGAGCTATTTTCTTTGCCAGTGTCCATGTATGTCACCCGTTTGTTATTCGATGTGCAATGATTACAACCTTTCTTTTCTCGGGACATAGGTATGTTGCTTGTCATTATTAAGTTCAGTTTTATTTTTTAAAGCACACCGAACTACACTCATATACCGAGCTATTTCACGATCTTGATCCCAATCCGTCTTCAATAACTCGCATAGCTATGAATACTCTGATGTGTTATCCAGTCGTATCTCTCCGACAGATATATCCGATTCTTCAGTTTATTTGTTGTACGTGAATGATTATTTGCTCATATTTATTTTGAAGCCCACTTTTCAGTCTTCCTCATTACATTTCTCTATCGATTACCCTGTAAAATATATATATATCATGTTCTTCTTTAGGTACACTGGTATGTTGCTTTTCATTATCCAGTTCAGTTTTTCAATGGCACTTCAACCTGCTTTACTTTGCCTTTGAATTGTATCATCTTGAAACTGGCCCACCATCAATCACGGTCTTAGGCAAACAAACGTTGCTATGTTTTCCAATTGTGCCCAATAAAAATATGTCTACGCTGTGTTCGTCAAGGGGGTTTGTTGGACTGTGGCTTGCAACGCTGGTCAGTGCAGATTGTATGTATGTATGTTGAACTTCTTTCGCACCCTACGTAGCCAACCGTGCTAATAGGAGGTGCAGGCGAAGGACAACAAACTAAAAAAGGGGGCAGAGATTGGGTGAAGGGAGGGCACAGGATTGGTCCAGATACCGCACGCCGCTGACGCTAACCATGGCTGGGATTATAAATCAGGTTCCTTAGTTCATATCGAAGTGAACTCATCACTTTGCCACTACCCAACCCTCATCAGATAATATGTGATAAATCACAGGTAATGTATTACAGTATTTTGAAAGGCAACTCACAAGTTCTAGGCATCTGATTGTCAGTCGGTACAAATACTAACTTTTGCGAGTTGCACACCATGTATTAGGGCTGGGACAATTAGTCCAATAAAAATTGTTATTGACACATTTTTTGCGGTCGATTACTCGGACCCATTTTTTTTAAATTCCGGTGCCCCACATTGTGCCTATCAAAGGTGGGAAATCCCCTATGCCATGCCCAGCGTGATGAGGCTGATGATGCTTATGATTCTAGATTTGAAGCTTTCGTGACTGCAAGGATCCATACTCTTTGGTTCTATTCGGTAAAGTCACGTAGGTAAAAAATAAAACAACAAAAATCACGACGTTTCGGCCACAACACAAGTTGCCTTCATCATGATCATGATTACAACCTTTCATGATCATGATGAAGGCCACTTGTGTTGTGGCCGAAACGTCGTGATTTTTGTTGTTTTATTTTTTACCTACGTGACTTTACCGAATAGAACCAAAGAGTATGGATGCTTATGATGTAATCATGCCCCAACCATCACTCTCCTTCCAACAGTACACGTGGGAACAGAGGTGAGACTATTTTCCCATCTATTTTCATGTTAAATCTTGACTTAAAGCTTTCGTGACTGCAGGAATTCATATTTTTGGGTTTTTTGGTAAGGTCACGTCGATAGGTTTTTTGTTTCCTGAAGACGACCGCTTGTGTTGCGATCAAAACGTCGTAGTTTTATTTTTTTATTTTCTTTGAACCTGTCTACGTGCCTTTACCGAAAGACCCAAAGAATATTTTCATGTTGTCTGCATAGTCAAGTAATCGAATCCATCATCAGAAGAGTAACGAATGGCATAAATAATCGGATAACCCAGTTCTACTATAAAGCCTGCCCATGTTGTACATTTTGCTGAATTACACAGCCCACATGTTAAGGAATCCGAGTTGAATATACAACCTTTTTGAGTAATAATTGTGCCAGTGGAGCAAGTTTTTTTTTGTAAGCAGAGGCAGAACCTGCAATTAATCTCACTGCACACAAGCCACTGAAAATCTTCACACCAATTGTGATAATTATACAGTGAGTGGATCTGCCAGCAAGTTAGGAAGTCGATTATCCTCATAAATCCAGATATTGTAATACTTATACTTTCCCTGGCGGTGCTCTGGTCAGAGTGCTCAGCCTGCTACTGGAAGGTTGCAAGTTCAAACCCCAGTCAGGGGTAGACTCAGCCCATTAAACCACCAGAGTCACAAAGTGAGCGCCACTTGGGTGTAAAGTCAACTGAGGCCATGAACATGGTGGAATGTTGACCAGCAGTGATGAGCATTGTCTCATGCTTGTCTGAGCAGGGAGATACACTGACTTTGACTCGACATTAACTCTTGGCAGGTGGTAAATCCCCCCAAAAAATTAAATACGTAATAATAATTTATCGATGGACAGTAGAGAAGAACTTGGAATATTGGCAGACTATTTGGGTACCTTTTGTAGACTTGAATCATGAAATGATATTCTCAGAGAGATTGCATCTTCACACTCTGAAGCAACAGCTATTACTAGCGTGTCAGGGTATTCTAGATTTGAAGCTTTCGTGACTGCAAGGATTCATACTCTTTGGTTTTATTCGGTAAAGTCACGTAGGTAAAATATGTTAAGCGACATAAACACTGATGGCACCTTTCCCTCTGAAATTCACAATACGACAAACGTCACTCCCATTTATCACATCACATTTGCAGGTTTACTATGGAATCCCTCGCAATGTATTTAGCTGCCAAGAGACTATTGTGATTTTTGATGTTACGTGACTATAATTGATTCAACATCGATTTCGGTGTTAATTGTTAACATGCAAATTTCTGCGTGAGTTTGGTAAATAATGCATCATAATTTTTGGTCAGAAATATTGGTATGGAAATTATTGAGCCAATGTTTAAAAGCTAAGTAGTTAATCCTTCGATACACAGTGTTTTACATATCAAGTTTAAATGAAATGTATTTTTTATTGAAACAAAAGTTACATTTTAACTGGCTAGGAGTTATCAAAATAATGTGGCAATGACAGAGCCATGATAATTGAACAACTTTCTCACACAATATGGTATTGACACAACATTGTTATGATACATTATTTTACAAACTGACAGTCTGAAAGAGCAATTTGTCCAACTTTATAAGTGTAAATGATCCTCACATTATTACCCTTGAAGTTTTTGGAGGCAAAGTATGATTTTTCATCGCCTCTTTTGACAACTTCAAACGCAGTTGCTTTCTATTTAATATTTCTGGAAGATTTAATTACATTTCAGATGCACGCCATTTATTGTATTGGCTGAGATTGGCAATGAAATGGTGGCTAAAGAAGGGAACACACCCAAGAGGATGACCACTTCTGAGTGAGATGGATTGTGCCGGAGTGAGATGCATTGTGCTATCACAAGACCACGAGGCCATTGGAGATGTTGCAAAGAGGCTGATCACGATGTTGATGATCGCCATTAATATGCCACTGGCTCCCGCATTAAAGAGCACTGGGTGTCAATCGTCAGCTCGGCATACCCTGCTGCACAGTGAGGATGGCCTCAGGGCTGGTGCGTCGCCGTGCTGTGTTGGAGGCCACGCAGCGGTAGAGGCCAGCGTCGCTCGGCCGCACGTCACCCACGTGAAGCACCCCGCTGGGTAGTTCTGTGTGTCTAAAAGAAACAACATTAAAATTAGTGTTGTGTGAAGAAGTATCAGGGTTGCCTGCTGTGGCAGGAACCTCGCGCAAAGGTGCATTCACAACGGAGGTGGCAGGGTAGCTCAGCAGACTAATGCTGTGGCAGAGCAGTGCATCTGCACCACAGGGATCCTGGGTTAAAATCCGGGTTTCTTCCTCCTGTGATAAATCTGGATCCTGAATTGTAGTATAGTATTGTCATAAATACGGATAGTAGAGGCAGCTAAGACAATTCAGTACATGTAATAACCATGATTGAATAATTTTTGCTATTATCTAATCCAATTAATATTTATTTTGGGATTTACAAAAGTATAGGAGAATGAAAGATCCCCTCGACCCCATAGATAATATTAGGGTGCCACATAAGAGCAGTTGTACTGTAATATAGTATTCGTGTTTATTTGGATAGTATGACCGTTATGCTCATCACTAAAAGCTGTAATTCATTATATAAATTATGATGGAAATGTCATGTTACCACAATAACCAACAGCTATAATAGAGATGCTAATTACATGGAAATGGAGATTATATCAATAGGAAAAAAACAATCTTGATTTGAAGCTTTCGTGACTGCAACACTCATAAGATGATCATTTACTAAGATTCATGACACTAATTTTTCAGCAAACCCATAAAGACACTTAAGTGACCACAAGTCAGGGTGTATTTAAATAGTTTAACAATTGAATAAGCAACACTTAGAAAATAAAGCAATGAGCCTAGAAAAATTCATGAAGTAGTGTGAAAGATGAAAGGCTCAATTCTATTATATTTTCATTCAAGAGATAGATGCCAATGTCGCAGGCACAACATACTTGCTCATATGCTGGGCAGCTGGGCATACTATGAACTGACAGAGCCATTTCCCCTCCCATAGCTGCAATTTCTAAAATAATATTCTGAATTGCCTTGCATTTGTAAGGGAAAAGATGAAGCAGCTACTCATGTGGGAAGGGATATGAAAGGCTCAAAAAGTGTAAAACACATAGATTGAATAGTGTTTTAAAAAAAATACGGTATCTCAGTCTGACTGATTGAGCCTAAACAAATAATAATGAACATTAACAATCGTAGGTATACCTTCGTTTAGGATCTGTGAACCTCGCGAATGATCGATGCACCCAAGAATATTTCGTGTGCCTTTGGGCTCCACGAGTTTCAGAAATTAACACTTAGCCGTGAGAATGCTCCAAGGTACCCCATGTTCTGAGCTTCGCGAATCATTGATGAACGTCACGATTTCTCAGTTGCAATACCATACACCCATGGCGCTTTATTAGACTTCAATAATTACTGCTGTTTTGACCTAGTTTAACGTTGATTAGGCTCTTCGGTATTCACTGTATTTGGCTGATTATATTTCTCATGTTTCCTGATCTTTGTTTAACACGTAGGCTTTCGCGACCAATATTATTCACAATAAACGTTTTTGGGTTAGATCGCGTTATTTATGAAATTCTGCTGATCCTGAGCAGTGTTTGGTTAAGTTCCCTTACCCTATCTGTGGTCTCTATAGATTTAATTCTCACCCATTTCCCCTATTTGTTCTAACCTCATGAGCTGGAGCCCTTGTGCTGTCTCAACTACGGTTGTGTCTCTTCCCAGAGCATTTATGATTATGCTTTACCTTCTGTAATGTTTGCAAAAGTTGCGGGTTACGGTGGTTATCTAAAAATATGTTTTGTTACATTCAAATTTGATTTGTAAAGGTGTCCTCTAGTATATCTAGCTTATTTAACAGCCAGAGTCTGCAATAACGAGGCTGCAATCCAATGATATTTGCAGCCTTAGTCATTAAAACAGATTCAGAATATGTATTTATATTAGATAATCCGATGAGCTATAAGGCCCTTTTTCACAGATGTCCAGAAGTGGTGGGTCAGAACGTTACAGAAAAAATATACAAAAACACGATAGTAGTGCAAAGAATAGCAAAGATAAGCAAATCACTAAAAACATATAAATAAAGTTAAATATTTTTTTTATTCTATGGTTCTTTCGGTAAAGTCAAGTTCCTGATGACGACGGCTTGTGTTGCGATCGAAACGTCGGGATATTTTTTAATCACTTTCTTTTTATTATGAGTTGTTCTATCTACATGACTTTACCGAAAGAACCATTGAATATTAATTCCTGCAGTCACGAAAGTTTTAAGTCACTTTTATTTTACCAGGTAAAGCCCACTGAGCTATTAGCTTCTTTTTCAGGAGCAACCTGGCCACAAATGATAGCTCAACGAAGTGGCTGATCATGTGGAAATATATAACAGCCAAATACTCTAAACATATGCCCTGCGCTCATATTCATATATAAGATATAACCTATCATTAATTTGTATCATCTGATGAGTTTATTGTCTCTGATATATGAATGTATCATGATCCACGTGTTCCCTTATCTGGCTCTCTGTGTCAGTCCAAGCATGCGTCTCTCCATGCACTTTTCAGGTTTACATCTATATTCTTTGTCAGTTTCCATGTTTCTAGTCCATATCATGTCTGGCAACAAAGACTCTTTATTTAATCGTTTTGATCCCAATCCATTGTCAATAACTGCCCTCGGCACAAACATTCTGCTGTGCTTTCAGGTGGTGACCCTTCAGTGGCTATTTAATTGCGTTTAGAAAACTTGTTGTGTGTTGCTTTTATTGACAATTACGAACGGTGAATGAGTTCCTGCAGGATACATCGCTGGACGGGATAATTGCCAATGGACGAGACTGGTGATGGAGTGGCAGCCAAAGTAGAGATAAATTCAAGTGCAGAAGATGAATGGTAGCAGCACTGCACCATGAGGGAAGCGACAGCATGGGGAGGCCTCCATCCAGCAGTGGGTAGACAATGGCTGATGATTATTATTATTTCCATTTCTGACTTTTTATGTTGTGACTGGGCGTTACTGTTAACAAGCATTTTGCCACCAAACTGTTGAGAGTTTGAAGGTGTTTGGATAGTATAAACAAATAAAATGGTGTTCTTGTTAAAAGACATAACGGTTCAAGCGAGGAGATGTAGTAATAATTTATCGATGAACAGTAGAGAAGAACTGGGAATATTGGCAGAATATTTGAGTACGTTTTCTAGACTTTCAGCATAAAATTATATTCTAGGGAGAAGGCTGTGGGAACTTGGCCACAGTCTTGGCTTGTCATTAATTTTGCATTCATGAAGATGTGCACATCGGTCTGTTGTCGAGGTTCTGATGCGGTTGATGGTTCCACCAGTGTCTTTAAGGGGTATGTCAATGCCAGGAGGTGCGATGTTTGGGTCTAGACTTAGGTGCTTGTATACACGTGAGCACACAAGAACACACAGACAGGATAGATTTCCAAAAAGTGCTCTTATCAAGTACGATACAACAACAATACCTACATGCATTTAAATAATGTATGCACACGCTTCATATTCAAAATATGTAATTCTTTTGTCAGAGATTGGACTTGCATTTTATTTTTGTCCCATCATCACAGCAGTAACCTTTTTAAAGATAATTGGTTTAACGCTCTGTCATTACCCTTTGGAGGCTTTGAAAATGTATGCAAGGAATTAGCAAAGTGCACATCTGCCATATAATGGATCTTAGAGACACTGCGACATAAGTAGGTAATTACATTGCATAAGTAGTTACAATATACTACCAAGCACAATATGTACTCGTGAAATTATCCAAAGCACAGATGCAAAGATAAATCCAGATGGAAAGGCTCATTACCACCTTCATTATGATCATGTGTAAATTGTACACAGCCCGGTAATTACTTTTTGTGTTCTAGTAAAGCAATGGAATCCTATTAATAAAACATTAAAAAATTAGTCTTCCATAAAGACAAGCCATTTCATAAAATAGAGCAGTTATAATTAAGGACATTTTTTGTCCAAGATCTTATTCCTAATTAAAGACAGAGAATGGATTTCTCAACTTAGCCAAGTGGGATGTTTTGGTCTTTTTCTATAGGTTGGAAGCAATTTCGTTCTGCTTGGCAAGTACGCGATCATTTTTCAGTAGACAGTCATGGTTATATTCGCATTCTTGAAAAATAGGATTAAGCAGATGTAATTATATATTCTGCCTAAGTGCTGTGCGTAACTTACACAGGTTAAGGCACTTAACTGAACACAAATATGCCGACAATAATTCATGCTCAATGTGGAGATAGTAACATTAAAATTGCTCAGTGAGGCTCTAATTGTTGCAAATGATGGGGAAAATGTTGGCATCTGCACTGCTTTGCCTGGTTTAAGAGTGTACCTCACCGACTGTGCACCAAAGTGTACATCGCTGCATGTTGCCACTTAAAGGGGAAATAAGTCGCCATAGCAACCGCAAAGTGAAAAATCTGAGAACATTGCTGCCAGATAAGAACAATAATAATGTCTTACGACCGTGGAAACACCAACAAACATTTGTATTGCACGAAAAGTGTAAAGAAAATGAAAAATATTACACAAGGGACGCCCATCACTGGCCATTTTCCTTAACATTGTCCAAGTTAAAAGTAGATATTAACTATTAACATCCAACAAAATTATCCTCGATGTACCTACCCGAGAGGGGTGATTTTCTGAGTTAATTACCTACCAAGATTTGAAATTGCAACCTTCCAATTTATAGTTAAGCCCTCAAGCTACAGCCAAGGATTATTTGTCATCGTGCCAGCCAACTAGGGTTAAAAATATTATAGCAAAAACATAATTCCATGCATGTAGCCTTACTCATCAGTTGATATTCCTTACGGTGGCTAGTTTGTGAGTAACGTATCGAGGCCTCCACTCATAGTGAGGCAAAACTTCATGCATTATGCATGATTGTTAAGTGAATGATTCAAGTGACACTTGTGTGAATAACAGCACGGTGGACACACAATGGGGGCACTGTACTGCATTTCATTTTACGCACTGACCAGCAACAAGGTCACCACTAATTCACAGGAACATCACAGATGTTCACTGATTTATAATTGGTCCACCAATACGGACAATTTTTAAATAAACGGAGTCAGGGGGGTGATGAAAACTTATGACTTTTTACCATCAAAGTTTAAAGTGTTGTATCCGCTGATACTCCATTTATAAATTCACATTATGGAATGAATATGTTTCATATAGATATAATGTATTTGCCCATGATGAGCACCAAAGTAGTTTCCAGATGAGTTATGAGCCACGAACATATATTCTTTATGCCTTCGCTTATTATACGTGTGCCTGATACTGCCCAGACGAATTGCACCTGATGGCAGACCAGGAGAAAATAAGGGACGATAAGACAATGCCATTAGTGTGGAATGCCATTCATCTGCAAGCAGTTTGACTTTTGGGCAATGATAAGCTCATCATCACGGTCATAAATCTCCCCGAAGATCACTGAGCATTGCAAAGTAGTCACCACCTATTTGTGGTGTCGCGCGTCCGGCCAAAAAAAATATACCCGTGTAATTTCTCAAATCCCTACGCATTCTAGATCTCACTTTTTAATGACTGAAAATAAAAAAATAAAATTGTCCCAAATGAGACAGCCACTTGGTGCAGGGGACTTGTTAGCTCTGTCAGAAGGAGTACGTGAATATTGAACCAGCACCCCTGAGAGTCTGAATCGCACGCTCATGCTAAGCTAAACGCACGGCTAAGTGTGATAATTTGATATTCTCAGTTGGGTCACCCATGGTCGATTAAAAACAAAAATGAGCTCTGCACTTATTTCAGGAAAGATCAGCCGTAAGTTAATGTTTGCTCACGTGTTTGTATGACGCGTGAAATCACATTCAAGGACAAAGAAGAAATTCAACAGCAATGAAAAAAAATGCATGGAGGCCAGAAACAATTGGTAAAATATACGAAAACATTGTCTGAAACAGCAAAACATAACAGGGATGCCGGCATGTTTTTGCATGTTGAGATGACCACTATTCTTGAGAATATTCTGCACACAGCCCTGTGATAGTTACCAACTCAAAAGGGACAATACATGTATGCCACACTTACGGTTAATTTCAACTAGTAGCAAATACAAGGCTGCAGGCATAGTACAGTAACTGAAATAATGGTGTTGTCATCTTGACATGCAAACCATGCTGGAATTCCGGTTGATTGTCGCTAAAAACACCTATTTTTAACGAGTGAGTCATCTATTGTTGTAACAATGTCAATTGCATCAAAGCAGTAATCTTATATGAGGTATGCCCTAAGTGTTTCTGAGTATATGGGAAAAATATTTCTCTGCTGCTAGATGTCAGTACCATATTGGGGTTGTAATTGTGTGTAACAGTCAACTTTAATACAATACCTTAAATTTACATTTAAGAACAAATCCAAGTCCGCTTAAAATGTTAATAATTCTAATGTGCACTTATAAGCACCTTGCACAAATGTCTTAAAGCACTTTGTAAAATGTTTGGAATGTTATCTGATGTTTTTCTTTTTTGGATGAGTGCCCATTAATGTCATCAACACAATAGCAAGCACAGCTAAGGTTAAGAGTTTTTTTGTGGAATGGGTATTGCAGTATTAAAGCCTTGAATACAAAAGTTAACACACCAATCCCCCAAGATTCTTATTTTTTTAATGAAATTCACCAGTGCTCGCCTTGACCCTAGTGGCTAAAATGTGCAGCTCCTAATGCATGGTACACCTGTAAGTGTAATCTACGCATTTCACACATCATTAAAATACACATGTAATCACTTTCACTGTATACACAGGCTCAATCAACGGTGTAGTGGTAAAAAAATAGAAGTGTGTAAATGACGCCATAGTCCCAAAATGAGCAATGGGTAAGCACCATAATTCACCATAGCTCCAAATAGATACATTATTTGGCTGCTGCTGTAAATCCCCACGTATGATGATAAATAGCCACTTGGGCTTGGTCACATCTGAAAGAGAGCAAGTAGCTCAGTAGGCTTTACCTGGTAAATAAAATGCATTTTTTTAAAGGTAAACTCCTATTACCTGCAATAACCACTGACTAAATACTATGATCAATGTGATAAAGGCGAGAAAATAAGCACCCTTGATAACAAAAATACATTACCATCAACCCGCACAATGTTTATAGCAGAAATAATGGCAGTAAAATAGGTTATGTAGCCTGCTAACATGAGAGTATGGCTTCTAAGATGAAACAAAAATACATTTTTTAAACGTAATTACATCTCATGATAAATTAGCCACCTATGGAGCCTGTGCAGACAATCCAACCTTGCTCATGATGATGGCCTTGCCCTGTCATATAATTTTGGAAAAAGGTTGAAAATGGACGGAATAACATTTTTTTTTACATCCAATGCGAGAATCTGCAATCAAGTGTGATTACTGAAAAGTAAGGGTTGGGATGTCATCACACCCGGAAACAACTAATGGGGCAATCAAGCCTAACGACTCAAGCACTGCATAGTTTCTCCAATACACACACATCCATATAACAACATAGTATCGTCAAGGGTAGCATATGTAGTTGTAGCCAGAATGACAGAAAAACTGCTCAAATAAGACGGTCACCATAATTGTCAATGAAAGTAAAACGGTGTACACTGCAAAATGAAGTAATTTGGTATTTAATTCTAATAAAATGTTAAAATATAATGCATTGATCAACATTATAATAGTCTATGGATGGCTGAGCGGCCCAATAGACCATACCTAAATTGCCAGTAGGCGTGTGTAGGATTGATGCATTGACTACCACCACCAGTATTCTAATTCCCTAAGGCATTACTAAACTGTACTGTCCGCGGTAATGTGGATGTATAAGGTGCTTTTGTATAATTTGCAATCGTTGGCCATTACGTGCCATGACATGTGCCTTGTCATGAAAATTGTTAATCAAATACTGAGGTTTTCCTTTGCTAGATGGAAATCAATTGTAACTGTACGAAAGAACATCTGTGCTACACACTACAGACATACAACAGATGCACTTTCCTCACATTCAGGATTATCCACATTGGGGGCCTTATTATTTTGTATTCTCCAAGAAATCTTGCTCATTCTTCCTCAAAGAGGATATAGCATTTTAAAAGTTCACGTAAGAGATTTTATAAAAAAGTTTCAAGACCATTTCTTTACTTGACATATGTCTTCAAAGTAGACTTGCTATTTCCCCTGGAAACTTTAATGTTTATTTTTTTTCAATCATAACTGTGAACTGTTTCATCACCTGATTTGATGTTTTGAAGAAAATTTGGATCATCCTCACAATTTCGATTTCAGATCCTGGCCTCAGAGAAAAACATCACATCCCCAGATCCAACGTAATAATGTGCAGTCACTTGCTTTAAGAATATTCAGCCTCTTCAGCTACCTCTTGTATACCAATTGGCATGTCTGCATGCGCCAAATCATGAATTGTATCATTCACGTGTTAAGTTGTTGGGTGCCTCAGAGTATGAATGAACCTAAACAAAAAAAACCCTAATATTTCGTGTACTAATTATTATCGAAAAAATCTGAAGTTACATTTGAAGCAGAAATATTTCTGGCTCAATCCATTTAAGAAAATATATTATAGTCGAGTCATTGCAGTCTTGTGCCAATCTGCTTTTCGGCAAAACACCAGTAATTACACTCGCAATTTTTTTCGTTGCAAATTAAGCAGAGGCTTAACATGTTCACTATTCTGATTCTTTGTAATCACGTGGTGGGTGTTCTGTTACTAGTTTGCACTACTTCTGTTACAAATAAAATCGTAGGAATTTGAAACGCCTTGGGGAACCGTTGTTTTAAGTAAGTGCAGGCGTCGTGAAATATGACGCTATTAAACAATACCCCGCTATTGGGAAAGATGTTAAAAGGTCTTTTGCACATCCACTCTCAACTTTACAGCAGACAGAACACTTAGCTAATGCGTCACGTAAATTATGGAGCAGCTGGGTTCGGTGGAACGACCGATTCATGAAAAATGGCTCGGTGAGTTTGCGTGATGGCGCACGGGAGGGGGGGGGGGGGGGTTAATTCTGTGTCAGAGCTCTGAACTGCTACTGCCGGGACTCAGGGTTTTGAATCCAGGCAGTCACCCTTAATTAAAGCGGGTTATCAAATGCATTGAGTTTGTAGTCTCAGCCTGTCACCAATGTCTACAAAAGAAATCCCAATATATGATATTTGGGTTGTCACTCAACTCAGAATATTCCTGCTCTGGGTACTAAACTAAATTTGGTTATCATGTGACAATATGGGCAATAGACATATGGAAGTGACTTTGGATGCACTGCAGCCTTGTGACATCTTTTTTCTCTCTCCGGGGGAGGCTCCTCTTTAACACAAGGTTAATGCAGCACCCGTCGTCAGAGTCCAAAATGGAAATTTCTCTATCTCATAACACAGAGATAAACACACACATTTGGACACCTTACACCGCTAAAGAAGTGGGCAGAGTCTGTCAAGGATACGCAAATAAGAGGATATTTATTCTAATACCTGCAAAAATGTCTCATTTGCTACCTATTAACCACAATACACAATCAAAAATAATAAGAAAATGTTTCACTTTGACTATATTCACGCAATTAAACTATGTGCAAGGGGAGAGCATTCCTGTTAAGGATGTTTCCCTATGCCACACGGACGGTGGCACAGCTTAGCATAAGCCACTTGTTGCAGAAGTACATTGTTCGAATTCAGCGGCCGCCCTGGTTAATACTGTGGGCGTAATAACCGTGAGACTGCACGCCATCTGCTTCACAGTGTACATTAACGATCCCCTGATGTCATTCGTACGAGTAGGCCATTGTGTTGCTGACGTCAGGGCCTACATTTTTCCGAATTCTGAATTACCCAAAAGTTACTAGATTGGCATTATGCATAGCAACTATCACCCCTTACTGGCAGATTATCGATCCAGTTCACTCTTGCAAATGTGATTATTATGATCTCTTGAGTTGTCACCTGGTTAAATAAATATTTGATTTGCAAAAAACACACACAGAAGGGACTGATTTCACTGAACAATGAGTAAACTCATAAAAATGCTATTATTTAAAATATATATTATTTATCTAGATAAGCTTACTGAATTGCAAGACTGTTATTCAAGAGGGAACAATGACCATTCAGATTTAAAATGTGCATCCTCTCCATAAAGTTATCATGACAGACGAGCCTAACAATTACTGCCCTATCTCAATCATCTCCCCTCTTATCAATGTCTTTGAGAAGAGCTTAAAATTACAAATCACAAATTTCATCTCAGAATTTGCTCTATTTCATTCTAAGTCATCTGGATCTCGAGACAAATGTAGCACTGCCTCTTTGGCCCGCGATACTCTTGACTTCAACGGTCTTCAATCTTGGCATCGTTGCGTCATCCTTTGTCCAAAGTATTTTACACCGTGGATAATGCCATAATGTTGTAATGTATCTAAAAATGCGTACATTTTTTTAAAATTTTGCAATCACCCACTGGGTTTGCAACTACGTATCTTGCCGATTTAAAATGTTCTCTGTCAATAATACATCATCTCAGAGGTGCTCCATTCCTAAGGCAGTTCCTCGGGGCTCTGTGCTCGGCCTTATTCTGTTTTCTCAGTATGTCAACAATCTAAAGGCATCTCTGACTTTGACATTAAACCTTTTTTGCTGTTGATGACACAGCCCTGATGGCCTCCAGAAATTTCATGGTGGAGCTACAAAAGCATTTACAACAGGAACTTTGAGAATCTTCAACTTTAACTTAATGCTCTAAAACTAGTCCTTAATGCCAAAACGGCCAAATTGATGTTATTCTCGGGCTGCTCCAAACCTGTCTCGCCACTTACAGTAAGGGAAAACAAGTATTTGATCCCCTGCTGATTTTGTACGTGTGCCCACTGACAAAGAAATGATCAGTCTATAATTTTAATGGTAGGTTTATCTGAACAGTGAGAGACAAAATAACAACAAAAAAATCCAGAAAAACGCATGTCAAAAATGTTATAAATTGATTTGCATTTTAATGAGGGAAATAAGTATTTGACCCCCTCTCAATCAGAAAGATTTCTGGCTCTCAGGTGTCTTTTATACAGGTAACGAGCTGAGATTAGGAGCACACTCTTAAAGGGAGTGCTCCTAATCTCAGCTTGTTACCTGTTTAAAAGACACCTGCCCACAGAAGCAATCAATCAATCAGATTCCAAACTCTCCACTATGGCCAAGACCAAAGAGCTCTCCAAGGATGTCAGGGACAAGATTGTAGACCTACACAAGGCTGGAATGGGCTACAAGACCATTGCCAAGCAGCCTGGTGAGAAGGTGACAACAGTAGTGCGATTATTCGCAAATGGAAGAAACACAAAAGAACTGTCAATCTCCCTCGACCTGGGGCTCCATGCAAGATCTCACCTCGTGGAGTTGCAATGAGCATGAGAACGGTGAGGAATCAGCCCAGAACTACATGGGAGGATCTTGTCAATGATCTCAAGGCAGCTGGGACCATTATCACCAAGAAAACAATTTGAAACACACTACGCCGTGAAGGACTGAAATCCTGCAGCGCCCACAAGGTCCCCCTGCTCAAGAAAGCACATATACATGCCCGTCTGAAGTTTGTCAATGAACATCTGAATGATTCAGAGGACAACTGGGTGAAAGTGTTGTGGTCAGATGAGACCAAAATGGAGCTCTTTGGCATCAACTCAACTCGCCGTGTTTGGAGGAGGAGGAATGCTGCCTATGACCCCAAGAACACCATCCCCACCGTCAAACATGGAGGTGGAAACATTATGCTTTGGGGGTGTTTTTCTGTTAAGGGGACAGGACAACTTCACCGCATCAAAGGGACGATGGACGGGGCCATGTACCGTCAAATCTTGGGTGAGAACCTCCTTCCCTCAGCCAGGGCATTGAAAATGGGTCGTGGATGGGTATTCCAGCATGACAATGACCCAAAACACACGGCCAAGGCAACAAAGGAGTGGCTCAAGAAGAAGTACATTAAGGTCCTGGAGTGGCCTAGCCAGTCTCCAGACCTTAATCCCATAAAAAATCTGTGGAGGGAGCTGAAGGTTCGAGTTGCCAAACGTCAGCCTCGAAACCTTAATGACTTGGAGAAGATCTGCAAAGAAAGAGTGGGACAAAATTCCTCCTGAGATGTGTGCAAAACTGGTGGCCAACTACAAGAAACGTCTGACCTCTGTGAGTGCCAACAAGGGTTTTGCCACCAAGTACTAAGTCATGTTTTACAGAGGGGTCAAATACTTGACATGCGTTTTTCTGGATTTTTTGTTGTTATTCTGTCTCTCACTGTTCAAATAAACCTACCATTAAAATTATAGACTGATCATTTCTTTGTCAGTGGGAAAACGTACAAAATCAGCAGGGGATCAAATACTTTTTTCTCTCACTGTATGCATATTGTGGCTCTGGACTCACATCTTATTGAGCAGGTTGACAACTTTAAAATCGAGGCATTATCCTGGACTCGAAACTGTCTTTCAAGACCCACAATGATCAACATTCCATTATACCACTCCACTCTCCATTTGGCCCTTGACGCCCCCTGTAGAACCCATCATTCCAAGCTGTACATTAATTCAAATCTGTTCCCTCCTGGATATCCAGAGAGAGAGAGCACCACTGGGCTGTCTTCATCCTAAAGGTCCTCTTAAACAAATCCGCCAATTACCTAAAGGACCACTGAGTCCCTCTAACTCCCTCCCGTGGTCTCAGAAGTGCCTCCTTATTCCTACTAAAAATTCAATTTGCTGAAACTTTGTTTTGTAAAAAGTGTTTCCGGCATTGCTGCTCCGCGTTTCTGGAATACCCGTTGCGGCTCACCTACAGCTTGGCTCCCTCCCTTCACTCCCCCTCTTGACTTCCCTATTAAACCAAAACACAGAGCATACTTGCACCTATACCTAACTTCTTCTGGCGCTTCTTGCCTCCACGTGTGTGCACTGTGTATTTCGACTTGCGTGTGTTTATGTCACCGTTAGACGAAGATACAGAGCTTACGTGCACCTTTACTTAACTTGTCATGTTACATACTCTTTTGGTTCTTTCGGTAAAGTCACGTAGGTATAACCGAAAGAACCAAAGAGTTTGGATTCCTGCAGTCACGAAAGCTTCAAATCAAGATGGTCCTATTACGCTTGTACTGATTTTGACTCGTGCGTTTCTTTGACACCACGGATCTCCCATGTAAAATGGCCAAGCAACTGGCAAAACGGCACCACGGTGTAATACATGAAATAAACCTAAACTTAGAACCCACAAATATATGACAGGGTGGCACTCAACTGTCATTTCCTCACCTGTGTGGCCCCACCCCTGCACCACCGAGCAAGCCATGGTCATCACTCATCCTAATACGGTAAAAATCCAGGTGCGCTAACATGCAAATTCGTTGCCATTTGCCCCCCCCCCCCCCCACCAATGTAATGCAATGTTAGTCCGCTTATAATAGAACTGTGCTTATATAAGGTTTGCTTGTAACCAGCTTCCATGAAACCAGAAAAAAACACTGCCTAACTTCTGAAATCCAATGAGATCAGGGTGTCACGGTAGCAAGATGGTAATAGCCGCGCCTGGTATACAGGTCATGGATTCTATCCTGACCCTGACGCCTGTATATTTGGAGTTTGCATGTTCTCCCCCGTGGTCGCGTGGATTTTTCTCCAGATCCTCCGGTTTTTCCCTCCACATGTAGAAACGTGTGTTTAAGAGTATTTGGCCGCTTTACATTTCCACGTGGTAAGCCACTTCGTTGAGCTATCGTTTATGACCAGTTTGCTCAGTGGGCCTTACCTGGTAAAATAAAAAAATATATATATAAAAACATGTTTTTTTTCATTAAAGGTGAGTTGATCAGAGGCAACAATACCGCGGTGCAATAAACTGTAGCGACAATGTTTGATCAGTGGGTGTAATTGGGTGTTCTGGGACGCGGCCGTGCAGCTTTGTGAGTGGGCGCATGCCCCTCTCGCACCTGGCGTCGGTGACGATAGGTGCACGGTTTTTCTCCCAGCGGATGCTCGGCTCCGGCAGGCCTCGGATCCGACACTGGAAACGCGCCACTCTGCCCTCCTGCACCGTCTGAGACGCGGGATGCTGCTGGAACCGCGGCAGCGCTGTGGGGGTGTTTGTGGATGCACACGAGTCCCACGCGCATACTTAAGCGTAAGGGAACACGCACAAAGACATATATGCAATACATGGCCAATAGCTTCAGAAGTGCATTTATATGCGCGTTAAAACAAAAATCTGCTTTTGTGCGCAAACAGACAAGTAGAATGGTCCTGCATTAGACATCAAAGTTTTTTTTTTTTCCCCAACAATCTTTGACTGATGGGTTATGGTGCACGCTGCCTATGCAGTCTTCATCATCGGTCACTGGGTTCCTGCGCTGTGCACTGATTGACATTTTTAAGGTATTGTCATACAATCAGGGAAAAATCAAAAGTATCATGTGGCTAAACACACCATCCAGTCATCTGACTGTGGAAGACTAAATCACAAAGGACCAATGACATCCCTTGGCTGGGCCAACTTCATGTTTGGCAAAGAACACAAGGGATGGGTCCCAAAGTAAAACATCAGTCAGCACTGAAGCGCTTTTGTTCAGAGGCGAATTAGCACCAATTTTAGTTGTATAAATAAACAAATAAATGCATAGCTTATTAGCAATGTAAAATATGGTAAATATTTGTTTTGGTCTTTCGGTAAAGCCACGTATAAATAGTTTCGTTTTTAATCGTTGTTTAGTCATTTTAGTGTTCTCCACAAGTCCGGCAACCATGGGGAAGACCCAAGAGCAGATGGTGTGAGACTGCTAGGGCAGATCTTGGCGGTCGCGTGTTTACTTTATGACAGCCGCGGGATCTAGTGGAAGGTAGAAAAAGCATTCAGGAAGTGCGGTGACAACAAGGGATTTGGCCATGATGACATCTTGATCTTGAAAAACAAAACAAAAACAGATGAGATAAGTGTTCTTTGGATCTTTCGGTAAAGCCACGTAGAAAGAAAAAAGAATATGAATTCCTGCAGTCACGAAAGCTTCAAGTCAAGATGAGATAAGGTTGAAGTGCTTTTTAAAAGTGAACTACTTAATAGTGAAACACGACTTACCGATGTGGCAAACGAAGTAAGTCACAGGTCATCACTGCTCAATATTTTCAGTTTAACTTAAGCCTTGCAGGATGTACAAGCAGCGCTGGACATCATGATCAACGCTTTACATACTAAACGATCAAGTATATACTGATCAGCTGTTAAGCATATCACTCGATGTTGATTGGGTCACATTCCAACCGATGCTCATTCGATACAATCATCTGTTCTGAACCAACTATGCACTCCTACTATCCACCATGGCAGTTTTCATACCGTAAATAAAATACCTCCAAGATACTTTAATTGTTCATTAAATGACTCATTTGCGCTGGGCAGTAATCGAACTCAACCAGATTTGGTGTGCGAATGACCTCGTCAAGGAGCATAAACCATCACGCGAACTTCGGTCATGATCGCAGCGGCTTTTGGCTGCGAGCCATCGAACAAAGACGGCCACTGCATCGCGCGGCGCTTTCAGATGCGCTTCTGCGGCCGTCTGGAACGCTCTTCCTTCCAATATTAGGAAGCCACTGGAGCTATGCACTTTTAAATTTAAATTGAAAACTCATTTCTTTCAATGTTTTTGTAGTTAGTTTGTTGTCCTTCCCCCCGCACCCCAATTAGCACGGTTGGCTACGTAAGGTGCGAAAAAAGTTCCACATACATACATACAGACATATACTGGTTCACACAAGTTTAAATATATACTGTATCACATTCATATGCTTGCAGTCAAAATCATATGCACATACACAATCAAGATCACACGAATAATATGCAATGTGTTTGTCTAAAAAGGTTGCACTTTATTAAAAATATAAATATATGTACAGTGTGCAGTGTTTAAACAAGGTATGTTCATCCGTGAACAAATCGTTGTTTATATATTTAAAGATATTAAACAGCTGGAAATGGTATTGTGATTTAATTGTACAGTCTCCTAAAATATAAATGTACAATAAAAAACAGTTAAACACATAGTTAGAACCAATTCCATTTTATATGTAATATCCGCTAAGCATCAATAGTCTTAGTAGTATTAATCTAAGAAGCAGTAAATTTTATGAAATTTGAATGAAAAAATCTCCTCCCATTCTCATGCAATAATCAAGAGCGCAATTACATGTATTATGATTTAGGCTCACGCACATGAATACACGTCACTTATTTTATTCCTTCAAATTTTACTCATTCATTTGCATTTTTTTTAAATGCATTGTCCCCACTGACTCACCTTTAAGCCCCAAATCCACGTGAAAATTGCCACTTCTCAATTTTAATATATTTCACACTACCTAAGCGATTACCTCCCCTCCGACAGCTTCCACACTTTTTGATGTCCACTGGCCACATTCCACATTGGACTGAAAAGAACACGTTTTTATGCATCGTTTGTATGCATTTAAAATATGGTCAGAAATGTCTAATGGATTAATTCTGTTAATTTATCTTTCTGTAGTGGAGGATCACGATAAGTCTCATGAAGACAATCCAATATAAACTAAACCTCAGTATATTATGTACTGACCCTATTCAAATTGGTCAAAACTAGGTGATAAAAAACGGCTAAATAAAATACAAAACCCTTGGCCAAGGCGGTGACATCACATTCCACACCTCACAAGTCGTCACGTGATATAATCTCTTCGAAGACAATGTCATTTATCGTCTCCGGCCATAATCATCAACCCACTTCTGGATAAACGTCGTCCCAAGTCAGCAGAAACCCACCCAGCACCTGCACACGAGTTAATTTCATCGCTCCATCTCCTTGGTGCATGTCCTCGAGTGCATTCCCTTCCTTGGCTGCCACTCCATTATTGGTGTCGACCCCCTGGCAACCACCTCTCCAAGCGATGCGTCGCTGCTCAAATGCAATAACTTTCCTTCACAGTCAATACAATGTCTTAAACCTGCATGTGTTCTCTAACCCACGTGCTCCTCTTTCTCTCTCCTTCAATGCGATTCAAAGCACGAACCTCTCCATGCTTCTCTGCACGTTTTCCATTCTTTGCACACCTTTCATTGTCTTAATTTAATGTCCATATTTCTCATCCATATGTCATAGCATAGAGTGCAAGGTCATATCAAGGACAAAAAGCCTTTTCGAAAAGGATTCCCAGAATCTATGAATATGCATTATTTGTCTTGATATTTTTACATGTTTAGGAATATATACTTTTTTAATGTATTTTTGTTCTACAATTATTTCGCTGAAAATTACATGTTGGTTACATTATATCTACTGGTGTCACAGTCAGAAATGACAATTACTATCTATTATTTCCAAATCAAATTGACAAAGAATTGTAAGCCAAAAATCAATGAACTAGCTTTGCCATTGTCGATCACGTGAAATTCTCAATTTACAACGTTAAGTATTTCAGTGACTATTGCGTTCACTTGAAATGTAAAAGTGTGTGCACAATTGTTGAAACACTGTAAAAAAAGTATGCTTAATCATAGATGTGATCAATGTGTGAATGCGTGTGCAATGTGTAGAGTGATAAACAAACATTTACTGCTGCGTACAAACAATACGTAAGTGTGTTATTAATCGAACACTGGCACCAACAACATATTTTGTGATATTGCAGCAATGTGCCTTGTGTAAATCACACCATAATTTGTCATATCACATAATGTAAAAGCATGAAAGACATATGATGCAATTTGTAATTTAGAGCACATTTGAGGTACCACATTAATACACATGCATGCATACACCCCTGCACATTCATGTACATGCAGATTCATTCTGCATGCAGAGGCACACTTATATGAACAAAAAAGGCAAATACTCATTTTAGAATGAATACCATTACGACAAAGAAGGACTTTCATGAAAAGTAAAATGTTACAATATGTTCAAGTCTCATATAAAACACAAAATAGTACAATACCATGCAAAGTACACAAAGGGGCTAAAACATGCATCTGAAACAAACCACTTTAAAAAATGTCAATAGAAAATAGTCATCTACATGTTGATGAGGCCAGCTTCAGGAGGTATTTCAGTCTGTCATTGGAAAGCCTCGCCTATTTTGTGCTGTTTTTTTTTATTCAAAGAGCGGTTACAATGAAATATTAAGGAATTTTAATAGGCTAAGACACAGAACCCAATTTGTACCTTTAATTGGAAGAGTAATGTGTAAATGCCAGTGGGGAACCTTTCGCTTGACAACTCTCCTGCAGGGAAATGCAATTAAATACCTTCACACACTTCTGTTTGTCCGTTTCGGGTTACCGGCAGAAGGAGGTGTGGGATCCACAGCAGTTCCATCAGCAGGTTTCGCCTCTGCTTTCCCAGACTAATGATGCATAGCTGATTTGACAGCAGTCACTAATTGCCTGGCAGTTCAATTTGCACACCGCACCAGTGTGGCTGCTTGACCAGCTCGAGGAAAAAGGGCACTTGTTGAATCCACTCTGGTGGAATTAATAATAATAATAAAAAAAGCGGAGGTAGAAAGGGTCACGATGTAATTATTGTATTTTATTTTTAAAGCACTTTGCAAGTGAAATACATGCTATTTACATAATTCAAGCTTTCGGGGGTTTTGAAATAAAAGATGGGTATGCTGAGATGCGTTTTTTTTACACTGTACGCATTATGTTTTTGCATTATATATTCAAACCACTCTGTCTCCCAGCCACACAAGTTTGAGGCGAATCGTATAAGGTCTTGAGGAGTGGATTTATCTTACATGGAATTACATAACAACCAAGACTTTCCTGCAGCCCTTATCTGCACAAAGAACCGCAATTTCACCTGAAGTCGGCAAAACCTATCCCAAGATGTTCCTATTATCACCTCTGATTAGCACACAACAACGCAAATTGTGAATTTGTGTTACGTAATGTCGTGTCGAACAAATTCATTTCATGCTAATCTCCCTCCCTAATCTCTCTATCTCCCTAATCTCCCCCGTGAACACAACTTGACGTGCTTGTGTCCGGGGGTGAAATTCCTTTCCAGCTCAGACCCCGCTTGCTTGCGTGCCCATCGCCACATAAATAACCTCCTTGTTGTTGTAACAGCTCTCTCGCTGTGTTCTTCCTACACTACATCTATAACCTCGTTGTTGTAACAGCTCTCTAGCTGTGTTGTTACTTCACCACATCTATAACCTCCTTGTTGTTGTAACAGCTCTCTCGCTGTGTTCTTCCTTCACTACATCTATAACGTCTTGTTGTTGTAACATCTCTCTCGCTGTGTTCTTCCTACACTACATCTATAACGTCTTGTTGTTGTAACAGCTCTCTCGCTGTGTTGTTCCTTTACTACATCTATAACCTCCTTGTTGTTGTAACAGCTCGCTCGCTGTGTTGTTCCATCGCCACATCTATAACCTTGTTATTGTTGTAACAGCTCTCTCGCTGTGTTGTTCCTTCACTACATCTATAACGTCTTGTTGTTGTAACAGCTCTCTCGCTGTGTTATTCCTTCACTACATCTATAACCTTGTTGTTGTTGTTGTAACAGCTCTCTCGCTGTGTTGTTCCTTCACCACATCTATAACCTTGTTGTTGTAACAGCTCTCTCGCTGTGTTCACCCTCCACTACATCTATAACCACCTTGTTGTTGTAACAGCTCTCTCGCTGTGTTTTCCTTCACCACACCTATAACCTTGTTGTTGTTGTTGCAACAGCTCTCTCGCTGTGTTGTTCCTTCACTACATCTATAACCTTGTTGTTGTAACAGCTCTCTCGCTGTGTTCTTCCTACACCACATCTATAACGTCTTGTTGTTGTAACAGCTCTCTCGCTGTGTTCTTCCTACACTACATCTATAACGTCTTGTTGTTGTAACAGCTCTCTCGCTGTGTTGTTCCATCGCGACATCTATAACCTTGTTATTGTTGTAACAGCTCTCTCGCTGTGTTCTTCCTACACCACATCTATAACCACCTTGTTGTTGTAACAGCTCTCTCGCTGTGTTGTTCCTTCACCACATCTATAACCTTGTTGTTGTAACAGCTCTCTCGCTGTGTTCTTCCTACACCACATCTATAACCTCCTTGTTGTTGTAACAGCTCTCTAGCTGTGTTGTTCCTTCACTACATCTATAACCTTGTTGTTGTAACAGCTCTCTCGCTGTGTTCACCCTTCACTACATCTATAACCTCGTTGTTGTAACAGCTCTCTCGCTGTGTTATTCCTTCACTACATCTATAACCTCCTTGTTGTTGTAACAGCTCTCTCGCAGTGTTGTTACTTCACTACATCTATAACGTCTTGTTGTTGTAACAGCTCTCTCGCTGTGTTCACCCTTCACTACATCTATAACGTCTTGTTGTTGTAACAGCTCTCTCGCTGTGTTCTTCCTACACTACATCTATAACCTCCTTGTTGTTGTAACAGCTCTCTCGCTGTGTTCTTCCTACACCACATCTATAACCACCTTGTTGTTGTAACAGCTCTCTCGCTGTGTTGTTCCTTCACCACATCTATAACCTTGTTGTTGTAACAGCTCTCTCGCTGTGTTCTTCCTACACCACATCTATAACCTCCTTGTTGTTGTAACAGCTCTCTCGCTGTGTTCTTCCTACACCACATCTATAACCTCCTTGTTGTAACAGCTCTCTAGCTGTGTTGTTCCTTCACTACATCTATAACCTTGTTGTTGTAACAGCTCTCTCGCTGTGTTCACCCTTCACTACATCTATAACCTCCTTGTTGTTGTAACAGCTCTCTCGCTGTGTTATTCCTTCACTACATCTATAACCTCCTTGTTGTTGTAACAGCTCTCTCGCTGTGTTGTTACTTCACTACATCTATAACGTCTTGTTGTTGTAACAGCTCTCTCGCTGTGTTCACCCTTCACTACATCTATAACGTCTTGTTGTTGTAACAGCTCTCTCGCTGTGTTCTTCCTACACTACATCTATAACCTCCTTGTTGTTGTAACAGCTCTCTCGCTGTGTTGTTCCTTCACTACATCTATAACCTTGTTGTTGTAACAGCTCTCTCGCTGTGTTGTTCCTTCACTACATCTATAACCTTGTTGTTGTAACAGCTCTCTCGCTGTGTTCTTCCTTTACTACATCTATAACGTCTTGTTGTTGTAACAGCTCTCTCGCTGTGTTGTTCCTTCACCACATCTATAACCTCCTTGTTGCTGTAACAGCTCTCTCGCTGTGTTCGTCCTTCACCACATCTATAACCTTGTTGTTGTAACAGCTCTCTCGCTGTGTTCTTCCTACACTACATCTATAACCTCCTTGTTGTTGTAACAGCTCTCTCGCTGTGTTGTTCCTTCACTACATCTATAACCTTGTTGTTGCAACAGCTCTCTCGCTGTGTTGTTCCTTCACTACATCTATAACCTTGTTGTTGTAACAGCTCTCTCGCTGTGTTCTTCCTACACCACATCTATAACGTCTTGTTGTTGTAACAGCTCTCTAGCTGTGTTCTTCCTTTACTACATCTATAACGTCTTGTTGTTGTAACAGCTCTCTCGCTGTGTTGTTCCTTCACCACATCTATAACCTCCTTGTTGCTGTAACAGCTCTCTCGCTGTGTTCGTCCTTCACCACATCTATAACCTTGTTGTTGTAACAGCTCTCTCGCTGTGTTCGTCCTTCACCACATCTATAACCTCCTTGTTGTTGTAACAGCTCTCTCGCTGTGTTCGTGCTTCACCACATCTATAACCTTGTTGTTGTAACAGCTCTCTCGTTGTGTTCTTCCTTCACATCTATAACCTCCTTGTTGTTGTAACAGCTCTCTCGCTGTGTTCGTCCTTCACCACGTCTATAACCTCCTTGTTGCTGTAACAGCTCTCTCGTTGTGTTCGTCCTTCACTACGTCTATAACCTCCTTGTTGTTGTAACAGCTCTCTCGCTGTGTTATTCCTTCACTACATCTATAACCTCCTTGTTGTTGTAACAGCTCTCTCGCTGTGTTGTTACTTCACTACATCTATAACCTTGTTGTTGTAACAGCTCTCTCGCTGTGTTCTTCCTTCACTACATCTATAACGTCTTGTTGTTGTAACAGCTCTCTCGCTGTGTTATTCCTTCACTACATCTATAACCTCCTTGTTGTTGTAACAGCTCTCTCGCTGTGTTCGTCCTTCACCACATCTATAACCTCCTTGTTGTTGTAACAGCTCTCTCGCTGTGTTCGTCCTTCACTACATCTATAACCTCCTTGTTGTTGTAACAGCTCTCTCGTTGTGTTCTTCCTTCACATCTATAACCTCTTGTTGTTGTAACAGCTCTCTCGCTGTGTTATTCCTTCACCACATCTATAACCTCTTGTTGTTGTAACAGCTCTCTAGCTGTGTTATTCCTTCACTACATCTATAACGTCTTGTTGTTGTAACAGCTCTCTCGCTGTGTTATTCCTTCACTACATCTATAACCTCCTTGTTGTTGTAACAGCTCTCTCGCTGTGTTCGTCCTTCACCACATCTATAACCTCCTTGTTGTTGTAACAGCTCTCTCGCTGTGTTATTCCTTCACTACATCTATAACCTCCTTGTTGTTGTAACAGCTCTCTCGCTGTGTTCTTCCTTCACATCTATAACCTCTTGTTGTTGTAACAGCTCTCTCGCTGTGTTATTCCTTCACCACATCTATAACCTCTTGTTGTTGTAACAGCTCTCTAGCTGTGTTATTCCTTCACTACATCTATAACGTCTTGTTGTTGTAACAGCTCTCTCGCTGTGTTATTCCTTCACTACATCTATAACCTCCTTGTTGTTGTAACAGCTCTCTCGCTGTGTTCGTCCTTCACATCTATAACCTCCTTGTTGTTGTAACAGCTCTCTCGCTGTGTTATTCCTTCACTACATCTATAACCTTGTTGTTGTAACAGCTCTCTCGCTGTGTTATTCCTTCACTACATCTATAACCTCCTTGTTGTTGTAACAGCTCTCTCGCTGTGTTATTCCTTCACTACATCTATAACCTCCTTGTTGTTGTAACAGCTCTCTCGCTGTGTTATTCCTTCACTACATCTATAACCTCCTTGTTGTTGTAACAGCTCTCTCGCTGTGTTATTCCTTCACTACATCTATAACCTCCTTGTTGTTGTAACAGCTCTCTCGCTGTGTTATTCCTTCACTACATCTATAACCTCCTTGTTGTTGTAACAGCTCTCTCGCTGTGTTATTCCTTCACTACATCTATAACCTTGTTGTTGTTGTAACAGCTCTCTCGCTGTGTTATTCCTTCACTACATCTATAACCTCCTTGTTGTTGTAACAGCTCTCTAGCTGTGTTCGTCCTTCACTACATCTATAACCTCCTTGTTGTTGTAACAGCTCTCTCGCTGTGTTCGTCCTTCACTACATCTATAACCTCCTTGTTGTTGTAACAGCTCTCTCGCTGTGTTGTTCCTTCACTACATCTATAACCTCCTTGTTGTTGTAACAGCTCTCTCGCTGTGTTGTTCCTTCACTACATCTATAACCTTGTTGTTGTTGTAACAGCTCTCTCGCTGTGTTGTTCCTTCACTACATCTATAACCTCCTTGTTGTTGTAACAGCTCTCTCGCTGTGTTGTTACTTCACTACATCTATAACCTCCTTGTTGTTGTAACAGCTCTCTCGCTGTGTTCGTCCTTCACTACATCTATAACCTCCTTGTTGTTGTAACAGCTCTCTCGCTGTGTTATTCCTTCACTACATCTATAACCTCCTTGTTGTTGTAACAGCTCTCTCGCTGTGTTGTTCCTTCACTACATCTATAACCTTGTTGTTGTTGTAACAGCTCTCTCGCTGTGTTGTTACTTCACTACATCTATAACCTCCTTGTTGTTGTAACAGCTCTCTCGCTGTGTTCGTCCTTCACTACATCTATAACCTCCTTGTTGTTGTAACAGCTCTCTCGCTGTGTTATTCCTTCACTACATCTATAACCTCCTTGTTGTTGTAACAGCTCTCTCGCTGTGTTCGTCCTTCACTACATCTATAACCTCCTTGTTGTTGTAACAGCTCTCTCACTGTGTTCACCCTTCACTACATCTATAACCTCCTTGTTGTTGTAACAGCTCTCTCGCTGTGTTGTTACTTCACTACATCTATAACCTCCTTGTTGTTGTAACAGCTCTCTCGCTGTGTTCGTCCTTCACTACATCTATAACCTCCTTGTTGTTGTAACAGCTCTCTCGCTGTGTTATTCCTTCACTACATCTATAACCTCCTTGTTGTTGTAACAGCTCTCTCGCTGTGTTGTTCCTTCACTACATCTATAACCTTGTTGTTGTTGTAACAGCTCTCTCGCTGTGTTGTTACTTCACTACATCTATAACCTCCTTGTTGTTGTAACAGCTCTCTCGCTGTGTTCGTCCTTCACTACATCTATAACCTCCTTGTTGTTGTAACAGCTCTCTCGCTGTGTTATTCCTTCACTACATCTATAACCTCCTTGTTGTTGTAACAGCTCTCTCGCTGTGTTGTTCCTTCACTACATCTATAACCTTGTTGTTGTTGTAACAGCTCTCTCGCTGTGTTGTTACTTCACTACATCTATAACCTCCTTGTTGTTGTAACAGCTCTCTCGCTGTGTTCGTCCTTCACTACATCTATAACCTCCTTGTTGTTGTAACAGCTCTCTCGCTGTGTTATTCCTTCACTACATCTATAACCTCCTTGTTGTTGTAACAGCTCTCTCGCTGTGTTATTCCTTCACTACATCTATAACGTCTTGTTGTTGTAACAGCTCTCTCCCTGTGTTATTCCTTCACTACATCTATAACCTCCTTGTTGTTGTAACAGCTCTCTCGCTGTGTTATTCCTTCACCACATCTATAACCTCCTTGTTGTTGTAACAGCTCTCTCGCTGTGTTATTCCTTCACTACATCTATAACCTCCTTGTTGTTGTAACAGCTCTCTCGCTGTGTTCGTCCTTCACCACATCTATAACCTCCTTGTTGTTGTAACAGCTCTCTCGCTGTGTTATTCCTTCACTATATCTATAACGTCTTGTTGTTGTTGTAACAGCTCTCTCGCTGTGTTATTCCTTCACTACATCTATAACCTCCTTGTTGTTGTAACAGCTCTCTCGCTGTGTTATTCCTTCACTATATCTATAACGTCTTGTTGTTGTTGTAACAGCTCTCTCGCTGTGTTATTCCTTCACCACATCTATAACCTCCTTGTTGTTGTAACAGCTCTCTCGCTGTGTTATTCCTTCACTACATCTATAACCTCCTTGTTGTTGTAACAGCTCTCTCGCTGTGTTATTCCTTCACTACATCTATAACCTCCTTGTTGTTGTAACAGCTCTCTCGCTGTGTTCGTCCTTCACTACATCTATAACCTCCTTGTTGTTGTAACAGCTCTCTCGCTGTGTTATTCCTTCACTACATCTATAACCTCCTTGTTGTTGTAACAGCTCTCTCGCTGTGTTATTCCTTCACTACATCTATAACCTCCTTGTTGTTGTAACAGCTCTCTCGCTGTGTTATTCCTTCACTACATCTATAACCTCCTTGTTGTTGTAACAGCTCTCTCGCTGGTTCAGCAGCTTCACTGCTGGATTATTTCTTTCCGCCTGAGGACGACCGCTTGCGTTGCAATCGGAACTTCGTGATATATTATTTTTGTTTCATTTTATTTATTTTTCTACCTACATGACTTCACCGAAAGAACCAAAAGAGTAAGGACCAATATCATAAAGATAAAAAAATCATTGTCTCTAAAATCGGCAGTTCACCAGCGTTGATTAAAGCAAACCCTGACTGTGCTGATGAGAAACTGAATGTCAAAACCAATTCAGAGTTCCCATGTCTTGAATCAATGCTGCTTAAAGTATGCACTCCTAGATTGCCGTGCAGCCGATGCGTTTTTTAAGGAATACGTTTATGTTTTAGATGGAGAGACAGATATATGAAGGAGACATTTTCTGCTCATTCATTTTGTGACTGTAAAAATAACTACTGGAATTCCTCCATATTCTAAACCCATACTGGTTTCATTTGTTTATATTTATATCTGATTGTTTATTCTATTCATGAAAATTCGGTAAACACCTTCCCTGGAAAGCTGCATAAACCTACCATTTTGGTATCCACACTTCCCCTCCTTTTGAAAACTGTTCCCTCCTCAATGCAAATGTGATCATTTTATATGCAGTTCCTCTTGTGTGTTGGCCACTTGTATTTTTCAAAAACCTTTCCCCCGTGAAACCACACACTCCCATTGGTCTGAAGGCCATTCTTGCCCCTCAGGTCACTAAAAGTGCACGTGCAGGAGGCAAAAAGTCAGCAGCGGGCGATCTGGTCAACAGCGTTGTTTTTTTGTAGCGCGCTGTCTGAAGGAGGTGGTGCAAGTTCACGCGCATCTCTCAGTCGGATGAGCTTGAGTAGGAACGGGAGAAGCCTGGCACTGGTGTTGTCAGCAATACATGACGTGACGCAAACGCTTGCTGTGCCCAGCAGGGTTTTTCTTAACAATAACACAAAATAAAGCAAAACACACACGCACGCGCGCGTGAAAATAAATCGAATAAATGGCCCCACACTCACAAAAAACTGAGTGGAAGCCAGACAGGTAGTCCTGACGACTATGACTTATAAAGGTCGTCTCGGGTTTGTAATAGTTAATGATCGTAAGATCTCCGCACCTTCTGAATGTGTTGATTTCAGCATAGGAAACAAACTCATAATCGAGTTACACAACACAAAACCATGGTAAACGGAAAGCATGATATAGTGTATGCAACTGCCAATGTCAGAGGTCACTTCCAAGTGATCGTGTACGGCTCTTAAGGCGTATTTAAAAATGATGATCTTAGTTGGGGTGACGATACGGCCTCATGGCAGTGCGTTCACCCCTTGCTACAGAGTTTCACAGTTCGACTCCAGTAGCCGTCCTGGTTAATACTGCGGTGTGTATCAACCATAAAAAAATAAGCGCCGTCTTCGTCAAAGTGGGTGTTAAGTTCCCGCGACGTCGACCACAAAAGTAGGCGATTGCCAGCGTCACGGTACTGTACTGTGTAGGATTTCACCATTTTCAACGTTTTTACTTCAGTAAAAGTCAAGATGTCTGAAGCCAGACATCTTGAAAGTTTAAGATTTACTGCATTACACCCGTCCTTGGACGGGCAAAAGGATAGTTTTAAATAGATTTGCCATAAAATATGTGCTTTAAAAAGGATTGCTGGATTCTGTGATTTTATTATGTTTTAGTGTCATAAATATATTTTCCGAAGGAATGCATCTCCAATTATATAAAGGAAGTCTTTGGTAAAAAATAGAGTCCGACGTACTGAATTTCCCTTTCCAGACAACTTTTCAGGACCATATCTGCTCCGTGTATCGAGGGGTGCCCGTACTTTGACTTGGTAGAGCGGCACGGTCAAACCAAAGCTGACCTTGTCTCCCAGCTGCATTGATGGATGACTAAAGCCACATGTTACTCCGGATTGCAGGTGCTCTGAGTTGTTGTTCCTTGTGTTTCACACGAAGAATTACAGGTTTTACTTGGGAGTCTTCTGAGGTCACGAAATGTACTCTCATGTGACCTCCATCGGAACAAGTCAGTGTAATCTTTGAATATATTTACTGAGTGGAGTTCTGTTATGGGTTTATATACACAGCTGCTCAAGTGATAGGCTTACTGTGGTGATTGGCCATTTTGCTACAATCCATTCATGATTGTCAGAAAACAACGCAAAGCAACATTAAAATTGGAAATCAGGGCTAAACGATCTAGTCTGTAATGGAAAGCAACACATTGGAATAGAAAATCACAGCAGCCATCTAATCAAGCAAACTCTTTGAACAAGCTAATAAATAAGCCAGCTATGAACAACAGCTGTGAATCTCACAAAAAATATTGATTAACAAATGAAAATTATTCTCAAATGATCTAATCATAATGATCAGTTATGATCCATCTACTGCTGGATGAAGGTCTCCCAAAGCCATCGCCATCCCTCACAATCATGTAGAGTAATGATCCATCTAGTGCCTGCAAAATGAGATTATCTCATTGGTCATCTTCTCAGGCATTTTCCCTCCTTTGGCCACCACTCTATTGTCAGTCTTGATCATCGTCATCATCCCTTCTAGCGGTGCATCTTGGGCTAATGCTGGCTTGAACAAATTGGCAAGCCTCGCCTTCCTCTGCCATAGTGTCCTACGTAATGCCACTGCTGCCATGATCCTAGATCCCAGTTCAGAAAATCCAGGCCTGAATTTGTGGACAACTGTGCTACCACATTGTTATTCTCAATGCCACTTGTAATGAAGGTGCTTGCTGCTGGCCTGTGCTTAACTTTATTCAATGTCCTAAGGGAGAACTTACCCATGTAAGCTACATTTGTCAAAACTTTCATAAAAGTTGTGGCAACCCTGTGGATATTTTTAGCCTCTCTATCCAGCGAACGGTTGCTTGTATCCAGGATAATAATGTGGAAGAGCCCACATTGCCATTAAGGCATCCATTTCCGGGACTGCAGCAAACCAATGACCTTGACCTAATAGTAACTTACGTTTCTTCTCTGCTGGTTTTGAAATATTTAGCTGTTTCATGGCTTTCTCCCAAGTTTCTTCGTGTGATCATCAAGTGGAAGGAGAGAGCCAACATGGGATCTCAACCTCCTTGAAAACAAGTGCCTTCCTCTTGAGTCCTTCCTCGAGTTATACTTTTCCTCTGAAGGCTCATCCACAAGGTTATCTAAGATGAGGTACATGCTGAAAATCAATCTCTCTCAGCTGCCAAAGGTGCTCCAGGATAAACTTCCTCTTCTAACCTTTGTAATCTGAACGAGGAGCATTTTCCTTCCTCTCAAGAAAAATAGCGTTTGAAGGATCAGCACAACAATAAAGATGAGTGGGAGACAGAAGAGAAGGTGGATAAGGAGGCGATTGATTTTTTTCCATTTTCCACTTGTCTCTCACCTTCCACTAGACCTTATCCAGATCGCAGACGTTCTGCTTCCTCTTCCACGCTCGAAAATTCTTAAAAGTCTTCGGCGATCTTACAATTCCAAGCCTTTGGATCGACTATTTCCTGGATACTCTGCTGCATATTGTAGGCCTGCTCCTTCACACTCCTTTTGCCCAGGCTCTTATGACAGCGTGTAATGTCTTTCTTTAAGACTCCAGGATATTCGAGTGCAGCATCGGCCTCGTCAAAGCTGTGGAGCTCTTGATCCTCTTGTTTCTTCCCCATTCTTCTAGGGAGACCTTCCTGAATGAACGGGCCACATTTAGTCAAGCGTTGAAGAGTGCTCACCCACAGGCGGAGATGCACTGCTCACATAATCATCCAGGTTGCTGGCGCCTTGCGTTCACGCATGTCCTACCTGGTGGCTAAGATAAGCCTAAATGTACCTCGGTCATGGCATAATGGGGCCAGCGAGTTTTACCGCGGCGGTCGGCACTGCCTTGATCTTTCCATGTTTAGGCGATCCCCATGCCTTTAATATGAGCACAGACAAGTGCCCCTTCAGGGTGGCAATGTCCTTGTGAGAGGTGTCCGGTGCTTTGCATGGCTGCATCCACACCAGTGTTGGTGGGTGATGGCTGCAGACTGCCCCCTCTTGTCTGCATATTAGAGCGCCGTGCACTTATCCATACCTCATGCGCAATGTGATAATGTGTGTTCATGCTCTGCGGCCTGCCTGGGACCCAAGAATATAGGGCACTTTAAGTGGGCATCGGCCTTTTTTGAAGAAAACGCCACATTCAGTTCAGAGCAGCCCATGAGCGGCCATGCATGTGATGGTGTCGCAAGCCATGAACAATTATGGGGGCAATATTTCTTCTGCTGGATGTAGTTTTTATGATCTTCCCCAAGTGAGTTGCTCACATCATGCCACACATGCACAATTTTTGGGCAGAAAGCCAACCAAAATCGGGGCCATCGGACCAAAATATACTAAAGTGTAAAAAAAAACTCCAGCACACGGGTGTGTCGGAGAGCAATCCGCGTGTTAAAATAATTGTTTGCTAAAGCAATACTAAATTTGCACCTTTGTTGACGTGGCAACTTTATTAATTGGCTGTGTCGGGTGGAAGGAGGGTGTACAACACGCATTTACTTACATGATCTGACCCAAAAATATGTCGTAAAAGCAAAATATGGTAAAAGTAGATAAAAACATTGAAACCACTGAAAATGACAGCTGAATTTAGAACTTAACAAACCAATGCTACAGTATAGTACTGAACAGAACTAAACTGGTACTGTCTGGCACATTATGTTTCTGTGCAGCATGGAGATGTTGATAACAATATCAGCATTGCTTTGCACGCTGTTAAATGTTTGATCTTCGGCAATAAAGATTGTATTCGTTTCCAAATTCTTTCACTTCTAAGGGACGTTCCCATAAAAACCCAATTCTCTGCAAATATATCCACTTAGGTTCTATTGAGGACACGGTTCTCTGTGAGATAGCATGCATTGCGTGGCACGTCCATTTAAGCCCTCTCACAAGCTCACAATCAAACACACAAACACAATACTCACGGCCACCAACCTCACCCTCAGACGCGAGCACTCAATGCATACAATACGTTCACAGTATTCATGTTAATATACATCATGTAAGAATTCCATGTGGAAGTGGTGTTATTTTGCTGTAAGATATATAAAACACACAATGTAATGTATATTCATGATTAACTGTTTCAGAAGGTTTAGAAAGCCACATGATTGCCGCTGTTGCAGTTTGTGTAGATTTGATGATTGAATTCCACTTCTGCCCAATAACTTCAAGTGGGTAATTTCAAACACACACTCTGTTGTAGATAATGATTCCTAGTATTATTATTAGTCTAGGGTTGATATTATTTACATCACTCAAGGAAAGGAAAGCTTTACAGAATATAATTCTTTTTCAGCAGGTTCATGCTTGGAATATTTGGGCATGTACTTTCATAAAATGTGCACCTTTTTATCATTATTCTTACACTTGTTTACCCAGAAAAGCCTCACTGAGTCTCGCAATTCTTTTTTTCAGGAGCATCATGCCAAGTCTTTCCACATTAGGAGGAGGTGGTTGCTTTGTATAATTTCAATCGAGGAAGTTGGACCATGACGCTGGCACTCTATGGCCTACCTTTGGGTTCTTTCTCTAATACAACACACAGTTGTAACCAGGGAAGCAGCTGGATGCAAACCATGAACCTCTACAACAAGCAGCGAACGCACTCCCGCCAGGCCATGTCACCAGCCGTGAGAGGTTGCTTTAGCGTCCACTAAAGAATTACACATATGAAGGAATTGCATTAAAATTTTACACAGAGGGGTGAGAAAACGACTTTCTCAGCTGGTTTCTCCAGGAACCTTATTGCTCCTTCAAATGGAATATTTATTTTGAACTAGCTGGCTGCATTTCTGTGTAATCCACCCACCTCAGCCCCAAGTTGTTGGATGCATGACATAATTTGCAAGACGGGGCCATTATCTGCCTGTCACGGTCCAAAAATAATATAACGTCATCAGTAAGTAGAAGTAGTATTAAAAATGCATAGGGGCTGTCCATAAATGACGTCACGCACCTAGGGGGGGTGTCAGACATTTGTGACGATGTGTGACGAGGGGGGGGGGGGGTTTGAGAAATGTGACGTCACATCAAAATGCGCAACTTTTAATAAATATAGACAACACGTTCTACTTAATTAAATAGACTTTTTAATAAATGTTTTCTCCTGCAACATCAGAGTGCAGCGCCACATTAAATACGCACTACAGTGACAATAGTTTAAAGCGATTTGAACCATGTTTTATTTTTTGTGGGGGGGGGGGGGGGAGAGCTTTGTGACGTCATATTTAAGAGAGGGGGATTCTGACTTTTTGTGACGCCGTGTGACGAGGGGGGGGGTGGGTCAAAAATCGTAAAAAAAAAAATCGCGTGACGTCATTTATGGACGGCCCCATACTTTTTTTCTACCTGCCTGTTTCTGTTCATCAGCGCGTGCTGCAGGACTCGATGGAGGCCTAAGCGAGCTTCGGGCCACTTGAGAAAGACTTGGTTGCCTTCTTAGAGGCAACAGCACCACCTGCAGTCGGAGCAGTCGTGTGGTGGGCTGAAAAGAACGGTGCTATCTGACTAAATTGGGACAGTGGCCGCCATCCCATCTTTACCCTACTAGTTTTATATATACTGCGCATGCATAGTATGCTGTATATTCAATAGAGTATGACTGGCCAGTAGCACTGTAATTAGTAGGGGTGGAATCATTCCCCACTCAGCCCTGTCCCCAGTAATTCAATGACCTGTCACAATTCAGGGTGGCATTTTGATTGACGAACACATCTTTTTTTTACATTGTGGCAAATGGAAAAGCCTCGACGTGACTGCAGGAGGTCCGTTAACCCGTTAAATATCATAAATACGAGTTGAACATTATTATTACACGCGCGTTTTGATTCACAAAATATGTTTGGAGAAGCGTTACCTGGGCATGTCACGGGAACAAGAGGATCTTAAAATAGCAGAAGAGACGAAAACTACGTAACAATCCATTGTCCAGAGTAGTGTTTTGTAACCCGTCCGACGAAAGTCTGGACTTTTAACATCCCGGGAGGAGTTACAGATATCCCGGAACAGCTGCCTCAAAAAGGGGACGATTACAGGACAATCAGGATATGGATGGACAAGCTCCTAATTGTGAGTGCTCATCAATGAATCGATGCATTATTCCACCCACGGTGGTTAGACCACACACCTCACAATCAGCAGGGTGGAAATCCAAATGCTGGTCAGCGCCCTCCACCCCCTTTGTGACTGATAAAATGATTACCTCTTTGCACCGCTGTGTACGAGGTCAATAATGGCCATCCTATGCTTAGATTCATCCTGACCACGTGAATTTAGAATTCCCAGGGCTACCACAGAACACGAGTACCAGCCCAATTGTTTTGTTTCAGCACAAAGACTCTGGCTCTCATGACTCTGACTCGTGATTGTGTTTTCACGAGCGTATAGATGTCAAGACATGCCATGCGTATGATGTTCATACCACGACAAGTATATGGCCCTACACTTCTGTCTATCGTTGATCAGATAAGCTGGAAGAGATGGTTTTACTTACAATTACCTCACCAGAAGTAATATGATTATTTATTTAGTGAAGATTTCATAGCTACGGCGCCTTTTTTTGCCAGTATCACCTATTGCAAGGCATCAATGGGTGTTCATTTGGTGTTTGAACATATGAACACCTGTGTAATTGCCAAAAAGGGTGAAGATGTCATACTTATTACTGTATTAATTTGCCAAGCATAACTGAGCGACAATATACATTTTTTTATAAAATTGATAAATATGCTGAGTAGTGCATTTTAGTGAAGATAAAATATGAATTTTAAATAATATTTTAAACAAACTTAAACTACAGTACGTAAAAAACTTTCATAATAACTAAAATACACCAAAGAAATCATGGTTTTATATTCAATATTAAGCTAGGATTCCCGCAACTCCGATTTACGAAACTTTTGACCTTGAACATGAGCACTGACCTTCAGGCTAATTAAACTGTCAGTAAGATTAAGGCCCAACTGAGGCTGAATGATGGCCTACATTATCGGGTTAGATTACGGCGAGATAGGCCTCTGGCAGGCCGATAATCCCCCGCTGTGTGACCGATGCTCCTCTTGCTTGCCACCGGATGGCCAAACCTCTTGTCACAAAAGCCCCCTGACTTCAAGGTTTCACTTTCTCTGAGCATGATACTCGCCAGTGCAACGTTATATAAAACGCCCATCTTTGTTCCTCTTAAGTCTATTGATAAGCCACATTCTCAGTGTTTCTGACATAGAATTTGTAACCTCCGTGTGCGGGTGTGTGTGTAAGAGAGACCGAATGACACAGAAGCCAAAGCCTTTGGTTTGCTAGTCCCCTATATTTGGCCATAGTAACCTGTACTCATTTTGTTCTTATATAATTTATATTGTTTAATTATGTCCAATCATATACGAACGCACTAAAATTAACTATAGCACTAAATTACACGGCTGGTTCAATTTGGCCAAAATGCAAATATAAAATCATGCGTAGGCTTAAAAAAATATATAACATATATAATTAATAAACTTGTAAGGTTTACCTGCTGACAATATTTAACTGCCATCGGCCATATTATTTGGCAAATAGGCCTTGAAGCCATTCGACAATCCACCCACAGCTATACAGTAGAGACAATGGAATGCACCACACTACTTAAAACATATACCAATTATTGAATTAAATCAAAACCCTGAACCATGACAAGCAATGTATTGCATGGAGAAGGTTCTTATAATTACAGGTCCATTCGTCAGTGAAAGTGTAATTTCATTTATATCTATAGTGTAACAAACCTTTCTATATGCAAACATGCTATCCTACTTACATATTGAGATACGTGTGAGATTTAACCACTTGAATCTATTTCTTCGTCTTATTTGTCCACATACTTTAAAAAATTTGGCTGGGTGGTTGAGCAAGCCGAGTCACATCACCGTGTGAGCGTCCCTATTCTCTGTTTGTCACGGTGACTCCGTGCTTCCAGCCTGGGTCTAAAGGGGCAAAAGTCAGCCTGGCTCAAAAGAGGTCAAATGATTAAACACAGACCCTGAGGGACAAATTGTTAATTATGCTACCAAAACAGGCTTTGGTCTTGCCTCGTGCCAGTCGTTGGAGGAAAGAGCCTGGTAAATGTTTCCCAATAATTGTTGCACTCTCTATGAGTCCAACTCATTTACAGTGAACCGTATGCCCAGCTACTAAAGGCATGAAATCACATTCCCTACCTTCTCCTTTCACACAGTGCCCTAATCTAGGAAGCTCATTCACTCTGGGCAGGGGATACATTTATTGTACTTATTTACAAATCCATTTTAATTCATGCAAGGATCACAGCCCGACGAAAGATAATAGGGAAAACATTAGAAATCGTGTATAAAATAGATTTGTTCATTTACAGAAAATAACGAGTCTGAACTGATGAATTATAAATAAGATAGTGCTTATAAGATTATCTATCCTGGTGGTGCTGCGGTTAGGGCAATTGACTAACAATCGAAAGGTTGAGAGTTCAAATTTCAGTGGGAGGTTGACTCAGCCGATCATCCCTTGGGGCCAACGACAAAAATGAGCATCGTTTGTGAGAAGTCAGCAGCAGCCATCCATTGGAGAGTGGCCTCTGCCATGAGAAAGTGAAATTTCCACAGGTGGTTTGAGGTCACCAATGAAAATGAGCAAAATAGTAAATTTCAATAGGGAGACACTTTGACGTTGACGAACAAGTAATATATTCCCCTGACTTATCAGCTGCACAGTGTTACATTGTGATGTAAACCAATTATAGGTGCCTCAAATGTCTGTTGTCCGACTTGCATCTGACGTTGTGTTGGGGTCATAAGGCCGATAGTTGTCATCTTTGACAGTGCATGCATACACATATGCAGAAACTGAGTGATGGTGTTTACATAGAAATTACAGCATGTTCCACGGTTTCAGTTTTTATTCATTTTAATCTGTTTGATTTTAGTTTTTTCTTATAAAAAAAGACTTTAGAACCAATGTAAAGATAACAAAAACAATATGTTCTTGCCAAAGAGTAATGTGCAAAAAATATTGGCTAAATTAATGTGATGCAATTAAAGTGGAAATGACTATCAATTTAAATTTACAGAAGTGATATTTTATTTGACGATATGTTCCTCTAGCAGATGCAATAGCACCCTCTAATTGAGAACATGCAATTGTTCTTCTTCCTGGCACTTTTCCCACTCATGAGGTGGGGGGAGGATCTCTTCCTTCTTATTTCTGGCCCTCGATCCTGCCCTGGGCCGTCTCCACATCCACTCTACTGTCCTTTATTTTATGGTTGTTAAAATACAAAAAAATACAAATGTGTATATTACCAGGTAAGGTCCACTGAGCTATATAGCTTTTTTCAGACGTGACCTGGCCACAAATAATAGCTCAACGAATTGGCTTATCACGTGGAAATGTATAGCAGCCAAATACTCTGAATGCATGTTTCCTAATCTGGAGCGAAAAACCGTAAGATATAGAGAAAAATCCACACGGCCACGGGGAGAACATGCAAACTGCAAATATACAGGCGTCAGGGTAGGGATCAAATCCACGGCCTCCTACATACCAGGCGAGATAGTTAACATCTCGCCACCGTTTTTGAATTGTTGGTAACCGCTTAAAAATAGAAACGGTAAAAACCGGTGACGGTTTCACCGCACGTATAGATGCGTCTCGTAATTAAAATAGCAAATACTGTAGCTTTTTAAAAACTGACAAACGAAGAGAGCTGCCATGGTGTAATAGTGAGTATGCTATGCATAGATACAATCTATACATTGCATGCCATCTATAGATGCGATCGATATATTGCATCACCCGATCACCCGGCCCGGGCAGCTGAAACAATGGGCAAAGTTTCTCAAATTAAATCTCCTGCCCCGTCTCTTTCGACCACTGCCGAACAGCAGGTGTGAGTGCACCCACGTCTTCCAAGACGTCTGCCCAGCGTGGAAAAGTAGGCCAAATACCCTCTGGGAAGGGCTGTCGAGTAAAAGGCCCTTTCGCCTCCAGTGGCTGCGAGCAAGTGAACAATTGCAGCACCGCACGTTTACGTGTTAACCGAGACATGAGATCAAATGTTCCACTCGGTGCCATCATGCCCAGTTCACATATCACCACTGACGGTAGCCGTAGCTGGAAAGTGAACGCAAGTTTGCTCGGCTCATTAACGCGGTGCTCGCCAAACCATAGACAGTGGCACCAAGGCTCGCAGAGTTGTACTGTCATGAAGTTCGTGGTCAACCATAACACCGCATTCGCACAAACATTGGCAGATGTGGATACCTGATGCACATATGAAAAATATTTTTTTTTTTATCCCAGAACGGACCGTACAACAGTTAACGACGTAATGCCTGATCCACAAATACGAAGGAGACATCGCAGCGATCGATACACTCCGCTGCTCATGACGCGGTTGTCTGGCTTGGCCACCTGAATGTGAAATTGTAGCTGTTGCTCCCAGTCTACATCAGCTGCCATACGAAAGAGACTATTTGTATGTACGTGGCAGCAGTGCCACTTGCTGGTGACACCTGCACGTTGCAACTGTGCGTCGAACAACAGCTACGAGAAACAATGAACGATATTGTAGAGCAATCCTGTTTGCAAATACTTTAGTTTCGGTCCGTAATGTCAACATATCTGGACGCAATAATAATAAAGTTCAGAGGGTAAAAAGTATAAACAAGAATATCGCCAATCTTGATTTGAAGCTTTCGTGACTGCAGAAATCCATACTCTTTGGTTCTTTCGGTAAAGTCACATAGGTAGAAAATTAATAGATCACGACGTTTCGATCGCAACGCAAGCAATCGTCATCAGGTGGGACCAGGGGCGGAGCCACAGGGGGGGCTGGGGGGGGGGCTGAGCCCCCCCTGAAATTTTGGGAAAGTCGGTCATCGGGCTAACCGGATATCCGGCTGCAAAATGCTGCAGGCTACCACCTTGTGTGCTGCCCTGCAGGCTGCCACCTTGTGTACTGCCCTGCAGGCTGCTTGAGCGGCAGCCTTTAGAACTTAGCGAACTTATTAGCCGCATCAGCGGATCCGACCTATGAATAAACTCCGCGTTCAAATCCAAAACAATTTGTTTTATACATTTGTGGCGCCCATTGGAAAACATAAACACTGGATATCTCAGAATATTGAAGTCAGCCCCCCCCAAAGTCAAAATCCTGGCTCCGCCCCTGGGTGGGACAACCAAGATATCGCCACTATAAGTAATCAAATAATTAAAATTGTAATGGAAAGGGCACAGAAAGTTGGTGCAAATTTAGAAAAGAACACACAAAGTTATCTTGACACCACGAAAAAGTAGACAATAATTAAATGAGAGAAATGAGAAAGGTTGAAATTGCCAAACATAAATATAGAATGTAAATAACTCGATAAAACTGTCAAGGTCATGATGAGAACTGAACTCACAAAACACAACTAAAGTTACTGAACATGTCAGACTAAAAATGGGAGTGCGATAACAGACAAAAATGCCATTGGTAATTGGAAAATGACAAATGGTATCTTGAAGAGGGAAACATGGAACGAGAATAGATTATAGACATACAATAACACAAACTAATGGAGAATGTTCTAAATTTTAACTCAAAATATTTTCAAAAATCATAGGGTGAACGATATTTTCTCAAATGAGGAAGCTGACGTACACCTGAGGAAATATTCACTTCCCTGCGCAGTATTAAAGAATAGAAAACTCCTGGAACAGACAGAATAAGTGTGGATATCATCCTACTGCACATCTGTAAAAAGAGCTTCACAGCTCATTGGATTCCTCCGGTCTCAATAAACATTCTGATTCTGAATGTAGCAGGACCAGCTGTTGAAACTAAATTAGCGGACCTATTTCCTATATGTTTACAGATAGGTTAGATACTTAAATTGTGGAATTACGGACAATAATTATTCATTACAAAAATGCAGACAAAATTGATTTGGAGAATTACAGACCTGTCGCACGTACATAAATTGTTCACAAATATGTTAGGAAATTGGATAATGTAAGTTTAAAAGGACAACCCACTGTGTGAGCAAGCTAGATTTATCTAGGAAAGGCTTTTCCTCCATTGACCATATACACACTATTAATCAAATCCTCGAAAGGACACATTAATGTTTAATAGCATAATGGCTGGCTTTTAGAGACTATGAAACGGAATTTTATTTGGTGAACTTAAGAAATCATTCAGGCGCTCACCAAAGCATGAATAAAAAAAATTTAGACATCAAAACCACTTAGAAAGAATGAGTTGCTGTTTTGGGATTGCATGACAAGAGCAGTAAAATAGACATCAGAAGAGTGGGCATGAAGGGAGAAACATTACAAAATACCTTCCAAATATTATATTGGAGAAATAAGGCTTAAAATATATATACAGTTTTAGGCATCTCAGATTTGCGAATGACATTCATTTTAACAAGCATTACAATTGGTTATGTTTAATCTTTAAAGAACTTCAGGAAGAAAATAAAAGAAACGTGGATGAATTATACATATGAACAAACTAAAGTAGTTTGCTAAACAATTTAATTTGTGTGTATGGCAATATGCGCAGTAGCTAATTGCCAATGTCAAGGCTTGGTAGCCACGAGATGGCTTTAGGAGACAATGTGTCGTTTTGCAATTTCTCCATTGAAGGAGCGCAGACTACGTGTACAGTGTTTTTCTTTGGTTCTTTCGGTAAAGTCACGTAGAATGAGAATAAAATAATAAAATAAAACAATAAAATTATCACGACGTTTCGGCCACAACACAAGTGGCCTTCTTGAAGAAGAAGACCACTTGTGTTGTGGCTGAAACATCGTGAGAATTACTCTTTGGTTCTATTGGGTAAAGTCACGTAGGTGACTTTACCCAATAGAACCAAAGAGTATGGATCCTAGCAGTCACGAAAGCTTTAAATCTAGAATCGTGAGAATTCTTGAAGAAGAAGGCCACAACATCATGCGTTTAGAGTGTGTGGCTGCAATTAATGTCCACATGATAAGTCACTTCGTTGAGCTATCATTTGAGGCCAGGTCGCTTCTGAAAAAGAGCTATACAAGTTCAGTGGGCCTTACCTGAATAAATAAAAACTAATTTTAGTTTTTAAATTAGTTTTGAGCATACTTCACCACGCTGGTCAGTGCAGGTTGGTGAATAGAGGGGTCCCTTAGGACTACTGCTTGCCACTGATGTAAGTCCTGGCCGGGAATCAAGTTCGGCATACCGGGTTCATAGCGCAGTGTTCTGGTTCTATCCACTGCTCCACCACGATAGTCACCACTATCCCCAAGCCATTCCCAACGGGACAAACCCAAGCTGTAAGCACATGCTAGCAGCGCCACTCACTGGGGAAATATGCACATTGTAACTGGGTGTTCGCATCATCAAAAATAAGCACTCTTTAATTTCAGAATTTGAAGAACGTTAAAATCAGTGTAAAGATATCGAAGTGCAATTTCAACTATTTTTTTTACACGATTTGAACATTATTCTCAGAGAGTATAGAGTGCAACTAGAATTTCACAAGGCAAGTAAAAATATAATAATTCATGGAAAGTATTTTTCTAGGAATGCCTCAGTGAGTCACACGACTATTATTACAGGAGGGTCTTGCATTGTGATGTGCTTGCCTGGTTGTCACTTATCCAAATACTAACACGGCCCCCTTCCCTACTTAGCGTGGGTGGTCACAAGAGATCAGGCACATTGAGAGTGATAAAGCTGTAGGCTCTAATTCCACTTACCTATCTTACCTGTTCACATATTTTTGGTAATCAACAAATCTCTGCACTTGAAAAAAGGAAACGTGAACTGATTTAAATAAATAAGTACACCCAGTACATAGATACTTTAAATATGCACACTGCATTTTTCTTATTTGAGAATCAAGAACTTAGTATATTGTGGGAATCCAATGGAAAACATGTTGTGGCGAGGAGCAATGGATCATCCGTTAATAGGTCAAAATATTGCCTAAAAGAAAAACTATATGATAAGTGACGTGTTGGGCAATGACCCTTATTCATAGCACTAAAATAGATGTCAATATTGTCAAATCAATAAAATGTGTCATGCCACTTCTCCCTCGGATACCATGTTGCGTGCCACAGCCATTTTGCAATGTAACGATTGAGTAATGAAAAAGGTGCTTTTTCTGAAATTCTTTTCAGAGGTTTTATATTTATAGGTTATTTTGAATGTCTGAGGTCCCTTTAAAAGCTGCATGAAGTTAATGTATTAGCCTCACAATACTGTCAGATATGCATTTCTGAATACAGTAGTCTCTTTCCTCATTAATTGATAAAGCAGATTATGCGCAGTGATCATGTGGCTTCTTGGAGCATTCTGGAAACCTTCAGTGACATACTTATTCCAAATGCCATTTCACATTTCATGTAATATCCTCACCGATGTTTTAAACAAGTTATTTTTTAAGCAAGCTTTACATTGCACATTCCCTGTGTAGGCCTGTGGTAACACGGCAAGACATTTTGGAAAGTGGCTTTATCCAACTTCAAATCTGATGCTGCAATGTTGCTCTTTCTGTGCAATGATCCCAAACTCATACTGACAAGGCCTGCTAATGTGATTGCTGAATCACGTGACTGCATGTGTACTACACTGGAAATGAGATGAGAATTCCAATTTTAACACAAAGTGCATTCAATTGTATTAAAACTATTCCATTAACTTTCTGGCTGGCCCTCAAATGCCTACTGATGGGAAGAACAATCTATGCTCGTATTATTTTCAATATAATTGTTATTTAGTCGGTAAGATTGTAGCAATGTTTTAATATCACGTACACTTTCCATATACACACAGATGTGTGTACGTGTATGTCTCAATCTTGTCTATCTGTACATACACTTTCCATATACACACAGATATGTGTACGTGTATGTCTCTTCTGTCTATCTGTACATACACTTTCCATACACACACAGAGATGTGTGTACGTGTATGTCTCACTCTTCTATCTGTACATACACTTTCCATACACACACAGAGATGTGTACTATATGTCTCTTCTGTCTATCTGTACATACACTTTCCATATACACACATAGATGTGTACGTGTATGTCTCACTCTTCTGTCTATCTGTACATCAAAAAAACTCAGTTGTTGCAAAAAATCCGTACATTTCCTTATTCCTTTGCACTCAATCGTTGTAATTTGTTCCGCGCAATGGATGGGTGATGAATAGCATGCCACTATTGCACTCTGTTCACTTACTGTTTACTTACCCGGTTTGGAAATATGCTAAATAATTTCACAAAGTGCAGAATACTTCCGCTAATGTCTCACCCCTACCAATTTCTATAACTGAAGAGGCAATTCAAAAGTCAGAGGGGAAAAATGCGTTCAGGCCAAAAAACAACTGCGAAGACACGCACACAGAAACGGTCCGTCTCTTAATATCAGAACATAAGAGGAAGTACGCAATTCGCTGCATGTCAAGGTGACATGTCACGTTACTTACGCACGCCCTGCGTAAAGCCGTGCAATGTCCACCAGCTCCAATGAGCATTCTAACTCCTGTAATACATTCTCCTGAAAGCAAGACAATGCATGGGCAAAATGCTGCTGCTCTTATTTCTGAAATGATCGTGCCAAGTTTTTTTTTTGCCCAATAGAGGTCACTGTGGAACACTAAAACTGCCCTCTCACGTCTGGAAAGAACGAATGGCTGCGATTGAGACATGTTTGGGTTGAAGTTCGGACGCATTTACATACAGTATTTATATATTTTACAATATTCCACGTGTACGATAATAATAATATGCACGTATTTATTTTCATGCATATAATGTAGTGCTGCATTTTAAGTACGGAACTGTATAAGCAACTCTTGATTACCTGGGGTAAAGATGGGGAAAGGCATGCAAGATAACACAAAAACATGGATCGTATGTGAATTAGACTATAACAAACATATTTATTGATTACATAATGAGCGTGGGGATGAAATCAGCGTACATGCCAAAACTGCCCCCGTGATGAGTGAGGAGCAGTACATAATTGAATCAGCGCACGTAAAGAATTGCTTTCTCTTGCAAGAATGGTTCAGTCACAATCCAGGTAATCTACCCATGGATAATCGAGAGTTAGCTGGACTGAGTTAATTGTGAGTTAACTGTGAGTGGTTCCCACAATGCACTATGTGGCTCACACACTGCCCTATGAACCCAGCCACCTTAGTTTGATTCCCGACCACAGTTAACATTGGTAACAAGTTATATCGATATCTGAACCGGTCCTGGGTGCCCCTTCACCAACCCGCACTGACCAGCAAGGTGAAGTCTGTCCAAACAACCCCCATGGCCAACATGTGAATTAACAAAGGGCTATTACTTTATTGTAATTTAAAGTTACATTTATAAACAAAGTACAGCTTCTGTGTATGTTGAACTTCTTAAGCACAGTTGGCTAAAGTGTGAATAACTACATTATTGCTTTCATGATGTCAATTCATTTCAAACGGTGGCTTGCAGCGAGTGCAATAGCTTGTGGTGTAATATGCACGCAGAATAATAAAGTCAAAGCAAAACCCTCGTGCCCTGTCACCACGTGACAGCTCCACAACGCAACCTTTAAAATACCACCGAGCAACGTTTGTATTGCATTAACCTTTCTATTAATGGTAAATGCAGAGAAATATATTTTATTTTTAACTCATTTTGACTTATGATAAGAGTCCAATTTTGAAATATATCGCCATTCCAATTAATAATTGAGCAATGCTCACATGCCCTGAGCCAGAGATTCCACATTTCTATGGAAGGAGCCAGTCTGTTCAAATTGACGACCACTTTTGAGTTTGCACAAAGTGTCACTCATTTGATCGACTTCAGAGACATGATAGATGGAGCTGACCACCCCCAATTAGGATGGGGTTTTTTTCATTTTCATCCTTCCAATTGACAGCTGCGAGAATTTAAAATATTGAGTTTGCCAGCCATGTCAAGAGGCACCAGAAGTGGTTATGTGATAACACCTGACGAGGACTGTTCAATCGCATGCAGTGATGCACTGCGTCAACTATCGTTCATTCCACGACGCCGATGAGCACAATTGTAAGATAATTGAGGAAGGGACCAAAACAAACAAAAGGCATTCAATGAAAATGTGTATTATTTAAGCGCAGACCATCGCAAAAAGGGTTTTAGTGACATCTATAATTCTTCCTGCAATACAGTGAAACTCAACGCCCAGCAACAGCCACATAAAATAACCACATAAAAGTGAAACAAGATTGCATCGTATCGTGAATACATGTACACCAATATCAAGTGTCCAATGTAATGGTATTTGAGGAAACTAAATTTTCATCGATATATGGTGGGGGAAATGTAAAGATTCCCCATGGAACGCAAGTCCCCACTATTCATCCAATGTGTTTTCTTCCGTCGAGAATGCGCTTTCCACAAATGTGGGTAGGGCATGGCGTTTACTGTGATTCATGGTCTGCTCTTCTGTCATATGGGAATGTGTATTTTGGCCTCCAGGGCCCACTCTGCACTCGAGTCAAAACTTGGAGCAAAGTTTTCATGTGCCTGAAGCACCAAAAAAGTTGATTCATCAACACATGAACGCTGTTTTACCCTGTGGATTAACAGTTCCTGGATGGCATAAATCAACAGCACAGACCGTGAGAGATGCAGAGACTTGGGGAGGCCTTCATTCTGCAGTGGAATAATTGTGGCTGATTCAGATGAGATACCTGCTTAGGACCGAAAATAAAACAATATATACAAAGCCGACACAGTGGCCATGATGAGGTTGGTTCCCCCCTTTATATCATAGAAGTCGCATGTCTTTTGTCAAAGTATAAAGTTGTTGCTTCACTGACATAATACAATTAGCATATTTCTGGAAAAAACTGTTTTCTTGTTCACTTTTACAAAGAGGAAATATGGTGAGTCAGCTTAATATATGTATATGCCAGTTAGTGTGAGGGTTTGGGTGGTCGGTGATATGAGGCTGTGTGGAGAATTAAATTCATCGTGGAATTCCTATTGGAATTCCTCTTGTGTAAAGAATAGAATGTGGATAGGCATCCATAATAGAGGTTTTTTGGGTCAGAGCGCGTAAATATATAAATGTGTCGTTAAACCCGCCACCACCCGACATAGCCAACTACTAAAGGGTTGTCACGTAACAGCCCCTTCGTAGTTGGCTGTGTCAAGTGGTGGCGGGTTTAACGACACATGTATATATTTACGCGATCTAACCCAAAAAAAAACCTCTTACGGATGATATTGGTCGCGAAAGCCTCCTTGTTAAATTACCAGGACGCATATTGGTTCCAAGCCTCTGGAGTAGCCACTCTGCATTTTTACGACAAAAATAATTGTTGAAGTTGGACAAGAGACCATACCAGAGAGGCTGTATTTCTTGGATATGAACATTGGATATGAATATGTTCGTGACTAGTTTAGTGTGACCAGCAATGGCAACACTTATCAGGTGTTCCCCAAGTCTGTTTGCCAGCATTATCTGAGTTTCACCAATGCGCATTGCAGGACAGTACAGCAGATCGGTTGTACAGTATACACGTGACCAAGTGTCGCATGTGAACATGTTCCCTTGGCCCCTACACAAAGGTGGGACCGTTAATGTGTCCAATTTTTACGCTGCTAGTGTCTTGTTCCAAGCCCTTTCTAACCAGAGGGCCTGCAAAGGTTACGTGGACAGCAGGAGGGATATTGGGGTGGGGGGGGTGTTGATTTGGAACGTGTCCTCAGCCGTTAAAGTCAAAGAGGGAGACGCTGAGAAGCAGGAGTGAACATCAATTTCCTATGGCGTGTGCCAGTCTCTCCAAGACAGCCAATTTGTTGACTTCCCACGAAGTGGTGCTAAATTTGTCTAAGCTCAATGGATGGACTGAGTTCACCCTCAAACTGGGATATTAACCTGCGACCACGTGCCTCCACAATCGAGCACCCTGACCGTGCTACCAGAGAGGACGTTTAGCACAGCACTGTGTATTCTAAATGAGCCACATTGTTTTCATACTTCATTAGATTTTCTCGACTGTTGCGCGAACACGAACAAAAAAATTACTCGGAGGGAACAATCACTGTATTGAGCTTGCACTGTCTCAATAAGTCATCATGCAATGTGTGTCTGGCATTACAAACTATGTAAGGACCTTTGACTTAAAACTTTCTCGACTGCAGCAATTAATATTTTTGGTTCTTTCGGTAAAGTCACGTAGATAGAAAATATAAATAAAATATAAATAATAAAATAAAATTTGAAAATAATAAAAGCAAAAAACCCACGACGTTTCGATCGCAACACAAACGGTCTTCATCATGCGATGAAGACCGTTTTTTGCTTTTATTTCCAATGTATAATTTAACATTTTTTTATTTTCTATCTACGTGACTTTACCGAAAGAACCAAGAATATGTAAGGACCTTTAAATATTAATCTGCAGTGATGAACACTGCCGTGCACAGAATTATAATACAACACGCCACTCTGCTCATACGAAATCCTAATTACCAACCAAGAACAAACTCCAGTAATAGGAGAACTGCACGAACACTCACTGCACAATACAGATAGCATAACATTGGTTGGTCTTCATTTGCAACGTCTACATCATAAAGGTAAAGATGCAGCACTGCAATTGCTTGCTCCGAAGCCTGATTGGAGGCCTTAAGTTCGCAGCAAACTTTCAAGGGACTATAGCTTTACTTCATCAATTATTCGCACTGCCTCATAGCAAGAAAAATATATAGATCCGGCTCTGAACACAGCCATTTGCAGACATTTTGGCAACTGTATACGTTTCTTCTAGATGGCTGTGCTTGTACACCTCTTCCTTAGAATGCATCTGAATTCAATCAGCATTAACATCTGTATAACATAGCTGCCGCTCAGATGACAGCTTGCTGAGGAGTTTCTTGATGTAACACCAATATAACAAATATTTTTGTAAAGATTAAATATTTGTTTCTATTTAAAATCCACCAAAAGGTGACTGACTGAATTAGCTTTGAGGATGCCCTTCAAATGTCAATTTGTAAAATGAGTATAAACAAAATATATATTCAAATAGTTCTAACACGATCGAGTACATGGTCTGGCCGAGATGCAGCATCGGGAAAATTCTTCGACTCCTTCACCCCCTCTTTTCCACTCTCTTCCCCATGCGTTCGGTCCGTTACTTTATTCGCCGTTGACCTCTGTATGTCACGCTTCGGCATCACACACCCACACTCTCCTCCCCATGACACATCCCTCCTACTTGCTCCACCAGGCCATACCTTCAATCAACACGCACACTCAACCGATTAAATAATCACCCCACGAATCACCCAACCTCCCACAACACACACGCCCAACCTCCATCAGTTGCCTTCCCCACAGCACTCCTCAAAGCATCCGCCCCTCCACTCGTGTCTCTCCCACTTAGAACGTTCGCCCCCACTGCGTGAGACCCTAACTCGCTTGTTGGTGTTGCTTCATTACTCTTTACCCCTCGAGTTCACCCCCCCCCCCTACCCGACCCCATCTGACCGTACTCTGTACCTTACCATGGGTTTTATTTTTCAATCAAGACACTCCAGGTTAAAAAAAAAAGTGCTTGACTCACAATCAAAAGGTTTACACGCTTAAATCCCATCAACCTTCAGGGTCAATGAAAGCAAGTACCGTACAGGGACTTCTCTACTTATGAATGATTTAGGTTCCAGAGGTCTGTTCGTAATTCGGTTTGTTCGTAAGTCCAACTTTACTCCTGTCGATTCCAAACACGTTGTACGACATGTACACTTAACATGAGGAATGGATTTAAAAGTTGTATAGTATCCTGGAGATGTAGATGCCACTGGTTCTTCATGTTCTGCAGATGTAGATGCCTCCACCGCCACCTATTGCTCGGCGGTTGAACTTACGACTCTCGGTCCGTACAGGCGACTGGAAATAGACAGGTTTGTTCGTATCTCTGAAAGTTCGTAAGTCGGATGTTCGTAAGTAAAGGAGTCCCTGCACCACTCTGTGGGAAACAATCTTCTTGAGAAACCAGCCCAAGCCATAGAATGTAGAATTACCACGACTGACTCAGGACCGCCAACAAACATCATCTGAGCCAATAATTACCGGCAGTGATGTACAACCAAACTAAATACCTCCAAATGTATCCACCACTCATTCAGATGAAACCAAACCTAAGTTGGTTATTCCTAATAAGCTTGACAATTACTCAAAAGTAAACTGGAATAGAAATGACTTAATATCTCGTCATGCATGTCACTGAAAGAGTTGTACTGGGATGCCGCAGTGTTATAAGGAGGGCTAGTAAACTATTTCCGATGATCTTCTTTGGTTCTTTCGGTAAAGTCACGTAGAATGAGAATAAAATAATAAATTGATCAAATAAAATAACACAATAATATTCTCACGACGTTTCGGCCACAACAGCGCTGTCCTACCAGACAGTCTCGTCCCTTCACCTGATGAAGGCCACTTGTGTTGTGGCCGAAACGTCGTGAGAATATTATTGTGTTATTTTATTTTATCAATTTATTATTTTATTCTCATTCTACGTGACTTTACCGAAAGAACCAAAGAAGATTAATCATTGCAGTCACGAAAGCTTTAAATCGAAATATTTCCGATGATATTATTAAGCTGATTAGGCTGCGCTTAGCAGCCGACAGATATTCAATGTTGAGTTTAAGAAATTGTAGTGCCGGACCAATGGCTCGCAAGTCAAAGGGTGGCACTTCGCAAGGATCATCAGTTGGCAAATTACCCACATTCATTGAAGCGTGCGATCTGCTTGGCTGGATCATTAGCTTCTCCGCACAGGTCCAGAAGGAGAGTGTAACGAGAATGCTGAATCCAATGCTTTTCTAATGTTCCACAACCACCCGAAGAAGAGATCAGCCAAAGTCAGGATGAATAACATCTTCTTCAGAAAACTGGCCCGCTCAACTTGGGGTGCAAGTGGCGCGCAAATGCTTCGCACAGCTGTTATTACCCTCCACTATTCAACCACCGAGTAACACCCACTCCGCTCTCGGTCGTCGCACACAAAACTGGTTGACGTCCAACGTTGTTCAACCACGCGGATCGTCACAGGAACGAAGCTACGACCCACCCCACCGCCTTGGCTGCCGGCGCTGAGCAACATCGCTTCCCCTTGGCATTCGTCCTGAGGTGCCAACAGCCGAGATTGTGAAGGTGCTTGCAAAGACACGTCTCACTCTACACACGGACACGTTCAACCCTCCATGGGATGGGTTCTGTGCTTGGTCCAATGCTGTTCTTATTATATTTAAACCATCTTGGACTACACTTAAATCATTCAGAATTAAATGTCCTTCCTGATGACACTGTCATGCTAGTATTGAGTAAATCTGCAACAGAATATAAGAATAGCTTTTATCCTCTCTGGCAATAAAAAAAGGTGTTAAGATTTTGATTTAAAGCTTTCGTGACTGCAGGGATTCATATTCTTGGTTCTTTCGGTAAAGTCACGTAGAAGGGAAATAATAAAATAATAATAAAAAATATTAAATATAGTTTTCTATTTTTTTTTATTGTTTCCCTTCTACGTGACTTTACCGAAAGAACCAAGAATAGGTGTTAAGATGTTAAAACACCAAACAGAAACCTTTTGCAAGGAGTCATGTCTGAATTAACCACACATACTTGTGGTGAACACGCAAACAAAAAAACATGTTCTGGTAGTATATGCATTGTCTTTGAAACTGATTGGTCCATACCAGAGACATCTTTCTTTAGTCTCAAAACAGTGTGAGACCAGAGGACGCCAAAAGGCGAACAGCACCAAGACAATGCCACTATCAGGACATTGAGAGCTCGGGGTGAGCAGCAGCGACATCATGGGACCTCCCTTGCCAGCATCAAAATATAAGAATAGGTTTTACCCTTTCTGGCAAGAAAACATGTGTTAAGATGCTAAAACACCAAACTGACACCTTTGCAAGGAATCATGTCTACATTAATCGCATATGCTTGTGGTGAACATGTAAACAATCTCCAACACGATTTCGATTTAATTCAATATCAAATGTCACCACTAAAATTGCTCCTAAATCCCCCCCCCCCAAAAAAAAAAAGATCGTGCTCTTTTCTTCAAAACAAAAAATCCTGTTTAATTCTCCTCACCTACAGTATTATGGGTATCAAAAACAGCATCATTGAACAAACGGAGTGCTACAATATTTACTGATTAATTCAAAACTTACATTCCAATCCCATTGTAATAACATATTAAAGAAAATCTAATAAAAATATGGGTTTTTCTCCAAAAAACATTGTTTTCCCGTTCAGTTTATCACTTTTGACTCATGTGACACTACTTACAGCTACTAATGAATCACTCATCAGACCAAACCTACATTATCATCTGTTCTTCGATTTGCCCTGGAAGTACCATATAGGACTCATCATTGTGTCCTCTACTTAAAATCCAATCTCACATCACTTGATGCAGGAATAAATCTACATTGGGCCCTGTTTATCCATAAAATCCCTATTGGTAAATCTGCGCTGTACTTAGCTTATTCATTAACCCCACTGTCAAACCCAAGAAACATTAGACGTCCATCGAATTGCCTTTTAACTATCCCAAGAACAAGAATTAGAATCGGTAACAAAACCTTTGCTTTTGCAGCACCAACGCTTTTGAACAACCTTTTTTCCTCCCTTAACATCATACACCTTGCTTCCAAAAAAATATGCTGAAGCAGAAGATTAGTGCTGGACACAATCACATTTGCCAATGTCATTTGTAACTTTGATCCTTACCTATGTATCGATAGTTTAATTTTAATGTGCAATTTTATGTTGTCTTGGTGTGGTCTGGGACTGTTTTTGCTGTTGTTTCTCTGCCTTGCCCAAATATTGGGAATTGATGCACTTATACAATTTGAGCTCATGTACTTTATTTTTTATTTATTCAAGGGATGCCTCAGTGGCGCGATATTATCTTTCTCGCCTGGTATGCATGAGGTCGTGTATATTTGTATGTTTGGAGTTTGCATGTTCTCCATGTGGTTGCGTGGATTCTTGTCTGGGTCCTCTGGTTTTTCACTCCACATTTCGAGACATGCGTTTACGGTATTTGGCTGCTATTCATCTCCACGTGATAAGCCACTTCGTTGAGCCTTCATTTGTGACCAGGTCGCTTCTGAAAAAGCGCTAAATAGCTCAGTGGGCTTGACCTGGTACAATAACAAAAAAAAAGCATTGTTTAAAAAAATATTAAATAGTTTAAACAGGTGTTGTGTGTAATGAAATTAAGTGAAAATAAATGTATGTCGTCCAAATAACTAGTAATTATCATTAAGTAATGTTTGGGACGTAACCATCTCAAGTATGCCGGTGACACAATCATTATAACAACCAGTGCAAATGAACAAGAGGAAATGGTATAAAAGTACGGGCGGAAAAAAAACGTTATATACAACACATTCATTAAGCAAGTCAAGATATCTCTTTGTGGTAAACCAAAATAATCTGCTTCAAACCACATCACAGTATCCCACTGCACATTCACAGCATTCAACCCACACTGACTTTTCAGATACACGAAACGGCTGACCGCCTTCACCTGGCTTTCGAGTGACACTGAGATTCGCTCCTCGCCTTAGATTCTCACAGTAATGTGTATGTCTGTGAAGCATTGTGCGCATTATAAATGTTATGCTTATCATGATGTTGTACGATTGTTGTACCTAAGGTAGTTATTGAAAGTCGACCGGGATGTAAATAACGGGGTGAAGAGGCAGACTGAATTGGAAAATAAGAAACCAAAAATGTACCTCAATAAATATGGGTTTCAAACGTGCTGTATTACCTGCTATAACATACGGATCAGAAACATGGACATTGGCAAATAAAATTCAGCAAAAGCTGAAGGGTAAGCAATGACGCATGAAGTGTCATTTTTTTGAATTACACAGAGAGTGAAAGAGCAACACGTAGTGAGACAACATCATACGGAGGTTAGAGACAATAAATGTACTGTTATGAACAGCGAGCTTGGGCAGCATACACTGCTGGGAGGGATAATGGCCAGTGGTTGAGATCAATGGCGAATTGGCAGTCAAATGACGGAACAAGCCTGAGAGGTCCGTTTGGGTACAGGAGCTAGTTAGATTGTCACGCAACAAAATAATGATAAATAGTGACAGCCTTTATCCAGCAAGAAATAATCATGGTTCATGATGATGATATTGTTATGGTCAGATCTAAATATCTAACATGTTTTTTTAATTTCCATTTGATTGTATAAGTTTTTAAAGGATGCAAAATATTTAAACTCATGTTGTGATTTTGATTTAAAGCTTTCGTGACTGCAGGGATTCATATTCTTGGTTCTTTCGGTAAAGTCACGTAGAAGGGAAACAATAAAATAATAAAAATATGAAACAATAAAATTCTCACGACGTTTCGAGTGCAACACAAGCAATCATCATGAGGTGTGAAAACCACAGCAATGTATTTTTTTCTAATTTTCTTGCTGTGGTTTTCACACCTCATGATGATTGCTTGTGTTGCAGTCGAAACGTCGTGATAATTTTATTGTTTTTTTATTTTTATTGTTTCCCTTCTAAGTGACTTTACCGAAAGAACCAGGAATATCATGTTGTGATTGTTGGATTTTTTAAAAGTAGAAATTGTCATGTGAGGGGTGGACAAAATCTGTTTTCAAAATATGTTGGTGAAGAATTTAAGATAAAGGATCAAGATTGAAAGCCTCAATTCATGCATGGGATGAGATAACGTCTCAACCAAATGCAATTGCAATATTTTGGAATCCAAGAGCGTTTTCAGTCTCATGATGATGATGAACAGATGTGAAATAGAACAGAGCCCGTGACTGACTTCATTAAGGAGGTGCTATAGATATGTAATGTATATATATATTTCCAGGAGCCACCGCATGTCAATTCCAAGAACACAGGATATTGTTTTCCTCTACAGGAAGGTTAAATATGAGCCTGTAAGACATTATCTTGGTGTCTGGTAGTAAACATCTATCAATATCATAAAATTTAAAATTGTATCTTCAAATTATATTTTATTGGCTAAAACCTAAGCCTTTTAGATTTCTCCAAAAGGCCCTCCCAATTCAGAAGCACTAACTTTTCTCACTTCAGTCTTGTGTTTGTAAAATGGACGTATTTATGATTATACGAAATGCATTCTAATATTTAGAATTATGCAATATCCATACTTGAGAACTTTTGATAACTCCATGTCGGCAACAATTTCAATGAGAATTAATGAAATTCAACATTTGGACCAACATTTTTGAGGATTATGAATATTCTACAAAAGGCTGTGATGCAGGCAACAACGCAATGTGACTTGTCTCAAGTTGTTTAGTCGGCTTGTTGTACATGACTGTGGTTTTCATTATTTATTTTGAGCCCAACTTTGCAGCCTTATTTAATAAGTTCTGATATAATTTCATGTAATTCACTCCATTGGTGATTATAATGAACAAATCTGAGATGGTTAATATATTCACTATTATTGCTCATACCTACATTTCTCTAATTTGATTCCAGAAAATGGGTGATTTACGTGAAAGTTTGTAAAATAAAAAAGCAGACATGGGAGGTAGAACTGTAAGTTGGTTGGCATTGGAGTAAGGGATGAGAGAGGTCAGTATCTAATTGAGTTTGCAGTCAAAAAGGATTATTCAAAATAATATGTTTAGTTTTATAGATCAGAATTCATATAAGTTGCATCGCACAACGCTTTACAATTTGTAGTCGTCCACGGTGGAGCGAGGAACCACAGACAAACAGAAAAGCAACCAGGCAGTGAGTCAGTGCCAACAATGTCCCAAGCTCTACAATCCTCTATTTAATACAGTAAGCTGTTTTCAGCCAATTCATAAGGGTTTATACATATGGGAGGAATCCAGAGCACCCGAAGAAAAACCCTTTTTTAACCAAAGTGGTGAAATTAAAAGTTTAATTGACTTAAATCTAATGCATTAACCGCATGACATCTCTGCCTTCAGCGAAGTCGGCACAGGAAGTGATCACAGGCTGGTGCCAAGCCAACGAGAACACTAATTACCGTCAGTGCAAAACAACAGGGGTTACATTAACAATAGTCGGCCATGAGGTAGCAACGTTTAGATATCCATTGCACATTGTTACAAATACACGAAGTTTATTACGTACCTCAAATAAAATACTAGGTTGATAAAAAAAAACATAATTGCGGCACTAGGCTACTTGGAATAAAAAAAAATTAACCAGTTTAATACGATTGTTTCCAATATCATAATTATCATCATATCCTGTCTAATCAGTTTAGAGCCCACTCACTAAACCGAACAGTTACTTTACCTCCAAACTGTCCGAATAAGAAATCATCAAGATGACTGCATTGGTGAAATTTGGCAAGGAAAGATGTTTGAGGGGGATAAATTGAGAAGAAGCAATTTGTCCCAAATTACCATAAACATTTTTAACATGGCATACAAATTGTAGCATATCTGAAGCTGCATAGGTTTCCCTTTGGAATTGTAGAGCCACTAAAAATAGAGTGAAATAATATTGTGTTTCCAATCATGGAGTCATAGTTTACGGAATAGGGAGTTTGAAAACAAGATTTATATTCAGCACAAAACACATGATACACATATGTCATACAACACCACACAACCTGTACCAATGCTGTTTAAACTTAAATAGAACTGAACAGCAATATTTGCATACTTTTTATATTCACAATTGTTCTTTGAAAAGTAATTCCTCTTAAATATGTTAATGACTTGAGGATCACAGATTTAATTTCGGCCTTGAAAAAATAAAATGTAGAAAAAAATCATCTCCCACTGGGTCCTGATCAGAAAGGTTCAAAAGGGGTTTCAATTTGTGTACGACTGATGGTAAGGTCAATTTCTGACACTCCTGCAAGTCATTGTGGTTCATTCCAATAATCAATGTAGCCCCAGTCAGCCCTTTGCCAAATGCCAGTCGGTGAGAGCATGTCCGCCAGACTGCATTAGAGTGCATTGACTAATCACGCCTTTTTAGACATTTGAACGACCCTGTTCAATATTAGTCTGCTCACCTTGTATCTTAGTTGATTTCACAGGGATGAAAGGGTTTACCTTTGACTTATGCTCACAAAGTACAATTCCACAGAAAATACGAATGAACTCAACAAATCAACTTAAAAAAACACACAAGTGCATTCTATATCCAGCTTATAATGCAAAGGACCCCAGAGAGAAATAATACATAAGCTCATGCCTATCTTCGTCGATCTTATCGCATTTAATCAAGTGTATAACATTTATTATAATTTTCCGTATTAACTTTAAACTAAATAATATTCGTAGAAATATTAATATGTACAGGATAAAAAAAAACACTTAAGCTGAACATCTTATTTCCCAGACTCCTTTGCAAGGTGGCAGCAGTACATTAGCGACACAGTAAACATAGCCAAATAGAAAGATATTTTATATCTCATTTTATTTAGGCCTTGGGTTATGAGAACCGCACCAATTTACTCAATGTTCATGCACTTGCTTCTCCAATTCAAATGTTTGAAATTATCTTCAACGGTCACTGTGAATAACTTTGACTCCTCTTTTAATATGCATTTTGCTTTCTCCATATAATCGTTTACGGGCCTGTTGTGACTTTGTAAATGCGTTTTCTATTATTTCTAAAGATATTTATGTAGTACTTTGTGAGTGCTTGGATGGCTGCGTAAATCTCCACACAGTAAAACGGTGCATGATAATCTAAAGAAACCAGGCATAACGGTATTTTATATTCACTTCGTGTTTTCTATCATCTAACAGCATGTTTGTGATCGATTATGGAGAAACCATGCTTATAGCTAGCTTGCTCATGTTGTTGGATGGCCTCTAAATGTTCCATTATTTTATTCCCAAGGCAAGGTGTTTATTTACTGTACTTGCTATAACAGACGAATAGGTATGTTATTCTTAAAGACAGTTTTATCCGCATTTTTATAAATAATTATTCAGGTATTTAATTAACGTGTATATTATTTAGTTAATAGGCCTGCTAATTTTCTTCAAAATAACTGGTCTTTGTTCTTTGGTGATGTCAACGGTTATAACATTCAGTCCAAGAGCTAAAACCACCCCCATAGTCACACTGTGAAGGGGCAGTGTTTACTTCTTCAACTATCACGTGGAACTTCCTCCACTTCAACTAAAAATGGGTTGATTCCTGGAATACCCTCTCAACAAAATCACTCCACTAATTTTGAATGTCAATCTCTATCATGCGCCATCGTTCCATCTTTGACCTATCATTATAAACAATATCATTATAAACAGTTAACATAATTGGATTTTGAAATCATGAAAATTATTATATTTAAAATGTTCACTTTGAGAAATACAATGTTCCATTATGAGTTAATGCTAAATAGAATACAAGTATGAGCTAAAATACAAGCTCTCAAAGCCAAACTTGAATAACTAGAATTCAGCGTAAGCTGGACGGCTATTTGAAATAAGTATGTAGAGATTTTGCTTTTTTATGGAATTCATTAAAACCATGGACACTGCCGCCATCCAAATGCTTGGCTTGCTCAATCCCTTTTGTTTTAAATTTAACTTTATAGTAATTTTACAAATATAAAAAATAGGATACTCAAGCATGTCAGAACAATCTATTCAGCATTTTTCACCCAGTGAGCCTCAGCCTCCACCTCTGCGTCATAGTGATGTTGAGTGACTCAGATTAAACTGTAGGTACATACTCTTCGGTTCTTTCGGTAAAGTCACGGAGGTAGAAAAATAATAGATCACGACGTTTCGATTGCAACACAAGCAATCGTCATCAGGTGGGACAACCACAGCAAGAAAAAACTGCTGATGTTTATGTTGCCATGGCGTATTAAAAAAACATGTTGTCATGGTGTCATGATAAGCACGATGGAACTGTAATCTTTAGGTCACCGTTTGATCTCCCGATGCGGAATTTTAAACAATGCACAAGTTTCTCAAGATCCCGTTGCCTCTGTCCACCCAGCAGTATATACGCGTACCACCACAGTTGGTCGATTAGCAGGTGGCATGTGGTAGGGTAGGCTGTGGATACTCCCACCTCTTCCGAGACATCTTACCAGCGTGAACGTCGGTCAAATACTCCCTAGAGGGGGCTCTCGTGAGCTCCCTCTAGTGGAGGTCCTTCCACCAGCAGTGACGTGAGCAAGACTGCACATTTACCACCGAATTAGATGTGAAGCGTATCTTGATCAGAAGGACGTTGTACTGAGATCTATAGAATGCGGCATAACACATGCCTCGTTTTTGACGACCATGGTAATCCGTGCCGAGACTGTGCTCACAACAGGTGGGGCCAGAGAGCTACCGTTCCCGCAGCAGTCTGCCTCGGCCCCTCCTGATGCCAGAGAGTTTCAGAACAAAGCCTCCGAGCTCCCTTCCCAAACTAAACTACGCGCTTAGGCCCAGGCTGACCCTGTATACTAGCACTGATGGCACAGGATCAATATGCTAACCAGGTCAGTGATATCACTGTCTTGGAATAACTTCCCATGATCAAGGGATTTCCCTGATTGGAAAGCCCAATTACGCCCTTTTCCATGTCTCACAGATAAATATTACAAAGCTAAATTTCACTTTTTCAAACAGTAACACATTTGGATATTTTTCTAATAACCCACCTTTTTCGAAAATACTTTCTCAGTCATCTATTAATTTATTTTCAAGTGTGACTCATTGTCTAGGCCACAAACAACATCACCCCAGAGTGGCATAGTCTCATTCAATTTCAGATCATAATTGGTCACTCATACTCTTTGGAAGGACGTTATTAACCAGGTAAAGTCTCAACTGACTGTGACTGTGATGTTTCCATCCTACCTGCCTATGTCAGCTGTTATTTCCGACTCTCTGTCTCTCTCTCTCTCTATGCCTCTCTCTTAGATCTCTAATGCTCACATGTCCTTTGCATTGCACTCTCATGCCTCTGGATTGCATTATCATGCTCACATGTCCTTTGGATTGCACCCGTTGGGTTGCACTCCCTCGTCGAGGAGGCCGCTCTCCTATCTTACAGTTACATGCTAATTTCTCACATTAACATCACTAGCCCCGGCCACTTCTTTATGTCCCTTGGGCTACACCCATTTAACACCTTTTCAAACAGTCTGCCTCAGCAGCAGACCATGCTTTCCCACCTGATGACGGACGCTTGTGTTGCGCCTGAAACGTCTTGATTTATTTAAATGTATTTTATACCTATGTGACTTTACCGAAATAACCAAAGAGTATGGATTCCTGCAGTCACGAAAGCTTCAAATCAAAATTGGTCACTCATTTGATAAGCTTCATTTTGCAGGATCAACCCCACCAAACTTAGACTCCCACAGTTTAAGTGCCTATATGGAAAACACCACACGAATACATACTGCCTCAAATTGTTCCTCTCCAACTAACCCGAGCTGCTCTTAGTGTTTCCGAGGCACCTTACAAGCATAAGCACGTGTATTTTCTTCGTGTCTGGATGCAGAAAATCTATATGGCCGCATGATTCATCACTTTAACCGAGCGTGCGCAACCTCGGCTTCCCCATCAGCAGAAATCTGTCTTCTTAACCTCACATGTGGCCATTCCTTTTCCAAATATCAGCATACATTCTCGCAGATTTATGATGCCACCGTGAGGTTGTCAAACCTGAAGGAATGGATCGATGGTTGGACGCGGACCTTGCACACGTGGCTTTGCAAGATGTACAATGCAACTGATCTGGAACACACTGGGCTCTATAATGGAACAGGAGGTTAATATGTTCATGCAGGCGTGGGATCCCCCTTTTAATAATTATGCTACATGGGGTTAGATGGTAATGTCAAGCTATTTACTATAGTAAATAGGATACTACTAATGCTTTTTTTTATTTTACCAGGTAAGGCCCACTGAGCTATACAGCTCTTTTTCAAAAGCGACCTGGCCCCAAATGATAGCTCGACAAAGTGGCTTATCGCGTGGGAAATTGATAGGAGCCAAATACTTCTAAACGTGTGTTGGTTCTAAATGTCAATGTCTGCTCATTACGCTCGGGAGTCAGACAGTATGTCCATGGTTGTGGGGGGTTCACAGTGTTGTTGCATTAGACCTGATGTTCTTATTCATATTGCATCCCGACGTGTCTCTATTTAAATCACTGACGTGTCATGTCGACTTGCCTCTTTTTGGTTCTCGCCCCTCCCTCCACTCTTCCCTTTTATTAAAAAACCACGGACGTGGCAAAAAATGTTTGATAAAAAAAAATGTGATGCCACGTTGAAAGTAAAATTTTGCAAAATACAATAGTCTCGCCCAAATCCACACAACACTCACCGGTTAAAACCTACACATTTGTAAGACCATTTAGTTTGCCTCAATGTAATGTTATACAATTTGCGTATAATTTTGTAACTTGTAAGGAAATGTGTAGATGATCCAATTTGAATGAAATTTGAGTATAACGTTGTGCTGCTATTTGGGTCCCACGGTGGTGAGATGTTAACTACGTCGCCTGGTATACAGGAGGTTGTGGGTTCGATCCAACCCTGATGCCTGTGTATGTGAAGTTTGCATCTTCTCCCCGTGATCGCGTATATTTTTCCGGTTCCTCCGGTTTTTCCCTCCACATTGAGAATCAACATGCGTTTAGAGTATTTGGCTGCTATACATCTCCACATGATAAGCGACTTCGTTGAGCTATCATTTGTGGTCAGGTGGCTTCTGAAAAAGAGCTAGATAGCTCAGTGGGCCTTACCTGGTTTAAAATATACATATATAGTAACAAAAAGCACCACATAGAAAACGGTTCCGATTGAACAAAGGGTTGCCCATGCCCTTTATGGTAAAGGTGCATTTTGAGCCCCATGTCTCATAGTGGCCTCTGGAAGTACTGCTTCCGGCACGCCTGGCATGAGAGTGGCCGCTATTATTGCTCATTAAACACCTCTGAGGACAACACACACGTTGGGAAACGTTACATAATCCACGAGGACGAAATATTGTTCTTCTTCCTTCATATTTTACTTGGTTGCATGCGTAAGAAAATGATGCTGGAGGAAATCTACCATTAAATGAATGCTTACACGTATTGTGCACTGCCTAACGTGATTATGTAAATGTGCGTGCTTTGCTCACATGTATCATCTTAAAATAAGAATAGCATGTTCGTGAGCTATTTTGATTATGCCACTGAAGCCTTTTCGAACATCTCACCAAGGTTTGCACAAGCTATGTGTTGTTTTTAAACTTTGAGGAATGAAGCTTTGGGCAATGGTCCTTCAAAGCAAAACTAACCTTAATCTAATGGCCAGAGCTTGATATCCTATTATATATCTTTCTGTTACGACCCAGTGCAAATTACCTAGCTGGGGTATTGTTAAGTCTGTGCTGGTTTCCTAATGCCAATTTAATGCCAAAGCAATTCCTTAAGTTTGACACTAATCACATATTCTAGGGACAATACATTGTATAATGGCTTCTCATCTGTTGGTAAGTCAATTGGCATACTCTTCCTTCAAAATAAATTAGCAGACAATATGTCTCTTTTACATATCTGTTTCTCAACGTAAAATATGTAAATGTATTTCTTACAACCCATGAAGACAAGCGTAGGAAGATGCAGCCGTCCGATGATTCGTAATTTACACATGCAGAGGTTTCCCATACAGGGTGCGAAGTGCCTCACCTGCGAATTCCAGTTGTATCGTGCGGCTGACCAGAGTACCTTCTTGTCTGTGAGCGACGCACACATATTCTCCCTTGTCTGAGTTTTCGCCACCATGTTCAGATTCCTGGGCTTGGGACAGGAATATAGATCCGTTGGGTAACAGTGTCCAGCGTGACGAAACATTGAGGGTCTCCGAGAGGAGCAGGGGCATGCCGTTTTTGCGCCATGTCACGTTGAGGGGCTGTTCTCCACCATTGCTGATGTTAACTGGGCCTCTCCTGCCACCCACAATGCCCCCACGGTGACCAAACACACCGCTGCCGCCCAAGAAGCCTTGCCCAGGATGACCAGAACCAAGTCCTGAGCCCAATCTCGATCGGATGGCTGGGCAATCGAGCAGCACCGGCCGCCCTGGCACCACGAACACGTCCGTGGGTCCAGGGCCGCAGTGGAGGTCGTGCGCTGCCACCGGCACCGCCACCGTCACCACAGACTCTGGAACAAACAACGCAAGGCCAGTGCATCGCGGTTAATGTCCACGTCGCGCTTAACAAGATATCAATGTACTGTGCGTGCAATTTGTGTAACTACATGTGGAAAATTATCTCAAAGCGTTAAGCCGTATTTATGTACACAACACACATATATATAATAAAGCATCAACCGAACCACAAGAACATTTGTCAACATAAAACATCATCACAATTAAACATTTCTATTACAGCATTTGGTCAATACACTGCTGGATAAATGCCTCCCCATGCCTCGTCGGTCGTGGGATTTGTTGGACTATACTTCCCCCCCGCTGATTAGTGACGGGTTGGTGAAGCAGATGCCCCAGGTCCTGTTTCATATCACTTGCCAATTATTTCCCGGTGGCTGGCAATCCACATGTGGCCTGGTTTATAATGCCTGCAAACACTGCTCCACCTCATCGTAAGTAATACACAGGATGAAATTGGTTCAAATACTTCAATGGTGACCATACGGACGGGATATTCTGCCACTGGCTCAAGGCCGCAAATTGAGACGAGCACCACCCCAATACTGTGCTGACTTGATCACGGACAGACTGTTACTTGATTTGACAGAAACTTGATAACGTCTAGCAATGAGAAATGGACAATGCTTGACCAATGCGACCCTACGAACCATCCACACTGCGTGACCACTCCACCAAAGTCAATATTTTGCACGTAATCAAAAAACACGATCGTCTGCTAAATTAACACTCTTTTCATTGTTTTACGGTGGCTTATCTCAACTCGTAAAGGTTTAATTCAGGTCCTGTGGGCAATTCTGTTTCTGCCATTGTACTTTATATTTGCCCTGCAACTCGGTTGAAATATGAACAAACTTATCTAAACTCTGTGACAATAGTCTTCAAAGCATGGCATGGGTACTTCTGTAGTTTTAATGAAGCCTTTCAGCATCTTACTCTTAGCATATTTGATGTTTTATGTTGAAATATATAAATAGTCTATTGGTATTGTGAAGCCAGCCTAGTTCCCATGTCCCATGCTGGATCATTCTACAAGTATATTATCATCTATCATTATTATCATTCTATATCCGATGCTGGACTAGCATATGTCCCTCATCGTACTATTTGCCTCGGGAGCCGAGTATTTCAGAAAGAGTACATGACACGTGGCTATTACACTGTAGACTCCTTGCACTCTGTTGGTTGCAAAGATGGTCGCAAAGCTCTTCTTTAGCTTCACACACTAGACATGAGATTCATACATTCAAATTCATTTCTCATGGGCTCACATGACACAGAGAAACATTTATCATGCTGGGACTGGGATTTTGCTACAAAAAGAATTGAGAATGTTCACATATGGCAATACGACCCCTGGCAATCTTATGTTTTACTGACCCAACAAATCATGTCATTATATTATTGGTTCTTTCGGTAAAGTCACGTAGAAGGGAAACAATAAAATAATAAAAATATAAAACAATAAAATTCTCACGACGTTTCGACTGCAGCACAAGCAATCATCATCAGGTGTGAAACCCACAGCAAGAAAATTTGAAAAAAGTGGCTTTTTTCTCTTAATGTTAGCACCACGGACAGCGATTTCGCTGCGATTTCGCTGTCCGTGGTACTAACGTTAAGAAAAAACGCCATTTTTTCCAATTTTCTTGCTGTGGTTTTCACACCTGATGATGATTGCTTGTGTTGCAGTCAAAACGTCGTGTGCATTTTATTGTTTTATCTTTTTATTATTTTATTGTTCCCTTCTACGTGACTTTGCCTAAAGAACCAAGAATATGAATCCCTGCAGTCACGAAAGCTTTAAATCAAAATTAATGTCATTATAGTTAAGCTCAAACATGGACACTGAGAAGGAATCGTGAAGAGATGAACACTCAAAATTACACTGGGACAAGAAGGGAACCATATAAACCTGATAAAAAATCCAAATCCGAGACATCACTGAAATTTGGTGTTAAGAACAGCGGGCCTGGGCATGACATATTGTTATAATGGATGATGGCCAGCGGAGAACACTGATTATAGCCTGGCAACCCAAGGAAAATCTGCACCTGAGAGTGCGACCCACCAAGGAAATGAAGGGATTATATAATTTTACGTGCAGAAGTGCAATGGGTTATTGTACATTGGAGGAGCAAGAGGGATGGTGGCCACATGGGGAGGCCTGAACCCAGCAGTGGATAGACCATGGCTGATGATACAGTGAGAGTGATTTATTCTTATTATTCACGCTTGCTAACTAGCATTCTTGCCTTATCTACTTTCAAAAAGAATCACACATTTCACTGCCCCAACCTTGTTCAGACCTTCCTGTTCTCGTAAATCCAGATAATTGTACTTCGTTTTAGTGCTATACCTTAATGTGTGTTAGTGACTGCGTATTCAATCATATTAATTTGAGTTTTATCACGTGGGTGTTTTAGAACTGTCTGTCAACATGATAAATTTTGCAGAATTTCAGCTTCAACCTAATTTCCTTCATGGCTTTATACAAAAAATGTGTAATGTAAATGTTCAAAGTTTATTGACCCTATTATTCAACCCTAAATTATTCATTATCGCTTCTCCACTAAAAAAAACTAACCACGAGAAAACTAATCAGAGATAAAGATTAAGTTCCTGGAAAACAACACTTTTAGTGGCCGCTTTAATTTGATCTTCATTACTGACTGCCAAAAGGGCTCACAAATGTGTAATGCAATCAAAGCCCCGTCTGGCTGACTGTGCGCTGTGTCTGGCGCTACTGCTCATGTGTACAAGAATCAATAAAAACAAGGCTGGTGGCAGGCAGTGGCAGGCAATTTTTCAAATTTGTACGACACGTAATGTATAAACTGTTATTATATATATGGTTTAATGTGACCGAACAAGCTATATATATTTATGTGATATCACGTTTCTGGGAACAATGATCTCTGAAGTTACAAAAATGAATTCTGGGAAACAGTATATGAGGTTTAAAACATGAAAATGGCAAAACAACCACTATCACGACCTCTTTGTTTTCTTTGTGAAGATACCAAGAATGAGTTTATGATTTTAAAATGTCGAATTTTGGATTTCCACAATTTCATGGGCAATTAAAAACAACATTCACATTATTAACGTAATGCAATTACTTTAAGTGCCTTCGTGCTAACAAAAGCTACTTAACTCAATGCCATGATACACCCCATGAGAGTTGGCACAATACGTGACATAATTTCTTGTGACATCATACGTTGTGATGAATCTGAAGTAAACCCATTTTCTGAGTCACCCCTACATTCCGTACCTCGTCCTGAGTTTTTTTTTTTATTTGTGGACTACGCCAAAAACTGAGAACACATTTAGCTGATACGAAACATGCTGTATCCACACGGCTGCCAGGATCAGGGGGGGGGGGCGCTGTCATGACAATTGGGGGGCAGGGGGGTGCAAAGATTCACCCACTTGCGATTCAATGATTTGTTCCAATTCATGGTCGTGGTTAAAAAGACATATTATGCTGGTTTAATTTTAGTCACTTTCTAGTGGCTGGAGGGGTTTATGTCAACACATTAAATATGACACACAGAAGAAAAAACACATTTACTCTTACATAATAGATTTGGGACATATATCATGAGATTAATAATCGATTGTGATCCGTAAATGTATGATTACACGGCAATAACAATTGTATGAGCTCTCCCATTCCTTTGGGGCATGACGTACCTTTTCATTGGCCCATAGGTGTTCAAGAGGCCTGCTAGGTAATCCTACGGGACCCAAAACGTTGTAGGGAGGCAAGAGGATGTGCATACATAGTGTGGATGATGTGTGAGTAGAATGTGACCATAGCAATGTGAAAAACAAAGTTTGTAAATACAACATTCGCGTGTTTTACTTGAGTTTCACCACCGGGGTGGATTGATGTGGGTAAGTCCGTATGCAGCATTATATTTTGTTTGCAAGGCCAGAATTGTTAGCTTCGCAAGTCTACGAAGAAAGGTTTCACTTTCAGACTGAATCTATTTCAGTGAGTTACAGCGCTGTGTAAATGCACCGCTGGGTGGAGAGGTTCCTGACCCATTTCAGCAATTAGGGGTTGTTTAACCATACTTCACCATGCTGGACAATGTGGGTTGGTGAAAGGTTCGGGGAGAGGGGGGCAGGATTAGATTAGATATTACTCGCAACTGATGGTAGTCATGGCTGGGATCAAAACTCAGGATCAAACTCAGCATAGTGCAACGGTCTACCCACTGTGCTGCTGCAGCTCCGCCCCGAATAAACTGAGTGCTATTATTATATTTCTAAGCTACAACACTGGCGATGTACGCAAGTTCCGTAGCTGCACCAGCAATCTGCTGCATTGCATTTGATACGAGATATATGGTTACAATGGTTTATTGACACACCGGGTAAAAACGACGCGTTGATTAAATATCGATCATTTGTATCATCGCTACGATTCATCAAATCGTGTAAGAATCCATGTTCACTTGTATTCATACACGCTGTGCGCAAAAGGGCGCATATCATCCGATATCTCGTGGAGGCACATACATTTATGCGCAATATATATGTATATATTTTTTTCTTGATTCAAATCACGGCCCTGAATCGCAACTATTCATCAAATTACCGGGGAGATTAATTGTTCCATCCCGAATACATGTCGCGAACAGCGACAACGACAAAAACAAGTTGTCAAAAAGTACTCTTCATTTTGACGTCTGCTTAATGTATTTTTTGAACTATTACTCCCGCGTGTTTGTGTGCAAAACATCAAGTACAGCTGTTTAATCGTGTGGCAGAACTCCTATTACAGTATTGGTGATTCCCTTCGTGTGAATTCACTAACCCACGGGGTTCAACCAATACATAATATATCACGCTACCTGCAGATTGCTTTTTCCAGTTTTACAGATTTGTAGATAAGAGGCGTGTAAAATGGATTACAGGCACATTTTCCTGTTGGCCCTGTTTTAATAGTTGTGAGGAATGGCTAGCTAAATTAATCTTGCTACCTGTGATTCCACACAGATAACGATTCGATAGCAGGTATGACGGGCTTAAAATTGTCTTTAAACTGAAGATAAATGTAAAAAAAATCTAATTAACTTTGTTGCTGCACTACATTTGTTTCTATATTGCATATAAATAACTGGTCACAGGATGAGATGGTGTCAAGTGTAAAGAACAAATAACAGACAAATCTTCATCTTATCAGTTTTTTTCTTTTAAAATTAAGAGGAGGTATGCAAACATTATGTTTTATATTGAACATTTCTTGCAACTCAGACTGTTGAAGATAAAGTCTGGGAATAATTTTGATGCATAAAATGACAACTTCTAGGATGCATTTGGCAATAATAATAATGTGGTGGTGGTGGTGGTGACTGCAGCAGTAATAGTGGTGGTGGTGGTGACTGCGGCAATGGTGGTAGTGGCGGTGGTAGTGGTGGTGGTGCCTGCGGGGATGGTGGTGACACTGATGAAAAACAATGACGTTCACAGTGACAAGCGTCACCTGACGGGCGTGTTAAGTACAGTCTACAACCCTTATTAACTCTGGCTTCTCAATTTCTGTGCTATGAAAAAGGGCCACTGCCCAAAACGACACCTATCATACATACCTATTTTATTTTGAGGCCACAGTGTTGTTGAAGAATGTGCCGGCTCTGTGTTTATTAATTGTGCTTGTGCACCACTGCCAATGCAGCATCACAAGTGGTGTAACTACATGATCCGCTCAGGGGGTGCTGCAGTCAGTCTGGTGGAGCCCCAATATTTGATTTGTCTCGCACGTTCGTACTTAGGCTATACATCGCAGCTTCTCTTGTCTAAAATCGCATCGTTACGCTCACGGTCTCGAACATTTAACGCTGTAGGGGGGGCTCCATCTTCGCAAAATGCAGCCGCTGCTAAATTAAAGTATGTTCATAAAACAAGAAATGAAACCGTGTTTTTAACTTCGTTTTTGTTCTTTTACACTGTTGTTGAAAACAAATCTCATGGTGGTTGTCAAGGGGATCCCAACTCGTAGCTTTGGCCACCAGAGGGGGGCAAGGCACCCCCTGCCCCCACGCTCGTTCCGCTGCTGAGCACCATCAAAACATTTGCCACCTAGAGGTGGCAAACATGAGCTCTAAATGCTTCATATTGTTCACACAAAGGTCTGGGTAAGAGGAGTGACCCACAACTGTGCCATGTACAATGCGACTACAGTCTGTCAGTATATCCCTGCTTCTTCACGTGCGTAACAAACTGACGGTGTTGGCGCATGCCTGTCACCCAGCACTGTGGAGGCGAGAGTTGGTGGATCTCACAGATGTTGTTAAACTCCCTGTGGGCGTTGAGGCGCCATACCCTGGCTGACCAGGACAATGTGGACTCCACCTGTTTCTGTCTGTATGGGATAGAGCGTTTCCCCCTCACATGCGTTCATTCTTTCCGGGTGCTCCGGTGTTCTCCAACATGTAAACACCCATTAATTGGCCGATAGCACCTTAATATACAAAGGACCGTGGAGCCTGGGCAATTATTGGCGACGGCTCACATTGTGCCTGCCCTCCCGCTTGCCTGTGGTACCTCGCGCCTCCGAGTCCTTCACTATATGCGAGAGTAAAGCGAATGCTGTGCGTGGTACAAGTTGGATTGTTCATCAATAAGATCCACCGATGGCAGTGAAATAGCGGCATGGGATGAGTGGTGTTCGTCCGTATGTATAGTAATGTTTACTGCACTGGGGTGGCACAACATCTCGCCGTGGTGGTGGCGAGATGTTGTCTCCCTCGCCCAGTACGCAGGAGGTCGCGGGTTCGATGCAGACCCTGACGCCTGTATATTTGGAGTTTGTATATTCTCCCTGCGGCCGTGTGGATTTTTCTCCGGGTCTTCTGCTTTTTCCCTCCACATTCAGAATCAACATACGTTTAGAGTGTTTGACTGCGAAACATTTTCACGTGATATGCCACTTCGTTGAGCTATCGTTTGTGGCCTAGTCGCTTCTTAAAAATATCTATATAGCTCAGTGGGCCTTACCTGGCCGAATTAAATAGTTGACTAGTTTCATGATAATATTTTTTTTAATTGCTTAAAGCTCCTCCACACCGATGTTAATACCTAGTTAGGTACAGATTTGTATCAAGTAAAATGTTTGTTGTGTACATTGTCGTGATTAACGATATACTGTATATTTTTATGTTTTAACAGAGAAATGTGGAGCTCCCAAGAGAGGGCGCTAAGCAATCGGCTAAAACAAAATAAGAAATCTGACGCCCTTTTCTCCCGGCCTATCTTTTATCTTAAAAAGGGGGGTGGAGGGGGGGATTACAGTAGCTTACACCAACCTCTGAAGGTGACTATGGACAGATAATAAATAATTGAAAAATAATAATAAATAGTATTATTTTTCTATCTACGTGACTTTACCGAAAGACCCAAAGAGAATGAATTCCTGCAGTCACGAAAGCTTTAAGTCAAGACGTAACTATGGACAATTTTTAAGTGTTAGTCCGGTACTATCATGAACCCAAATGTAAGTGGTAGGCTGCAAATTGAATATGTTACCACATGCTGATTGTCAGAGATAATCATACCGCATCTTAAAAGTGCTTTAGCGGGGAGAAATCGCAGCATTTTTTGCTTTAGAAATCGATATTTGGTAAAATGCTTTAAAAATTTGCAGCATACCACTGAAATTGGTAGGGTTGGAACATTTTATGTTTGCAATGTATTCTGAGCAACCGATTCGTTTGAATTTAATTGATTGAATGTCACTGGATTGATTCGGGTCAGACCCCTAGATATTCAGCTGAGGTATTTTTTTTTGGGGGGGAGGGGTGATTTTTTAGCAGACACTAAAGCTTTTGCGTGAGTTCCCTGAAACGAAGTTGATGACACTCATAATGACAGATGCTTCCACAACCTTGAGATGTGAGAATGTAGAAGGGGGGGGGGGTAGCAGAGGACTTTGTGCGTTAAGTTTATTGTGCAAAAAAGAGGGGGGTTGTGAGAAGTAAAAAATACATTGCATTATTAGACAGTCAACACATGCATCAATAACACCGTCATAAAAAAGGACTATATACATATAATCGGTGGCATTCCAGGCAATGGCCCTATTGCATGGCAGAGAGAAGTGCCGTTGCTCAAAAGGTAACCGACTCAATATTAATTTCATCTTTTGAGCACTGTTATTAACGGACGTTGTTGGGTGGGTTTTGTTTTCTGTGTGAGTACACCCTTGCCAGAGTAAGCTTAGATAGGTGAACTTTAGTGTTGATGGATGCACTAGGCAGGAGTGAGGTCTTCATGCTACACAGGTCAGAGAGCTGAACTTTAAAAAAACTACAAGAAGCTCATAAATGAGGCCATCTCCGACAAAGCAACGTGGAAAAACAATTGCGCTCGGAATTCCACGGCAGAATTGGGTAAGCAAATTGGTAGTTCAGAATGGAACATGACTAGTAACCGTCGTAGATGCAATAAGGAGGTGGTAGAGGTTCGGATAGGTGAGGTGCACGTGCAGGATGAGCAGGGTAGGTTAGAGAGATGCATTGGTATGGGCACCCAGTGACTGAGAAGAAGAGGCTGTGATAGAGGTTGTGTCAAGTGTGAAACTTTGCAAGAAGGCAGTTATGGTGTCATGTGGTGGCACCAGTGGAATTGGCCAAGAAGACCTTTTGAGCTTGATGTGTGAGTATAAAGTACAGTACACGAACGAATATAATTTCAAGAAGTAGCCATCATCAAAATAAGCACAAATGCAGTTTTGTTATTTGCACAAATAATGTAGAAAATTCGGCTATATTCAGCAAGACAGCCCAATTTTCAAACCAATTAATGCTGAAATAGCGTGCACGGGATTTACAATATTATTCCTGCCTCTTTCCGGCCATTTGTGAAGCATTACCGAAGCAGCCTGCTGTAAAGTAATGGTCTAAGGATGTACAATATAGTGGTATCACACACCATCACTCCCATGTGTAATGTTACTTTGCTGGTACCAGCAAACTGCTTGCCCCTTCTAAACACTGCACAAAGAGCAGGATGCTCGCAAGAGTTGTAGCGAAGATCTGGGGGTGAGTGTGGAGCAATGGCAACAGCCCAATGTGTGCTTTGTGCAAGGATTTCCATCTTTCTAAGTGTGTGTTGGATGTGCGTGTCTGTGTACTATACATGAATAACCATAAAATGCATCTGTTGTAAATATCTATCAACCAATTGCATTAAAATATATTTTAGCAAGAACAATTATTTATAACCCACAATCTTTAGACACGGCATGTAATGATGTTGAACAATTTCGCTGTACGCTACTGCGTTGATTGTTACTTGTGGCCCAAAGTCACAGTCACCTCTTGCCTTTAAACCCTGTGACATTCCAACTCCATGCGCTTACTGGGTCACACCATGCGGAGGAGACTCAGCCAAATCCAAATGGTCCGGTGCTTATACCTTTGTGTGAATAAAAAGACGCTGCTGTTAAGAATTGGTCAGCACATTATCTGAGGTAAAAGTAAAAGGTGCAGCCATGCAAGTGCTTGCTCACGCCGCTGCTGGCAGAAGGGCCTCCCGTAGAGGGAGCCCTAGAGAGCCCCTTGAAGGGGAATTTTGGCCTACTCTTCCACATTGTCTCAGACGTCTAGGGAAAAGTGGGAGAATCCAAACTTTTCCCCCACCACACGCGATCGACCAATTGATTAACCTTTGTGCTCCCAAAACTCAGTGCTGGAAATGGGCCGGAATGTCCCGGAACGGCGTGGTGGAAGTGAACATTTGGAAGTTGATCATACATACAACCCGACTGCGTTCCAGAAGGAATCAAGGATTCATCTGTTGTATTTATTTATTTGACTCACAGCAGACAGACACACTTACACACACAGAGACCCACAGACGCGCGCAGATACCCACAGACGCAAAACCCACATACACACACAGAGACCCACAGACGTGCACAGAGACCCACATACACACACAGAGATCCACAGACACACACACAGAGACAAACCCACAGACACGCACGGATACACACAGACACACACAGAAACGCACAGACACACACAGAGACAGACCCACATACACACACAGAGATCCAGAGACACACACACAGAGACTAACCCACAGACACGCACAGATACCCACAGAAACACACAGAAACAGACACGCACAGAGACCCACAGACGCAGATACCCACAGACACGCACAGAGACAGACCCACAGACACGCACAGAGACAGACCCACAGACACGCACGGATACACACAGACACACACATAGACCCACAGACACGCAAGAGACAGACCCACAAACACGCACAGATACCGATTGACATGCACAGAGACCCACAGACACACACAGAGACCCATATACACACACAGAGACCCACATACACGCACAGAGACCCACAGACACACACAAGAGACAGGCCCACAGACACGCAGAGAGTCCCATACACGGAGCCAAGGTCCTCCTCCTCCTCAGATCGAGTGTACGGTCCAGATCTAGTGGGAGTGGAGGGAATCATGAGTTCCCCCAGTAATTTCTTCCCATTTCCAGCCCTGCCGACAATACTGTTGGGTGGAGAGAGGTGGGGTATATAAGAAACATGCTCATTTCTTCCACAGCCGCGCCATCAGATTAAAAGCCAAGCTCTGGATTTCAAGTCCAGTGTGCTAACCCTTACACCATGGCGACATCTGTAGCAAGGCCGTAGGCATGGAGTCAACATTGGGGGGGACCAAATTTTCGAGGGGGTCAGGGGGTCCCCCCCCCCCCAGAAAAAAAAATCTAAATTTGAAAACTCATTTCCTGCCATTTCCTGCCTAAAATATTAAAAAAATCACTAACACATGGGATGGACTTTTTAAAAAAAAAATGTTTAATAGTGTATTGTATTACATTTCTCTGTTTTTTTCTTGTTTACCTCTTCTTGTTTCAATGTATGTAATGGCAGAGATTAGGGATTCAGAAAGTACAACCATAACCATACATATGTACAAGCTTACTGACAAATATAACGTAATAGACATTAACGTGGGCACCATTGTTGGTCGCTGGGTGACTGTTTGGCTAATTAACTTTCCAAGTATTTTACTTAGCTATGATAGCTAACATTAGTGATGGTTGATTGATGAGCAATCGCAAATCGGCCCGTTTTCACCAAAAACGTTTGTTTCCACTCGACAGTGATGTAGCCTTTGTGACACTCATTACATTCTAGTTTTCCACTTTTTAATACATTTGAAAGGAATGAAACGGAGAGACAGCACAGTGTTTGACATTCATTGTACCTACCCACAGCAGTCGAGCAACAGCTTCTGCTGGGGTACGGCAACACCACGTGGACAAACCACACGCAGAACTGCAGTACACCGTCATACTAGAACCGTGGTGCGCAAATTTTGCGTGTGTGAGCATGACTGAACGCATGGGTGTAGTATTATATGTGTGTCAGAGTATGGGAGGTGGCAGTGACGAATATTTGATATGAATGTGCGAGACGCGTGTGTGTTTGCATGCGAGGACGCGAATGTCCTCTGATATGTGTGTCACACAAGCATGATATATTCATGACACGACTATATATATACACGTGTATACAAGACACACTGTGAAAAGGAACCAAGGTTATCACGCCACGAACATTGACGTATAACTAAGCTCCTTTCCATCCTGGTGGCGCCTTTGTTCGAAGGATCAACTCACGATGAGAAAGATTGCAAGTCCCGGTCAACTCAGCCTATTATCTACCTCACAGTGAAATCGATCAAACGACAGCACAGAGTTTTGTTTTGTTTGCCTCTCCACATCAAAATGAAATATTCTATCATGTGCATCAGCCTGAGCGCTTTCTAGAGGAATACTATCTAGCAGCATTTGTTTAAACGAGAAAACGATGGACCCGTTTAGACCTCCAGGATCTTATCGACAAGAAGACTTGTTAAACAGATACTGCTGGATTGCTTGTTTAAACAATGCAAAATGAGGTGTTTACTTAGAAGCAATGCTTAGATGTAGTCCAGTATAGACACCATAGCCCTCACTATGAAAATGTGGAATTTTCACTACGGAGGCCTCAAACAAAGATGAATACTGCCCCAACAGCATTATAATAAATCACAGCAGCAGCAGTGTTAACATTTTCATTGCCTTCCTCTTATTTATGAATATACACTGATAATATAGAACATTTTTCACGCGACTCCTCTTATGCATAAAATAAATGTAGGTAATAGGATTAATTGATCACTCACTGCAACAATTCTTGACTCCTTGTATCGATTAAAATGTGTGGATAATAAAAAAAAACGGTTAAGAACAGAAGTTTTTCTTTTCAAATCAATTTGGGTCCACGGAAAATGGGATTGTGGATAACAGGAGTATGGTACCGATAAGTGGATTTTTTAAAGTCTGGCGTTTGTGTAATTTTGAGATTTAGCGAAAATGGCTCTGAAAAAATTGTCTCGATTATGTTTAATGATATTGTGCAGCAAAGTCTTTTAAAACATAAACGCAGCTGTTCTAAGCAATGTTGGAGAGATCATATTGACTGTTAAGAACAGTCAGTCAGCTTGGGCAAGATACAATGGATGCCCGATGGAGTGTAGCCAAACGTGTGAATGTGCTCAGGGGTATGGACACCATGGAGATGGAGTGATGAAATCAGCACGCGTGCAGGAGCTAGATATATTGTTGCATTGTGAGACCCTAAGAGACCTTGACGGTCTGGGGCAATCTTCATCCAGCAGTGGAGAAACCATAGCCTTTGTTTAATGATCATGCAATCACCAGCATTATGAAACAGTATGGTAATTGCCAAGTTTGCATATCCAATACATTTCCTTGTGCTGTTTTTCATTGCATTGCAAGTTCATATATTTTAAAAACATGTCTTTAAATATTTTCATTTTGACTCAGCATGTGTCAAAATGGAAAAATATGATATTGTTTTTTTCTATTTTTTATTTTACCAAGACCCACTAAGCTATGTAGCTATTTTTCAGAAGCGACATCACCACAAATGATCGCTCAACGAAGTGGCTTATCACGTGGAAATTTATAACAGCCAAATACTGTAAACACATGTTTCTAAATGTGGAGGGGAAAACTCGAGGACCGGGAGAAAAATCCATACAAGACAGGGTGAACATGCAAACTCCAAATATACAGGTGTCAGGGTCTTGATCTAACCCACGACCTCCTGTATACCAGGCGAGGTAGTTAACATCTCACCACCGTAGTGCCCACGGTGTTCTTGGATTTCGCAATTTATTCACGGAGTCATCAAATGTATGATATATCTCGTACGACTTGGGTTTTGCTATTATAGCAGTCCAGTAAGATATTCTGCATGCTCAAACGAGGATGCCACAATGCTCATCTTCTTTGGTGGTTCAGAGCCAGTGATCCACTCCGCATTCTTCCAATAGACAACCACCTTTGATTTCCCACAAAGTGGTGCCCCTTTTATTGATCCCAGAGAGATGATGAGCTGAGTATACCCCCAATCGAGAATGCACCCATGACCTTCAAATATTAAGTCAAGCGCTCTGCCACAGCGACACATACTATACACATACACCAAATATACACAAAGCATTCCACAAACATACCGTCATCATACCAAAAACAAGAAAAAAATATCTCCTGCGCAGCCTGTATAGACTGTTGGTGGAAACATTATGTTAGCGAGTACCTATTCAGGTCAACACAATGCACAATTGAGTCGTGCGGCTATCACCATGTTCAACCACCTTTGTCTTAAATTTCGATTTAAAGCTTTCGTGACTGCAGGGATTCATCTTCTTGGTTCTTTCGGTAAAGTCACGTAGAAGGGAAATAATAAAATAATAAAAATAACACATAATAAAACAAAATTCTCACGACGTTTCGGCCATAACACAAGTAGCCTTCTTCAGGTGATGAAACAGGACTGTCCAGAAGGCAGCGCTTGAGTGAACACTGCCAAGCAAGTGCAGCGTCTTTTAAGCTGTGTGGGCGGAATTAACATATGAATAGGGGCAAGCTTCGGAACGGAGGAGGGAGGGGGGTGGTGGGTAAAAAAGTGACCTTTGTCTTGTTAGTGCAGAGGAGTAAAATACTCGGTGCACACCGTTCACCGAGGATAACCGAGGGCATCAAGGTGCGCGTGTGCAACTTGGGGTTGCACGAACAAACCGCCACCTAATTCAGGGGCTAAGCGGACGCAAAACCGGGTTCGACCGATTGTGCACGGAGCTGGGTTGATGAATGGGCTGACAGGCGCCAGCCTGGCTAGCCTTAAAGGGACACACGAAGACATCTTCGCCCGCTGCCGCTCAAGCACTCAACGGACCTCCAACTTCACGAGTCGCCGGACGGTTGATGGTTGATCCCCCCCCCGGGACAGACGAATGAGTGGGTCTGTGGGAGCGTAGGCGAAGGCAGCGGTGGAGTGTGAGAAGCTTCTGTGTGCCGAGGCGCTGTGTGCGAAGCCTCTCCATATGTGAAGATGCTGAGTGCGGAGCAGAGCTGCCGAGGGCAGGATGGGTGAGGCGTAACGTAGAGACGAGTGGAAGAAGATAGATCTAAGTGACCGTGTAGATAGCTCTAGGAGTGCCTACAACTGGTGCAAGAATAGGTTCATAAAGTGTAAGCAGGTGACTTGTTACAACATGTCCGTTTGAGTGATTTACAAGACACTGCATTAGTACTATCTTTGCAGACCACACCGGGTAAGCATTTAAGGCTGAGTTTATACAGGGGAGGCCCACGACCGGTTCTGATACTACTTGTGAGTTATGTTAGCTATAGCAGAGATTTAACTCAGGTCACCGAGTTCATGATGTAATGTGCTAGCCACTGCGCAATCATTCTCCATCATCATGCACGTAATTCATGCAACACGCAGATGCAAATACACTTCATGTACACACATACGGATGCATATTAAACAGAAAACTACAAACATTACGACACGCTTGTCAGGTTATAACAAAAAAAAAAACACAATTATCTGTTACCCATAAATGTACATATAAAGAGTGCTTAATAACGCTGGAAAAAGATTTTATGTTTAAGGGATGGGATCAATGCATTGTACAAAAGGGTTACAAAGTGGCCATCAAACTGGCAAAATAAATAATCGCACCAATATGGCCGGATGGTGGGAGCTGCTTCAGTGCTTTGTGTATTTCCTGGAATTGTGGGCTGATGCTGCGAATCCAGGGATTGTTCAATGCGAAGGGCTCCTCTTGCTGTTTAACTAACTGAACGCTTCCCAGCTTAACGGCTCAAAAAAGCAGAGGTGTATTGTAGTTTATAACGCTTCACAATGAAGCTGCTGCGCCGTGTACAACAAAATGCTGCATCCCATGCATGATGAAGAATAAAGGCAACAAAAAATAGGCATGAACTCTAAAACGTGGTTTGTACGTACAATTCTATTGCATGTCATATATAAAAAATCAATGTAAATACTCCGTAATGTAGTTCAAACTATAATTGGATCACTGCCCAATGGATTTTTACAAAGGAAAATGGTTGATTGCAGTGTACAATTTTTTTCACAATAACTTATATCATGACAAATTTGCATTTAACTGTATAAGATAAGATATTGCATTTTTTTTCAAGGATCAAGAAACAAACTGGCATACCATTTGCAGTTCACCTTCATTGGAAGCCATTAACTTCTTGCAATATTGGCACTGCAATATTAGCTAACCGCTGAAGAACTTGTAAGATGGCACTCAAGCCTCTGTGTGACATCAGATTGATTTGAGACAGGCTAATATTCAGCACGGTTATATTTTACCAACCACTTTGTTCTTCATGATAGAGGGGTTTTTTTTGTTAGGTCGTGTAAATATAAATGTGTCGTTAAACCCGCCACCACCTGACACAGCTAATTAGAAAGGTTGGTCACGTAAACAAAACATGCCAGTTCGTTACTAGTACAGCACACCGGTGTGTTGGAAAGTAAACCCACATTTACAATTCGAGTACCACCTTTCGCCAGTAATTACAACTAGCATAATGAGGCGGCAGCCAGAGTTGTGGAGAAATCCTGTTTCGTTTTTCGAGGGAGAAATGTGATGTCATCACCTGTGAACCAATCAGGTGTGAAGGCCATATCAATTACAATGGATATTCATTACTGGTTTGGTTATTCATAGCGTAATCAACATAGATTATATGTGCACATTATGCATGTACGTTGTGCTTGTACATCCTGCCATTTTTTTATGTGCATGAAAATCGCAGTACCTGTTGTCTGCTCATAGTTAATCACCATCGACTTATGGTGACCTGTATAGGCATGCAGTTAAACAGTGGATTACTTGATCATTCGCTTACAAGCAGCACTAAGCCTGCAGCCTTCCGAATGGTTAAAAAATATATCTTTCTCTTAACTTCGATAGATTATCTAATTAGTCTTGGCCAGTAGTAATTAGTTTTGTACATAACTTTAACATCAAAATCAATTGAGTGTCCTTGTTGGCAGGTGTGTTATGCCACTGCCGACAGTTGTATTTGCGAGTATTTAAAATTCCTTTGGTGTTATTTTACTCTCATGCTGATCATTCGTCCTGTCTGACCAACATAGCATTTGCCACAAGAGCAATTAATCCGGTACACACCTTGATAGCTTCGGCAATAAATCTTTTGTACCAGATATGACTTTCTGTATTTTATGTACCATGCCAAATCTCACTCAAATGTTTGTTTTTTTCCCAAAATCTGGCTAGTTTATCCATTACTCCCGCAATATACAGTGAGAATGTGCTAGCAGCAAAGTACGTTGAGTATTTAGGTGATATGAATAACATAAAAACAAGACATGTTTTCAAAAGACTGCACAGACCACTTGAAAGAGTATTGAGGGAAAAATTAATTATTAATAGATGATATACTATAATGGACCATTGTGTGAAACGTTGTCTACTTTTTTCTTTTGAAGGCAGTGTCATTGATAAACGTGTACATGTTCTGTTGCTGTTAAGATATGGGTATTTGTGGCAGGTGCAATCGCCGTTACCGAATCTACCAGACCGCTAGACTTTAACAACGCAGTGAAACTCCTCATGACCGCCCTTCTATTATCCATGCTTGCTATTGCCCACACTTTCCATTTAAATCTGCAAATCATCCTGTTATCCATGCAGTAATTATTCCTATTATCTGGGCATGTTCCCTCCTTTTGGTTGCCCACACTTTTGTAAGTCTCGGCCACCAGACATCATCCCCTCTAGCGTGTTCTGACCAACACCATGTTTCTTAACAGTCAACATGATGACGCTATCTTACATATTTTCTCGAATCCATGTGTAGTGACATTGGGGATGTCACTGTATGGTGCCGGCCCTGGAGGGCCATGGCGTGCGATGTACTTACGTCGCAGACAGCTTCGTGTGTTGCTGAGTGAGGCCGGCTCTAGCAGAGCACGGCGTGCGATGCACCGTCATCGCGTACACCCCGTAGGTGGGTGTAGTACCAGCCCTTACGGGGCTTGGTGAGCACTGGGATAGCGAGAGCACCACGCATAGTGTGCAGTGCGGGCTCCCACGAGAGGGAGCGGGAGAGTGTCAGCCCAGGGACAGGGTTGCCCCGGGCCATGGCACTCTAGTTGACCCCGTAGGCACGTGGTCCAGAGTGTCCATAGAGAGACCTCAGGTGGGGGGACTAGGGGGTGATCACGTGTCCGGGGAGAGCTCTCGAGAGGGATCGAGAGAGAGCTGGAACGCCCGCGAAGGTGGGCGGGGCCGAGGGCGAAGCCGGCCCCGACCCGGGAGGATATAAGGTGGGTCCCTGGGAGGGACCGGGGTTGCTTCGTTTTGCGAGCTGGAAGCTCCACGTTCTACATCTGAAGAGGCACCAACACGTGGCCCGGGACCCGAGTAGGGGTCCGGTCCGTCGTAGCCATAACTCCTGTATGGTAGTGTAGTTAGCTGGGTGGTCACCACCCTTGGCTGTATCTGGTAAAGGGGCAGTTACCCCTTTTATATATACATGTTGTGTAATAAATGTGTTGCCTCTGAAGAACAATGTCTGCGACTCAGTTGCACTCACTACAACTGATGCCGGCAGTGGCCAACACGTTAGTCTATATAGCTAGCGGTAGACTATGTCTTCACGTCACAGACCACGTACGAGGACATCGGACAGCGGGGAAGAGGACCTCGTACCGCCTACGGCTCCGGAGGATGGAGGGGAGACGCTGCCGGCGGAGCAGAGCACCGTCTGAGCGCACGACGCCTCACGGAGCTCCTCCAGGCTGCGGCTTCGATCTTCGCGGAGCTCCGTCCCACAGTCTCGCCGGTTGAAGGGGGGAGCGGCGGTGCCACTCGTGGACGACGACTCTGCCGCCATTTCGCAGCGGGCGGGAATTCCGGTGGCGCGGCCCGCGTCCTCGGCCGTGATTTCATCGTCGGCGCGGAGCGCGCAGCCCGCCAAAATTGAAGATGCACTGTCAGCACCGATGGACATCCCGGCTCTCCACCGTTGGCTTTCTTTTATTTGAGAGTTTGCGGCTACCAGAGGCGACTGGGTGGCCTTCAAGCAGTGGTTCTTCACGAACGCCGACTTGGCTGGATGGACGGAGGCGGAGGCGCTGCGGGCGTTGCCTGCTTTCGACCAGATGGCGTCAATCTACGCGCCTCCATTGAATACGGCCAAGGTGCGCATCGCTGATGTTAAATTGTCGAAGGGGGAGTTGACAGCCGGGACGGCTGAATGCTTCGAATGGGGGGGATTGATGTATTGACATTGGGGATATCACTTTGTGGTGCCGGCCCTGGAGGGCCTTGGCGTGCTATGTACTTATGTCGCGGACAGCATCGTGTGTGTTGCTGAGTGAGGCCGGCTCTAGCAGAGCACGGCGTGCGATGCACCGTCATCGCGTACACCCCGTAGGTGGGTGTAGTACCAGCCCTTACGGGGCTTGGTGAGCGCTAGGATAGCGATGGCAGTGCGGGCTCCCACAGGAGGGAGCGGTAGAGTGTCAGCTCAGGGACAGGGTTGCCCCGGGCCATGGCACTCTAGTTGACCCCGTAGGCACGTGATCCAGAGTGTCCATAGAGAGACCCCCAGGTGGGGGGGGGGGGGCTCGGGGGTGATCACGTGTCCGGGAAGAGCTCTCGAGCGGGATCGAGAGAGAGCTGGAACGCTCGCGAAGGTGGGCGGGGTTGAGGGCGGAGCCGGCCCCGACCCGGGAGGATATAAGGTGGGTCCCTGGGAGGGACCGGGGTCGCTTCGTTTTGCGAGCTGGAAGCTCCAAGTCCTACGTCTGAAGAGGCACCAACACGTGGCCCGGGACCCGAGTAGGGGTCCGGTCCGTCGTAGCCATAACTCCTGTATGGTAGTGTAGTTAGCTGGGTGGTCACCACCCTTGGATGTATCTGGTAAAGGGGCAGTTACCGCTTTTGTATATACGTGTTGTGTAATAAATGTGTTGCCTCTGAAAAACAACGTCTGTGACTCAGTTGGACTCACTACACATGCGTTTCTCTTTCTGTCTCAGATTACCAAGCATGCACCTTTCCAGGCGTTTTTGCTCGCTTTTCATCTTGCATATCAGTGTATATTTTCAGACAATGCAAAACGCAATTTTATTTCCCATTGCTGATGGGGAAATGTAATCCTCGGGTCAAGAGAGAAAGGAAATAGTTGTGCATGCACCTAGATTAAATGTGTTTACAAACAAAACAAATAATGGACTGATAGTTTGGTGGGGGAGGGGGGACAGATCGTGTTATCACAGATGTGTATGGCAGTGCACAACAAAATCACCACATTGTTTTTATTCACAGATCAGTGTAACTAACACCCCTGAAGCCATTTCCTCGTGCAGATTTCAACTTCCCACATCGGATCGCACTCACCACCCCAATAGCATGCCACGCGTTTTCGTATTCCCGCCATTCTACGTTTGTACACGTCGTTTCAAAATGGATGAGCATGTATCGAGCACTTAAATGCTACCCATACTGAGGTTCTAAATTATAGCAAGAACATCATCTCTCAGGCTATGTCTGTACCCCTGGTATGGGTGTGCAACAATTCCAGTTTAGTCAGGGGAACTGTTGACCTCAATGCAGATGTTAGTTTCATTATTGAATATCTTGTGGTTGTGACCTCACTATCGCAATGCTACCTAAGCACAGGCCACCATTTCAAACATTTATATCCGTGGATTGTGCTCTATTTTTGTATCCTAGCCTGTATAAATATAGTGCGAACCTGTTTTGAATAAAAAGTATATACTGTATATACCCAAGGTTTAACCTGTGAAAGTTTTCAAAGGTGTGCTATTACAGAAGCGACAAGTGTTGTTTTACAAGCCAATCATTCATTTGCGGTCTTACCTAAAGAAAAATGATGACTTACTTAACAATAGCTATAATATAATATTGGCTTTCTGCTGCTACTCAGGAGATGTAACAGGTCTCCCAGTAGATATAAATAGGTGTACTTCCCCTCAAACAGATTTACAGGTTCAAATTGATATGTCGTTTTAAATCAGGTGATGTGCCCATCTGTAACCATTTCATTGTTTTCAAAGCTCCGAGTGGAGGCCTGTTCCTTTGTCAATTTAAAACTGCTGACAAGCATCATTGTTCTCAAAGCACTACACTATATCTGAATTGCCATTTATTAAAGTGTTAGCCTATGATTAAGTATTTTTGCACAATAAGGCAGTAAAATAGCAAGCATTTTGAGGGGGGTTATGTACAGGAAGTTTGGTATGTGACCATTTGAGTCATGAAGTCCAAGTGTCTGTTTCAAGCAAGACAGAAAACAGGTTTCTGATCTGCCTCTGCTATCTCCTCATACGTCAGAGAAATCCAATTTCCTCCAAGTCACACAACGTCCAAAATAGCCAAATACACATGCCAAAAATGAGTTGAGCCACAGTGAGGTTTTCCTGGGTTAAATATATATACGTATAAATACCCCAGATTACGCCCAGGATGCGTTCCTGAAAACCAGAATGTAAATAAAAAGTATTTACATTTAAGCAAAGAGATGGGATTGTGCATCATAACGTGGTACAGAACCTAAACAGAGGATGCTCAGTAACCCATTGCGCATCTATACTGTACAACCATCGGTGTGAAAATTAAGTGTATGATATTGATATATGAAGATATACTATATGTATTATAACTAGGTATTTATCATATATAATATGATATATACTATGTGGGGAAAAGAATATGAATCGAGTCCAAATGAAAGAGACTATATAGCCAGTCAAGGACGCCAATGCTTGGGCGCCATCAAGTGCAAACAAATTGGGTCTTCGTGGTAAAATTTCGTAAATCTCGAGTACGTTATGGCGAGGTACCACAGTGCGTAAACGGGATTGGGTAGCAATAAGTTGAGTACGCTCTAGCGAAAGTACGTTAATCGGGGCATCACTGTGAAAGGTGGTATTAATGACTGGGGCTGCATCACTGCATTGTTCCCTTGGGAAGCATGTTACCTGCCTTTTATATATTTTTTAAAAAAAGGGCAGGTCATCTTTAAAGTCAACGAGAGAAAAACAAAATAGTCCCTTTTCATCGGAAATGTTGAGTGCAGATTATACTGATGTGCAAAAGGCAGAACAGTGGCTCTGGCTCACCTAAAGCGTTGGTGGGTAGATTTTTTTGTCAGGTAAATTATCGCATGCTTTTTAAGAACCTATGGAGCATATATTAGAATATGTCTGCTGAAATCTCTACATTTCTTGTGCTAGAGAGTCTCTGGCACAAAACATATCCAACCAATATATTACCATTGATATATATTGCATGAACATAAGTTATGCTGTAATAACCCAAGAATGAACGTTTATTTTCGTGACGTAAACATGATCTGTCCTGATTCTATGATGCCTAAATCCACCCCAAATCCTGAATTCTTTGCGTTTCTGGGCCAATGTCTTGAATTTGCTGTGAAAAAAAATTTTCGCCTATCACAAAGGCCACCACCCCACCAATGTTTTAATAGACCACACAACTGCCACATTATTCTGCCTTGCTTGAGTACTTCCTAGTCGAATGATGATATCTCGTGGAATCGCCAGAAATACACATTCAGAATTGGTGCTACTTTATTTTTTGACGTTGTTGCAACTATTAACAACATAATGGACAAATGATGGAAGAGTACAAGCCATGAAGGACATTGAAACGTTTACTGATTCCTACATCCAGGGTTACTTAGCATTTTACCTGCTTGTCAAAGAGTCAAGTTACATGGAGTTTACCATTTAAACTGAGACGTGTTACTCGAACACATCATCCTTCTGTAAAGCGGATGTCGAAGAGCAATAACGTCTGTTACAATAGTGCAACATTGCAGACCACTATCAACGTTTAAATTATACTTTTTAAAACAAACACAAAACTAAATTTCACATCTCCTGTTTACAGCTCTGGGCTATAAGTGGAAATTGCACAATTATTACAGCGTAGACACTGTAACTAACACGTAGCACAATCAACAGTGCTTTGAAACTTAATTCAGACTCAATAACAACTTCCAGTTGTTTAATTGGCCTCTCTTGGAAATAATATGTTGTATCTTACTTAATTGGTTGTCACCTTGATAAATAAAGAGGCACCGATATAAACCGGAGATGACTGGTGGTTAGGACACTTCATTGCCTGTGGCTCTTGTGTTTGATGATATTGATCTTTCCTCAACACCCTGCTAATATTGGCCGATGGTGCGAACCAATACAATATAAATTCCTTGGGCTGCTTTGCCACAGGGCTGGAGTTTTTATATCAGCTGCAATGCACGTATTAGCAGTTGCTTAAGTGGACAAGGAAAATAAATACTCGCTATGTTCATAATTACTACCGCCTTATAAAATAAATATGTACCAGGGTGTATCAATAAGTATAATATATTCTTAATAGTTTTGTAATCAGGAGGTGGCCAGGTGGTTCAGAGGTCAGAGCACTGAGCTGGAAACCACTAAGATACTGTGCTGGAATCCAGGTTTCAGCTGCCCATGATTAAACCGGATTCTCGAGTGGAGCGAGTAGTTGGTCTCAACCTGGTCACCGATGACTAGAAAACAACTCATCATACTAAATTTTATTTTGCACCTTTATTTGACGAAATCAAACACTCTCATCTCAATGCACAGCCTGCGGAAAAGTGTGCCCGCCAATGTGTAAAAGGGTTAAAAGGCTATTTGAAGGAGTTTTCAGAGGTACTTCCATTAGCTATTACCTGATGAACTCGGTTCACTACTCAATGATATTTCCAATGACAGTCTTCATCTCATGACATGACGCTAATAGCACAATTGGAATGAATTGCAGGAAGAGGCAATAACCAGACAAATATGCACATATAACCTGTATACGTGTGATTTGGGTAATAATTGCGTAATGAAAGATGCATGATCCTAGCATTAATGTGAAACTTTTTTTTAGATTGGCAGACATCACGTAATCAAAGATGGCAGTGCCCTTGCACAATTGCACAACAAGAGTAGTGTGCTGTTATTCACTTTTGTTCTCTGAAAGTGAGATGTATTAAACAAAAAAGCGGCAGTACGATGACAGCTGAATGAATGGTGGTAATGTTTACAAATTGATGGAAACGCTGCAATCAGTGCATGAGCACGTTTATGATGACAGCAGAAGTGGTAGATGAGTCGATGCTGTAACTCCAGCCGACATTTTTTTTTTAAATGTAAACGTAGATGTTTAGATGCAGCCTGATTAATATTCACCGTAATTGCTGCAGACTGGTAAAAAAAAAAGGGAGAGATGTTTCAGCACGATCCCGAACACCCACACACTGCACGCGCGACAAAACAATTGTTGGGAGAGCTTGGATGGCACGTTCTGGAACATCCTACATCGGGGCCAGACTTTGGACTTCTATCTGTTCTGAACTTTAAAAGAATATCCACGTTGAACATGGTTCGAGGCTGTGAAAGCAGCGCTGTGCTCATGGCTTATGGACCAACTCAACGGCTCCTATTCTGTTGGCATTAAGTTGCTTGTGGGCCACTGGAAGAAAAAAACGCGATGATGTAGAATAACATTAGCCATTTTTTGTATTAATTAAATATCCTCGTATAATGGATTTACGTTTGAGGCATTGGCCCTTCTTTCTGATACGGAGACGACAGAGAGATTGACGTATAGCCAGAGAATGCACATTAATCGGTGGCACCTTCATTACGTGAACACGTGGAACACGCGCGTGATTAGGTTTCAAATAACATACAATGAGTATCCAAACACTCACAACAACAAAATATATAAAGGTGCAAAACTGCTGGTGGAATCGCCCCTCTAGAGGGACCTCAGGAGAGCCCCCATAGACGGTGCTTTGGCCTAATCTTCCACACTGGTCGGACATCTTGGGAGGAATTGGAGTATTAGATCCACACTAAGCATGGAAAAACTGAGATAAATGAAGTCGCGCACTGGGATTATGGGAATGCTTTAATGGGATACTTGGACCGGGAGCAGCAGAGGAATGTCACTGTGTAGATAAGCCCATTGTTACGTAAAGCAAGGCACTTAATTGATCGCAACGTTCGCCTTACCATATACAGTCCCGCATGTCTGTTACAAGGCAGTGAAGGATGACGAAGGTGGTGCTTATTTTATTTGTGCGTGCGTTCCACCGCCAATGCACCCTCAATTTCGTTCGCATTTGATGAATACTCAAGAAAATGTCTATGGTCCCCTTGCAAAGTGGCGCATTAATCTCCCTGTCCCGCAGTACTGTAATCGGGAGTTGAACTTGACCTTCTGTGGAGGACGCGTGCCTTAGACAATGCAGCCGTTTGGCCACAGCTCCGCAAGTCCTGGTGTTCGCTTAAAAAACAAAAATCGGTCTCAAATCTGGTACAATAATAACAAAAGGCGGTGGCGGTGGTGGTGGCGTGAGGGGTTCGCACCAAACCCGGGATATTTGCCGCGCCTGCACCGCACGCTCCCCTTCCACACAGCCACACACGCACACAGAGAGAGAGAAAAAAAGGAAAAATCCACCCCGCGACTTAAATCGAGCTGGGTTTTTTTTATTGCGTTTTTCGGGCACCGTCATCACAGTTGCCTCTCCTAAATTCGCCCGGTGTGAACGATGTCTTTTTCCCACGCGCTGGTTACATAACACGATTCAATGGGGAGGGTTTTGGGGTAGTGGAGCGAGGTGGAAAGGGCGGTTGTTGCACGCCACAATAACATTCTGCACAGAGGCCCATACTGTAGATCGTCGTGTGTGTGTGTAATGAATATAGCGGTGTTACGTAACAAAGCACACCGTGAAACATTGACACATTGTACGCATTTTCAATAGGTAGCCTGTTTCCCGGCCGCACAGAGGAGCGGAATGTGTGGGACCCGTTGCCAACCTCCTTATCGTGAGCAGGAGGGCTGCTTTGCTCGCCCCTTTTTGCGGAATGTTTATATGCTGGGGATAAGCACAGTGCGGATTTAACAAGAGCGCAATTTTCTCACATGGTTCAAGCACGGACGGACAAGATAGCGGGCCTTGGGGTACGAAGGAGAAAAAGCCGAACTGTAATCACCGCTGCTTGCCAACCAAAACACGTTTTCTGGCTGGCACTCATCCATTCCATCACAATTGTGCACAAACGGCTCGCATGCATGTGTAAAGGATGGCTATATATGTGGTTGTTGTTGTTATATATGTGGGGGCATACACTCATCTCAAGGGGTCAAGTTCAAATGGCAATAATGGATTGATTAACGAGCAGTGCTGTACGTTGCTCTGCTGATGCCACAGCGTGACAATGCGGTGGTCCTGTGGCATTCATCTTATTAAACAAATATCCAGCATTTGACCTGCGCATATCTCAGTTCCAGGAATCTCACCTACCGCAAAATCCGCCAGTGTCTCTTTCAGTTGCGTCTCTCCCAGTGTTACTTTCCACGCACGGGCCCCTCGGCACTCCCCACGCACCTGGACGTCTCTCTAGGTCGTCTTCTCGTTACGTTACCCCGCAACTTTAATTGGATTCTAGCCACGTCTCCAAAACACCCGAGCGATTTCATCACACAATAAAGCAGCCCCCCCGCCCCCCCCCCCCAAAAAAAAGAGAGATGTATCGTTCCCTGTCAACGCATCACTCGATTTTGTTTTTACACAAACATACGCCCGCATCTCTCCCCCAGCTGCGCACCCCACGCGGGACACTACTCTGAGTGGACTCCCGCGTGAGGACTGCCATGCCCTCTGCAGGAGGTGCGCTCACGCGCGCCTGTCAATCAATGCAGGCATGGCCCGTCTCCCCGTCCCCTCCTCCTGCAAGCTGCCGCAGCCTCGTCTCTTACCTTCCCAGAGCAGGACGAGTGTCCCGAAGGCGACTTGCAACAAGGCGATGCTGCTGCCGCTGCTGCTGCCGCCTCTTCTCGCCATGTGAGAGAGAGATGTGTGTGGGTTGGGTGGGGGGGGGCGTTGTGATCGCAGGACGTAGAGGCGATGGCTGGCTGCTGGTGCCAGCTACTCCTTTGTGCGCACGCAGCAGCAGCAGCAGCAGCTGCTGCTGCTACAGTCGTGAGAAATTCGCCTTGGGCACTGTCACTTTCTGCCGTCTCACTCGTCGCTGATGCTGTTGCTTCTGCTGTTGCCACTGTCGCTCAGCAGCACAGGGCGCACAACACCACCCTGCCCGCATAGCTGCCCCCCCCCCCCAACCGCACTCCGCTAAAGCTTCGCTACTCTCTATCCAGACGCGCTTCGCCACCACTCGCCGATGTCTCACTCCCGCAGCACCCAGCGCTTCCTTGCACCACGAACTGTGATCGTGGTCGCACGGAAGATATCCCACCCCTCCCGCTGTGCCCCCCACCGCCCCCCCCCCCTGCGCGCGTGGACGATGTTACGTGTCGCCGAGCATCAGCCAACTATTCATCTATTTGCGCGGTGAGTGGCACGAGATGGGCACTGACGCTGCAACAGCATCGACGACGCTCGGGACACGACTACTATTGCTGCTGCTGCTGCCACACTACTCTTCACCACGCTAGCAGTGACTGCACACACAAACGCGCGCACGCACACCCCCCCCCCCCCCGAACTGCAGCGCTTATGCAACAGCAGCCAGCAGTGAGTGGCGCGCAGAGCGCCCAACCTCGTCTCTCCGTCTCCCTCCATTCACCATCCCTCCCCACCGCCACCGCCACTCCAGTCACGGACCACGTCACGAGCACCACCAACCAGCCCCAAGTCCAGGAGGATGGAGAGCTGCTGGGACCGATGATGGTCCATTGGCGCTGCACGCAATTAGTACCGCATCATTTGCAATATTACGCGGTTCTATATACCCCGCCCAAATGTGTGTGTGTTTTTTTTGTTGTTGTTGCGTGAAAATACGTGAATTGACTTGATACCGGGCGCGTTTTAACAATGTTACAAATTGCTGAGGTTGTGTTATGATTTGTGCAAGGCTTTGAGAAATAAGTTGCTGTAACTTGGTTTAACATCCATGGTTTTGTTGAATCGTTCGCACCAAACTGGTTTACTGTATTTTTGTCTTACTCCACGCAAAAGGGGATTTTCAACCCCACGCGCCAATCGTTTTATCGCATTACTCTCTGAATTAACTTTCGAGCAATGCATTAGTTAATGATTCAAAAAATAAATAATGGCGTGGGTGAACAAACTTGTCCTTCATACAACACTTTACAACTACAGCCATTGGTCGATATGTCAATCATCACCCGTAATATAACGAATACATACATCAACTAGACGTAATGTCTCTCGCAAGACAGACCCGGAGCAAGGCACACCGGATAGACATATTCATCGAAAAAAAACGAATATTCTCTACATTTGCACAGTAGAAAATGTTTTGCATTTTTTTGCACACAAAAGCCTGATGTTGTTGGGGGAGACAACATCACATGGCCTTCTTACATAGCAGTGGCCACAGTCGCCTGATCACGGCATAAAGGCATTGTCCTGTGCATGAACGCGCTGAATTATTTAGTAGGTATACAGTGTAATTATTAACATTCATGTACAGCCCGTCGTGAATCGTGATATGGACGTGTTTGTGCCAAATGAAGCGGCACACTTGTGGCTGGGGGGCTCTCGCGAGGTCAGCAGTCCACGTGTTTGCTGGGCACGGTGATTACCAAAGCGCTTCGTCCACTACGATGGGAAAAGTTAAAGAGATGGTGACATTGCCGAGGGACGCACATTTAAATGATTATTTGTTTAAGTGCATGTAACGGTACTTTTTTCAATCCGCTGCTGGATGAGGGTTCTCACCAAGCCGTGCAGATCGATAGGGTTATTTAACCATACTTCACCGCGCTGGTCAAAGTGGGTTTGTGAAGGCAGGAAGCACAGACGTGGGAACATACGAGTACAATCCAACAATGGATTTATTTTTCGCACTGGCCCTCTGCGACCCACAGTGTAGCTCCGCACCTAAATTGATAAAGATGTAGATAAATAATTGTCCTTATGTTCATGACAGTTTTTTTTTTGCCAAAGTCTGCATCAAAGAGTGGAAATACATTTAAAACGGGGCACACCTGTACCGGTTAAACGATGGACACGTGAATGAATCGGTAATATAAGGCCAGGCGAAAGAACGTTTTCATCACATGTTCGGGTTATTTTTAGATCCCTCATATTTTTGCCGCGAGGTGTTGACGGTGGCGCGATGATTAATAACACCGTGCCCATGAACCCGGCGACCTGAGTTTGATGCTCGGCCACGCCTAGCATCAGTGGCGAGTGATAAATGACCCCCGTATCCTGTGCCCCATCTTCAGCCACCGGCATTGAGCAGCAAGCACCGTGGTAGCATCAGGGTAACGAATTGTGGACACAAAACTCCGCATGACCGGCACGGTTTGAGGAATTCTTCATCCAGCGTAGTGGATTGGCCAAAATTGTTCTAAATGTTTCTTTCATGTATTTCTGTATTATTATGTAATGCAATTAAAACATGTTTGGTTAGTATTACAAAATAGTTTTAAATGGGTGAAATAATTGAACATGGTTCCCTTATCATTAGTTTTGAAAATTGCATAACACATAGCAGTAACACCATATATGGGCTATTTGTTGATCCAGGATAATAACAGATACGTGTTTACGTTGAATTTGTTCTTACTTCTGTTGTTTATTGGCTGTAGTAATGATAATAAAGCTGGCATGTCGTCTGGTTGTGAGCCAGTGATATATCAAAGGGTTACAAAGCAGCACTGTGGTGTTCTGGGTCTTGCTATTCCATATTGTACCCTGGGGTGAAATTCTGAAAAAAAGATCAATACATTTAATCAAAACTGGTGCAGTCCTCTTGCTAGGTCAAATATTGACTATGATTTAGGAATGCACCTATTTTAGTACTTTAATGCAAATGATCATGCTAAAGTTATGAAATAGAGTACGATTTGTAACAAATTGAAGTCCATTATTCATGAACTGTTGGAAAGCCTGTGAGCAGTCATATCACATTGTAGGTTTTTTTTATATTTTAAAGTAAAATAAAAACGTGTATCGGAGGAAATGTGAAACGTGCTGTACAACTGACAATTAAATTTATATTTAAGTAAAGTTATTATTTAGCAGTATTTTCGAAGGAAACCTGGGTGCATTTTCACTTATCCTTTTGAGCTATGTCATAGCAATTTGGAAACTCAATCATGGTTTAATATTATAGAAAACAATGTGCATTAAATAACACCAGCATGCTAACCTATGAAAAGTTAACATTGAATTCACAATTGGCAAATACGCTACACCTACATAACACATTTTTGTTTGTACGTTTCAGAATTATTAACATTTTATGGGCAGAAAGGGCTTGAACAGAACCATAAAACTCTGGGGTTTGAGGGTTGTTGGAAACAGAAAGATTGACGTCTTCTGAAATTTCACCTCACGTACAATGAATGTGGTTTTTTTTAAGCATAACCCAGAAGTGATTTCCTCACTTTCGATGTGCAACGAAGAACATTTTCTTTAAGGCTTTTTCTTCATTCCAAAAATAAATACTTTTCGAGTGTTCAACCTATGTTTGAGGTAAAATACATTGTAATTTGAAAATGATATTTACTCGGGGTGCAGGTTTAGATAAAACATGATTTTGTGATTCTGCGTCGGCAGTGGTGCACATGCATAATTAACAACACATTCTATGTCATAATGGTAATAATAGCAATGCTAATTTTCATCTTCATCCAAAAACACCTCGCCAAGTCTCAAGATCATGTTTCAGGAGGGTCATGAATTGGAATATTGTGCAATTCCTGAATGATAATTAATTGGAAGAGGGTAATAAACCAGAGTTGATAGGGAATATCCACGAATCACACAAAGGGATAGAAATCAGATGTCAACATGAAAGGTTTTACGATCCCACCTGCCGTACTTTTGTCTTGTCGTGACCATCCTTTTCCTCCAGGCTTGTGTTGTTACCACAATCCATGAATGCAAAACATAATTGAAAAAAAATGATAAATCGAGTCAATTCATGCAGCAAAAGCAGATTTTTGCATGCTTCCCACACTTTTTGTTTGCTAAAAGATTTCTCACATGCAATTATGTAATTAAATCTCGTGCCCATAAAGTATGCTTATTATTCTACTGTACCACTGTTCCATTGATCACTGGAGACACAAAGGAACAGTATCCTGAAAGCAATACAAAAAGCTTTAGTTGGGAATTTGCTATTCAGCAAAGCTAACACGAATGCATAATTTTCAATGCACTATTATTAACCTTTGGATGTATTTAAATGAATATTTTTTGTTTTTGATGTACTGTAATCCAATATTAATATTATGGTGTAAATCGATTCTGTGTAAGGCTGGCTGATCTTCCAAATTGGTCTAAATTGGGTGAATTCGAATTCTGAACTGACCTTACAACCTTGTTAAGGAAAAGATTACAAAATACATAACAGAAAAAGCAAATTTCCATGGAAAGACATTTGGTTTTTTTTCCTAATTTCTCCCAGAACTCGACTTAATAAAGCACTTGAGTCATTGATTGATCATGTGAGTCAGTAAAAAAAGTATAATTTTCAAAGTTACTCAAGTAATCACGTGAGTTGGGCAGGTCTTTCCCACAAATGTATGTTTTTTGGACCAAATTCTTATGCAGAATTCAAGTCAGCGTGAAGAGCGAAATCAGCCAGAAGAATTTGGGCTCCTGCCCACATTTCCAGCTAAACTCAAGTTGTCTAAAAGCATTGAAACCAGCTGTGTGAAGTGGAGGAGTGGGAACTCAAGTTTGTACTCGAGTTCTTTGGCTCATAGAAACAGGGGTATAAATGGGAGTCTGTCCAAGGATCATAAACGAAGTGGGCGGGGCTTACATTAACATAGCCACCTCCGCGCCCTCGTCGTGGAGGTCGCCCTCCGATCCTACATTAACATGCTAATTTCTCACATTAACATCACTAGCCCCGCCCACTTTTTAAACCTTTAAAACAGTCTGCCCCAGCAATTATCCTCTTATTTCCTCCTGATGACAATCGCTTGTGTTGTGATCGAAACGTAGTTTTTTGTAATTTTCTTTCAACCTATCTACGTGATATCTTAGTTTAAAACGTAGGCTTTCGTGACCAATATTATCCATAAGAGGTTTTTGGATTATATCTCGTAAATATAAATGTGTCGTTAAACCCACCACCACCCGACACAGCCAATTAGTAAGGTTTGTCACGTAAACAAAATATGCCAATTCGTTACTAGTTCAGCACACCGTTGTGTTGGAGAGTAAACCTACAACATTTGCAATTTGAGTACAACTATCAACATCAGGCAGACAATTATGGCTTCCGCCTGATGATGCTAGTTGTAATTATCGGCGAAACGTCGTACTCGAATTGTAAATGTTGTGGGTTTACTCTCCAACACACCAGTGTGCTGAACTAGTAACAAATTGGCATGTTTGTTTACGTGACAAACCTTACTAATTAGCTGTGTCAGGTAGTGGCAGGCTTAACAACACATTTATATTTACGCGATCTCACCCAAAAACCTCTATTAAAGAGTGATGTCTTAAATTGGGTTGTCTTGCTTCAACTTATTTAAACTACTTTGTATTATTGTAGACAATAAATAGGGTGCCGTTAACCTGCACATTTATAGAATGACTATATCTGTTTGCAATTAAATGTCTTGCCTCTTGAACGTATTGCCTCCCCGGCAGCTAACTTCAGAATAGGATCAACAGCCAAACCCCTTCTGTTCTCCTATTGTATCTCTGCCTATTCCAAATACTTTCGCGCAACAAAAGCCGGACAAACTTTTACGTTGAAATTACAAAATAAATGTACACACCACGGTTTATCTTCAAATTCAATTGGTCAATCCGCATGCTGCGTCAGTCATTGAGGTTATTTAACTAAACTTAATGCTGGTCCATGTGGCTTGGTGAAACATAGGCTCAGGAATTGTATAGCTATCGCTTGCCAATGATGTTGGGGCTGGAAATCAAACTCACGTTGCTGGGTTTATAGTGTAACATAGACTTGTGCACTAACCATTTTGCCATTGGTCCACCCATAAATAATGCACAGAATGCAAGTCATTCAAATACTTATATTCAAATTGAAATGTGGAATTTTCCCACTGGATGAAGGCCACAAATGGAGAATGGCCACTGCCCCAATATTCACTTCACCACGGAATCATTTTGACTTGATATTAACAGCAAGTTTATGCATCAACATTTTATACATTATATAATGTGGTTACTTGTGCAATACTACACGTCAATCCGTTGTACTGTAGCTCTGTCACTGCAAATTTCACAAATAGGTGAAACCACCTCTGTATATTATGAGAGCTTTGTGTTTCCAAATGTGTTTCCAAGGACAACCAGTGTTGATTCTATACAAAAGCAGGGCTGGAATGGGCTGCAGGGTGCCCTTTGCATCTGTCTGGTGGGTCCGTCCTGGAGTTGAGCCAACTTTTAGTTAACCCAACCTATATCTCAACTCTAGTTGGTGACTGGCTGAAGTCATAAAAGACTGCAGATACAACAGGTAGAGGTGCCGCCTGAAACACATTGGGGGAGGTTGGGCTGGAGCCCAAGGGCAGGTGCGGTTGAGGCATATCAGAAGCCGAGGCCAAGACATCGGGAGCCATGGGATGACAAGATCTGGGAGGAGGTGGTGGGGCATAGGGGAAAGTGAGTGTTGGAGTTGTGACAGTTTACCCCCATGGTGATTTTAGGAGTCGTTGCAATTCAAGGTCTTCGTTTGATTTAATAATTAAATACAGCAAGCAGCCTGTAGTGGCTGTAGCGTTCACACAAAACATGGACAAATAGAACATTGTTTCTTAAACACACCATTCAGGAATGCAGGGCAGTTAAATTAATTGTATTGTAATTGGGCCCAGGAATGTATTGATAAGTGATATTGTGGCATGTTCTCATAAGAGCAAAATCTCCCACAATGCAATGTTTCAACAACATTTTATAACAATTTTTTATATATCTGAAAGTTAGTTAATTTATAAATGTTTGACAATTGAAGGGTGTGTCTGTCACTCAGTTGCTATTATTTGACACCTATTCATATGGCTATTTAAAGACTGGTCATCAGAAAACATTATTACACGTTCTAATCAGGCCTTATGGTGTTAAGTGCAGTCTCCAAACGCATCCACTCTCACTATATGAGGCTAGGCTCTAAGAAAAGCTGTCTCTGGTGTGGATCAATTAGTTTCAAGGACAATGCATAAATTATCAGAGTACTGTTTTTTGTTTGCATTTGACTGCAAATATTGTGGTTAATGTTAACATGATTCCTTGCAAGAGGTGTCAGTTTTGTTGCCAGAAAACAGGGGAAAACCCCTATTAGTATATTTCGGTACTGGCAAAGGAGGCCTCATGAAACTATAGGCACTTTATGATATACGAATTAGAATTTCCGCGCGAACGAAATTTCACCGGCACGCGCCGCGAGATCAAACAAGAAGCTCCCGGGAGGCTGCGTCGTCTTCCATCCGCGGCAGTGTCACGGTGTCCCTGCAGTGCAACGCTAACGCCTCCCCATGTCACCTTTCCAGGCATTCCAACATGCTAAAAAAAAAACGTTTGGGTTCCCTGAAAAGGTATTTTTTTTATTATTATTAAATTGTTTTAATAATTATGTTCTTTACTATTTGTGTATTGTGAAAAGTGATGTAGGTGTATATTACATACTCTTTGGTTTTATTCGGTAAAGTCACGTAGGTAAAAAATAAAACAACAAAAATCACGACGTTTCGGCCACAACACAAGTGGCCTTCATCACCATCACCATCACCTGATGAAGGCCACTTGTGTTGTGGCCGAAACGTCGTGATTTTTGTTGTTTTATTTTTTACCTACGTGACTTTACCCAATAGAACAAAAGAGTATGGATCCTTGCAGTCACGAAAGCTTCAAATCTAGGTGTATATTTTTAGGTTCAGAGTCTTTTTTGGAATGACTGTCCTAAAAACACATCTCTATTTTTTTGTTTGTTTTAAATTCATATTAAAAGCTCTTTCGATTTACGAAATGTTGTTTTACGCGTGCGTTTTTTTCAAGAACGCATCGCTCTCATACATCGAGGGATACCTGTATTCCACATTTCCTCTGAAGTAAATTGTACCAGACGACTTTAAGGTCACCCACCCTGCAATGGCTCACGTTTTCTACAGGCACTGGGTAGCCTTCCTCTTGCCGAAGCTGAATACTTTGCTGCAGTTAATGACCTTGAGAAACTTGTTAACCAAAATCCCTGATATAACTCTTGGTATGTGTTTGATCTCATCGACCGCTTTCTTCCATTTTTTTACATCTATGTATTGCTACCGAGAAGCCAACCTGATAATGATATAATCATATTTGAATCTCTCACACTGTATCAATGCCAAAACTTATAAATACATATTAACACCCAGGTCTGTCATTCTGTCAGTGTGATTAACGCGGCACGGATTGGTTGAAGTGCGTCACGTAAACCGGGACCAAGCAGCCAACCAGAGGTGCGCCCCTCACAAACATATACGCCCCCGATCACGCGCGTATGGGCGACGACGTCAGCTCCCGTTCACAACACCTCAGCCGTGTTCGTGTGTAATGACGTCACGCCTCCGACCACGAGAAGCCTGCGGTGGGCCTTCATCCAGCAGTGCATTTGAACACTAAAAAAAAGTAGAGCACTCATGTACAGCGCTGACTTTTTCCACTATGAAAGTATAATGATATAACAAACACACAGTTCCGTGTGTCATTCTGTCTGTCACATTCTGTCACTAACGCGTAAACTTGCCAAAAGATGTATATAGAATAAATGATATAACACAAACAAAAAACACAACACACACCACTCACGCACGCGCTACACGCAACACAGACAACGAAAAATAAATGAAAGCACAACTTTTTTAAAGCTGTCTATGATCATCATTAACGCTGTCAACGCTTCCGAGAGAGAGAGAGAGAACAGCTGTGATTGTTGTGGGATGCCGCTGGCACCCCCCCCACCAACAGGCTGTGGTTGTAGTGAGCCGCCAGTCATTCTGTCACTAACGCGTCAAGTTGCCAACATATAATTTACAATAAATGACAAATATTTTTTTGCCATTACATTTTTTAACTCAATTAAAAAAACATCTACAACTTTTTAAAGCGCCGATTTATATTTCAGGCAAAAATTACACGATATAGGAATAGGTTTTACCCTTATTAACTGGCACAAAAACTGACACCTTTATTCAAGGCATCATGTTTGCAATAACCACAACACAAGCAGTCAAAATGCAAACAAAAAAGACAACTCTGATAATAATATGCACTGTCCTTGAATTTGATTGGTCCACACCCGAGACGGCTTTTCTTAGAGCCCAGTCTCCACTGGTGTTGGACCAGAAGATGCCAAAAGGCGTACAACTCAAAAACAGCGCACTATCAGAGTATTACACGAGTCATCTTTTTTTAATCATTTATTTTATATCGCAAGTGCCAAATCATCCTAACAGTTATTTCAGTGATTAATAAGTCATGGCTCTTAGAAGCGAATTTAAATATCACAACTAAAGTTAAAATACATTTTCATTCATCACATTAAAGTTACATCGCGGGATCGTCAAAAGAGGTATGTAGAGTGAAAGTTTTAAGTGAAAGCCGCGTAAAGCCACTCTTATTCAACAACCTAGTAAGCTATAGATTTGTAATTACTAATCTGCAAAACAACGGCATCTTGAACACATTTTTACCTCATATTCCTGGTATAAACTCTACTTTGGTGACTCAATCGCGAATCAGAAACACTGACACAATCATGTCTGGGATGGTTGGATTTATCTTGGCCTCTATTTAGGCTGGGAAATCGGGCCCAGCTCCTTAGCTCCACTGTGGTGATCTAACATTGTCTGTAACAAGAACTTTACATTCAAAGGTTGGTGGAATAATCCTGATATACGTTGCACCTCTTTACATAGCTGCGTGTATCAACTACGTAACTTGTATTATATATAAAAAAGCAAGAAATGTAAATCTGCTCTTCGGCTTTACCTTCAATCTTTCGTGTTAGGAATTTTCAATTCTGATTACATGCACTTATGTCTGGTTATAAAAGCCTTACCTGCCCAGGCTTTATGCTGCCTATCCTTTTGCCATTATATCAAACAGTGCAATTAACAATCCCAACTTACCTGAGTTTATCGTTTATAGCATTTATCCATAATGGGTGATATTGGATATTGGTCGCAAACGCCTACGTGTTAAACTATAGCATTTATGTTCACAAATTATCATCCTTTCTGGCCCATTGTAAGAGGGTTAGCGAATTCCAATGCATTACTCTTTGTTGAGGCCTCGCTGCCAATGCGATAAACTCTTTCCAAATCCCCTTCATTGTATCCATCACTCAGCACTGCATCCTCATCTGAGGAATCAAATAATAAAGTAATAAACTGGAAAGTAATTCTTTCCAGTAGGAAGCAAATTTGCATAATGTTCACACAATATGGTCAAAATGTAGACTATAAGCAATGTTATATAACTAGCTTTATAACACTCTTTTAATACTTTTTTCCCTCTATTAAACTATAGTTTCAAATAAAAATGTGTCCACTTCATGACAAGGATAATGTGCAAGTGTTTGTATATACACTTTTGTTAATATCTGAAATGTTCTGCGTAGAGGAAAGACAGATCCAATTTACAGGCTGTCACAGGTATTTTCGATTTGAAATGCATTACAATTTATTATAGGGAACTGAATCAATCACAATGAAATATTAAAACCGTAACAGTATAGTGACAATAGTTATGGAAAACAAGATCGATTTCGTAGAACAGAATTGTTGCTACTTTCCATAAATGAAAGTTTAGGGAGGCGGCCTCAAAGAGCAATATTGCCATGCAGTCAATTGCCCCATATCTAAAGCGACTTTACAATCGTAGCCACCTAAATCAATGTTTGGTGTTGCATTTCAGTTCCGAGAACAATCACGTCGGTGATGCTGACGAGCAGTGTAATAAGACAACCTCCAGGAACATTTATACATGTGTGGTGACATCAGGGATGTCACCGCATGGTGCTGGCCCGGGAGGGCCGTGGCGTGCGATGTTCCTACGTCTTGGACAGCACCGCGTGGGTTGCTGTGTGATGCCGGCTCTAGCACAGCACGGCGTGCGATGCACCGTCATCGCGTACACCCCGTAGGTGGGTGTAGTACCAGCCCTAGCGGGGCTTGGTGAGCGCTGGGATAGCGCGGAGTGCGGGCTCCCACGAGGGGGAGAGTGTCAGCCCAGGGGCAGGGTTGCCCCGGGCCATGGCACTCGAGTTGAGCCCGTAGGCACGTGATTCGGAGAGTCCACAAAGGAGGCCCCAGGTGGGGGGGGGGGGCTTGGGGGTGATCACGTGTCCGGGGAGCGCTCTCGAGAGGGAGCAAGAACGCTCGAGAAGGTGGGCGGGGCCGAGGGCGGAGCCAGCCCCGACCGGGGTCGCTTCATTCTACAAGCTGGAAGCTCTACGTCCGACATCTGAAGAGGCATCAACACGTGGCCGGGAACCCGAGTGAGGGTCCGACCCTTCGTAGCTGTAACTCCTCTGTATAGTGTAGTTGGCTGGGTGGTCGCCACCCCAGGCTGTATCTGGTAAATGGGCAGTTACCCCTTTGTACGTGTTACAATAAATGTGTTGCCTCTGAAGAATAAAGTCTGCGACTCAGTTGGACTCACTACACATGTTCCATCAGAGACTATAATTGCAGTAATTTAAGAGTTTGGTAAATTGCGTGTAAAATACAAGCAAATACTTGTATACAGAATGTTTTAGATTACGTCTGTGTCCATGCCACAGATACTTTAAATATCCACGTAGCCACATTTCATTATGGTTGGTTTTGTAACCCGTGTAATTAAAGACTGAGTGGTGCGATCTCGTCAGCATTTGTTGACTGTGCCAAACGTGGTTCACTTGGAGGCCACATTGTGTTCAGAGGTATTCTGAAAAGTCGCACCCAGGTGTATGGATTAATAGAGCACTCGGTAACATTTGCCACACAAGCATGTATGAACACACCCGTATGGGCGATTTTAATGGGCCGACACCAACTTTAGCCCACGTAAATTGCAAATATTACAAGTACTCCATGGATCACATATAACTCACACATCTGTACATGTGGACATTTACAATGTTTGGTAAACCTGTGTGGAGGCTCCAAATAAACACGTGACTCAATATACACATTATCTACATGGAGTTCTTTGCCATATCCACGTGATTGCTATGGTATGGCGCATCCACATTTTCTGAAAATGTGAACAGATATTACAAGAACATGTAGGCACTTAATTTCACATGAACAATAAATCACGACCAGTACAGGCATATGGAGGACACAACATACATACATCTTTATTGGAGAATTAAATATGGTACACTTTATTAGGCTGGAGGTCACAGATTCTAATGGAAATAGAGGCTAAGGAAATGCATGCGCAATCACTGAGACAGAATATAATCACACTGCACATGGGGCATGTTTTATACAGCAGGAATGTTACCATCTTAAGGGAAAAAAATTAAAGGCCCAAACGGATTTTGCAACTCCACCAACTTTGTTGAGGTGTTAAATAATAACTGACCTTAATTGCACTGTCAGAATGAATGATCGTCTCATCGTTGGTAAACACTGGGCAATGGAAATGCTGAGATATATTGTCTTAATGTATAGCCAAATATATTATGGCCTTCGTGATATTATGTACTACATAAATATCTATACATTATATCGTCTAGATGTCCATATATGTGTGTACATATACTGTATGTGTGGCCAGAATCACGGCTTAATTGGTCTGCCTCATTCAGAGTCATGGTTTCTGCACTAGTGCCATGCCATCCTACCAATCCCACCACTGTGTCTGGCTTGACTGTCATCTGCGGTGGAAAGGTGGGCTCCACACATTGCACGTTGTGGAAAGGCACAAAAAATAAGACATGAGCTGATCCTCAATTGGAAGGAAGCTGTCAGTGGACACTTCAACTTCCACTGCTACTTTACACCAACGCAAGAATTGGGCCCTCATTTACGTGGGGTTGCCACCGGGCTAGAAAGTAAACAGTACATTGGATTAAAAATGTAATTATACTTTGTGATGCAAATTTGGGCTATATGTCTGCAAGAACATTTTGTTTCTTATGTTTAACAAATCTTGTCCACTGCATATTTACGTTTATACAAACATAATTGTGCTTTATACAGGCAATCATATCGCGCACCTTCATATAAGATTATGCCCACAAGCTGATAGAGTCTATATTAATAGAACAGCACATTGTTCATTGCACATATGGATATAACACAAGGTTTTTTTTTTCAATGCCACTTACAAATATATCAGAAACAGTATTCCTAAATATCCAACATCGAATTGAAGTTATTAACTCTGCTGGTAGCAGTGGACGGCCCTTTGTATTACTGCAATGTGGCTGCAGTGGCTACAAAGGGACAGGGAGTTTAAAGGTGCACTGCTTAAACATTTTACAACACATCCAGCAGCAGAGACAAATGCAGAAGCACATACAATGTCTAATGATTCATGTAATTGCTTTCAAAGAAGATTCAACAAAACACCACCTATATTACACGATTTGACACTCACTTCAACAATAGCAACACATACACACATAAATAAAAAAGCAGATAACAAAAATAAACCTTGTTCATTACAAAATAACAGGTGCTTTGTTTTAACTGTGACCGAGGGGAAATGAAAGTCAAGGCTGCTCAGCCAAAATATCGGAATTTTGGTTTCGTCTCGGACACTGTTACACAAGCTGTTATGTTTAATCAACTTGTTATTTGATGTTTAAGTTCACCGAAGCATAACATTGATACCTTATGAAATGCAACACTGATGTCACTCAGCGAAGTTCCATAAAAAAAGAGATATATATAGCCAACGATTTTCACAAGATGCTGTGCTTAGGCTGCCCTGCTTATATCTTCATGTCTATATAAGACAACACGGGAGCATTTTGCACATTTTATACGTTGGTTGCAAAACAATAAAAAGGCCGTCTTTGAATATTATGGCAATACATATGAAGATGACATTGTTCAAAGCAACTACTAAATACGCTACTTTCTGAATTTAAAACTACGCGTTAAACTGCAGCTATAAACAAATACAAATGTGTATTCCTGCATTTGTTCTCTAATCTCTCTCAATGAAATTCCAAGCATGCATCTCACCATGCTTGTGTTTGCTCTTCTGACTTTGTGTATTATTTTCCGGATGTCTTACACGGTATTCTTAAATAACGTCATCATTTTTGTGCATTGTATGTACATACGCTATTGGAATATTAGGATTTAAATATGTTTAGCCAAACATGACTTAAATAAAGCAAATACAGTAGTGTATATTTCCAATTAGTGCAGAACAAGTAGCTGATTAAGATTTCTGTGTGAAAGTATTTTGGATGAATAGTATAACACAAGCATATATACATTATTTCTATAACTCCAATACTACCTGTGCTTTCTGAAACTATAAAGAATAAATACATCACAATGTATAGAGTTAACACTTTATACAGCACATTTTTTAAACATATATGTCCAGCCGTCTAATAACCCATACCACAAAAACACAAACGGGGCGATTTAACTTAATGACGGTTAACTATATTATTTTATTATCATCAAACACAGCACTGAGTACTACATATCCTACATTTAGTGTTGAATGTTCGTGACATTTTTTTACCGGGTTTGTTTGAAAGTATGCTGCTAAATTTTGGTGACCTTTGACACTAGGTTACTATAAAAAGCACAATAATGTAAAAAATATAGGTAACGCATTTTTATATTGTGTCACTTTCAACAGGCTCTTTACACATTATTTAATGAATGACTAAAATAACACCGACGTAACTTATTTTCTTCTATTCTTGGTTATTTCGGTAAAGTCACGTAGAAGGGAAACAATAAAATAATAAAAATATAAAACAATAAAATTCCCACGACGTTTCTACTGCAGTCACGAAGAATATGAATCCCTGCAGTCACGAAAGCTTTAAATCAAAATTTATTTTCTTCTGTTGATAGTGTCAGTTGTATGTGTATAATGTGTGTGTGTTTTTAGTACTATATGGTATGTGGAAGAGTACAATCAGTTCTGCAACATATCAGTGTGTGTGCTCTTAATACCAACTAAACCACCACGAGACTTCATTAAATATGTAATTATGTTCAGCATTTCTATAGTGATCACACCTATTACAAGCTATTCCCACTTTAATACGCTTACAGAATAATGTAAAACATGATGATTGAAAAAGTGTATGGTGGATAGATTCGAATAGAAATTCGAAATGTGTCACCATACTTCAATGAGCTTTGGGCAAACAGTCCTGAGCTTCCACATTCCTAAGGTGAAGACCAGTTTCTCAAACATGAGTTGAATTATCGCAATGACAGTTGTTATTTTACCTTTGTGCACCTTGATTTTATTACCTTTCATGGACAATAAGTTATACAAACGTTGAAGGGAATCAATAAAATAATAAAAATATAAAACAACAATATTGTTTTATATTTTTATAATTTTTTTATTATTTTATTGATCCCCTTCTACGTGACTTTACCGAAAGAACCAAGAATATGAATCCCTGCAGTCACGAAAGCTTTAAATCAAAATTTATACAAACGTATAGTTTTTATTTTATCCAGTGGATGGTGCATGGCTTGAGACTGTCACATTTGTAATTGCTATCCTGATGTTACAAATAAGAACCACCCAGAAAACTAGGAAAGTTTATCTGGAAAGCTCACTGGTCAAAAACTTAATAAATCTCCTTCATATTTTATTACATTAATTAACTGAAGCAGTTAAGAACACTTAATTCGAGAGGTAGCCGAGTGGCTCCAGGGGCTAACACAACGTCAGAGCACTGAGCTGGTGCCACTGACATCCTGGGTTCAAATCCAAGCAACCACCCGTGATTAAACGAGATTCTCAAGTGTAATGAGTTGATTGTCTCAATCCGGTCACCAGTGACGGCACAAAAAATGTATCCCCGATGAGCCGGAGTCAATGGTGGAATTTAAATATTCCCGTGGCAGTAGCAAGTCTCCCACGGGTAGCAATGTTGACTTCCCACAAAGTGGTGCCTATTTTATTGACCCAGGACAGCTGATGAGCTGTCATGCCCTGAATGGTACCCGACCTCGGAATCTTTTGATTGTGTAGTGTACTGTATGTATATAATATTACGTTGTATTTAGTAGTCGTTAAATTCCAGTGTTATAGGAGTTTTAAGGACTGTCACGATTTCATATGCTTATACTGTACTTGAGTGCACTTTAGACATAACAGCTCAACATTGGTCATTTAAACGCTACAGTATTACCTCATTACTCGCGAGGGATGCATTTCTGAGATGCTCGTGAATAGTAAATTTCGTGGATAATGATATTTAATTGTCTTAAATAAACTTGTAAATACATGCAAATTATCATAATAAGACATCACTCTCTCGCATCACTCATTGCTTTATCTCTCATCACTTCATCTCATCACATTATATCTCATCGTGGAAAGCCAAAATCACGGATAGCCAAGTTTGTGAATAATGAGGGAATACTGTACTTTACATTTGATATTTTGAGCAAAGCTGTATTTCATATTCTTAGTTCTTTCGGAAAAGTCACGTTGAAGGGAAACAACAAAATAATAAAATATATATATAACAATAAAAATTCTCACGACGTTTCGACCATAACACAAACGGTCGTCTTCAGGTGTGTTGGTTTGCAAACCATATATTTTATTATTTTGTTGTTTTCCTTCAACGTGACTTTACCGAAAGAACTAAGAATATGAATTACTGCAGTCACGAAAGCTTTAAATCAAAATTCAAAGCTGTATTGTTACAGCATCTGAAATACCTTGAGAAATCTTCATCTCTGTGGTAAATAGCAAAGGAAATTTAAATTTGAAGAAACACACAACCCACGGGACACTCCATTGGAAGTGGTTTGTGTCTACAGCCTTGATTTTAAAACCACTTCACTGGAGAGATGCTTATGCTGCAAAGATATTTAACTGATGTTTAAGTCACGATATTTTTGTCTTTGTTTTTCTAATTGTGCTTCATAATAAAGGTTCTTGGGTTAGATCGCGTTTATTTATAAATGTGTCGTAACCCTCCACCACCCGACACGGCCAATCAGCAAAAAAGTGTCACGTTGACAAAGACAAATAATTCACTACTTCAGCCCACCGGTGTGTTGAAGAGTTAATCCACATTTACAGTTTTAGTACGACGTTTCGCTGGTAAATACTTCCAGTATCATCGGGCAATTCGCCAGAATGGTAAAGCCCTCGCTTGCTCCCGGTTTTATATAGGGCAGCAGGGTGACGTCATCACTTAACTCATCAGGTGCAGTGATTAGAGGCGGAGGGGGGGGTGTAATGTAATTATATAATCGATTAGTAATCAGTCATTGGTTATGATTAGTAATGAGTTGTAGATTAGTAATTCTTTAAATCAAAATGTAATGTGTATTATTTAATAATACGCTTCCAGGCCGCACTAAGCCGGTAGCTGTCAGAGCGATTAAAGTTATTCTTGTTCCTCTCAATTTCAATGGATTCTCTAATTAGTCTTTGCCAGTAATAATTAGTTTTACACACCACTGCAACATTGTCAAAATCAATTGAGTGTCCTTGTTGACAAGCATGTTCTGCCACTGCCGACAGTTGTGTTTGAGATAATTTAATATTTCTCTGATGTTCTTTTAGTCTTACGCTGATGTTACGTCCCGTCTGCCCAATGTAGCAGCTGCCACATGAACAATTAATCCGATATACACCTTCTGTTGATAGTTTAGGTAATGCGTCTTTAGTGCAAGATACTAGTTTTTGAATTTTGTGTACTGTACCAAATCTTACTGTAATGTTTTGCTTTTGCAAAACACGGGCTAATTTGTCAGTTACTCCTGAGATATATGGAATTTTTATTGTTTTAACAATCTGGTCGCTTTCAGTAGTATTGCTTTGCGATCGTGATTTGGCATTCAGTGCTCTGTTAATTTGAGCATTATTGTAGCCATTCTGTCGTAGTGCGTCTTTAACGTGTTTAATCTCTCTCACTAGACTCTCACCATCTGACACTGTTTTCGCCCGATGTACGAGCGTCTTGATAAGAGAGGATTTTTGAGCTGGATGATGATGTGATTCTGCATTCAGATAGGCATCAGTGTGCGTTTGCTTTCTGTAAACGCTGTGTGTTATTTTACCGTTTAGGCCATGTCCAAGCAAAATATCTAGGAATGGGAGTGTGTTATTCACCTCCATTTCCATGGTGAACTGGATGGCCGGGTTTTGTGCATTGAGATTATTTAGAAAATCATTAAGTGTATCTTTACCATGTGGCCAGACAACCAAAGTGTCATCCACATACCTAAACCAAAAGGATGGTTTTAATGTGCTCGAGGCAAGTGCTCTTATTTCAAAGTTTTCCATGTACAAATTTGCTATAGCAGGGGATAAAGGAGAACCCATTGCTGCTCCTTCCTTTTGTTTAAAGAAATCCCCTCTCCATAAGAAGTAAGTGTTATTTAAACAATGCACCTGATGAGTTAAGTGATGACGTCACCCTGCTGCCCTATATAAAACCGGGAGCAAGCGAGGGCTTTACCATTCTGGCGAATTGCCCGATGATGCTGGAAGTATTTACCAGCGAAACGTCGTACTCAAACTGTAAATGTGGATTAACTCTTCAACACACCGGTGGGCTGAAGTAGTGAATTATTTGTCTTTGTCAACGTGACACTTTTTTGCTGATTGGCCGTGTCGGGTGGTGGAGGGTTACGACACATTTATAAATAAACGCGATCTAACCCAAGAACCTTTATTATGAATAATATTGGTCGCGAAAGCCTACGTGTTAAACTGACTAATTGTGCTTGTTGGATGATGGAGCGTTTTGTTTCTTGTTTGTTAGCTGCTAGAATTCAATGGTATCTTGGTATACTTCACATCCTGTGTGCAGTTATTTGGAGAATTCATGTGTCAGGTACTTTATTCAATAATGATGATTTAAACAAAAAATTGGCAGCAAATGTCTAATTAAATGTAAACTAACCTAAAAAATAAAGTGAGGTGCATGTTTGCAGTGCATTGTACACCGATCGTTCATATTTTAGAGGAAACCATTTTTCTGCCATTTGGACAGGAAAACAAATAACTGCCAAATCTGCAGAAACCGTGCTAATTTCACAACATTTTCATCAAATGTTAGCAAAAACTGCCATTCTACCAAACATGAATTAGGACCTACATATTAAAACTTCTTAAGCAAATGTGCTGACACAAACACTATTCATAAACAATAACATCTAGAAAAATGTATCCATCACTAAATATAGATAGCCAATAATGATTCCACTATGCATATGAATTACAGTACAGGCAACTGTATTGACAGTTTACAGACAAAATGCAGAATAGACTTTCCATGTAGAGGATCAATGATCTATACCCTGGTTAAGCTGCTCAAAAATTGTAATACACTTAGAAAGACTTCTCTGATCATTATGTCACACGAACAAGTTTATAATGTCACATGATCCATGTAACTCCACGTGGTGATGTCACATGAATCAGTTTATGAATCTACGTATGAACAAAAACTGCATCAGTTAAGATTTAGCTCACAGAATGCATTTTTCATTCAACATCATCTATCTGTTTAATGTGCAATCCACGCTTGCGTAGCATAGCTCTAACTTCCAAGATTGAAACTGTTTTCTACACCAATCCCCAAAAACCTGTTCACCTCACTATACGAGCATCCACAGCTCCCTACGCCAAAACCCAGCATGCAAACGCCTTCTACCATCTGGGACACTCCCGAGCACTCGTGGACATTTGCTCAAAACGGACCCCCACCCTTGCTCTACTTATCGAGTCTTCAGCCGGACGAGGAGCCGAGGAGAGGGCCGGGGGGGGGGGGCGGCTGCACGCAGTGGGGAGGACGGTCACATGAGGATTTGGCGACGTGTGTCGGGCATGCGCAGCGCCACGAAGCCTCCCCCAACGAGCACGGTGGAGGCGAGCAGCACGGCCACCGTCTTCCCCGAGCCGACGGTGGAGTCAAAGATCACGTTCCCGAACACGGCCGCCAGTCGGCTCATGGCATTCAGGAAGCCGAACGCCGTAGTCCTGCGCACACAGTCGACAGCGGTTGGTTGCGACGGTATCGGAGCATCTGCGAGCCGGTGCTGCACACGCCGATACGCCGTACAGAGATAGCTGCCGCTGTGGGCTATCCTTGGCTAGGCTGCATCACGGCACTGGGATTGTTGAGGTGACATGGATGTAAGGCATTTAAGTGCCTTATAAAGACAAGTTCTCACCCTAGTACGAAAAAAAGTTGGGAGGGGGAGGCAAGACTGATCCATTTATATCACTCGACACTGACGTTAGCCATGACCGGGAGTCATACTCAGGTCACTTGGGTTTTTATCGCAGCGAGATAATCACCGCACCACTGCCCCAACCTGCCAATGCTTTTTAAAACACTAGTTCATAAAGCCTGTCTTCGCCAGGCAAAAGTTTTCAATAAATATAATATAATAATTATCCTGATATGATTTTTTGGAAAATGTATGTAGGATGGAACACTAACAACTACTCCAAAAATGTGCATTTTTCCACAAAAAAACAAAAATTGTTGACGACTTGATTCAGCATGTTATATTTAAAGACGTAGACATCGGAAACCGCTCAATTTAAAGATTCCGTTTATTTTTTTTATTAGAAAGAACAAAATTGAATTAACTTAATACTCTATGACGGAAGCTCCTATCTTTTACAGTTTATTCAGATTTGAACATCATAAAATGCATATTTTTTTCCCTTCAAAACCGCTTGAATCCGAAATATCTCAAAAACAATCAAGGATAGAACAATGGTTCTCGCTTACATTTAATTTGCTGCTTTACACTCTATCAAACGAAAAAAACGCAATGTTACATTTTGCACCGTTTCTGCATGACAAGCAAAAACACTTAAAAATCGAGATTTGGGGGCCTGAGAATGAAAAATCTCGGATTTTCAAAAAAAATGTCCTCGTTTTTTTGTGTCCTAAAAGCTACATATGTACCAAATTTCAGCTTTCTACCTTGTCGGAAGTACCCTAGAGGTTCCTGAGACATATATTAAAGTATATATATAGATAAGGTGGCCCATAAGTTAGAGCTAAAATGTAAATTATTGTAAGGTTGGGAAACACTTTTGGGTCACCTAATTCACCCCAGAAATGGACAGCTGCAGGCTAGACATTGCCCCGCGATCTATATGATGTAAGGTTAACTGGAAATATTAAAATAATGGCATATATAAAAGGATACATCAAGCACTTTTCTCAAAGTAAGAATGTCTCATCAGTTTCCGAATATGTCCTCAGCTGTGGTATAAAAAGTACGCGTTGGGGTGTGTGTTGGTGTAATGCAACCACCTCTTGTTGGTCGGAAACAACTCGACAGTGATGACATTGAGAGCGTTCCAAGCGGAGATGCTGAGTCCATTAAAGAGGCAGAGCAGCCCAATCATGGTGGCTTCGCTGCTCCCAGCCCAGAGAAATGAGCAGCTCACTCCCGACAGGATCATGGAGTTCCCTTAAGTAGAGGGCCACATTCAATCAGCAAAATTAATATCAACCAAAACAAACACAATCTGAAATCATTTGTCAATAACACTGTCTTAAAAGGAAACGTATGTAACAGGTGATGTTTCGGGTAGATGGCTCTTCCTCATAGCACATAGAGAGATGAGAGAGATAAAGCAGATAAGACTTCCAGATTGCACTATACACCATGCGACCTGATGAGAATTACATTTTTTAAGTGTTTCCTAGCTATTGAGTAACATACACGTCCTTCAATAATCCAAAATGGACCCTAAGTAAACTAATTGTATTACAAGTGACTGATCAAATGTAAATGTATTAAATACATTAACTTTTTCTAATAAAATTCCAATTATAAAATGTTTCCGGCACATTGCATTTTGGGTAGAATTGTTAATGAAAACATAATGAGCAGCATAATGCAATTAGTAATGAATTCCTGGGTAAATTATCACCTCAATAGTATGAAACATGATCACAAAGAATGTGCGGATTAAATGTATCAAGGTAAATTCCTGAACCTTGCAAGCAGGGTTAAGGAAAAAAAGAGATATTTCAGTATCGTTTCAGCCCTTGATAAAACCAATAGAGACAATGTCTATGATATACCCGCAACAAGAAACAACCAATGTCATGACTGTGTGCTTTCTTTCTGTTTAATACTTACAATGCTCACCGCTCAACTGACCTGCTAAACAAATTAGCCCAAGGAAGGTTTTTCCTTGATTGGAAAAATGGCCTCAATGGTCTTAATTGATGGAAACCACATAATCGATGTGCATATATTCCGTTACACAAGCCAAAATCAGAATCCTGCATTATCAGAGGCGACCATAAATAAAAGAGATGTATGACACAGAACACATTACCAAGGTTCCCATAATAACAAAAAATATCCGGTCCTGTGTTTAAAAGATTAAATACCATATTATGCAATTAGGTGAAAGGTTATCATACCAAACATTATTTATCAAAAAAGGATCATGTTAGAACAGTGCACAGATATGAGATTTCATGAAACAAAATATTCGCTGATACAAATGATCAAGAGAACATTTTATTTACATACATTTTTAGAGTGATATATTATGAGTAAGGAGATAATTTTGGCAATGCAATGTTTTGCTAAATTCATGGACAAAGTGCGCAAAAGAAATAATCTTCCATGGAAAAGTCACGGAATAAGATGGAGCAGTGCCTAACCTAAAATTGTAAAATGAGAAAAAAACTGTAAATATGACTGTTTATGTTTTTTTTTTCCTTTAATAAAGTGGCTAAATTAAGTGATTATCTAAAGGCTTCGGTCATTTCAAAATTGTTTCAGATTTAATAATTTAAAAAAAACAATAAAAACATGCATAGAGCATGGCATACGATATGTTTGAAATTAAATACAGGACGCATATCGTCAAATGTAATTCGGGGCAGTGCTGGCGATTCAGTACTGCGGAGGCAGCGAGGGTTGATTGGATGCACACATGTTGTGAAACTCCCTTCCCATGGCCGCCGAGGTGCCATATCCTGGCTCGCCAGAGGAATGCAGTACAGCAAGTGGACTAACCGCCATCTGTCTACATCTGTACGGGGATACAGTGTTTCCCCCTTGCATGCACAGTGTTTTTTTTTTCCAGATGCTCCAGTTTCATCCCACTGATGTAAACGCTCAGTGATTGAAGACATCTGAACACAAAAAACGCAATGCAGGACCCTCTTGAAAAAGAGTCCGGCGACTCAGTGTAGCTTTCTCGGATAAGGAAGCAAAATGAGTATTAATGATTTGTGACCACCTTGAACTTTGTGCCAAAATCGTAGCCTCACAGGTCTAGATGTTTTGTTAACTTGATCACAATTAGCATCACCGATCCGAGGGTGGTCATTATTAACACAAAATAATTATGACTGTAGATATATGAAATCTACAAATTTTCACTGGGTTGGAGGACAGAAGTTGGTAATTAGTTCCAAAACGCAGAATGAAGGAATACAAAAATTCCCTCTTCCAGCCATTCTGCCGACAAAGCAATTTACAAGGCAAAACCAATAAAAGAATAACATGGGTGGGACAATAGACGCGTGAAATAATGTGAGATATTTTATAACAGACCTGACCATGTAAGCACTGGTAGAAGCAGTAGAGGGAGCTTACAGAGCAACGCTGAGATTACATCTTGATTTGAAGCTTTCGTGACTGCAGGAATCCATACTCTTTGGTTCTTTCGGTAAAGTCACCACGTAGATAGAAAATTAATAGATGACGACGTTTCGATCGCAACACAAGCAACCGTGATCAGGTGAGACAAACACCGAGATTGAGAAGAGAGGCAGGAGGGGGCTGAAGCATCAATAGGGCCAACAGCTTTGGCGTCATACCAAGAGGTTTTAGTGTTGACGGTGATGTACCAACCCAGATAAGGGCGCAGACCCCAGAGATCGACGGCCAAAGAGGAGACTGAAGGCCATGGGGAGCCATGTGGTGGGATAGTGTATTAGAGCAGAGCCTCGGAGGTTGCATTGGTGATATGACAATAAACCAAAAACTGTTTTCATTTTACCAGGTAAAGCCCACTGAGCTACAGTATATAGCTCCTTTTCAGAAGCGATCTGCCCACAGGTGGTATAGCTCAACGAAGTGACTTACCATGTGGACATTTATTACAGCCAAATACTCCAAATGCATGTTTCTGAATGTGGAGGGAAACACCAGAGGACCCGGAGAAATATACACGAGGACATGCAAACTCCAAACATACAGGTGTCAGAAGACCTCCCCGTATACCAGGCAAGGTAGTTAACATCTCACCACCGTGGCGCCCAATGACAATGGGGTCCAGGAAAATAAACAAATGGCAAGGTTTGATGAAATCAACAGCAATGACCGTAATATGACCTCTCAGCCTTGACCAAAAATACATCATGGGATAAACACACACACTACCTTACACTGCCTCTGTGGTTTGTTTCAACATAGCAAGGCATTTCTTTTAGTTGCCAACCTTCAACAGGCTGAACACGTGACATTTTACATCTTGTGATGGTAAGGCGACGTATGACGGTGTAACAGTTGCACCCTTGTTATGTTGTACTGTAGAGCCAAGGTGCCCTGCTGCCACATGTTGATAACTAGGTGTCACATATAATGGTGTGACCCATACGGTACAGCTTTCAGTAAACTAGTTCAGAGAAGTGTAAAAACAAAGTCTCTCTAATCGTCAATAACAAAGTTATTATTCAGAAAAAATAATTTATCGATGTACAATAAGCATGAACAAATCTGCATTGTAGAAGTCCACAAATAGGTTCACAAGTACAGCAAGATGACTGGTACAGAACATCGTCAATGACTATACAAATAATATTATTGCGTCAGATTGGTTCTGCATAATGTCTGCATATGTTCATATAATGGATCCGTATAAATGATTCCACTGTAACAGAAATGGAAAATTTTGAAATATGTGGTGGTGTTATTGGAGTCCGAATTAAGTGTTGAAAAGTTAGACGGTAAAATAAAAGAGTTGGTTCATCATAGACCTTCAATACATAGTATAGTTCCTTCATGAAAATGCAACGAGCCAAACAACTTCAAAGATTCCAATACAACACCCGAATATTCTAATTGTTCATAAATCAATCAATTAAATGTTGGCAGTCCATTTCTCATATAGTATTGGGATGTGGTTATTTCTGGTATACACACATATAGACATATTCTTACCACTCTCTGGACAAATCAAAGGAGCACTTCAACAAAGTCGATGAGATGGCAAAAGAAACCGACTGAAGTGACACCGGAATTAATTTCGTGGCACCATCTTTTTTTTCCAACAATACAAGATGGCTGCTTTTATGGAGTCATACAATAAATGCCACTTCCCCTCATGCCCCTATTTAATAAATGTTTTTTTTTAAACAGTAGGTGAAATCCCATTGATACAGCATACCAAAACCATGCACTGATGCAGATTCACAATGCAAAAGAAAATATTCAACAGCAAACACATCTCCCCAAATGCCATGAGCTAATTCAAGTTACAATGTGTGGTGTTTCAACGAATAAATAGACAAAATCATGAATAACAGCCAGCCCTGAAGCAGGGCAAGGACATAAAAGGTGAACAGGTCTCAGGTGAAATGAGTTGAGAGTCTCAACACATCACCGATGATCGTAAAATTAAATTTAGGTTCCGCACTTAATTTGGCTAAATTGCAGCTCTGGGAATTGAACACTGTCATGCTCTGAACATTACTTCGCTGCTGCAGACCTGGTGGGAAAGTGCTGCCCATCCCCTTATTTTGGAGACCAGAGAAGTCCTGAATGCATCTTAGAGGTAGCTCTGTGGTATTCGCTTCCAGACGCATACTTCGTCTCATGTGACACCAATAGCACAATCGGGATAAAAATTGTGGGGACAAGACAAACAAAAAGATGGTAACACAATCTACCAGTGTGCCCAATCAATCAGGCCCCAATCGGAAAGACTCACACTTACCCACAATCATTTGTGTGTCTCTCTGGTAATAAAATGACACGTACAAAGATTACAAATATAGCCTACATAGACTATTACAGAAAAGTGCTGTTAGAGAGCACCTAATGAGGCCTAAACAGTGCATAAGGGGGTGGTGTAGCCAACACCATCATCTTTGTTTACCTAATACTGATGTAACACACAAACCCAGGTACTGATTTAAGGCTGTGTCAACCTAGCAGAGGTCCAGAACCAATTCAAATATCACTCACCATTAATGTTAGCCATGGCCATGAAAAAAAAACTCAGGTTTGCAGCAAGGTAGGCTAACCTCTAAACCTCTCCTCCCCTAGTATCGTAACATACGTGTACACACACACAATGCACTGTTGCAATATTTGCAATCGGCTTATGTAAACATTCATAATGAAAGTATAAAGTGTATCGTAACTTTATTAAAATTTAATACTTTATTTTAAATGTCAAGGATACCTGCATTACAGGGATTTCTTTTAACACATGTGATTTCCCATAAGGGAGTCAATCTGTACGATGAAAAGAGATAAGAGATAGAGATGCTAAAGAAACTTGATTTGTTCAGTGAAGCAATAGAATTCAAGGAAATGAAGCACTGTGCATGAGGTTTCTGACAAAATGTTGCTCTTTCGTGACAATGTATTATGAGTCGCATAAGATTCCAATAATTGTGTCATGCGCTGAACAGCTAGTTTAACTGGAGTGGCACTGTACAGGTGTCCATCCCCCTTACAAATATTCGGTTTACAACATTTCGCATTCACGCAATTGATAAATTATGCATACTTTTTTTTATTAGCGAAATCGAATTTCCGCGTTAATGAAATTTCACACAGCACAAGCCATGGAATTAAACGAGAACCACCCGGGAGGCATCGTCATCTATCCGCGAGTGTCACAGTATTCCTGCAGTGTCACAGTAATGCCTCCAAGTCATTCCAGCATGCAGATGTTTTTGTTAGTTTCCTGAAAAGGTGAATTATTTTTGTTTTAAATTTAATTATGTTTCAATAGTTTTAATATTTGCTTTATTTATTATTTCTTTTTGTATTTTTGTATTGTGAATCGTTATTAAAGGTTTATATTTTTAGGTTCGGAGTGGAGTTTTAACGACTGTCCGAAGCACACCCCCCCCTCATTTTTTTATTAAATTAATGGGAAAATCCATTCCAATTTACGAAATTTCCTTTTACACGAGTGTTTTTGAGGAACGCGTTCCTTTTATAAATCTTGGGATACCTGTATAGGTGTGTGCCTTTTGACAAAACAGCCAGTGTGATTTATTTTGTGTCAGAGAGGAAATTAGAGCTAATATAAAGCTCACAGCGATGGACAGAACTAAGTTGGTCTAAGATGAAATGTAACGCAGAATGTAAAACTGTATCTAATTGCCCTGAGGTTGTCACAATTTAAAAATTACGGTGTGCATTAAACCCTTAACATTTGCGTTATATATTTTTTTAATAATCGCGGTGCTATAATTTCACGACAAATTTACTGTCATGCTCTTTGAAATTCGCGGGGTTGTATTTTAAATATTCGTGGCCATTAACAGGCGACGACTACCCAACAAGGGGTTGGTGACGCACGGCAGCGGTGTAGACAATTCAGTCTGCCTCTGTCTGCCGCACTGTTTACAGGTGAGTGCTTCCCTTTACAATGTACACGAATTTGGAATTACTCACTGAGTAACATTTTTTTCATTTGTGACTGTTTGCTACTTTTAAATGCGTTTATGTTCATCATTATTAAAGGTAAGTTAAATAACACAATGCTATACAATAAATGTATGCATTATGTGAATATTGAACACCATACGTAGCCAACCGTGCTAATCGGATGTGTGGGGGAAGTTCGAATGTTTATGTTTAAATGTAAGATGTGTTTATGCCCCTAATCCTATTTTCATCATAAGTTTGGAGTATTAATATTTGCCGATTTAATATTCAAGCTGTTCTCCAGGAAGGTATCTCCTGCGAATATTAAGGGTTTATTGTATTATAATTAAAATACTGTAATTACAGCACGTTGTTATTTTACTGCTGGATGAGGTCTCTCCACTGTGTGTAGGTTATAGGTTTTATTTGACCATACTTCACAGTACTTGTCACTCCGGGTTAGTGAAGTGGGTGGGGGGAGGTGCAGGGCGGATTCCAATATTACTCACCATTGATGTTAGCTAAGGTTTGGAATCGAACTCGGGTAGCTGAGTTCATAAGCGCAGTGTAAAAACCACTGCACCGCCACTCCACCCCATATACTACAGTATATTAGCAGACATTACATAGGGCGAATAACCCCACATTTTTGTAACGTAGAATTCCCATCAATGGCTCAATATTTGTTTGAGAACGGAAACATTTTGACCTTTTTTTATATTTTAGCAGCACTGCTCGATTGGTGTTTGCAAAATACAGGAAGGGGGTGGGGGGGGGGTGGTTAGGGCCAATCTGCTCACTTCTGCGTGAGAGAGACAGGGTCATGTCACTACTCTCAAGAGTTGTGACAGAAACAGTGAAGAGGCCACTGCTGTGCATGTTGCACTGATTCACTGCAATTGCTGAAACGTCTGGTGCTGCCTTCTACAACCTCAGCTCTATTCACAAACTGGATGAGTACCTACTTCGACATTCCTTCCACACGGCATCATTGTGGCCTTTGATAGCAACAATTCAGAGTTATGTGAAATGATGCTCTCCCAGTGGTCGTGTGGATTTCTTTCTCCAGGTGCTCCCTTTTCCTCAAAGTAATCTGCTCATGGGATTTCCATTAATGTTGGTTACAGTTGCAAAGAGATGCAGAAGACAGTAAATGCTGCTATCCAAGCTTTAAAAACTAATTTTGTCATGTTATATAAGCCTTAATATATATTTTTTAAAATACATAAATTATGAGGGATTTCCCAAAAGTTAAAGCAGATATCCCCAAAGTCACGTCTTAAATTGTGGATATTAATTCATGAGAATGGCTTGAATCTCATATTCTTGGTTCTTTCGGTAAAGTCACGCAGAAGGGAAACAATAAAATAATAAAAATATAAAACAAGACAATTCTCACGACGTTTCGACTGCAACACAAGCAATCATCATCAGGTGTGAAAACCACAACATTAATGTGTTTCGATGGCAGTAGCCCTCCAACAACAGCACAATGCCAGACCGCACATGAGCCATACGAAATCAAAGGCCATTGCACAATTTGGGTGAGGGTGGTGCCCTATCTACCATATAGCCCAGATCAGGCATCCTCAGATTCTCAGCCGTTTCATCCTTTAAAGGATGACCTACATGGGCAACATTTTGAAAAGGACAACTCCTTTGCAGCAGTCTGCACACAAATGAAATGATTGTGAATTAAATTACTTTGCTTCCACATTGGCCTTAGTGCTCGGACAAGGATACAGACCACGTGTTGAAAAGCAAATGATCATGACAACCTCATGAATGAAAATACAGTGTAAAATATTACATGCTTAAATAAATAAAGATTGAGAGTAAAAAACATTACTTTTGGAGAATCTTTTGAAAAAAAAAACGTCATATACAGACACTATGATAACATATGACAGCAACCCTTGGCAAGTTATTACTATAGCAGCAACTCTTCCCAGTGCTCGTGCAATAACGAGTGGTGAGATAAGTCTCAGTGAAACGAGACCAAGAAAATACACTGATGATACTGTTTTTCAGTTTCATTTATTTTGGTATAGCCCTGTGAGCCATTCGGCTCTTGAATCGGGTGCAACCGCAACAAACAAAAACAAAAACATGAACAAGAAAACATCTTAAAATGACTATGTGATTGTGCAAACAGAAATTCCAGGAAAAAACAGCAAAATATTCCTGAAAAAGCACCATACACCAACGCTGTGTGCAAAAATCCCAGTGGGATTCAAGTCTAACAACAACAACCACAAGACAACTTAGATTAAGGCCATCAGTCTAACTCCGTACTACAACAAACAAACATGGCCAAACCAAAAAACGTTTTCGACATCACCAAAATAAAGCCATAAAAGCAATGTAACAGTGATCATAGGAACTGTGACCGAATTTTCACAATAAACGACATAAACAACATGTAACATGAAACCCTAGAACCAATGCTGGCTGCATGAGTCACTCCACAACAACAGGAGCATCAGTCGGAGTATCAAATTTTTCAATGCACCTTTAAGATCAGCACACTAAATCAAAATACAGATAATACTTTGCCGCGGTCATCTGGAGCGAAACATTTTATTTTATTTTAGGCCACTGAATAGCAGTGGCAGCTAGGGGTGTACAACTCCTCTAGAGCAGTTTTGAGTGAAGATCTCATAGGTAGTGATTCAAGTTGCAGTTTATTGGCAATATCATTCCAGACCCTAGGGGTATCAATAGCAAAGGCCCTTCCTCCAGTTTTTGTACGGCAATAGGGAATGTGAAGCTTGTAAATGGGTGAAGACCTGAGGTCAAATTTGTTCTTTGAAACAGAGAGGAGATCCAGCAGGTAGTCTGCGGATTTTTTTGTAAGTACATCGTGAATAAATAAGATCTGGTGCACAAGCCGTCGAACATTAAGAGATGTTAAGTTTGACTCAATGTAGAGATCACAGTGGTGAGTCCTATATGGGCAGTTCAATGCAAATCTTAAGGCCGAGTGATAGATGGAATCAAACTTCTTCAGTACAGTACTTGGGGCTGATTTATACACAATGTCACAGTAATCAAGTAGAGGCAGTATGGTAGCTTTTATCAATTCCAAACGGAACATAGGGGGGAAGCAGTGCTTGTGTCGATACAGAAAACCATTTTTTTCCAATATAATCAATGTGATATTCAAAATTCAGTTTTGAATCCAGTATGACCCCAAGCTACTTATAGATCATGACTTGCTCTATTTCCCGCTTTAGTCCTGGTGAGAAGCATAGCACCTTGGTTTTGGAGGTATTCAGGACTAGTTTAAGAGCAACTAGCTGATGTTGTAGTTTGTTGAAATCACCCTGTAGCTTAGCAATCACGTCATCCGGAGAGCGGCCAGCAGTAATCAGTATCGTTTAATCTGCAAAAAGATTTACCCTGGAATGATCCAGGTCAGTGCCCAAGTCATTGACATATAGAGAGAACAAGAGGGGGCCGAGGATGGAACCCTGTGGAACCCCTTTTGTTATCTTAACACTGTTTTACCTCCAACCATCTGTGAATAGTTTGGGTGCGAGAAAAGAGGTAATTTTTTAACCATTTTACTGCGTTTTCGGAAAAACCGAGGCAACTTAGTTTACTAAGCAGGGTGTTGTGGTCTACTGTATCAAAAGCTTTGGACAGGTCAAGAAAAAGACAGGCACAGTACTGCTTATTATCAAGGCTACTGTAAATGTGATTCAGAGAGTCTAATCCAGCAGATGTGGTGCTGTATTTTTTCCGGAACCCAGATTGTTTTAGATGTAGTAGATTGTTGGTGGACAGGAAACTGCTAAGTGGTAGTTCAATGATTTTAAAAAAAAATTCATCAACGGGGACAAAATTGAGATAGGTCGGTAGTTATCTGGATCATCTTTAGGGCCCCCTTTGTGAAGTGGACGGACATAGGAATGTTCCCATTCTAGAGGAACTAATGCTTCTTTGATGGACAGGTTGAAAATATGGGCTATAGGTTTGTATATTAGGTGACCAACAGTTAGTAGAGCAAAGACGGGAATACTATCTGCTCCAGTAGAGGAGGACCCTTTGAGGTAGGACAGTTGTTTCAGAACATTACTTTCGTGGATTGGCTGGAAACTAAATTCGTTTAATGTTTGGACATGGCTGTAGGAATTTGCATGAGCAGGGGTGACTCCCAATACATTATCAAAAGTATTACCAGCTTCATAAAAATGAAGGTTAAAATTGTCAACTATTTTTTGGGGATCTGAAAAATATTCCCAATTTTGGTTAAGCTCAACGGGCAGATTATCTGTTTTGGATGCCTTTTCGATACATTTGATTGTTTTCCAGAAAATCCTGGCATTTTCATGTGATTCCAGGAGAGTGAAGGAAAAAGTAGGTATTTTTTGCATGCCTGATATTATGATGCATCTATTCCTTAAAATCCTGTATTCTAGCCAGTCATTGAACAAATTACCTTTCTGAGCACATGCCCAAGCCTTGTCCCTAGATTTCATGAGCTTTGTAATAAAAGGATCAAACCATGGTGGGCGGTTGCCTTTAGTTTTAAATCTAACCAACGGAACATGTTTGTTAAGAATTTGGAGAAACGTGTACCTGAAGGTCTCCCAAGCCGTAGTCAGGTTGGGGATATCACAGACCGTGTCAATATCTGAGTGAAGCACATCATTAGTAAATGCCTGAGTGCTGAAGTGTCTCATAGAGTGCTTCTCAACCAATTTAGGGGGGGCTTTGGGTCTGGCTGATGATCTCACCCCAAAAATGAAGGAGTGATCACTAAGGTTATTACCCAGAACACCAGTCAGTGCGAAATTGTGAGGGGCATTTGTCAATAGGACGTCAAACAGAGATGACTGTCCCGAATTTTTTAGGTTGGGTCTTGTGAGAACATTTATTAATTGAAACAAGTTACATTCATCTGCAAAATTTGTGGCCACGGCCGGCGGGTTTAGCCAATTCCAATTTAGATCACCCGCTAAAACTATTTCACCTTTAGGGGGGCCCCCAAAAAGCTCTCTCAGTGCAGATGCAGCTTCAACATCCTTCCCACTAGGCGGTCTATAGCAGCACACTACCAATATCTGTTGATTATTTGGAAGAGTTATTCTGAGAGCCAAACCTTCAAAGCAACATTTTTTAAACAAGGAGTGAGCTGGTGAACATACAATAGTGTTACGAACATAGATAGAAATTCCACCTCCTTTAGATCCTCGGTCAAGCCGAAAAAGGTTGTAGTTGTCAATCGTAATTTGCAAGTCATTGACGGCAGGAGTGAGAAATGTTTCTGTTAGGCAAAAAATGTCCGAGTCAAGCTTTGCCACTTCTAGTTTTAGTTGACTTAATTTAATCACAAGCCCTCTGATGTTGACATGTAGAACACCAACACCTTTTCTTCCAGAAAAATCTACAGAATTATAAGAGTTCTTTACATTTGGGCCAGGATGAAGCTCAATACCACCCAGAAATAAAAAAAGTAGAATTAATAGTTTGCACAAGTATTTTCTGTGAAAGGATGAAGAGCGGCGAACCTTGGACGAATAGCAGCAGCTCGCAGATGGTGTTATTTTTAAGAGCAGAATGAAGTTTGGAAAGAGTGCTGGTGAAGTAATGGGACAAAGATAGGGCTTAAAAGGATACAATGATGGAGTGTAGAAGTGTCTATAAGCTGTTTCATTTGCAGGTGTAGTGGCAAATCGAGCAACAAGTATGGATGCAAAGTAACGAGGGTAGCCGTTTGTAGAGTTGAATGTGGCACTGGATATGGCCGGGAGGGACAGCAGTAGGATACAAAGCAGGAGAATTACCATCTGTAAAATATCTGTGGTACACACAGATTAACACACAAGCGGAAAAGAAAAAATATATACTTGTAGGCCGAGCGCGAGAAAACGTCTTGCCGCACTCGTCACACATGCACGGCTTCTCGCCCATGTGCTAGGGTTGAACAGCGCCCTCCCCCCCAGACAGGGACAGCAGATTCTTGGCTGCTGTGGGCTCGGCTGTACCGCTTTCCCCGCTGCAGGATGGTGCTCGAGCTAGCTCTCCTTGAGCTCAGCCCACGACTGGAATGTCGTTTCTTGGCCTCTCGTGTCTCTGCTGCCCGACCAGACGGCCCCACCGAAGCCCACACAGGGGACTCTTCATTCACGACCCTTGGCCGTCTTGATGATCTTCGTGAAGTTTTCCAGGATGGAGCGCACGTCTGCCTTGAGCCGCTTGTTGAACGACTGCAGCAGCGCCTCCTTGCTCTGGGGCAGCGCCCGCGACATCTCGGGGTAGCCGCAGTGGAGAGAGCGCAACTCTCTCTCAGGGCAGCAGTGGACGGAGCACGGCTCTCCCTCAGGGCAGCAGTGGAGAGAGCGCGGCTCTCCCTCAGGCCAGCAGTGGAGAGAGCGCGGTTCTCCCTCAGGCCAGCAGCGGAGAGAGCGCGGCTTTGCCTCAGGGCAGTAATGGACGGAGCACGCACTAGGCCGCTACAATAACTGGAAGCCTACGGTCTTACCTAGTTTTTTTCCGCCGGGTAAAGCTCACCTTACCCGGTAATGCACGAAGTCGTTACGGTAACTTACCTAGTTACGCCTGCCGGCAAAATGCTCACAACCACCAAAACACAAAATAAGCGACACCGTTACACCACAGTAGCAAATCACTACTGGATAATCAATTGGCCGCAACCACAAAAATACCACCCACTAACAAAAACCACAACAGCAAGCATAATAACCATAAAAAACAACCACTGCACCTCTCACCCCGACTCTTCCAACCTTGAGAGGCAGGACAGGGAACAGCGTAGATTCCATTGAATACAACGCAGAAGTCCCTCTCGTCACGGCCATGAAGCTATGAAGCTGCTGAACTACATTTGCTGAGGGTGGCCTCTAAATTTAAAACCCAGAATAATAGTTGACGTTTCGGGCAATGGGCCCTTACAACACACAAGTATTATAATCACGTCTCACTCTCACACGGCTCACCCTCACACACACTCACGCAGCTCACACACAGCTCATTCTCACTCTCATTCTCACACATTCTCACGCACAGTTTAAACTCACGCAGAACAACTCACACCCTGCTATAGTTTTGAGTGTGATCGTGCCATCACAATGACTTCATCAGAATGTAGTGCTGGTGCACTGTCTGTCCAAGATGCACATTTTTTCCTAGCCAATACAGCAGGACTCATTCTTATTGGTGTCGATATAGGGGTGCTATTTGTGAATCTTGTTATCCATGTTTATCTCTGAAATTGACTCATCTTATCATACCTGTGAGGCCGCAGATAAATATGGATAAACAAAGGCAATTGCCTCCACTTCTGGGTGAATGCTTGTGGCGGGTGTATAATACGCTCCATGTAGTGTTTCAGAGGTCAACTTCACAGCAAAGAGATAACATGAATGCCAGGAGGAATATGTTGCTCGAATAATCACGGATAGCAGGAGGCAGCTACAGTGACACATACGCTATGGATATAAGCGAATAATAGGATTCCTCTTATCTTCATGTGATAAGAGATCATGGGATCACTCAGCAAACAGCAACGGTATATCAACATCATCATTATCAACAACATAATCAATCCATTATGATTAAATCCATTAATCTACACAGTGACTAATTCTTTCTGCTCACGCGTTCACAATAGGAGTCATTTTCGCACACTATCTGCAAGTACGAATGATATAGGAATGGATATGTAGAAAATGGGATTTTTGTGTACGGATTTAGGGCATAGGTAATAGGCATTGCAAGAATAAGGCGTTCAACTGTGTTTTTTGTGATAAATATATCAAAGTGTTACGTGATACCAGTATGAGGATTGTGGACAAAGATTGCATACCAAGCTAAATTAATGGTCATTAAACTTTATCGTAACTCCTTGACAAACACCATAATTAGAGTTGTGTTGCCATGAGTACTTTTCTTTCGATGTCACCTACAGTTATTCGATTGAGACTGATACATTTTTTTGATTCCTAATAAACTTCGATGTTTCAATAATCTCTACAGTGACTTAAACAAGCATTTGGTTTTGAGGTTGTGCCAATGCTTTTTTTGTGTGTGGACTGTTCAAAGCATAAGGTAACAAAAATAATTATATCAATTATTAATGAAATGACATAAGTGTCCATCAAATAATAAATAATGCCTTGACTGAATGACATCAAGTAGTTATTGATTAAGTTATATAACAATGATATTCAATATTATTTTTAAAATAACTACAGTAATGATAAACATGTATCTCTATGTGTGTAGGGGGAGTGGTAGTGTCGTGGTTAGTGGGTCGCGCTAAGAACCTGGTGGCCTGAGTTCAATTCCCGCTCACTGCCAACACCAGTGACGATTATCATAACTGGTCCTGGGCCTCCCCTAGGTTGACTCGGCCTCAAATGAGTACCCAGTGCAATGTGTAAACATCGCCATTTGGGAGACAAAGGCGGATGGGCATGGTGCTGGCCACCCACTCCCTTAAGTCCCGTGCTGGCCTTCACAGGTGCTCACTAACAGCACTTTCCCCAAAAGGCTGTTCAGGCTGTACAGGCTATTACAGGATATTTATACCTTTGTACACATACGCACTGCTGCAATACATTTTATTTAATAATGATGACAATACTCACAATATACTCTTAACGGTAGACCCCCCCCCCCCCCCATCATCAGGGTTGATACAAAACAGCACCACCAGAAGTTAGATCATACGTGCAGGGAAGTCAACACTGGTTGTTTTATGGATAGACTGTCCACTGTCACAGGCACATGGAATTGACACTACGGGTGCAGGACTATCAACAGCAATGAACACCAACTTAAAGCTTTCGTGACTGCAGGAATTCATATTCTTTTGGTCTCTCGGTAAAGTCACGTAGATAGGTTCACGATGACGACCGCTTGTGTTGCGATTGAAACGTCATAGTTTTGTTATTTTATTTGAACCTATCTACGTGACTTTACTGAAAGACCCAACGAATAGCAATGAACACCATCCATTTTTCGTTTAAGTATAAGTTAGCTGCCAGGTTGTACTTTTGAACAACTTAGTTGCACCGTCATTTTGGGGCATGGGGGTTGTGTTACATGATGATGTAACATAGATCGCATGCCCCATGTACAGTGAATTATCAGCAAACATGTAAATTCACATGACTGTGGTGCGAGTGTCGGTTTTGCAGCCCAGATGTGTGCACCCATTACGACCCTGCAGAGCCAGGTTCAGATTGGTGGAAAGCTTCCTACTGAAGTGAAAGCAGTTTTCACAAATCCTGGCTGCATGAAGTTGCCGCAAAGTTTGTGGAAAATTCCCACTGGTAATTCAGCAAAGGGCCCTTGTCAGGTACCAATATCAATAGCGCATAAACATTTGATACGTTGTGAACATGCTAACCCATGCTGTACACATCCGTGAAGGTGGATATCTATATATTTTTTTTTGTCGTGGCCCATCTCTTACACCAACCTGAGCCTGAACACAGGCCCACTTATATGTTGTGGATTCCACTATTAAATGTGGCTGAAGCCAACGCTTTCACCTGATGCAACCCATTCAGTTGCAAGTTCCACTTGCTATTGCATAAGAAAGAGCTGGCCATTTCTCCAGAACAAAAACATCGGTAGGAAGACGGGCTTCTTCAAACAAATTAATTGAGCCCAAAATGGTTGTTTTTCAAAGGGGCAAGGTCTATAGTGCAAGGGGAGATATGCATATAGTAGACTCATTAACCATACTAATTGGAGATCGCACGTGTATTTTTTTTACAGTTAATAAAATATTCATAATGCCCACGAAGGAGCAGTTGGCACAGCAGGGATGTGGGAAGAAGACTCCAGCAAAGGGGGTCAGAGATGAGGCTTGATTTTGTGCAGAATTAAGTGTGGTTGTTTACTGTATGCATTGTTTAAAAGTAACATGCAATCAAGAAAGACCAATAATAGGAGTTATTAAGCAGCATAATTTCTGGTTAAGGCATGCGGGGTCATGTTAACTTTACTGAAAAAATAAGCAACAGTGCTTAAATTTGCATCTCTATAGACACATATGCACCTTGCACATCATATTTTAACTTATCACTGTTTAATATTTAACAATTACGTTGATAGTGATTTGAAGATTTGCCACGAATCATGCGTTTTTTGTATAATAATTCAATTTTGTTCTCATTTTTACTCTCCTTTGTATTGTATATAATTTGTTCTATCTCATTTGAACAGTCTTGTTTACTCAATTATCTCATACTGTAACATTAGCATATGATTTGCATAAACGTTAGCATTTAAATATCTTGATTGTAAAACTGTATTATAACTGTTGAATCTATGAATGACATGCTTATAACATCCAATTATTGGAAAGATTTGATAAACCATTTCGGGTCTTAATTGATTGATCACGCTTAAGGTAGCTTTCAGACCGCATCCATTATTTTTCGTCTCCCCCCTCCTCTTTTCCGAACATAGATGGACTCGTCCATCTGAACAAACTGTCAAATCGCTCTCCGTGGTGCTAACGTTCAAAAAACCGCCACTTTTTTCAAATTTCTTGTTGTGGTTTTCGCACCTGATGATGATTGCTTGTGTTGCAGTCGAAACGTCGTGAGAATTTTATTGTTGTATATTTTTATTATTTTATTGTTTCCCTTCTACGTGACTTTACCGAAAGAACCAAGAATATGAATCCCTGCAGTCACCAAAGCTTTAAATCAAAATTTACAATAACATAAAAAACACGATATGAGTGCAAAGTATAGGAAAGGTAAGCAAATTACTGAAAAACTAAACTATTTTTATGCTACCAGTTGAAGCCCACTGAGCTATTAAATTATTTTTTTAAAGTGACCTGGCCACAAAGGATAGCTCAAAGAAGTGGCTTATCGTGTGTAAATTTATAGCAGCCATTAAAATGTGGAGGGAAAAACCGGAGAGCTCAGATAAAAAATCCACGTGACCATGGAGAGAACGTACAAACATACTCTTTGGTTCTTTCGGTAAAGTCACGTAGGCATAAAATAAATTAAATTAACTTTACCGAAAGAACCAAAGAGCATGGATCCCTGCAGTCACGAAAACTTCAAATATAGATAGAACGTGCAAACTCAAAATATATAGGCGTCAGGGTCGGGATGGAACCCCGTAAACTAGGTGATGAAGATAACGCATATAATAGTATCATCGTAACTATGTTTCATAATGTAAAATGGCCCCTAGCCAAAGGTAGCATGGTGGTGGGGGGTGCTCAATGCGACACATTAATAACCGGCTCATACCCTGTGACGGAATGGGCCGTTCACTCACCAATCATCTTTAGGCGGCCAAGGCGGTCCATAAGCAGAGCAGAGACAATGTTCCCAGGCAGCACAGCGAGCGAGCCCAGGAAGGAGACAAAGTAGACCCAGTATGCACTGAAGTCGTCGCTGAAGTCAATCTGACAACCCTTCTTGCTGTTTATGAACGAGGAGTTGATGAACACCGTCCCAATGAACTTGAACTCAAACAGGTCTGGTAGGGCCCATTGCGGGTGGGTTGGAAGGGGGTAATAACAATGGCATTAAAAATCAAAGACAAAAGATCCCCCGTGTAGCCTTAACAGACTGTTGGGGGGCAAGTGCTGTTAGTGAGTAGCACCTATGAAGACCGGTACGGCACACAAGGGGGTGGGTGGCCGGCACCACGCCCGGCCGCCTTTGTCTCCCTAGCGGCGATGTTTACACATCACACATGTACTAATTTGAGGCTGAGTCGACCTAGATGAGGCCCAAGACCGGTTCAGATAATCGTCACTGGTGTTAGCCGTGAGCGGGAATCGAACTGGGGTCGTCGGATTAGTAGCGCAGTGTGCTAACCGCGACACCACTGCTTCCCACTAAAAATCAACACACATACACACAAAAAACAAGGAAAATAATCGCAAGTTACAGTATCTATTAAAAAATAACAAAATAAAATTAAATCCAAAAGTGCTCACCACAATGTAACAATGAAAATTATGATAACACAAAGAGAAAAACAATTATCAATATAAAATACATTTCATTGTACGTCCTGTAAAATGTTGAATGCTGTAGATTAGGCAGTCTGTGGTAAGTCTAACATGCTGTGAACAGTCAGACAAATACAACTTTCCTTTATTAATGCAGAAAAATAATTTTTAATACACATTCTTTCGTCACAATCCTATCGGAAAAAGTGGTACAATGCATAACCATGTATTACCATTCGGTATTTTTATGCAATTTCAGGAATTCCACCATTCATCTATCTTTCTATCATCCATCGACTACTCTCGGGTAGCCATGGCAGTACATATGCCTATGAGGCCCTTATAAAGGTGAAACATTTTTCATGCCGTTCATGCTGTGGACTATCTGAATGCAAGTTCTGACTGTTTGTCGCCAGTTGAAGTTCCTCTTGTTCTTTGTTATCTTTGTTCATAACCATTGCCTACAGAACTCTTAAATAATGTATTCACATGTAATAACATTCGTTGCAATGTTTTGTTTTTGAAAATCAATAATGGATTGGACATTATTCGTTTTTTTTCATACAAATGAGCTCTGTAAAGTGTAATTTTAGTCCAGGAGATTAGATTAACTCTGCCTTGATCATGATTTCCAGGTAAACAGAAGGAAAACAAGAGGAGTTCCAGCACAATTCTTTGGCAAATAACAGATTGTTAGAATGCCTAACTCGTGACACTGGAAAACTCCGCAAAATGGTGCCGAGTGGTGCACTGTTACATACCTGTGTCAAAAAACTTAGTGCCTTCAAATGTGCAGTTCTTGAAAAAAGTGTTGGTTGAGGTGATGTATTCGAAGGTGCAGTTCTTAAACAACGAATCCTCAAATGTCACAGACTTCAACTTTATGTTTGTGAATCTGTAAAGAAAATGTGTATCAGTACATGTATTCACAAAGCCACGCGCTGTTGCTTGTGATACGTCAAACAACACTGTAAACACATCCTGTTCACCTGTTTGCGGAACTGTGGATTTATTGAAAGCTTGGCGAAATGTATTAAATGTGATGAAGATTCCAATTAGGTTAAAAATAAATGTAAGCATAGCAACATATGAGCATATTAAAAACAAGGATACAGTACCTCCATTTACCTTTGCAAAACAATGAGTGGTCATTAATGATGAGAGAATCAGTGATGATGGAACCGGAGTGAGAACGTAAGAGTAACTTAACAACGCACTGACCAGCGTGGTGAAGTACGGACAAACAACCCCCACGACTGACATGGCTTTGGGAGGCTATCGTCTAGGAGTAGAATAACAAGCGGCTGTACATTATTCTTCTCAATATTTTGTTGAAGAAGCTACCATTTTCGACATACTATACTTTTTATACTCACAAAAAAAACATGTTTGTACTTGGGGGTAGGCACACTCACAACGTGAAGAGATTCGTGGCTTGAAAATTCAGTTAGACATAGGATGGATTGAGAGAAATAAACAAATATCCATGAAATCACCATCGATATTATGAAAAACGAAAGGCAAACCACTAAACAGCAAGACCCGCCGGTCAGTGAACAAACTTTGTGACAAAATGAGAGAAAACCAATTTAAAGCTTTCGTGACTGCAAGGATTCATCTTCTTTGGTTCTTTCGGTAAAGCCACGTAGAATGAGAATAAAATAATAAATTGATAAAATAAAATAACACAATAAAATTCTCACGACGTTTCGGCCACAACACAAGCGGCCTTCATCAGGTGAAGGGACGAGACTGTCTGGAGGACAGCGGAGACTGTCTGGAGGACAGTCTCGTCCCTTCACCTGATGAAGGCCGCTTGTGTTGTGGCCGAAACGTCGTGAGAATATTATTGTGTTATTTTATTTTATCAATTTATTATTGTATTCTCATTCTACGTGGTGACTTTACCGAAAGAACCAAAGAAGAGAGAAAACCAATGTGCCAGTTTAACACGTGGGAGGCTTTCGCGACCAATATTATTCATAATAAAGGTGTTTGGGTTAGATTGCGTTATTTATAAATGTGTCGTTCCACCACCCGACACGGTCAAACAGTAAAAAAATGTGTCACGTTAACAAAAGACAAAATAGTTCACTACTTTAGCCCACCGGTGTGTTGAAGAGTGAATCCACAACATTTAACATTTTTTGCGTACGACGTTTCGCTGGTAATCACATCCAACATCATTGACCATCCTTAAACAAGTTCGTAGATGGGTCAATCTTATTGAAATTGATGAAGAAAGGCTCGTATATATTTACGAATATTTGTTGACTTGATCATAATAATAATAAAGAAGGGGGGTGAACATTCAGCAGGGGGCTCCCCCCCCCCACTGCCCCCCACCCCACAGCTAAAATACACCTCCCCCTCAACAACAGCTCACGTCTTAAGGTCTAAAGACACAATGGCCACCTGACATTTTCAAGTTTTTGTTGTACATTAAGAAATGTTAACTTGATATTGGATACAATACAAGCGCCTGGTTAAATCAAAAAGTTCTTAATATGTGGGCGTAATTGAATGCAACCCATTAATATCCTTTGAGAACCTGGTCTGGTAAAAGCTCAGCACAGGACAGCCGTGAAGAGGCATTCGAGATCCTTGCCTCTACATTAAAAATAATGTTCTGTTTAATTTATTTTGCTGAAATAAACTTCGAAATGCGCTTAAAGGGTCTGAGTAATACTGATAATATGATTGCCATTTAAATTTAGAACTGCTGTGGTCGATCACAGTTTATGGTCGATCACAGTTCGTCAAGCTGGGCACGGACATCGCCCATGCCGTGCCTAGTTTGTGTACCACTGGGGTTCGTCCTCAGGCCCTTCAATTTTCAAAACACGTTTCTCCGATCGCCAATGTCATCCCATTGCGTGACATCAAGTTCCATCGGTATGCTGATGACGCACAACGCAGTGAAGTCAAAGTTCGGCATTGGTAGAGCCTTGGTAACCTCGAAAGATTGCTCGTGTGGTTCTCACGAAACGAAATGCTGCTTAATCGAAAACAAATCTGGAATTCTGCTGGTTAGCACTCGGGCAAAAACAAATATTGGATCAGGTGTGGCAGCCGCGGACTCCAGGATTGAGTTTTCTACTCATCTAAAGAGCCTCGGCACCATACTTGACTAGAAGATGTCGTTTGATTACCACATTCAAAATATGATCAAGTTCTGCAATTGTCATATCAGGGCTCTACGACACATTCGGCCACTATTGAGTCATGACATGGGAAACACGGTGGCGTATAGCATAGTATCGACAAGGCTCGAATAATGAAACTCACTACTCTACGGGACGTCTGGTAAAAATATTACCAAGCTGCAGCATATACAACATTCTTTGGCACGTGTCATGACGGGTCCTGCAAGATCTGACCATGTCTGTCCAGTGCTTACTGAGCTACATTGGCTTCCTGTTGCTGAACTAATACATTTTAAGGTCGCACTCATTACATCACAGTGATTGCCACAAATGATCACAATACCTTGCTGATCTCGTGAAGAAGCATAAACCATCAAGTGAATTCTGGTCGTCCTCACAGAAGTTTTCGGCTCGCCATTGAACAAACACAATCACTGCATCACCGCGCTTTCTGCCGCCGTCAGGAATGCTCTTCCTTCCGATATTAGTAAGTCACTAGAACTATGTACTTTTAAATCGAGACTGAAAACATTTCCTTAGAACTGCTTTTTGTGTTTAGTTTGTTGTCCTTCCCCACACCTCCGATTTGCACGGTTGGCTACATACGGTGCGAAAGCAGTTCAAAATACATAGCAAAACGTATTCCACAAGAATCAACTCCCGACTGCTGTTGCTTATGTTATCCATAAGGAATGCTGATACAAATACACTGTGAAAACATTCATGCCTGTCTCCATGGTCAAGCGAGAAGTGGACAATGATCATCTCTCTCGGTCCTGAGCCTATGGTGAAAATCTGCATTCCTATGACAAAAATCAGTTACTTCAAAGGAGAACAATTGTCCTTAATTCTTGCTTTGATGCATACAATATAGTTTAATACGGATGTAACATCTATATAAGGCAGTTAGCGCAGTGGTTAGCACACCACGCTATAAATTCGACAACCTAAGTTTGATTCCTATACACAGCTAACATCAGTGGCGAGTGCTATCTTAACCAGTTCTGGGCCATTACCTTCACTTAAGTCAACCCCGTGGCCTACACGGCACGGGAGACCTTCACTCAAAAGGGTCGCAAATGATTTACATTTCAAGCACTGCATCTAATGAAGATATGCAGAGAAACGCACGGAGGAATGTAATACAATTCAAGAGGAGCATTATTATTAGATAGAAATACTGTAAAACAAAATGTGCAACTCTCATAAATCCCCAAAAATCCCCCATCAAACACTGCATAGTCCTCAGTGTGGTCCAGCTTGAGACACATAATCTGTAAAGCTCTTTATCTGGCTGCTCTCTCATCTACATTTTAATATGCATGTGGAATGCCTCAATGAATTAAAATGTAAATTAGGGTGCGCATAAAAAATTAATGTTTATTTCCCCATGACTACCTGGAAATGAGTTATTATATTAATCTAATTTCCATATCTTGATTATGGAGATATATTATATGCAAATACACTGTTGTATACATTTGTGTATGCACGAATATATATAGCTACAGTGAGGGAAAAAAGTAGTTGATCCCCTGCTGCTTTTGTACGTTTGCCCACTGACAAAGAAATGATCAGTCTATAATTTTAATGGTAGGTTTAGTTGAACAGTGAGAGACAGAATAACAACAAAAAATCCAGAAAAACGCATGTCAAAAATGTTATAAATTGATTTGCATTTGAATGAGGGAAATAAGTACTTGACCCCTCTGCAAAACATGACTTAGTACTTGGTGGCAAAACCCTTGTTGGCAATCAGAGAGGTCAGACGTTTCTTGGAGTTGGCCACCAGGTTTGCACACATCTCAAGAGGGATTTCGTCCCACTCCTCTTTGCAGATCTTCTCCAAGTCATTAAGGTTTCGAGGCTGACGTTTGGCAACTCGAACCTTCAGCTCCCTCCACAGATTTTCTATGGGATTAAGGTCTGGAGACTGGCTAGACGACTTCAGGACCTTAATGTGCTTCTTCTTGAGCCACTCCTTTGTTGCCTTGGCCCTGTGTTTTGGGTCATTGTCATGCTGGAATACCCATCCACGACCCATTTTCAATGCCCTGGCTGAGGGAAGGAGGTTCTCACCCAAGATTTGACGGTACATGGCCCCGTCCATCATCCCTTTGATGCGGTGAAGTTGTCCTGTCCCCTTAGCAGAAAAACACCCCCAAAGCATAATGTTTCCACCTCCATGTTTGACGGTGGGGATGGTGTTCTTGGGGTCATAGGCAGCATTCCTCCTGCTCCAAACACGGCGAGTTGAGTTGATGCCAAAGAGCTCCATTTTGGTCTCATCTGACCACAACACTTTCACCCAGTTGTCCTCTGAATCATTCAGATGTTCATTGGCAAACTTCAGACGGGCATGTATATGTGCTTTCCTGAGTAGGGGGACCTTGCGACGCTGCAGGATTTCAGTCCTTCACGGCGTAGTGTGTTACCAATTGTTTTCTTGGTGACTATGGTCCCAGCTGACTCATGATCATTGCAACTCCACGAGGTGAGATCTTGCATAGAGCCCCAGGCCGAGGGAGATTGACAGTTCTTTTGTGTTTCTTCCATTTGCGAACAATCGCACCAACTGTTGTCACCTTCTCACCAGGCTGCTTGGCAATGGTCTTGTAGCCCATTCCAGCCTTGTGTAGGTCTACAATCTTGTCCCTGACATCCTTGGAGAGCTCTTTGGTCTTGGCCATGGTGGAGAGTTTGGAATCTGATTGATTGATTGCTTCTGTGGACAGGTGTCTTTTATACAGCTAACAAGCTGAGATTAGGAGCACTCCCTTTAACAGTGTGCTCCTAATCTCAGCTCGTTACCTGTATAAAAGACACCTGGGAGCCAGAAATCTTTCTAATTGAGAGGGGGTCAAATACTTATTTCCCTCATTAAAATGCAAATCAATTTATAACATTTTTGACATGCGTTTTTCTGGATTTTTTTGTTGTTATTCTGTCTCTCACTGTTCAAATAAACCTACCATTAAAATTATAGATCGATGATTTATTTGTCAGTGGGCAAATGTACAAAATCAGCAGGGGATCAAATACTTTTTCCCTCATTGTATATACATATAATTTAACATATATTACTAAAATTCCTCTCGCTGCCTTTGCACTTAATACTGCTTTGTGGAGGTGGCCAGATACTCAGCTGGCACCGGTAAAATGCTGGGTTGAAATCCATATTCTCAAGTGTGGAGAATTTACGATGGTCTCAGCCCAACAATCACCAACGACTGCACATCCCATTAAATTCATTTTTTTTACAATAAACATTTCAGCTGTGACAAGTAAGCATTACACTCAGTTGCAGGGTGAGCGAGAAAGTCCTTGGAGAAAAGAAAAAAAAAACCTTCCGTGGGCCATTCTAAAATGCTAAGGGCTTCGCTGCTCCTCAACAGATCATCGTGGACACTTTGTGTCATGAAGTTATGCTGATACCACACTCCGGATAAGTGTGAGAGAAATTAAATGAATATATACATACTCCTCATTAAGTCAATGTTATGACTAACATTGTGCTTTAATTTTTGTAATAAATACATGTATTTCGCGTCAATTTAAATTCTCACCATCACAGGCCTGTGTGTCTCGAGAGACAATTCTTTTGCGCCTTACGAGGTCAGCTGTAGGTTTCGCAGCGCCTAGAATGACTTAGTAGGCCAATCCTTGAGTGACAATCCTTGCCACAGCAATTGCAAGTGAATGCGGTGGCAGCTCCAGAGGTATTTATTGCTTTTTCTTTACGTCGCTCCCTCTTGGTCTGCCAGGCAGTGTGGATTTTCTCCTCGCCTCTCCTGAGGCCTGTTTTCACAGCCTGCTGCCAGCTGAGTCGGTCGACCGGCAGTTTTCTCCCAGTCATTCCTCTGAGGTGGTGCCGCTGTGCTGTATTGTTCCTTTCATGTCGTCATGGAAAGAGGAGTGACTGCCAGCAGCTTCGGTGGGCAGCCGATCACTTTGAGGAGTTTGAAGAGGCCTTCCCTACTGATGAGGTCAAAGGCTTTTGTAAGATCAATGAATGCCAAGTACAGGGGCATTCTCTGTTCTCGACATCTCTCCTGTAGCTGACGCAAGGAGAAGAGCATGTCAATTGTGGACCTTCCTGCTCTGAAGCCACACTGAGCCTCAGGATACGTCCTCTCAGCTAGTATCTGTAACCTGCTGAGGACCCCACGGGCAAAGGTTTTCCCGACGATGCTCAGCTGGGAGATGCCGCGGTAGTTATTGCAGTCCCCACGGTCACCCTTGTTTTTATTTCGGGTGATGATGTTGGAGTCTCTCATGTCTTGAGGCATTGCTCCTTCTTCCCAGCATTGGCAGATGAGTTAATGGAGTTTTGTGAGAATTTAAATTCTAAACAATTCATATTAGGCTTTCCATTCCGTATTGCGATTTCAGTGTATCCAAATGACTTTGTCATCAAAGTGATATTTATAATTTATATAGCCTTTTCTAGCTTTTACCATTAGCATTATAATTAATATTTGCTCACAAGGCCTGCTACAAAAGGTTGATGCCCCAGTTAATGCAGGTGCTCATTCCAAAAATGAAGCGTTGCAATCTGAGATAGTGTATAAATTATAAAACCGTCACGTTTCCAAAAAATAGATTTGGCAAATAAAAGTAAAATTATGATGTCACACATTGCTTATCAGAATAAAAGTTAATCTCACATAATTTCACTGATTGATAAACATGAATGTTGATTATTCTTAGTTTTTTCAACGTGACTTTACCGAAAAAACTAAGAATATGAATTACTGCAGTCACGAAAGCTTTAAATAAAAAAATATGAATGTTGATTGTTTTAGAAGCTGATTAGACAAGATACAGGATTTGCTTCCTTACAAATATACCAAATTTGCATATTTTCCAATGATTACTCTTTTGCTTTCTGTGTGGAAAATTACTTTTGTATTACTTTTTAAGTTAATTTTATACGTGTTCATTTAGGTTTGTAATATTTTAGGTGAACTCAGCCTAAAACTGTATGTTCCATTCAGTGTTAAATTTAAACTTTTAGATTTTCACACCACATTACAATTAACATTATTTGCTGATGTTTGTTTTTGTTACAAAGTTTTCTTAATGTTTCCAATATCTCTATATTTAAACTAGGTATTGTCTCATCATCTATATATTTAATAGGGAAATTTGTGAATGTGTCTGTTCAAAATGTTCAGCATACTTCCCGACATGCAACAAACTTGAAATTTGGCGTGTGGGTAGTTTCCAGACTGTACTCAATGTAAAAAGTATAAAAATAGACTTTTGTATTTTGTGGAGGGGAGGGGGCGCAATAATGGATATATTATATTGCACAAGTGAGTGGTGACGTCACATCTGTGATGTCACCCGCATGCGGCAGCGTCACGCAGTGTGCCCGCTGACGTCACGCATCCCCCCCCACCCCACCCTCTGCGTAGGCCGTGTATTAATCCAAGACAAGAATCCCAGTCTCAGGCGAAGCCGGGTAGTAAAGCTAGTATATTATATTTGTTCTGAATAAAACAAGCCTCCACTAACACATTTCATAACAACAAAAAGCTTGACAACAAATGTCGTGTTTGTTTCAAGTGATACACCTGTCATGACCATGATTTAAAGAATATAGTCGACATCTGTGTTAGTCTATATACAGTAATAACCTAGTTTATATTGGGGATGCGTTCCTGCAAGTTGCGACGAATATCGAAACAATGTAAATCAAAGCAAATGTAGTCCGCACGTGATGAGGGCTAAAGAAAGACAACAGAGGGTATGGGTGAAGCTGTGTGTTAATGTGCACATCTTCATTCTTGACATACCCACAATGTTACTTTATATTGTAAAATACACGGTCCGCCACTGTTCACCGCCCACATGGCTAGCCATTGAACAGAGACAGTCATTGCATCTCGCACTTTCAGATGAGCTTCTGTGACCGTCTGGAATGCTCTTCTTTCCAATATTAAGAGGCCACTGGAGCTATGCACTTTTAATTGTAGAATGAAAACTCGTTTCTCTAGAACTGCTTTATTGTGTTTAGTTTGTTGTCATCCCCCCCCCCCGCATCTCCGATGAGCACAGTTGGCTATATACGGTGCGAATGAAGTTCAACATACATACATACGATGTACACTCACTTGTCATTGATGAACTCTCCATTGAGGTGGATCTGATTGACGAGGGAGAAGTTAAACGTGGAGCCATGGATACGCTCCCCAACGTGCACCTTCGTGTGGTGGTGGTATTCCTTTTCCTGGAGGACTTTTATCACCTCTGGGAACCACACCGACAGCCCGTAGTAGCTGTGTGACAAAGTGGCATCAAGCATGGATCAAAGAGCTGGGACTGCATGCACATGGCATGCCACTGCTGTTCACGGTCACAGAGGAGGCTGCTGGCACAGCGAGCCATTCTGAGAGCAGTGCAGATTCTGAAACAACAGGCACTTAGAAAAGAGCACTGAAGGGAATAGTAACCACATAGATAACTGCATTTGTTATTTATAAGCCAGTTAAGTGTATACATTTTCAACCACGAAAGCAAAGTTTCACATTTTAATTTGTAGGCATAGAGTTGCTTGTTCAGAGAACTGAACTTTACAACCGCATCTTCTAATATTCATTTCCTAGCCAAAGTCCCCCCCCCCCCACCACCTTGGCCCCCTCCCCTGCCTTGCCCCCCCCCTGCCTTGCCCCCCCCCCGCCTTGCCCCCCCCCACCTTGCCCCCCCCCGCCTTGCCCCCCCCCTGCCTTGCCCCCCTCCCTGCCTTGGCCCCTGCCGGCCTGATTTCCGCGATGGTAATATTATATTTTATCTCACTCATCTCTGATTGACTGTAAAAAAAACTGTGTTGAATAACTGTGCATGAGTTCCCATACATCAGTGCAGTATACTCGAAAATATCTTGTTTTATTAAATGAGCTTGTACCTTATTCCTGGGTCTTTCGGTAAAGTCACGTAGATAGGTTCAATGAAAGTAATTTTAAAAAATAACAAAAAAACTACGTTTCGATTACAACACAAGCAATCGTCATCAGGAGAAAAAAATTAGCGGGAAAGCTGCTGAGGCAGGATGTTTTAAAGGTTTGAAATGGGTGTAGCCCAAGGGTCATAAGCGAAGTGGGCGGGGCTAGTGATGTTAAAGTGATACATTTGCATGTCAATGTAAGATCGGAGAGATACCTCCACGACGACGAAGCTGTGGAGGTGGCCATTGTATTGTGAGAGATTAGCATGTCAATGTAAGATCGCAGAGCCACTGCAACCTCGAGGACACGAGCGACGGTGGCTGTGTTAGTGAGACATTTAACCTGTTAATGTAAAACCAGAGAGTCGAAAATAACTAACATCGGAAGGTAGGATGGAAACATCACAGCCAGTTATGACTTAAACTGGATAATAACGTCCTTCCAATCATTGTTCAGTTTGTACCCATCTTCTCAGTTAAAATTGTGTCTGTGTCTATATATGGATGGCTTCATGAACGAATCTTTGTTGATAGCCAGTGGGCTTGCAAAGTACCTTCGTCTTAGAGTAATAAATTTCGTGTGAGCCCACTGCATACAAAATTTGATCAGCCACAGCTGAGGTATTGGTCCTACTGTGTTTCAGATCTGCCTTATGTTCACGAACACGGTCCGAGACATGTCGCTTAGTTTCTCCAATGTAACTACTGCCGCAGACAGCTTAGTTTGTAGGCGCCGGGGTATTGCATTTATCGACACCAGGGTATTCCATATCAGGGATCACATCCTTCAAAGATGGGATCATCTGTGAAGGATGTGTACAGTACATAAAATTCGTGATCTGATCCCATCTGTGAAAGATGTGATCCGTGACATGCAATACCTCGGTGTCTACAAACTAAGCTGTGTCTGCGGCAGCAGTTACATTGGGGAAACTAAGCGACATGTCTCGGACCGTGTTCGTGAACATAAGGCAGATCTGAAACACGGTAGGACCAATACCTCGTCCGTGGCTGATCATTGTTTTAATGCGGTGGGCTCACACGAAATTAATTTCTTAACGACGAAGGTACTTTGCAAGCCCACTGACTATCAACAAAGATTCGTTCATGAAGCCATCCATATATATAGACACAGACACAATTTCAACCGAGAAGATAGGTACAAACTGAGCATCATTGGAAGGACTTTATTAACCAGTTTAAGTCATAACTGGCTGTGATGTTTCCATCCTACCTTCCGATGTTAGTAGTTATTTTTGCCTCTCTGGTTTTACATTAACAGGTTAAATGTCTCACTAACACATCCACCGTTGCTCGTTTTCCTCGATGTGGCGGCGGCTCTGCGATCTTACATTGACATGCTAATCTCTCACAATACAATGGCCACCTCCATGCCCTCGTCGTGGAGGTAGGTCGCCGATCTTACAGCTACATGCTAATTTCTCGCATTAACATAAATAGCCCCGCCCACTTCGTTTATGACCCTTGGGCTATACCCATTTCAAACCTTTAAAACAGCCTGCCTCAGCAGCTTTCCCGCTATTTTTTCTCCTGCTGACGATTGCCTGTGTTGCGATCGAAACGTAGTTTTTGTTATTTTATTTGAACCTTTCGTGACTGCAGGAATATGAATTCCTGCAGTCACGAAAGCTTTAATTCAAGCTTGTACCTTCCTACTGAACCAGACTCCTTTCACTCTGAAAGTCCATTTGGAACCTTAATGCCCTGTTTCCATCACCAAAATGAACCAGGCTGTGCTGGTTTCCATTCATTTCATCTATTGAGCTGTGAACCAGCTGGCAAGGACTGGGGGCAAAGATCTTGCCCATATTTTACCCAGGCAAAATGAGAACACAGGTATTTCTTAACTTGTCACTGAAACAACCAACAATTATGTATATTTAAGTATGCATAAGTAGAAAAAATATACTATTAAGAAGAACATTTACAATAAAAAAATGTTTGTGCTTCAAATGCTATCAGCAGCACCAGGGCTCGACCTATGGGTCCCCGATGCTAGATTGCCAATTTGAAAGACACTTTATAAAATTGAGTTTGGATTATTTGGCTGCTATAAATTTCCACATGTAAGCCATTTTTTTGAGGCAGGTAGCTTCTGAAAAAGAACGAACAGCTCAATGGGCTTTACCAAGTAAAATAAAAACAAATGTTTCGTTTTATATTCTTGGTTCTTTCGGTAAAGTCACGTAGAAGGGAAACAATAAAATAATAAAAATATAAAACAATACAATTCTCACAACGTTTCGACTGCAACACAAGCAATCATCATCAGGTGTTAAAACCACAGCAATAAAATTTGAAAAAAGTGGTTATTTTTAACGTTAGCACCACGGAGAGCGATTTGACAGTTTGTTCAAATGGACGAGTCCATCTATGTTCGGAAAAGAGGAGGGGGGAGATGAAAAATAATGGATGCGGTCTGAAAGCCACCGTAAGCGTGAACAATCAATTAAGACCCGAAATGGTTTATCAAATCCTTCCATTGATTGCTAAGCCAGAATCCATCTTCTCGGTTGAAATTGTCTCTGTGTTTGTATATGTGGATAGCCTCATGAACGAAACTCTCATGGTAGCCAGATGGCTTGCAAATAACCTCTGTCTTGGCGAAGTCAATGTCATTAGTTTATTTATTTGTAGTGATTTGCATACCTTTCCTATACTTTGCACTCCTATCTTTTGTATAACTTTCTGACCTGTCCCGACTGGACATCTGCGAAAAAGAGCTTCATAGCTCATCGGATTTCCCCAGGATAAATAAAGATTCTGATTATTATAATTAGACGAGTAATCAGGCTCCGTGGGCTCAGCCCCTCCAACTCCATTCCAGCCTCTCCCAACCGATACTGCTTTGTGTCGGGAGGTCAGGACACAATCTTAACTTTCTTTTCACAGGGTTTAGTAAAACATGGGCTAGGTTAGAGCATTAGGAAGCAAATATCCAATTTTTCATACCCTTCTGGTGTCCTTCGTTGGCATTCATTATTTCCTGGAGGTTAAACTTAAGCAAGTGACATCACGAGAAATGTGTCTCATTTCTGAGTTGACCCTGCGGTGTCTCAAGTGGTTCTGGTGTTGCCCGCGGGGGTAAAATAATCATGCTCAGTTTAAAAAGGGAGTTCAGTTACCCAATTTTGGGGTTAAATGAGTGGGCTGCCACGAGCACCTGGGGTCATTTGTAAGGTCAAGTGCAAGCAAGGAGCGAGAACGAGCCCCGCTTATGGCAGAAACGAGACAATATTATGCAATCAATCACTGATCTCAGAGAACCATGCATGAACAAGTATGAATGTTGCTTTGTTTAGGCAAAATTTATTATCGATAATTTTAAACTATCAACCAATTCAATATTATCTAAATGTATGCATCGAGGGTTAACATCTAGGCAGCCGCTGGGGATTAAACTGCTATTCTCAAGTGTTGTGATTTGATGGTCTCAGCCCGATCACTAATGTTCGCACACACAAAGCAAGGTGTGAAATACGTTCTAATACTTCAATTGGTTAAACTTCAGTTCTGAAAACTGAAAAATATGTCGATATGAATGCCATGCAACATACATCTCTTTGTAACATGACATTTGTGGACAGTGTGCTTCCTATTACGTTGAGAAAAGAAAGTTATTCAAGTATTTCTCTTAAATCAGCTTCCGTGGGAAACTCTCTAACACACAGGGTATGCACTGCTCTGCAAGAGTTCTGAATTAAAATGTATTCTCGTTAAGAGCATTTGACTGCTATACATTTCCACGTGATAAGCCACTTCATTGAGCTCGGTCCCTTCTGAAAAAGAGCTTTCTAGCCCGGTAGAGCTTAACTGGTAAAATAAAATGTTTTTTTTTTATAGTTTATAGTCTCATTATGTGATGACAATAGCCCAATTGGACGTTTTTAAACATTATTTGGAGCGGGGGCAAACATGTGCCAAGCACCGTATAAAATGCAGATGTCTTCTTGCAATATTCATTATTTTAATCTGACATCACTTTGAAAAGCACTGCAAATTAGTGCTTACCAAATATTCGAGTCACATTTACAAAAGTTAATGGGCGAAAAGACATGCAGCTTGCAAGGCGTTGTTACCTGAATGAGAGTGTGAGCCAGATGGTCAACAGCTTCAGCATATCTCTCCTCAAGAGTGGTGCGAAACAGTCCAGAAACGTCCTCCAAATCTGTGTGACAGCAACAAGGAGCCCTGGTGCAGCATTTTCTACATTAGCGGGCCTAATTCATGCTCTTGGCAGAAAGGCAATTTCTGTCACTGTTTGTAAAAAAAAACACAACCAAATTGCTTGTATGTCTATCAATGTAGCCATTTTCCCATCCAGAAAATACACAGAACAGTGTTTTCTGTGAGAACATGAATCATGCCCGGAGTCTATTAATAGCTGAAAATCAACCCAATTGCTCTTTGCCTGCAAAGCTTCGCCCGTAAAGATAAAACATTCGAGCGTAACAAAAACTGCATGCTGCGCAATTAACATTTAACGGAAAATCGTGTATGTTAATGTGATCCTGCTCAAATATTAGAAAACAAATCAATATAATACAATATATCAAATCCCCAAAAACTGCCACCAAATGCGTGACGTGCGCGCCCAAAGCATATCTCCAGATATTAATCTTAGCAGCGGGGCTAGCAGCAGGTAAGGGTGCACCCCATGCCACCTGTCGACTAGCAGTTAATCTCCTCGCACCCGGCAGTCACCAAAGCCCAGCGTGGGGGTTACAATCACATGCTCTGATTCACTCTCATCATGCGCAAACATATATAGCAGAGGTGGCCAAACATCCTGACCAACCACGAGCTCCAGACCAACATTTTCACACGGCCAAAAGCCACAAGGCACACATGGTCGTCAAACGGCTGACTCGCTTGCACTGGTTACCTTTGCAGTTTTACATTTAGAGATCTGCAGAAGCCCTATGGAACTGCCCATGACTGGCTCTGCTGCCAAGAGAGAGAGAGAGTGACATGGGGGCTGCTCCCACGTACACAGATTTTTCTTGTTTCAAATAAAGCCATATTGAAATGTTAAAGTCAGATGGGTCTCCATTGATCCGCACTTGAATTGCCCGGGAGCTACATGCGGCCGCGGTTGGTCCACCCCTGGTATATAGGATCCATTAGCGTTCATCACATACCAGCTGCGCGTTCACAGAATGGTAACCTTTGCGACTGATGTTGACGTACATCTCAGCGGCCGCTGAAGGCCACCTGATAGCCACATGCAAGCCGTCAATACTGCCAATTACCCCTGAGAACCCAGCCATCACACACAATTCCCACTGGGCAGAAGCGCCCTCCTGTCTGCTGTGAAGACAATGGCAGCTTGATTAAATGGTTAGATACTGTCACCAAGGTGCAGATGACCTTTTGTGTTTAGTGACAGGACATCACATACAAGGTCACCTGCATAGGAGTAGACTGACCTAGTGATGTAAGAATACAGCGTTGCTTCAATTTTAATGGCCAATTATACCTCCAAGCTGGGATGGTGCCTACGCACCAGTGGACCTGGCAATTCACCCAGCTGCCTTAAGGCAACTCGGGAAAATATTTAGATCATTGCTGTCATATTGACAATTAAGAAAGTAAATGGACTTGAGCAGAACAAATCACCGGACGGGATGATTGCTAATATACGAGACTGGTTATGGAATGGCAGCCAAATGAGAGAAAGTGTCCAAGAGGATGAAGGCCGCTTGTGTTGTGGCCGAAACGTCGTGAGAATTTTATTGTGTTATTTTATTTGATCAATTTATTATTTTATTCTCATTCTACGTGACTTTACCGAACGAACCAAAGAAGAGGATAACCACCGTGAAGATGGAGCAATGAGATTATCTCATGTGCAGGAGTGAGATGGATTGTGGCAGCGCTGAACCGAAGGGATGGCGATGGCGCGGAGAGACTTTCATCCAGCAGTGGATAGACAATGGCCGATGATGACGATGATGTTGTTAGCAATTGTCATTGATACTTAATTTACTATGAGCAACTGTGGAAACTTGATAATAGCGTGACAGAGTGCTGTATAGCCAAAAAAAACACGTTTTATTGATAAGGAATAAGGTGCTGTCAGCATAAAATCTTCAAAATTATCCTCCACATTCTGCCTTCTGTGCATGGCTTTTAAAATATTTGCAGCATTGTGATGACATTCTAAGAGGGGCTGGAAAGGACAAGAAAAGGTATGTGGGGGAAAGTTCTGCCACATTTCATTGACACTGTTGCATGGCACCGTGGATAGAGCAGTCACCAGGCCAACTCTGTTGGACACTCACCACAACGAGGAAGCCACGTTTCTGCATATGGTAAAACAGATTATGTATTCTGAGGATTGTTCCTAGCTCTGGCTATGTGATGGCTCTGCCTAAGCCCCACTCTCACTTCAGATCTTCCTGAGGTGAAAAAATCCACAGCAGAATTTATTTTCCTCCTGATGGAAGCCATTTGATTGCAGAGGAAAATAGCCATTTCCACAATTGTCAAGTGGGTGTTAACCATTTTGTGTTTGGTTTGGTAAAGACAAGGATCAACCGACCTGGTATTTTACCTTTGAGTTGTTCAGCTATCAACGTCAACGTCTAATTTCAAGACGTTCACATAAGCTATTTCCAGTAAAAAGTTAATGTATTTGTGATCATTGACTTTAATAAATGCCTCACCAGATCAGAGAGGGAACGGGAAGTCAATGGCAAGAAAATAGATACACCACTGAGGTTCGATGCATTTGCAGAATGTAAAAATTTACTCTCTAGACCTATTCACTGTGAAGACTGCTGGCATATATAGGAGCTTGGGAGGGAATTAAGTGTTAATGATATTTGACATTGAAGGATGATGCTTAATGAAACCAAGTTACAGTGTTAGAATTAAAGGCATGTTCTGTTGCTGCAAATTGATAGTTCAAATAAGAGTGATTACAATAAAGTGACTGATATAAATAAATAAAGCTTTACATTTCAGTAAATAGAATTCATGTTTAAATAGGTGACTGATGGAATATTACCAACACAACGGTTATGTCAGTACACTAAACTTTCTTTTCAAGCAAACGTCATAATGAAAATGAGGCCTATACACATTTGCCAATTTCAGTAAAGGAAATGCAAGTGGTAAGTCTGACAGTTTATTAATTTTATTACCCCGTGTGCAGCTTTAATGCTTTTTTTATGTTTACAAATAAGGATCTTACACTTAAGTCAACGTCAATTCCATTAATAATCATTCACAACCATTTGTCCACGTGTAGAGGTCGTGCGGGGTATACGCAGAGGTCAAGTGACCACGCCCAGATAAATCATTAAAGAAGGGCGCTGGTAAGAAAGGCGCGACAAAAGCAGAGCCAGGGGGGGTGACAGGGGTGACATTCTGCGTATAAGTGTACGACACTCGGTCTGACGGACTCCGTGCAACTGCATTGTCAGAGTGTGTCGCCAACCGATGACGTCTAGTTCAACAGCCTGACTCTCTAATCATTCTTGAAATTAACATTTGTTGAATGTCACCCCGGCCTGAAATCCTGGCTCCGCACCTGGACAAAAGGGATAGGTGATTGGGGGGAAAACACCCAAAAAGATACATATCGATGGGAAAAAGGAGAGGAGCAGAGAGGGTAGATAAGGCGGTGAGAAGACAGAGGGACGTGGGCCCCGGGAAAGAAAACGCCAGTCGTCAGCAAGCGTTCATGTTGGTGTTACTGGAATAATAAAGTTCCCTTACCAGGATGACTTGTGTGGACTCCTTTTCACATCTATGGCTAGATGAGGGCCTTGCCACGCATGTCGGTCATAGGAGTTGGTTGACCAGACAGATATAACTCGATTTACGCTCGTAAAACTAAACCTCGTAAATCGGAAATGGCTTTTCCCATTAATTTAATACGAAAAATTAGGGATGCGTTTCAGACAGTCATTCCATCTCTATCTCCTAACCCTAAAATACACACCTATATAACTTTTCACAATACAACAAGAATAATAAATAACATAATTATTAAGATGATTTAAATAATTAATTTTAAACAAAAATAATTAACCTTTTCAAGAGAAATCACCGAAGATCTGCATGGTGGAATGACTGGAAAGGTGATGTGGAGGCGTTACTGGTACCCTCTAAGGATACCGTGACGCTGTCGTGGATGGATGAAGCAGCCTCCTGGGAGATTCTTGTTTGATTTCATGGTGCGTGTGCCGCGTGAAATTTAGTTTACGTGGAAATTTGATTCGTTAATCAAACAGTGCCCATAATTTGTCAATTGCATTAACGCAAAATTTCATAAACCGAACGTTTGTAAATCGAGGGATACCAGTACTTCAATCGGAGTTGGTTGGTGAAAGGCGCAGGGCAAGGTTCAGATATCATTCATCACCGACGTTATTCGTGGTAAGGCGTTAATCACTGTGCCACTGATCCACTCCATTGATATACAGTACCATATTTACGATTTCTGATTTATCAGTCGATATGCAATTGAGATATTGTATGAAATAGCACTTTTTATCCCCTGTGAGGCAGTCTTCACGCATGTGTTTGCTCATCATAGAATATCACAGGAACAAGTTAATATAATTACGATTTTGACTTCCGTTTATTCGGGACTCCGGGGTCCCGCCATAAGGTTCACATGATGATGACGAGGGTACAATAATATCACATCTATTGGTTACGGTGACAACGGCGGCGGTGGAGACGGTTATTGTGTTTCACCGTTCTGCACACCTTGGAGGCCTCGCAGGTGGCTCTGGCGGCCCAGCGGCGGTGCCACGTCCCCGTGTCAGAGTTCAACTCCGTCACGCCGTCCACCTGCTTCACCACCTTCAGCTGAGTCACCTATGGTTAGGAACACGATACATCGTTGTGAGCATTCATAGCCAATGATGAAATGTGCAGCATACTTCATGGTAAACATCTATGTTAATAAAGTTTGAGCACCTGGCAAGATTAATTCATTTGGGTTCATACTCGTTAATTTTATATTTAAAGCGGCTTTAACTATTAAATTAAAACCCATGGAAACTAAAAGTCTCTCTTTAAAGGGATATCTAGGTCATGAAGTGTAAAGTGTTACCAACAATACAACAAGTGCGATCAGACATAACGGAGCAATATGCAATGCAGACATATTTACAATGTATATGAAGAAATACAAAATTAGATACATTTTAAAATGAGGTACAGTATACAAAAATGTGCAATTTATCCAACTTCAAAAGCATGTGCATCACAACTGTACTTAAAAGGTGAGCGCATATATATATACACCAAATCGTGCATGTGCACAAAGACATAGGAATCAGAACATTTTTTTAATGTGATTCTCTTCAGGCCATATCGGGCCCCATGGTGTAAAGTGCAGTCTCTAACCCCTATCCACTCTCTCTCTCTGGCCTTTCTATGTTTGCGCTATGAAGGGCCATTTCCAGAAACGTCGCCTATTATATATATTTTCCTTTTAAGGCCACAGTGTTATTGACAAATAGGTGTTGAGTTTTTTTTCCCATTTCATGAGCACACAGAGCCAAGCTAAGGTACTTTGGGATCCTTAGGGTTCACTGTCAATGCCCAAAGCCCAGCGACCAGACGAAGGCACCTGTGTGATTCTTAGGATCATCTGTTCATGCCACAGATTCAGAAAACCAAAGGTACCTTTAGGATTCTAAAGCTCTTCTGTTAAAGCCTGAGGCAAAATGATGCGGACTAGTGCTACCATAGGATTCTAAGAGTTCAGTGGAAATACTTGAGGCTCGGTCAGAGTAAGGTGCATTTAGATTTTTAGTCTTCAGTGCTAATGCTCGCAACTCAGACTTAATGCAGCACATTCAGCATTTGTTAGAAGGACGTGGGGAGGGGGTAGGGGGGGGGGATTATCTGGTCCTGACACCAGCACATCAACCCACTCCTGGCTAGGACCAACCATTCACCAACACATGTACACCTGTGTTTTATCAAGTCATGATAATATAATTATGCTGATGTGCACATGCACACACATGTCAGTTCATGGATCTCATGCTGAAATGAAACTATGCAATTCCTGCAAAAACGAACAAGTTGCTGGCAACAATGTATTCGCCTGCGTTGCACCATTCAACGTGAGTTGCGGCACTGGGAAATTACAGTGGTGTGTTCCTCCGCAACTCTCACCCTTGTCACGGGCTGCACTGTTGTTGCTGTACACGCAACAAGCCTCCTGACAGCCTAACTTCTATATTCCAACATGGGTGAATGTTTTAAGGCTAAGCAAGTTATCTGTTGATACTATGTTGGCATTGGTGCACAACACACAAATAACACAAACTCAACACATTTGTCAATAACACTCTTTTTTCTTCATTTTACGGCGGTATTATTGACAAATGTGTTCAGTTTCCTTGGCTAGATCACCAGATCGGTTACCTGCTCTGGGCCACACAGGTGAAAGGGGAAGGTGGGGGGGGGGGGGTTGTGTTTGTGACCTTCATAGGCCATAAATAAATGAATGATAAAAATTTTTACAAACAATGAACTTGTTTAACATGGTATGTTAACGTGACACATCAAACCATGCAAGTTCAACTGTTGACATCGCATTATCTAATGAATAGTTAAAATATGATTTAAATTACAACTGAGGTGCCAGGTGGCTCAGACATCAGAGTGCTGAGCTGCCACTGCTGATTTCCTGGGGTGGAATCTGGGCAGCCGCCCGTAATGAAACCGGGTTCTCAATACCTGTTGCACAACTGCCATGCAAAGAACATTGCCCGACAGCAGGTCGGCTGAGAATAGGAGTTAACTTGAAGGGAGTAATCTGTGATATCTGCTTCCACGGACTGGTCTCCAACACGGGGCGTTGCAATGCCCTGAAAAAGTCCCTAATAGAGTCTATAGCTCGTGACGTGTTCCCAGTGGAAACAATCAGCGTGCATCATGGGACCTCCTCCCTTGCCAGTACCCAAATATCATCATAGGTTTTCCCCTTTTTTTATGGCAACAAAACAGGTGTTGAGATGTTAGAACACCAAACTGAAACCTTTTACAAGGGAATCTTGTCTGCATTAACCACAATACTTGTGGTCAGAATGCTGCTCACCCCGAGCTCTCATTACTCTGAAGTGCGTTGGTTTTTGTGCTGTACGCCTTTTGGTGTCCTCTGGTCTAACACCGGTTTGAGACGAGGCTCAAAAGAAAGCTTTCTCGGGTTGGACCAATCAGTTTCAAAGACAATGCATATATTATCAGAGTATGATTTTTGTTGCATTCTGACCACAAGTATTGTGGTTAATGCAGACATGATTCCCTTGTAAAAGGTTTCAGTTTGGTGTTTTAACATCTCAACACCGCTGTTTTGTTGCCAGAAAAACGGGGAAAAACCTATTCTCAATCAGTACACAATTTGTGGATAAAACAATATAAAGTGCAACTAAAAGTGCAAATAAAGCATTCTCTAAATTGTAATGCATAAAAAAACTACATTTGAAACCATGCATTGAGCCCAGTAAAATTCCACCTTAAAAAATGGAATAAACGTGGACGTAATGTTTGCAAGTGCTGCAGGCCATGGCGTGTTTGCCATCTCATGTTGGCTCCTGCTGTGTGCTGGGATGCGCAATCGCTCCCCGCACTGTCTGGCATGTGAAATAACTACACCCTAGGAGCAAAATACACTCATACACAGAGGAAGAGTTGGCTGGTTTTGTATTATTTCATCCCTTCAAGTTAAGATGCCATTGTATGTTTGAGGGGAGTTGAGGAAAATCAGTGTATTTAAACTCAATTGCAACCTTTCCATCTGCTGGGGGAAGAGTCAAAAAAGATCAATGGATGGACTGGTCCCGTCAAGAGACTGTGGAATATCAGTACATACTGACTCGGAGATATAAAAACAAGATAAGCACCAGCCCCATTGCATATTTGAGTAGGTAGACAGTTTGAATGGTCTGTATCATTGGCTGTTAGTGTAAGTAAACTATCAGAAAATTCCATAACATTCCATAATATAATTAGCACAAAATACCATACTTATAATAGACGTATTAATGCTTTTATATAAAACAGAAATGGCACTTTTTTATGTGTTCATTTCATTGTGCGCTTAATTGCCATTTTATAATTGTGCATATGATTCAATGAGTGACGAAATCAGCCTTATGGTAAGGTGCAATAGCAAACACGTTCGCTAGTAAACGTCCCTTTAGTGTTGTGAATCTGCCTGTGATCCTGTTAGTTTTTTTTTTCCAAAAGTATTTTATTGCAAAAACTATTTAAGTACACACATCTACGGGAATTGAAACCAGTGTAGACACAATGTGAAGTACAATGATTATTAAATCTTGACTTAAAGCTTCCGTGACTGCAGGAATTCATATTCTTTGGGTCTTTCGGTAAAGTCACGTAGATAGAAAAATAATAAGAATAACAAAGAAAAATTAAAATAAAATGAATATTTTTAATTCACTTTATTTTCATTTTCATTATTTTATTGTTCTTATTTTTTCTATCTACGTGACTTTACCCAAAGACCCAAAGAATACAATGATTATTACCAACGTTTTATATTTTGTACCTGTCTATGCCATGTGTTTCAATAAACTCTATATCCCTGGTATCTACTTCCTTAATTCAGATAACCCTGCAGATACTGTTAGTTTTTTCATCATAATTTCTTACAGTTTTTCAAGAGCCAAGAACACAGCGGGAACTTCAAAGGGAGGGAGAAACAACATGTAACAAATAACAGGCCAGATATAACGCAATAGATACTGTTAGTTTTAAACTCACGGTGAACACTTTCTCCGGATGTCCACGTGCCTTCATGTTGGTGTCATGCACTCGCTTCAGAATCATCCATGCTTCATCGTGCTTGCCCATCTGCGCGTCACCACACAACACAATTCGCACGATTGTGCGCAATGCTCACACGTATTTCTAGAAGATGCCCTTATTACGTCGACAGGACACCTTATAGCCAAGCGAGCACGGCCATTTGTTTCCCTTTATCGACCGGTATCGCTCGAGGCTGGCTTGCCTCGTATTGGCATTTTTACTCGGGAGCAGCACTTGTCCCGGGGCAGCCTCACAAGCTGAGTAGCCAGCTTCCATATTGCGCCATTCCCGTGATCAAACCCCTCCCGTGAAGATATATTGTTCCCGCTCTGCTGTTGTTTCTGATCGTAGCTCATCACCTGTGCGATGTCTGCTTCGTTCAGAAGCACAAGCGTATTCAGTCCCGAGTTAAATTGCCCTTTCCCATTGAGATGGAGAAAAGGGTATTAGGGCTGGTTTCACTGCCATGGATGTAGTCCTGTGACAATGGGCACGTTTAGAAAACTACCCAAGGGGGTGGAGGGGGTCCTGAATATTAAAACGTTTTAAAATAGGGGCCTTACATGAATTAAAAAAAAAATTCAACACATTTGCTCTGGTAAGTATCTAAAAATTACCACTTTTAACCCCGCTTCCCTTGGATCCACCACTGCCTGTGATACTGCTGAGGTTATTAGCATTGTAGTGTGTTTTAATACTGCTTTTATGCAAAATGTTGGGTTACCACATCATTTGCTTGGTTACTCAAGGATGTTGCTATTGTACAATTGTTAACACACTGGACTTAAAATACAGAGGTTCCCCATTCGATTTAATCTCCAGCATTGCCATTAAAGCAATGGGCCCGTTTATTGCACGCCTCCACTTCTGTCCACCCAGCAGCTGACTGGGTACAACCACAGTTCGTTGATCGGCCAGTCGAATTTGGGGGGGGGGGGTGAAATTGTAGCTATTCTCGCCTCTCCCAAAATCTCTGGCCAGCATGAAAGAGTCGGCCAAAAATACCCTATAAATGGTCTCTATAGAACTCCCTGGTAGTGGAGCAATTGTAAGGCTACACCTTTACAGTACTCAGCTTTCATATAGCTTGCTTATTTTATCTGAGAGAACAGCTCACTGAGTGGCATCTCTGTGGGGTCAATGTTCATTGTGTGCTGTGGCCCCCATCCCTTGTTGCCTCTGAGCATGCAGTGGGGACATGTGCAAGCCTCGACTCACTTGTTACAATATAAAATTAAAAAAAACAATCCACTGCTGATTGAAGGGCCTACCATGCCCTGTCTGTCACGATTAGCATTTGTCTAAAGGTGTATCAGGTTGAGAACAGCCTCAACCCTTCTGTGGTAAGTTCTCTGTGTTTTGTGCAGGTTGTGTTTGCTATCTTCACTTGGCTTCCACCGTGTGCTGGGTGCTGATTAAAAATGCTCTTATTTAAACTCACTGATATTCTGGGTAATATTTCTTAATACTCTGTAGGCATTTGTTTAAATTTAATGCTATAAGTCTGGAATTCTGCCACTAGGCTAACGTGGCATTGAATTTCCGTATAATATATTATTACAATAATAATCTTTCTTTTTATTACTGGATTAATTTTTGGCTAAAAATAAAAGTAAATCGTAAGCTGAGGAGGCGAGAATCAGCATCGTGGGGAGGATCGGTGAGGCTTGCGTTGTGTCTCTACCTCCAGCAGGTGACGTGGGCTCTCGGGCATGAAGGTCAGACACACGATGGAGGCGACTGCTGGGAGTGCACACACGATCACAAACACTCGCCAGCTGTGGAACTGATAAGCGGAGCCCATGCCGAAGCTCCAGCCTGCACCCCAAGCGAGCACACACAGACAAACCCAGCAGCGGGCTTGCAAACATCCTGCAGGCTTCAAGTCTTCATGCTGTGATTTGGCAAATATATATTTTTTTATAAAACTGTGCACAAGCTAAGCTTTGCTGCAACATCCCGTCCTCTACACTCGAAAATCTGCTGTCCATCTCTATGCCTCCTTCATACTGTACCCAATCACGCTTTCCTTCATTTGCCCGTTTAGCTCCCCTTCACTGGATAAAACTCCCACTCCACATAAAACAATCACCTTCACGAACCACCTTCCACTCCTTCCTTAAAACAACCCCCCCATGTCTCCTCCTGAGCTCATGTTACTGCTACTCCCTGCCCTCGCAACCCCAGCTTAAGACCAGGCAAACCCCAACCCCTTCCTGCCTGTTCTCCCAACTTTCGCGATAACTACACCACCACTTTTAATAACCCCACACTTTATCTCAACCAGCCTCATCGTATGTACCTTTTCATATAATTGCTGTAAAGTGCCTTCGGGTTAAGGTGTTATATAAATCTAGCTAGGATATTATGGCTTCTCAATGGTGATGAATATCTCTATTCTCTCATGTGGGGCCATAGTCTGCTCATGAGACTCAATAAAAATGGTGAATCGATTAAACATCGATGTATAAGCTCACGATACACAAATTCAATCACATGTACAACGATTGATGCTCATATCGCCACTGCGGCGTAATGTTAAAGAGAACACATTCTTATCTTATCTTACAGCAATTATAAAATTGTACTTAACGTGATAATGGTTGAGATAAACAGCGATGTTATTAAAAGTGGTGGTGCAGTTATGGTGACAGGAGAAGAGGCAGGAGCGGTTAAGGAGGTGTTGGGGTGGAGCTGGTCATCGCCGGGGGATTGGGAGGACCGGTGGGATGGGCTCGGAAGAGGAGTTGGGTTTTTTAAAGAAGAGAAGCAGGTTAGTGAAGATGATTTAATCGGATCGTGATCCTGAATTGCAAAAAAAAAATCGTGGATCTGCCAGAGGGGTGAACTATTCCACCCCCAGAATTCAAGATCAGTCTAGAGATGTTTTGTTATGAAACAAAAAAATATGCAATGAGGATATTTTCATCCAGAAGATGAATAATGAATCATACATTATTACATTTCAGCAATTAATTATCCGTTAAAAATATACACTGTTTAAAATGAATACGCAGCCAAAACCAGTTTGCTTCTATATGATTATAAAACAGGAGGGGGGGAAAATGTATGCTGTTGAATGTCGACTTTGTTGAATAAATTATCAGGATGGGGAACAATATTTTTAGATTCTCTAGTTTTCCCTTTACATAAACAGAAGAGCTCATTTTACCCACAATGATGTGGGTAGTTGGTGTCTCGAATCAGAACATTCTAGCATGAATTGAGTTCCCCTCATATTCAGCTCTGATGATACTCAAGCTGCCAACACAAGTTATCATATTTCAGATAAACAAACCGAGTGGCCTTCACATCCAGTTAACCCTGTAATGTAGATCACCACAGCCTCAAAAAAATATATACGTATATATCATTCATTGTCCATGAACCAGTATAAAGTGAAAAATATTTGTAAATTATTATTGGAGAGGAATCTAAAATTCCCATTGCAGTGAGTGAACACATGTCGTCAGCACGTTCAAGCGAGGCCACCCAGTGTCACATGATGTTGCCTGCAGCATCCCTTTCACTGCAACGTGAATTTACGATAAAATTATAATTTACAGCCCTTTGTCAATCCACTGCTGGATGAAGGCGTCTCCACACCGAATAGGGCTCGGGGCTTGTTTCATCACAACTTGAGTTTCACCTGCTGTAAATAAATATATTGTCAACCAAAAGCAGTCAAATTTCCTTTACTGTTGTTATAGCAATCCCAAGGCCAAGTTTTTTTCTCCATTTTTTATATGTGCATTTGGTGAGGATTTCTGCTGTAATTACAAAGGTCACTAGTACCTATTTAACACACACACTCCATTTGATGTTATGAGCTGTTTACTTGTTATTGAATGACGTGGTCCTCTTGAAAAGCTGTCAATTTTATTTTGTTAATCACTTTCTTCAATAAAATAAAAGGCTGCCTCAGCAATCACACCTAAGTCATAGGTGCAGAGTATGTCTATATGAAAAAACATGTTTTTACATGTGCTTGAAATGGAGAAATTTAAAAATGTTTTCTGTGTCACACCCATGCATAATGATGCCACATTAATACCTTTGAAATCTACTGATTTTGACGAGTCAGTATTAAATCCATGCAACACAACTCGAATAGTAATTGCTAGGGGTGTAACAGTCCGTCATTTCATGTATTAATATTGACTTTTTAAGCTCAAAATGTATTGAATCGTGCATGTAAAAAGTCATGTTTTTATTAGGTTAATTGACTCCTGCAAACACCAGAGGCCACGATATTCACCACAAAAAATATATATATAATTCTTGACTCAAGCCAGGAACAATTCCCTGAATTGTCAACAGAGTAAATCGTTACACTCCTGGTGAGTTCAAAATATAATGTACAGGCACAAAGGGAGCAACGCGATGCAAAACCCTGAATGCATATGACAGAAAACGGTTGCATGAGCCGAGGAGGCACGCGCTTGCTTGTGGCATAATGGTGGTCATGTGGAAGGCCTCACCGTAGTGAGGGATGATGGCCCAGGCCATAGCAGAGGCATAGATTCCCCCAAACATCCACGTCATGCACAGCCAGCTCAGATGTTCCCCTCGCTTGTCGTGGGCCAGGAACTCGGCATAATATGAGTATACAATCGGTATGATCCCACCAATCCTGCATCCAGTCACACCGTGCAAAATAGCAACGTGCATCAGCAATTCCATTCATTCACATGCAATCAAGCACGTTAGAGCATAAAACTATTCAACGATTCGTCTTCTTTGGTTCTTTCGGTAAAGTCACCACGTAGAATGAGAATAAAATAATACATTGATAAACATAAAATAACACAATAATATTCTCACGACGTTTCGGCCACAACACAAGCGGCCTTCATCAGGTGAAGGGGGGCGAGACTGTCTGGTAGGACAGCGCTGGAGTGAGAAAGCCACGCTGAGATCACGACCTAAGGCGCTTTGTTTCTTCTCACACAGGTTAAAGGTCGTGATCTGAGCGTGGCTTTCTCGCTCCAGCGCTGTCCTCCAGACAGTCTCGTCCCCTTCACCTGATGAAGGCCGCTTGTGTTGTGGCCGAAACGTCGCGAGAATATTATTGTGTTATTTTATTTTATCAATTCATTATTTTATTCTCATTCTACGTGACTTTACCAAAAGAACCAAAGAAGATGAATCCTTGCAGTCACGAAAGCTTTAAATCGATATTCAACAATTTTTATTGTTATTTTACCAGGTAAGGCCCGCTGAGCTACATAGCTATTTTTCAGAAGCAACCTGGCCACAAATTATAGCTCAACGAAGTGACTTATCATGTGGAAGCTTATAGCAGCCAAATACTCTAAACGCATGTTTGTAAATGTAGAGGGAAAAACCGGAGGACCCTGAGAACAATTCACACGACCACGGGGAGAGCGTGCAAACTCCAAATATACAGGTGTCAGGGTAAGGATTGAACCCACGAGCTCCTGTATATCAGGCGAGGTAGTTAACATCTCGCCACCGTGGCGCCTCTATTGAGCTTGCGGCCTCTTTCAAACCATCGTTTGTAAAGTTGATACGTAGTTATTTGTACTATTTAGTCAAGGGTAAGTTTACAAATTGCGCATATGAATCTCCCATGACATATGCGGGAATGTTTTTACATAGTAAAATATATAGTAAAATATAATATATAGTAAAATATTACGTGGTGAGACTGCATTGGCAGTGGTGCACAAGCACAAATTAACAAGCCAACAACACATTCAACAATAAGACTGCCTTAAAAAGAAAAAACACAATAAAAGTATATAATCGGCAACATATTGGACCCCGGCCATTATTTACACTACATAGGCCAGAGGTCTGTGCCGAAGGGCCATTGTCCCATATGTTGACTATGAAATACTTTTTTTCTTTTTAAGGAAGGGTAAACAATAAATGTGTTGGGGTGTTTTTTGTTTGTTAAATACCCAAAGTGAATCTGAATCTTGTTGTCCATGCAGAACATGCAGTTATCTGCTATTGCTTACTTTAGAGATCATGAATACGGTGAAGCTAACCTGTGAACCCGCACAGACATCTGTGGTCTTATTGCAAATGTTTGGAAATGTGTGCATAAAAGGAAGACTTAATCTTAATTTAACGGAGTTCACCAAAGTTACGCTGCACCTTGTTTTTGATAGGATATTCGGATGAGAGACTTGTGAATCGGTCACAATATTGGGTCAAGATCAGACAAAAAAAATGTCCTACACTTGAAAGTTACATCACAGAGCCTATAGCTCCAATTTAAACCAGCCACCATTGCGCTGTTGACTCCACATAAACACTGCGCTGCAATTGCCATACGGGTAGGGATTTAAATTGCTTGTCATTCAATGTAAATCTATAGCTAGTGAGGGATCTAGCAGGAGGCAGGAAGCAATGGCAATGTGTGCGAGAATCTATGGCATTGGTCATGTTGACCTCTTCACACAATACTTGTTCATAGTGGCCGTGGCCACGATTCGAATTCAGATGGCCAAGTTCGTGGTCCAAATTTAACAAATTTGAAAAATTGCCCGCAAATTACTGGATTGGAATCTACAGAGCAATCATCGCCCCCTGTGTGCTGCAAAAAAAAACTTGGCAGGATCCTCCTGAAAAAGAGTCATAAGATTCCAAGAAGCTTTCTTGGGTAAACAAGCGTGGTGATAAGTAGTGCAGTGCACTATAACCGCTCCAAACATATACAAATATAAGAGTGTTCTGAGTATAGTGATGAATGCCTTTTATTCAGGGCTGGCGGACTATATTTGAAAGCGGGGCTGGTGGATTATGCACAAATTTCATCAAGTGCCATTTCACGTTTCACCCGATGGTCCGCGATCTGACCAGAAGGTGGCAGTACGGCGAACAGGTTTTGTCAAACGTGCAAATTTGTGAGTGTGAACTCGTTCTCTGTGTGGCTTTCCTCTGAGTACTACAGAGAATTAGTCCACAGACTGAATAAACAGTGTTATCATTATAGAACAAATTATTTATAAATTATTTGGTGATGCCGCCATTGGCAATGGTTACACACGCCCAATAGAATTGACTGTGTTGATTTTTTTTATCACGTAGAGCTCATTTCATCGTGTGATGGCTCGCGGCTGAAAGAACGCTGAGCAGTAACTACTCCTCGCCATGCGTCTATGGATGATATTGTCCCACTGGTGGCTCATTTGTCTTTGATAGCACAGTTCTGTACTATAATTAACGCTAAAATTTTAGCGTTAATTAGACACGTTACATTGGGTGATGTATTTATTTATTCTAACGAATGTCATTCATTGAGGGGGAGAAAGAACCACCACATGTTATTCCATGGCCTTTCCGTAAATTGCTAAGTTATTGTTATTTCCCAGCACACTGGGCAAGAAATTTTACTAAATGGTAGCCCCAGGTTCTTAATGCCCTGTTGTGGCTGTTACTGCCCTCTAGGAGGCGTCTGTGCACGTAGCAGTTGCAATGCGCTAGGTGTCCCAAGACCAATGTCCAGTTATTCACGACAAGGATGAGCATTTTATGATTTATGGAGATTATGTCCTTTGAAAAAAATACAGAGGTCAACTTTCGTTCGTTGGTTCGTTTCTCAATCCGAGGTCAACTTTAATGTTTAAAGATTGGTGCGTGAGACGGGTGTAATAAGTTGGTCTGTGGGCAACTTGCAGTAAAATATGTGGTACACGCTAGGAATTGCAACGCCATCTATGGTAAGCCACTTGCAAGTTAAACAGCGAATGTATCAGGAAAGCACTGCAGATGTAATCATAGAAATTACGTTATGATGAGTAGGGTATGTATACAAGACAGGAGATGGCATTTCACTGATACAGTCAATAGAGTGGACATCCAGAGATCTGTAATCAAGGGCAATGTCTAAAGCCTTCGTTGATAATGTGAGGGCAGACATTAAAAGTTGGGTGTCAACTGTGCAACAGTTACAAGATCTGGAATAATGAAGAAAATAATGGAAAGGTGTTGTGGCATCAATAACATTGATTGTGATGCATATAGTGCAGTCATTCACTATGATCATTACGTAGTAGCCATTTAATATTTAATCTGCATCAAATTGCGTATTATATTAATTTATAACGACGTTGGCAGTTTTGCATTAAAACAGCCCAGAATACCATTACTCCCCTCGTCATTAACACTACCTATACGGTTTTTTTTAATTATTTGAGGTATAGTGACTATTATTTAAAATTTAAAAACCCACAATAACAATACAAATAATAATCTACAGCCCCTTTGTAAATCCACTGCAGGGATGAAGGCCTTCCCATGGTGTCGGTCAAGGAGAATGTTTTCACCATACTTCAACAAGCTGGACAATGCAGGTTGGTAAAGGGGAATCCCTGGACTGGTTAACATATTCGTCTCCGATGTTGGGCACGAGTGGGAATTTAACTCGGGCTGCTGCGTTCGTAACACAGTGCACTAACCACTTCTTCACTAATGCTCCCCTCACATACATTGTATGTATCTACACAGATAAACATAACACCCACTAAAATCCTCCACGCAGCCATTAACAGATGCCAGTGAAGGAATAGTGTGACTAGCACCATGCACGTCCGCCTTTGTCTCAACAATGCAGATTTTTTTTCCACATCACACAAGGTACTAATTTAAGGCTGAGTTGACCTAGGGGAGTTTAATAAATCTCTCACCACTGATATTAGCTGTGGTGTGAATCAAACTCACTTTTCCAGGTCCATAGCGGTGGTCCACTGCACCACCGTAAAATGTGGCATTCATATGTTATTAGTTTAACTTTTATTGGAGATTGATTAGAGGCTCAGGAGTCAGGACACTTTCGCTGGCACCACTGAAATTTTGTGGTGGCCACCCATTATTAATCAGAGTTCTCAACTGGAGCCAATGGGTCTTTTCAGCATTTCCACCAATAAATATATCTTTTTCATATGAATTTGGCTTTATCCAGCTCTGAAAATGAAATGTTGGTATTTGGTTGGCATGCCATTAAACCAATTTTGAGGGACATTACAAGTTATGCCACAAGCGAGGTTAAAGAGATTTATTACAGACACTTAAAAGTTATTTCTGAGGTGTCATTTTCTTGGAACTTTCTGGAACATAAAATCGATGCACACCACCAGCTACTAGAGTTAGAAATATAAATTTATTTATCTCACGACATGACGCCAAAAGCTAAAATTATGAAAATAAACTGTCTCAGAAGTTATGTAATTCCCAGCAGTGACTCATGGCTTTAAAAATAATGTCCACGCCCATTTGTGTTTGATTACATTTTTTCAGTTCAAATGTATATACAGCAATGCCCCGGTTTATGTCGGGAATGCGTTCCTGAGAGGTGCGACGACGAATATCGAAACGACGTCAATCAAAGCGATTTACAGGGGTAGGTGGAGGCGAAGTAACGAGGCGACGGGATACGAGAAATGACCGATAATGCTGTCAGCGGCGTAAGTGTGGGTTGTGGCGACACAAATCAGGTCGTGGTATTAATAAAGCGACGACGTATTTGCGAAACAATGTAAAGGGGTGAGACGTATATATAGTCAATTACATGTTCTGCAAATTGCGACTGTAAAATGAATCTGATCTTGTCTCCAAGGAAGTGGTGGGATGAGGTCATGGATAAATAAATTTGTGGATAATAATTATTCCCTGGGACCATGTATGTTGACTTGCAGGGCACGGTATCTGAATCCCATGGACCCTGGGAAGCTCGCGGAACCTTTGCATGCATGCCATGACATGGGGGGGGGAGTGTCACGTGTTATGCATTTTTTAAATCAACGATAAAGTGCAACCTCCTTCAGTTTCTCTGCCCCCTCGCTTCTCCGAAGAAGGGCCACCGCCCAAAACGTCGGTCTACCATATATTTTTCTGTCATAAGGCAGTGTTAATGATAAGTGTGCCAGACTGTATGCACTAAACTCGTTTGTCCTTGGCGCACCACCGTCAACAGGGTTCAATGGTCAAGAGGCCCGGAGTGAGTGTGTGTGTGTGCGTGCGTGCGTTTGCCCGATAGCCAAGTGCACAGCAAACCCAAATCCATCCAGAAAGCGGCAGAAGATGAAGGTGCCGTAGTCCCAGACGAAGGAGGAGAGGAAGGAGAAGAGGCTGTTGACTGTGAGCGCCATGAGCAGGCACTGGCGTCGGCCCTGCTGATCCGCGAGGCCACCCCACACTAGTGAGCCCATCATCATGCCCAGGTACACCAGGGTGCCTGTGAGAGGTAGCACGTGGGTGTACGATGTCCAACACAACGCAACAACGGCACGGGGGTTATTATTCGATGCTGTCAAGGGTCATGGGAATAAATAAAAAAAAACACGCAGACAATTGTACCCAACACAAGATAGCTCTTTAATCTGGTTTACCCGGTGGGAGAAAGTAAAATGAAGAGAGAGGACACATCTGAGATGGGTCCATTGGGGACAGCAGCATCAATTTTCACCAAGTGATTGATGCAAGATTAAGATAGGCAGCGGAGTTTGCTGTGGTCGTAGCAACAGAAGGGACAATATGGAGGCATTTTCTCGATGCTCCATTGATAAGCAAAATCTATAAAGGATTTACAAGTTACTGTAATCATTAGTAGCTTGCAGCTATATTTAGTAAAAGCAACAAATTCCGCCTTCGGTGTTCCAGGCTCAGGTGGATTCATTGATGATGCAAAGGCAACGCACAATAACACACCAATGTCGGACTCCCATCGGACCACTTCTCCTGGGAAACTGAATAGACTCCATGTGCCGTGTCCAACAAAAAAGCACTGATTAAGATACCACGATTGCACTCCAGTCACTGAATAATTCCACCTGCACATGTCACCTGAAACTGGAAAACCAATATTGAATACAGGTGGTGCCACGTAGCTGATATTTGTAATTCTTGTACGTACAGGTAAAAAGGAGGCCATTGTAAGCACATTAAGATCGATGTAATGTGCTCACTTACAGGTTAAAGTGAGAAGTATGAATCACGTGTCTGAGATTTGTGGTGTTACCTCAGCAATGATTTTGTATAATTAAATTATTGTAAATGAATGGACTACTTTTACAAAACATTTAAACATGCAATCAGTTCTAAACCTTGTCTATTCCCAAGGGCGGTTCTAAGCTCGTGGTGTAACTTCCACATTCATATGGCTAGGGACAAGTCTCTCTATGGAATATCCACAAAGTGGTACATCTTGACTTAAAGCTTTCGTGATTGCAGGAATTCATATCCTTTGGGTCTTTCGGTAAAGTCACGTAGAAAGGTTCAAAGAAAATAATAATTTGTTATTTTTGGTTATTTTCTTTGAACCTACCTACGTGACTTTACCGAAAGACCCAAAGAATATAAAAAGTGGTACATGTTTTAATTGCCTGAACGAATCAATAGGTTGCTTCAAACGGTGACTGGGATTTGATCTCACAGTTCCACCACGCAGGATCAAACCTTACCTTGAGCAGTAACGTATGAAGACCTAAACCTTGGTTCAGATTGCCATGTTTGTGATGTGAATCAACAGTCATATTCCGCGTGTGTGTAGTTACGAGCTGTGCCCAATGATCGTTAAAATTAAAAACAAATTCAGCTCACCCCATCTTGGTTATGCTTTTGCAAAGGGCAGGCAGTCAAGAAAGCGTAAAATGAACATGTAGGTGTAATATGAATAAGAAAAAGCACAGCCATAGGAAAACACAAACTAGAGATAATAAGCAGAATGAGCAGAATGCTCTGCGATAGAACAAACCCACTGGATACTGCATATTTACGTGAGGTTCTTAAAATATGTTTGACCAGGTAATTCACGAAGCCTTTCATGACAGTATGAGTGAAATATCTAATTGGTACAGATACAATGTAAGGCTGCTGGTTGTGTGGATGTCGTAAGCGGATGGAGTTGCCACCTCTGTGGCACACAAGGCCAAGACATATCATGGGAACAAGAATATTTCACAATTACCGGGAGAGAGAACTGCATGTGGCATTGTCTCGAGTGGTGCCTTGCCAAGTGGTGCATTAAAAAAAAACGAGACTGTTACCATAATAAGGTGGATGATCCTGAAAACCAGACCAGGTGGTAACCCTCTAAGGTGATGGCTCACTGTTGGATGTCTCGCAAACGGCAACACACGCACGCACATACACAAACGCGGATGTAAGACACAAACGCACAAAAAGAGATCCCCAGTTGGGCCCGACTGAGCGAGTGATGTTACCAAACACCATTGTGGAAATGTGGCTTTCTGCAGTGGCTTGGGCAGCACTGCGGGGGTAGGGTCCGGGCAATGTACCACTTGGCCCCTCCCCCCAACTTGGCAGACTATGAGGTGTACAGCAGGTTCGTTCCCCACCATTAATCAATGTAGAGAGAGAGATAGAACCCCAGTGATCTAATTATAACAGTACAACGTATGTGTGTTAGGTCGGTGCAGCGATTAACACACTAGGCTGTGCAGTGATTCGCAGAATACGTAAGTGCAAACATTGTAAAAAAATGTACTTAGACTTGTAAATTCCGAAGAGACCGTTAAAAGAATACAACATGGAGACTCCTTGTCTACACATTGCTACGTGTGTGTAACGTGGACTGCTCTTGGCCTAGGACCTGCACCAAAGGGAGTGCGGGATGGTGGGGAGGGCTTCCCTCGCAATGAATGAGATCCGAGTGGGACGACAGAACGTGTACAAGACACGCACCACGGGTGCGGTGAGAGATAAGAGAAATACAGGCATAAATATTACGTGTTTAGATGAGGGGGGAAAAGAGAGATGCGGACAAGATTTAGATAACAGAGATTAATTGGCGGTGTACGTTTTAATTTGCGGGTGTTTTATTATTTGAATTTGAGCTGAGATTTGATGCGCCCACGTTTTGTTTCCCCCTCAGGACTCCGTGGCCCATTGAGCTGCACGGAGCCCTCAGCTTTTTGTTTGGATTGCCCTTGCCGCCATTGCCAGCACCCACGCCTTCACTGCTGTAGCCCCCTTTTGGCAAAAAAGAACCATGAAATGAGGGCCATAAATACGTATTCTGGCCTCCCCATTAATGACCGATATACTTTGTGCCTGCAGACGGTGCCCTCTCAGAAAAAAAAAGGTACAATCATTCTTGGCATGCATTAAAAAAACACGTAACCTTGACATGCCAATGCCAAGTTCAAAGGTCACCAACCTCAGGTGACCCAATTTCCAGGATCTTTACGTTCAACTTCAAGGCGCCTTCGTTAAATCAAGGCGTCTGGCGATTCTGCATAATCCAGTCCTTTTTTTCAGCCATAGCCATTTGCTCAACGGAAGGAAATCAATACGTAACCCTGCGCAAAAGTGGACGTCTTATGGTTCGTATTACACTTGCACCGTGTCTCGTTAAAGGTGCATGCATGCTGCCATTGGAGATTTCTCTCACTCACCACTTTGTCATCCTCTACCTGGCATTTGCTTTCATGAATATTGAGCAAATGATCACCATCTTGCAAATAACAACACTATCATGACTGCCTGCCCGCTCGGCTAAAATGAGATGGAGCATCGATCATTCCCACATGCGGAGTCTGGCTGTTGATGTCTGCTGGGGCGTCAGTTTCGCACTGCCTCCCCCCTTCACCCCTTGCACATAGGCAGCAGTGCACTCAATCTCTATGAGGACTGCCCCTTTTGAGAACATGGGACATCAATACAGTAAAACCTTGGATTGCGAGCATAATTCGTTCCGGAAACGTGTTTGTAATTCAAAGCACTCGTATATCAAAGCACTCGTATATCAGTTGTGATCACGTGACGCTCGGCAGACAAAACGTATACGTACTATTCGTATTGCAAGACCTCGCTCGTTTATCAAATTAATATTTATTTTAAAAATTTGCTCGTCTTGCAAAACACTCGCAGACCAAGTTACTCGCAATCCAAGGTTTTACTGTACTTTAAAGTAACCATTTCCCATTCCGATTACATAAGTGTGCCTGTACGTCATCAGTTTTTTTTCCAATTCCGTTCCGATTATGTACACGTACGTTTCAAGTCTGAAGACGCACCGAGGCTCCCACAAGGCTAAGTGGGAGGGCGTGTAGCTCAGTCTGCAGTGAGTACAATGTCTTTAAAAACAATGACGCTATGCCTCTCTAAATAAAATTAACACTAACCGCTTACACGTTCCGAGATTCAGCGATGACAGAGACCCACCCTGCAACTTGCAGATGTCTGAGAATTGTTAAGATTTTTTAATATGTTATAATGGTACACATTCCAAATGCTGATCGTTTTGAGAAGCACGCGATTTAAATTATTGACCAACATTGCAGCAGTTAGTGATCTTATTACAGAACCTCTGGAGTCCATGCGCCAGAGCAGAAATTGTAGCACTTAAGATAACAAAACTTTAGTGGTACCGGTAAGTGAAATATCTGATCTGGGCTCACTGGATATGTGTGACATATCTGCAACCAAACACTTCCATTATTTACATTTGGGAGCAACTAAAACTAATGTAGTCAAGTTAAAACCATAACCTACGCCATTGCATTACAATTAAATATCTATTTTAGTGACCTAGACCATCACGTTCCCTACCCTATGTCAAGTTCTATTTGGTTGTTCATAAAATTGGGATTTAATACATGTTATTTAAAAGACGAGCACTGTGTAGGAGAGGTCAATCTGGCCTTGAAGCAATGGCAACGTCACATTTGAGAAAATCCACTTTTGTTGGCCTCCGACAAACATGTAGTGGGTTAACAAGCACATGTTGTATTGTGTCCTGCTAATCCCTACCCCTGCAGTGTATAACAGGCACAATGAGTCATTCGTTTAAAAGGATAGTGATAAAGTCAATGAGTGTGCTGTTTGATAGGGCATATTAAAGTTCCAAAACGGCACAGCAATTGTGTGATTGTGTCAGCAGCATATTTTCTGTCCCCTCTAATAAAAAAAATGCATTACATTTTTTTTAGGGTGAAACTGGAGGCTGCTGGGATTGATATTTTCTTTAAAGAAAGAGACGTACCTGCCATCGACTATATGTAAGTGACAACTTGGTGTGGGCCAATGAGATCACTTGGATTTATCCGAAGTAACGTTATGGTTATGTGTAAGGCTTGTGTGATACAAATTATATATGCAATGTACGTATTTTTATGTAGTTTTTTTCATGTAATCAATATAATTGAGAAAAATTGGAATGAGCTATTTTGTCAACCAATATGTGTATATTCCAGTTGTTAGCTTTGATTCATTTAATAAATGTAACTTATTATAAATAGCTAACACAGAAATGCTTACAGGTTAACAATGCAAGTAAATTCATACAGAATATAAATGCACTAATATGTATTAGTGGACCTATGCATTTCCAAAATCTCATGTTTAGCTAAATGCAACTACTAAGACCACTCCCACCGCAAAGTGTGTGTGTGCGCGTGTGTTAGTTAGTTACGTAGGTCATACCAAGCCATCCTTTTCCAGCGTCAGTAATGCACAAATCGCGCTCGGCACTGGGCAGGACAAAGGCCACCACGAACACCTCGACGCCGTCCGCCATAAGAGCCAGCCCCAGCACCATGTAGAAGGTCCACTGGAACCGGCCGTGCCCGCACTCCTGCATGACTGCCTCGTACTGCTGCGCCATCTCCTCCCGCTCCGTCTGCAGTCCGGCAATCGTTCCCGTACCACCATCGCCGTAAGGGTCCCCGCCGTCACCCGCCGGCACGTGGCTGTTCCCGGCCTTGCCATGCGGGATGCCCTGGTACTCGCCCTCGTAGACCTCGTCCTCTTCGTCGTGGCCCTCCGTGGCATCGCTGTCGCCCTCCTCATCGTCGGCGGCGGCCCCTCCGCCCGCTTCGCCGGCGGCGTGCCCGGGACCTGCCGAAGCGTCCCCGTACGAGCCCTGCTGGGCATAGTAGTCGTCGTCCAGCTCGTCCTGGAAGCGGGCGTACGTGCGGCCGGTGTACTCGTCCTGGAGGCGGTCTGAGCCGCGGCCGATCTTCTTGGCCGCCTGCCGCTTGACCTCGCGCGCGATGTCCTTGGCGCCTTTCACCAGCGCCGAGCGTTCGCGGTTGGAGTCGCTCATGGCTTTTGTTTTGTTGGGCGCCCACGCGGAGAGCAATAACGCTCGTGGCGTTGTTGTTGTTGTTGTTGTTGTTCTCGTCGGTTGCTTCGGCTACGGTTCAGCGGCTCCTGGTTATCCAAAGACAGAACAGATCAAAAGTGAGCTTTTATTCATGACTAGTAGTAAACCATCACTGTGCATTTGGGTGATCTAATTAGTCACTCTTCTTGCATTAACATTGCCAAAAGTGTTGCTTTTTAGTTGATGATTCTGGGTTGAATTTAACAAAATGAAATAAATTTTACTTTTTAAGACTTCAGGCCAGAAAGGCTTCCATCACTTCAAATACGCCTTGGAAGGACTTAAATTCTGGAAAAGAAAAGGAAAATGCATTGACGCGTGGTGTGGTCAAATAACATGAAAGAAAAATAACAGTTCATTTGTTATGAAATAAATACAATAGTTTGATTTAAAAAAAACACATTAAACAGCCATATTTTAACAGTTAAAGACATTAAATTTTGATTTAAAGCTTTCGTGACTGCAGTAATTCATATTCTTAGTTTTTTCGGTAAAGTCACGTTGAAGAGAAACAACAAAATAATAAAATATATATAAAACAATTAAAAATTCTCACGACGTTTCGACCATAACTCAAACGGTCATCTTCAGGTGTGTTGGTTTGCATACATTTATTTTTAAACGGCGCATTTATTTATTTATAAAAAAACGTTAGCGTCACGCGCAGCGATTTGACAGTTTACCCAGGACTAGTCCATCTATATTTTGAAAAGAGGAGGGGGGAGACGAAATTTTTTATAATGTATGCTGTCTGAAAGCCAATGTAAGCGTGAACAATCAATTAAGAACTGAAATGTTGTTTCTCTTCAACGTGACTTTACCGAAAAAAACTAAGAATATAGTTAAAGACATTGTTTGGTGATGCTACATTGGCAGTGGTGCACAAGCACGATTAACTAAAAAACCTCACATTTGTCAATAAAGTTGCCTGAAAAGGAAAGAGATATGTGATCGGTGAAGATTTGGGCAACGGTCCTTGTTCATAGAACATTCGTCAGATGATTTTAAATATAATTTACAACTGTCTCTGGTGCAGGCCTATCAGTCTCAAGGACAGTATATACATTATCAAAGTATATTTGTTTTACATTTTTTACCACAAATATGTGTGGTGAATGCAGGCATGAAGCCTTGTAATCGGTGTCTCTATTGTTGTTTGAACATCTTAACAATCTTTATTTATTCCAGAAAGAGTAAAGCCTTTTCATCATTCAATATCCTGAAACTAGTGAAAGGATCTCATAGCTATAACTGCTTAAACTGAGAGCTATTTTAATGATCTGGTATTTGCATTGCAATTGTACTGCTTCCTTATTTTTGTGGCAGCCTTTGGTCTCTAGCACCAGTGAGACAAAGCCATAAAAGAGGCCTACTTTGGTGCAGGCCTATCGGTTTCAAGGTCAGTGCATACATTATCAAAGCATATTTGTTTACATTTTTACAAGTATGTGTGGTCAATGCAGACTTCATGCCTTGTAATAGGTGTCTAAATGCTGTTTGTAGATCTTAAACACCTGTATTTACACTAGAAAGGGTATGTCCTTTTTAACATTCAATATCTTGCTACTGGATGAAGAGTCCTGTAGCTTTACACGAGCCTTTTTGTCAATATGAACTTGCAAAAAAAATTGTATTTTGAAGTCCATTAAGCTCTTTTTTTAAACCCTCGATTTTAACAGAATTTTACAAAGTGCTATGAAAGTAGAACATTCTTGAACAATCCATTTAAGACACATGGTTAAACATTTTTTTTATTTGTGCAACTCAACATATAAAAAATGTAACTTTAAACTGCACATAAATCTTACGGCTTATGCCACTGAGATGACAGAAATAATGAGTTAGCTGTTTAATGTTGAGGCACTCAACAAGCAGGTCGTTCTTTATGACCCCACTCAGCTAAAAACACGAAAAAGGCCTCACGAGGATTTATTTAAAAATAGACTCCAAAAAGATGGGTTGTCACTTGACATGGATTAATGAAAAAAAATTGCACAAATATTCACTACTAAGCAAATTTTCACAAGAACGTACTTGTTAGCAGAATAGAGGTTACATAAAAGCCTTTTTATGATGATACTGATGCTAATCTGTAAGAACACTATGCATTATTTCTCCATGGTTGTGATGTTTTCTTTTGCTCACATTTCAGGTATAAATGCTTTTTTTGTAACATTGTAAATTGTACATGGAAAGCTACCAATGTATAAACGACGTCGTAGAAGTCCAATTGGTTCCAAATATTAGTGACCCCATGAAATTAGAATAACTCATTTAATATACTAAACTAAACTATTTTTTATTTTACCAGGTAAGGCCCACTGAGCTACATAGCTCTTTTTCAGAAGCGACCTGGCCACAAATGATAGCTCAACAAAATGGCTCATCATGTGGAAATTTACAGCAGCCAAACACTCAAAATGCAAACTAGAGGACCCGGAGAAAAATCCACGTAACCATGGGGAGAACACGCAAACTCCAAATATACAGCCGTCAGGGTCAGGATCGAACCCACTAAACCTGCATTCCAAGCAGGTGTACTAAACATATTGCATTTATTTTTCCAATACATGACCAAAGATACTATAGTGTAAAGAAACAACTTAATTACTAATTGTTATTAGAGCTGGGCAATTATTATGAACCCTAACCTAGAATTGTAATGTCATTCATACTCTTTGGTTCTTTCGGTAAAGTCACGTAAGTAGAAATAAAATCAAACAAATCACGACGTTTCGATCGCAACACAAGCAATCTTCATCAGGTGGAACCTCAACAAGAAAAATGCTGAATACTTTGGGTTAAAGCCACATAGATAGAAATAATAATAAAAATATCACGACGTTTCAATCGCAACGTAAGCAATCGTCATCAGGTGAAAAAAATAGCGAGAGAGCTGCTGAGGCAGGATGTTACAGTATAAAGGTGGGCCGGGCTAGTGAAGAAATTTGCATGTAAATGTAAGATCGGAGAGAGCTGGGCAACCTCCAGGTAAGGCCCACTGAGCTAAATAGTACTTTTTCAGAGGCGACCTGGCCACAAATGATCGCCCAAAGAAGTGGCTTATGTAGAAATGTACAGTAAACAAATATACTGAACGCATGTTGATTCTAAATGTGGAGGGAAAAACCGGAGAACCTGGAGAAAAATCCACGCGCCCACAGGGAGAGACATGCAAACTCCAAATACAGTGAGGGAAAAAAGTATTTGATCCCCTGCTGATTTTGTACGTTTGCCCACTGACAAAGAAATGATCAGTCTATAATTTTAATAGTAGGTTTATTTGAACAGCGAGAGACAGAATAACAACAATAAAAAATCCAGAAAAACGCATGTCTAAAATGTTATACGTTGATTTGCATTTTAATGAGGGAAATAAGTATTTGACCCCTCTGCAAAACATGACTTAGTACTTGGTGGCAAAACCCTTGTTGGCAATCACAGAGGTCAGACGTTTCTTGTAGTTGGCCACCAGGTTTGCACACATCTCAAGAGGGATTTCGTCCCACTCCTCTTTGCAGATCTTCTCCAAGTCATTAAGGTTTCGAGGCTGACGTTTGGCAACTCGAACCTTCAGCTCCCTCCACAGATTTTCTATGGGATTAAGGTCTGGAGACTGGCTAGGCCGCTCCAGGACCTTAATGTGCTTCTTCTTGAGCCACTCCTTCGTTGCATTGGCCGTGTGTTTTGGGTCATTGTCATGCTGGAATACCCATCCACGACCCATTTTCAATGCCCTGGCTGAGGGAAGGAGGTTCTCACCCAAGATTTGACGGTACATGGCCCCGTCCATCGTCCCTTTGATGCGGTGAAGTTGTCCTGTCCCCTTAGCAGAAAAACACCCCCAAAGCATAATGTTTCCACCTCCATGTTTGACGGTGGGGATGGTGTTCTTGGGGTCATAGGCAGCATTCTTCCTCTTCCAAACACGGCGAGTTGAGTTGATGCCAAAGAGCTCCATTTTGGTCTCACCTGACCACAACACTTTCACCCAGTTGTCCTCTGAATCATTCGGATGTTCATTGGCAAACTTCAGACGGGCATGTATATGTGCTTTCTTGAGCAGGGGGATCTTGCGGGCGCTGCAGGATTTCAGCCCTTCACGGCGTAGTGTTACCAATTGTTTTCTTGGTGACTATGGTCCCAGCTGCCTTGAGATCATTGACAAGATCCTCCCGTGTAGTTTTGGGCTGATTCCTCACCGTTCTCATGATCATTGCAACTCCACGAGGTGAGATCTTGCATGAAACCCCAGGCCGAGGGAGATTGAGTTATTTTGTGTTTCTTCCATTTGCGAATAATCGCACCAACTGTTGTCACCTTCTCGCCAAGCTGCTTGGCAATGGTCTTGTAGCCCATTCCAGCCTTGTGTAGGTCTACAATCTTGTCCCTGACATCCTTGGAGAGCTCTTTGGTCTTGGCCATGGTGGAGAGTTGGGAATCTGATTGATTGATTGCTTCTGTGGACAGGTGTCTTTTATACAGGTAACAAGCTGAGATTAGGAGCCCTCCCTTTAAAAGTGTGCTCCTAATCTCAGCTCGTTACCTGTATAAAAGACACCTGGGAGCCAGAAATCTTTCTGATTGAGATGGGGTCAAATACTTATTTCCCTCATTAAAATGCAAATCAATTTATAACATTTTTGACATGCGTTTTTCTGGATTTTCTTGTTGTTATTCTGTCTCTCACTGTTCAAAAAAACCTACCATTAATATTATAGACTGATCATTTCTTTGTCAGTGGGCAAGCGTACAAAATCAGCAGGGGATCAAATACTTTTTTCCCTCACTGTATGCAGGCATCTGGGTCTGGATCGAACCAATGACCTCCTGTGTACCAGGCAAGGTAGTTAACATCTCGTCCACCGCAGCGCCCTTATGGATTGATTCCTTACTGTAGGATCATAAAATCACGGGGTTCAGGATGCGCAGAACCCAACATGGCGTTTCAGGCAAGAAAGGAGGGGTCCACAGTGCCTGGCCGGCTTAGTGGAATCGCCATTGGAGCATATGGCCGATGCCTATGCAATACGTTTCAATGGCGATTATAATCAATGCCAGCTGGCTGTTTATCAGGGACTGCTGGTATTGGGGCTGGAGTGTTTTGGACTTTCCATTGAGACATATGGCTGATGTCTAGAATGTAAAATTGGCTCAACTCATCCCCAATTCTGTTGTGGCATTCAGGCAATAGAAGAGGGCCTGTGGGGCTTGGGTAGCGACGTGGAGGCCAGCCTGCATACAAATACTTGGCAATGCCCATGCAAGCCAAGATGCATTGACCAGCAAATAGTATACATATAAGGGTCAGCTGTGTGTGTATTCGCCTTGGATTTACAGGTATTTGCTACATGCATCCCAGCTGCACATAGGTGTGGGTAAGGACTCCCCAAGGCCATCCAAGCCCCACATTGTTCTCCCTTCTGTCCCGAACACCACGTCAAAATCAGGGTGGCATCGGGCAAATTCTTCCCACTAAGCATCAGCAATACATCTCAATGGAGATCCAGGCTGCCTGGAATTGATCACATTTCCCATTCTGGCCAGCTGGAATCAGCAAAGCTTAATTATAGCTGAAGCTTTATGTGAGGTAGATTCGCAATAACATCGCAGCAGAATCCATTTATACTGCTGAAATATTCCATAGCAAATTTTCAATTAGAATTACTTTCAAATGAATGGAAATGTTAGAATCACCCGAAGAACAATAATGTTTCCTAAAGGAATCATCCGGGATGAAATCGTAAATATGAAATGATTCCTGTAGAAATTGTAAGCTCGAATCAGCATTATATACAGCAGCCATTGTCTATCCACTGCTGGATGAAGGACCCACCATGCTGTCTCCATGCCTCGTGGTACTACTATTCCACCATCCATATCACACCAGCGCCCGAACTGATCTCTGCACTCCATGGTGGATAGCCTCCATCACCAGTCTTGTAGCGATGTGTCCCATCCAAGCCCATTTAATTTGATCAACATTAACGGGTGGTGGTGGTGCACGCCTGGAATCCAGCACTGTGGAGACGAGGGTTGGTGGATCACGTAATTGTTGCAAAACTCTGGCTGGCCAGGAGACGTGGCACAGCAAGTGTGGCCTAATACCATCTATCCCATCTGTCCCAACTGTATGGGATGGAGTGTTTCTCACTCACATGCGTAAATTTCCCCTGGGTGTGCCGGTTTCCTCCCACATGCATAAACACTCATTAATTGGCTGAAAACATTTTAATATAAAACATACAATGCAGGACCCTCCTGTGTGGCTTCCTGGCTAAATAAGTACTCATTGTTATTCAATATGTCTATGGTTTGCTATCGGAGCATATTAATTTAATCGACACCACCTTGGGTACATTAATAAAGAGGTATTTTTGGATTGAATTTTGTATCAGGTGACAGGTCATTGGAGGTGAGAGTTTTTATTTTAACTAAAAACACAGCTGGCAAATTATTTTAAAAATCTGTTTGTTGAATCTGAGTATATGCGGTCCGTGTGTCAAGCTTATAAATGTTCCTGTCAGTATAATGCTAGCTAGAATCCAATCCAAGGATTACAAATCACTTCGCAAATAAGGTTGCAGGCCAAGACAAAATATTAAATACACCCGTGAGCAATTGGATGAGAAAAAAAATCTTACACTGCATCTTGAGCAAATTACAGCATGAACAGTACCTGCACAACAACCTGTCGTACATTCATTTGTATGTGCGTGACGCAGTCTCTTCACTATTTGTGGCAGGAGCATTGCGGGGCAATCACGCAATTGTCAGGGCAACAGAGAGAAACCGGGCGCTGTTCCTCCGTTAGGCCTTTGATAATATTCTCTCTTGGTGGGACTCCACTGTTTCCCCACGTCTCGTGGCAACTGGATGACAGAGGTCCTTTTCGGCCAAAACAAGAGTCGAGGCATGTGTCCAAAATGTATTTCTCAATGTTTTAGTTACAATTATTGCACATCCCTTTCAATGGGCTTAGTGGGATTGTCTTCATGCTGTGCTGTACGCATGTATACTCTCTGGTTCTTTCGGTAAAGTCACGTAGACAGAAACATTTTTTTTTTATAAAGAACACGACGTTTCGGTCGCAACACAAGCGTCCGTCATCAGGTGAGGACGGACGTTTGTGTTGTGACCAAAACGTCGTGTTCTTTTATTATTATTGTGTCTTCTACCTACGTGACTTTACCAAAAGAACCAGAAAGTGTGGATTCCAGCAGTCACGAAAGCTTCAAATAAAGATTGTACGCTTGTAATGATGCAGTACAAAACAATGATTGGCATGCCATTTTAGTCGTATATCTTATCGAAGCAAAGTGTCATATTTTACAGAAATTACTACAAGTTCGGACAAATAACAATGTAAAAGCAACCTTTGCAACATAGGCATGTCGGAAAACGAGCGTGTTGATCCTATTTAATTCACTACCCTCTTTTACCCCTTATCAACCCCTTCACTAAATTTTGATTTAAAGCTTTCGTGACTGCAGTAATTCATATTCTTAGTTTTTTCGGTAAAGTCACGTTGAAGGGAAACAACAAAATAATAAAATATATTTATTGTTTTATATATTTTATTATTTTGTTGTTTCCCTTCAACGTGACTTTACCGAAAAAACTAAGAATATAACCCCTCCACTGTTAAAGACCTCGTGAAGTGCAATGATTGGTATGGAAACGGATTATAATGTGGCAGTTAAGAAAGCAAAGTGCTATGCTCTAACAAATCAGGGAGGGAAAACACGCATGGATATTCTTGTTGAATGCTGTTATTTATATCACATAATGAGGTGAATACATAGCTTTAAGACTGCAGAATATCACACCATATTAGGCAATGGCCCCAAGCGATGACACCACAAAGCAATGTTAACATGTGCCACTTCTATACGTTCCTCTCACCCAACAATTGATGGTGTTCGCTCGTACTCTGTCAACAACAGTTTGGCAATTTCCAGCCGTCTGATGTCCAGTACAGTAATTACACGCAAAGCCTTTGTATCTTGACTATGCCACATTAAGGAAAAAACATTCATTTACGGGATGATAGTTGCATTGTTAAGCCATTGGTGACCATTCTGAACCCAACCTCAATACAATGTATATTCTATATATCAACTTGATTTTCACAGGTGAATGAAACCCAGATACAAACCCATGATCTCAGCAAAGCTGGTTCAGCGCCCTAATACAGCCATTATTATGAGCCATTTAAGCCATCAATCACCTCTTTGTTTTGTTGTCTAGTTTGTATGTTTTCGTCACTCTTCATTTTGCTCCATTTTCCAATGATCCCTTTAAGCCTTAAAATACACGTAACTATTGGGCTTTAGTATTCTTTGGGTCTTTTGGTAAAGTCACGTAGATAGGTTTTAGCTAGAACTGGACTCTCAATCAGCCGTACAGTCAGAATTCACCCAAATTATGAAAGAAGTGCTATATCCTGTTTGCAGGCTGAAGTCAGTGGTGGAAATTGTGTTGAGTCTATATGGAGGACCACTGCTGAATGCCCACTGGATGTGACCATGTCAACAAACCCGCAAGGATGAAGATCTGAATTAGCACAAATTGGGGCGCTGCGGTGGTGGATGTTAACTACCTCGTCTAGTATAGAGGAAGTCGCGGGTTCGATCCGAACCTTGACGCCTGTATAATATGGAGCTTGCATGTTCTCCCCTTGGTCGTGTGGATTTTTCTCCGGGTTCTTCGGTTTTCCCCTCTACATTTAGAAACATGCTCTAAGGGTATTTACTAGCTACACATTTCCACATAAGCAACTGTGTTGAGTTATCAACATACATATTACATATATTACGGTGCATAACCCATCACTGAACTGCAGTCATGCTCGCAGCAGCTTTTGGCCAATCAAAACCATCACCTTGCCATACATAGCAGGAGTCACCAAAAGATTTCCAAAATCATGAGCAAACACAAGATCCAGGTTCGATTTAACACAGCACATAAAATTTGTGATCTGTGATCTGATCCCATCTGTGAAGGATGTGATCTCTGACATGCAACATCCCGGCGTCTACAAACTAAGCTGTGTTTGCGGCAGTAGTTACAGTGAGGGAAAAAGTATTTGATCCTCTGCTGATTTTGTACGTTTGCCCATTGACAAAGAAATGATCAGTCTATAATTTTAATGGTAGGTTTATTTGAACAGTGAGAGACAGAATAACAACAACAAAATCCAGAAAAACGCATGTCAAAAATGTTATAAATTGAGTTGAATTTAAATGAGGGAAATCAGTATTTGACCCCCTCTCAATCAGAAAGATGTCTGGCTCCCAGGTGTCTGCTAAGGGGAAAGGACAACTTCACCACATCAAAGGGACGATGGACGGGGCCATGTACCGTCAAATCTTGGGTGAGAACCTCCTTCCCTCAGCCAGGGCATTGAAAATGGGTCGTGGATGGGTATTCCAGCATGACAATGACCCAAAACACACGGCCAAGGCAACAAAGGAGTGGCTCAAGAAGAAGCACATTAAGGTCCAGGAGCAGCCTAGCCAGTCTCCAGACCTTAATCGCATAGAAAATCTGTGGAGGGAGCTGAAGGTTCGAGTTGCCAAACGTCAGCCTCGAAACCTTAATGACTTGGAGAAGATCTGCAAAGAGGAGTGGGACAAAATCCCTCCTGAGATGTGTGCAAACCTGGTGTCCAACTACAAGAAACGTCTGACCTCTGTGATTGTCAACGAGGGTTTTGCCACCAAGTACTAAGTCATGTTGTGCAGAGGGGTCAAATACTTATTTCCCTCATTAAAATGCAAATCAATTTATAACATTTTGGCATGCGTTTTTCTGGATGTTTTTGTTGTTATTCTGTCTCTCACTGTTCAAATAAACCTACCATTAAAATTATAGACTGATCATTTCTTTGTCAGTGGGCAAACGTACAAAATCAGCAGGGGATCAAATACTTTTTTTCCCTCACTGTACATTGCATAAACTAAGGGACATGTCTCAGACCGTGATCGTGAACATAAGACAGATCTGAAACACGGTAGGACCAATACCTCGGCCGTGGCTGATCATTGTTTTAATGCTGTGGGCTCACACGAAATTGATTTCTTCAAGACGAAGGTACTTTGCAAACCCACTGGCTATCAGCAAAGATTCGTTCATGAAGCCATCCATATTTATAGACACAGACACAATTTCAACCGAGATGGGTACAAACTGAGCAATCATTGGAAGGGCGTTATTAACCAGTTTAAGTCACAACTGGCTGTGATGTCTCCATCCTACCTTCCGATGTTAGTAGTTATTTTCGGCTCTTCTGATTTTACATTAAAAGTTTTAAAAATGTATCACACTAACACAGCCACCTCGCGCAGCAGCTCTGTGATCTTACATGCACATGCTTATCTCTCACATTGACATAGCTGCTGCATTGCAAGTAGTGCGGCATTGTCATTGTTGCTGCATTGGCAGTGGTGCACTGACCATGACCCTGGTTGCCGCCGATACACTTGGGCCACGCCCATCCCCAAACCTTTATAAACATTTTGCCTTCAGAGGCGAACTCCTTTGCCTGATGATGACCGCTTGTGTTGCGATCGAAACGTCGTAGTTTTTGTTATTTTCTTTGAACCTATCTACGTGACTTTACCGAAAGACCCAAAGAATATGAGTCATGCATGTTCTTCGAATTAATGATCAACACGTGTAAAAATAAATTGGTGGTTAGCTGTCAGGTTATGGTTATAAATAGACTTGTTAATTAAAAAAAAACACCTTCGTGCAGCATGCACATGCTAAATGTTTAAGTAATTTCACATGATGAGTGTAATCGTGCATCAATTAGATTAATATTAACAATGGCCGATGATACTCGCCGTACTTTGTGTACGAGTTGATTCAAATTATTTGTTAAAATTGGCCAAGTCAAGCGTGAGAACCTATTTGCCTAGGTAGTGCATCACAGCATCCACCATCCAGCACCATTCCCTCGGGCAGCGATTCCCCAGCTGTGGCTTGCGAACCTTGGTCCGCAAGGACGTGCATGAGAAGTGGTCACGTTTTACTGCATTGTGGTCCACGATCATTCTTTGAAGGTTGACGTTAAGTCCCAGGTCCAGGAAGCTTGGGGCCTACTGCCCTCAGGGTCTCACCCGGCAAGACCCTCCTATCCCTCCATGTCTCAACAGTATTTGTCAATCTGATACGGCCAAGAGGCCTGCTGTGGGCGACCCCTTGGCCTCCTCCACCGATGAGGTTCTCTAGCACAGTAAACGTGGTGGACAGGGTCAACGAATAGCCATTTAGCCATACGTCCATATCTATACATATAACTGCTCAATCCGAGCTATAAATTATCTGATACATGCATTGTCCTTGTATTGTTAGGCTTTTGGCATTCTCTGGTCTTACACTGGTCAGACAAGGCCATAAAGAAGGCTGTCTCTGGTGTAGGCCAATCATTTTTAAAGACAATGCATATATTATAAAAGCATGTTTGTTTGCATGTTTTGCCACAAGTACGTGTGGTTAATGCAGACTTGATGCCTTGACAAAGGTTTCTATTTGGTGTTTGAGCACCTTAACACCTGTTTTATTGCCAGAAAGGGTAAAAACTATTTCTAGTGTATGTGTAGTGTCGTAGGTCTCTTCACCCTCTCTCTGTCTCGCCTGTCGAGGCGTGGTGTGCGGGTGGCGTGCGGCACACGCACTCAGTTGGAGATGAGGTCGTCGCAGGAGGCACCGTCCTCATTATTACAATCACGCCACCAGCTCCTGCCCCCTCTCTCACGACCACGCTGCCGTACGGCCCGGCCCAGACACGACCCTGTCCACGTTGCACCGACGGCGTCGACCGAGACAGCCAGCTACTGTCCGGCCGCGCAATCATCGGGCGAAGACGCAGCGACGAAGGCGGCGACGACGAGACGAGTCCACTCCCAGAACCGGCAGCCCGGAGCTCTCCCTCTCTGCTGCTTTTATTCCCTGCGGCGCGGCTTGGCTCCGCCCTAGCCACGCCTCCCTTCTCGAACCCACCGGGGGGTTCCAGGGGCCTCCCCACGAGGTCTACCGTGACCCTTGCCCCAGTTCCTCCACCCTGCCGGCACAGCCGCCTATATGCTCAACGTCGTGTGAGCTAAGTGTCCACCTGCATTTGCAGCTGCTGTACAGCAGTTAGCGCTGTGTCACTACATATGTATTTATGTTGAACTTCTTTCGCACAGTACGTAGCCAACCGTGCTAATTGGAGGTACAAACATGTAGTTACAAACCTCATCTTAGTTTCCTGCAGTAACCTGTGTTATTAATCCTATTGCTACCCTGATATTCTGCAAAAATATACCTGGTGATACTGTACTGCATTGGCTGTTGTAGAATTAACAACATAAATACTCAACACATTCGTTAAAAACACCACATTAAAACAAAAATATATAATCGACAACAAGTAAGGCAATAACCGTTCTTTACACCAGCTAAACAGTGGCCACAGCGATAGAGTTCATATGGGTTGGAGGCATATGAATAGTGACCTAATAATAGCTGAGTACCAGATAAACACTTCTATAATAAACATTATAAAAAGCATTCATAAATAAACTCATTTTTATTCCAAGTAAAATTATAAAATGTTGTTGACCCAATGTTTTGTGGGAAGATGTGTGATTATGCGAACAAATAGACTGCATCCCTGGCATTGCATTCCTGGGCCCAAATACCATTGCAGTAATAAATACAGTATAGTAAATAAAACATAAAATAAAGTAACATGAATAGAACAATAAAAAAAATCTGCTTTATTTTCCCTTACCCTGAGTCCTGATTGCTGGCTTGCTTGTTGGAAGGGGGCGAAATGAGTCACCACAATCACACAAAGATAAAGATCTACAATTACACACAGACACACTGACACACACTGGGCACGCAAAGACAAATATCCCCCGTACAGCCTGTAACAGACTGTTGGGGCAAGTGCTGTTAGCGAGCAGCACCTATGAAGGCTACCGGCACTGTGACACGAGTGGGGTGGGTGTCCAACACCACGCCCGGCCGCCTTTGTCTCCCCAGTGGCGATGTTTACTACACACCGCACCAGGTACTCATTTGAGGCTGAGTCGACATAGGGGAGGAAGCCCATGACCGGTTCACTGTTTATGGCCGTGAGCGGGATTCGAACTCGGCACGCCGGGTTCGTAGCGCAGCGCAACTAGCCGCTCCCCACACACTTCCACACACACACACTTGCGTGCACACACTTCCACGCACACGCATACAGTGAGGGAAAAAAGTATTTAATCCCCTGCTGATTGTGTAAATTTGCCCACTCACAAAGAAATGATCAGTCTATAATTTTAATGGTAGGTTTATTTGAACAGTGAGAGACAGAATAACAACAACAAAATCCAGAAAAACGCATGTCAAAAATGTTATAAATTGATTTGCATTTTAACGAGGGAAATAAGTATTTGACCCCCTCTCAATCAGAAAGATTTCTGGCTCCCAGGTGTCTTTTATACAGGTAACGAGCTGAGATTAGCAGCAAACTCTTAAAGGGAGTACTCCTAATCTCAGCTTGTTACCTGTATAAAAGACACCTGTCCACAGAAGCAATCAATCAATCAGAATCCAAACTCTCCTCCATGGCCAAGACCAAAGAGCTATCCAAGGATGTCAGGGACAGGATTGTAGACCTACACAAGGCTGGAATGGGCTACAAGACCATTGCCAAGCAGCTTGGTGAGGTGACAACAGTTGGTACGATTATTCGCTAATAGTAGAAACACAAAAGAACTGTCAATCTCCCTCGGCCTGGGGCTCCATGCAAGATCTCACCTCGTGGAGTTGCAATGATCATGAGAACGGTGAGGAATCAGCCCAGAACTACACGGGAGGATCTTGTCAATGATCTCAAGGCAGCTGGGACCATAGTCACCAAGAAAACAATTGGTAACACACTTCGCCGTGAAGGACTGAAATCCTGCAGCGCCCGCAAGGTCCCCCTGCTCAAGAAAACACATATACATGCCCGTCTGAAGTTTGCCAATGAACATCTGAATGATTCAGAGGACAACTCGGTGAAAGTGTTGTGGTCAGATGAGACCAAAATGGAGCTCTTTGGCATCAACTCAACTCGCCTTGTTTGGAGGAGGAGGAATGCTGCCTATGACCCCAAGAACACTATCCCCACCGTCAAATATGGAGGTGGAAACATTATGCTTTGGGGGTGTTTTTCTGCTAAGGGGACAGGACAACTTCACCGCATCAAAGGGACGGGACGGGGCCATGTACCATCAAATCTTGGGTGAGAACCTCCTTCCCTCAGCCAGGGCATTGAAAATGGGTCGTGGATGGGTATTCCAGCATGATAATGACCCAAAACACACGACCAAGGCAACAAAGGAGTGGCTCAAGAAGAAGCACATTAAGGTCCTGGAGTGGCCTAGCCAGTCTCCAGACCTTAATCCCATAGAAAATCTGTGGAGGGAGCTGAAGGTTCGAGTTGCCAAACGTCAGCCTCGAAACCTTAATGACTTGGAGAAGATCTGCAAAGAGGAGTGGGACAAAATCCCTCCTGAGATGTGTGCAAACCTGGTGGCCAACTACAAGAAACATCTGACCTCTGTGATTGCCAACAAGGGTTTTGCCACCAAGTACTAAGTCATGTTGTGCAGAGGGGGTCAAATACTTATTTCCCTCATTAAAATGCAAATCAATTTATAACATTTTTGACATGCGTTTTTCTGGATTTTGTTGTTTGTATTCTGTCTCTCACTGTTCAAATAAACCTACCATTAAAATTATAGACTGCTCATTTCTTTGTCAGTGGGCAAACGTACAAAATCAGCAGGGGATCAAATACTTATTTTCCTCACTGTAAACACTCAGCGCGAGGCCGACTCATTGCATCTCGTGGAGGGTCGCTCCGCTTGACCAAATAACTTAGTATTTCAGTTTGCAAGTGCGAGTTCGCGTTTTAAGAAATTGTAAAAAAAAATCATGGAAGCTGCTTCATAAATGCAGGTGTTCGTAAGTCGGTGGTTAGTAAGTCGAAGATTGTCTGTAAAAGCAATTTAACGGCCATGCCTCTCTGAGGTAGCATTTTTGGTGATGAAACGTTGCCAGTGATATATTGTTTTCATGAGGATGTTGAGGTTTTTTTTTGGCAACAAAGATGTTTTAGTCGTGCCCTCAATGAGTAACCACCTCTCAGGAGGCACAAGAATAACAAAAACATGGAGTTTTGTTTTTATGCTACAATAATGGCCACATCAAGTCACCGCGCGGTTGAGCTAAACCGTTACCCTGTAGGATATTTGCAGCCATCTGAAGACTTCTGATTCTGAACCTCTGTTTTGCTGGATAATGCTACCAAGACTTCAAAAGTCTCACCCACGCACATTGACAGACTTCACGGCACCATGCATAGTTATGGAAGCCTGGATTTTGGTTTTAAACAAGGAGACCTGCAATATTAACAGCGTTGTTACATTTAGCCTAACCCAGTTAAACAAAAACTCTACAAATGAGACAGAAAATATGAAAACAATACATATATGATGGTAAAAATAACACAATCTATTCTTGAATCGAATGCCAGCCCTGAATTGGGACAATTCACCCAAACACCAGGGGGTGAAATGCTACACCTTACTTAACGCATCTGCTTATGAAAAGTAACACTGCCACTGCTGTGCAGCGTTACTTTGCACTGCAAATGATGGTGAAGTTCCAATCACAATGTACTGCATGTTGAACTTCTTTTGCACTGTACGTAGCCAACCGTACTAATCGGAGGTGCGGAATCACACTCTCCTTTACCACACGTATGCTGGCACGCTTACAAGCTAAATGCCATTGTGGCTAAGCCAGCAGACCGGCACAAGGTGAAGACCCAAACAAATTTGATAACAATACTTTGTTAAGAATAATCAGTGTTTTTTTTACGTCAAGCAAAGGAATGGATCAGCCCCAGCATGGCAAAATAAGATGCAGCCCGTCATTGTCAAAGCAATATCATTCCAATTGGAATCCATGTATTTTTTAAAATAAAATTTCCATTTCAATTCTTAAATCCTGGCTTATGCCAGCAATTACACATTTCAAGTCACTTTTCATACGCTGATAACATATTATGTAGTACTGCGTGCCAACCCTATTACCATGGTGGAGGCGCGGTGATGGAGCTTGGCACATCACGACAGGCAGTGCATGGACTGCAGGTGCATGGACATCTCTTGGGATTCTTGCCATGGCTGTGGATTAGTGTTTAGGGCGCAGTGAAGCCTCTGTGTGCGGCTGTACAGAGCGGTGAATGCAGATATTTAAACCTTGTCAACACAATAGGATTTCCCCAATGTCCACTCATACACTGCCCAAGCTATGTAATGAAATACACGTAATGCAATGTACTACCGAAATATAACATAACATTAATTTACTAACACGCAATGTAATGCACTTTAAGCAATACTACTACCTCAGTGACCTTACTGGAGAGTACGATTTTTGGCATCCATGAAAATGACTTTTCCTCATTAATGGAGCTTACAACTTCTGTAGTCTTACAGCTCCATCTGTGGCCACTGCTGACAACAGTGGCAAGTGAGTTCTGAAAGGTACTGGGCCATTTCATCAACCTACACTTACCAGCATTATGAAGTATGGTCATACAATTACAGTCATACCTCGGTATACGACCGCTTTGGAATCCGTCGAATTTGGTACACGTCGTGTTTTGACGAGAAAAAAATGTCTTGGGATACGACGCCTCGCTTGCTAGAACTTGTATGGGTCGGGATGAGTCACCGCGTACCCGCGTAGACCCCGTTCACGACTGAGACAAAGCGCCGCTCCTCAGTCTGCCTGTAGATCTCGTTCAGTGCACAACCCTTGCTGTAACACCCTGTGAATTTTCACGTGTTTCAACTCCTCTCAGCAAAGGTAAAGTGATGTTAGATTTTATTTGTATTTCAATTTCTTTTAATGTATTTATGCATTTATTTTATGTATGCATTTTAGTGATAAGTAGTGTCTAAATTATTTTATACAAACCCATTAGTGTATAATATGCCATATGAAATATCGTTTCTTATACTCTGGAACGAATTATTTCCTTTCCCTTGATTTCTTATGAGAAAAATTAGTTTGGTATACGTCATATTCGGTATAAGTCCTCCTACCTTCTGGAACGAATTAACGATGTATACCGAGGTGCCACTGTATTATGACCAACATGGTGCGGAGATGCGCCTTTTCATCCAGCAATCTATTGACAAACGGCTATAAAGTATTATTACAACTCATGGCAGGCAGGCAATGATGCACGGCTTAGAAATGCATTTACAGATTGTACCTTTAATTTGGATTGCATATTCTTATGAACAAAACATGCCACTGAGATAGTGAGCTTTCGAACAAATATGGGATTACATGTCGTCTGAGTCTGAAATCTAATTCCAAGGTGAGAGAGACCACTTTCCCCAGGCAAAATAACACAATGCTTACATACATATGCCTAGCAGGCAACAAGAAGCAATACAGCAATTTAGACATGGATTATGGTGGCATCCCCATTATTATCACATGGGAAGTAAAGCATTTGTCAACAAGAACAAGCATACATATTGCCAATTTAGGCATCGTTTTGCAACCAATGTATGTATGTTGAACTTCTTTCACACCGTACGTAGCCAACTGTGCTAATCGGAGGTGCGGTGGAAGGACAACAAACTAAACACAAAAATCTGAACTCCAGAAATGATCCATAATTGAGGTTTTTGGGTTAGATCGCGTAAATGTGTCGTTAAAACCCGCCACCATCCGACACAGCAAACTAAATCTGGCTGTCACCTGATGAAGCTGGTTGTAATTACTGGCGAAACGTCGTACTCAGATTGTAAATGTTGTGGCTTGGCTCTCCAACACCACACCGGTGTACTGTACTAGTGACGAATTGGCACGTTCTGTTTACGTGACAACCCTTACTGGTTGGCTGTGTCGAGTGGTGGCGGATTTTAATGACACATTTATATATTTACGTGCTATAACCCAAAAACCTCTATTATGGATGATATTGGTCGCGAAAGCCCACGTACGTGTTAAACTCAAGAAATGAGTTAACAATCTAGAAAAATTAGTTTTAACAAGTACAGACATCCAACCCGAAAAGATTCTGGAAATAACAGCAAATGCTAAGCCAGCTATTGAGAACCTGCCCGCCAGGTGCTTGAGAGGTGGCAGTGCAGCAATATTAGTAAGTGGTAAAGAGAAAACTAACCAGGTCGACAATAGGCTAAAGGCAATAAGCAATTCCTGTAGCTGGTTGGGCAGATTCAGAGACAAACTTGGCGTTTGTCACTAACGTACATCAAACAGGAATGAGGATTAAAGCGTCATAAAAGAAAATACATCTTGAGTTAACCAAAGGGTTATCCTTACTACAAATAGAAACCTCATCTACCAATATAACATCATAAATATACAGATGAGGATTGATTTTGCAATCTAAATATAAAACATTTAACCACTAGGCAACATTCAACATTCTCAAGCAGTGTTTTCCAAGGGAGCATTTGTTTTAAGCGGGTCATGTTCTTGCAAGGAAGAAATGGTGTTGAAAAACTATGGTTCACAATACCCATAGGCTGATGGACTAAAGGCCTCTTTATTTCGCATGGCGGAACACAATCTCATCTATGTTTTATTAACCGCCATCCACAATGAGAGCACATCATACATATTTCATTCACAGTAATCAGCAACTCAGTGAGAATGGCCAATGTGGACAGGACAAACTATGAAACGTTACCTATTGAGAGTGCCTGGGAAGAACAGCATCGTACAAGTACCCCAGCAAAAAAAAAATACTAATTACAGACAGAAGGCCACCAAGCACAAGTATCTGGGGAGTAATCTCACAGATGGCAGAAATCCAGCAAGTCTGGCAACCCAGCATTGAAAGAATAAACCTGGAGGAGATAGGTGACAATAAATATAGGTTCCATTGAGCAGTGTTACAGCAGCAGCACTGAAGCACCAAGACAAAGTTCAATAACCTGTTGCAAGAAAGCGTGCACCATCATTATATACGATTATCCAATGTCCATTGTATCTTCAAAAAACAAGGTGTTTGCAAATTCACATGTGCAGCAGTGAAACAGGCATAATTCGTGCATCCAATGTAATTTGTCAGAATATTGATTTATACTGGAGGAATTCGATTAGGTATGAAGCTCTTTTTTTTTACAAATGTCTAGCAGGTGTAGGGGGTCAGAAACTTTAAAGTGTAAGGCTGAGGGGTGAAGACATCACTAGAGATGCCTGTAAGACAAGGCTGTAGCCATGGAGTCAACATTGGGGGGTCCAAATCTTCCAGAGGGTCTGGGGGTCCCCCCCCCCCCCCAGAAAAAGGATCTAAATTTGAAAACTAATTTCCTGCCATTTCCTGCCTAAAATATTTTAAAATTCACTAACACATAGGATGGACTTTTTTATTAATTTTGTACAATAATGCCTAATAGTGTATTGTATTACATTGCTCTGTTTTTTTATTTTTTACCTTTTATTGTTTCGTTGTATGTAATGGCAGAGATTAGGGATTAATAAAGTACAACCATAACCACAATCATATAAACAGAAATCTATTTTATAGCAATATATTGTGGGGGACATTTTGAGCATTTGAATATTAGGGGGGATGTGTCCCCCCCAATATATACAGTATTACAATTACGGCCTTGCTGTAAGAAGACAATTTTAGTTTTGAATTTTTTACGTAATATTTATGAAATGTTGGTTGTCAAAAAATATCACTATAATAAATGTGATGATACAAGTTGAGTAAGATTATGGTGACATTATGCAAGGATACTTTACAGGAAAACAGAAACGTTTTGTATTGGGCCATGAATGGTGATTGAACCAAGCAAGATACTTTTGAAAAAAGTACATTACCAATGCACTTGTGCCTGTTACATTGTAAACTTGACTTGTTTAGATTTGAATCATGTGAAGCAACTTCTGCCTAAAACATTAATGATCAGCACAAGGTGATACAATCTAAATGAGTTTATAAAAAAATTCCTTCAGGTGACCGTCGACAAAACTTGATGGATTCTAGTGCAATTAAAGTTTTACTTGTTTAAAAATAAACATCCACAGTGTGCGAACATGTTGAATTCAATTACTTATAATCTAAAATAAAACTGGCGGTAATATTTTTATCATTATCTAAGAATAATAAATAATATAAGCCCTTTGTCAGTGCAGTACTGAATGATGGTAGCCCCATGATGAATAGGTCATAGCCATACTTTGCCTATTTTCTAAAATTATGGTAAACAATTGAAAAATATTTCAAGATTTTATCTGAATACATTTTTATCTAAATGCTTCCATATATTTATGGTTTGTAGGCATTATCCTCGTTGCGTTCAAATCATGGACAAAGGAGCTGGTCTTATGATTGTTCCTTATTTCAAACCATTTATCATATTCGCGGCTGGACGCCATTTACCCCTCGTCTTTACTTATTTTCTCAAATCCCCATTTTCATATGAATCGTGTTATTGCCGTCATGTCACGAGACGGAGAAATGTCCTTCCAAAACTTACACAAAGGGCTCAGAGAAAATTGCGCTGCATCTCAATACTGCAGTAAAGTTCTTTAAAAGGCCTCGCCTCAATTGTCCCCACACTTATATACGCGTCTCACATTCAGCACCATACTGTGCAGTGCATTTCTTTGCGATACGCTGGTGAGCTGTGAGCAGAAAAGTGCAAACGCATAAGGGCATGAAACAAAATAGAACAACATATTTCATGAAACATGTTTCATTTGCTTTCTTAGATAAGGTCAAATATAACTGTGTATTTATTATTATCATCATCATCAGACCTTTTTACGACAGTATGACAAAAATGTTACAGTACTGATCTTTTACTTATATTATTGTTATTGTATTACTGTCATTGCAATTGAATGACACTATTCATGGGAACAAATGTGTAGGGTAATGAATGATCGCAGTATGACGTTAAGATAAACATGGTAATCCAATTGGAACATTTGAGTGCATTATTACACAAACCTTATTAAACGGCTCCATATGATGAGATTCCACATGTCTGAGTTCCCAAGGAACATCTCGACACCATGACAGCTTGTTCTCATTTATAATTTCCGTTGCAATGGCCAGGAAGTGATTTATACCAATGACCTCTAACAGACAAGGTCATGCTAGTGCTTTCAGGATGAGACAAATGTCAATTTAACAGCATCCCTTATTACATTATAAACCATGCGTAGAGTATTGAGAAATTGTTCACTCATACATTAATTATTATCGAAAGCTATTTCTGGAATACAATACTATCACAGAAATACAATACCGTACTGTGCGTACAATACAGATTTAACAACCCGAAAGGAATTTCGCTCCAACGAAATTTTCCTGCAGAAAATTATCAAGAAGTTTCAAACATGTTTTTTTTTTAGAAATGTCAAAAGGAGAAACAAGTTGTAGGGGGGGGGGGGTTTGTGTTTCCAAATAATAAAAAAATCGTGTCACTCATGCTTTCATTTCAGCCGCGCAAGCAGCGGGGTGTGAGAGTGGCCAAGATGCTGCAGAGGGATCGTAATGCGCCACTGTGTATTGTGTGCGCTGCACCTTGGATCCTTGGTGAATGTCAAACGATTCAACGGTGCCCCGAAGCTTGCAAATCTCCATGACAAGTCAACGTCTGATGTTTGGCCTTTAACGATACGCGTGCCTCGAATGTGCAGCGGCTAAGCAGCTGTGAAAACACTAAAACATTGATTTGTGTTCGTTTTGTCCCCTTATTATATTTTAAATGGAATCTGCAGAATGTTCACGAAAAATATATAGTGTATGATTGGCCAGATTGAAGTCACGTGGAGATAAATTATACTGTGATCGGTTGGAATGAGGTCACCTGGGAATTGACGGCTGATTGAAATGGGATTACATGGGCCTTAGCAGCATTGTTTTTTCACAATTTTGCTGAGATGAAAAGAATGCTGGCCAGTAATTATGCAGCTGATACGTTTGTAGAATACAACATTTAAACTGTCAATTTGTCTTTGCAACATTTGCACATTGGGCTATTTTCCTACCCAAAGCTAAAAAGTATAAATAAATAAAAATAAGCAATCTATTTGTGTTCTACATCCTTTTTAAAATTAATATTACAGTACTCTTATGTCAATCCAGGAATTACTCAACCAGTAGATCTCAGGCCCAATTTCAGTAAATTATCTATTGAAAGCGAAAGAAGATTGTAGCATATTCTTGGTTCTTTCGGTAAAGTCACGTAGAAGGGAAACAATAAAATAATAATAATAAATATATATAACAATAATAATATAACAATATTATTTTATTGTTTCCCTTCTACATGACTTTACCGAAAGAACCAAGAATATGAATCCCTGCAGTCACGAAGCTTTAAATAAAAATGTAAGATTGTAGCAATTAACATATTCTGTACTAATGGGTTACCGTCTCCAATACGAGTATGGGATTTACATGTTCATAAGTATCTATGAGTTCTATGCCTTGTCACATATTTATATGAAAATGGCCATAGCAAGCCATAGCATCAAGCCATTGCATTTGGCAAGACAATTGAGGTCATGAAAAGACTACTGTTACCTTTAAATCAGAGTTGTTTGGGAGTACATAAAAAAAGACTATGGATATATATTTTTTTTATGATTTAAGCATCAAGAGGCCATTGAGATTAATATTTTTAGAAGAAAAAGACAGGTACACTTTTTAATTGACCATAGTTGTAGGTTTTGGGATTTTGCACGTATTGAATATTTATCCCGGGTGACTGAGTGTCGCGCTATTTGACTCCAGGCACTCATCACCATATTATTATGACCGGAATTACGGTACAGTAGTACTGTACAGTTAAGGCCAGATTTGCAAAATACACGGTTTGTATGAAACATAAAGATGGTGCAAACATCTCAATAATGTCATAATAATAATTATTAACAATATTGGGTCATATTACATAAATATAAATGTGTCGTTAACCAACCACCACCCGGCACAGTCAATTAATAAGGTTTGTCACATAAACGAAATGTGCCAATTATTTACCACTTCAGCACACCGATGTGTTGGAGGGTAACCCACAACATTTACAATTCGAGTACGACGTTTTGCTGGTATTTATGACCGGAAAGCAGGAAGACTTCTTCAGAATTCTAGCAAATCACCCCATGAAGCTGGTTGTAATGATATATTGCATTTATTTTCAGACCAGAAGCTCTGTGAGAGAGTTTAACTCACAAGTGGGAATGCTGGAAGGTTCACTCAGCCCTACATTATTCTAGTACTCCTTTTGTGAAATATCAACTGTGCTTCCCATAGGAATGTGGAATTTCAGTGGAGTGGGAGAGTGGTGCAGTGGTTTGCACAATGTGATACATAAGCCAGGTGGCCCGAGTTGGATTCCCAGCCATCCATGATCAACATCACTTGCGAGTAATAGCGAAACCAGTGTTGGATCCCGACACATCACCAAACTGCATTAACCAGCTTGGTGAAGTATGGTCAAACAACCACAATGCCACACTTGGAGGAAGCCTTCATCTAGCTGAGTATCTGAGGACTGACAAATTGCCATATGTTATGATGATTTAACATTGATAACAACCATCCCATGGTCATTTGATGTAAGATATATTTTTTTTACTGTCTTTGCAATTAAATTTGTGAACTATCAAATGGGCTGTGATAGCACCAATTAGGCCTCGCAGTTTTAGAAGAACATACATGAGGAAATAATTGGTACTAAGATTTCATGCTAGGTTTATTTGGAAGCACTTCTGTCTGTATGGAACTATTTTAAGTTCAGTTACTCACAAATGTCATAATCATGAGCCATTGTCTAGCTACTGTATCTATCCCCCATGTCATAACCATAACGCACAGTCCAGAGATGCTACAATACATCTCACTCCTGCACATATACTGATCTCATTGCTCAATTTCCTGAACAGTTTTCTCTTTACCAGGGCTGCTGGAGAACAAGGAGCAACGGTTCAGGTATGTCGTTTATGGCGGTTGTTTGGCTATACTTCACCATGATAGTGAAGGAAACCCATTTTTTCCCACCTCTCACCAAATACCTGTCTAATATAGGAGCCCCGAACGCTGTATAATTCCACAGGCCTTGAAGAGTCTTGTGCATACAGCCAGTGCCATATTGAAGAAACGTCAAAATAAACGAGATTTTATCTATATTCTTGGTTCTTTCGGTAAAGTCACGTAGAAGGGAAACAATAAAATAATAAAAAATATAAAACAGCAAGAAATGTATTGCTGTGGTTTTCACACCTGATGATGATTGCTTGTGTTGCAGTCGAAACGTCGTGCGAATTTTATTGTTTTATATTTTTATTATTTTATTGCTTCCCTTCTACGTGACTTTACCGAAAGAACCAAGAATATGAATCCCTGCAGTCACGAAAGCTTTACGTCGATATTTTACGTGTCATATCAATATTAAGTGGTATTTAATATTGTTTTATCTTGTGACCATAAAAAGAGTCAAACAGTCAAAGTGGCATCACGTTCAATTGACCATAGGTTGTTGCTCATCTTGTTTACATCCCTTAACCAGTGGTGGAAATCCCACGTTCCTATGGTGAGGATAAATCTCTCCGTAGGACAACCACTGTTGTGGTACTTATTTGGTCGAATGCAGAGAAGGGCTGAGTCAACCCCAAAACAATATTTGTATTCACAGTCTTCTGATTTCAAGCCACACTCTCCACCACAGCGCCACCCAATCAGATATTTTGCCCAACCCTCGATTAAATCCTGCAGATTTCCACTACAGGTACCATAATATAAGGTACAGTAAACACTGTCTTGTCTAATAGTAACCGCTTAAGAAGACACGCTGTGATGGCAACTTCGGGTGTAATTATTTGCACATGACAGGCAATAAAAAAAGCGTTTCTATATTTGTGAGATGCAGCTAAAAAAACCTACATTTTCCATTCGTAGACGAGTGAAATCGTATTTGTGGTTTGAATTAACAAGATCAGACGACGGTGTAAAAGTGAGTTCAGAATAGAGGCGAAAGAAATGCGAAACGACATGGTTAAATGCGCAGTGGTGTAAGACCAGCTGGAGCAGCGTGCGATGAATAAGCGAGGTCACCGTTTGTGAGCTTACTGCCAGTGAGATGTCACAAGGTTGTTGAGCAGAACGCTACGTGCCATTTCAGCAACGTCCCCAGTAAAGCACCGGAATAATTACAGCTGGCATGCCATTGCAATAGAGGAGCGGGCTGAGTGAGGTGGCTTTGGGGGAAATAACAAATGGTAATTTAAAAATATATATCACATATCAGGTTATTTTCATCCTCTCTTTCAATTGCACTCCCCCTAATATACGTTGCTAACATACAATTCGTTAAAAAAATGTACCCTCGAAATCCCTAACTGTAGACATTATATACAGCACAGTGCTGCTTTTATTTTACATGTTTTGTTGCATCCAGCGGTGGTGCAGGGGTTCATCGCACCCCCTGTGCGATGAGCCCGGCGACCTGAATCAAATTGCGGCCCTTGGCTAACATGAGCGGCGAGTGATATCTGAACCGGTCCTGGGCCACCACCTCACCAGACCACACTGACGAGCGTGATGCACTACCGCTACACAAAACCCATAACCAACACGGCATGGGGGAGGCCTTCATCCAGCAGTGGATTGACAGAGGGCTGTACATATTTTACAACGTGTAAGGTTGTAATGTGATTTTGCATACGCAAATTTGTAACGTCATTTACTGTGTGTCTTTACCACACACAGAGAGACGTAGCCAACGTGATATTTCAATTGAAATTCCCCTCCAAAAAATCCTTAAATAGGTCAAGCCAAATGCGCATTTTCATTTTTCTGTAATAATCCATAGCCCTCTCTCGCCATTATTTTCATGCTCAAGTCTTAGCTGTCAGATGTGGATAAACCCATCTGTCTATTGGAATAATACGTGAAAATAAGACTGCCCATCTGTCTTGCGTAAATAAGCCTTTGCATCGTCATCAGTGGGGATGGCAGAATGGCCCAGAGGTAGCAAAGCAGGCAAACCACCTCCACTGCGAAAAGATTTCTGCCAATTCTCCCTGCTGCCACCTTCCCCCACCACCACCAATAATCTGGATTGCACTGGAGCGTGTTTTGCCGTTATGATGGGGAGGGTTTTTTATATCCATTGCTTATAACTACGCCAGTCCCACCAAAAGCAATACTCTGGTTACATCACAGCTAAATAGCACGTGTCGGTAACACATAGACAACACTATGCAGTGATATTATACGTTGTACAGTATCCTGCAATTATTGACCGCAGTGTGCCATTAAAGATACGGACCCATGCAGTGTTAGTCATTGTGTTGCCTATTCATTGCCCTTATAAATGAAGGTACATTTTTTGTATTTCTCTCAAACCAAACACGGTACAGTATTCTAATTGCACATCTCGTTAGCATCTAGATGATACGAGGTACATAGATCGGTATACTTAATTCAATAAATAAAAATCACCACACGCGCTATTAAATGGCTTCGTGCTCAATTAATTGGAATGCAGCCCATTTAATAACAGCGGGCTCGTTCAATGCCATTGTATCAGTGTAAGATCCTTTTTTTGTGAAATCGCCGCGGCATTCATGATCATCGTCATTATCAGAAGGAAAAAACACACACACACACTTTGGCAATGGTACGTAACAAACCAACAACAAAATCCTTACCTGAATCGAACAAACCGATGGTGACGTCTGTTGACCCTGCCACACGGTACAGATTGTGAGAGGTTGCTGCTTGCTATTCGTTATATGCGGGTGGATGGGTGCGAATGAGTCGAGATGGCTCTGTCTGTCAACCTCCGTCCGTCCTGGTCGAATGTCACTGTAAACGCGAGTGGGCTCGCCCTGAGCGTCTATTCCTCTCGAGTGGAGCGTGCCATTCTTTGGCTTTTTGTGGGGGTGCACACCAGAAGTCATTGCACTCAACGTAATTATGCAGACATTTCCATTCTCGATTTAAATAAATATATATACGTTTGTCAATTTACCGTGTTTTTTGTTAAAATATACGCAACGGTTTTTTTTGTATGTATTTTGTAAGCTGGGTGAGTGAATCCTTGAATGATACAATCCGCGACATTAAACCAAATCTTGCTGTCATTTGGTTTTTATAATTTATTTAAATTGTGAAATTCCTTTAATGTCTCGAAGGCAAAACAACTCACTGTATCATGTGTTTTTTGTACATTTACCGACACACGCCCCCATGATGTTGAATCGGCTCAACGTTTATTATTCAATATCAGTACGAGAAGAGTTTATTGAAAAATATGTGCTATGTCAGGTGTGTAGCGTGCATAACATACAGGTTATGCAAAAGTGGCCCATCTGCACGTAGGTATATAATGCGGTGCTGATCAAAATCTCGATATGTGTACAGTATATACCTTCTGAAATTATTAACAATTGTCCTGGATTTTACATGACTGTAATATTGTTAAATTGCAAAAACTATTCACTCAACTCCTGACTAACATACCGGCAAATAATAGTTTGTTTTCTTCTGGAGAGGTGGCTTTAGAGTATATTCACCTTACAAAGCAGGCGTAATGTAATAACATCCTCACATCTCAATGGGTCCTCTTCATTTGCGGTTTTAATCTGCTACAGTTTTCTGGTGAACTGAGTTTGATTCCTGGCCACCACGAACATCAGTGACAAGTGATATCTGAACTGGTACAGTCCTTAGTCATGAGAAATAGCTTATAGAAATGTAATATTACATATTCTTCTTCCACCTATCATATACTGCATACATATCCATTATTTATGTATTTATTTATTTAAAAACTATATAAATATTTTAACAATATGAAATCCCACCAATCCTTGGTTATGTATTTAACAATGTGCAGAGCACCTCCCTAAATACTACTGGCCGTCCTCATCTTCGAAAATAAACAACATCGTTCGTAACCATCAAGTGAAGGTGGCAGCTAAAGGAGCTGTTGACTAGGATTGTGGGATACCGAGTCCGCGATAATACAAGAAAGATTAGACACCAAAATCCAGTGGCATCCCCAACAGCTATGCGGACCCTCGATGACCATGTACACTCAGAATGTACCTATGGTCTAATGATGTCTCATAGTGGCTATACTTGCCTTGGTTCCATGATGATGTAAGTTAACTCTATCGGTTTGGACACAAGAGATGAGAGGGTATGGAATGAAGTTACAGGCCGAGCGCCGCCAGTTATTTGGCTCACTGCAAAAATAGTTCAATCTTGGTTAAGGAAGGTGTGAAAACGTACACAATATCCAACGTCTATAAACCTTTAAACATAACCTGTTGGATGATATTGCCAATCGGACAGAGCTGATAGCAGTAACGAGAAGGTTTTGAGAGCATGGCAGTGAATAGAGAGGTGTTTATTGTGATAGAGGGGAAAAAAGCCTCCTAATGGGGACTTAACCGTGAAATTTCATGGGTCGGATCTAGCAATAAGAAATGTGTTGATCAAGATACATTATCAATACAGTAACTGTATGAATGGAGCCATTTTTATAATAACACTTAAGCAAATATATTGGGACTAATACTCGTCTTGGCAGATGCTCTTTTCCACTATTTATTAGCAGGAAATTACCAAATTAGCACCCAATATCGGTGGAGTCTCATACGAATTGTCTCCAATATTCATAAAAATTAAACAATATTGAGTATATTTTAATCCCATTGACTTACTTAAATTAATGTTTGCCACAAATGTGAATGTCTCTGGGCCAGAATAGATTAAGGGCGAAACGTTGTGAAGCATGGATTTCTGGTGTGAGTTGCGGACACTGGGAGTGCACTTTCTGGTTGAGAAAACCCCGTTGTTGCCACGGAAGAAGGCCCGTTATGGAAACATACAAAGCTTTCAAAACGAGCTTCACTCTCCTCCCCCAGCATACAAACAGCATGTGCTGTATACTTTGTGGGCACCCTTTTGAATGCGCGTGTTTGCTTTTGAAGGGAGGGAAGTCATAATGGTTCACGCACTGCACTGCCATCTGGACGACCCAGTTTAAATTACTGATCAAACTAAACTATTAAACTCGTTTTTATTTTACCAGGTGAGGCCCACTGAGCTATATGGCTCTTTTTCAGAAGCGACCCTGCCACAAATGATAGATACTTCAACGAAGTGGCTTATCATGTGAATATTTACAGCAGTCAAATACTATACTCTAAACGCATGTTGATGCTAAATGTGGAGAGAACAACCCGGTGGACCCGGAACAAAAATCCACGCGACCACGGGGAGAGAGACGCTGCAAGCTTCAAATATACAGCAGCAGGCATCAGGGTCGATATCGACCCCATGATCTCCTGCATACCAGGCCAGGTAGTTAACATCTCGTCCACCGTGGCACCCCTGATCATAAACAACAACGCTGCAAAGGTCTGTCTGGACCTGAGCTGGTCCTACAATAGACGAACTTTGCCTAAAATGAGTACTCGGCGCTGTATGTAAACATCAACACAAAGCAACAGAAATGTGGAAGCGCTTGCAAGGGTGCTTGCAACACTGCCCACTTGTGCGACATTTTAGCTTTAATATTTGATGGCCCAATTATGTTATTTGTAGTGATGCTTTTGTTGTTACAAGCTTCCCCTCTTTTGCCTTCCCTTCGCCTTCTCCCTCCCCCTGTCCCTTTCTTTCCGCCACTATGTTAGTCATCTTCCTCCCTTACCGTTTTCCCCTCCCCATAAAGACATCCATGTGCCCCCTGTCCTCACCTGGCTGGGGCAGTGAGCCCAGTTCCCCCCCCCCCCCTCACCTAGGTCCTGTCGCGTCGAACTCGGGGTTGCTGTTCGTGCCATTTCTGCACCCCCCCCACCACCCGCGCTTTGTATCGGGCTCCCGTTGAGTTGTCATAAAAACCATTAAAAAATAGTTGGTAGGCCCACAACATCTGGACGACCATATATGGGATATCTCCCTTTTTTAGTATAGCTCAGAGTGTTCACAAATTGCAGAAGCATGGCCATTCACACAGATGAAAATACGTGTACCCTGACATATGTCTGGAAGATACTAATACATAGGTAGCATAATGTATTGCCTGGATATATGATATACACAATATTCTCTATACACGTGATAGAAAATGTGTACACGTAAAGGTGCAGCCCTGACATTGCTTGCTTATTGCACTGCTGGTGGAAGGGCCTCCCTTAGCGGGAGCCGTAGAGAGCCCCTCTAGAGGGCATTCTGCCTACTCTTCCATATTGGCCAGACATCTTTGAAGACGATGCAATGTGTATGTTATGCACAACAATACTGAATTCAATGTATTTACAGTGCGAAAACCACATGGGACTGTGTCATGGTGCTTAACTTATAGTCCCAAGTTGTAAGAGTTCAAATCCAAGCCATTGATAAACCCTGCCCATCGTTCCTCCTCGAGGAATTAAAAAAAACTGAAGGGCCAATTTGTGTGAAAAGTCAGCAGTGTCCTGTGGAAGACCAATCCTTACCAGGAGATGAGGAATGTCCACCTCTGTCAGGGGGGGCTGCAAAACAGATGAGCACCGCTGAGCATTCATTTACTCATTTGAGTGTCGACGCGGCCCTGATGGGCTCATTATATCCAATTATGCATCTGGACATGCACATGTGAAGAAAAGTAAATGGCTCATAAAAAGGGATATTACACGTCAGGAGGGGACGGTTGTGTTATTAAAAAGGGATGTCTTTTTTTTAGAAAAAGGCGGAGTCAAAGGGGGAATATGATTGAGAAACTAAAGGGGAGCTTTGATATTTGTTGAAGGAGATCTATTGAGAGATGCATCGCGATTAGCGAGCTGTGTACCATGGAGAGAGTGGCATTGGGGGTCTGTGCACATGGGGACCAGAGCTGAGTGAGCATGCTGCAGAGGTGGGGTTGGACTAGTGAAAAGTATGGCATTAGTTTCTTTCAAAATAGCATGTATTTCAAGGACAATGTTTTGTAGTGTTAAAACAAGTTGAATGATAGTACACTGTACTATATACTTCAGGTGACATGGTTCAACAGTAGTTGTTGACAGACATGCCTCCGCATAGAAATATGGAATTTCAGCCAAATGGCTCAGAGCTGTAAACAGGAGATAACCACCCTCTCAATGCCTGTGTTTATGATTAATAGTCCTATTCATACTTGGTATATGTTCCTTATGATGCAAAACGTAAATACGGTACAGGTAATCCTCGATTTAAGAAAGAGATACGTTCATCAAAAAACAAGTGTAAAACTAAATTTTGTCAGTCGCAATGGCTTTTCCCATTAATTTAACACTAAAAATTATGGATGTGTTTCGGACAGTCATTCCAACTCGACTCCTAACGTCAAAAATATACACCTATATCACGTACCACAACACAAATATAACATAAAGAACATACACGTTAAAACGATTGTAGAACAATTAATAAATCCGCATATTGGAATGCCTGGAAATGTGACATGGTGAGGCGTTAGCGTTGCACTGCAGGGACACCGTGACACTGCCGCGGATGGAAGACGACGCAGCCTCCCGGGAGCTTCTTGTTCGATCTCACGTGGCGTGCCGTGTGAAATTTCGTTCACGCGGAAATTCGATTCCGTTAATCGAAAAGTGTCCGTCGTTTGTCAGTTGTGTTAACGCGACATTTCTGCAAATCGAACGTTCGTAAATCAGAGGATACCTGTAATATGCAAGTACCGCGCTCCTAAAATTCCAAATAACACAGGTTCAAAAAAAAGCAGAGGTGCTTAGTGTAAACGTATCTTTTCCTAACAGCAAACTATTACTGACTAAATGCTATTTAACTCACAGGAAACATTTTGACACTGGAGATTGCTGTCTGCATGCTAAACGCAATGCAGAGCAGTTCTGGGGAAATTGATGAATCATGTGCACGTGCCATTGTTATAGATTCCAATTGCATCCACTTTGGATTATTTTGTGAATGTTTATTATTTCACTTGAATACATTGTTTACTTCATGGATTTTGACTCCTTTTTAATCATGTAAGTTAAAAGTTTAGTTTTCTGACGAAATAATCAACATTTCTAACTCGTCATCAGTCATGATCAAGCCACTGCTGGATAAAGGCCTCCTCATGCCGTCATCATCCCATGCATTCTCACAATGCGACAAAACATCTCACTCATGAGCTGATCTCTTTATTCATTCTCTGCTGTATTCATCGTCTTGGGCGTGTTTTTCTCCTCTGGCTGCCATTGGATCACCAGTCTCGTCCAATGGCCATCATGAGAATCAGAAGAATCGGATGTGTATCTCCCGAGTGAAGCCCATTGAGTTTAAAACAACTTTCAAGGGTGACTCGGCTGGCAGACAATAGCAGCATCAAAGTATTAACGATTACACAGGTTTGTTTGTATTTCAATACACTTAGTAACATCACTTTAACTTTTGAGATCTTAATAGAATCAGTTTAAGTGAGGACAGAGATGGCAAAATGGAGATGCCAAGAGACGAAACTAGGTGGTTACAAAACTTTGGAGCAGCGACATTAAATGCTTTTGAACCAAATTGTGTGTGAAATCTAGGAATCGTTCATTGACAGTCAGACGTGTCACAGATTTGGACATCCGTGAAAAAGACCATATCATCGGATTTCTCCTGGATTAATATTAATATTTTATTGGATTGTCTAATGATAATAACAGGTCTGACAAAATAATTGGAGAAAAACCACAATGTAAATGTCTTCCCACCTCCATGGACATTTGCCCAGCCATGGCATAGAGGTCGCAATGATGGTAAATCGAGTTATGTCTGTTAATATGTGCCAAAGAAGCAGCCTGATATGCTACATCACAGTAGTCCAATAAAATAATAACTGTAGCTTCAACAATCTGTCTGCTAATTGTAATTGGAAGACAGTGCATGTCTCTGTACGAGTAGCCAACTTTACGTTTTACTCTTTTGATTACTGATCAATATGCATCTGAAAGGATGAGGTAGCATCATTAATACACCCAAGATATTTATAATGATCAGTCTGTTCAATAATTATTAAACCATTCAATGCCACAATCAAGATTGCAAGTGAAGCACCATAATTATATTTAGGAAAACAACATTAATTGACTTATACTCATATTAAGGATGAGTTTTAATGCCATTATTTGATTCTGAAACACATCAAAATCATTTTGTAAATTGCTCATCTCCTCTACCTATGATGTCTCTAGTATGTCTGTTCCCTGACCCATGTGTCTGTCTTTCTTTCGAAGGTAATGCAATACTGTTGATCATCACATCCTCCTTACCGGGTTACTCGATTCTGGTATTCGTAAAAAGGCAACAGATTGGTGTATAAACTAGATTCGAAGCTTTGGTGTCTACATTATTTCGAGATAACGAGGCATACATTTGGGAGGTCCTTAATCTGACTTCACGCCACTCCAGAAAAGGTGTTCGACAGGGTACTGCACTCAGTGCTACTCTGTTCTCAATCTATTTAAATAACATAGTATCGAGTCTATCTTATTCTAAAATTAAACTTTATTCCGATTACTTAATTGTCTACGCAACAGAATCTTCAATAGGCGACGTACAATTGTAAGATGATCACACGAGTCAAATCAACATAATCGCTTCGAAACTCCACCTGAACGCAAAAATGACAAATGTGTTACCGTAATGCGCTTCAACTCCACTGCAGCTCAGAGCAAATACATTTTGTCCATAACCACTCTCTGAATCACAACAATTAAACATGTATTCTTTGGGTATTTCGGTAAAGTCACGTAGATAGGTTCTTTGAATATGAATTTCTGCAGTCACGAAAGCTTTAAGTCAAGATTTAATACTGGTAGGAACGAAGTTGTAAACTGAGTGTACCAGCCTGCAATAGATTAATGTGTCCGTCCGTCCGTCCTCTTTCAATACTTTAACGAAGTGAAAAATTCCAATGTTCCTACCAGCCCACCCTGCAGGGACCTGTTTAAGCATGTTTCACTTTTTGATTTAAAGCTTTCGTGACTGCAGTGATTCATATTCTTGGTTCTTTCGGTAAAGTCACGTTGAAGGGAAACAATAAGATAATAAAATATATATATAAAACAATAAAATTATCATAGAAACAATAAAATTATCATATAAACAATAAAATTCTCACGACGTTTCGACTGTAACACAAACAGTCATCATAAGGTGTGAAAAACCAACGCCACTTCTTTCAAATGTTTCTTGCCGTTGGTTTTTCACACCTGATGATGACTGTTTGTGTTACAGTCGAAACGTCGTGATAATTTTATTGTTTTATATATATTATTATTTTATTGTTTCCCTTCAACGTGACTTTACCGAAAGAACCAAGAATATGAGCATGTTTCCTCTACACGTATCTTGGCATCCTGCTTGATTCTCATCTGAACTCACAAATCTCACATCGAATCTTTTTTTTTACAAAAAGGAATAATGAAGATCAGAACTTTTCGTTGAGATATTTCATATTTCTCATCTTCTACACGGAAACATTTGATAGCTACTACCTTCACGCTTATATTCGACAATGTTTGCATGAAATACAAATTAACCCCTATAACCACTTTATATTTGCTAAATCTTATCTTTCATTCTGTCTTGTGCTTTATCTTACAAACTAACGATTCCACTCATCACCGTGATCTTTGCTCCAACACCAGTTATCATCCACTTTCAACTCGGAGGGAGTTTCATTGGGTCAAGTTAAAATGTAATGGTTAATCCAGCCTTACCTATCCACAGTGTTTATTTCGGACCAACCCCCCCACCCCACAATCTTAGACATCCCCACAACACAAAAATACACTTTACCGAGGGCACTCAAACGGTTCTCACTCATTCGCTATTAATGCCTCTAACACCTGGAATTCCATCGCTTCAAAAGTATCCGTGGTTACTCTCCCATCTAAATCACAATTTGATGCTCACCTGTCGATTATGTTACATAACCTCACTTGCAATTGCATTTGATCTGTTCACATATTAGTACAATGGTCTCGTTTTGTTTCTGTCACTTGATTGTAAATGTGCTATGACCATTCAAAAAAAAATCTGCCATCACCAACTGATGCTCAAGATAATCTATTATTTAACATCGAATGATGGTTTGTGCAATATTTTATTTATTTATTACTAGTTCATAAAGCCTGTCTTTGCCAGGCAAAAGTTTTTAATAAATATAATAATTAACCTGATATTATTTTTGTTACAATTTGTATCTACGATCAGACGCTCACAACGACTACAAATATTTATTTTTTTATTTTTCCGCAAAAAAAATAACACAAATTATTGACGACTTACTCTTTGGTTCTTTCGGTAAAGTCACGTCGGTAGAAATAAAACAAAACAATCACGACGTTTCGACGCAACACAAGCGCCCGACTTGATTAAACTTGTTATGCTTAAAGACGTACCCATCGGAAACTGCTCAATTTAAAGATTCCGTTATTTTTTTCATTAGAAATAACTAAATGAGTGAATTTAATACTCTATGAGGGGAAGCTCCTGTCTTTTATCGTTTTCGAATTATTCAGATGTGAACATCATAAAATGCGTAATTTGTCGTCCAAACCCGCTTGAATCCGAAATATCTCAAAAAACAATCAAAGATGGAACAATGGTTCTCACTTAAATTTTATTCGCTGTTTAACACTCTGTCAAAAAAAAAACCCCTGAATCTTATAATTTGAACGGTTTCTGAATGACACCAGGCACAAACATGTTTATGGGGTGCTTAAAATCGAGATTTGTGAGCCTTAAAATTTTTAAAAATCTCGGATTTTCATAGTTTTCCTGTTGCTTGTGTCCTAAAAGCACCTATGTACAAACTGTCAGCTTTCTACCTTGTCGGGAAGTATTCTCAAGGTTTTTGAGACGTACAGATTCATATAGAAGATGTGCCACCGTTGTTTTTGTGCTGATTTCTAATTGCTTCATTGCCATACTTCATAATATTTGCTTGCTTTTGTCATGTTTCTGACCCATGTCACTCTCGTACAGGGGCGAAGCCACAGGGGGGGCTGGGGGGGGGGCTTAGCCCCCCCTGAAATTTTGGGAAAGTCGGTAATCGGGATAACCGGATATCCTGCTGCTGCAAAATGCTGCAGGCTGCCACCTCGTGCTGCCCTGCAGGCTGCTTGAGCGGCAGCCTTTAAAACTTAGCGAACTTATTAGCCACATCAGCGGCTCCGACCTATGAATAAACTCCGCGTTCAAATCCAATCAAATTTGTTTTATACATTTGCGGCGCCCATTGGCAAACATACACTGGATGTCTCAGAATATTGAAGTCAGCCCCCCCCCCCCCCAAGTAAAAATTCTGGCTTCGCCCCTGCTCTCGTACATGATGCTAGCCTGGTCTCTTGAGTTCTGGACTGGTGAAACAAATCAACCTGACCGAAGCTGAGCTATCATCCACTAGATCCCCGTGCCAGTGAACATGGTATGGGAATGAACCCATGTCATCTGATTCGTGGCACAGTGGGCTACCATGCAGCCTGTCCCCGATTTCACAAATGCGTACGTCAAATCAATATAGCAATTTGCAATACAATGCAGACATATAAATTGTATATGCACAAGCATGCATGCATCGCATGTGTGCACTGCACATACTATATATCGTACACATTACAGTATGATATGTATATCTTTATAGAGATGTAACTATAGTATAATGTAAAAGACATCACATTGGCACATGCACCCAGATGCCTAAACATACAAGACAGCTAGCACCAGCACGTGCATAACAATTTTAAAAATACGGATGGCGCGTTTAAATCATAAACTACAACCTTAGCCAGAACGTAAGTTGCGTTGTTTTCACGACGTTCAAACGACCAAAGGGCAACACATCTGACAAGGTGCAAGGGGTCATTCGTCATGCACAGAGTCTACGACTCAGAGACATAATTAATTCATGGCGGTGCACGCGCACGCACGCACGCGCACGCCCCTTCACAGCAGCTGTCAGTGTTGCATTGCAGCTCTTGGGCAAGACCATCTCATCAAAGGCAGCAAATGGGGTGAGGCACCCAGAATTGCGAGGACACCACGTTGCGGCCACCTACGGCCCCCGGACGCTACTCCTGGCCACCCCTGCAACATCGGAACGCCGTGGTGCTGTCCCATGCAGCATAGCCAAGGACAGGAATAGCTCTCGGATGACGACAAACGCCCACTGAGCAGTGGCGCCTGCCAGGACGTAATCGTCGCGTGTTTTGCTGCAGCAACAGCAGTGGCGGTGGCGGTGGCAGAACGGAATGGCATCGTGGGGTTGATCTCGTTCGCGCGCGTGTTCCGTGACGCGCGTGCGAAACGCCGCATTTAGCTGGGGGGGGGGGTGAGGGGGTGCTGGGGGAGAGAGAGAGAGACACGGCGGACAAAATGGTCATGAAAACGCGGTTGTGCGCACGCATTATAAAGACAAATTTGTGTTTACGTTCGCACGTTAATTAGGCGAGTTTGACGCGCTGCGTTTTTTTTTTTAAATACGTGTAATGGTTTAAAGTAACCTTCAAAATGCAAATCTTAAAAATGTATTGTGTTTGGTAAATTGGCACTGTCAATGATACCGATATATAATGGATTGCAAAATAAATATAAAAACAGGACTTAGCCAATCACTCATTACTGCATTTAACTAAATTGCTGTTCACTTATATTTTTTTATATACATTTCTGTGCATATTCGTAGATGCCAAGACAATTCAAAAGGCAATGTAACGTAACAACGATGCCAATGGTGATTAATAATGTAATTAATAATGCACAAAAGGGGGTTATGTATTGACACGTTAATAATTCAAGCGTTCTCTTGGATTTTTCCAATTGAGTTCACTTGAACATTATCTTTGTCTACGACCACAATGATGCGGCACGATATCACGCACGAACCATAGCCATGCGTCCACGTAGCGGTTATCGTCATCCCCAAGCGCAAAGGACGCTCACAATAAACAAGTGACATCAAAACAATAAGCAAGTGACAACAAAAGGACCCGACGCGGCATCTTAAATGAGACAAACAGGAAATGTGCCAAGGGCAACGTCATGTGTGGTATCACGCCTAAAACATAAGCTAAACATTTATACATCAACACATGCAAGGTCTTGGACATAATGCCAAAGGTGTTAACATGATGACCTGCACCTGCTGTCAAGCTGCCTTCCCCGGACACTTACGCCTGTGATATTGAGGTGCATTATATGAGCTCAAGGGGCCGTCCATAAATGACGTCACGCGATTTTGGACGATTTTTGACCCCGCCGTCGTCGTCGTCACACGGCGTAACAAAAAATCAGACCCCCCCCTCAAATATGACGTCACAAAGCTCTGCCCCCCCCCCCCCCAAAAAAAATATAAAACATGCTTAAAGTCGCTTTAAACTATTGTCATTGTAGTGCGTATTTAATGTGGCGCTGCACTCTGATGTTGTAGGAGAACACATTTATTTAAAAAGTCTATTTAATAAAGTAGAACGTGTTCATTTTCTTAGCTCTTTCGGTAAAGTCACGTTGAAGGGAAACAATAAAATAATAAAATATATATAAAACAAGAATATGAATTACTGCAGTCACGAAAGCTTTAAATCAAAATTTAGAACGTGTTGTCTATATTTATTTAAAGTTGCGCATTTTTACGTGACGTCACATTTCTTAAACCCCCTCCCCCCCTCGTCACACATCGTCACAAATGTCTGACCCCCCCCCCCCACCTAGGTGCGTGACGTCATTTACGGACGACCCCCAAAGGTGTTCACACAAGCAAAAGGTAAATGAGCCGCATGCTTTGTGGCTCGGGTGGGTCTGCATGACATGGACGTAATGTTACGCAATGGAGTACTGTGGACTGGCCAGGATGAGCTCTTACAAGCAATGTGATGGATAGTATCGCATAGATGCAGTAGGCGCGAGTCCGAGCGCCAATGCCGCAAGAGGAATTGAGCATACAATATTTAATTTCATGAAAGTGGAAGTCGGCGTGTATCAGTTGGAGTGGTGCCGTGAACACACACTGCACACACACGCATGTCAAAAGCAGACGGCTGTCGTTGGTGAATTGGGCATTGCGTTTTCGACGCGGAGTCAGTGGCGTGAGGTGCATTTTGGAAGCGGGATGAGAGCTGTTGTGTGTGTTTGTTGACTTGGTGGTGGCATGAGACCCTGGTGGGGAGATCGAGGGGGTGGGTGGTAAGAGAGATATATTATGGGGTTGGTATATATTTTTTTTGTATCTTAACTCGTCACAATGTGATTTTTAGTGGCATTTGGGGAGGATATTTTTCTTTTTATAACATCGATTTTCACACGTGTGAAAAATGTGAGAATCGGTGCTTGTTCCCCTTGAGAGCAATGATGTGCGCATCAAACCATGCGAGTCTCACAACCGCGTGCGCGGGGGACCAGGCGAACAATGGAGCACATCGTCTCCGGCTGTGGAGTCCGCCAGGGAGTGCCGGGCGGACTCGTTGTCCTGCACGTGCCGGAGGAGAAGGAGGGCTCCTCACGTGGCTCTGTGGCTACGTGGGCTGACGTCCACTCGCAAACCCCTCTTGGACACACGTAATTATGTAGTTACTTGATTCTTTAGTTTGTTTCCCTTGCGTATCTGGTGCATGCTCTGACTGTGCGACAACCACGTGTCAAAAGCATTCGCTAAATAAATCGACGCATGTGGCCGACTTGATAGTCCGTAGGAATTACTTTTCTGAGAATGCGACAAATGGCAACGCTAACTTTAGGACATTTACCTAATTTCACAAAATAAATGATACATATGGAAGGCGTCTGTTTCATCACGCAACAAAATAACTTTTTAAGTTCATATACCAATGAGTCTTCAAGAGCAGTGTTTTTATTATTACACGCTTTTACTTAACTCACTCTGTTGCATCCTCAACTCTGTCTGTCGTTGTATCCTCAAATCTTGTAACTCAATTTTAACCTACTTCCCAATGTGGTATCGACTGCAAACTTGGTATACCTATGTCATACTGATGACAATACTATATTCTATCATAAAAATTTTAAATTTAAGCAATCTTTTTTTATATCTTATGTTTCGGCTTGGGTCTAATTGTCCACGCTCAACTAACGTTGGCTGTAAATCACCATAGTCCCTTACGTTATGGCAAGCTTCGGGGCCACTTCCTCGAGTCGTGGAGTTCTGCCATTACTAGTACGGTACATTTAATTAAAGCGTGTTTAAAAAAAAGTATTTTTAAATATTACTTATTTAGTAGGCAAGCCCTATCCATATTTGATATCTCTGAGACTCAGTGGTTATTTTAAAACAAATTCTACTTGCTGGGTTGTCTGGTGGTATAGCTACGAAATGTCTTCTTGAAAATAATTAACATTTATAGCTTGCATGTGATCTCTCTGGTAATGACTTACACAATGGTCATGCATTTCACTGTTTTGGGCAATGTGAATATATATCATGCACTCCCTTGTAATGGTACTGTATTATAGCTTGAGCTATTGTACACTTTGTTCCACTGGCAGTCGGAACCATAGCAGTAAGCTATGTGGGTGATGTTTAGGAATGTAACTTGCTGACTCACTCCTACTAGACATCTGTGAAAAGAGCTTCATAGCTCGTCGGGTTCCTCCAGGATAAATAAAGATTCTGATTCTGAATGCCTTTTTGGATTTCCTTTTGTGCACAACTGTCATGCTAAGGCGATGTAAAAAAAAATGTGTAACTAGCAATGCATAATTTTCGCCAATTAATTACACTCATTGTGAGCTGGAGGTGTGAACGAAGCAAACAAGCCATGCAATCATGTTATAATGATGAAAGGAAGTCATGCTGTCAAGTTGCAATCCAGTATGCCCTTGTTATTCACGAACTTTCTATCTGCGATTTTAGCTATTTGCAAATCGCATATGGAACCACTGGAATGCATCGAGAAAGAGAGTGAAAGAAATTGATGAGAAAAAATGACGATGCATAGCATCGTTATAAATAACTACTGTATTATTTCATACTTTCATATTTATTTGCATTTGCTTTATGTTTATTAGACCCAATTAAAATGTTTCTATTTAAAGTTTTCGTGACTGCAAGGATTCATCTTCTTTGGTTCTTTCGGTAAAGTCACGTAGAATGAGAATAAAATAATAAATTGATAAAATAAAATAACACAATAAAATTCTCACGACGTTTCGGCCACAACACAAGCGGCCTTCAACAGGTGAAGGGACGAGACTGTCTGGAGGACAGCATTAGAGTGAAAAAACCACGCTCAGATCGCGACAATGTCTACATCGGATTGGGAACATGTAGACAATATGACTACCTCTTCGGCTGCCACTATATCGACCAAATGTAGGGACAATTTGATTTCCAAATTCAATCACCTCTCCAACAAAAAATCGGATCCACACACCGAAAAGATAGACGTCAACAAAGTCGTAATTAATCGCAGTAACAGTTCCATTTCTGATGGTCTGAAATCCGTTTTAGCTAAAGGTCTAAACTTTGCTGTCACACCGAGACACATACCGGTTAATGATATCATTGACCATATCGACGTTGCACTCAAGGGCTTGAGTCACATCTCTGCAGACGTAGCAAGATCTGAAATCGCTGCAACCCTCAAAAGCGCTAAGTTGCCACCCAGCAACATCAGCAAAGACGAACGCTTTGAATTATCTCAATTAAAAAAGAGAGATGATATTGTCGTCCTCTCAGCCGACAAGGGCAATGCCACTGTCATCATGGACAAAACAGAATATAACAGCAAAATTCAAGAACTACTCAACGATGGCAGCTATACAAAAATAAAGAGATCCCACCAACAACCTGGTTACCAAAACGAACAAAATAATCTCTGATTCAAAAGCATTAATTGATCAGACCAAACAGTTCTCGTTGAAACCCTCTGCTGCCAGACCACCAAGATTATATGGCCTTCCAAAGATACACAAAGAAGATACACCCCTTCATCCCATCGTCTCTACTATCAACTCCCCCACCTATAAACTGGCTCGTTTTCTTGCTGATATACTGCGACCTTTCACTGGAAAAAAACACCTCTGCGGTACTAAATTCTACTCACCTGGTATCGACAATCAAACGCATTTCCCTGTCCCCAGACGACCTGCTTGTCAGTTTTGATGTGGTGTCCTTGTTCACCAAAGTCCCGGTACCTGACACCATCGCTATCATTGAAGACCTGGTTCATCAATGACTGCATACTGATGTACCCCCCCCCTGGTGAGACATTGCTTAACCAACACATACTTCACCTGGAATGGAACTTTCTACAAACAAACTGAGGGCACCCCAATGGACTCTCCCCTATCTCCGGTTGTAGCCAACGTATTCATGGAAAAATTTGAAACTGACGCCATCCAGACTGCCACTCTACGCCCGACCTTATGGAAGAGGTACGTGGATGACACCTTTGTCATCTGGCCACATGGCCAGCCTGCTCTAGACCAATTCCGCGACCACATCAATTCCATACACCCAGCCATCAGATTCACCATGGAGGTCGAAAAAGATGGCAAACTACCCTTTTTGGATGTCTTAATTAAAAGAAGACATGATGGTTCAATGAGCCACTCTGTCTACAGGAAAGCTACCCATACAGATGCTTACTTGAAACCGGATTCCCACCACCATCCATCCCAGAAGAACCCTCATCAAGACTCTATACCATAGAGCCCAATGCATCTCCGACCAGGAACACATTACTAGTGAACTCAAGCACGTACACCAGGCTCTCAGGGCTAATGGTTACTCCGACTACACAATCCGCAAAGCCATCACTCCAGTCATGAAGAAGGATCCTCTTGTGGAGCCACTCAAAACCATCACCTTACCCTACTTTGCAGGGGTCACTAAAAAGATCTCAAAAATCCTGAATAAACACAAGATCCAGGTCCGATTCAACACAGTACATAAAATCCGTGATCTAGTTCCATCTGTAAAAGATGCTGTTCCAGACATACAGTACCCGGGCGTTTACAAACTAAAGTGCCTCTGTGGTAGTAGCTACATTGGAGAAACCAAACGACATATCTCGGACCGCATCCGCGAACATAAAGCAGACTTGAAACACGGTAGAACGAACTCCTCTGCCGTGGCAGATAACTGTTATAATTCAGTGGGCTCACATGACATTGACTTCTCCAAGACGGAGGTTCTTTGCAAACCAACCGGCTACCATGAGAGATTCGTTCATGAGGCCATTCACATATACAACCAAAGAGACAATTTCAACCGAGAAAATGGATTCTGGCTTAGTAGCCAGTGGAAAGATGTTTTAAACCATTTCCGTTCTTAATTAATTGTATTTTACGATGACCTTCAGACCGCAGCTCTTTCGCTGGCAATGACTCTTAATAACTCTCACACCACGGTTAATGGTATGGTTTACAACATGGAGTATAACAGCGCCTCGCAGCTGTCTCTCTCCCCCTCCTCTGTTCCGAGTTATTTCAATGCTAAATTCTCCTAGTTATTTCAATGCTAAATTCTCATGTTTGATTTGTACTAGGTGCCTCTGTGAATGTGTATGCTCTGACTTTAACATAGCTATTTCTGTGACCAGTCACAAGCTAATCACTCAGCTATTTCAATGCTAAATTCTATGCTAATTCCTTTGTCAAGGGGTGCCTCTGTGGATGTGTATGCTTTAACTTAGCTATTTCAATGCTAAATTCTATGCTAATTCCTTTATCAAGGGGTGCCTCTGCGGATGTGTATGCTTTAACTTTAACATAGACATTTCTGTGACCAGTCACAAGCTAATCACTCAGCTATTTCAATGCTGAATTCTATGCTAATTCCTTTGTCAAGGCGCTTTGTTTCTTCTCACACAGCTTAAAGGTCGCGATCTGAGCGTGGCTTTTTCGCTCCAGCGCTGTCCTCCAGACAGTCTCGTCCCTTCACCTGATGAAGGCCGCTTGTGTTGTGGCCGAAACGTCGTGAGAATTTTATTGTGTTATTTTATTTTATCAATTTATTCTTTTATTCTCATTCTACGTGACTTTACCGAAAGAACCAAAGAAGACCAATTAAAATGTGTTGTGCGTTATTATGACAATGTTCACGTATTTAATGGTTTGTTTATATATATTTATAAGCTCATTCGCTTAAAAAATATATCTATGAAACTAAGTAATGTCTTACCCCCCATCACAGTGTTCTTCACTAATTTCCAGAGGGGGGCCACTTTTCGCCGACAAGACATCAGTGTGAGGGCACGATGGGAGGTGTTTTCACACGTCGTGTATTGTCGGAGGCCGAACGGCAGGAGCCGCACTAAATACCAGCAGGGGCCGCCAGTGACCCGGGGTAGGGCCTTGCAATGAAGAACACTGCAGCCCCATCACCTCTCGCTGCCCTGACTCTCCCCACGTTCTCCCGCCTCCGGAGGGAAACAGAGGGGGGCGAAGTCCCGTGCGTTCGACGGCTCTAGGGGCCTCGAGTGCGCGTCACCACGGAAAGCACATTTTGAACAATGAGTGGATGTGGCCGAGCGGTAGTGCATTCACCGCTTGTTCCAGAGAGTTGCAGTTCAAGCCCCCAGCCGAACTGGTCGATACTATATTTCTTATAGAGGCACGCCATCTGCATCAGAATGGGTTTGAAAGATTCCCTGGCATTTTTTCAAAAGCGTAGGCCATGTGTCGGTGTCATGGAGTACCACCGTGGCGAAATGTGAACTGCTTTGCCTGGTATACAGGGGGTCGTGGGTTCCATCCAGACCCTGATGCCTGTATATTTTTGGGGGTTTGCATGTTCTCCCCATGGTTGTGTGCAATTTCTTCTGGGTCCTCCGGTTTTTCCCTCCAGATTAAGAAACATGCATTTAGAGTATGTGGCTGCTATACATTTCCACGTGATAATACACTTAATTGAGCTATCATCTGTGGTCAGGTCGCCTCTGAAACGAGCTATATAGCTCAGTTAGCCTTACCCGGTAAAATAAAAATCGTTATATTTAATTATTACTCGCAAATTTAGTTAATTGCAATAACCAATAGCAACATCGCCCTCGACTGGCAGACTACTCAAGTTGCAGGGCAGTGCTGGCTGATGCCATATTTCCAATGGAATGATCTTTCCAGTGGAAAGATGTCATCAACCACTTTGGGTCATGACTTGATTTGTGTTTTTTTCTTGTCAACCTCGACCGTCAGCAGTGTGGGTGTGTGGAGCGAGGTGCATGCAATGATTTCTGGCGGCCCTTTGATTGGTCTAGTTGCAGTTGCATGTCTTTTCTCCTACATTAACATCAGCTGCCCCGCCCATGCTGCTGACACACTTGGGCTACGCCCATCTCTCAACCTTTATCAACAGTTTGCCTTTAGAGGCTAACCCCCCTTTTCCTGAAGACGACCGCTTGTGTTGCGATGGAAACGTCGTGGTTTTTGTGTGTGTTTATTTTATTTTTATTACTGAAATAACCAGAATAAGTCCACATTATAGACTGCCAGTACGCTCACTCAGGTTCAGTTTAATAACCATTGCTACACTCTACATTATAGACTGCCAATACGCTCACCAGTTAAAAAAACAGGCTACAGTCTACCAGGCTACAGTCTACATTATAGACTGCAAGTACGCTCAACTTTATTATTTTTATTTTCTTTTTATTGTTATTATTTTTTCTATCGATGTGACTTTACCGAAAGACCCCAAAAATATGAATTCCTGCAGTCACGAAAGTTTTAAGTCTGAATTTACCTCTTTTCTGGCAAACAGAATCGTGGGCACTCTTTCACCACTAGGTGGCGTTTATTAATTAATTTCCCCTATTAAAGCCTCATTTTCATCAAAATAAAAAACTTTAGATCTGCTTTTCAACATTTAAGCTGTAAGCAGTGGTTTGTATGTATGTTGAAATTATTTCACACCATACGTAGCCAACCGTGCTAATCGGGAGTTTAACGCGAAATCACTTTGAAATCTAGCAATAACAATCTAGAAGTGCTGTAAAAACAGTTACAGTATCATCTAGCCACGAGGTTTCTGTTTTGTTCTTGAAGTGGTATTAAATGCAACTATTTAAAAGTATAGAAATTGATTTTAGAGCAAATGCAAGCACTCAAACATATATGGGACCATGTTGCCAGAATCAAGATATTGAACGATGAATCAAGGTCTTTCTGGCATAAATACAGGTGTCAAGATACTCAGACACCAAATATAGTCCTATTACAAGCCACAAATTCAGCGTGAACCACACATACCTTACTTGCAAACAAATATCCTTAAATAATTACGTATGCACTTGTCCTTGAAACGAATTGGCCGACACCAAATAGAGCCTCTTTTATGGCGTTGTCTCACCAGTACGAGACCAAAGGCTGCCAAAAGGCGAGCAGTACAAAGGCAATGCAAACGTCAATCATTATTAGCTCGGGTTAAGCAGTTACATTCATGGGACCTTTCACCAGTCACAAGATATTGAATTATAGAAATAGGTGTTTATTTGGTGGGTCGACATTTTAACACCGTTATTTTATGGCCGAAAGGGCAAATCATTTTATTATAATTCCATCAATAACAACACAGTTGATGGGTAAACACGTAAGAACAAGCGAAAACGAACAGCAGAGACACCAATGCCTGTAGACTAACATTGGGGAATGTTGTTTCGTTTCTAGTTTTAGTTTTCTTGTATTTCATTGGGGGATGTTTCTTGAGTTTCTCGTGTTTTATTTTTCGTCTTTCTATTGGCATTGGATGTTGTATATTTTCAGTTGGTGTGTCTGTTTTTAAGTTTATTGTATTTCTATGTGCCTATAACTTTCTTGTGCCTCTGTTTTGATTTATGTTTTATTGACCATGTTTATTGTCTCTGAATTCTTGTGTTTTTATCGCCTGGGTCACGTTTCTTGTCTGTTTTATGTCTCTATAGCAATGGGCCATGATATTGCTATCTCTGTTGTGATTGTTTCTATCTCTATAGCTCGGGCCATGCTTCTTGTGTCTCTGTTATGAATTATTGTCTCTATAGCTCTACGTTATGATTCCTTGCATCTCTGGTATGATATCTCCTGTATCTGTTATGATATATCGTGATTCCTTGTGTCTCTGTTACGATCCCTTGTGTCTCTATAGCCCTGGGCCATGCTTGTTGTGTGTCTCTTATGATTAATTGTGTCTTTGCTATGATTCTTTGTGTCTCTATAACCCTGGGCCACGCTTCTTCTGTATCTCTTATGATTCATTGTGTAGCTCTTATGATGCCTCGTGTTTTTGTTACGATTCCTTGTGTTTCTGTTATGCTCCCTTGTGTCTCTATAGCCCTGGCTCATGCTTCTTGTGTATCTCTTATGATTCCTTGTCTTTGTTATGATTCATTGTCTCTGTTATGATTCATTGTCTCTGTTATGCTCCATTGTCTCTACAGCCCTGGGCCATGCTTCTTGTGTATCTATTATGATGCATTGTGTATATATTATGATGCATTGTGTATCTATTATGTTTTATTGTGTTTATCTTATGATGCATTGTGTATCTATTATGATTCATTGTGTATCTCTTATGATGCATTGTATCTCTTATGATGCATTGTGTATCTATTATGATGCATTGTGTATCTATTATGTTTTATTGTGTTTATCTTATGATTCATTGTGTATCTATTATGATGCATTGTGTATCTCTTATGATTAATTGTGTATCTCTTATGTTGCATTGTGTATCTATTATGATTCATTGTGTATCTATTTTGATTCATTGTGTATCTCTTATGATTAATTGTGTATACCTTATGATTAATTGTGTATCTCTTATGATGCATTGTGTATCTCTTATGATTAATTGTGTATCTCTTATGTTGCATTGTGTATCTCTTATGTTTCATTGTGTATATATTATGTTTTATTGTGTATACATTATGATTTATTGCGTATCTATTATGATGCATTGTATCTCTTATGATGCATTGTATCTCTTATGATGCATTGGGTATCTCTTATGATTCATTGTGTATCTCTTATGTTTCATTGTGTATCTCTTATGGTTCATTGTGTATATATTATGTTTTATGGTGTATATGTTATGATTTATTGTGTATATATTATGATTTATTGTGTATCTATTGTTTAATTGTGTCTCTCTTATGCGTCTCTGGCAGTTGGTTTCTGCTTCTTGTGTTGCCGTTGCCCCCCAGCCCCACCCCCCAAGGCTGTGCGTCTCGCGTTCCCATTGGTTACCCGCGGCGTTTCTTGGGTTAATCGCGCTCTCTGATTGGCCAGTCCCCCTTCGCGTTTCTTAGGTGCCTCCTTTGTGTTCAACCCCGGCAGTGAGCCGCCAGTTCAAAAAAGTCGCCTCACTACCTCGACAGAAGGGGTTGTTCGGAGCTCTTTGTAAAACTCTTCGGCTGTGATCATCATCATCATAATCATCATCATCATACCCTTCTCCTGTGTGCTGGTGCCCTGCTAGAGCCCACGGAGGTGCCGTCTTTGCCCGCGTCTGCTCGCCAATAGCAGTGCGAAAGTCTTCGCACCAGCGCCGTGGGACTCTGCCAAGGTAATCAACGAGCCGCGCGATCTTACATTTTATTTTTTATATTGTTTTAATATATTTTGTTATGCACGACTCGCAACTACGCGGCCGCGAAGATTTCTTTGTAATTGTGTGGAACTGTCTGGGCGAAGGTGTTTATTTTGTGTACCGGTATAGGCTGGATTATAAGACGCACTTGCTAACCGCTCGTGAGTTGTTTCTTTTACAAAGTCAACATTGGGGATGCGTCTTTTATCATTCGGGAAGTTGTGACCAGACGTGGGACGCTTTAATCCTGTGGAACACGTCTGGGATTCTCGCCGGCCAGATGGAGCGATTGAACGAGCCTCGTTATATGGCACGTGCGGCAACAACGAGGTTTAATGATTAATCACGTCGCAGGATCGTGAGAGATTGCAGCTGAGGCTTTGGGGCGGGGAGGGAGGGCCTTTATCCAGCAGTGGATTGACCATGGCTGGTGATAACTCGGTTTTGTGTTCACGGACCCGTGCCTCCAAAGCGCGAAGCTTCGTTCGAAGTAAAACACCCGCATCACATCAATAATATTAGAGACTTTTTTGTCATTAACGAAGCTTGGAATCTTGATTTGAAGCTTTCGTGACTGTTAGGAATCCACACTCTTTGGTTCTTTCGGTAAAGTCACGTAGGTAGAAAATGAAATAAAATAAAAAACAAAATCGCGACGTTTCGATCGCAGCACGAGCGGTCGCGACTCGTTTTGCCTGATGACGACCGCCTGTGTTGCGATCGAAACGTCGTGATTTATTTTATTTCTAACTACGTGACTTTCACCGAAAGAATCAGAGAGTATGAAGCTTGAAATCTCGTGTGATTCGGGCCCGGGACACAGTTTCGCAGAGGGTGGTCGAGATGTCTTGTGACCCCCCCCTCGCCCGCCCTATTTAATTCCCCTAAAACTGTTTTTGTTCACCAAGCTGTATTAAAAACCGAACATTTATTTGCAACGGAACAAAAATATTAACGGTCAATTAATTGTTGGGGAGGAGGAGGAGGAGGGGGGGGAGAGGTGGTCACAAGACATTCTTTAAGGCATGTTCTCTCGGTAAAGTAACGTAGGTGAAAAAAAAATATTTAAAAAATCACTTCGTTTCGATTGCAACACAAGCAATCATCATCATGAGGTGTGACAACCACGGCAATACATTTTGCTGTAAGTCACACGAGACATGTTGAGCACGGTAAGTGTACTAACTACTGCGGTGTGTGTGTGGCTGTAGGATGATGAGGATGAGGAGGAGGAGCTCAGCCGTTTGTTGAATTTTGCCGCCGCCTCTCGCGCCACTCGGCGGCTCGCCTGTGCCGAGAGAGAGAGAGTTTTACTGGTAGGAACGAAGTTGTAAACTGAGTGTACCAGCCTGCAATAGATTCATGTGTGCGTCCGTCCGTCCCCTTTCAATACTTTAACGAAGTGAGATCTCGTGCTGTTGGGTGTAAAATCAGCAATAGACAGCGCAGAGACTTGATATGTCTTATAAAATTGCGCAAAATTCCAATGTTCCTACCAGCCCACCCTGCAGGGACCTGTTTCATTCACGACGACAAACCCCCTCCCCCCCCCTTGTTTGCTGGGGTGCATATATAATAATAATCTTGCGTTTATTAATTGTCGTTTTATGCCAGTTTCTGCGCCTGGGGGAATCGTCTTGTGTGATGAATCCATTCATGAATCGCTCACAGAGGCAGTATAAGCATTCGCGTAGGACAGGAGTCGGCAATCTTGCGGCTCTTTTAAGGACCGAGTCTTGACGTTATTTATTAAGGATCGTCTCGCATTCACGTGCATCGTTGCGGCTCATGAAATTTTGATGGGGTTTTTTTTACTGAATTCGAAAAACATTGCTCCTCTTGTTACTTTGGTTGGCGACTCCTGATGTAGGAGAACTCCCCATGGGCGTGGATGTCACCTTGAAGTCCCGTCAAGTGACCTCTGGTCTCCGCAGAGGGCAGAGGGCAGCACTTACTCAACCGCTCTGCCACGGAGAACGAGTTCGTCACGTGGCAGCCAAACTTATTTTAAATCGCGGAACTGGGATTTGTCCAATTTAAGCGCACAACCATATTTAATGTGATACACTTTTTTTTGTGAAACCATCAACTCATTGCTGTACATACACGAATAATAATCCGGTTTGAAAAGAGGCGGCAGGCTGGATTTTATCCGCTAATCTCGAACGCCCCATCTTGGCGACATGAGCTTAGTTAGAATCACCAGCCCACCCTTCGCTTTATACATGAGATACCAAATATTTCTTTAACTTAATATTTGTGCCCAGATATTGAGAGAGTACATTTGTGACAAACAACATATTAATAGGTTGTGTGTCTTAGGTGTGTTTTAAATGCCAATGATGATATTAGTACTGGATTTTATTGAATCCCCTTACGTTTTTTACTCCATGAAAGGAAATGCATCAAATTGCACGCAATTGAGACAGCACCAGTACAGTAATAAGTGGGTTTTTTTGTAAGTACATTTAGTGCCAGGAAGAACCTGTGTATACTCTCTGGTTCTTTCGGTAAAGTCGCGTAGTTAGATATAAAATAAAACAAATCACCTGTGTATAGGTGTGTGTTTTTTTTCCAGGTTGGGAAAACTATTATAATGCAAACATAAATGCAGTAGGTGTTGCCAAAAAAATATTAGTCTTCAGATCTGTGCATTCGTAAGCCATGGGGTTCAAAGGAATTTGTTTTAATTATAGTAGTTTGTAAAAATCTATGTATTATGCAAAAAATTTTCTGGAAGGTTTCTGTGGAACCAACCAATACCATTACCTTCTGAACATGAGACATTCTGGGTCCATTGAGACCATATGGTCAATATTTGTGTGGAATTGGGCACACAAGCACATGAATGTTGTGAACTTGTATATGAGTATTAATGTGTATTGCTTATTGACACCTTCACAGAAACACCACTCCTCACCACTGACGTAAAATTAGTTTTGGGATGTTCATTAAGTTCTCGTTTTCAAGACTTATACCTTAAAATATTACAGCCAAGCACATAGGTAACGCATCTAATTTTGGCTTTACTCCAAGTCCCTTTGAACAGAATCGCATGTTGATTCAAGTAAAGATACAGAGATCCTCTATTCTTTACCCATCTCTACTCTCTATCTGACAGTAATATTCCGACTGCTGCATCCCCTCGCTGCTCCAAACCAACGAAATTTTCCATGAAAGGGAGGGAATTCAAAATATAAATTTTGGGTTTGCCAGATGCAGGTTGTGTATCTTGGGCTTTCAAACTTAAGTCTGAAGCCCTTCATTTTGAAAAAAAAAAAGCTTTAAAAGGACTCTCAGGGACATCACCGAGTGATGTCACTGTAATGTATATCAGAATATAAATTTATGCTGGAGGAATCTGATGAGCTATAAAGCTCTGTTTCACAGATGTCCAGTATATGATATACATTATAATGCATACCGTAAAACAACATAGTTGTGAAAAGAGACTACCTAAATTAAGTACAAATAAAAGCTTGAAAACAGCCAAGTATGTAGAGAAAAAATAACAGGTAGTGAGAAATCAATAAAACAAAGAAGCGATAGACCAACACTATATACATGGAGATTATAATAAATAATGAAGAAATAAACAAGTACTGCAGATAGTAACAGCGACAACATAATGATCGGGTAGCGAGTCAGAGTCAAAAGTAATACAAGTATATACAACAACAAAGTATGGAGAGAAAGCAACTAAATTTGATCAATAGAGCAAAATACAATAATTTGACATGATATGAGTGGGTCATGGAATTGTTGGAATCACTTGTAATTTCTGGGATATTGTAAAAGCTTGCCATCTAGTGGCTGAGCAGCTGTTGAGGCTCTTGACGCCACCATGCCACTCTCCAGACAGCGTGTGCCGAGTCCCAATGTGCTCTCACTGAGTCACACTGTGGCAACGATAACTGACCAAACCACGAGAATTCCATTTGAAATCAATGGTGATTCTACGTAAGATTCCTCGATTGTTGGAATTATTTATTTTACAGGATTGTTCAATAGAATCTTCATTAATTTCAATGGAGACTTCTGAATCTCCATTATAACTCAGATGGTCGTGGGAATTTCAGTGTTGCTGTGACATGGCAAGGTTCAGCTATTGCCCATACAAATACTGGCAATTCCAAAGATCACATGACCGATTAGAAATTGTAATTCCTGCAGGAATCTCCTAGAGTAGGATCGTGGAATTGTAATGTGATTCCTGCAGTACATATTGTTTTATGATGTACTGTACAGGCATGTGTGTTGCCAGAGCTGAATAGTCATAAGCAAATGATAAGCAGAAATTCTTAACACATCGCAGATAAGAGGAATAATGAAAAAACACAAATGTGTCCATATTGGATTAATAAATTCAAGTATTAGGTATTTGTACACTGTTTATCTAATGTAATAAAAAATTTGCACCAATAACATTTTACATGTGTTTATCTTAAAAAAAAGTGGAACCCACAATGGTGTAAGGCAACTGGTGGGTTGGGTGAGACTGGCCTTACTCAGTCTTTACACTATAACAATAGGTTTTACCCTTTCTGGCAATAAAACAGGTGTGAAGATGTTAAAACACCAAACATAATCCTTATTCAAGGAATCCTGTCTGCATTAACCACACGTACTTGTGAACATGCAAACAAAAACATATGCTCTGATCTAACCTATATATTGTCTTTGAAAGTGATTGGTCCACACCAGAGACAGCTTTCTTTTGAGCCTAGTCTCAAAGTTTTAGACCAGAGAATGCCTATTGTTGTATTTTAATACTGCCAAGAAGGGTCCCAGTCTTTACACTGTTTAAATGTAATATTTCCCTTTTTGACACTTAAGCCATAATTCACGTGTGAATGACCAATATAATTGATGTAAACAAGTTGATTGGTTGAGATGTTTGTGCAGAGGGCAGTTCCAGATTTACCTTCCTGGAGAGACAGGAGTGGTAACGCTGGGTTAGGATGTCGTCGGGGGAGGAGAGCTGTCGGCAGTCACCTGTTATACCTGGAGAGAGTGACCGAGGAAGCTCCGTCTCGTCCGACTTGCAGGTAGTGTTTTGAGAATTTCTTAGCTCACCAGGTGTGTAGGTCTATTTATGGTCGTTGCATTACCTATTCGTAAGCAAATGTGCTTCAGAACCAGTTAATCAGACGTCGGCAATTACTTTTGCAGCTGCTGCATGGAAATTAAATTCATTATCAAAGCCTGCCATCTGCTGTAATATGAATAATAAACATTTGCTGACATTTTGCAACATGCATTATGTGGTGGTGTCAGTTCCAATTTCAAAATTGATAGCAACAATAATACGCTCATTTAGATGAGTTGTAAAAATAATACAATAATACTTACATTTAGATAAGAATGCACTTCCCAACTTAACTATACTTTAGTTTCTCTTGTAGATGAATATTAAATATTGTAATCTAAATCAATTTAATAGCAAGTCACATTTTTGATATAAAGTACCTTCCACGTTTGAGGTTTTAAACACTTTTATGAAGATTCATGGATTTTCCATTCACCTACTATGACTTTCCATGCTGCATAGTGTATAATACATGAGATTTTTCACATTAACTTATACAATTAACTGCACTTCAACTATATTAATAGAAGCAATCTTGCAGTATGCACTTGACACATTGAACATTTGCAATAACATTTATGGGATAGATGCAGGCAATATTTGTACTTCATACAAGTGTTTACTATAATTGTAATGTAGTAAACAGTGGACCTGATTAACTGCATTAAATGAAGGTTGAATTGTATTTAAGCATGCGTAGCTGAACATGAAAACAAATCAGCCTGGCCACAAATGACAGTGGGAACAGAGGAAGAAATATGGCAATAAGAAGGAAGGCTATGGTGGAGAGTGATTTGATTATATTTTTGCATTTGAAATAGCAGTCTTATCATCAATAACAAATATATTGGCTGCGTTGATAGTTTTATTGTTCAATGTACAATGGTAAAAAATAGAAGTTGTTGGGTTTAAATGTAGTTATGCATCTCGAGGTTTGCATTGGGAGAGTAGTTCCCTTTGCAATACCTACCCCTGCCTCAATGTGAATAAATGTGTACCGCAAGGTTGGCCAAAGGTTGCTGTCAATTACGTTTTAAGTAATGTATAAAATATATATTTGGGAATGTTAAATTACTATGCATCTAAATTTTGATTTAAAGCTTTCGTGACTGCAGTAATTCATATTCTTAGTTTTTTCGGTAAAGTCACGTTGAAGAGAAACAACAAAATAATAAAATATATATAAAACAATAAAAATTCTCACGACGTTTCGACCATAACTCAAACGGTCGTCTTCAGGTGTGTTGGTTCGCATAAATGTATTTTGAAACGGCGCATTTATTTGTTTACGTTTTTTATAAATAAATAAATGCGCCGTTTAAAAATAAATTTATGCGAACCAACACACCTGAAGACGACCGTTTGAGTTATGGTCGAAACGTCGTGAGAATTTTTATTGTTTTATATATATTTTATTTTGTTGTTTCTCTTCAACGTGACTTTACCGAAAAAACTAAGAATACTATGCATCTACTATAAAAACGCCATGTAGTATAAATGGTAGCGCAGAAATGTACTTTCTTGTAAGGGAATTGTATACTGCATAAAGCTTGATCAAATAAGTACGGTAAATATGTGAAAAAATATTAAGTGTTCACATTCTTATCAGACCTCCCTCTAAAGTGAACAACCATAATTTCCATGTAATTTGTAGCTAGAAAAATGGAACGACATACACAGCGGAAAAAATAAAACCCAAACGCAATATAAATTGGAAGGCATTTGGTAGAATTGCCTTCGAAATCAACATGTGTTAAACTGTGGAGTGCAATTCAGGAATGGTGTTTCTCCTTGTGGACTTGTACTATCTAGGAAGAGTACGAGGAGCTGTTGAGGCACGCTGTGGTGATGCCCAAGTGGGACGCCACCAGACCCCTTCCCAGGCAGCGCGTGTCGAGTCGTACTGTGGCCACTCTCACCGAGGACCAAGCCACACCAGGTGTGACCTCCGGCCCCTGGGCCACTGTGACAGTTGTAAAAAGGACCTGCCTATGTTTAAGGGGCCAGGCAGTTGCTGTAGCGGTCTAATAGCTGTTTTAGAGGCTCGGGTATCATTACTAAGAGCCTGTAGACATCGGCTTGCTGCCATGGTTTAAAGGGCATTCACTTGATTCCCTATAGGGTACAGTGAGGGGAAAAAAGGATTTGATCCCCTGCTGATTTTGTACGTTTGCCCACTGACGAAGAAATGATCAGTCTATAATTTTAATGGTAGGTTTATCTGAACAGTGAGAGACAGAATAACAACAACAAAAAATCCAGAAAAACGCATGTCAAAAATGTTATAGATTGATTTGCATTTTAATGAGGGAAATAAGTATTTGACCCCCCAATCAGATTTCTGGCTCCCAGGTGTCTTTTATACAGGTAACGAGCTGAGATTAGGAGCACACTCTTAAAAGGAGTGCTCCTAATCTCAGCTTGTTACCTGTATAAAAGACACCTGTCCACAGAAGCAATCAATCAGATTCCAAACTCTCCTCCATGGCCAAGACCAAAGAGCTATCCAAGGATGTCAGGGACAAGATTGTAGACCTACACAAGACTGGAATGGGCTACAAGACCATTGCCAAGCAGCTTGGTGAGGTGACAACAGTTGGTACGATTATTCGCTAATAGAAGAAACACAAAAGAACTGTCAATCTCCCTCGGCCTGGGGCTTCATGCAAGATCTCACCTCGTGGAGTTGTAATGATCATGAGAACGGTGAGGAATCAGCCCAGAACTACACGGGAGGACCTTGTCAATTATCTCAAGGCAGCTGGGACCATAGTCACCAAGAAAACAATTGGTAACACACTATGCCGTGAAGGACTGAAATCCTGTAGCGCCAGCAAGGTCCCCCTGCTCAAGAGACCACATATACATGCCCGTCTGAAGTTTGCCAATGAACATCTGAATAATTCAGAGGGCAACTGGGTGAAAGTGTTGTGGTCATATGAGACCAAATTGGAGCTCTTTGGCATCAACTCAACTCGCCTTGTTTGGAGGAGGAGGAATGCTGCCTATGACCCCAAGAACACTATCCCCACCGTCAAATATGGAGGTGGAAACATTATGCTTTGGGGGTGTTTTTCTGCAAAGGGGACAGGACAACTTCACCACATCAAAGGGACGGGGCCATGTACCGTCAAATCTTGGGTGAGAACCTCCTTTCCTCAGCAAGGGCATGGAAAATGGGTCGTGGATGGGTATTCCAGCATGACAATGACCCAAAACACACGGCCAAGGCAACAAAGGAGTGGCTCAAGAAGAAGCACATTAAGGTCCTGGAGTGGCCTAGCCTAGCCAGTCTCCAGACCTTAATCCCATAGAAAATCTGTGGAGGGAGCTGAAGGTTCGAGTTGCCAAACGTCAACCTCGAAACCTTAATGACTTGGAGAAGATCTGCAAAGAGGAGTGGGACAAAATCCCTCCTGAGATGTGTGCAAACCTGGTGGCCAACTACAAGAAACGTCTGACCTCTGTGATTGCCAACAAGGGTTTTGCCACCAAGTACTAAGTCATGTTTTTCAGAGGGGTCAAATACTTATTTCCCTCATTAAAATGCAAATCAATTTATAACATTTTTGACATGCGTTTTTCTGGATTTTGTTGTTGTTATTCTGTCTCTCACTGTTCAAATAAACCTACCATTAAAATTATAGACTGATCATTTCTTTGTAAGTGGGCAAACGTACAAAATCAGCAGGGGATCAAATATTTTTTCCCTCACTGTACATACAGTAAGACACAACAGTGTAGTCTCATGAAGTGTGAATTGTTAGTCTCATTTTTATATATTTAATGGTTTTAAGTGCATGATATTCACTCACGTAAAGTACTAATTTGCTAAAAATCTGAGCACATGTACTATTTAACATCATTCTAAGTGCTGTAGATAATTGAATTACATTTTTGACTACAGATTTAATGCACCTATATAGTAAAAGTTTACTTAAATAATTGAGCTTTAAAATGCTTTATGTTCTACAAAAATACATAATTATGTTGATATTTTGGTTCAATGATTGTTTGTGCAGAGTGCATGAACTATAGAATGTTATTGTATACAGGAAATCCTTGCCCATCACAGGCGTTACATTCTTGAAAATAGCCTCAATTGGCAAATCAGCGACCCGTAAACGCAAAGGCAAATGAGAAAACTAGAGTTTGGTTCACAGTTTGCAATACGACATCCCCTCCTTTTGTTTGGTGTTACCCTACATCAACCCAAACGTTAAACAGGAAGTATTTTGAACGTAAAATATGATTCATGTTTTCTAGTGTTACATATGACTTGTGCTATAAATGTATAGCATGAAAATTTCTTATTGTAGTGTACAATGCTGTAACACATTTCCATGTACAGTACTGTACACTACACAAATAAATATTGTGCCTCACAACAGACTTGGAACATGTGACCTGGGAACCGTGATGGGCCACTTGGGAGACAAGATAGCACATGTGTTCCGCAGAAGCAGCATCATCGCGAGCAGTGCAGTTACGATGCATACAGGAATCTTGCAGTCAACCGCGAATGGTCGAGCCACGGGCACGTTTGGCGAACTGTGTACCTCAATAAATTTGGTGCAAAACCGTGAAAGCTAAACCCACGTGAGGAAAGGGTTTGCTGTCCAGTAGTATTTATAAAGCACAAGCAACAACAATATCTGACAACATGAGCTACAGTTATCTGCCTAAATTCCTATGTCAGGCAATGCAGATTAACGAGCATATTTTTCAGTTTTGCTGGTTTATCAGGAGGGCAGAATAGGGCTCAGTTTTGGCACTTTGTAGATGTGTATGCGCCTTCACGATTTGAGGTATACAAATGCAACCTGTCTCATGTACAGTAGATATAATTGCACACTTTATGAAAAATAGGGATGATTTTAATGTTCAGGTTATGTTAGTTTTTCTCTATCAAAACAATATTGTACGTTTTGTTGTATATGACTTGGGTTTTCTTGCCATCTTCATATACATTGTCAACCGATAGTGTACTCTGCATCTTTGTATAGAATGTATTGAGTTCCCTTCTGGAGCCCAATGCATCAATAAAACCCATGCAAGACTTTAGTCATACTTCCTTTCTAGAACTCAATGCATCAGCAGAAACACGTGATATTGCTAATTGGCTGAGAAATGACATAGACCTTCCTCTGAAAACCTGCAGTGATATTTATTGACCTCTAGGATGTCCGCTTTAGCAGTACAGATTAATGAGTGGTTTTACTCTGCATTTACTCAATAAGCCATTAGAAATGGGGAAGGTAAACTTTAGTGGAGCTATTGTTATATTTTAAGTCCAGTCATTAATTGCCAGGATGAGGTCATCTCTAAAGTTGATGGCCTGTTTTATATTGCTTGCCGTATTTATAGTCAAGCCTATGATCTGGGTGGTGCTCAGTATGTGTTAGTCTTCCATTAATCGTGTTGTCTACTACAATACATGTCTGGTAATTGTAATACTCATGAGACCATAGGTAGATTGTTATATTTTATGTTGTCATGGAACGGCCCTGTCATCTAAATGTTTTCAAATTATCTGCATTTGTTTAAAAATAGTTAATGTGGTGATTGTATTTTGCTAAAGAGTATACTTTGCTTCAGCTCTTGAAAACATACTCTGGATGAAGTCATGTTCCCTACAAATTTAAATCACTCATGGGAGAAAAATACCAAAGCTACATGTTACTCTTCAGCAGTTTCATATTATCATAATTAAATTTTGAGTATCTTTACACAGAGGATATTGAGTTCCTTCATGAAATATATTAGCAGAGCCACATGTGACATTTGTAAATGAACCTGAAATGACAAGACATTTATCTTAAAGGATTCAGTGGTTTTAATACAACCTCTTGGCTGTACTATTTTTCAAAATACCTTCAGAAATGGGGAAGGTAAAATTAAATGTAAAGATGTACTTTTGCTGTATTTAAAAATGTTGGTCATACAAGTGTGCACATATGTGTGAATCTAACCTGGTACCTCATGGGCTACATTTTGCTAGCTTTTAATGCTTAGGAATGTAAATACAAATGCTTTGTTCCTGGTTGACTGCGATGGTGAGGCATGTCTCCTTTTGTGTTACCTCACCATGGCCTGCAACTCAAGCACTTTAAATGTAATTTTAAACATGTAGATCATCGATAATTATCTGGCGGCTTTGGGGGGAAGGGGGCACCGGATTTTTTTTTTAATGCCGGATAATTACATCATTATTTACATTGGCTTATTTATTTTTTAGCTGTTGTATAAATGTATTTTTTGTGTTTTAAAATTTGTTTACTATATGAAATTGGCATAATTAAATATACAAATAGACACATATCCCAATGTAAAAAAGTTGCTTTATTTACTGCACCATACTTACCACTCTAATCTCGAAGACTGCATGGGGTGATGTATGTATCGATTTAAAGCTTTCGTGACTGCAAGGATTCATCTTCTTTGGTTCTTTCGGTAAAGTCACGTAGAATGAGAATAAAATTATAAATTGATAAAATAAAATAACACAATAAAATTCTCACGACGTTTCGGCCACAACACAAGCGGCCTTCATCAGGTGAAGGGACGAGACTGTCTGGAGGACAGCGCTGTCCTGCAGACAGTCTGTCCTCCAGACAGTCTCGTCCCTTAACCTGATGAAGGCCGCTTGTGTTGTGGCCGAAACGTCGTGAGAATTTTATTGTGTTATTTTATAAATGTATTATTTTATTCTCATTCTACGTGACTTTACCGAAAGAACCAAAGAAGGTGATGTATGTACTACGCTGTTATTTCAACGACATGTGTATGACGATCGCCGGACTTTTGCGATTGCCGAATTTCACGCACTTCTCGCCGGATCGCACGGCATAATTTTTTTTAATCACTAGTTATTAGTCATGATGCTTTGTGTACGTGCAGTATTTTCAGTGTTTAAATTGTTATATGTATTGCGTAATGTACTGTATACGATATTTGAAGCTGAAATCAAGCATCTCTACGTATGTTGTCACGCACATGGTACCAACACATGGTGCCGATCGCAGGACTGTGGAGCGGTTTTGAATGATCGGCCCGGGACTGCCACATGATTAGAGTCAGAGGATTAAAAATTATTAATTCACTTCTTTTGGATCCTACCAAAGACCACAGCTGAATCTCTTCTGTTCCCATGTTGAGCCTTATTCTTTTTCTCATGTAAATGATGTACACGGTAACCAACAAATTCCGTTTCTTTTGTCAGCACTGGCTATGGAAGAAACAACGCAAGGCAGACAGCAGCATACATCGTCCACCTCCGAAAACACAGCAGCAGGCAATGACAATGTTTCTTCATCCGTCATCCGACAAGAGCATCGAGAGAATGGCTCTGAGCCACGAGAGTCTGCACCCGGTACAAAATGCACTTTTGAGTTAATATCCAAAAACGCATGACATTGCGGTGTTATGCTCGTATTATCCTGCCAGCGCTTACTGATGCATCTTGTTCAACAATATTACATTTATAATGTGTAATTGTCGTGCAAAGAGATGGAGTCATTTGGAAATGCACAGTCTTTCTCAGCTCTTTAATGTAAATAGTATTTTGCTAATTAAAATGGAAAATTACTGTAACATAAATGTAATAAGAATGCTAACTGAAACATTTAAAATATGAGTAACTTTATGCCACGCGGATACTTTGAAGAATGTGTAGTGTTAAGCGGAATATGTTTAATCATCTACGTCACATCCCCACAGTGCCCGTTCCTCTGGCGAGTCAACTGCTTCTCCAGACCCTCGGCAGGGTCTCTCCAGAGTCGGAGACAGGAGGGCTCACACTGCTTGGTCAAGAATCCCACTTAAACCAAGAGGAAGTTAGAACCCAGCCACTCCTCCCAGCTGACAAATTGGAAAGAGTTGGGGATATACTGGACACTTGGTATTCCAACCTCAAGGTACGAACATTGATCGTAAACCATGGAAACTTAAACGAAATATTATTTGTATGTACCCAATCTAACTTGACACTGAGTGACATCACGTTAAAATAATCTTATTTACAGAATATTTGGGGGTTTTTCATGTTCAAATGCTCTGCATATAGTCCCTTAAAATGTTTCTCAAACCTTATGTAAGAAAAATATTTTTTTTATATTATGGATAGTTCTCCCATTGTATTCATTGAAATGTAGTTTTTCAATGCGAATTGTAAACCAGCTTAGCAAACATGGAAAATATGTACACTCTTTCAAGCATTGAGTACAATGCTGAAGTTGGAAGTAGAAATGTTACTTTACAATGGGAAAGACAACACACTGTTGATGGTGGCCTCATTACTCAATGCAACATATATAATCCCCTTATTACTCTTAAATTGGGAATATGCTGTTCTATTAATTAAATTGTTACTATCTTGACTTCAAGCTTTCGTGACTGCAGGAATTCATATTCTTGGGTCTTTCGGTAAAGTCACGTACAAAGAAAAGAAAATACTAATTAAATATCACGACGTTTCGATCGCAACACAAGCAATCGTCATCAGGTGAAAAAATATATTTAACTGCCTCTACGGGGAGGGTTTCGACACGACTATTAGATCTTTTAACAAACTTCGAGACAAGAAGGCACATCTGATTGAGTCACTCAACTCTCTTGAGTTACATTAACAGGCTAAATGTCTCACTAACACAGCCACCGTTGCTCGTTGGCCTCGATGTGGTGTTGGTTTTCGGTTTTCCTACATTGACATGCTAATCTCTCGCGTAACAATGGCCACCTCCACAGCTTCATCGTCGTGGAGGAGCTCAGCTCTCCGACCTTACATTTACATGCAAATTTCATCTCTAGCCCCGCCCACTTCGGTTATGACCCTTTGGCTACACCCATCTCAAACCTTTATAACACCCTGCCTTAGCAGCGCTCCCACTAATTTTTTTCCTGCCTCAGTAGCTCTGCCGCTATTTTTTCCCATGATGACGGTTGCTTGTGTTGCGATCGAAACATCGTGATATTTTTTTATTATTATTTTTCTATCTACATGGCTTTACCGAAAGACCCAAAGAATATGAATTCCTGTAGTCACGAAAGCTTTAAGTCTATCTACAGTGAGGGAAAAAAGTATTTGATCCCCTGCTGATTTTGTACGTTTGCCCACTGACAAAGAAATGATCAGTTTATAATTTTAATGGTAGGTTTATTTGAACAGTGAGAGACAGAATGACAACAAAAAAAAATCCAGAAAAACGTATGTCAAACATGTTATAAATTGATTTACATTTTAATGAGGGAAATAAGTATTTGACCCCCTCTCAATCAGAGAGATTCTGGCTCACAGGTGTCTTTTATACAGGTAATGAGCTGAGTTTAGGAGCACACTCTTAAAGGGAGTGCTCCTAATCTCAGCTTGTTACCTGTATAAAAGACACCTGTCCACAGAAGCAATCAATCAGATTCCAAACTCTCCACCATGGTCAATTCCAAAGGGCTCTCCAAGGATGTCAGGGACAAGATTGTAGACCTACACAAGGCTGGAATGGGCTACAAGACCATTGCCAAGCAGCTTGGTGAGAAGGTGACAACAGTTGGTGCGATTATTCGCAAATGGAAGAAACACAAAAGAACTGTCAATCTCCCTTGGCCTGGGGCTTCATGCAAGATCTCACCTCGTGGATTTGCAATGAGCATGAGAACGGTGAGGAATCAACCCATAACTACACGGGAGGATCTTGTCAATGATCTCAAGGCAGCTGGGACCATAGTCACCAAGAAAACAATTGGTAACACACTACGCCGTGAAGGACTGAAATCCTGCAGCACCCGCAAGGTCCCCCTGCTCAAGAAAGCACATATACATGCCCGTCTGAAGTTTGCCACTGAACATCTGAATGATTCAGAAGACAACTGGGTGAAAGTGTTGTGGTCAGATGAGACCAAAATGGAGCTCTTTGGCATCAACTCAACTCGCCGTGTTTGGAGGAGGAATGCTGCCTATGACCCCAAGAACACCATCCCCACCGTCAAATATGGAGGTGGAAACATGCTTTGGGGGTGTTTTTCTGCTAAGGGGACAGGACAACTTCAGTGCATCAAAGGGACGATGGACGGGGCCATGTACCGTCAAATCTTGGGTGAGAACCTCTTTCCCTCAGCCAGGGCATTGAAAATGGGTCGTGGATGGGTATTCCAGCATGATAATGACCCAAAACACACGGCCAATGCAACAAAGGAGTGGCTCAAGAAGAAGCACATTAAGGACCTGGAGTGGCCTTGCCAGTCTCCAGACCTTAATCCCATAGAAAATCTGTGGAGGGAGCTGATGGTTCGAGTTGCCAAACGTCAGCCTCGAAACCTTATTGACTTGGAGAAGATCTGCAAAGAGTAGTGGGACAAAATCCCTCCTGAGATGTCTGCAAACCTACAAGAAACGTCTGACCTCTGTGATTGCCAACAAGGGTTTTGCCACCAAGTACTAAGTCATGTTTTGCAGAGGGGTCAAATACTTATTTCCCTCATTAAAATGCAAATAAATTCATAACATTTTTGACATGCGTTTTTCTGGATTTTTTTGTTGTTATTCTGTCTCTCACTGTTCAAATAAACCTACCATTAAAATTATAGACTGATCATTTCTTTGTCAGTGGGCAAACGTGCAAAATCAGCAGGGGATCAAATACTTTTTTTCCCTCACTGTATCTGATTTGAAAACATGTTCTATGTGTTACAAACGTGACAATGTTGATCACCGCTTGGCTGTTTCCTAGCCGTCAACTCTTTTACTACAACCTAACAATCGTGACTGCATTTAGAAGTCATTGTATCAGTAACTGCAAAATGTTTGTCCTTTGTTTAGAGAAATGTTCTGATGGAGCTGGGTCAGTGGATGCAGTCCATGCAGCAGGAATACAAGAAAGAGTCTCAGGAAGAGCAGGAGAGGCATGTGGCTGAAGTCGGTCAGTTACATGCCCAGTTGGGTGACCTACGCCAACTGCTGCACACCTTTGACAAATCTGTCAAATGCAAGGACCAGGTGAGGCTAAATGTTAAGGCCTTGTTAAAACTTGACAGCACCACATTATATCGGATGTCGTAGCGATGTGTTCATGAGCTGGATGCATATAGTTGTATTTTGCAGCAAAATGCACAAAAATATCAGCCAACAAAGTACATAGAATAACCTCTGTAAAATGTGTATGTTGTGATTACTGATGATTATACATTCCCCATTTTAATTTCCATCGTAAAACTATGTACAGTCTATACAGTGACACCTTAAAAACACTAACTTTTAATTCCATGTATTATGTAGTTCACTGTATTATTTCAACCAGGCTTAAACATGCCATTGTTATTGCATATTTATATTAATAAAAAATTGCACATTTGGTTGCCTTTACTTGTAGTTGTGTGCTTTACTTGGGAGCTACAGTCACGGGGTTCTGGTCATGGGCCCAGTCAAGTGTTTTGGTCACACGGGTTCTCCCATGGTTTGTCACATTGAAAAGTGTAAGGTATGGGCACTGGCGGAGCCAGTGGGGGGGGGGGGGTGGGGTGGCACATGGCCCCCCAATGATCCGATCGAAATCCCTAATTTCGATTGGATCATTGGGGTTTATTAGTGATAAATCGGCGTTTTGTGACCCCCCACTGCCACTGTGTAGCATATTATTATGTGCCAGGAACTCTTATGAGATGATAGGACAATAGTTTTAGTCCATAATTGGCAATAAGTAACGGTAAAGCAGTTATAAGTGACTCAGAATTGTGCGCAGTTGCGTACACAGCACACGACTTCCCTGAAAACACACCTTCACCGAGCGCGATGCCGATCACACACAGTTCGAATTCGACCCTCGATCGATGGCTGCGACATCGCCGCACACGCGTCGAATAAAAAGCAAGGGACAAGTCCTTACTAACAACTGCTATCATTTTTCATTGCTGGAGGGGTTGCCCCCCCCCCCTACCTGAAAATCCTGGCTCCGCCATTTGGTATGGGTAATCTCTAGAGGGTGGTGCTATGGGCCTGTGGGTTTCCAGGCTGTTCTCTATCCTTATGGCTGCCTCTCAGTGAATAAAGTTGCGTATTTTAACCTTACTGTCTCTTCATTGTGAGAGTAGACATTTGTAAGGCGGCATCTGAGTTAGCATATACTATTTAGGGGCGACAACCTAAAATGTTACACGACACTACAGATGCCACCATATAAATTGTCACCGACTAAAGAGTAACTTGACACTGACACGTTTTTCTTTACAACGGATATTTAACCAATGCAACAGATGTTGGTGAATGAGCAAGGTTTCAGTTGTATAGTGTTTCTTGACAAATGCAGAGAAACAGTATTCTACGCAGTCTATTTTAAAAAAACGATATAATTTGAGCTTTGATGAAAATATCCTCTCCTCAAATATAACGACTAACTACATTGCCTGTACACTATTGACGTGTATACTTATAGGTAAGAGACATTTTGCGAATCAAATCTGATTTTTATGAAGGTAACTCCCATATATAGTGACAGCAGTTTTACACAACCTACATCCTCTAGTCCAACTGCATTGTTGGTGTGATCAATGTTAATTACTGTATACAGATTTTCAATGTCTCACTGCATATTAATTAATCTCTATCATGAATTAATGTTAGCATGACTAGGTATTGTCATAATATTTAAGCAAAGCAATGGGTACGTGCATAGGTGTTAAGCCTTTTCATTTGGAGTAATCCACCCGAATTATGGTTACACGTTTGAAATTTACTGCAGAAAAAAGGTGTATTATATATTTACAATAGTGAAAATAATTTCCTAACTATTTACCTTATTTTCCTCTCAAAAACCTCTAACTTTGTTTAATGTTTGGAACCTTTTCAATGAGCAGTGAAGTGTTTTTTCTTCACACTTTGGGCTAGGTCCAAACTTGATTTATCATCGCCATTACAAACTAAAATATGCATTCTCCAGCCATATTTTATTGTAAAGATATTGATCGCATTGGTGTAGAAAATGTATTAAACTTTTGATGAGGCATTCCTTGGTCCACGATTGGTATATTTTTCAAGATGATTTATTTGGAAATTGCTTTAATTATCACAGGTGATCTCAAACCTGACAAACGGACTGCAGAAGGAAAAGGAGAAAATGGAGAAACTGCGGGCGTTTACCCACTGGAGGCTTCGATATGCAGATGAACAGCAAGAGGTGATTTTCCAGATTTCGTGCCATGGAATTACTGTTGCATATCAATTAAACCCCTTTAGCGATTCATTCCTGGGCCCAATTATCATTATAATAGGATGAGAGAGGCTCAATATCATTTGTATCTTTTTTTGTAAGTGACCTTTTTTAGAAATCAAATGTATTGTTGATGACACAGTTGATAAGACATTTGATTTTTCAGTAAATTTGGGCAGAGGACTAAAAATACTAAAATAAAACGATTCTTTAAATGGTCTCCTATAAATTCCTCTACCCTATTTAAAGCATTTGAAAGTCTCCAATTATCCTAATATTTCTCAAGAGCCTCTAATCTTTTTGAAATAATAATTCAGCCCAGGAATGAATCACTAAGTGAATCATGTTCATGATGATTGTTTAATTGACCTCATTGCAACAGGGCTACGCATAATGCAGTGTGCCAGCAACATGTTCTAACTTGCTTGTAATACAAATTACTTAATTGAGTAATGCATGTTTGAATATTGAAGGGTTTGCCTGTTACACAGTAGATTCTAGCAGGTAATAATTAATATGCCAATTTACAAACTATCAGGAAACCACTTTTATTTGACTCTTATCAGGCCCCATGGTATAAAGTGCAATCTGCCTCTCTTATTCACTGTTTCTAATCTCTCTATATATGCTTGCAATGCTTTAAAAAGGTATTTACTGATGCATAATAAAAATGCTACATATGTTGTAATCTTGCTTCTTATTTATTTTCTTGGAAAGCAGCATTGTTGTTATTTGTGCATGTGCACCACTGCCACCGCAATATCACCAAATAGTTTCGGTGATGTTCGGCTGGTTGCAAAAATCTTGAAAACAATAGGGCTTTTACTTTGGTTTAAAAACAAGACGTTGCCAAAAGGAATGGTCGTATTGTTCAATCGTACGTGTTACTCGCCATTGTTCAGGTGTTTTGTAGCCGCCTGGCAAGGCAGCACTATCGCCGAGCGCTGACAAAGAAAGTGTGGGCCGCCTGGCACTCGCTCGTGGAGATACGCTGGCAGCAGCGTGTGGAGCGCGCATGCCAGGCCCGTGCACAGGAAGTTTGCATCCAAGTGGGCAATGACTACGAAGCCCGCATCATCGCGGTATGGCAAAAATATAGAAGAAACTAACATGCATGCTAAATATGTGTTTTTTTCTTTCTTTATCACAGGTACATATTCATAATAATGATTTTTGGGTTAGATCGTGTGAATATAAATGTGTCGTTAACCCACCACCACCCGTTACAGCCAATTAGTAAGGTTCGTCACGTAAATAAAACGTGCCAATGAGCTACCACTTCAGCACATCGGCGTGATGGCGAGTCAACTCACAACATGAACAATTGAGTGTGACATGCCGCTGGTGATTGCAACCAGCTTCATCAGGCGACTTGCCAGAATTGTGAAGTCTTCCTGCTTTCCGGTCTTAAAAAGAGCAGTGTGATGTCATCACTGAGCTTGCGTATCAAATTAACAAGTAAATATCTCTGAGATCTTAATTGTGACCCCTAAAACATGAAGTAAATTACTGGCGACAGCTAACATTGTTGGCGAGTGACAGCTGAACCGGTGTAGCTTCCCTCACCACCCCTTTTCATCAGTCCATATTGACCAGCAAGGTGTGGTATGATCAAGCAATCTCCATAACTGACATGTTGTTGGGAGGCCTTCATCCAGCAGTCGATTGACAAAGAGATATACACTTTTTGTGTGGGGGTTTTATACTAATATCAATGGAGATGAAATAGCAAGTTTGTTCATTCTTAAACATTTTAATCTATTTACTAAAACAGGATGCTTATATTCTTGACCCCAGTGTTAAAAGAAAAATAACTATTTTGACATTTAACCCTCCTGAAAATGTTTTGAGATTAGGTGAGGCTTGACTTTTTATTTATGACTTTTTACATGCAGTATATGTCTAATCGATGATGTTCATATTATAGCAACTTGAGTCGATCTTGATTTGAAGCTTTCGTCACTGCAGGAATCCATACCCTCAGGTTCTTTCTCACTCTTACACCTGTGCTGCTTTCGTTTACTAATTCAAGCTCCTTGACATGCTAATTTCTCCAGCCCCCACACCATAAACCCTCCCCACTCTCCCGTCAACTCCTGCAGCCACGACTCTATAACCCCCCCCCCCCCTCCCGTACCTATATAAAGCCACAACAGCAGATCATTCTTTCTCACCTGATGACGGACGCTTGTGTTGCGGCCGAAACGCCGTGTTCTTTTATTATTTTTCTATCTACGCAACTTGAGTCACTTTCACTGAATGAATAGTAAGCCCTATCTTTGTATACGTTTAAATCTGTGTCCTTGTAATGCTTTCAAAGTATTTAATTACATTAAAAAATATATTTTTGCATAGATACCTTTGACAGTAATTTGCTGACCTCGTTGGCAGGTTACTTATATCCATTACACTATTATTTCAATATCATGGTGCTCAATACAAATAGAGCATTTTAAAGTGCATTATCCCCTGGCTTGGGCATAAGCACGCAATAGGTTCCACCACCAGGGGGCCTGCAGCAACTTCTATTCCCTTATGTAGCCACCACTTTTTCAGCTCTCATTTCCACAATTAGCCCTTTTGCGTCTCTGATGTAACACAACTTTTTACTTTTCTTTGTGTATTTCTGCACTTTTTTTAAATGCTGTGGTATCCACCTATGCTTAAAATAAATAAGTAGGTAAGGGAATTTTTTTAAAGCTCTGAAAGAAAATAATATGCATACATTAATGAATATGTTTGAGGAAATACAAGATGCTTACAGAACTAGGCACAGCAAATAATTGTCCTTTATAAGAGCAAAAGGAGGTCTAAATGTGTAGGTATATCTCTGCAGTGGCACGTAAAATTCAGAGAATAATTCCTCTAAATGGCCAATCTTTTGAACAGAGATGAACCACAAGCCCTCTGTGTAATGATTGAGAAATATTGGTTAGCCAAATGAAATATAAGGGCACCACGGTGGCGAGATATTAAATACCTCACCTGGTATGCAGGATCATGGGTTCGATCCTGTCCTGACACCTGGTGGATATTTGAATTTTTTCAGGTCCTCCAATTTTTCCCTTCCACATTTATAAATATGCGTTTAGCGTATTTGGCTGCAATACATTTCCACATTATAAGCCGCTTCGTTAAACTGTTTTTTTTGTGGCCAGGTTGCTTCTGAAAAAGTAACAGCTCATTGGGCCTTACCTGGTAAAATAAAAAAAATAGTTTCGTAGTCATTTTCACAAAGCAGAATGCTTAAAATCTGAAGAGGCAAGTAACCTTCGAAGCTTAGAACAATAGAAAAAACAGCATATATATTTTAGGGATCGTTGGAGTGTGGTATTTAGCCTACAGTATTGAATGATCCGTGGCCACCAAATGCAGAAGGGACTGGACATGACAAAGCAGCATGCGGCATAGAGTGGAGAGCATTTGCCACGAGAATAGGAAGAAAGTTGTTGCCCAATTAAAGAAGGGAGATATAAAACCATGTTGCACTCTGGATGGATAGGTTTATTGAGCATTTCATGGAAAGTGTGGTCTTCCAGACATTTGCTGAAAAATAAAAAAATAAGCAGAATAAAATGGTGCTGCTTAAGGGATCACCACTGATGGTTTAAAGCATGGACAAGTTGACCATTTATGAATTTACTTGATGCAACTCTTAGCAGTTAGAATAGACATTGGAATAGTTTTAAGTAAGGACCAGTCAAGATCAATAAACATGTTGAGAAGGTAGGTTTTCATAAGATAACATGAATTCCTTTGTAAAGTATAGAGGGCAAATTTAGTGTGACGTTACAGGTGTTTGAGGCAGGGGAAATGTCTTACTACATGAATCATAGAACTGGGCAAGTTTTCGGTGTTTGAATATACATGCCAGGAATTTAATGGGTGGGAGATGTAAACAAGTTGGAAGTTTGCGTATAAAAAGTGAAAGGAAAGGATTGTAGATGTGATTAAGAAAAGGTGGCGGCTGTAGTGAGTGGGCACCCAAAGTTTGACAACGAAGGAGAACACCTGATGTTAGATTTGGTGGGTTTTTCGAGCAGAACCCCGAAAGGTTGTGTTCACTGGAACAGTTGTGGTATCCAGCAGAAGGAGCAGCAGGTGACGAGAGATGCTGTGGTACGGAAGGCATTGCTTGCGGTTACCTTTTTAACTTAATGGGTTATTTATAATGAATAGTTGAACGAGGCCTTGGAGGAAGCTCAGGGCAAGATGGAGCAACTGCAGGGAGAGCGGGAGCACTACAACGAGGCGATGAAAAAGGCATTCATGCGTGGCGTGTGTGCTCTCAACTTGGAGGCCATGAGCATGTTCCAGGACAACGAGCGCAGATTAGAGGCTGGTAAGTGCAGGAACAGCACCTGTACACACAGATTGATCTGGATGAATTACGGTGGAGTTTGATGCGTCTGTGATTAAGATATTGAGCGAAAGCATGGTTTGCCATCATGATGGAGCCAATCCTTGTCTATGTTCAAAATGTAATCAATTATGGCCATGTGTGCTTATCAGCTGCGTGGCAAGCTTTAGTGCATTTATGGAAAATACAGTGCTGACGTAGACCTAATTGTGTAGGCCAGAGCCAAGCTACACCCATGCTGCAGCATCTTTATGAACTTGTAAGCAATGACCATTACCTCGCAAGTGAGTCGGCCTACCTATCAGGATGGCAGGCAAGAAAAGACCAGTTCATGGAAACTGTAAACTGACGTGACAAAGATGGTTTCGGTTTGGTGTTCTCAAGTGGGAATGTGATCGCCTCCGTCAATAACTACACTGTTTTCTTTTTTTACCAATAGCATACATTCTTTTCTATAATTTTAAGCGACTATCAAGCATTGCTGAAAACATAGTTCAAATGCAGAACATTGTTCTACTTCGCCCTTCATCACCCCATCTCGGGAAAATGGTTCAAGTCTCATTTGGTAAGAATAATCAGGGGCCACGGTCGGAAAGGGCAGGGTCTGCTTGGGTACGTCGAGCAGCTGGGGATCATACTGTTCATGATGGCATTATTATTATTCCAGCACAGGTTGTTGTTGGCCTGCTAAAAATTAGTCAAGAGAAATGTTAAAGGATCATCGGCTCTCGTGTAAATGTTTGGGCGGCGTGTTTAGGTGTGCATACAGCACCACACTTTGGACCACCTGATAGCGGGAGTGCTGGGGGTGGTGGACCCTCAGATGTTCAATTCTCTCAACAAACCGACTTCTCTGAGGGTGGAGGTGCAGGTTTGGCTGAGAACAGCTGTGGCCGGGAACAAATGGTAAGTTGTCCTCCTTTGCTTGAGGCAAAATCGTGAATGATCCACTGGCATGAGTTTGGGATGTAGTGAAAATTACATTTACTTGTAAATTAAATTCTGCAAAAAAGCTACTCTAAAACAAAAAGCAACCCCGATAATAATAATAAGGTATTATTGTGTTACCAAACATCATTTATCCATAGCAATGCATCGATTTTAATTTATTCCTTTAAATAAAAGCAAGTAAATTACCTATGAAATCATGGACTCTCGGAATCAACACGGCCATCCCAGGTTTAACATGTCCCGGTGGGCATCGACTTCCATTCGCTTGATATGGCATGTGAAGAGAAAGTTCTGCTCCCACAATGCACCGTGCTTAGAAACATGCAGTGGTTACAGCATGTACAATGAGTGATACATTATGATGTCGCTCCTGAAAGGCATGTGATCATCATTTTATTATTTGCCATCATTAACAAAGCTTAAAATGTACGACTCAGAGTCCAGGACTCAAAATCGAAGTGTGAGAATGTAAATAAAGATGTAAGTATTACCTCGGTTGTGCTATTCTTTTACGGAAGTAGTTAACTTACGCTTTAAATATATGGAACTTGTAAGACAACCTTTTTGGCTTTGATTAAGTTTGTCGTATCAATTTTAAATAACTCTTTTGAAATTCTCTGCACTGCAGGGAAGCACATTTGAATATTTTGCATCATATTTTTCACGTCAGCTTTCCATTTTTTACAGTTACCATTGAAAAAAGATCCAAACTTAGTGACACTTAGAGGCTTTGTTTACATTGGTGAGAGATTGGGATCCTGGTTGCCTTTGTGATTTTTGCACACTTACATCTGAATTTGTGGTACATCCATTTAAATTCAGTCATGTCTTCCAAAGAATAATTTGTTTATTATTAAACACTGCTTGCATATTGTATTCATGTCCATGTAAAGCACTGCTATTTCAACATGCACAATTTGACTAATCCTTCAGTTCATCATATTCCATCGTGAATGCATGTCATTGATTGCTGTATTTTGGCATATGCATGATTGATTTTATCATATGGAACCTGCTCACCATTTAAGCAGTACTTTAATTTATTGAGTCGGTGATGTTATTCTGACAGAACTGAATATTTCCATGGAAAAGTTTCAAACTCGGTTTTCAAGACCCTCCGGATATAAATCATATAAATCACAGTCGCATACCACTTTACGCGAGTGTAATGTATAAATGAAAGGTAATTCTTGGAAATACTGACAGGGTGGAAGAAAGAACACTTGCCATAAGTCATGAAAGCTTTCCTGGCTTCCCTTGTGAACAGAACACACAATGAAGGGCTTTCCTCTGATTAAATAAGGTCCTAATTGAGTGCATGGTTTCTTTCAGGTGTCTTTACCACTTGCTGCTGGTGGCTCGGTCACCTGCCCAATGCACGCTACGCTGCTCACAGAAATAAGTGCACCACAAAGTCATGGAACCGCAACCCTCGGAGCCCCACTTCTTGATCACGCATCGGTGCGAGCGTCTTCTGAAAAAAATGTAAACACTGATTTGCATTTCCGTCCGAAAGTCGATTGTGTACAACGACATCTGCCTAACACTTGCATGTTTCCATTATGTATGGACATTCGATAACGTAATCTAAATTCCTAACATGTACCTCAGTATACTTTTGCTCGTAACTTTTATATTTAACTAAGCCTGTTTTAACCCTTTTTTACTCATCTAATGTGTTCTGTTGGTGTAATATGAGCATTTATATTCTTGTTCTAATCAACTTTAATTATTGTTCTTTTTAACACCATTAGTATGTTCAGGTGCTTCTCAAATTGGTTGAGTATCTGTCTAGTGAATGTATATTTACAGTATACAAAGACAGACTCGACTCTACCATCCGATATTAATGTTACGCCCATAAACTGACACAATTCAGAGCTATTGAAGTAGTGTTTCCAGTTTTTAAACACTGCTTTTGCCACGCACCTGTCACTCCATGCAAACCCAGTGGCAGGCACTGTCCTCGCAATGCATGTTGGTGCATGCTTGTTATATCCAGTGCTATGGAGACGAGATTTAGTGGATTGCTGAGATCAGTGAAACAAATTGGCGCTATACTGTATTTACTGTTTACAAATATTAATTTAACGTACATTTCAACTGCCTACAGTTACGTTAGTTTTTTTTTATGTCTTTCTAGCTTTACTACCCGGCTTTGCCCGGGACTTGGATTCTTGTGTAGGATTAATTTAATATTCTCTTATATTTCACTGAATAACTCTGAAAAAAATTGATGCTTGCAAGAAAGACAAAAGCCGAAACAAATAAATTTAACTAAATCGGAAGTTTTTCACTGAAGGAAATTCAACCTTAACCCACTTACACGTAAGGTAGATTTAGGCAAATTCGGGAAGGGAATGACGTGGCGAGCTGAAAATTGTCGCGTTCCCTTAGAAATTCCAGACAGCATGAGCTGTGCAAATTTCATGACGTCAGAGCTCAGCGTTGGAGAGTTTTTGCTGCCTCACACAGACAGATGCATTTTCTGCTTTATATTTATGAGCGAGCTGAAAATAGTCGCGTTGACTTAGAAAATCGAGACGGCGATGCCGCGCATTTGTGCGGGATACACGGCCTCCGCGGAGGGTTGGGATGCGTGACGTCAGCAAGGCACACTGCGTAACGATGCCGCACGCGTGTGACGTCACAGGTGTGACGTCATCGCTCACTTGCCGTGCAAAATATTACATGCATTATTGCGCCCTCCAAAATAAAAGTCTATTTTTATACCGGAAGCTACCCACATGCCAAATTTCAAGTTGCATGTCGGGAAGTATGCTAAGCATTTCGAACCGACACACATTCACATTTCCCTTTTATATATATTGATTCAACAATATTGTAATTACCACACCTCGGCTCCATGCTGTGTTTGTGCGATAGCCCAGCCTAATTAGGCCCTTGCTCTCGTGATGCCTGATGTCACAGGGGACTGCTGGAACTGTCAGGTTGCTATATATGTGAATCTACCTACTAGAATTAAACAGCTCCATTAATTTTTCTTAAGTTTTACACCTGAAGTTTGATTAAAGTGTAAGTTATTGCAGATATCTCATGGGTAATCGCTCATTAAATATGTAAAGGTTTGTATATACGTTTTTGTATTAAATATTTTTGACAGGATGATTCCAGAAGTCTTATTTTGATTGGACTTAAATTAAAAAGATACTATGCATAAGATATCCCCCATTGACTTCTCATTAAATAGTGCTTCTTTTGTGTTACCCAAAAATTTATAATTGGCTGAGTTGATCCCAGACTGAGGTTTGAACTCACAAATTTATTATTGAGTCACACCCTCAAACTACAGTGCCAGCCGGCTGGATGATTTATTTCACCTGTATTATGGATCATTGATTACTGAGCAATACTATTACTTGGTGTTAATGTGCAAAGCCTTGTGGTGCCACGGTGGCGAGATGTTGACTACATCACCTGGTATTGACCCTCATGCCTGCATATTTGGAGTTTTGCATGTTCTCCCCCGTGGTCGTGTGAATTTTTAGAAACATGCGTTTGACTGTATTTGGCTGCTATAAATATCCACGTGATAAGCCACTTGGTTGAGCTATCATTTGTGGCCAGGTCGCTTCTGAAAAAGAGCTAAATTACAAAAATAGTTTAACAAGTGGCATATGTTCCATCGTCTCCCTGCAGCCACCAGCACGAGTCGTTGGTGGTGCTCAGCAGAAGGCAGGGCGTTCTGCGTCAGCAAGGCCTCCATCATCGTTTCCGGGCGAGCGGCTTGGGCGTGCAAGCAGGACGGCAGTGGAGCCTGCTGCAAGATTTGGCCGGGGCATGGTGGGGCTGGCACCGCCAATGAGCACAGTTGTGGTTGAACGGCACCACCCGGTCACAAAGGTGCGTTGGGGTCGTAGGCTAAATAGATTGGGGGATTCTTTAAGCTGTAGCAGGAGAATTTAATCGGCTCTTAAGAAATAAATTAGTCCATGTAGCCCAGTGCATTTACATTCTCAACATTGAGCTCGTGTACATGAAAGTATTATTTTGTTTGCACGGATGCTTAGCAATTTGTGCTGCTGAACTATCAGTATTGTAAGGGTCACGTCCAAAGTTTATAAGCAAACCAGATCTTAATTTAGAAGAATGTTCCAGTACTTTGCAAATGCATGTTGCTTAGCAAGTTATTTTATAATAACGGTAATATAAATTTTTATTTAAAGCTTTCGTGACTGCAGGGATTCATATTCTTGGTTCTTTTGGTAAAGTCACGTAGAAGGGAAACAATAAAATAATAAAAATATAAGACAATAAAATTCTCACGACGTTTCAACTGCAACACAAGCAATCATCAACACAAGCAATCATCTTCTTTGGTTCTTTCGGTAAAGTCACGTAGAATGAGAATAAAATAATAAATTGATAAAATAAAATAACACAATAATATTCTCACGACGTTTCGGCCACAACACAAGCGGCCTTCATCAGGTGAAGGGAGCGAGACTGTCTGGTAGGACAGCGCTGGAGTGAGAGAGCCACGTTCAGATCACGGCTTTTAAGCTGTGTGAGAGGAACAAAGAGCCTTGACGAAGGAATTAGCATAAAATTTAGCATTGAAAAGGCTGAATGATTAGCTTGTGACTGGTCACAGAAATAGCTATGTTAAAAGTTAAAGCATACACATCCGCAGAGGCACCCATTGTTAAAAGGAATTAGCATAGAATTTAGCATTGAAATAGCTAAATTAAGGCATTCGCTTGTAACTGCTACAGAAATAGTTACGTTGAAGTCAGAGCATACACATTCACCGAGGCACTTAGTACAAATCAAAACAGGAGAATTTAGCATTGAAATAACTAGGCGAATTTAGCATTGAAATAACTGGGTGATTTGCTAGTGACTGGTCACAGAAATGACTACAAATCTGAGCTATTCACAGTACTATATAGTGAACCAATAAAAACTAAAATATAAATTACCTTCATGTTATCAATAAACTCTATATTCTCCAATCAGCTAAGCTACCAACCATAAGTCGTTATATATCACAATGCTATATGGCGAAAAAATGGGTGGGTTCTTACCCTCAAATTTCCGTACCACGGATAGCTACGGGCCCCATTCAGACGGACGAGTTCGTCAGGTGTGAAAACCACAGCAAGAAAATTCTCGTGAGAATTTTATTGTTTTATATTTTTATTTTGTTGTTTCCCTTCTACGTGACTTTACCGAAAGAAACAATAATATAACGGTAATAATATATGTAGTAGATTATGAAAATGGTTATTACCAGCGCAAGACGTGAATTATTTATTATGTTTACATTTTGTTGGACACATACACCTGTACGAATTTTAAAACCTCACCTATTATAAATCTTAACATCCTTCAATAGTCAGCTTCTATAGTGAGGTTACTTGATTGCCTCTCACCTCTGAGATCCTGGGTGAGCAGTCACCTGGATCTGACATGTCGCGGGAATTGATGGGCTGAGCCATTATTGAAAAGTAATTTTTAATGTCTGTTGTAGAAATACGTTGTGGCATTTCACAGATCACAGAACAAATTTTAATACTTGAATGACAGTGGTGTCGCATCCAAAAAATATTTCTGCAACGTCGATTTTTTTTGTCAAAAGTGGTAGCAAATAAAAAATATATATGTAACACATTCCAATGTTGAGAACCAAAAGTTTAGTTGATTAACATTCAATATGCATTGGAAAAAGTTACACCATCTATCTAAGAGGCCTATAATGAAAAAAGTAGTTTAGTTATATCATCTGGTTGGGGCTGTTCCTTGACCTAATGTGATCTTCACAGGCTACGATAGTTCTAAATTAAACTTATTCACCTAATGGCGTGGTACCATTATCAGCATGCATATGTAAAGACATCCTGAATAAAGGTCTCACCCAGCTACTGCGATTTCTCAAGAGTCTTGTGATATTAAACTTCATCTAGTTACAGTTCATGAGCTGACTTAATTGCGAGAGGAAACTAATCAGAAACACTATAAAATTAGGTACATGTCAGCAAAGTAAAATTCGTGGTCAGTATAGTTACAAAAAGTAATGTAATTACAACCAAAGACCAATCAAAAAGAAAAACATTCCACTGAATTTCATGAAGAGGAGTAAGACCAGTATGTAGAAAGCAAACAAAAGCAATAACATTGTTAATTGTACTAATAGTAACAAGATTACTTAATTGTTAAAGATAAAATAATCACATTTTAGTTAACTCGGTTGAGTAAACATTGTATTTTTTTGCTGACAAGGCGCATTTTTTAGTGTCTCCAAAAACGGGGCGTCTCATTGCCACCGGAGGTTTACGGTGCCCACCGTGACCGCGAGGGTACATTACAACCGCACGAGCGCATTAAAAAAACAACAACAACAACAACAGATGACCGACAATGTGGCATTTCTTCTATTTTTTTGTGTGGCACAGCAAACGGTAGGGCACGCCACGGCCGTGCGACACCCACGTTCCGCTTCGGTGCCAGTCGGAGCCGGTGCTTCAGACGGTAAAGCGCCGGGGGGGTCCAGCGCAAAGGGTGGCGGCAGCGGCGGTAGCGGTAGCGGGGGGGCCCTTTTGTCTTCAGGCGGGCACACCATCAGGGTGGTGGATTAACAGTGGCGTGTGTGCAGCTTGCGCTCCCCATCAATGACAACACATCGTACATGGAGCAATAACTGTTCAGGTCTTAAATTTATAGTCTGCGCTTGTCAAGTTTTCCGTTTCATGGTTGATTTTCTATGTTTTTTTAAAATCGTGTTTTTTCCTGTATTTAATTCCGAGATTTTACCATTTCTTGCTCACTTTTATAGTAGAACAACAAATGTAATGACCATGCCAGCTTGTAATGTGTAAGATTGTGACGTAAACTTTTACAAAGCGGTCATCTTAAAGTGAAATACTTAAGATTTTACGTAACATTTGACATTTTAAATGTGAAATCTGACATGTTTCAGTGATTGTGACGTTTTTATTTAATTCATTTACAGTACTCAGTCCTTTTGATGGAATGAATTCTGTTTAAGAGCATAATGTAATTGTTTTTTATAAAACAAAATTATTCTTTCAAATGCATTTGCAAAATTTTCCATATTCAAAGGTAAGATGAAATATTTTAATTTCTGTGATACTTTTCTTTCAAATGCACAAATTATCCACATTTTTAAAATAACCACGTAAATATAACTGTTAATCCAGGTTAACCTTTTCTAGTTTAAATAAATTTAACTTGTAATATTGATCATTATCTTTATCATAAAAAATTCTGTGGAAGCATGAACTGTAAAACATTTTAAGGCACTTATACCAATATGGCAAGAAAGTGATGAGGCAACTGTATTTGGACTTGTTACTCCAGTTATGTGATACTTCAATATTTTATCACAAAATGTATACTTCCACAACTTTGTTTTTGTCATTTTCCCCCATGTGTATCCTGATTGTGCTATCACAACATCTTGGTAGACAGTATAAATCTCGATCCCTCCCAGAGCAGTAAAATTTCTAGTATTGCCGAACAGTCCTCGAAAGTGGATATCACAGCTCGACTTCGGAAATAATTTCAAGTGATCTCTGGTCCACAGCCAGTAGAGGGCAGCACTTCTCACTTGCACTGCATATAAAAGCAAGGTTTGTTACATGTCGCTCATACCTTATTTGAATTCAAGGCTGGATTTTTGCCAAATGAAGTACATGACCAATTTTAATGTGATAGCCTTTTGTGCAGTCATTAGTGACTGGGATAAGATAATCAACTCGCTACACTTGAACCAATTTAATCACAGGCAGCTCTATGGATTTGTCCAGAACCTCAGCATTCGTAGCTCAGCACTGACATCTTAGCCACTCGACCACCTCTGCACTTATCACATTTTAATGGAAGTAAAAAACTTTAATCGGTTAACCCACTTGGGCACAATAAATATTTTCACGTGTAACATGATCCCTGTATTAAACTGATCGACATTACCATAGAGTTAGTGTCCATTCCAATACGTTTATACTTATTTGTCTTGTAACTTACTCAGGCTGCTCTCTTGAGTACTATGCTATTAATCCCAGAATGCTTGTCACCCTATATATTTTCTATGTTTCCCAAAGTGTGTTTATATTGACTGGAAATTACTTTTAATAAAGTTTTTTGAAAGCTCATGAAGGAAATTGTGGTAGGTATTGTGCAGTTGGAATCTATTTTCTGGGCTTTCATTTATAAAAGAGACAGGTACAGAATAGCCTAATTTTGCATATATTACAATCTGTTATGGAATTTCTAACAGTTCACTGATAATTCCACATAAATGTCTGAATGGTCGCAAGAATCCGTTAACTGAAAACTGGGCCATGCCATTGTGAGCCACCAAGGCTGAAATTAGATGATGCGGCTTCAATGAACAATCATTTTGCTTGCAGTAATATTTGTGGACATTTAACACAAATAAATTTCAGTCTGAAATTCAGCAGGGTCTGATTCCACACCAACAAGATCTCATTTGATACCAACAAGGCCTCGTGTTGCTAATTAAGGATTGGTTCGTAGTGCGGTTATGGTGGCCCATAGTGTGGAATCTCATCTGTCAGGCTTTGCGGGTGTGGATTGTACCGACAGTGCCCAAGAGGGCTTGGTAGCCCATTCCACCCCACTAATGTGCCAGTTTTTCCTCCTCCAGTTCAGAACTTATTTTAGAGAATTTCTAAAAGAACCTTAGTACTATTTTGTTTGTCAAAAAGGTGTGGAGGCATAGGCACTTACATAAAATGACAAATATGAAATAGATGGAAACAAGGATGATTCTATATAAATCAATATTTTATAATTATGTTGTGCTTTCCGTTGCTGTTGATGACGACATTGAATATGAATATGATGCAAATATGCAGGAATTAACCAGAATAACAATGCAAAAGATGCAGGAAGAAAATCAGAATAACTGACACAAAGTTATATGTTGTACTGTCACATGGTTATCCCACAGCCCAGCCGGTTTGTGAGTTACATCTCTGATCACTAACCAGGTGTAGTGTGGCTACTCCTCCACCAGGTTGCCTTTGTCTCCCCAGGAGACACTGCGCCAGGCACTGATTTAATTCTCACTTGACCTAGGGGAGGCCCAGGAATAAATATAATTTCACCTGCTACTTGTGTTAGATGTGGCTGGGAATTAGTACCTGTTCTGAGCATTCCTTAAGTTAACGCTAAATGAAATGGATGCCTGGTGCCGTGAATATTGGCACAACTACACCAGAATCCCATCTCCATGACCATCACCAATGTCATCAGTAGGACCTTCAAAAACATTTTGAGCAGCAGCATCCGTAGCTTCAGAAACCGCATATTGATGACATTTGCAGTACAGACAAGTCCACAAATACCCCCTATACATTGAGGGCTAGCTTTGCTAGTGAGGATGACTTAAGTGTTCATTTAGGTAGTTTAAAGTGTTCCAGACGGACACGAGGAAGATTGAAAGAAGATGGTGACCTGGATTCAGTGTAGCCAGTCTATATTAAGCCAGACGTTAAGCAAACTTTTGCCAAAAGCGAGGTAGACTTAGCATCACAAAGGTGTACATTGCATGTACAAAAGCCCTCGGTCGTACGAAGGCCACCAGCTCAACATCACCGCATGCGTGGCCCTTTTGTAGTTTAGATCAACTCAAGAGTTGAGAAAATGTGGCCATTAAAATAGGCAGAGAGAGGGCTTAACTTTACACAATGGGAACCCATTGGTTTGCCTTAAGGCAATAAATACATTCTGTAAATTTAGAAAATCCATACCAACAGAAAAATATATAGGCTGGAAAAAAGATTTGACAACACAAAGAAGTGCATTGCATCTTCAATAGTTCTCCGCTTTATGGAAGGCGATAGATGGAGAAGTACAATAGGCCAAAGATGGAGCATTATACAATATTTGTCAAAAATATATATACTACAGAAATGAAAATATTCCAAAATATAGATATCGTTATGTATATGCTGCATAAAATGCAAACGTGTCATGTATAAAAATAAGAATAGGTTTTACACTTTGGCAATAAAACAGTTTGTGTTAAGATGTTCAAACACCAAATAGAAACCTTTTGCAAGGAATCAAGTTTACATTCATCACACGGTACTTGTGGTGAACATGCTCTGATAATTATATATATTGTCTTTAAAACTAACTGGCCTAGACCAGAGACAGCCTTCTTTAGGGTCTAGTCTGTTTGCATGTTCACCACACGTACTTGTGGTTAACGCAGGCTTTATTCCTTGCAAAATAAAATAGTAAAACCTATTCTTTTTTCATACTTTGATCCTTACAAAAAGGTCCCATGTTGGTGTCATGTATCTCCGATTAGCACGGCTGGCTAAGTACGGTACGCGCAAGAAGTTCAACATGTAAACATGCACAAGTAACTAAAAGTGGGTTTCAACAATCTGGTTGAAACTTCTCATCCTGACCTGCGCTTCCACTGAATAAAAGTTATGCTCTATATATGAAAACAAGTCTAGGATAAACTAGAGCAATATAAAAGTTACGTGATCCCTCACTGCTATATCCGGTCAGATACACAGGCAATTGCATTGCATGGAATTAACAAAATGCCTACTCGCCAGTCCCATTGTACAATGCTAATAATTTAACTTTGGTAGATTCTACAAGTATGCGTTTCTTGTAAATATTGAAGTAAACAATGCAGTATTGGTATTTCTTTGGCATTTATGAAAATACATCATCTGTGGTGTGTTTATTATTTCTCAGTAGGCATGGCCTTAATTGTCTTTCCATTGAACGACGATGCAAATGTCACGACACTGTGCACTTCTTTCCTGCCACATGTTCTTCATGTGCCTTTCTCCTCATCAAGTCTGAAAAGAAAACAAATACACATTTACTCTGCATTCCAGTTATAGCTGTAACAAGCCAGGTATAAGAAGCACAGTGTAGCAACTATGAATTAACAGTTCTATGTCAATGGGCTACTTGATGCCACATTGGTTATGGGAGCTTGACTATATTTCACCATGCTGGTCAGCGCAGGTTGTTTAAAGCAATGGGTCAAGGACTAAATTTAGATTTAATGCTTCGTTCACCTCGGCCGTGGCAGATCACTGTTATAATTCAGTAGGCTCACATGACATTGACTTCTCCAAGACAGAGGTTCTTTGCAAGCCATCTGGCTACCATGAGAGATTCGTTCATGAGGCTATCCACATACAAACACAGACAATTTCAACCGAGAAGATGGATTCTGGCTTAACAATCATTTGAAGGATTGATAAACCATTTCGGGTCTTAATTGATTGTTCACGCTTAAGGTGGCTTTCAGACCGCATCCATTATTTTCGTCTCCCCCCTCCTCTTTTCCGAACATAGATGGACTCGTCCATCTGAACAAACTGTCAAATCGCTATCCATGGTGCTAACGTTAAAAAACTGCCACTTTTTTCAAATTTTCTTGTTGTGGTTTTCACACCTGATGATGATTGCTTGTGCTGCAGTTGAAACGTGAGAATTTTATTGTTTTATATTTTTATTATTTTGTTTCCCTTCTACATTACTTTACCGAAAGAACCAAGAATATGGGTCCAGGACTAATGAAGATATACACATGCCACTGATGTTACCTACTCGAGATCTGTGAAAAATAATTTCATAGCTCATTGGATTCCTCCAGTGTGAATAAATATTCTGATTCTGACAGGAATCAAACTGGTCTCCGGGTTCAACGTGCAGTGCCACTACAGCCAAGAATTATAATATTAATCAGGAAAGCTTCGCTGAGACTAGGCATTTTCAGGAGTCCTGCATTGGGATGATTGGTTAATTCCATGTGTTTGATTTCATGGCGATAAATCTGGTGTTCCCAAAAAAAAGAACCATGCCTCTAGGAGGGTAACAAGCTAAGATGCACAGATAGAATGAATAATTAATTTCTGTACTGCCATCTTCTGGCCATTCGCAGCCCAAACCTACAATACCAAATGCTCCCAGGCAGGCTTCCTTCTGAATGCCAAGTAGGTTGAAACTTGCTGAGCTGTGGGATATGATGTGATCGGATGCAATCAAGGTTATTTAAGGGTAAACGTTTCTAAATGCGAAATTTGGCGATGAGAATTCAACTTATTGGTGAGTCAAAACAGTAATAATTGGCGTATATAACACTTGCACACGTGACAATCTCCTTGGTTGGCTATCTCAGCCGGAAGAGGGTTTCGCGACATTATTTCAACTAGACGATCACGTCCGTGAAGAAAAAAAAATCGATTCGCTGTCAAATTATGAAATCAATTATATGTTTAACACTTAGGCTTTCGCGAACGATATTATCCATTGAGGTTTTTTGGGTTAGATGGCGTAACTATACGTGTCGGGCGGTGGTGGGTTTAACGACATTTATATTTACGCAGTCTAACTCAAAACACCTATTATGAATTAATTCTCTGTGCTGCTCATTTTTTTTTATTCTGGGTGGGTTCCTGCGTGGGTAGGTGTCATACCTGCCAGGTCCCTGCGCCCAATGCCAACCAGCCCCTCGTACAGCGCCTTGATGGGGTTATCATTGAACTCCAGTACACCGTGCAGCCACACCAGCAGCATGCGGTGGGCATGCTCCTTGTAGGTCTTTTTTCCTACCAACCCGCAGGCACGGTGCACAGTATCAGAGGTATCCAATGAACAATGGGTAGATGTACACCAGCAGGCTGTTGTTAACAAGGGATGCTGCCCTTGGTGTAAAGGTTAGCACAAATGACTTGCATTCCGATGCAGCTGGTGAAACAAAGGGCAAGTTTATTCAATGTCTGCCGCTGTCAACCCAGCAGCATAAATAGGGACACCAAGTTTTGATTTAAAGCTTTCGTGACGGCAGGGATTCATATTCTTGGTTCTTTCGGTAAAGTCACGTAGAAGGGAAACAATAAAATAATACAAATATAAAACAATAAAATCCTCACGACGTTTCGACTGCAACACTTGATGATGATTGCTTGTGTTGCAGTCGAAACGTCGTGAGAATTTTATTGTTTTATATTTTTTTTATTGTTTCCCTTCTACGTGACTTACCGAAAGAACCAAGAATAGGAACACCAAGGTCGATCAGCAGCTCCCGTGCGGTAAGGTAAAGTGTGGGTACACCCACCCCTTCCAAGTTGTCTGGCGAATGTAGTTCAGTATTAGAATGCATAACAAGGGTACACATTCTTGCTTTGCCCTGTTTACATGCCAAAGGAATGTTCCCTGGGCAGAGAAATGCAAATTCACTCTCCAAAATCTGCAGGCCAACAGGAGAATGCAAGGGTTGTGGTGTCAATTCTGACTTAAATAGTGAGGTGTGACTTGCTATTCAGCAGTAGAGTAGTACTGGTAGACTATTATGAGAAGATATGGAGGAGATAGAATGTAACAGGAGTGAGAGTGGGAGCACATGGAAGGTTATGAGATTGACACAGTGCTGTATGTAGTAGGCCCTCACCTTCCCACTGCTGCTGGATGGCCTGAATCTGTGCCTCCGTAAATTTCCAATGTGTGGCAAGCTGCTGCCACTCCTCTGGCCGGAGTTTGTCCCTCGCCAGGTCCCACAGAACGGATCTCAGGTGCTGCGTCTCGGCTCGTCGATCTGGACGGAACGTGACTGCTCCAAGCACACTCTCCTCGTTGTTGCCCTCCTCTTGCTTGGCATTTCAGAAGGCAAAAAGGAAAATGTTGAACTGTGTGATTTTTTTTTGGAGCTGAAGCATATTGCGAGTATACACTATTCCTTCAACTGTAAAGTAGAATTTTTTCCCCCTTAACTACAAATAATACTATCTACAGGGACCAGGGGATTAATTGGGATTTTTTTTCAGCTTATCTGCAGACCCGCAAAAAAAATCACTTTATATTTCACAATTTGGTCATGAATTAGTGTCCCGCCTTCAGAATCATTTCCAGCACTAGCCATTTCCTAGCTGCATTTGCATTGCCGCCTCTTGTCTCGACTCCTTCAACTCGCTCCTCGATGTATTCCCCAAATCCATAACCATCAAACTCCAATTAATCCAGACCACCCCCAAAATACGTCTGTCCTGTGCATGCAAAGTTGCACTGTAAACAAAGCCACAATACTGCAGGCCTCAGATCTCTCCATTTGAGCCACAATCTGAGCTTGAGTTCACACTACATGGTCTTTCTAACCAATCTTCAAGATCGTCCATGGACTCCCCTACCCCTCCATCCCCCTTCACGTCTCACTCTACTTCCCTACATAACTGCCATGTGCTCTCCACTCAAGCAACCAATGCCTTCTGGCAAAACCCTCAACCTCCACGTAAATTAAGTTTGCACCTGACACTGCCTCCACTACGATCTGGAAAACCATCCCCCCCCCAAGACATTTGTGCTGCCAACTCCATGACCCTGTTCAAGTTCAGGCTCAAGACCTTCCTCTTCTCGTCTATGACTCGCTGTCCCCTATCTATGAAGTTATTTGAATCAAACCTCACTTAAAATATAAATTCCCTCCATGTTGTCCCCGTGATGCACTTAATCCACTTTTAGTTAAGCATATAGAGGTCATTGCTTTTAGATACGATTAAAAAAATGTTTTTACAATCGGTTTAAGTTTATGGCTAAGTGCACTTCACCACAGACCCAAAACAAAGAGCAATCGCCACATTAAAAAGTGAGTGTTATCGACCCCTTCTAATTTAATTGTAAGTTCAAAGCTCACTCACTCTCCACAAAGATAGGGCTCCTTCCATGGCTGAGCATGTTCCTAAAATGAAATGTAAAATTTCCTTCTGAATACAACTTCAAATAGCCAGTCAGAAGCCAACACTTCCTGGCGTATGTTCACACACGTTTCGCAATACTATGGGATCTTCAGAGACCACCGTCTCCAAAAAACCATGGAACTCACGAGCTAAAGACGTGACAACTCTCCATTCATTGCCAGCAACATAGACATGGTCATTGTTAAACTTGACCATTCATCAATAAAAAATGTAAACGTTTATTTTTCTGGGTCACTCCGAATCACTACACGCCCGTCTGAGCCCACGTGGATCACGTGTGTCCTTTTGGGTTAGTCTGCTTGCTGAGGATGTGTTCTCTTCAGCATCTTCTGGATGCCCGCAGTCGTGCGTGGCGAAAGCTCGAAAGGTGTGTTAAACGCACGCCCCCTAATCGGAGCGATCACACTTCGATAACGAGTGGTTGCGAAAACCCACGCGCTAAATCGACACACGTGCGAGGTGTTGCAGGGCAGCCCCGGGATGCCGAGGTTCAGATAACATGGTCTGCAGGTGAATTTACGTGAAATGTTTCGATTTAAAGCTTTCGTGACTGCCAGGATTCATCTTCTTTGGTTCTTTCGGTAAAGTCACGTAGAATGAGAATAAAACAATAAATTGATCAAATAAAATAACACAATAAAATTCTCACGACGTTTCGGCCACAACACAAGCGGCCTTCATCGCTCCAGCGCTGTCCTCCAGACAGTCTCGTCCCCTTCACCTGATGAAGGCCGCTTGTGTTGTGGCCGAAACGTCGTGAGAATTTTATTATTTTATTTTATCAATTTATTATTTTATTCTCATTCTACGTGACTTTACCGAAAGAACGAAAGATTATGCGAAATGTATTTTGTATTATCACGTATCTACAACCCCATTTCCCCACATCACAACGGATCAGAGGAGGTTTACTCTAGTTCAGGGGTCGTCAACCCACGGCTCCCGAGCAGCCTGCGGCTTCTTTGAGGGCCGCTTTGTGGCGCTCTGTATCAAGGACACCCCCCCCCCCCGTCTCATATTCACATGCATTGTGGCTCTTACGGGTTTTTTTTTTACCGAATTGTAATAAAAGGCTATTATTGCTATGTTGGTCGATCGACCACTGTTGTAGTTCTACCTCTTTATGGACCTAATCTATTCTACGTACTTACAATCAGTTTGCTGTGTGTATACAGGTCACCAAAACATATAAAGATGTTTTAATCTCTTTGAAAAACACATTAGACTCGATGCACACGATGGTAGCATAATACTTGTCAACTCCGTTTTATTCCCCTGCAGAATGAATGCCTCTCCCCCCTGCTGTGGGTTATAGTTGGGTTTTGTGCTTATCAGTGATGGGGGGCCCATGATAGGTTCAAATATCACTCATGTTAGCCGTGGCCGAGAATAGCGGTCAGATCTCCGGGTTCATGCGGCTTTGAGCAAACCCACTGCACCAAAGCTCTCCCCAATGCAAATATAAATTCAATGAAGTGCAAAAGTGTTATCTCCAAGCAGGAAAGTAAAGATTGCATGTTTTACCTTTCTGCGAGTGAAGTAGCGATCGGCTTTGATGATCATGTCCACCAGGTTGACCTGATTAGCCCTGGCTGCCACCTCCAGGCAGCTCTTCTTTTGCTGAAAGAAACAATGTGGACAAAAATTGCATTTAAATATGAAACAATAACGCGGTAAAATTATTTGCAGAACTGGTCATAATCAAGGTTTTTGGGTTAGAGCGCAGAAATATAAATGTGTCGTGAACGCACCACCACCCGACACAGCCAATTATTAATTAAGGTTTGTCACGTGAACAAAACGTGCCAATTTACTATTAACTATCAACCCTGTCCTGTTTCGAGACGTCTGCAATTTGCAGGGTGGGTCCTGTTCACCGCTGAATCTCGGAATGCGCGCGAGCGGTTAGCGTTAATTTTATTTAGAGAGGCACAGCGCTGTTGTTTTTAAAGACATTGTACTCACAGCAGAGAACTGTAGCGGCACAAGCACCGCTATCCCATGCTTACAGCAAAAAAAACCTGGTCGTAACTATTTCTGAGAACCCACCATTATCGGTGGCAGATTTTTATTCAATAAGCAGATAAGTTCCACAGAGCTAACTGATTTCAAGTTGATCATGAAAAGCAACAGGAGCAATGTGCCAAAAGAAGAGAACACGGCATGTAATGTTACAATGTGTTGTTTTTTCTGGAGGTACAAGTGCTGTTTCTTCCCCCCCCCAGTGAAAAAGACAGGCACCTGCTACACTGTTGACAATGGTGTATTGCACAGAGTTGTGTACAAGCGGAGAGGAGTTGCGATTTGAAAATGGTTAGTGTGCGGTAGTTCAAAATATGGAAGGTATGGACGATGTGTTTTTTCGTACAGTATCAGGATTTGATGGGTGGTAGGTGAACACTAATGATGCTGTGTCTTGTCCCCTTCAATCAACCAGTTGCATTGCTGTCTGAGGGTTCAGAGAGGCCACGTAGGTAGACACATTTAACATTTCGGGGAGTAAAAAAAACGCAGATATTGGACACATCAGCCAGCAGGAGATTGACTCGGCAAGTTTTTTTTACCGACAAGCTGCCTGGGACATAGCAAAGGGTATGTCCTCACCATTCCAAATTCAAATCACTTGAGTTAAAGCTGGTGGACCTTTTAATTAATTAAGAGCATCGCTTTGCCAATAGGGGCGTTCCCATGCATGGAATAATGCATTCCCCAGCCCTGTGGGTATAACAACCCTGCCAGCTAAAAAGATAGTCAACAGGCCCAAGATTAAATTTAGGCTTTAAATAACAAAGTGTAGCTCATTTTTCAGAGGTAGCAGACGAGTTACATTATTGTGCGAGAGAGGAGATATGAAAAAACATGGGCGATAAGGCAGGAGCACAGAGAGAACACTCTAAATAGAAAACGAATTTCTTTAGAACTGCTTATTGTGCTTAGTTTGTTGTCCTTCCCCCGCACCTCCGTTGAGCAGTTGGCTTAGTGCGGTGTGAAAGAAGTTCTACATACATACAACACAGTGAAAGAAGTGAGGAAGAGACAGCAGAAGAAACACATAGCGAGAGAAATAGGTCGATCAGAAAGACAAAGACACACACACTGGCCCACTATATGCGCTGATTCCACCTTCCTTAGGCTCTTAGTACGAGGACACGGATATGTTATTACACCAAGGCAATTGAGCCCATGGCCCCTGATTGGCTGGATTCGCTTTAGTGGATCCCTGGGGGATTCTCTGAATGATGTGAAAAGGATGCCAGCAGACTTGGCTTGCATTCAAGCCACATTCGGTTGAGATGCAAGCAACAGATTCCTGAAAGCATTTCATGTGGTTGGCACAAAATTAGCACCTCTCAACAATGCTATGACAATTCGATTATTTAGATGACCATATGGTAGTTTAGGGTCAAGAGACTGCATAACAACAAAGTAAAAATGCAGAACTATTATTCAAATCACTAAGGAAACATTATACTACATTCCGAGCTTTATACCCAATGCCAGTAACCATTTTTGTTTTGTAAGGCCTGACCATCGATCCATGCATGCCGTTTATTTTCAGAAAAGTGCACATCATGAAATGAACACCTCTTTAATTCTGGGTGTGCTTTGGCAATTTGAAACTTATTGGTAAATGCGACGGTTCACGTTACCAAGAAGCACCATAGACAGGTTATTCTGCTGATAGTTTTTCCCCCCTTACATTTGTCAGCGTTGTTAACTGTTATAGAGGTAACCAATGGTATATGAAAAAAAGTTTAGTAAAATGAGAGAATCTGAAATTAAAATACAATTCAAGCCTAAACTATTTTTATTTTACCAGGTAAGGCCCACTGAGTTATATAGCTCTTTTTCATAACCAACCTGGCCACAAAGGCTAGCCCAATGAAGTGGCTTATCACGTGTACATTTATTGCAGCCACATTCTCTAAACGCATGTTGTTGATTCTAAATGTGGAAGGAAAAACTGAAGGACCCGGAGATAGATCAACATGACCACGGGGAGAATATGAAAACTCTAAATTCAGCAGGCGTCAGCGTCAGGATCAAACCCGTGACCTCCAGTGTACCAGGCGAGGTAGTTACCATCTTGCCACCTTGGCACTCCCAAGTCAAAACTGGAATGGTCTCAAGGTTAGAATAATAATTTTTTGTCGTGCTACAAAATGACATTACAATTTGCATCTAACTGCAGCTGAAGATGCTGCACAAAAAGTGGGCTATGTACTTTGTGGTAACCACCAGAGTGGGAGAGAGAGATTTTTTTTTATAGTAGACTCAAACTAGACAGTCGTAAACCATGTAGAAGATGAACCTCTTGGGCCTGGACTTAAACAGAGGCAGGCAGTCAGCAGCACAGATGTTTGGGGTGAGGAAATTTCAGACTACAGGTGAGCCCTCCCAATTGACAATTTTGACGACAGCTAGGTTTTTATCAATGAAGTACCGTAGTCAGATGTGTCTCTTGAGTGTCACCTTACCTTGTCTAGCAAAGTCAAGTCAGTCCCTGCAGCCAACAGTAAGTCTGCCGATTCCTGGAAGCCAGTTTCTGCTGCAATGTGCAGGGCTGTCTGGTTCCTCTATTATCCAAAACAATTGAAATAACAAGAACAAGAATATTAATCGCATGCACCGACTCAATATCGTACAATAAAATGCAGTTTTAATGTATAACGCATCTAAATACAACTGCCTCTCAAAATTGATTTAATGTGCTGTTCGAATCCAGTTTTCTATCAACTATCCACCAACAGAATTATCTTATGTATCTGAGCCCAAAAATATACGGGGTCTTAGGAAATTTGGGCATGACAAAAAATGGGATTTTGCAGTGTATCCATCTTACTGTGCTATCCCAATATACAGAAGTTGGTCCTCTCGCTGAAATATGGAGACTATATATTTATCTTGGATTATTACAGCAATAAGTACTGTGCACTTAGAGAATAATTATTACAGCAATAAGTTATCATTCTAATCCAAGCATATTAATTACATAGGGCACGGTTACACCTTTAATAGATACAATATCACGTTATTAAACCGACTACCTGTACAGCAGGCACATCACGATAAAGGTATGCGCAGGACTTTACCTTGTATCTGAATATACAAAGTTGTATAGAGCTGTGAAAAAAATCTATTTTATAAAGGTGTTACCTTGCTTGGCTTATTGAAATTTGCACTAAATGGCAAATGTAAAACATATCGTGGAAATAATTTCCACGTTAAATTACTCACGGTAACCTAAAGATGTGTAAAACCAGAAAAAAACACAGCAACATTAATACTAATACAAAATTTAAATGTGATCGTTCTACAAAAGATATCCAGTCGAAGGGTCCCTGAATGTGTTCTTGCACTCCATCACCCCATGCCTTGGATTTTCATCTTTACCAATCCATAGCTTCGTGCAATGTATCACATAAAAATTTCATCACATTTCTAAAGAACATCTTGATAAGGAAAAGATGGAATTGAGAAGTGTAGACATGGAACAATACAACTACTTATTGCCATACGAATACATTAAGAAAGTCAGATATAAGTGCGTTAAACATTTAGTGTGATGGTATGAGATAGCAACGAGGTCATCTGTATTTACTGGACGAACAACAAAATATCCCTGAGTTTGAGATGAAAGCATGAGGGAAAGCGATGAGCGCGAGCCAACAGGAGAGAGAAGGCGGTTTTGGGAAGAGTGGGGGGAAAAGTGAGGTCAGGGATGTGAGCAGGGACAAGGTCATTAAATATCACAATCAACTTACACAGTCAACCAAATTAATGTTGGCCTCTGCTTCCACCAAGAAGGTCACAATGATTGGGTAATTGTTTTGAACTGCCAGGTGCAGCGGGGAGGCTTGTTTCTGTTCGAAGATAAAAGCATTAATCAGTGGTGACATCACTGCAGGAACTGCATTTGATTAAACACTTTATGCCTAGCTCACGTAAAAAAAAGTCTGACAACACAAAAGACATCAGTTATTCCCTTCCGTGTGAATTATAAACTTTAAAATAGCATTACGAAATAAACGACTGTATAGCTAATGTTTCTCTCCTCTGAAGCATAGTATTGTTAAATGCTGACACGTATATTACATCAAGAACAAATGTATTTTATACATTCAACTTCACAAGTGCCTCATCATGTGGAACTTCCAACATTAATAACCGTTAATAACCGAGACGTAAGATCGTTTACACGACTGTCACTGTGGGGAACACTTTTAACTTCTTTGCAAAACCCCCCCTATTTTTCATGTTTTACTTAATTACAGTACATTGACAAAACTTTTACTCAAATATGTAAGTTACCGACTCATAATGACACTTGAAATATTGTTATTGGTGTAACAAAGACAAAGCTCCCCCCTAAAAGCATTAACAGACTTTTGGGGGCAAGTGCTGTTAGCGAGCACCTATGAAGGCCGGCACAGTACACAAGGGGGTGAGTGGCCAGCACCACGCTCGACCGCCTTTGTCTTACCAGTAATGTTTACTACACACCGCTGCAGGTACTCATTTGAGGTGCAGTTGACCTATCAGTGTAAGAGGAATTCAGTGACGACCATTGTTGACTCCTCATACATTAATTTAAAGTATGCACGGAATTAATAGGTGACAAATAATAAATACGTGAAATTTATAGGGATGAGTTTCGGATTTAAAATGTGGGATTTTTGCAATTCAGAACAACGCCTATTCAACTCAGCCCATCATCCATGTGGGAGGTCTTTGGAATGAGTACCATATAAGTGGCTGTCCTATAGGAAGACTGGCCCCACCATCAGCCATATGGAATGGTCACTGATGGCTCAGGGCTATAAACAGGAGAACAGCAAAGCCCTAACGCTCATTTGAGCCAAGATATATGTATGGCATTAACGTTTTATAACAGTGATACAGTACAATGCTTATTCGTGTTCATATTTATCCATGCTTTGAATCGATTATGCAGAATAATTACAGCCATGTTGAGTAATGATATTTTAAAAGCGCTGTTTAACATTGCACATTTTTTTTTGCAATGCATTGGTAGTGGATAATACGTGTACATTTTACAAAACAACCAGGTGCAGGGAGAAAACGTATACCTTTTTAACCCAATAATGGAGCAATATAAAAAATATATAACTGTATTAAGGCCATTCAGATCAGCCAACATGACGCTCAACAGGCATCTGGGTCTGCAACTAATAACATTACACAATGCTTAGATCGCCAGCAGATCAGTGCAGTTGCTGAACCATGTGCGTGTTTTGGCTTCAAATCTTATTTTATGAAGCGAAATATTCCTTTGTAATGTATGGTTTTCTCTGGAGTGGAAAGCTGATGAATTTGCAACTTTTATGGGTGACTTACAGCATGACAAATGTTGTAAAGGATAATGTAAAATCAGTTTCAAAGAGAGTGCAGCCTTTTCAAAATATGCCAAACAAACTATATTTTTTTCAGTCAGACACGATTTCCTCAGATGACGATCCATCGTTATTGCTCTTATTGTTGTTGGATGCCTTGCTCTCAACCAGGGCTAGCAGCTGTGATCTGTCTTTGATATTTGCTGTTCATTAAGTTGCTCTTTATCCACCACCGTCATTGGTGTTTTTCCCCCCCTTCTTTTGAGTATAATACCCAGTGGTCCATCTTCTCTTACCCGAACTCAGAAGCCAAACTTTGTCTTGCCGTGAGACGTAAGGCCCATGAGTTATGTACTGGAATTGCTCAGTTGTTCTGTCGAGGTGTATTTTACGAAAAAAATAAACGGATCTGGTCCACAATTGTATGCATCCAATCCGAAGCGTTTTTTTTTAATGTGATACTTATCAATTGGGATACGATTTCAAGAATCCCTTACATTGCAGAATGCATTACATCATTCCATTGGATTTTAGGTGTTGTATAAAACCGCAGTATCTGGAGAAAGCCCAAACCTACGGGGGGTGGGTAACTCATCATCAACTCATCATCACCCATGTTGGATGAAGACCTCGGGCCGTTATCATCATCCCTCGCAGTCTCACAATGCCAGAATCCGTCAAGAGCCCAAGCACAAGCTGATATCATCGCACCGTCTCCATGGCGAATGGCTTCCTAAACTGAACTATATTTTTTTATGTTATACCAGGTAAGGCCCCACTGAAGTATATACAGCGAGGGAAAAAAGTATTTGATCCCCTGCTGATTTTGTACGTTTGCCCACTGACAAAGAAATGATCAGTCTATAATTTTAATGGTAGGTTTATTTGAACAGTGAGAGACAGAATAACAACAAAAAAATCCAGAAGAACGCATATCAAAAATGTTATAAATTGATTTGCATTTTAATGAGGGAAATAAGTATTTGACCCCTCTGCAAAACATGACTTAGTACTTGGTGGCAAAACCCTTGTTGGCAATCACAGAGGTCAGACGTTTCTTGTAGTTGGCCACCAGGTTTGCACACATCTCAGGAGGGATTTTGTCCCACTCCTCTTTGCAGATCTCCAAGTCATTAAGGTTTCGAGGCTGACGTTTGGCAACTCGAACCTTCAGCTCCCTCCACAGATTTTCTATGGGATTGAGGTCTGGAGACTGGCTAGGCCACTCCAGGACCTTAATGTGCTTCTTCTTGAGCCACTCCTTTGTTGCCTTGGCCGTGTGTTTTTGGTCATTGTCATGCTGGAATACCAATCCATGACCTATTTTCAATGCCCTGGCTGAGGGAAGGAGGTTCTCACCCAAGATTTGACGGTACATGGCCCCATCCATCGTCCCTTTGATGCGGTGAAGTTGTCCTGTCCCCTTAGCAGAAAAACACCCCCAAAGCATAATGTTTCCACCTCCATGTTTGACGGTGGGGATGGTGTTCTTGGGGTCATAGGCAGCATTCCTCCTCCAAACACGGCGAATTGAGTTGATGCCAAAGAGCTCCATTTTGGTCTCATCTGACCACAACACTTTCACCCAATTGTCCTCTGAATCATTCAGATATTCATTGGCAAACTTCAGACGGGCATGTATATGTGCTTTCTTGAGCAGGGGGATCTTGCGGGCACTGCAGGATTTCAGTCCTTCATGGCATAGTGTGTTACCAATTGTTTTCTTGGTGACTATGGTCCCAGCTGCCTTGAGATCATTGACAAGATCCTCCCGTGTAGTTCTGGGCTGATTCCTCACCGTTCTCATGATCATTGCAACTCCACGAGGTGAGATCTTGCATGGAACCCCATGCCGAGAGAGATTGACAGTTCTTTTGTGTTTCTTCCATTTGCGAATAATCGCACCAACTGTTGTCACCTTCCCACCAAGCTGCTTGGCAATGGTCTTATAGCCCATTCCAGCCTTGTGTAGGTCTACAATCTTGTCCCTGACATCCTTGGAGAGCTCTTTGATCTTGGCCATGGTGGAGACTTTGGAATCTGATTGATTGATTGCTTCTGTGGACAGGTGTCTTTTATACAGGTAACAAGCTGAGATTAGGAGCACTCCCTTTAAGAGTGTGCTCCTAATCTCAGCTCGTTACCTGTATAAAAGACACATTAAAAGACACATTAGGAGCACTCCCTTTAAGAGTGTGCTCCTAATCTCAGCTCGTTACCTGTATAAAAGACACCTGGGAGCCAGAAATCTTTCTGATTAAGAGGGGGTCAAATACGTATTTCCCTTATTAAAATGCAAATCAATTCATAACATTTTTGACATGCGTTTTTCTGGATTTTTTTGTTGTTATTCTGTCTCTCACTGTTCAAATAAACCTACCATTAACATTATAGACATCATTTCTTTGTCAGTGGGCAAACGTACAAAATCAGCAGGGGATCAAATACTTTTTTCCCTCACTGTATATGATATCTGTAACATTGGGTACTTTCTCCGATTCGGGCGCTCCTCTTTCTGTCCGTAAATGTAATTCCGAACGTGCTCCTTTCCTCGCTTGTTTCTGCATTTTTGATATTTTTGTTCCATTTTCATTGGCAGTGTCCACGTTTCTGTTCTATTCTTGTCATCGCAGGTAATATGCACCGGGTTAAACATGTATCCCTGCTGTAAAATTGGGACATTGCCTTTCATTTTCCAGTTGTGTTCTACATGACCTTTGTCCTGCTCATTATTTACTGATGCAATGACTAACCACCCCCGCTCTGAAGCTGCGTTCATTATGGTCCCGCAAAAATAAAACGCACCCTCCATAAGGGATCACAACTAATTGCTCCGCTCCGTGACATCGCCAAGAGGAATGAGGAAGCTCTCGGGTACTTACGAACTCATTTGAATCTTACCTTATTCTGTGGATTATAAGATGCACCTTTTTCCCACCCTGTATTTAAAAGCGAAGACTGGGGTATGCGTCTTATAATATGGTAAGTGTGTCTGTGTGTGACCAGGTTTTTATACATTTATTGATGACCGGGTAAACACTTGGGGTGTGGTTTTACTTTCTGGAAAGCTTTGTAATTTGGAGAAAATAGTAAAAACCTGCACATATATTTTTTACTTTAATAGTATAGAAACTCTGACGTTTCCTTGAAAGCTACACAAATCAAGTAAGCAAGAATAAATACACTGGCAGGATAAACACGTGAATGTACGTTAAAGGCACTGCGACTCCAAAAAGAATGAGATTCGTTTCATTGTTTGTTTCTCATGTGAAACATAAAAAACAATGCCTTGCATAATGAGGAGTTGCCTTTGCAGTGACTGATGCCAATAATAGCAAACAGTAAATGATTTATAACCCAGGGCCTCATTGCCTCACCTGTTCTGCATATATCTGTAAGGCGACTCACGAAAAGCCTGTAATTGCCCTCCTATCTTTGACATCATGGAATAAGCAGTCACTATCCTAGATGGAGTGGCATGCTCTGCGCCAATTGTGACAGAGTATTGAAGGAACATCCTTCAACCTCACCTTGAGCCACATCTTCACACATCGTAACCGATTTCGCTATATTCTTGTGGGAAGTTATTTTCAGACGTCAGATTTCGGCTGCGCAATCACAACAGCCTACCAATCTTGCATATTACATCGCAGGATATTTATAATCTTATCTTTACAACAGCGAGCGGGTCTGATAATAGTATTTAAACGAGCTCCATAAAGAACCGGCAGAGCCGCTTAACCTACAATGAAAAACCCTGAGAATAAACACGTGTCACTTGCATGCTTCTTCCCCGCTTCACGTATCCACACGGAATTCTACGAAATCAAATGCTATTTTAAGTCTCAGTCAACGTTAGAGCCTTCATTATAGTGACTGCAAAGCGCTGACTGTTTACCTCTCTCTCGTCCACATTTGCATGACCAGTGTGCTCGCAAGGGAGCCATGGGGGCAACACCCTCAAGCGTCTGTGCAGCTGCGAGCTCCTGCCCGCTAATGAATGGCATTCCTGCCATGGGCCAATGGTACCTGCTAATGTAATGAAACACCTGCGCTATATATATATTAAAAAGTTGATATGTTTAATTACAATTTTAAGTTTGATCAACTACAGGTTTAAAAAATATATTGCATTTACTGTACGCGCATCTAGTATTTGGTGAGCTTCGTCACGTTTAGCAAGGGCCTTCTCTGAAGTTATTGCTGAACACATGACGCACATGGAGACTACCTTTCGGGCAACTCGCTCAGCTTTAATCAGAACAATAATGGTTTGAATCTCAGCACCGGGAAAGATGCGCCCGCATGTATCAGGTGTATTTATGTTGAATTGCTTTCACGTCGTACGTAGCCAACCGTGCTAATCGGAGGTGCGGGGGAAGGACAACAAACGAAATACAAAAATGTGTTTTAAAGAAGTGAGTTTTTGATCTAGATTTAAAAGTCCATCGCTCCGGGTGGCTTCTTAATATTGGAAAGAATATTGTTACAGACGGCCGCAGGAGCGCATCTGAAAGCGCGCGATGTGGTGACCGTCTTTTTTCAATGGCTTGCCAAAAGCCGTTGCGAGGCTGACCAGCGTTCGCGTGATGCTTTATGCTTTTCGACTAGGATCAGCAAGGTATTATGGTTCATTTGTGGCAAGCGCTTTGTGTGTAATGAGTGCGACCTTTCATGTATTCGTTCATTGCAGCTCGGCAAGCACTGGACGGACATGGTCAAATCTTGCAGTACCCATCACAAAACACACGCCAAAAGGTGCAGACCTCTTATGAAAACCGACACTCATTAAAGTCACCATTTTCTTTACAGCAGACACACGCTGCAGTGACCACAGCAAATCACTCCTCTTGTTTGGGGAGCCTGGGTTTACCGTGCTGATCGCATTGATGTCGATGGTCTCGTCGATGAGGAGTTTGGCGATCTGCTCGTGGCCGTGCTTGGCAGCCATATGAAGGGCGTTCATGGACTCCTATGCGTACACAGCCAAGCAAAGCAATCAAGGTGAATCTAAAACGCAACCAGTATTCAACTATAATCAACAGCTGGGGACGCACTGGCACAGACTAAACATCCTCCCATCTGGAATAAAATCACAATAATGTAAAAAAGTACAATCAGCTGAAAAAAATCATAACCTGTTTTTTTTAATATCAAATGACAGTTATAGGTGCATGCATTTATAAGAAAACACACTAAATCAAGTAACATATTTGCAATTTGTAATATTACATTTGATCGTACAGTAGTTACATTAATAATTCTGGATCCACTTTGGCAATGTCTGTAGAGTGATCCTTCTACATTTATAAGTGGGCTACGCTAAATTTAAATACCTGTGTTGTGTTTTATAGAAATGCTTCCAACAACACCTCCAGCACAATTTGTTACAATTAGATTCCAATTAGTCGACCATCCGGCTCTCTGGACACAGAACACTGAGATGCGTTTCAAGCTGTAGCTTGAGAACATTCTACCACACCGAAAAACACATTGCATGAGGATATTTCCCAAAAGTGGAATCGTCTTCGCCCCAACCTCTAGACCAGTGGTTCTTCACCTTCACTACAGCCTTGCACCCCTTTTGTTCTCAATTGTAAAACATTTATGTTAATGAACACATCGAGGGTTTGATTAAACAAAGTTGTACTTATGTGCCCGTGCTTAATTTCTGTTTTTGATGATTTACCTTCTAAGATAAATCTGGCCATGTCTCGCACCCCCAGAAAGGACATCTTGCACCCCCAGAAAGGGCATCTTGCACCCACAGGGGGTGCGTGCACCCCCAAGGGGTGCATGTACCCCAGGTTAAGAGCCACTGCTCTAGACTGCCCTATGTTCAGTTGCTGGATGGGAATGTCCTTTCGTGTCTGGTGTAAGCACAACGAGCTGGGTTTATCTGAAAGAAGTCAAAGACCAATTCTTATTTTGGAAACGTTTTGGGTTATTATTTGTACCCTGAGATTCAGGCCCAATGTAACTCCTGACTCACAAGATACGATATTCTTAAAATGAGTTATTTTTGTATTTTATAAATTTGTCACCCATCCCATAAATATTGTAATAGAACTAAACATGTATACATTATATATATTTGTAATATCTCATATCCTCAATAGCTTTCATAGCATCAAAGCTTATATATATAATTTAAAGCACAACACTTCTCAAAGATACATTCCCAATGCCACCTTGAATAGCCATGGGAATCGGTCCGGAACAAATAAAAATAATGAAATCCATTAGACACCTGTCGTATGACAATTGAATAACAAATGTCCCATGAGTTGTGTTTGCATGGGCTTACACGTGCCATCTGTACATCTCAGTGTTATGGGTTCAAAGTTGTTCACATTAATTTGAATGAACATGAGATGATTTGGCCACGATAAATTCCCACGTAAGATAAGTCTCTGTGATGAGCTATCATGTGTGGCCTGGTTTCCTCTTAAAATAGCTCATAGCTCAGTGGGCTTTACTTGGTTATAAAACAAATCGTTTAATTAGTTGAATTTATTAACCTGAAAACAACTATTGCTGTCAAATTGAGTCAAAAAATCTCAATTGTTAGGTGGCCCATGCACTGCGTTACAACCAACACGGGATGCTGTTCACATCTGTTGGGAGCTATCTCCCTTCATGTCAGTTTGATTATCCCCCTAAGGTACCAGTGGTTGCCACATTGCACAAATGTCAGTCTGCAATATATTCTGGCGGGCTTAAAGGATATTGTAGACTCTCCCACGAGGGCATGCATCAGTAAAATAAAATACGATATTTTTTTCCGATTTAAAATAATAACACATTATTAGGTATTGCTTTACTTTTAAAAGAAGGGTCTGGCAGTGTATCTGACATCTAAATTCAACACTGTTCTCTCTGAACGCATGCGACTCTCACTCAATGCAATGCAACATGGGTACATTACATTGGCTTGTACATTGTTACAAATACTGTACCTGAATTGAAATGTGCACATCTACAATTGAAAGGTAATACAAACGGAAGAAGAACATTCACAAAAACGGAAACCAAAATATATATTTATTCATATAAATTTTGATTTCAATCTTTCGTCACTGTAGGGATTCATATTCTTGGTTCTTTCGGTAAAGTCGCGTCGAAGGGAAACAATAAAATAATAAAAATATAAAACAATAAAATTCTCACGACGTTTCGACTGCAACACAAGCAATCATCATCAGGTGTGATGATGATTGCTTGTGTTGCAGTCATCACACCTGATGATGACTGCTTGTGTTGCAGTCGAAACGTCGTGAGAATTGTATTGTTTTATATTTTTATTATTTTACTGTTTCCCTTCTACGCGACTTTACCGAAAGAACCAGGAATATTTATTCATATACTTTAATAACGGTACGCGAGTGCTTTCCCCGTGTATTTAAACGTTGCATCGCAACGTAAAATGGCTTTGCGGTATCTCCCAGCAACCCACAATGCACCACGGGTGCTTCAGAGTGTGACTGTGGTCATGCAAACCAAACTGTGGAACCATTTCAGTCGGAGGAATAAGAAAATAACCCACACCGACTCTCTCTCCGGTAGCCTCCTCATCGTGGCGAGCAGACCTCAGACATTGGCATTTAGCTCCTGAATATATTGCCATACACAAGATAAGAAATCACGGGGATCTCCGGGGATCTCCTTCACTCAGGGCTCCCTCCGAGCACCGGTCTATCATCAGCGTTTCCCCCTTCCCACCCACAGGTCACCTGGAGCCCCACATACATCTTCACTGAAACCAATGCTGTGTTCCCACGGCCATCATGAATCAGACCTGTACTGTGCTGGTTTGTTCGTGGTACAGACCAGCATGGCTCATATCTTGTTTAAACCAATGAGACCATCCCTCCCTCCTCATCCATTCTCCCCACTCCATCCCTTCCCTCAATGGCCGCAGGGAAGTGATTGTAATTCTTTCCATACAAAAAAGTGTAACGTAATTGAAAACTCAAAACGTTTATCAATAACACTGCCTTAAAAGAAAAACTATATAAGGGTGACTTTTTGGGCAATGGCCCTTCTTCACAGCACATGTGTAATCGAGTTTGGTTACATGATCCAAAACTAACATTGATAAGTTTTGTCATTCTCAGCCATGGGTGTATTTTTCTCTCAAACTAAAGCACAGCCCTGAAATTGACCCAAATGAGAAATTCCCACTGATGCGGACGAATCTCTCTTTCGTCCGCATTTGACCCTGTGATGTCATGACTGCGTCCGAGGGCGGCCCAGCTTGAAGTGCATAGCTCCCATCGCGAGGAGAGCAACTCGCCCCCTGTAAGTGGGTCACGTAACCCAGGTGAAGCTGGATGGAAGGTTGCCATGGGAACCTAGGATAAACCCCCCTTTGCCTACTTTGTGAACCCTGGCCAGCCCCCTTTTGAGTGATAGTAGAAATGCGGAGTTCCAATAGGTCTCCCTATCTCTGCAATCAATCATCCGGGCAACCTCCCTCCCTCCCTCCCTCCCTCCCTCCCTCCCTCCCTCCCTCCCTCCCTCCCTCCCTCCCTCCCTCCCTCCCTCCCTCCCTCCCTCCCTCCCTCCCTCCCTCCCTCCCTCCCTCCCTCCCTCCCTCCCTCCCTCCCTCCCTCCCTCCCTCCCTCCCTCCCTCCCTCCCTCCCTCCCTCCCTCCCTCCCTCCCTCCCTCCCTCCCTCCCTCCCTCCCTCAAGTCACCAGGGCATTCGCCTTCCATCCATCACTTGGGTTCTCTCTCTCCATCCTTGCTAAAATCCAGACAGCCCCATTTCCCTCCATCCCAACAGTCATCCCAACAATCACACACACATATATCTGTGGTGAAGCCTGTGGTGAGGCCTGAAAAATCCTGGCTTTTCAAGTTGTGTCTGTACACAGCTTGTGTGTGCGTGTAGCTGTGGGGGGGGGGGGGGGGGGAGCAGAAGTGTCGTGATTAGCTCTGTGCACTACGAACCCGGCAACCCGAGTTCGATTTCCGCTCACCGCCAACACAAGTCACGATTATCTGAACCAGTCCTTGGTCTCCCCTCAGCCGACTCGGCCTCAAATGAGTAGCTGGTGTCATATGTAAAAACATCAGCACTGAAGAGACAAAGACAGCCGTGCATGGTCCGAAAGTGGTGTTGGCCACCTACCCCTTCGTGTGCCGTGCTGGCCTGAATAGGCCACTCGCAAACAGCACTTGCCCCTAAAAGCCTGTTAAGGCTATACGGGGGATCTTTGTCTTTGCATGCGAGCATGCTGGTGGGTGTGTGTGTGTGTGTGTGGCGCAAGCTCACGTTGTTGAGTGCGTTGATATCGCAGATCGCTTCACAGTCCAGCAGCATCCGCACACATTCCAGGTGCCCTCCCTCTGCTGCCAAGTGGAGGGCTGTGTTCCCATTCTACATCCAGTCGGTCAGGCGGTTTGTCAACAAACCAAGCAAAACGTGTGTTTATACACAGGTCAAGAGCTTCCATGTGATATTTAACTTTCTGATTATAGATGTGTGGCCAAACAAGATAAGGATATGTATTGAGGAGGATATTCGGATGTCACGGCCCGTGACATCACTTCCTGTGATGGCACATTTTTGGGTCAATACGAAAACAAACTACATTCAGATCAGCGGTTAATGTTGTATCTGGCCTCGCACTTTCAGGATTAATCCAAGAACCATGATAATCCCAAAGATATACGATCCCAACCGAATATGCACGCTTATAAGAGAAACTGATTAAAATTTTACATGATAGAATTAATACCTTTCCTCACAACACAAATAAGAGCCAATTGACATACACCATATATTTCAAATCCAAGATGTATTAAAACGCATAGATACAGTGAAAGATAGATATGTACACCGGTTATCTGCATGAATAAACCACTTCCTATAACAAGTTGTTCTCCGAAATTATTTAATAGAAGTCCAGTATAATATTTGAGTATAGTACTGGCACAGTGGTTTCTGACCCAGCTCACAGTTAACACCTCGTGGTGGCGAGATGTTAACTGTGGTATGCAGGAGGTCGTGGGTTCGATCCCAACCTTGACGCCTGTATATTTGGAGATTGCATGTTCTCCCCATGGTCACGTGGATTTTTATCCGTGTCCTCTGGTTTTTCCCTCCACTTTAGAATCAACATGCGTTTAAGATTATTTGGCTGCTTTACATTTCCACGTGATAAGCCACTTCTCATTGAGCTATCATTTGTGGCCAGGTCACTTCTGAAAAAGAGCTACGTAGCTCAGTGGGTCTTACCTGATTAAATGAAAAAATAGTTTTAAATAATTTTGTTTTAATCAGTGGTGAGTGATATCTGGACCAGTTCTGGACCGGTCTTTCACCAACAAACACCGACCAGCACGGTGAAGTATGGTCAAGAACCATAATGACTGACACGGTATTGGGAGGTGTTCATCTAGGAGCGGGTTGAGTAAATGATGACTATTGTATACGTGTATACTGCTTGGTGGTCATCTACTAAGACACCATCTCTTGGAGGATGTTAAAGGATTCATCTACTCTTGAATAACTATTACAGTAGCATTGCCTTGAGAGTCTCTCTTTGAAGTTCCACGTGTGCACACATGTGAGAGATAAAAGTCATAACTGAATGCACCGCTTGCTGGAGGTGTGATCAGTGCTGTCCACCGATAGATACGATCATGCCCGGCGACCCAAGTTCGATTCCCACTCACGGCCAACACCAGTGACGATTATCTGAACCGGTCCTGGGCCTCCCCTAGGTATACTCAGCCTCCAATGCCAGACTTCATAGGTGCTCGCTAATAGCCCTTGCCCCTAAAGTTTGTTAAAGCTATACAGGGGAACTTTGTCTTGTGGAATAACAGCACTCACGGCATTCTGGCTGTTGACAAAGTCCAGAGTTCTCCCAGGGCCTTTCTCCAACAAATGCTCCAACGACAGCATGTGGCCACTTTTTGCCGCAAGATGAATGGCGGTGTTTTTCTCCTGAAAAAAAAAACATGAATCATTGTGCATTAAATGAAATCATATTTAACCAATTTAAATATACTTTATGTCGAAACTATGAGAAGTTGAAAAGTGCAATTTAAAAGTTTCATTTGATTTGTGGGGGATGATCAGAATACTGAAAATGATCAAATACATTATTTCTGAATGTATATTGTATTTACATGTAATTCACACCTAACAATGTATTAACGGTAAATAACTTAGTAGTAATTAACTAAAATGTTCGTAATTCAATATTTGGTTAAAAAACTATTTTTTTGTAATCACTACAGTAGCGTTTAATTTTTGAGTCCAATACGGTAGCCATGTAGTGGAGGTGAGAGGGACTGGCGGGGAAGGCTAAAGATTTTTTTCGTGAAATAAATTTAGAATTTATGTCAGACAGGGCAGACACTAACAGAGCACGCGGAGTGACCGGTGTCGCCACATTTCTTACAACGGATAAGTAGAGAGAATTTTCCTTGTGCACAATCACATGCCAATTGCAAATCTTGAATCTCTGACACATGATTAGCATACGCGCTTCATGGTAGGCTGATGCATGTGGATTGATTGCAAAACACTTCGTTCTAGCGCACCCGGCTTCATTTGCATGAGAACGGTATTCTGGTTGGAGATTCTTTAACTATTTTTCATAGATTTATTCTTTTCAGCATACCCAGACGTCTGGCTTACTCCGAGAGGTTTTTACTGTATTTGCTGTAAAACTACAAAAAATTTGGTGTTTGTATTTATACAAACAAATCAATATAAGCAGTTGATGTATTGTAAAATAAATTGATGTTATTGGGGCCAATTCTTTCCTCCATACCTATTTTCACAATACTTATTCAGATAATTTATTTATTTTTGAATAAAAGTGTTCCTTGAGAATCAGGCCCCCCCCCCTTTTTAGGATATTCCTACATTGAGATATTTGGCCGAATCCTTTCGATTTGAGTGCTTTGCCTGTGGGAAGACACTCGAGTACACAAAGGATAAACAACACTCACATTCAAAAACTACTGTGCAGCAAAACAGAGGATTACAAAAGCCCACACAGGAATGTTTTACAGAGCCATTTAGCATCCTGCCATTTCTTGGCCACGGTAGTGCAGGAGTCCACGAATCTATGTAATCTATGTAATCCACCAGCCTTTGCATCCAAAGCACAGGTGGATCACTCTCAATTTTGGAAACGTTTACCCAAAATGCATCAAGATATTTTGAAATGGGCGTTTAAAGCAACGTTTTGACAATAGGTTAACTTTCATGATCGTTAATACTGTGTTTCTAAAGCTGTAACTTTGCTCTTGCTCTGTTTACTGTGTTACCCCATCGCTGACGTCCTGTGCACACTTGTAATCCATCAGAAGCTCGAGAACTGCAAGTTGTCCGTATTCGGCCGCCAGTAGGTATGGTGTTTTCTCAGCCTGCACAAGAACAGCATACACGTTAGGCCCTGCAATGTTAAAACACAGGAGATAATTTTATTCGATAAATTGGAGGAATTTATTTTGATAAACACCCTCACTCGTGTGAAAAAAACTGCAAGGTTAGTTTCGTTTTAATATCCTTTGGTTCTTTCGGCAAAGTCACGTAGATAGAAAATAGAAATACATATAATTAAAAATAAAAGGAAAAAATCCACGACGTTTCGATCGCAAACAAGCGGTCTTCATCAGGCGGAGAGAAAAGAGGGGGCAAGCGTCCAAATGCAACTCCTTATAAGGGCTTCCAAAGTTGTGAGAGGGCGCAGGATTAAGAGTTGCGAGGAGGAAAGCTGTGTGGAGTAAACAGCATGGGCGGGGCAGACCATGCAAGCGCGGGATAGAGTTGTTTTACTATGTATTGGAAAACTGAATTCTCGAGGCGACCAAGGTAGACACGGTGTAATTGTTAGCACACTGGACTTGAGATCCAGAGGTTGTCAGATTGATCTCCTGGTGGCGTGAACATTGAAACATGGCTAAGTTTCCAAAATCACCCCCCATCGTTTGTCCAGCCAGCAATATAAACAGATAACCACCACAGTTACTCAATTAGCAGGTCACTCTCTAGAGCTCTCTCTTAGTGGAGGCCTTTTTCGCCGGCAGTGGTGTGAGCGAGAGATTTTCAGGGCTGTGCCTTCACCTGTTGTCCAAATGGCCACAATTCATCAGCTTAGCAGATTGCCTTTTTGGCCACAAATCAGATATAAATGACCATTCACCAACACTGGAATATCACCACAAATTGAGATGACAGCCACACCACAAGGGCACGTATGCATCCTCACTATTTAACTCAATATTTCACCAGGTAAGGCCCACTTAGCTATATAGCTTTTTTACAGAAGTGGCCTGGCCACAAATGATGGCTCAATTAAGTGGCTTATCGTGTCGAAATGTATAGCAGCCAATACTCTAAATGCATGTTTCTAAATGTGGAGAGAAACACCGAAGAACCCGGGGAAAAATCCACGCAACCACGGGGAGAACATGAGAACTCAAAAAATAGAGGTGTCAGGGTCGGGATCAAACCCACAACCTCCTGTATACCAGATACGGTAGTTAACAACTCACCACCGTGGTGCCCGTGCTAAGACCCGCTATTCTCATCGCAAAAACACTGTCTCAAGGAGTACCCATGTTTATTTAGATGTGAACACGTTTAGCGAGGTAGTAGATACCAGGTAAGTCAAACCCATCCAGGATATGCGAGAACACAATGTACACAGATCAATACAGTAAACACACATTAGCAGCCTACAGATCATATTAGATACTGGTTTTCAAACACGAATGTGTTTTTTCTCAACAATGTCATTCCAATTGTGGTACACGTGACATAGCAGTGCTAAACACTGAGGAATGGCCTCAGAAGGGAAGACGCTAAACCGGGCTAGGCGTGTCTCCTCGAGGTGTGACAATTCGCCCACCTTATGATTCGATTAATTTTTGCAATTCAAGGTCGTGATTCAAATCAAGAATTAATTCCATTTTTAGCACTGTGGTGAATGTGGTGGCCTATAGTGCCTGGATGGATTACATGGGATGATGTAATTCACCCAACACTGTATTTTCAAATTTAAAAACATTGGTTGATTTTTCACACAGGCGGATTTGATGCCCGTAGTAGAGCATAAGAATCAATTTGAATTAATGAATCGATGCATTGTTTGGACCCCGCATAGCCTCCCTTTCATCTCATTCCACATTAATGTATATTAAGAATGCATTCCTTTACATATGCAGATGAACTGCTTGCCCACTGTCTATCTACTTTGTTGTATTTATCGTGATTACTGAGCACAGGCTAAAAGGTCCGAGATGCTAAGCCTTCTCAAACAAGTCAAGTACAATATTTGATTTTGTTTTCATGTGTAGCCATTCAAAAACCAGATTCAGTCCCAAATTCAAACAATCAACTGTGACAACGCTGTTGAAAGCAAGGCTGATGGAGAGATTTTCAGGAAGATTGTTCACAATGCAACTTACGTTGGTTTTACCCTCAATGCCGAGGTCTTCAAGGGACTCCAAGGTATATTTAACAGTCTCAACGTGTCCTCTCTGAGCAGCACAGTGTAAAATGTTCAGGCCATTCTAATGGAGCATTGACAGGCAAAGGGAGCAAGGCATGAGTGAGAATCACGAGAAGAGAGTGATATTTGTGCGTTATTATCACGTGTTTCATGACACTGGCATTGCAGAGCAGCATAAACAACATTCGGACTACGGTAACACCGATGACCCGCCGTTTGCCACTAAGTGACGGTGACGTCATCCACGGCACCTGTGCCAGGCTAGTTAATAATACCCACACGTGCCACGTTTATATGCACATTCACTCTTACTGTAACGTGCATAAACTGTCATGGAAAACACAGGCACACATCACCTATAAAGCTTAACAGAGCACTGTAAGGCTCATGAGGGATCCAAATGACAAATGATGAGATTCAAACTAGGCTCACTTTATTGGCCGAGTCAAACTCGCGCACAGGGAATCTGCAAACTGCAGTGTGTAGTCGAGCCGATGATTCATCTTATTTAACGCATTAAACCTCACTGTATTTTTTTAGGAGTATTGTGGGTAATTAAATTCAAAAGGCTTCCATTCCAATAAGGTTAAAATAGTTTTAGTCCAGCCTATGGGCTTTTCAGGACAATCTTACCCAGAATCATTCTCAAAGTTACGCTTATTAATAAATGCTGTGGGATAGTGTTGATATTGTATTTAATGCAGCGAAAATACAGATTGGCTTTCATGTCATCTTAGAACTTTCAGTAAATGCAAATAAATATAAAAAAATGTCAGTAGTTTTACAGTTAAATAGCATTGATCTGTAAATGTATCTTGTTGTTTGTGATTTGGCACCAGCCACATGGGCTAGTGTAGGTGTGATTGGGATAACGATTAGGTTGAAATGCTGATGATATGGAAAACAATCCCAGCGGTTTTCTTTTTACCAACCAAGTAAGCCTCACTCAGCCACGGTGCTTTTGAGGATGGTCTTGCTTTGCGATGTTTGAGCAACTGTTTTATTGACCATTCCTGGCGTGCGGAAGGAAACCAAGGGAGCCAAGTGAACACATAAGAACGTTTTTTAACAGGGGTGGCCAGGTGGCTCCAGAGTCAGAGCACTGAGCTGGAAACCAATGACACCCTGGGTTCGAATCAAAGTCAGCCACCTTTGATTGAACCAGGTTCTCAACTGCAGTGTATTGATGGTCTCAGTCCAGTCACCAACGCACGTGCAAAACACCCCCCCCCATTGCAGGCAATCTGGATTGCCTCACATTTATACAGATGCACATGGATGTGTGTATGTGTGTGTATACATTATATCCACATGGTAGGAAAGGAGAATTTTACACCAGAGTAGCAAAAAAAATATGCACAGGTTGGTGACAAGATTACCACAGAAACGTTCCACATTCCATCACCGCACCCACCCCAGGGCATACCGCCTTGCTGACGGGTTGTTTCTCCCCCAACCCCAGCCTAGATCTGCCCTGGCTCTGCCCATGTTTGCAATTTCCGCCATGTCGAAGACACAGAGGTGGAGGCCATGTCCTAGTATGCGAAAGCCATTACTTTCTACTGAATTGGATGGGTTTTTTTTTCCACTGACATCAGCTATTAAATATCTTTTATTTAACCAGAAGATTAAATAAACCCATTGAGACACCTGAAACAACATTGTCTCATTTTCAAGAAAAACCTAGCAGCGACAGTGTCTGCGAAACGATTGATTGGGCCATGGATATTTACTTTAGATGTCAATATCAATCAAATGCAATTACAACAGCAGCAATGCAAGCTATGGCCCAGGATGTGATTGCTTTCCAGAGTTTAAACCTGCTGCCCCGTCCTTACCTTGTTCTGGCTGGAGACTCTCCCTCCACCATTCACGAGGCGCTTGAGAACCTCCAGGTGTCCGAACCAAGCCGCTATGAGCAGAGGGTTCATCCCATACTGGAGTAAACGACCATAATGCACAGCAGTCAGCTTCAACGCCAGCACATCTTGGTGGCAGAGGTTTCAGCAGGCCAATATTTCAGATTGTGTTTAGCAAGGGTAGACCGTTGACAATGCCAGTGGTTTTACCGCACTGGTGATGCCAATAAATGTTGACATTCATTGACCCTTTTATCAACCAGTCTTGATCAGCATTCTACATTGTGATGACGGTGCTCCAAACAGGTGTCTTCAACAGCAACATTTAGCAACAATCGCGGCATACTTTGAATGTCAAGATAACATCAACGTTCCTGGGCACATTCTGTGCATAGCTTTGTGATGGCTGTCAACTCAAAAGCCAAGATTGTGGCATCAATAGATTGTATTTCGTTTTTTTTGGTATTTCTACTCAAGATACCAAAAATAATTCAAAGCATAACAACCTTACGCATTGTGGTGTGACATTGCTCACAAGCATGGCACTCCAATTCAAGAGAAAACTATGTTACAGTACATTTATGGAGCAATCCTAAATAAATGGCTACCACATGTATCAATATTTAGAAAGCGTGTGTTAAGTCAAAGCTCCAGGTGTACCGTGCTATTTTCAGAAATATAGAAAAGGAAAGAATCGAGGACAGACGAACTCTCAGCCCCCATCTCCCACCTCCCGCCTTCCCTTCTCCACTGGTCGTGGCACAGAAAGGCAGCAGACACCCCCCCCCCGGCCCTCTCAACTCTCTGGGTCGCGCATGCACAGTCAAGGAAATGGCCTCCGCGGTGTCCCGCAACGACCGAGCAAGCTCAAAAGCATGCCGTGGAATTAACCAGGTTAAGAAGCACTCCGTGAAGCGCTCCGAAGCAGTTAGGGAAGCAGACTTCACACTGTGAAGTGCACGAATTTGAGTTTGTTGCCAGCAACATTATTTTGAAGGCAAAAGAGATATAAGTTGGATACCAATCGAATGTAATGTGGTCAAATGTACTGCAGCAAAAGGGAAGTTTAACACTGCTACGCCATGACATTACCCAACCGGTATAGAGTTCGTGTCAAATTACTTTACCAGGATCCAACAATCCAGTCTGTACTTTATCCGCCAACCCTTGCTGGATTATCAACGGATCGCTGCATCGCAAGGTCATGAATGGTGGCGGTAGCTTGGGGGAGGCCTTCACCCAGCAGTGGATCGATCATGGCTGATTTATTTACGGGATTAAATTAGATCATTGCCAGCGTGAAATGCGGGCCAATACCGAAGTGGTTAGCATTCTTGCTGTCCGATGCTGGAATGTAATATACTGAAGTCATCTAAGCCTATTTTGTAAAACATCGTAAATAAACGCATCTGAAATTACATATGCTCTTGGAATAAGAGGATGCACAGATTTGACAGAGCAGGACAAGGATAAGCCAGGAGACAGGGTGTCAAGCTCAATGCTAGTCTTCAGAAAAGAAAACGTGGGTGCACTGTGTATGTATTAATCGATACTCCGATTAAAATAAATTCTTATTCTCACAATACTTCCATCATTCCTTGCATGTGACGTGTTATGAAGTCAAGTATGCTGACACTACTAAAACAAGCTAAATTATTGATGTAATTCAATCATCCGGACTCTTTTTAGAATGATCTTGGATATTTGGCCAAATCTGATTTGAGGAAAGTTTTGCATGTGGGAAAATACTAGAGTGCTGAGAGAACACCCTTGCATATGAGGAGATAACAGTTGAAAGGTCTGCAAATATGGCTTCATCAACCCATTGCTGTAATGCCATTTCTTGAATCACCAACCCTTGACTCCTCAGCGCTGGATTATTGATAAGCGTGTACAATATATTTAATAAATTACTTGATATCATCAAATAACATTCTACATCTCCTGCAAACACAAAATATGAGCTTTGAATCATATTGTGACCATGATGAATTTTGCAGGGGGCGAATCGTTACATGCTGAACAAAATGGCGAGCTTTAGCTATCATTTTATTCTCAAAAAAATGCTCCCATTTAATTATCCCATGAAGACGTGTGTACCGGACAGGCCTTTATAATAATGGCCGATACCTTAACGGATAATTCGCCTGTGAATTTTAAGTAAGCATCGGTTCACTCCAGCCGTGCCAAAACCCAGCCCCTGGGGGATATGTCGGTGCCGCGCGCCAAACCTTGTCACCCTTGTCCACGTTCGCCTTTCTCTCCAGAAGCAATTTGACGGCGTCCTCCTGGCCACTCCCTGCCGCAAAGTGCAGTGCTGTTTGGTCACGCTGAGGGTGATGCCACAGGTGGGACATTGGTGAGAAGGTGCGAGCGGTGAAGGGGGTGAGGACGGGGGACACACACGTGATAAAAAAAAAACATTCTATGTAACCTGCGCCGTTTTCAGTTGGATTCGCATTCGTTATTACTACGCTAACTATTTAGTTAGGTATGTACGTATGTTGAACTTTTTTGCGCACAATGCATAGCCTACCCGTGCTAATCGGAGGTGATACTGCGTAGGCAGTGGTGCGGTAGTCTGGCGGTTAGCTCGAAGTGCAACGAGCTCGGCAACCCAAGTTCGATTCCCGCTCACGGCCAACAACAATGACAATAATCTGAACCCATGCTAGGCCTCCCCTAGGTCGAATCATCCTCAAATGAGTACCTGGTGCGGTGTGTGTAAAACATCGCCACTAGGGAGACAAAGGCAGCCGGGGGTGGTGCTGGACACCCATCCCTTCATACACCGTGCCGGCCTTATTAGGTGTTCGCTAACAGCACTTGCCCCAACAGTCTGTCGAGGCTGTACGGGGGTTCTATGTCGTCGCAGTGGTGCACAAGCACAATAAGCAGAAGAAAAACGAATTCGTCAATAAACACTGCCTGAGCAGGGAAAATATATAATCGTTGATGTTCCAGGCAATGGCCCTTCTTCACAGTGTACATGGTCTGCTCTATTTCTCACACTCTGGAAGTGTGTGTTTGGCTCTTTGAATAACTGAGTTCTCTCTTCTCGGGCCTGACTAAAACGTTGTTTACGTGAGGCCTGTACTTCACTTTGCTGAATGTCACTTGTTTGAGGAGATGGCATTTGAAAAGGTCTGCCAAGACCCAGGGCACATGTGTAAAAGAGACTTGATGTCTCATTGGGTTCCTAAGCGGTGAAATAACGTTGATCACGAGGATGGTGATGATGAAACAGACGTATTTACATATATTCTGTTTCTGGGATCACAAAATGGACTGCAGTATCTATTGCGTACACAATGGTAATACACGTGCATTCATTCGTCAGTTAACATTTAGTCGTGCATGCACGGCCATCGTATTGTGGGTGTGAGAATAAATTATTTTCGATTTGTATATCTAATTAGTTAAGATTACATTCACCAGAGCCGTAAAGTATTAGTTCTTGATGATAACCGTGACCACGAATTGTGAAGATTCATTCAATCAGGAGGGCAGCGAACCATTACATGACCTACGCCATCTGTACAAGCAGGGAAGAATCTATAATGTGACTGCATCGTGCCCTCTCAAATGTGTTTCTGCAGCAGTCCGATATTAGGAAGCCACTGGAGCTATGCACTTTCAAACATAAATTGAAAACGAATTTCTTTAGAGCTGCTTTTTGCGTTTAGTTTGTTGTCCTTCCCCGGCACCTCTGATTAGCTACGTAGGGTGCGAAAGAAGTTCAACATAGATAAGTAGTGGATTCCACGGAGGCACACACTTGACTTGGAGGCGACACCCTTATTATAATGCCCCAACAGGGTAACTACATAAACGTACACAGTACTAGACCCCAACAGAGTAACTACGTAAATGGGTCACGTCAGCGACACACTGCCTGACCCACAATGCCGAGCGTAACGACCGAAGACCGAAGAGACGTAGCACTGAGGGTTCCATTCCAGCAGACAGCCGCGATTACTCTCGGGACCTCCCTTTTATGCTCTCGAGCGTGGCCTCGTTCTGCCCTCGGCCACGCCCCCCTTCTGGATCTCACCAGAAGGTTCTCGACCGAGCATCACGTGTCCCTCAAGCCCCCCTTTGGGCCCACTCGCTACCCTCTCCCGGTCACGTGCCCTCTCGGGTTCACCCAGACTGTCACGTCCTTACTTGCCCTCTCTCTGAACACCACCAGAACCATGCCCCCCAGGGCCCGCTTCCATGCCATACCTACTCTGGTGCCAGAGAGAGACTTAAGACACACAGTTCCACTATTGTGACAGCAGCTGGCGCTAAACGCCATAGTGACTCCATTTACGTCACTACACATACAAGAAAGAACCTCACCACACATCACTGACACTGCCATATAGTAAATCAATATTACAGGAGACCGATATTTTGAACAATGGCTCTTCTTCAGTGTAGAGAAAAAGGCAACTACAACATTGTGATTAACTTATAACAAGGGTGTATTTTACTCTGTCGTGCCTTTTAAAACTTAAGATAGTTGATATATATTAGCAATTTGTATTAGCAACAGATAATGGGTAACAAAGAAACCTTACATGTGTAAGATACATACGATTAAATAGTCGTTTTAAAAATATATATACATTGACATCATGGAAGACAGTGTAAACGCCTATTGCCGTTTCGCATGCTAACTATTTTGGCGTGACTTTTTTCGCAAATGCTTTTATGTGGGTTGTGCACTATATATAAAGCCCGTGTCCTTTCATCGGTCTTAAGACATCATCGCTCCGCGCTTGATTGCTTCGCGGTGACACAAACACATTTTCAAAGAACAACCTCTGTGCATTATGCAAACACCAACCTCCGTGACTCTGTTATGTACCACTCCATACAACACGCTACCTTACATACACCATGCACCTATTCCTGTAATCAAATAACATGCAATATGGCCAACATGCAAATCAAGTCTTCTATATGATCCCATATATGTTCATAGCATCACATGTACCTCATGTTTCTGCAAATAATCTGCTACAGTATTCCCTCGTTCACGAAGGATACGTTCTGGAGATGCTCGTGAAGAGCAAATTTTGCGGATAATGATATTGGCCAACAAAAACCCATCTTTTAAACTAATTACCTTAAATAAATACGTAAATAAGCTATTAAATACATGAAAATTATCTCACTTGATCGCATTAGATTCTTTATCACTTTACCTCGTCACTCTCTCGCTCTCAATGCAGTTGTCTAGAGTTAATGTCTCACCTACAAGGAGGACATGAAAACTCCAAATATACAGCAGCAGGCATCAGGGTCGGGATCGAACCCACACCCTCCTGTATACCAGGCAAGGTAGTTAACATCTTGCTACCGTGGCACCACACGGTGGCGTGGGGGCATGCCTCCCTCTGAATTTCGACTTCAGGTCCTACCCCCTGCCAGCCCCAGCTGCTTGAGTTATACACGTATTCCTGCACTAACATCACCGCTGCACTTTGAACACACCAATTGGATTTGTCCATCTTGATTAGGCCCTCCACCGCTTCAACCACACTGCTCCAGTCTGCCAGTGTATATATAGGTGTCATCCGTATGGTGTACTCTATTTCTCCGAGCCTGTTTTATAAGCACAAAAAAATTGGTCAAACACCCGTAGCGGGGGGGGGGGGCATGCTCCGTGTCAGCTCAGGCTCCAACACGGTTCGCCTACAAAAATAAAAATGACTCGTGGATAACAAGTTGGGTGACGGCCCTTGAATTTCCTTCACCGTCCGTTGACCCACACGGGGCAGTGCAAGGGCAGTGAGGATTTGGACGTACCATGTTCTTAGCATCCACCTTCACTTTCTTCAGCAGCTTCTCCATTTCGTCCACATCATTCCGTTTGGCCGCTTCATGGAATTCTTTCTCACATTGGAGCACTGTGGGCACATAATGGGCAGAACACGGCACTGAATGGGTATGTTTTTACACCAGAGGAGTGTGTTCTTGAACCCACCAATTTCAATCTGCATCGAGTAATAATACAAATGCTGAAAAATACAATTTACGAATTTAAAATTCAGTCTCTAACAGATGACTTTACCACTTGATGCCTCTACAATGGCCAGGCCCACCTGTCATCCAGCACCTCAGAAGGGAGGGTTAGTGGATCCAGCAAATATGTGAGGCTTCCCAACCATTAGGCTGTGAGGTGGCCAAGAGATTGCAGTACAGCAAGTGGATTGAATCCATCTGTGCAGAGCTCTGAGTGGTATTAACTGGCAAGCATTGGTTTTCTCTGGGGAGCCTGGTTTCCTTCCCCGTGCCAAATGCTCATGAGTGCAATTGAGCAAACATTAAAATGCAGAACCCTCCTTAAAAAGATTCCTAAGCATTAGGCTACCCTGAATAAACAAAGGATGTTATTACTATTATAATTAGCAAAAACCATACAGTGGTCCCTCGGTTGACGATATTAATTGGTTCCACGAAAACCATCGTTAATTAAAATAATCGTAAATCGAAGATGGGAAATACATGTCAAAGCCTTAATTTGTTCCAAGACGACCGTAATAATTTACTACTTAATTTTCACACTACTGAAATTGTTTTCCTAACTTTCTTCACACTCATTTTAGGGGCCATTGTTATGCATGTTATTTAACTTTTAAGTAGAAAAACACTAAGCATTCAAGAGAGCTGTTTCCATATGTAACGCACATCAAACATTCAAGAGCTAGCATCCATTTGCTCTCAAAACGCTGTTAAAAGGGTGTCGCTGAATGGCCGAGGTCTGCTGAGTCCACGTTGCATTCCAATTGGCCGACATTGGTGCTCGAGCTATATCATAAACATATCGTTAATCGAAAATGTATCGTTAATATAAACTAGCCTTTTGCCCATCCGAGGATGGGTGTATTGCAGTAAATCTGAAACTTGCAAGCGAAAGGAGACCGCGACGTGATATTCATTGCATCAATTCGTGTGCAATTTGTAAGGGCGCGGTGACACAGACCTATTTCATTTTATAATCCCTTGTCCATCGTGACGTCCTTTTTACTTTGATGTCTCAACAGCGTTACGGAGGTCGCGTGACGTGAGGGTTCTGCCTTTGTAGTGAGGGTTGTGAGTTGACGCTGAGGAGGGGGGAGGAGGCGCCTCGCCCCCCCCATGTGGAGTGACGTCAGCCGCTAATTATTTTTAATGTGGGGGGGGGGTGTCCATTTGGAGGAAGGCACCTGCTCATGAATTTTAATTAGGGGGGGCTGGTCGATGTTGAGTGACGTCACGAGCGTTAAGGACAGACATTCCTGGGTGATTATAGTAGGTATGGGACCCTATGCGAGGTGGATCGTTAATCGAAAACATCGTTAATTGACGGCATCGTAAACCGAGGACCACTGTACGCCATCCAATATCTGTTCTGGTTTAGGTGAAACTAGGGAAGCTGTTGACAATGGCAGGAAAATCCGACGCAATAAAAAAATATGCACGCGCTACATTTGCCTTCAGATTAAATTTCACACATTACAGGTATCGTCTATCACGCTGATTCTAGCTCGAACGAACAAGCTCACTGTGTACAGTTCACCTGCAATAAAAGCTTCCGAGTGTTGAATGACTCATTTGACCCAGCGTTTATAATTATGGCAATGCAACTTTCCTTTCACCTGAAGGACACTGATGTACTGTAAAGACTCGCGTTCGTTATAGATGGTCACGAGACCAATTCGTGCATTTGGTCAGATTAATGCGTTCTTTATGAGTTCATTTTAAACCATTTGAAAGTATGCATATATGAACGGGAGTGTATCATTTCAGCAAAATGTATTTAACAAGATTTTGATGCCACATTCCCAGGTTCTCCTGCAGGGGTATTTCGCTCGATATGTGATCATTCATTCCACTATGTAACACAATTTTTGTTCGTGGGTAGTAAGTCTTATTTCGTAATTGCTTATGCCTAAAAAGTATAGAAAATGGATATTATTCCCCACAAACTTTGCTTTTGTGACCAGGCCAGTGATATTTTGAAATTGAACTATATTCAATGAAAAACTGGTGAATTTGCGTCTTTTTGCGTTTTTTCGTTCACATAAACAACATATGAATCAAAATTCACATGTATCTAATACAAAAATGACTACAAAAAGATTTAGAAGCGAGTAGTTTTTTGGAGATTTACAATTATACTGTAAATCACTTTCACGAATCAACCCCCAAATGTAGTCTCCCATAATGTTCTCGTTATACTGTCCTTGGTAATGGCGTTCAAAGTCCAGAATATCCTGGTGGAAAAGCTCACCTTGCTCCTCCGAGTACGCTCCCATGTTCTCCTTGAATTTATCAAGATGAGCATCAAGGACATGGACTTTGAGGGACATCCGACAGCCCATTGTGCCGTAGTCCTTCACCAGAGTCTCAACCAGCTCCACATAGTTTTCGACCTTGTGATTGCCCAGGAAGCCACGAATCACTGCGACAAAGCTGCTCCAAGCCGCTTTCTCCTTACTAGTGAGCTTTTTGGGGAAATCATTGCACTCCAGGATCTTCTTTATCTGTGGTCCTACTAAGCCACCGGCTTTGACCTTTGCCTCAGACAGCTTAGCAAAAAAGTCTTGAAGGTACTTGAAGACTGCTGACTCCTTATCTAGAGCTCTGACAAGTTGTTTCATAAGGCCCAATTTGATGTGCAGTGGTGGCATCAGCACCTTCCGGGGGTCCACCAGTGGCTCCCACTTGACGTTGTTCCTCCCCACAGAGAACTCGGTCCGCTGTGGCCAGTAGTGTGCCTTTGTGTCTAAATCTTTTGTAGTAATTTATGTATTACTTTAGTATAAATACATGTTAATTTTGATTAATGTTTTTTTCTGACTTTATGTGAACAAAAAGACACAAATTTGCCCGTTTCTCGTTGAGAATAGGTACATTACAAAATATCACTGCTCTGGTCACAAGAGCAAAGTTTGTGGGGAATGATAGCCATTTTCTGTACTTTTGAGGCATAAGCAATTAGGAAATAACACTTACTACCCAGGAACAAAAAAATTGTTACACAGTGTTATCTATGGCCACTGATTCCCTGTGGGAAAAAAGTCTCATGGAAAGTTTTACTGGGTCATTCCATGCCAACTCAATCAGAAAAGGGGCGTTTGTTGACCGACCATATCAGACCTTGTTAGAAATTTTCAGCCGGCTGTGTTCGGCCCCACCGGGTTCAAACAATTCTGGTCATTATTTTAAAAAATATATATTCCCTTCGAGCTGTGACCTCACAAATGTCAGCCTGAAGTGAAAAAGTTACCCCTTGAGTAGAAAGATCACGTAGACGCTATAATCATATGTAGCGACTCGGAATGAAGAGGGCTTTCGAGACATACATTCTAGAAATGCTTAACTCACTTGTGGCAAGTTGCCATTAGAGGTGTTGGTGGCAAGTTGTTTTCGACATTCAGACCAACATTTCGATTGAAAGCTTTCGTGACTGCAAGGATTCATCTTCTTTGGTTCTTTCGGTAAAGTCACGTAGAATGAGAATAAAATAATAAATTAATAAAATAACACAATAAAATTCTCACGACGTTTCGGCCACAACACAAGCGGCCTTCATCAGGTGAAGGGACGAGACTGTCACCTGATGAAGGCCACTTGTGTTGTGGCCGAAACGTCGTGAGAATTTTATTGTGTTATTTTATTTTATTAATTTATTATTTTAATCTCATTCTACGTGACTTTACCGAAAGAACCAAAGAAGATTCAGACCAACACTTTAACCCGTGGGGGGTGTGGGTAGTATAGTATGAGGATTGCTGTCAGAACACGAGGGACCAGTCTTCTAAAATTTTGTAAAACACTTGTGCTGTCAAGTCCCAGCACAAGTCATTAACCCCCTTTGAAATGTAATTTGTTATTACTTTTACCCCGTTTACGCCAAAATAACTCGGGTATGAGGGACTCCGAAAAAAACATCCTAAGATGTTGTTGAGATCTCCAAAATAATTACCAAAATAATGTTTGGATGTGAGAGTTTGGGATTTTAGTAGGGGCTCTAAAGTGGTATTCGAAATGATTTTATGTACGTTGAACTTCTTTTGCGCCGTACGTAGGTAAATATGACTGGGTGTGCTTCCAGTAACACTGGCTTGGAGCAGAGCGGTCATGGACGTGCGTGTGGGATTTGGGTTCCTTTGTTACAATGGCACATTTGAAACTACCTAAACCTCACTTCGTTGCATAAAAAATACAAACTGATATAAAACACGAAAATATATTGCCTTGGCAAACTCAAGGTGCTAGGGGTTAACTGTTAAAGTGCTATATAAATCTAGATAAGATGAGATATTTTTAGATACGTAGCGTACCATATGTGGCTTACGAATTTAACATTTGCTTTGGTTGTGAGGTATGGTGTTGAAAAAAATACGGAAAGATTATTTTTCGAAAAAAATCTTCACTGTTTTCCCGACCATTTGAATGCCCATGACCTTATGCCATCTTGACAATGTGATAATGATTCAACTTTGTGATGTGCGATTTCTGTACCAGATGGTAACCCTCTCACATTCTGCATGCAACTTTCTTTTCTTTTTAAGATGCCTTATTTTTTTGCGTAGGTATGTACTCGTCTTAAAAACTGGGATGTTTACTTTAAACACAAGTAGGAGTAGATATGTGACAATTTAGAAACGCCGGAAGTATATTTTTTTCAGAAAAAAAATAACTTGCGTGTTTGAACCGAGTTTGCTTGAAAACCCTCAGGTGAGTTTTTCTAGACTTTGGTTTGTGTTCGAATGGAATGATGCTCCAGTATCAGATACATGCACCAGGGCTCTGAAATCCTTAATCTTCTTCTTCTTCGTATGGTTGATATATGTGTAGACCAACACCTATAACTTTACATTTAGTTCGTTGAGCTAGATAATTGTTTCAGGAGTAGCCGAGTTTATCGCTGCGATGCCTCCTTTGTATTTGTAAATCGGACACTGAATCATTGTATGTTCCACGGTCCGTTCTGGGTGACCACAGTCGCACAAGTGAAGCCTTTTAATTTTTTATTTGTGCATCAAGTATCGGCATCTGCCATGCTTTGTGCCGATGTGGTTTTAGGGTGGTCCATAAGCTTTGTGGAAGATCAAAGCCAGGGATCTTCTGCATCGAATGTTTCACGAGGAGTTTGTGACTTCTTGTGAACTACATTCGGCTTTCCAAGCATTATCAGGGTTGAAGTCGCATTCTCAAAGGTTAAGCGCATGAGTCCAAAAGGTGGGGAGGGACGTTATTGAGATCTTGCTGCATGGGTAGACGTACATTTCCCGTGTGAGGACTTGACATTTCCAAAATGTCAACAACTGCAGTAGGTGTCAAAATGTCAGTTTTAAGATGTCATATCTAGCCCAACAATGACACATTATTTAGCACAAGTTCACTGTTACCAAGTTTCCAATTCACTTTTCATTCCAATGAGTTCCATTTATTTAAATAAAATGTATTCGTAAATTCCATCATTGTCATCGTCAGGCATGCTCAATCCACTGCTGGATGAAGCCCTGTCCAAGCCATCACTATTTATCATGATCCTAAAATGTAATTATCCACTAAGAATATATCTTTCCAAAAAATAGATATGCTACGCGCTAGCAAGAACCTTATATGCCCTTTGTTTGAATTTAGGAAGGAGTTAATGTTTTAATTTCAAAATATGCTGTTATAACAATATGGATCATTTCCAATGGAAATTTAAAGGCTGAAAAGCAGGGCTCACGATAAATTAGCAACATAAAGGTGACGTATTAAAAATAAATCGCGAAACTAAAAAATATTGATGGTGAGACAATAAGACACTATTTTAATTATGTATATACTATTGAGGGTGGACAAGTTATCAAATGGAAACAGGATGAAGCACTTTTGGAAGACTAAACTTGATCATAAAATGCAAAATACCCATGTGACTAAGGAAAAGTTTTTTCTATCGATGCATCTTACCCCTCATGACATACGAAACATGGACACTGACAAATTTGCGAAATATGATATGTAGGATGGGTCCAGATAAACAGACTTGGAATTACACGTACATTTTGCAAAAAAAGACATGGACAAGGGAAAAAAATCATATGGGAGCCACCATGTTGCCTGTTACTGGAAAGTACATCGCCTTCGGCAGCAAACATCGGGAGAAGGAATGCAAGTTGATGGATGTGACTGCTGATGGAATGGCTGTCAAAGTAAAGTAGAAAACACACCCAAGAGGATGACCACTGTGGAGGTGGGGGGATGAGATCAACTCTTCCGTAAGAGATGGATTAGAGCATCGCAAGATGAGTATTGGAATTGCTATGGGGAGGCCTTTATTCAGGGGAAGAGTTCATTCAGCAGTGGACGGGCCGTGCATGATGATAATGATGATGATACCACACGCGATGGATTCCATCTACGTTATATTTATAAATCAGGATGTTACTGTAAAAAAAACCAACGCATTAATCAGAGCACGCAAATCTGATTCTGCGCTTTATAAATAATTAAAATAAATATTTGAAGAAACTAAAAGTTACTCAACTAATTTGAATACAAACAGGGTGATTTTGAGTTATGTATTTTGTGTTGAACAGCCTTGGATGAAGAAAGCCTAACTCTGTTGATGAAGCAATGCTTTTGAAATGATGCACTCCTAGAAGGCCTTGTGGCTGATGGGATGTATAATAATACTTTCATTTGTTATGTGGAGGGGCAATTTTAGTTACATGAAGGTGTATTATCGATATCACAAAGTTATTTCTCAACTTCTGCTGCTTAATGGCAACCCAGTGTATTTGCATCATTACACACAGTGCGTATAACGTACACACAAGGGCACACTTTAGGGAGTTGTCCTATCTGGTGGAAAGTCTAACCAAGCCCGAACATTAACTGCTCTTATTCTGAGGAATTTTCAGAAAGCATGAACAAAATGTACATATCATAAATCATCTAATTTCTGTTAAAACATAATAAAAGACAGACACGTATCACTGCACCATCGATGATTCACTACAGTGCAATGCTATACACAGTCCATCACACAAAAATGTGCAGACCACACCTAACATTTTATACGAAATAAACCATCCGAGCATCTTTGTGCATGAAAAAAACAGTTTTTGCAATGCCAGCTGGATTTCCATGAACACGTGCTCTCATGCCAACCTGCTCGTATCGTAGCAATCGACGAAATAGGCACTTTATGTAACTTTTACAATATTTCTCAAATAAAATATGAAATGAGATGGGTATGGAACTTGTGGAAACAACATATTAAAGAGAGCTAGGGGTTCATGTTGACTCAGCACTGCCCTCTCATCCAGACAAACCAGAGATGCAACTAAGAAAGCCAATACCAATGCGTGGGTATTTCGAGAAAAGTGTCAAATATAATTCCAGAGAGACAATTGAAAAGACACAGATGAAAGAATTGTCTTATTCGTCTCACGGACCCCTTGTAGTCGGAGGGTCAGGAGGGTTGCCCACGTCCTTGTTTACCCAGGATCGTCTTTTTTTGTGCCAGGTGGTTTGGAAATGTAAAAGTATCTCCACGACATTATGAGTTCAGTTTTTTGTCGGTTGCATAATAATAAACCACAAAAGCCAATCCATTAACAATCAGCTGTCCCCTTTCCTGGTTTCCGCGAGATATCCGTATTCCCATGATGTGTACTAGTGCATTTTGTACCTCAGGAGGTGGCGAGATGTTAACTTCTTCGCCTGGTATACAGCAAGTAGTGGGTTCGATCCTGACCCTGACGCCTGTATATTTGAAGTTTGCATATCTCTCTCCTCATGGTTGAGTGGATTTTTCTCCAGATCCACCATTTTTACCCTCCACATTGACTTGTGGAGGGTAAAAAACAGTATTTGGCTGCTATACATTGCCACATGATAAGCCACTTCGTTGAGCTACCAGGTCGCATCTGGAAAAAGAGCTACATAGCTCAGTTGGCCCTTACCTGTTCAAATAAAATAAAGTTAATGCGCTGTACGCCATCGTTGGACTCCACTGTCAGGCATGTAATGCCTCCTAGGGCAAAGGTAATTTTTTTATTGTGTTACTAATGTGCTACTAATGTCCACGCCCGCGTGAGATTAGACTGCTAAATGCGTCAATCTCACACCAAATGCGCGCGACTTGAGAGCTCTGACACGCGGGAATGAACGTCACTTAGGGGCCAGCAGACCATGCGTGCCATTAGCTGACAGCAAAATTAGCGGACAGCGGCCGTCTGGAACGCTCTTCCTTCCCGGAGTTATGCGCTTTTAAATCGAGTTGAAAAAAATAACTTCTTAAGAACTGAATTTTTTTGTGTTCAGTTGTCCTCCCCCCGTACAGCTGATTGACGCGGTTGGCTAAGTACGGTGCGTACGAAGTTCAACATCCCATACATTAAGTCATAAACGAAACCGGCTTGCAAACCAGGCCTGCATGTGGTGCCAACACGTAGAATAATAAAAAAAAATCACGTAACAGTCTGTTCTCCTGTAACGCGGTAGTTGAGTTCCTGAAGAACACCGCGTTATGGGAAAATCTCGTTATAATAAATAACATAGAATACTATAAAGTAAACAAATACTGAAGCGCGTTGGGTAGCATCTAGAAGCATCCAGCAGCATCCCGCCTTGTGCGATTATGATCATGATGATGCTGCGCCGAGGCAGCCGTAACAATCGCTCGCTCCGACCTCGTTACATACAATTCGCATCCACGTTATTATATAAACACACCACCACACACCACCACCACCACACAAAAAAAGGCGAAAGTGTTCCCCCGAATGCGCTCTCGGAGAAGAAGGATGATAGAAGACACAGACACAGGACACCGACATGATTGTACTTACTCCTGGCGTCGTGTGAGCGACTACAACTGAGTGATGCCGGGTGGCCTGCACCGAGGGAGACGAAATCTTGATGAATTGTGCCGCGTGTAGCCTCGGGGCACAGGAGCAGCGAGACGACCTCCAGGGCCATAAACACGACGACTTTAACCGACCTTTGACATGCAAGGGCGAAACGCGGACCGACCCATTCAATCGAGTGGTAAAACTTTGCAAAAGGCAACTCGAGCCAAATCATCGCATGATCAATTCTTATCGGTGAACACGTCACAATGTAGTCATAGCCACCGAAGCATTGGCGGACGCGAGTGTACGTAACGCAAGTTTATTTTTGCACGTTTGCCCCGGCTGATAGGCACAACAAATATGTTACAAGAGGGGTAACAAAGACGCTGCCCAAAGCCGCACCTTAACTGCATGCAATCTATTCTTGCTTCGTTCGGTAAAGTCACGTAGAAGGGAAACAGTAAAATAAAAAAAATATAAAAAATATTTTCATTTTATTGTTTCCCTTCTACGTGGTGACTTTACCGAAAGAACCCAAGAATATGAATTCCTGCCAGTCACGAAAGCTGTAAATCTAAATTTGCATGCAATATAATAACAACCACCACAACGTTAGCCAATGCCTCGCTCGGTCTACGCAAAGCAAAACACGTCCGGGGAAGGCCGACGTTTTATAGCTCCGTGCCGATGCCAACAACAACACCACCACCAGCGAGCGACTTGATTCGCATCGCATATTGCTCGTCGGATGAACAAAACACCTTGGGGAGGATGTGAACGTCCATTCCCAATCCCCGGGGGGGGGGGGGCACGCAAGTCCTTGCATACTCTTACGGAAAGACGCGACTTTAAGTAAAAGCCACACACACACACAGACACACGGACACGAGACGGACACACATTTTATCGCCCTTAAACCGGTGGTGGCACTCACTCGTCTCATCGTCGTCGGCCAATTCGTCGTCCATCCCTGTCAGATTCCCGGCGACGTTGAACGAACTTTGGGGGGGGGGTTTGTGTCGGTGACGACGAGAACCGCGGCTTCTTTGTGGCGCCCGAGTCTGCGATGAGAAGTCGACGACGACACGTTCGTGTGATGAGGACCACCCACCCCACATCTCTCTCTCCCCCGACAAGATCCAGTCATTCCGGTTCGCGTTGTTGAACTTTTAAGGGCTTTAAACAGCGGTAACGTGCTGAAGTAACAACACTTACTGTATTGCCAGTGTGTGTGTGCGTGTGTTTATATAAATATATGCGCGCCACGGTGGGTAGGAGATGTTAACTACCTTGCCTGGTTCGCATGAGGTCGTGCCTGCTGTATATTTGGAATTTGCGGTATCTCACCATCATCACGGTGGCTAGGAGATGTTAACTACCTCGCCTGGTGCACAGGAGGTCGTGTGTTCGATCTCGATATTGTGACCCCTGCTGCTGTATATTTGGAGTTTGCGGTATCTCACCATCATCACGGTGGCTAGGAGATGTTAACTAGCTCGCCTGGTACACAGGAGGTCGTGGGTTCGATCTCGATATTGTGACCCCTGCTGCTGTATATTTGGAGTTTGCGGTGTCTCTCTCCCCGTGGAATTGCATGGATTTTTCTCCGGGTCTTCTGGTTTCCCCCCCCCCCACCCACACACATTTAGAAACGTGAGTTCAGAGGATTTATTTGGCTGCTATACATGTCCACGTGATAAGCAACTTTTGTCCTCCCCACGTACCACAGTCACATAGTCACTTTAAGATGTTTTTCTTGTGTTTTTGTTTGTTGTGGTTGCACCCGATTCAAAGAGCCGGAATGGCTCACAGGGCTATACCAAAATAAATAAACTGAAAAACGGAAAACTAAAAACCTCCGATGATCGCGTTAGTCTATGTACCGTGCGAAAGAAGTTCAACCTTAAATTGCACGCAGATACTTCGTTGAGCTATCATTTGTGGCCAGGTCGCTTCGGAAAAAGAGCTATACAACTTGGTGGGCCTTACCCTGATGAAAAGAAAGAGTTAAGTTTGTTTAGTTTAGTTTAAATAACCTGTGCAGTTGAGTCACTCAAGCCTTCATTATTATAATCATCAGGCTGAGATGCAAAATGAGTTGAGCGATCCAAGGCACTTTTCACAGAGGGTGGTAGAAAGCCGAGAAGAACAAGAGTTAATATCTCTGCTGTACTTTGCAGATATTAATTGTCAGCACCTGAAGCATTTTAAACAATTCCTACCTTTAAATACACACTTGTGCGAAATGCCAAAGTCGTGTTACGTGGGTTGTGATTGACACTCATATAAGTGTTGGTATTTTATCCCAGCTAAAATGTGTCTCAGTGTGTTAATTATACAAAACGAGAACACGCGTGACATTTCACCACCAAAACAAATATCCCCCGTATAGCCTTAACAACAGACTGTTGGAGCAAGTGTTAGTGAGCACCTATGAAGGCCGGCACGGCACACGAGGGGGTGGTGGGTGGCCAGCACCACACCCGGCTGCCTTTGTCTCCCCAGTAACCATGTTTACACACTGCACCAGGCACTCATTCCAGGCTGAGTAGACCTAGGTGAGGCGCAGGATCGGTTCAGAGCATCCTCAATGCTGTCGTCTTTGAGCGAGAATCGAACTCACGTCGCTGGGTTCGTAGCATAGCACGCAGACCACTACACTACCGCGCCCCCATATACAAAGTAAATAAATAGATTACATAGTGAACCACTTATTTGAACTCATTCATTGCATAGCAGTACTCACCACTTAACATCCAGAGTATAGGAATTGCGATGAAACTTTTTTTTTCAATGTAGGACTGCATAATATAGACTTTCAAACTCTAGTTCTTGTGGCATTATCCAACCGTCCATGTTTTTCAAATGAAATATTCCACTCAGTGTTTGTTCTTGGCTTTGGCCTCTGCCTTGTCGCACTGGATGGAACCTCCCACCACGCATCACTTGAATAGACGTGTTCGTGCCTGAGTTTACGCGGTGAGCTGGCACTTATGCGCTAGTATTGTCGTCAATACAGTATTAACAATTCCCCTAACTCATTTTTTCAAATGTTTCCATTCCAAACGCAGTTGATTTGGACTCGTCATTCACGTTAATGCTTCCTGTTGTCACGCATGACCTGCAAAGTGAGTGCTACTTTCCCCAGGGTGTTGGGGAGGTGACCCTGAACCGCGACCCTGAATCGTGGCAATTCATACAATTATTGCCAGCGGTTGACTCATTTGACACCTTACCTAATAGGGTTACGACGATTCATTGAATAAAATGCACTTCTTATTTCTGTGATTATAATACGCCACGTAGTGTTCACCGACTTTCAAAGGTGGGAGGAACCATAGACAAGTTGCAAGGGAAGCAGCCACGAGATAAACCGATCACACCCCTCCCCCCCTCCAAGCGGTGTGGTCCTCTATATATTAAGGTTTTAATAGACGATCAATGAGTGATTACATGTGGGAGAAAACCGGAGCAAGCGTGCAAGGGGGAAACACTCTATCCCATACAAATGGAGTTCACGTTTTTTGTACCACCTCCTTCTGGCAAGCCAGGGTATGGCACCTCGACGTCCACGGGAAGGGCGTTTCACAACATGAGTGATCCAATCTTGATTTGAAGCTTTCGTGACTGCGTGTAGAGTATTTGGCGGACATAAATTTCCACATGATTAGCCACTTCGTTAAGCTATCATTTGTGGCCAGCTCGTTTCTGAAAAAAATAGCTATATAGCTCAGTGGGCCTTATCTGGTAAAATAAAAATGGTTTAGTTTAGTTTAACTTGAACTCACTTTACATGGCGGCATATACATCATGTCTCCTCAGCGAAGATTTTTATTTGAGCTCTGATTAGCCTACAATTGTTATCACGCAGCTTTAATCATCTTATACTGCACCTTTAATAATCCAATTAAATTCCATTAGCTTAGCCATGGTAACATTTAGTTACATCTAGGGGCCAAATTCATGAATTGGTTGAAACATTTCTGCTGAATTTAGGGGTGCATGGAAAATGTTCAGATAAGACAAAGGAATTTAAAAAAAATAAGCATATGCGTTCCAGTGGGTGGAAAAGTAGTAGAAATTAATCAGAACTTTCCCTGTTATTTAATACATTATTTTTGCTCACCGGAATATACATTTTTCGTATGCGATAGATGACTAGCATTGGGTGGGGCTATGGAGATGCTATGTTTAGATTAATTAAGCTGCAAAATGTTTCCATAACTCATGTTTGCATTTCTGCCAGCTGGAGTTGGTGTAGTCGAAAGGTCTGGCAAAGGCGTGGGCAACATGTCTGCTCCATTCAAATCAGGAGGCTAAATTCGATTTATAGGAACCTCTATTTTATAAAGCGCCTTTCATACTGAAGTATCTCAAACTGCCGTACATACAAATAACACCACTCACAAGTATAGATGAAATCTAAGCGTAAAATGAAGCTTATAATAACAATATCAATGCCTCCTTTCGAAGTTCCAATAAAATGAAGAATTATGACTAAAGCGAATAATAAATACAGAGTAAATCCAATCAGACTCTTAAATAGTTTTTTTAAAATATTAAGTGACGAGGGAAAGCCTGTACCAATGGGTGACTTTTAAGACTTGCTTTTAAAAGTGAAACTCAGAATCACTCACCGACCGAGGAAGGGGAGTCTGGCTGCAGAAGGCTTTATCTTCCATAGAACATCATCACCATCATCATTAATATGGATTCATGGATTCAATGCTGGACTAAGGCACCCCCCCCCCCCCCCGCAATGTCTTGACCATTTCTCAGGGTCTTACAATGTCATGGAATGTCAGGCTCCTGCACACGAGTTAATCTCATCTGTCCATCTCCGTGGTGGCTGACCTGTTGGGTGTGTCTCGTCAACTTGTGGTAGAAACCCCACCACTGCTTTACATATCCTGGAGGCAGCCCTTGGCATAATAAAAAAAAAACTTCCTGTGCCTGTTCCCATGCAATTGAGTTTCTGTCTCTGGCAGAAGCAGTTTGCAATGAGTCGCACTGCTGACTTATGGGAGGCGAGTGTTGTAAAATGTAACTGCGCTACAGATTACGGTGGTGTTTACACATTGGTCTCACGATATCCTGGCGAACACGCGTTTAGGACACAGTGGTCAAAGTGTATTAATAATGGGCAATGTAATACAGTAATGCGTCGATTCATAGAGCAAATGCAATGCTCACTGTCAAGATACTGTACACGATCGTATTGGTGGACGTTTATTGCATTTAATTTGAATACGTTGTATTGTAATTTGTTCCTGTAAACGACACAAGGTGGAGTGGTGGCACATTGATAAACGCATTGTGCTATGAGCCCAGAACCTGAGTGTGGGTTCGCAGTCACAGCTAACACCTCTGGTGCGTGATCTCAGAACCAGCCCTGGGCTCCCCACCAACCCGCACTGACAAGCATGGTGAAGTATAGTCAAAACAACTGACTGACAAGGTGAGGGGAGGCCTTCATCCAGCAGTGGATTTACATAGGGTTATAAATAGGGCTTCTTTTTACGTGCATCCCTAGTGGTTCTATATTGACCGCAATAGCAAGTAAAACATTGATGTATTCATCAGATTGGAACCGCTGAAGCCTGACAAGCATCAAATTTGGAGAGGAGGTGAAATCGCTATATGCATATTTATTGAAAACGATTGTAGCTATTATGAGCTCTTGTTTTAAGTATTTAAATGTTTTTTTGTCGAATTACTTTACCATGATATTCATTTTTTGTATTTACATAGCTTCCGTCTAAGGGTCCCAAAAACCGAGACTCCTCTTGGATAAAAAAAAATTCTGATATCAACTGAAAGTTAAAAATCACTGATTTCAATGAACGTTCTTTTTATGTTTTAGAATTGTGTTGGAAATAGCCATATTCAAAACTGAAAAGTAGGCCGTTATTGTATTACTTAAGTCATCCGTAGAGAATGGATGTAGTGCAGAAACATACGAGTTTCCAAGTTTCGCCATATCAGTTCCAAGTTCCCATATCAGTTGGGACCACATCAATACAGCTCTTCAAAATGAACGCAATTTTCATTTCCACCATGGGTCCAGGATGGCAACACCTGGCATACGAAATGTGAGAAACACATTACAGATCGCGCTCCCTGTGGTCCTGTCAGCCACAGTGAAACTTCTCACTTGCAGAGCGTAGTATGAGTTAGTGATACATAGTGATAGGCCGTTTATTTTTTTGTATGTTTGGTAGGAAGTAAATAACTTTTGCAGTGGAAGGTTTGTGAAGAAAGATAGCCCACAAACAATATGTATAATATAGGTGATACATTTGTATACAATTGTATGCATTTGTAATCAGCATCGTGATCACGAGCCAAACTAACATTATTCCAAATCCCCTTGCAAAAACATCTCTTGCTGCCATCATCACTTTTAATTGAGGATGTTCAGCAAAGAGCACGGTATTTTTTTTTATGTAAAGCAATGGCCCATTTAAATTTCAGTCGTGGAGATTACCCGAGCAATTTGGGTCCACACGACCTTCTTTGCTTTAACTCGTGCATGAGGTGCGATAGGTAATGATTGCACTCCTGCAGTGCAGCAGCTGCTGTTGCCTCTATATACGTTCTTGCGGGAGATTGGAGTGTGAAAGGGTTAAGAACATTCTAAGCGATACTCTCCGCTAAATTGGGCAGGGATTGGGAGCTGTGATGGATGGTGGCGACGGCGAGTTGCTAATTCGAAATCCAAAACCGTGCTGACAGCCTCTTATGAAACTCTGCACAGCTCTGCTTCTTAACAGTAATGACCACTGATGGCTGATGAATGTGTCACTATCTTGCGAGTTTCGATCATCAGTGACTTCTGTGCACTGAGCTGGGTCAGGCACATCAGCTCACGAAGAAATTTGCATGAGACTATTATAAACTCATTAAGATAGGAAGGATTGCAGTCATAGCCTTGCATGTGACCTACGCAATTGGGTTTGTGATTAGCACCTGGTCTCACCTAAAAAGTTATGTGATGCTGTTGTAATGAAAAACTGATTTTAAAAATTCCTTAAGAATGATTGATGTGTTATGTAACGTCTAAAGTAGATGAACCAGGGCCTGGTCGGTTGGCTCTGTCTGTGGGTGGGATGACACCTTTATGGTCCGTATAAATTATCCCACCCCCATCTGCATTGGATTTTGCCGCTTATCCACAAAGCGTAATGGAATCCACCACGATGCTCAAGCAAAACATTAAAACATTCTGATCAGGAATTTGAGAAGAATTTGTTTGGTGGATCGTCTTCGTCGCCAGAAATATCTGCCACAGTTCAATACCCCTCATCATATGTTATATACTATTAAAATGTTTTATTGCATTCTATAGATTGGAATTTTTAGATATATAATTCCTTTTAACCCTCTTTATCAATTTGGTCATGGCGTATCAAAGTATCAGGAATGTAAATCTGTTCTTATTTTCTGCTGAAGTATATATTGGACAGTTTTAAATGTTAAGAAGCAGGTGATCTCATTTGTAAAAAAAATAATGTAGGTATATTGAACTTCTTTTGCACCGTACATGGCCAAGGGTGCTATAAGCAACATAGCAAAGACATGCCAGTGTCAGAGACTGTCAGAGACTGGCAAGACTACAATTCAAATATTGGACCGGATGCCTCAAGATACGCAATCTAATCTGACAATGATGAGATGGACAATGTACTGAACGCCCACTTTAAGATTGTGCTCATTCAATAGCTCAAGAATGTTGTCAGCTTATCACCACCATCACCACCTAGAATGATGTCTATGAGCCTAATAAATTTGCTAGATTGGGGCATATTTTGGTCAGCAATTTTGCTTATTTTCTTGAGGTGGTCATTTTGGGACATCATGGGAACTCTGAAGTGCACTTCCTCATTCTTTATTGTGGTGCAGTGTTGTAAATAAAGGTCGGACGACTACTTGTCTTCTGCCCGGACCACTTTATTACACTCTGTTTTTATAACGCTTGTTTTAGTTATGCCGAGGATCCGCCGTCCGTCGCTCATTCGCTCCCTCACTCGCCGCGTCCCTATCCTATACTCTCCTTTTCTCACCCCACTCGGCGTGGTGTCAACCCGCTGAGACAGCGAGACACGGCAGCCGCGGCGTTCAGCGTGCCGACGTACGGACTGCGCTTGCCCCTAGCGACCCAATCCTAGCCTACCCAGGTCCACACAGGACTACTCTCGCCCATGAATACTCCAACTAGCTTGGCGGTGCGGCTTCAGCTTCTCTTGCATTTTGTCTTCATCATACTGCCCCTCGGGCTCGTTTTGCCCATCTTACATATCCCTCGCGACCCCTTCCAGAACATTCTCCAGAACATTCTCCAGAACATTCTCCAGAAGATCCCTCTATGATTGGCAGATACCGGTCTTTTGTACTCTGGTGCACCTCCCCCCTTGTTTACACCAACGGAATTACCCCAACGGTCACCCTGACCCTGGCTGCTCTCGACGTTCCCACGATGATGATGCTCACCAACCGCCTCTTCTGGCTGCCGAGCGCGGACATGCAGTCGTTATCGAATATGCGCGCGTTGAACCACTACAGTGGAAACTGGAACCTTTCCTTGAATGTTTCCTGACTGGGAAAATGCTCCGCTGAAATTGAATCAATGTGAAATCTTAGTTGGCTAAAAGGCTTGAATTTGGCTTGATTAAAATAATTAACATTGCTCATTCTTGGCCTCTCAACATTTATTTTATACTCATATGTCTTGGCGTTTATCCAATATAATTTAATCTCTTGAAAGAATTATAATGCTAAAGATGTCTTGGCACATTTGGGCAGATAAACACACTGGATTTTTTGTGCTTGGTTGACTTGGCATTGCTGTGATGGTGGTGGTGGAGGAGGTGTTTGGAACCTCAACTATTGTCTCCTTTTTTTGCATCAGGGGCCGTCCATAGATGACGTCACGCACCTGGGGGGGGGGGTCAGACATTTGTGACGATGTGTGACGAGGTGGGGGGGGGGGGGTGAGAAATGTGACGTCACATAAAAATATCAAAATGCGCAACTTTAAATAAATATAGACAACACGTTCTACTTAGTAGTAATATGTTTTTACCCTTTTATCTGGCACCAAAACTGACGCCTTTATACAAGGGATCATGTTTGCAATAACCACAACACAAGCAGTCAAAATGCAAACAAAAAGAGACAACTCTGATAATGATATGCACTGTCCTTGAAATTGATTGGTCCACACCCGAGACGGCTTTTCTTAGAGCCTAGTCTCCACTGGTGTTGGACCAGATGACGCCAAAAGGAATACAACTCAAAAACAGCACCCTATCAGAGTATTGAGAGCTCCTTTGCCAGTAGCAAGATATATTAATATGTTTTTTACCCTTTTATCTGGCACCAAAACTGACACCTTTATACAAGGGATCATGTTTGCAATAACCACAACACAGGCCATGTATTTGTGAAAAAGGTATCAGAAAGCTTTAATGCCTGGACATTTGTGTGAAATGTAAAAATATGTTGTAGAAAAAATACGTGTATGTGAGGAAATTTGCAACAACAAAACACACGTTTACTGATACGATTGCATTTATTTCTGGATCAATTGGTGATGAAATATTTTAGCTTTCAAAATGCGTTCACATTTTCAAGTGATAAGGGTCTGCCCTGTATAGTGGTGGAACTCGGGGAAGGTGGCGGACAGATTCAGGGAACACCTGGAGACATGTTATCAATGTCGAACTCACAAAACCAGTCACTGTATATTGTATATCCACAAGACACAACCACTCCGACTCGACCCTAGGTGGTGTGTTGTCTAACTTCAACAATTAATTTTATCACAACCATTAAACAACGCTGGCCCAACATTGCATGTGTCAGTTTTCAGTTTCATGTATTAGGTATAGCCCTGCTCTTGACTCGGGTGAACCGCAACAAGCCAAAACATGAACAAAGAACATCTTAAAGTGATTCATCTTCTTTGGTTCTTTCGGTAAAGTCACGTAGAATGAGAATAAAATAATAAATTGATAAAATAAAATAACACAATAATAATTATTTTATCAATTTATTATTTTATTCTCATTCTACGTGACTTTACGAAAGAACCAAAGAAGATGAATCATTGCAGTCACGAAAGCTTTAAATCGAAATTTAAATCTTAAAGTGACTACGCGCAACAGAAAAATCCAGGAAAAAACAGCAGTCTTCCAGAAAAAAAAACACCGTATATCAACGGTGTGTGAAAAAAAATCTCAGTGGGATGCAAATCAAACGATAACAACCATAAGACAATTTAGACGAAAGTTATCAGGCTAACTCTGTGCTTCAATGTTTACTGGGCAGGCATAGCTAATAGTGACTTTGACACTTGGAACCAACGAGCTACACGGCCTTATTGCAGCTGGCGCCTTTGCAGACATACACATCAGGTTCAGTGCAAATCCCTAGTCGACGCATGTGTTCACGTCATCAACATGCTCTGGCTCGTATGAATAACATACGTATGATTTCATGACCAATGTAATCTACATGCTTGGCACGACAGTTTTAGAAAAGAGTTGCGATTCCACATAGCCCCTGTTAAATATGCACTGTGCAGTCCTTTTGTTGTTTAAACGACTATCTCACATTCACATCTGTGGTAGTAGTTACATTGGAGAGACCAAACGACATGTCTCGGACCGCATTCGTGAACACAAAGCAGACCTGAAACACGGTAGGACCAACACCTCGGCCGTGGCAGATCACTGTTATAATTCAGTAGGCTCACGTGACATTGACTTCTCCAAGACAGAGGTTCTTTGCAAGCCATCTGGCTACCATGAGAGATTCGTTCATGAGGCTATCCACATATACAAACACAGAGACAATTTCAACCGAGAAGATGGATTCTGGCTTAGCAATCATTGGAAGGATTTGATAAACCATTTTGGGTCTTAATTGATTGATCACGCTTAAGGTGGCTTTCAGAACGCATCCATTATTTTCGTCTCCCCCCTCCTCTTTTCCGAACATAGATGGACTCTTTTGATTTAAAGCTTTCGTGACTGCAGTAATTCATATTCTTAGTTTTTTCGGTAAAGTCACGTTGAAGAGAAACAACAAAATATATTATATATATTTTGTTATTTTGTTGTTTCTCTTCAACGTGACTTTACCGAAAAAACTAAGAATATAGATGGACTCGTCCATCTGAATAAACTGTCAAATCGCTCTGCATGGTGCTAACGTTAAAAAACCGCCACTTTTTTCAAATGTTCTTGTTGTGGGTTTCACACCTGATAATGATTGCTTGTGTTGCAGTCGAAACGTCGCGAGAATTTTATTGTTTTATATTTTTATTATTTTATTGTTTCCCTTCTACGTGACTTCACCGAAAGAACCAAGAATATTCACATTTTTCTTCATCCATCGTGGTCGGCCATGATCTGTCAACTGCTGGATGAAGGCTACCCAATGCTGACACCATCCGTCATGGTCCTGCAATGCCACAATCCATCTAACTCCTGCATAGTGGCATACATGATTCAGTGGTCGATTTAACAAACCCTGCAATGCCACAATCCATCTAACTCCTGCATAGTGGCATACATGATTCAGTGGTCGATTTAACAAACCCACACCTTCTTGAATTTTTTCTCATGTTTAATTTCAACTTTATTTTAGTCATCCTTGTGCGGCCATACGTCATGTGTTGTGGTAAATCCACCAAGCACTGAGCAAGTTGGCACAGGGCTGACAGTTCCATTACCAGTCAACTTTAGGCAATTACCTTGGGGAATTGCCTAAAGTGCACCATCAGCTGCATAGTGGAATTTAAGAGATGTAGAAACACACTGCCAGGTGTAAAGTGGCCTGTGGACGATTGTGTTATAGTCTAAATGTGTTAAATACCTCTTAATAATTTGACATTTAAAAAAACCTTATTCTGTGGCAGCTATATTTACCGAACAAAGGAGATGAAATATCTGAATTGATCTCATCAATAAATAAGCTTGAAAACGAATGAACAATGGTGACGAGTTGTGTTTAAATCATACAACTATTTTTGTTTTCTTTCACAGTCGTATACTGTACAGCATGTTCCAGAAAACTTGACATTCCATCTCACTTACAAATTTTTTTTACTGGCGCGCACTTGTATTGAGCATTGCACAATTACACACTCGTCTTAGATGAGCATCATTGCAGCAGTTTATCTATATTGCTAATTATAAACGAACACACATGAGCAATGACTTGAAGAATATGATTTGCAACCTCTTAGTACATGCCTTAATCCCAAATGAAGCCACCGTTGATACCATAGCATTACTGTTTGCCAGGGCCTCGTCTTAAATAAATACAGGCTTGCTTGCCAATACTTTGTGGTTAAGCATGGAATTTCATTTCTGTGTGTAAAGTGGCCCTTTCAATAGTAACCTATACAAAGGCTCTACTGTGTTCTTAAACTCCCAAGAGTACTTACCTCTTTATTATTTCCATAATGAATAAAGCTTCACCCTCGTTATTGAAAATAACCAAAAAACATCGCGTGAAAATTATTTCACTTATAGTACCAATGAATGTTTTTTTGTACGCCTCTGAGGTGTGGTCATTTGCCATGATTAATTGGCGTTTTGTTATCTTTATACAGTCTTTGCAAATACGCAATTGTGTTAAATTCTGACAGGAGGCTATGAAATGATAAGTCACAATTTAGCTACACGTTAATAACAAAGTGCACACGATGTGTACATTGTAAACATGTAGGGTCGGATTCGTGTATCTGGCGAAATTCTCCTTTCGCTATGCAGGTGGCTCCATGCCAAGCAGACGCCACTTGGCAATGATATCAAAAACACGTGCATGGAAACCATAACCTCAAGATTTAACAATAAATAAAGATTCTGATTTAATTAAGGGTCTGATCAGACTCAGCTTGACCATGTCCCGTTCGAACAAATATGTACACCCTTGTAATATACTGTACGCTGTAATATTGTTACTCGACATGTGTAACGATTCCACCCAAAATGGCAGTATTTGGGATCATTATTCCATTCAAGAAAACATGTCTTTTTTGTAAAAAAAAACCAATACGGATTTGTTTTATTTATCTGCCTCGTGTGTACAGTTTTGTTTACTCCCTTAACCTAAAGTTAACAGCATGCAAATGTCATATAATTATTTAAAGCACGATTGATACGGGCATGAATCGTTTTTCTTTATTGAAAGCGATGTACAGTATTGTTACATGTCTTTTAATTGCCACTGGATGTTTTATGTTATTTAAATGGCATTCGCAAATTCCTGTTGCAAGGATAACATGAAGATATATAGCGTCTCAATTCTGAGTTCCAGTTATTGGAGCTTGGTTCCTAGGTCACGGAGGTATGGTGGCGTGGTTACAAACTTACAGATCACATCAAAATCATTCAGCCACGCCCAGTACGGGCTGCTATTGTGCCTTTAGCCCTGCACGCTGAACCGGTTTGAAAAAAAAACACTGCATGTGGCAAATATCGGTTGCTGCAATACAAACCAAACAGCACATCTCATGCGTGTACAACTGTTCAATATGCTTTCGGGTTCAACTGGGTGCTCTGATCCGCGTGATGTCCCATGTTTCAGAATCGGAATATTTATACACACTGGAGGAATCCGATGAGCTACAAAGCTCTTTTTTTACAGATGTCCAGTGGCAACACTGAAACTTACAGCAACCGTTGGCATTGCAACCCTTCATGTGTTAATGAAAACAACTTTCAAAGCCTCTGTGAAAACTATCTTTGATGTATTTAATTCCCTTAAGCTTCATATAGACACGGTTTATATCTATAATGTTTATCGGAAACACATGTTTCACACCCACAACAAGGTGAATTCAGTTCCTGAAGATGCTCCCAGCAAGTGAAGCAAAACGTCGGACATCATGACGAGTAATGCGTGGCACAACCCGACACTCATGTTAAAATGTAATACTGCTCATCTGGAGATATTATTTTGGTTATATAGTGGAGTCATCAAATAGTATTCACTCCGTCACTCTGGCCTCACTATGCGCTTTGAAGTTGGGTCATTACTCTAAACGTTGCGAAATATAGTTTGTTCTCCGTTCTCCGTTCTTTGGTCCGCTTTAATGCGGTGTGATTGAGAATATATTGAATCTGTGTAGTTGATGATGATGATGGAAAAAATGAGAGCGAAAATATTTGAATCTGTACTCTTTGGTTCTGTATATATCTCTCTCTAATTTTAATTGGCAACACAGCAGAACGTTGAACTGGATAAGAGGGCTCCCGCCGGTCATAACTCAGCCGCGGCGAGTGTGCAGTTTGCCCGGATTAAACGAGGGCTGCGGCTCAACAAATAGTCCGTGTGTGAAAGTGGTGAAAGGGGCCCTTTGTGTGTTACGTTATTATATTGTTTGCCCCACGGGACTTCCGTGACGGAAAATGCTCGATTGTACACACAATGCGTCCTCGGTCGTGTGGACACGACACAGTTGGACAACTAGGGTTATCGCGAGTTGGTTTACTGTGACTTTTACACGCTTACACCTTCGCATATAAGTGTTTGCAACACATGACATCTGGTCCACGGAGTTAAACACTTGCATGTGGAGGTAGCATGTGATTTGCATGCGCTTTAACAATACTCTACGGGAATGCCCCCTCCCTCCCCCCCCAAAACAAGTGAGAAGTGCGTGCATCTCGGTGACATCCATTCAACACAATGCGTGCAGATTATCAACGCTCGTGTGGCTATTATTTACAGGGCCCCTCCTGAATGGGCCTGGAGTCTGACAAACCCTGTCGTGTCGTGGACCTTGCCTAACGCTGGGTATACACGCGCGCAAAGTCAATGCCGAACAAACTTTAAAACAAATGTCGAACTGAATGAACAATTAAAATTTCCCGCTTGTGTCTGCCCACTCCCTATGCATGTGGGAAAAGGCTGTGCCAATATTGTTTCACTTATTCTATTCTTGCGCAACGATGGCAATATGTTCCGGAGCTAAATGTCAATTTAGAGGTCTTCCAGCCACGAAGTGAGGGCTTCAAGAGGTCGTTTGGGCATGTGCGCATCGGGTTGTCGACGTTCTGATGCGGTTGATGGTTAAACCAGCGTCTTCGAGGAATGTCAAAGCCAGGAGGTGCAAGGTTTTGGTCTCGCCAGTGTTGTTCCGGATCTGGGTGAGATTCGAGGATGGTGACAGTAGAGTAATCCCAGAAGGGGGATCTGGACTTGATTTTAATAAGTTAAAAGTGGGGATTTAGCCTTTAATAGGGGGGGGGCTGGGGGTTCAGCTCTCTCCATCCCCCACCGCCCACTCCCCCTTCCCCAGGGCCCGGGTCTGTATAATGTGAGCCTATACACCTGAGATGATGTATTGCTGCATGAAAGACACGAGCGACTCCGTCACATAGTAACTGATGTCCTTATGCCTGTCCGGCAGGTGGCGCACTCTTATAATTCCCTGCAGAAATTATTGGAAAGGCATTGTGGTCACCAAACGCTTGAATGCAAGCGGACTTAGTGGAAGTTCAACTAAATACTTACATTTCCTGGGGCGCAATCAGGGCTTTGTTCCATATTACATATCTTTCAGGGCCTCTCGTACCCCCAGAATTAGCGATGTGTTCTAGAGCCTGGCCCCAGATCCACCTGAAATTAAGCCCTGCGCTAAACGTTTTTTTTAGCAAATGGTTGTCTCTTGCGTCGTGCATATGAATATAAATTATATTTATCTGATGTGCAGTATGATCTCTCATATTTATATGTCTGCTTTAAATGTATCTGTCAATCTGGAATAACTTGCAACTTTGTATTCTGGATGGCATTTATGGCAGAAAAATTCAGCCCGTCATCCCTCCCAATGTTGATCAAATTAATGACACTTTTTGGGAGCAAACTATGGATTTATTATGGATTAACTCCCCTCTACCATATTGGAATTTAAGCCATTGTCGGAAGGCTGCCAGTACAAACGAACACTGCTGCCCAGCTTCTTTGAACAAATTGATGGGAGACAGTTGGCATTGTTGGCTTCTGTATTAAAACATTAACGCCTTCATGAATGCACATTTTATATTATTACTCCAGTAACCTGATCTCTTTCTGCGTTCCAGTTAATGTGATTATGATGGCAGTCTCGGAACAACTGATATAGGTTATCGCGCATATTTTGCTTTTCTATATTTTGATTTTTCCCCTCAATTTTATCCCAATTTTGCCATGTCATGAAACGAAGATTTCATGAGGAAATCTAACAAAAAAAAGCTCCCGAATTTGATAACAGTCCATGGAAGTAGACATAAGAAAACTGCTTCTGAGACCATTCTAATGACATCTGGTCCATCGAGTTACGGTAAGAATTATATTTCCTGCCCTGCTACAGAGATAAAAGTTTATGGCATTACATGTAAACTGATATTTTAATGGTTCTTTCGGTAAAGCCACGTAGAAGGGAAACAATAAAATAATAAAAATATAATGAGTTTTATTGTTTTATATTTTTTATTATTTCCCCTCTACGTGACTTTACCGAAAGAACCAAGAATATGAATCCCTGCAGTAACGAAAGATTTAAATCAAAATCTGATATTTTAAGTTTCCAATGTTAGTCAAATTATGTGCGGAACAATTTTCTATTTCATGAGCTTTTTTGGAGCGACTGGGCTAAGGCCACCAGCTCATTACTGTAATGACCCCCGGTTTAATCACAGGGAGCTGCCTGGATTCGACCACAGCCTCTCGGCAGTGAAAGCTCAGAAGTTTGACCTCTGAACCACCAGTCATGAGACTTTTTAAGCAAATCAGCTGCACCCCCCCTCCCCCACACTAAAAAAACAAACAAATCCTCCTCTGCCAATAAGCATGCAAGGACACCTGCAACCTCGTCTGCATCACCAGCATCCACCCACCCACCCCGAGCCAAAACTTGACTAAATTCCCAAGTCCCAAGTACCTAGGAGTAAGGGTGTAACAATTTGATTCAATAATCGGTTATTTTTTTTACATTGTGGTTACATGACCCTATTACATGCAACACAACTTGGACAATATTCTTAGCTCTTTCGGTAAAGTCACGTTGAAGGGAAACAATAAAATAATAAAATATATAAAACAATACAAATTCTCACGACGTTTCGACCATAACACAAACGGTCATCATCAGGTATGAAAAGCAACGGCAAGAAACATTTGAAAGAAGTGGCGGTTTGAATTGATTTATTTTTAAACGGCGTGTTTATTTATTTATATATTTCAAAAAAATAACTTGGACAATGTATGTTGAACTTCTTCTACACCTTACGTAGCCAACCGCGCTCATCAGAAGTGCGGGGGAAGGGCTACAAACTAAACACAAAAAGCTAATCTTAAGAAATGTTTTTCAATCAAGATGTAAAAGTGCATAGCTTCGGCGGCTTCCTGATATTGGAAGAGCGTACCAGGCGTTCCAAAAAGTGCTCGATGTAGTGACCATTTTCGTTCGATGGTTATCCAAAAGTCGCTTCGAGGATGACCGCAGTTTGCGTGATGGTGTATGCTCCTTAATGAGATCAGCAATGTGTTTTGTGGTTCATTTGTGGCAAGAACTTTGTGTGTGATGAGTGCTCAGCGAGCGAGCGAGCGAGCGCTGGTCGGATCTTGCAGAACCTGTCCCGACACGTGCCAAAGAACTTTGTACACGCTGCAGCTTGGTAATGTTTTTGCCATACGTCCCACAGAATAGTGAGTTGCAATAATCCAGCCTTGTCGATATGATGCTGACGCCACCGTGTTGGCTATATGACAACTGAATTGTGGTCGAATGTGTAATAGAGCCCTGATATGAAAACTGACTATATTTTGACTATATTTTGCACGTGGTGATCAAACGTCAAGTATGGTGCCGAGGCTCTTTAGATGAGTAGCATACTAAATCCTGGAGTCTGCGACCACCACACCTAATCCTCCCACAAATGTTTTCACATGAGTCCAAGTGCCAACCAACAGAACCTTCGATTTTCCTGGATGAAGCAGCATTGAGTTTCGTGAAAACCACACGTGCAGTGCTCACAAGTAATCTTCAAGGTTACCGAGGATCTCCATATCTGACTTCACTGCAGTGTACAATCACGTATCATCAGCATATTGATGGAACTTGATGTCATGCGATGACATACAAGCAATTGGAGAGACATGCTGAACGAACTGTGATCGACGATGTAGGTATGGACTCAATACATCCCAGTGCTGTACCCGATGTGTATCTCGTGGTCCGTGGTGTCGAAGGTGGCTGAGAGACTGAGGCCAAACAACGCTGCGGCGCACCGGTCATCCATGATCTTGCAGAGGTTATCAATGATCTTTAGTAGAGCCATCTCAGTAGTGTGGAACTTCCAGTACGCCAACTGCAAGGGGTTGAATCTGCCTGTCGCAGTTACGTGGGGAAGTAAAGGCTTCAGACAAAGGCGCTCTACGACCTGTGAAATCGTACTCAGGTTTGACATTGGGCGATAGTTTTCGAGGTCACTATGGCAAGAGGAAGTGGAAGTATTACTTCTCAACTGCCTAACTCGAGTAATGATATTACCCATATGGAACAAAATTGTTAATAATCCACGACATCTGACCAGTGTGGAATAAAAAGGCCAAATACCCTTAAAAGGGAGATCTCCAGAGCTGCCTGTAGTTCGGGCTCTTTTGCGAGTAGTGGCATGAGCAAGAAATTTCAGGGCTGCACCTTGAATATATTTGCAATATATTCAACATACACGTATATGCTATGCGGTACATAAGCAACAGCTGCTAAAATACGTAAAACAATGCATTATAGACACTGAGACCTCCTTTGCCAGCAGCAAGATATATTAATAGGTTTTTACCCTTTTATCTGGCACAAAAACTGACACCTTTATTCAAGGGATCATGTTTTCAATAACCACAACACAAGCAGTCAAAATGTTGTGGTTATTGCAAACATGATCCCTTGTATAAAGGTGTCAGTTTTTGTGCCAGATAAAAGGGTAAAAACCTATTACAATGCATTATAGGTTTACCTAATACATCATAAAATCATTATAAAGATACTTCATACAAATGTCGATTAAATATATTGTATATTAATATAATTACATGCATATCAAGGTACAGTTTATTAGTATTTGTATGTATAATTATTATTATTATTAGTCCATGATGTGAGGCATGCCGGGGAATTGAAGTGAAGCTGCCAAGTGTGTCACAGAGTGTGCTAACTGCTGCTTAACCCAATTTCATGTTTCTAAACTTAGGCAAATGTTTTTAACATTATTTTACCTGATAAATACAATTGCATATAGTAACCCAGCTGTAAGATGTAAACTATTTGTATGTATGTTGAACTTCTTTCGCACCAAACGCGATCATTGAAAGTGCTGGGGTAGGACAACAAACTAAACACAAAAAGCAGTTTTAAAGAAATGAGTTTTAATTCTAGATTTAAAAGGTCATAGCTCCAGTGGCCTCCTAATATCGGAAGAGCGTTCCAGACGGCCGCAGAAGCGCATCTGAAAGCGCGCGATGCAGTGACCATCTTTGTTCGATGGCTTGCCATCTTGTTCAATAGTGTTATGCTAAATCGATTCACATTAAACTACGTAATGTAAAAGGGCTTCCGCGGAATTAAAATCAACAGCCGCAGCGTAATGAGTTGGGTGGGACCCTTATTGCCTGCAATACCTCTTCACATGACGGCAACATCTAATTGGGGCCGTCCTCTCTGCCCACCTGCTGATGTTTACATTACATTTGTGGAAGTTTACGAGGGCATGACAGGGTCTGGAACCGCTTTGGCCACGCTTCTGAAAATACAGCATCCTACATTCAGGGCCGCACGCATATTCCACAGTTGAATCAACAAGAGTTATAATAATTTTGAAAGTGAGGTGGAGTTCAATTCGGTATAATTAACGAGTGGGTGTGATTAACTATATGAAAATGAAGTGCAATTTAGGGTAAGTAAAATTTTTGTGTCTTATAAAGGGCGACTGATTCAGAAGATTTTAATAATCCCAAAGTGTTAAAAGTGCAAATCAAGGCATAACTTCAACGTGTAATGTTATTGCTATTGCCGTGTTTAGATTGTTTCCTTGTTCATCAATGTATCTAAAGATTATTTTATATACTTTAATAACCTGCATTAGTACAGCTGATTGAAACAATTATATTATCGTCCATTTCTATTTACTGCTGGATGAAGGCATCCCGACACTGTCGCCATCTGCGGTATTGTGGATGCCACAATCCAAATGAGCTGATTTTATTATTCATTTGCAGCAGTGAGTCTCGACCACCACCCATCATCATTCCTTTTAAACAATTTGTATGTATGTTGAACTTCTTTCACACCGTACGTAGCCAACCGCGTTAATCAGAGGTGGGGGGGAAGGACTACAAACTTAAAAGAAAAAGCAGTTATCAAAAAATGGGTTTTCAATCTACATAATTTTAAAGTCATAACATCGGAAGGAAAAGCACACCGTTCGATAGTTAACCAAAAGCCGCTGCGATGTCTTTGACTTGCATGTTTTGTCAATTCCATTTGTTGCTCTTCATGTTTCTTGGTGTAATGGCAAGCATGCACCACTCCATGCTCATTGGCACACATTTCCGCTTTTCTTTAATTTAATTTGTCAATGTCCATGTTTCTGAATCATATGTCATGACAGATAATATATACATTGATGAAAAACGTTCTCCTCAAGGCTCATTGGAATGTGTTTTTTCATTATCAATTTCAGTTTTATATAAAGGCACTCCAACCTGTTATTGCTCTCTCACCATATTTGAAAGTGTCAAATCCAGTCCCCTTTAATAACTTCCCAATGCATAATCTGATGTCGAGTCTTGCGCCGGTCTAATCTTGTTGTTTGACCTGTGACCTGACCAGACCGGCAATGACTTGACCTCACCTGATTTCGTTAAGCCCACAACCCAACTTGACCCGATTAAACCTGACCCGTAACCTCTGACCCATAACCTCTGACCCGTAACCTGACCCAATCCAATTTCATTCGGTCCGCATGCTGACATGACCCACTTGAATGAGACCCGAAAACCAGACCCACATTTTATAAGATCAGGAACCTTACACGACTCCGCATACGTATTTTCAATTATATCCCTATTTGTTTGGATGCGATATGATTCTAGTAAAGCACGAACTTCCATCAACTCTACACGGCCCCTAATCCTAGAATATGAATTCTGTTTGCCTCGGATAGGATGGAGAGAGGTGAACGCAAATGGTACACATCGCATATGAGAAAAGATTCAACACAAACCAGCGTGGTGAAGTATGGTCACAGTTCTCAATGACTTGAAACTCAGTTTTTTTTTTGTAAATCAAATATCAGTGTGGCAGGGTAAGCGTTGGAGTCGTAGGTGTTAGGAATCACTGGGTAAGAACGTGACATCTTCTTGATTTGACCATTGCTACATACAACAAGCAAACTCTTATCTGAGAAAAATCAAACCTCGTTGCTCTTGAGACAAGATTCAGCGGCATATATAGGGGCCTCAATGGTGTGAGAAAGAAAAAAAAAGATAACGCCATATCGCTGAATAAAATTGTGGCATTTGTGCGATCTTAATAATTATCCCCGCTTATTCTCTCACCCGAACAGCTCTCACCCTTACTCCCAGCCTCACCTCCAACTCGCTCACACTCTATATACCCCGACATCACCCTTATCAGAAGAGGTATTCATAGTGGAGAAATCCGATGAGCTATAAAGCTCTTTTTCACAGATCTCCAGTAGTATCCCTTCACGACGCTCACCTTCACCCCACCCCTCCCCTCACCCCCACCCCTCCCACCCTCACCCCACCCCTCCTCCTAACCTTACCCCCACCTTCACCCTTCCCCCCACCCTCACCTTCACTTCTCCCCCCACCCTCACGGCCCCCACCATCACCTTCACCCCACCCCCACAGCCCTCACCATAACCCCCACCCTCACCCCACCCTCACCCCTCCCCCCACCCTCACCCCCACGGCCCCCACCCCCACAGCCCTCACCATAACCCCCACCCTCACGGCCCCTACCTTCACCCCTCACTCCACGGCCCCCACCCTCAACCCCCACGCCACTCCCCTTGTGACGTCACCACCCGCACACACAACGCCACCCCCCTCCCTCCCTCCCAGAGTGGCGGCGTCAGCGGAGCAGCGGCAACAGCGGCGCGAGTAGCGAGACTGGGGGGCAGAGACTGGGGGGCAGAGACTGGGGGGCAGAGACTGGGGGGCAGAGACTGGGGGGCAGAGACTGGGGGGCAGAGACTGGGGGGCAGAGACTGAGAGACAGCGACTGAGAGACAGCGAGAGAGTGGGGAGCAGAGACAGATAGACAGCGAGAGAGTGGGGGCAGAGACAGAGAGACAGCGAGAGACAGCGAGAGAGTGGGGGGCAGAGACTGGGGGGCAGAGACTGAGAGAGACAGCGAGAGAGTGGGGAGCAGAGACTGAGAGACAGCGAGAGAGTGGGGGGGGGGGGGCAGAGACTGAGAGACAGCGAGAGAGTGGGGGGGTGGGCAGAGACTGAGCGAGCCAGGAGACTCGTCGGCGTTGCAAAACAGCAAAGAGTGGTAGTGGTGTGGTGGTGGTGGTGGCGGTGTTGGGGAGAGTTCGTCGCACCCGAGCCATGTATGACCAGCAGAGGCCGGAGTACTCCTCGGACGAGGGGGGCGACGACGAAGAGGACTGCGAGGAGGAGGAGAGGGAGGGGGGTGCCGAGCTGGCCGCGGCGTCCGAGGCATCTCCGTGCGTGGAGCGAGTGGGCTCGCTGAGCAAGTGGACTAACTACCTGCACGGGTGGCAGGATCGCTGGCTGGAGCTGCGGCACAGCACGCTCAGCTACTACAAGAGCGAGCACGACTCCGCCTACGGCTGCCGCGGATCCATCTGCCTGAGCAAGGCGCTCGTCGTGGTATAAACTCTCGCGCCGCAAACACGTTCAGAGACTTCGTACATCCCACCACGGACTTGATACGTTCAGAGACTACGTACATCCCACCACGGACTTGCTACGTACATCACACCACGTACATCGCACCACGGACTTGCTACGTTCAGAGACTTCGTACATCCCACCACGGACTTGCTACGTTCAGAGACTACGTACATCGCACTAAGGACTTGATACGTTCAGAGACTACGCACATCACACCACTGACTTGCTACGTACATCCCACCACGGACATCCCACCACGGACTTGCTACGTACATCGCACCACGTGCATCCCACCACGGACTTACCACGTTCATAGGCTACGTACATACATCGCACACACTACATACCTAATACATTCATAGACTATACAAACGTTTACAACATACGCACACTACTTACATGTTGTACACCAAAAATACCAAGATCCCCCGTATAGCCTTTTTACAGACTGTTGGGGCCTTAAGCGAGTAGCGCCTATGAAGGCTGCCGGCACTGTGGCACACGAGGCCGGTGGGTGGCCAGCACCACCACGCCCGGCCGCCTTTGTCTTCCCCAGTAGCGATGTTGACTACACACCGCACCAGGTACTCATTTGAGGCTGAGTCGGCCTAGGGGAGGCCCAGGACCGGTTCAGAGAGTCGTCACTGGAATCGAACCCGGGTCGCCAGCATCGCGGCGCACCGCACTTTCCACTGCACTACCGCTCCACACCTGATTACTTTATACGTGTGCCGTATTTGCACACCACACACGTGCACGCATGGGCGCACACGTGAACCACACACGTGCTCCAGCACACACCACACGTGAACTACACACGTGCTGCAGCGCACACCACACGTGAACTACACACGTGCTCCAGCACACACCACACGTGAACTACACACGTGCTCCAGCACACACCACACGTGAACTACACACGTGCTCCAACACACCACACGTGCACTACCCACGTGCTCCAGCACACCACACGTGAACTACCCACGTGCTCCAGCACACCACACGTGAACCACACACGTGCTCAAGCACACCACACGTGAACTACCCACGTGCTCCAGCACACCACACGTGAACTACCCACGTGCTCCAGCACACCACACGTGAACTACCCACGTGCTCCAGCACACCACACGTGAACTACACACGTGCTCCAGCACACCACACGTGAACTACCCACGTGCTCCAGCACACCACACGTGAACTACCCACGTGCTCCAGCACACCACACGTGAACTACCCACGTGCTCCAGCACACCACACGTGAACCACACACGTGCTCAAGCACACCACACGTGAACTACCCACGTGCTCCAGCACACCACACGTGAACTACACACGTGCTCCAGCACACCACACGTGAACTACCCACGTGCTCCAGCACACCACACGTGAACTACCCACGTGCTCCAGCATACCACACGTGAACTACCCACGTGCTCCAGCACACCACACGTGAACTACCCACGTGCTCCAGCACACCACACGTGAACCACACACGTGCTCAAACACACCACACACGTGGTACACACGCCTGGACATTCATCTTCCCCTTTCACTTCCTTCACTCGTGTCCCACCTGCCCAGCGCCCCTTTCCATTGCTCCCCCACAACCCCACAGAGGCTGATATAAACTATTGACCCCTTCAGAACCACCCTTTCTTACGCCCCCTCTCCTCCTCTGCCACACAAACCAAATACAAAGATCCCCCTCCACAGCCCCCGTAATAGCCTGAATTGTCTTTTGGGGCAAGTGCTGTTAACGAGGGGGGTGGGTGGCCAGCACCACGCCCGGCCGCCTTCGTCTCCCGCACCAGGTACTCATTTGATGCCGACAATGTCGACAATTTTGTCGAAGACACGCCACTCTGACCATTGCCACGCCTTGTACCCACATACGGTGGTAACACACCCCTACCCTCTGAGCCTTTCACCTCCCAGCCGAAGCCTCTCTTTGAAAAGTGTCAAAACAATAAACGAACGTGTACAACATGTACACAACATTCACCCCCCCCCCCGCCCCGTCGTGCCCCCCTTTTTATGATGATCACCCACCCCCTTTTTACGTGCGTACTCCCAATTCACCAGAACTACCCCCCCCCCCAACTCTGTTATCTCCCTCTTACACACACAGCACACGACCATTATACCCTCCCTTACAGGAATAGACAACACGCACACACTCAACACTCTCACCCCATCCTCCCAAAGCCACCGCGCCTTCTTTACAAAGTGTCACAAAGTACCCCGTGTAGCCTTGACAGACTGTGGGAGCAAGTGCTGTTAGCGAGCACCTATTAAGGCCGGCACGGCACACGGTGGGGTGGGTGGCCAACACCACGCCCGGCCGCCTTTGTCTCCCTAGTGGCAATGTCCACACATCGCACCGGGTACTCATTTGAGGCCGAGTCGACCTAGGGGGAGGCCCAGGACGGTTCAGATAATCGTCACCGGTGTTGACCGTGAGCTGAAATCGAACCCGGGTCGCCAGGTTCGTAGCGCAGCGCGCTAACCGCTCCACCACCGCTCTCCCGTGTTCGTACACAATGTGTTCGTACACATTGTGTACGAACACACATTCCCCTCCTCCCATACAAGTTTGTCGAAGCTTCCTTGAATTAAATATCTATTTTAAGAGTTGTCACTTTGGGTGTGTGGACGGACATTTGTTTTGAGATTTGTTAAGAGAGGGAAAAAAATACTTTTCAATTCGACGGTCATGCGTGACGCCACTTTGAGCCCAACTACATACATGTACGCAGTAACGACATCTGCGAGCTGAAATGACACGTACGTCCAATTTTTTTTGTTCTTGAATGTCTTTATTCTCATCAACGAAGGCTCAAACGCGTGTAATAACAGCCCGAAACACATCCCAACTGCGCGTTATAGGTGTGTGTAAATGCGATGTTAATATGGGGTTTTGTGTGATGCGTTCGCATTTTAAGTGCACGTGTTAGGTTGCGATTAGCACCCAGTAAGCATGGCCCAACGGTGGCCCATGCTTACGGGGTATTTGGCACGGAGACCGCCAGAGTGAGTGCCACGTGGCCCACTGCTCTCTCCTCTGTGACAGTGCAGCCGAGGGTCGATTCCCACCAACCGGATTAATTTCGTGATTGCCGTGCAATAATAATACTGCATGTTGAATGTGTGTTCGCAGCGTTTGTGCCAGTGTGCAGCAGGCACTAAACCGAGACAGGTGATTTTTTTGCACGTTGTACCTGCTGAGCAGGGGTGGTGGGGTGGGGGGAGTTTTAAATGAATGTGAAGGTTAAATTAATTTTCAGCACTTAGTCGCTGTTTTAACGCGTATGTTAGTACTATATGTTGTACTTCTTTGCAGAATACCTAGCCAACCGTGTGAATCGGAGGTGCCTGTGGTTTTTTTGTTTCTCACAAGGAAACTGGGCCCTGGAGGTGTGCAGACGTAACCAAATCTTTTAACGCCTCTCTGTGTGACTTTGTAAAGTCGGCGACGTGTTTCCTCATGTCATCGTACAGCCCGGCAGCCTCTGGCGGTCCACCCCCCCCTCTCCTCCCTCACGTTTGTGCCTCCGAGCTGCGTGCTCATTGGGCACTTGTCTATGGGTGCTACTTCTGCGTCCTGGGGACTCGTCTTCAAGCTCCTAGCGAATGCGGCGAAACGTCGGACATTCGGGCCGGAACACCATGCGGCACAGCCCGAGTACGCGGCAGAGAACGGATTGTGGTTGTTTCTCCACTGGGTGTTTCCACGATTTGGGACGTACTTTTCAGACAATTTAAATAATGGGGTAGTCAGAATAATGGTGGTGTTTTTTTGTTTGTTGGGTATACTATATCAACCATTTGACTAAGTCATTGAAACATGATGTGCCCACCTTGATAGGGGAGAAATGCTGAACATATCATGGTATTGGACAAAAGTTTGCTCGGACACATGGAAGGAACCGGGAAGAGAGGACGACCTTACAGAGAACGGCTTATCGACATAAAGAGATTGGTGCCAGAAAGATGTGCACTACTTGAGCATATTGGCACAAGACAGAGGAAAGTGGAAATAAATGCAGTGGTGGACACCTACGGGCTATCTGCCCATGGGTCGTGGTGATGATCGGACAAGGATGTATTAAATCATGCTCCTCCTGCACTTGTGAGCGAGGCGTTCGTAACTGCCCTTTCTCACGGCACCGAGGAGACATTTCACTATAGAGACTTGTATGCATGCAGATGAGGTGTGTTTTTATTGTTATACCATCCAGTGGTGACACGTGCCCCCAGTTTCATCAGGCAACAGAGCCCACCGAGTGTTTTCCAGTCTCGAGTGGACAAGAGGATTAACCGATCGAGTGAACTGCGATGAAAGTGGCAAAAAAAAGATGAATATAGCCTTAACAGATGTTTAGGGAAAGTGCTGTTAGCGAACACCTATAAAGCCCGGCAGGGCACAAGAGGGAGTGGGTGGCCAGCACCATGCCTGGCCGCCTTTGTCTCCCTCGTGGCGATATTAACACACCGCACCAGGTACTCATTTGAGGCCGAGTCTACCTAGACGAGGCCCAGGACCCGTTCAGATCGTCACTGGTGTTGGCTGTTAGAAGGATTTGAATCTCGGTCACCATGTTTGTAGCGTAGCGCGCTAACCGCTACGCTAACCGCTACGCTACCGCTCATCAGTACATGCTCCATCACAGGCACATTCAATCCACGCAGCTTCCTGGGAGAACTCGTGTGGGGGGTGTTCAGTCGGCATTGAGCAATGATTCAATGATGAAAACTGATTTTGACGTGAATTTAACAAATGGTTACTTACGTTTATGAAAATTCTATGAGAACAATATAATTCTATATCTTTAGGCTAGAGAAGTGGGGAAAAAAAACTGTACAAATGAGAAAAAATTAGAAAATGCAAACGAGGTGTTAAAAATTAGACATTTACTATTCTTAAATTAATTTGCACCCAAAGTCATCAATTCTCAGGGGGGAGGGGTGATGTGGGAAGGGTGGGGGGCAGGTGTGGAGGGGGGCGGGGGAGTGTATCATTACATGCCGAGTCTCCAGCACTGGTTCATCATCACACGCTGCCTTCACACTCCAATTATCGTTTAGTGGCCCTGCTTATGCATCGCTTGAGACAGACAACCCGAGGGAGGTGTAGTCTGTCTGCGCCTCAATCTGGAACCACGCGCCGCCACTGAAACCCATCTCTGTATCAAGGCTCTCCGGTAATGGTGTAATGGTGGCAGTGGAACAGCATTTGAAAGGGAATGCACATGAAGGGTCTCAACCGAGATGGAGCGATTGAAATCAAGATACATGGTGGAGTGAAACGGATTCATAGCGGTCTATGACCGTAGACGAGGCATTGGCATCACTATGGTTGTGATTATGATCAGGACTGGAAAGAGGGAATTGCTGATTATTAAATCATTGACGATCGTACATGTACGACTGCTACTGCGTGTGCTGCTCTGTTCTGAGGTTTGGGACCGTGGCCTATGTATAGCAAGGGGTAAACGAGGAGTTATTATGCACATATATCGGTGAGACATTGGTAGGGAGATGGTAGATAGTTTTATGTATGTTGAACTTCTTTCACAACGCAGGTAACCGACCGTGCTAAGCGAAGGTTGGTAGATGAGTCATCAGTAGGCAGGTACAGATACAGTTGAAAGTTTGGGCAGATGTAGGTAGATATAGCAGAGCACTCACTCTTTGGCTCTTTCGGTAAAGGCACGTAGGTATAAAATAAAATAAATCACGACGTTTCGATCGCAACACAAGCGACCGTCATCAGGTGGAAGAGGTACAGCGCTTGTTACAGTTGTAGTTGAATTGGGCAGGCAAAGGTACCTTTTTGGAAAAGCTCAGCAAGCATATTTCAGGCCTATTCTTTTTTGCAACGTTCGTGTATTTCCTTGCACGTGCTCACTCTGTGTACTCTTAAGAAAATGTTTATAAATAAATTGAGACCACATCCCCAAGCAGTTTTGTCCTGAAGTAAATGTGTGGCTGTCCTTTGGTTGAACGTTTTTGGTGACGTTTTGCTGAAGGTTTGTTCACATTCTGTGTTTGGGAGAGATTTGAGCTGTCGCAAGTGTAACCTTGCTATAGTGTTGCTAGAATGGGCCCTGTAATGTATTTCAAGGGTACTTTCTAAATAAAGTCATGGCTTTGGTGAACAGTGGCTGCAGGCGTAGATAAGTGTGTGTGGATATATAGTTTGAATGTAATCGTCAGACACGCACAAATCCGTATTATATTAAAAATAATTTCTTAAGGCGAACCTCAGACTCTCGCATTGGCATGCCCTTGCCAAGTATTTAAAATGCGTTTTTTTATTGAAATGACAGAATATATTTTAATAAAATAAAGGCTGGTAGGCCCGTGCAATACTGGCGATACTACTGTTATTGCTAATCGTTCTAAATGTATTCAATCAATGACGAGCAAGTGCAAGTTGGTAAGTGTCACCAATCTGCTGTTAGTGTCAGTCACACTCTTAACCATTTACTGGTCACGTATCGGTACACACGTGATCAAAAAAGTCACGTGACCTATTGGTACCCATTGCCATAGACTTTGTGTCTCGATATTGTCTCCTCAGGAATCAATGAAATGTTAAACATTATCTCTTTACCCATAAACTGTGCAATACTAAAGAATCAGGATATTGCATGGGTTTTTTGTGTGGAGGGTTTGTCATTTCTTCCAGAAGCGTCGTTAAGTGTTAAACATTGTAATACGAGACAGACGTATATAAAACACAAACTTCCGATTATTATGTGACTCGTGAGTAATCCAAAGGTCACTGTATATAAGATATATGCTACAAACATTGTCATCTTCGGCATCACGATGCCACCATCATTACTCTTAATTGTTTTAACATGTTCTACTTCATACGCTCGTGCCCATTAAACTATTGTATTAGTATTATCATGGGCGCAATAAAATATGTACCACGCACACATAGAATATACAGCAGGAGTCAAATAATCCGCTGTGATATATGGCGCAGATCCGTTAGTTAGTCCCGTCATTCGCAAACATGTTTTTGCGTTGACGTATGCCACGCATTACGGGAGAAATTAGTGTTGCGATTCCATAAATCCGCGATATACAGTGAGGGAAAAAAGTATTTGATCCCCTGCTGATTTTGTACGTTTGCCCACTGACAAAGAAATGATCGGTCTATAATTTTAATGGTAGGTTTATTTGAACAGTGAGAGACAGAATAACAACAAAAAAATCCAGAAAAACGCATGTCATAATGTTAGAAATTGATTTGCATTTTAATGAGGGAAATAAGTATTTGACCCCTCTGCAAAACATGACTTAGTACTTGGTGGCAAAACCCTTGTTGGCAATCACAGAGGTCAGACGTTTCTTGTAGTTGGCCACCAGGTTTGCACACATCTCAGGGGGGATTTTGTCCCACTCCTTTGCAGATCTTCTCCAAGTCATTAAGGTTTCGAGGCTGACGTTTGGCAACTCGAACCTTCAGCTCCCTCCACAGATTTTCTATGGGATTAAGGTCTGGAGACTGGCTAGGCCACTCCAGGACCTTAATGTGCTTCTTCTTGAGCCACTCCTTTGTTGCCTTGGCCGTGTGTTTCGGGTCATTGTCATGCTGGAATACCCATCCACGACCCATTTTCAATTCCCTGGCTGAGGGAAGGAGATTCTCACCCAATATTTGACGGTACATGGCCCCGTCCATCGTCCCTTTGATGCGGTGAAGTTGTCCTGTCCCCTTAGCAGAAAAACACCCCCAAAGCAGAATTTTTCCACCTCCATGTTTGACGGTGGGGATGGTGTTCTTGGCGTGATAGGCAGCATTCCTCCTCTTCCAAACACGGCGAGTTGAGTTGATGCCAAAGAGCTCCATTTTGGTCTCATCTGACCATAACACTTTCACCCAGTTGTCCTCTGAATCATTCAGATGTTCATTGGCAAACTTCAGACGGGCATGTATATGTGCTTTCTTGAGCAGAGGGACCTTGCGGGCGCTGCAGGATTTCAGTCCTTCACAGCGTAGTGTGTTACCAATTGTTTTCTTGGTGACTATGGTCCCAGCTGCCTTGAGATAATTGACAAGATCCTCCCGTCTAGTTCTGGGCTGATTCCTCACCGTTCTCATGATCATTGCAACTCCACGAGGTGAGATCTTGTATGGAGCCCCAGGCCGAGGGAGATTGACAGTTATTTTGTGTTTCTTCCATTTGTGAATAATCGCACCAACTGTTGTCACCTTCTCACCAAGGTGCTTGGCAATGGTCTTGTAGCTCATTCCAGCCTTGTGTAGGTCCACAATCGTGTCCCTGACATCCTTGGAGAGCTCGTTGGTCGTGGCCATGGTGGAGAGTTTGGAATCTGATTTATTGATTGCTTCTGTGGACAGGTGTCTTTTATACAGGTAACAAGCTGAGATAAGGAGCACTCCCTTTAAGAGTGTGCTCCTAATCTCAGCTCGTTACCTGTATAAAAGACACCTGGGAGCCAGAAATCTTTCTGATTGAGAGGGGGTCAAATACTTATTTCCCTCATTAAAATGCAAATCAATTTATAACATTTTTTACATGCGTTTTTTTCTGGATTTTGTTGTTATTCTGTCTCTCACTGTTCAAATAAACCTACCATTAAAATTATAGACTGATAATTTCTTCGTCAGTGGGCAAACGTACAAAATCAGCAGGGGATCAAATACTTTTTTCCCTCACTGTATGTGCAGATGACAGTGGAATTACAGGCACTCGACTCGCAGCTAAATGAATCCCCGATAAATGAGCCGATTACAAGTTTGCAGCGATGTTTCATTGTCAACTATTCACTGTGGGTTAAAAACAACACGACTAATACTGCAGTGTTTCTTCAAATACAATGCCTGCTGTACATCTTCCCATGTTTGTACAGTTATGGGGTAAGTAAAATATTTATTTGTCAGTAATTGTCTGCCATTTGATGTAAAATGCATTGTATAAGGTTTGTAAAGATTTTTCTTTTGAAATCGATTATTATTTTTCTCACGACATAGATCTATTCTTGGGAGTAATAATATATTATTTATATATTTAAATTTGGGCAAATTTAGTCAGTAATAAAACCATGATTAAACTTATGCAAAACTATATAAATTGGTGAATATAACACAAGAAAAAACATAAAAACAAAAAAGATTCCAGAAGCGGATCAACATCTCGAATAGTGACATTTGATTGAATGACGGTGGAAATGGGTGAATTGTGGTATGCTGATATAGTTTTGTTTTCAGTTGCGTAGAAGTGTTACGGAAAGTCGCAGATTACACTTTCAGCAGTGCCAGTCCATGAAGGGTTGCATAACTTGTAGCCATTATACGAATGTAATTATCGGCATGCTTTTTTTCTGACGTGTGCATTTCACGGATATCCACATTGGTGGCAGTAATGATATTGTCTGTAGGTACCGTTCTTCACATTGTATGCATCATGTACGTGAATATTCTTTCTATTGTTTGGTAACTTGTAATTATTTTACATGGGCGTAGTGTACGGTGTTGATTTCTTCAGTGTTTGTGATTTTTATCTCGTGAATTCAAGTTTCTTTAATTCTACAGAATGCTTTGTGGAAAAAATACAAAACAGGATACGTCCTCTCACTTACAGTATTGCAGGGAAACAATATTGCAGATCCTATTATCATCGGGTTGTCTGTGAATTTACGCCATTTATCCGTGGGAGAAAAGCACGTGTAAAAGTGGATAAGAGATTGTGCGAGCCCGACAGCTCCTGCCGAAAATGGACTTCTGTATGGCACTTTCACTTTTAAGAAAAAATACAATTAGGATTTTAAAACAAAATTACATCTTTAAGGTGTTTTTTTTGTTATGTAAGCTTTTACTATAAAATGCTTCTTCTGACCTCGGTGTTGCAGGGTAATTAGATGTAGATCGTAATTTGGCTGTTTCTGGTAATTGGTGAAATCGTGAGCTAAATTCATTTTTATTTTTACCTTCGACATATATTGTTGGAAAGGTGATTCCATCAACTCAAAACAGGGCACATTGTTGCAATGAGCTTTTACTTGATAACATTAAGACAACTATAAAAAAATCAACCGTGGCAAATCGAGCATGCATATTCTTTTGTCATGCATTTGGTAACAATTTTTACATCTGCATGTTTTTATCATCTTTTAAGCAGTTTATAAGTACCCTCATCTTTGATTTTGCGACATCAATGCCCCCGTCCACAGGAGGCCTTTCTCTTTACATTCAGCATATTCCTCCCACATGCTCACAGAACATGTGCATGGTAGGCTTTTTTAAACGTGCATTGAGTTCCTGCCCCTGCCACCTGACTTACCGGCCCTCTACCCATAATTCCCCTCTTTCATGTTTGATTTATAAATGTATGTAATGTGCATAAGAACATTATGTTCATGGAACCATTTTTTGAATTCATAGTAGGGTTGAACACATTTACTTATCAATGCACTTAAGCAATCGTATAAATGTCCATGGGTCATGGACCTGATATTACACACTTTTTTCATGAACAATTGTTTAGAACATGAGCCCTGTAGCATGCCTGTGTGCTGTAAAACTCATCTTTTCGGCATTGAAGTCGGGGTTGGTGTCACCGGTAGGAAAATTAATGAATAATAAAGAGTTGCCCTTAGATCGTCTTAAACTGCACCCATGGGGATGTGTTACTTGGGTTGTGACATTTCTAGGTCGCACTGCACAATTACAATGAGGAGGCAAAGTCTTTGGTTGCAATTAGTGCCTGCTGACTTGCTCCGTCCTGTGCATTTCACTGGGGAGAGAGACCGCAAGAAAGAGCCATGTCCTGAAAATGAAATTCAAGCATCCAATGCAACCTGCTCTCTTGTATTAAAGTGCAGGATTGTTTCAAGTGTTGGGTGTGTGAAAAGTGCACTCTACTAAGTAACCTGCAACCTATTGCACGGCAAGTTATTCTGCAGCACGGTTGATTAAAACATTTTTTTTTATTTCAGCCAAGTCTATAAGTCTTTGGAAGGAGGGTTCGTGGAAATCGGTTAAGACTCTACGATCCCCGTTTGTATGGAGATAAAAAGTCCTGCAGTCACGAACGCTTTAAATCAAGATTTATGATGATCAATTACACCTCTCATGTATACCAGATGTATTGTTATCCTTCAATAAGCGAGGAATCCCCTTGACCATGCGAATAGAATTACAAATGTGTATTATTAATTACACTGATGCGTCGGTTACCCGATTCATTGTTCAGAACAATGAAAAGACATTGCACCGAATAAAGAAAATGTATTGCATCGTAATCTTCCGTTTTCAGCTGTATATTACCTGCTAGAAAACATCGCGTTTAAAGTAATGACACAAAATGATTGCACTTTCATAGGCCAAGAAAATGTGACAAATAGTGCAGCGAGGAAGATTATGGCCGATTTCTCCCACCCTGGACACTCTGTTTCAGCTACTCCCCTCCGGCAGAAGGCTTCGGTCCATCAGGACCAAAACCTCACGCCATAAAAACAGTTTCTTCCCATCTGCTGCTGGCCTGTTAAACAAGGCCAAGGGCTAACACTGTTTTTAACATTTGATCTACATAACGACACGTTGCTGATATTAACTATGTTTCCCTATTTGTATTTTTAAATTATATCTTAAAGCTATTTTATATTCGATATTTATTTAATTTTATATACTTCAGCCCCTTAATGTTAGACTTTTAAGCCTTATTATAGTAAGACTTGTTTAAAACTTATTTAAGATTTTAGATTCCTATATGTTGAATGTATGCACCATCCTGCCAAAGTAAATTCCGTGTCGGTGTGAACTTACATGGCGAATAAAACCCTTTCTGAACTGGTCGCTCTGCATGGGCTGCTGCTCGATTGTTGCCCAAGGGCAAGCAACGCGGGCGAGTCGTCCGCTGGTGCCACCAAGACGCTCATTCCAAATCCATCGCCTTCGCCGTCTGCATTGTGCTGTTGAGTCACGCGAAATTCCACGGTGATATTTGAGGCTGGTGTCTTCACGAGGGCACCAGCTATCATGTGATATACTGGCCACCGAGACAGTCTGTGGGCGGCGGGGTGGCCCACATTGTCAACATGTCAGTGGACGTGTCAAGTGGCGGCAGAAATGTTTCACCAAAGAGGGAAAACGCATTCATAATGCAGAGCGGCACATCTGTGAGGCAAGCGCTGACGCGCACTGTAAATTAGATGAACCTGCAGGCGTGTAGGCACCGCGGAGCTGCTGTTTTTGTGGGAAATCTTTGACTTTACGAGTAGGCTTGGTGCGTAATGTGAATCACGGTGATGGTGGTAACTACTGCAACCTTGAAATGTATTTTCCTGCAGTGTGTGCAATTTTTTTATTCTGAAGATTTAATTTAGGCCTTGTGGGCAGTGTGGCAAGATTGTATGATTCATCATCACAATGTTAGTGTTCATTTGACTGTGTAAGGGATTGCGTATTTGCATGTCACGTGTGTTCAAGTAGTCATTGTCCATACAGGGTTTTATTATTTTTAGTTATACTACTGAATTTGTTGGTGCTGTTATCAGGGTCATGTCACGAGACGAAGTATCAATTCTTTTGCAGAGCAGTACACACCCCTGTATTGAGTGAATGGCCTGCAGAAGCAGACGTGATGGAACTACTTCTGAGTCCCCCTTACAGGGATTGTTTTTACCTATCCACTTTGGTAGCTGACTATCACACATCATGCTGAAGAGATGATGTGTTTGTCGTGCGGCATTCAACCCAATATATATAGAGATTTCACTTGTCAGAGTTGAAATGTATTCAAATAAAATGAATATGCAAATGTAATCCGATTGTTGTAAATTAATTAGTGACTGGGCTGAGAAAATCAACTCGTTACTCTTGGGAATCTGGATAATTCTTCAATAGCTTCCTAGATTTGAACACGGCATCTCAACGGTGCCAGCTCAATGATTTGAACCCTGTGCCACCCGGTATGCTGCCGGCAATTATTGTATTTACGGATGATGAACTTATTTCGCACCGTACACAGCCAACCATGCTAATCAGAGGTGTTCATACATGACATAGATCTGAACAATACTGTATCGGGCTGATGTGAAAATTATTATTGTAATACGGGACCTTCTGCTGTACATATAACCCTGTAAACATTACACTTTTTACCCTTAATATACAGTACACTCGTACACAACATCCCTGTAAAATGTATGCTCACGTGAATCATAAATTATTGGCAAAGGGGAGATTGCAATATCATGGTGTACACATGAGGAATGGATTGAGAGGTTGTCTTTAAACGAGGAATACATTCAGGCACAGGGTTTCATGGTAACAAATGGGTGTCAAAATGTAAAAAAAAGCAAGCATGCAACATTATGTTGTAAATATTTTCCACTCTACGCTGAAGAAATATTACAATCGGTCCTGGGTCAACCAGGGGGTCCCACCAATGGGCACCGAGTAAATATCTATACTTATACTTGTTGAATATTATTCATGAAACGCCGTCACACATTTAAAGTGACATACAAACACATCTCTCTCAAACATGATATTCTGCAACTAATGCTAATACAGTATATTAATTTGTTTTGAGTAATCCATTATATTACTTGGGATCGACCTCGGACCTCATGTTTTCAAGAGAAGTTCCTTGCCTGTAGGATCAGCAGTTCACCAGCATTGATTCAAGAAAGCCTGACTAATGAAACCACGGTCCAGAGTTTTCTCGTCTTGAAACAATACCACTGAGGTGACGCACTCCCAGAAGGTTTTTGCGGCCTGTGTTTTGTGTAAGACAATTTTTTTGTTACGTGAAGATGTACAGTGTTGTGTGATTACTTTTTTAAAATGAGTGTGTGGTAATGCTTGTCGGGAACATGCCTTTACTTGCGTTAGCTTCGTACAACTGGGAAATAAGAGATTTTTATTTCTTGAGCGAACACAACAACCGCAAGGCCTACAACGCGCTTTTTCTTGTTTTATCTAAAATAGCATGCTGCATTATATTGTCTGGTATACCAGTATTCCATTTTTTGCGACTCTAGCTTTTATAGCAATGCCAGAATGATCTTGGGTTATCACTAAAATGATCACCTAAAAAATTCTGCTGTAAGATACCTATAGCCTTTATGTTATCGTCACTGTTTTCCCATATGTTTATTGCCGCTGAGGTACATAATAAACTATACGACTGCTATATATTTGTACTAATGATTGTTGCTGGGAATACTGCAATCTACTTATAGATGAGTCACCCTCATGTGCCACTGAAAAGGAGTCTAAGCGAATGTTCATCGCTCGTTGTGACCCATTGTAAACGCAGCATTTCATTGCGGAATGAGTCACAAGGTAAGGTTCAATCTCGTATCATTTTTTATGTAACTTTGCTGCAGTCTCCAAATGTCCTACAACTTACTTTGTTAAGCATGATTTTCCTAAAAACAATTATTTGAACGGTTGTTCGTCATTAAGTGCTTTCTTTATACTTGGGTCAGCACAGGGCAGTATTGGCACCAGGCAACCCAGCTGAACCTAAACATTGAAGTATTCCAGAAAGACTGTAAAATAGTTTAAAACTTTATACCGATTAAATAGATATTTTTTTCTGTTTTGGTTAATATTTCTACGGTGTGTGATGCGTATTGTTTTTGACTCCAATATCCTATGAAGAAGTGACTCAGTCGAATTGGGCTCTCATCAACAACCATTTTCTTTCCACTGCTGAGCAAAGGCCTCCCCACGCCATCCCAATCCCCTCAAGGCCTTGCAATCCCTCAAGGCCTTGCAATGCTACAATCCGTCTTACTCATGCACACGAGTTTATCTCATTGCTCCATCACCAGTGCGGATGCACTATTGCACGTGTTCGCTCCTCTGACTCCAGTTCTAACACAAGTCTTGTCCATTTGCCCATTCATTGTCCCTTCTCGTGGACGCGTCCTTCTCAAGCCACCCACGTGCTTTAACTTCAGTCAATCATTTACATTTCTTGCCCCTCTCTCTGCCTCTCGGTGTAATTCCAAGCGTGCGCCTCTCGAGCCTCATTTGCATATTTTTTTCGCTTTTAGTCCTTGATCTTGGTCAGTGCCCATCTTTTCAATGCGTGTGTCACAGGAGGAAACATGCACGAGTTTAAAACGCAGCTCTTTAGGCACATTGGTACGTTGCTTTTCACGTTCAAGTTACATTTTACAGAAACACTCCCAAGTTGGCCCTCGCTTGTCTCTTTTTCATCATTTTCATCCTCGACGGTTGTGTTAATGGCTTTTATGATGACTGTCGGCAGAAAATCTGAGATGTTCATTGCTTTCTCTGCATTCATTTTTATGCTTTTATTTGTCCAGACAAATTTGAGTCGCGTTGTTGGAAATGGTGAGTGTCACTCTTAGCCTGACTCTTCTTATAAATTGTTGCTGACTTCCTGCAGTCTCAGTGTGGATGTGCCGTAGGTATATATATCTAAAGCCTGAAAAGTGCGCATATGAATAAGATGTTAATTATTTTGCTCTTACCTGGATTTAAATAAAGATTTTTGCTTAGTTTATTGGTTTTAAGTATGTGAATAACTCAAATGTTTGTTTTAACATGGGCTGTAACAATGGGGACGTAGAGTTTTTTCATTTAGGTTTGTGACATAATCTTTTTTTAGATTGGAGGAATCTGATGAGCAATTTAGCTTTTTTTCCCCCACAGAACTAGTGTATGAAAAATGTGAAAATTATCTTATTTGTTTATTTAGACATGCTGTGCATGACTTGTGATTGCCTATAAGGCGTTTACGTAGTAGTCGGGTTGACATTACCGTTAAAGGGCATCGTAACAGCAATAAAAACAAACGATCCAATATTTATCTGCGAATAGATACAGATATTTAATAATAATAATGGCTCGGTATGTTCTACCAGGGTGATGCAGTCATTGTAGGTGTGTAGTTGTTTTAGTCTTTTTGTTATTACTTGGTTTTCATGATCATTCAATCCAGATTTGAAGTTTTCGTGACTGCAGGGATCCATACTCTTTAGTTCTTTCGGTAAAGTCACGTAGGTATTAAATAAAATAAATTACATTTTCATGATCATTGCTTTTAGTTTTCATAGCATGAGTAGGTTGCGATCCTTTGCCCGCTTCATGAATGCGAGCCCTTCTGGCCAGGCGGGTGAAAGCCAAGCGCAAGGTCTTGAGCCTATCCAGAGCCTGCACTCTAATGCTGTTTTTAAAGATAGACTGACAAGCTAGATGCTTTCCCCAAATCACTGGCACCGAATACATTGCATTTTGTGACTTTGAATTGATATGACCTTTGCAAAATTATACCACAATCATGCTTTTATATATACAGGCACTATTGAGATCATATCTATGGGAGTAATAGATCAAATCTTCAGTGCTAGGCAAAATGGGGGCAGAGTTGTTTTGGTTCATTTGAATACGATCATGCACCAGACTGTCAGCACCCAGCAGCGAGAGCACATTTGCTCACGGCTCAGTGAGCTGTGACAAGCAGGGATGCTCCCGGGTCTGTATAGAGCAGATTAGAAGCCTGACATGAGCTAAATGGTCTCTTTGCACATTAAACATGCCTTTCATTATCCCGTTGAATTTGATCTTCTGAAATAAATTAATAAAAGCTTTGCATATTTTACGAATGACCTATTTTTTTTAATAAGGTTAATTGGCAATTGCTGTGCTTCATAAAATGTCGCACTTTGTAAAAACAAATATATTTTTTGCCATAGCTTATGTCCTGTATAATTAATCAATAAATCGCTTGTCGAGCCTCAACTTTCAGAACCATTCTCCATGGGAATGTTTCGCTAAATTATTATTTTTTTCTGTTAGATTGCTTTGTAATGTTAATTTATTGCATAAAAATTGCTCCGTGTTTTTGCAGGGAAAACGTAAAATTTTCGGGGGTATTTTTTACGTTTCTGGAAAGACAATATTTATTTCTTGGCACAGAATGTCGAGTTAACAGTGGTGTGGTTTCAACATTTACATTATAAATGGATGAGATCCTCATACTTTGAAAGTATCTCATTAGGGCCCTATTTAATGTAGTCTCTTAATTTATTTAGTCAAAGTGAACTCTTTATAGTTATTCGTATTACTAGGGAGAGGAAATAATAACATTCGCCACTCACGGAGGAATGGTGAAATGACTACAGTACCTATGATTCATTCTCCATTTAATTATATGACTTTACATGTCTTGGGATCACTATTAAATTCAACCATCGATTTTAGTGGCTGCAAAGATCACATCAACCCATTACTTACAGCATTATATCCTTAGATCCCTTTTGGTAATCCACTGCTAGCTGAGGGCCTCTCCCCAAGCCGTGTGTGGGTGGTTTTGACCATATTTCCACCACACTGGTCACTACGAGTTGGTGAAAGAGGTGAGCATAGACGTTGGGGCATTAGCTCTGTGCAGCAATAGCTTTTGCTGTGCTGCCGTCCATTGACGTGAGCCCCGCAGCAGTTTACAAAATGGTCACTCACCCGAGCACTGTCCACTATCCACCTTGCCGCGCTTCTGAGATGTGGTTAAATCGAGTGCCTTCCAGGTGATGTGGTCATTGGCATACGACTGATGATGATGATAACAAAAACATCTCTACATAAGGCAATCATTTAATCAGAATCTATCTTGAGACTGGAGGAATTCGATTACCTTTTTCACAGATGTGCAGTACGGGCAGGTCAGTAAGGAGTGCAAAATAGAGAAAAAGGTAAACAAGTCACTAAAATATAAATATGTATTTTATTTATTAACTAAGTCCGATTTATGAAGTTTGGACAAGGCAGCAAAAGCAACAACAGAACGGTCCCAGACCACACCCAGATAACACACAGTCCCGCAACAAAATGATCATAGTTACAAATAACATTTGCAAATGTCGCTGTATCCGGCAAGCATCTTGCATGTTTTAATACATATATTGCAAGGATTTGCATTAATGGGCACACGAACGCCCAAGCATTATGAGCATAAGAATCTACTTTGAACAGACAGATGTATCCCAGCATGCCTACTCACGCCAGCTTCGGTGCACATTTGTAGCAACATAGGATTGCAAACACCACGTTGCATTAGCAGCACAAGTGGTGCATGTGGCCAGACCAGGTGCATTAGCAGCACAAGTGGTGCATGTGGCCCCAGACCAGGTGCATTAGCAGCACAAGTGGTGCATGTGGCCCCAGACCAGGTGCATTAGCAGCACAAGTGGTGCATGTACCCAGACCAGGTGCATTAGCAGCACCAGTGGTGCATGTGGCCCCAGACCAGGTGCATTAGCAGCACAAGTGGTGCATGTGGCCAGACCAGGTGCATTAGCAGCACAAGTGGTGCATGTACCCAGACCAGGTGCATTAACAGCACAAGTGGTTCATGTACCCAGACCAGGTGCATTAGCAGCACAAGTGGTTCATGTACCCAGACCAGGTGCATTAGCAGCACAAGTGGTGCATGTGCCTCCAGACCAGGTGCATTAGCAGCACAAGTGGTGCATGTGGCCCCAGACCAGGTGTATTAGCAGCACAAGTGGTGCATGTGGCCAGACCAGGTGCATTAGCAGCACAAGTGGTCCATGTACCGAGACCAGGTGCATTATCAGCACAAGTGGTTCATGTACCCAGACCAGGTGCATTAGCAGCACAAGTGGTTCATGTACCCAGACCAGGTGCATTAGCAGCACAAGTGGTTCATGTACCCAGACCAGGTGCATTAGCAGCACAAGTGGTTCATGTACCGAGAACAGGCATTTTTCACTTGTCGGTACCACCTGAGGTGGCATCCCTTTCGTGGTTAGTTTCTTTATGTGGCCAGTAAAATTACGTAATACACCTTGGTAATTGACTGGGTTATCAAGTAATTGACTCTAATTAGTGATATACATAAGTTAGTAAATATAAACCATTTATATCCTTGGTTCTTTCGGTAAAGTCACATAGAAGGGAAACAAAATAATAAAAATATAAAACAATAAAATTCTCACGACGTTTCGACTGCAACACAAGCAATCATCATCAGGTGTGAAAACCACAGCAAAAAAATGTTTTTTTAATTATTTTATTGTTTCCCTTCTACGTGACTTTACCGAAAGAACCAAGAATATGAATCCCTGCAGTCACGAAAGCTTTAAATCAAAATTTACAAACCATTTGCTTAGGTGGTGCTACTCATGTCTGGTCTGGCCCTCCATGGTCTCTGGCTGTGTGCCTCCGCCGTCTCATTTTGTATTGTGTTCAAACAATCTATTGCTTTGTTCTTTGTTGTGTGTTCCACTGCTCATCTTTGTTTAGTACTGGAAGGTGGCCACTGTTTCTCTGCCACTTGCCTGGCATCAGCCGTGCACGTTTGGAGCCAGTCGTAAATGTGTTTGGTTATTTTTTTACGACGGTACAACACCGCTCACACTAATGTTGGGGCCCTTCTCCCTCACCACAAATTATGAGAGTCGCTATTCTGGCCCTTGCCACTGCCGTTTGCACCCCTTTTATATCGCCAAATAGCAAAATCCATTGTTCTACTGTACTTCTAAAGCTCCAACATCTATGCTCCCTGCCCTCCTAAATCCGTACTGACCAGCGTGGTGATATATGGTCAGATAACTCTCACCTGCATAGTGTGGATAGGCCCTCATTTAGGAGAGGATTGACAAACCGCTCCTTTTGAGGTATGTGGTAGCTCGATATTTGGCAGTATGATGAGGCACCTTACGTATATGAATTCAGAGCTCCCCACTTAACAGAGCTTGGTTGGAAGGGCACCATCAAATCCTTGTCAGTCGTCTATGATGTCCAAGCTGAAAGGCCCAGGATGAATTGTAAGTGGGTTCATGTGTTGGTTAAAAATATATATGATTAACGAGATTGAGTTAGTGGTCAATAATCAAAAGACAAAATCCCACGTATAGCCTGTAACAGACTATTGGGGTAAGTGCTGATAGCGAGCACCTATGAAGGCCAGCACTGTGGCACACGACGGGGTGGGTGGCCAGCACCACGCCCGGCCGCCCTTGTCTCCCGAGTGGCAATGGTTAAACACTGCACCAGGTACTCATTTGAGGCTGAGTCGACCTAGGGGAGGCCCAGGACTTGTTCAGATAACCGTCACTGGTGTTGGCCGTGAGCGGGAAAAGAACTCGGGTCCCCGGGTTTGCAGCGCGCTAACCGCTACAATGCCGCTCCCCACACACAGCTGCTTTGAGGTCCATGTGTACCTTTATGTCAAACACCATTATTTGTCTTGTGCTGTCGTTTCACCGTTACTGATAGGAAGCTCTATTAACACAGCAGCAATTTGGCAGTTGTGCTCTCATTGACTCGGGCTCCAGTTGTCTTTTTTCAAGGGATATCAGCAAAAAACGGGGTTGGAACAAGCAAAAATATAAATGACTATGCACAAGTGAAAACAAAAATAATTTCTAAAGGCAAATATTCACAATATAAATGACACCATTTAAAGATATCGTATAATATTACCATGTATTTTATGTTATTAATGTAATATAATTATCTCTCTTTTAAAACCCAAAATAGTCAGAAATAGCCCTTCCACTTGTACATGAATCAAAATCTGTACATTCTAAATAGTCTCTCTCTCACGTGGTTTAAAATGAACAACTTTTTTGTATTATTTTTATATGGCTTGTGCATTTGTGCCTTAGCCGGGCAGCAGCTTTATCATTCGCAGATGGCAGTGCATCTAAATAGCGCCTCTAAGCTTGGTTAGCGGGCAGTCTTTCACGATGATCGTCATCATTATCTGTCTTACGTTGACCTTCTTTTGCACCATACGTAGCCAATCGTACTAATCAGAGGTGCGGGAAAGGACAACATACTAAACACAAAATCAGTTCTAAAGAAATGAGTTTTCAATCTAGCTTAAAAAGCGCATAGCTCCAGTGGCTTCCTAATATCGGAAGGAAGAGCGTTCCAGACGGCCGCAGAAGCACATCTGAAAGTGTGGCGATGCAGTAACCATCTTTGTCGATGGCTCGTAGTCAAAAGCCTCTGCGATGATGACCAGAGTTCGTGTGATGGTTTAAGCTTCTTGACGATATCAGCAAGGTTTATTGTGGTTCATTTGTGGCGAGCACTTTGTGTGCAATGAACGCGACCTTACAATGTACTTGTATAATTACCCGTCATTGGACGGGTTCATAAAAATAAAATATATTGCAACATACTAAAATTTGTATATTCTATTGAGTTTATTTAATCAAAACATTTCTATGTATCACATTTGGTGTAAATTGACGATCATCTCCCAAAAGTTTTCCTTGATGAATTTGGTTACATCAATACTTTAATGCGGGTTGGATTTTTGCATCTTGACAAAGCAACATTAAGTTGCCCATGGGCAAAATAAGTAATATTTTAAAAAAAACTTCTTCTTTAAAAACACGCTTTAACGAAATGTACCGTACGAGTATTGGCAGAACTCCACGACTCCAGGAAGTGGCCCCGAGGCTTGCCACAACGTAAGGGGCCGTGCTGATTTACAGCCAACGTCAGTTGAGCGTGGACAATTAGACCCAAGCAGAAACATAACATATAAAAAAGAATGTTTTAAAATATATATTTTTTATGATAGAATATAGTATTGTCATCAATATGACATAAGTATACCAAGTTTGCAGTCGATACCACATTGGGAAGTGGGTTAAAATTAAGTTACAAGATTTGAGGATACAACGACAACAGACAGCGAGTTAATAAAAAAGCGTGTAAAAAAAACAAGTTCGTTGAGATGGAGTCCAACATACTTGATCTATTCAAAGGTTTTCACGGTGATGTTTACTTTTGTGCAATATAACAGGTCATGCTTATCAATGCTACATATGAACATGTTTCTCCTAACTTAGAAAACTATGAAGCTATTTTATGTAGCGTGTCGCATGCCACTGAATAAAATAATAAAAGTAAAATAATAACAATGATCACTGCGCTGTTCTTCCTTCAGTCAGCAGAACACAATTTTAATAGGCCTGTATTACACATTGCTAGATGGTGTGTCATGGTCTATAAAAAAACAAATTTATCTATATAAAAAATAATTACAGCTTGTATAACGTGTTTCATAAAATCACAGGGCACGTTATACCAATGGCAATGGGAGGGAGGTTTGGTTAAGAAGTGGCTAAGTTCAAATAGAAAATGCCTTGGTGTAGATACAGTGTTTATACTTGAGACCTCAGAATTGGACTAACCAACTTAATTGTGCAGTTATTAGTATTTGGGTTGAAATTGTCAACTCTCTATACATAGGTACCATCGGTGGTTGCTTCTGAGATTTTAATACTGAATGTTATGGATGCTCGTTTTAATTCTTTCACATAAGCGTTGTTCCCCAGAGCCAATTCACTCGATGTGTAATGGTTTACCACCCTCTCCACGTCCATCTGATGAATTGTCACGATTCCATTTATTGTATTGAAAAATGGATACGTTTTTTGCTGTAATGCTGTGTGAAGATTCTCTAATGGCTGCCGAGTTTGTGAACCAACCTTACGCAACTTAACTCTGTTGTGCGTCACGTCCACACATTTGCGGTTCCTTGACATTACACTGAAAACTTTGGCGTTTTTTCTGATCATTCTTCTGATCATTCTTGCATGAGGGTATACAACTATACATTTCCTATAAGCGTGATTTGGTAAATGTTGTGAGTTGAATAAATTCAGCAGTGGATTGAAAAGGCTGTAGAAGTCAAACTGCCTAAATTGTTCATGAGCTAGCGTCTAGTTAGCTCGATAACTTAGAAGTTGAGCTACTTTCTTTCGTGAGCAATTGTTTTGTTTCAGCTGTCCGGCAAATGTTGAAGGCACGATCCATAAATTTGATCAGTTGCATTCGTGTAAAAAAAAAAGAACCCTGTGCTATTTCTAGAATGAGAGTAATTTGAAAAAGAACCCTAACTTTAAAATATGTTGTTGATCAGAACACCTCTTATTCTTGGTTCTTTCACGTAGAAGGGAAACAATAAAATAATAAAGATATAAAACAATACAATTCTCACGACGTTTCGACTGCAACACAAGCAATCATCATCAGGTGTGAAAACCACAGCAAGAAAATTTGAAAAAAGTGGCGTTTTTTTAACGTTAGCACCACGGAGAGCGATTTGACAGTTTGTTCAGATGGACGAGTCCATCTATGTTCGGAAAAGAGGAGGGGGGAGACGAAAATAATGGATGCGGTCTGAAAGCCACCTTAAGCGTGATCAATCAATTAAAACCCGAAATGGTATTGACAGGTCCCTGCAGGGTGGGCTGGTAGGAACATTGGAATTTTGCGCAATTTTATGACATTGTTACTTCCAAATGTTGGGTGCAATAAGACATATCAAGTCTCTGCGCTGTCTATTGCTGATTTTACACCCAACAGCACGAGATTTCACTTCGTTAAAGTATTGAAAGGGGACGGACGGACGGACACATTAATCTATTGCAGGCTGGTACACTCAGTTTACAACTTCGTTCCTACCAGTATCAAATCCTTCCAATGATTACTAAGCTAGAATCCATCTTCTCGGTTGAAATTGTCTCTGTGTTTGTATATGTGGATAGCCTCATGAACGAATCTCTCATGGTGTGGTTTTCACACCTGATGATGATTGCTTGTGTTGCAGTCGAAACGTCGTGAGAATTTGATTGTTTTATATTTTTATTATTTTATTGTTTCCTTTCTACGTGACTTTACCGAAAGAACCAAGAATATGAATCCCTGCAGTCACGAAAGCTTTAAATCAAAACAGAACACCTCTGTTATTTTCTAGAATATTACGTATAAAATGTCCAAACTAATCTATAAAGATGCCAGACAATTGAGACAAAAACACATGTTCTCATGGGCACTTGGCCAAAATATAAGGAGGAAAACTGATTTATTTCCAAATTTTAAAATGGGACAAACATAAACAAAAGTTAACCTAAAAGATTCGGACAAACGGTGTGATGCAATAAACACAACACTTGTGTGACCACAGGAAATCACTCATTTCAATAACGCTTGCGGTGCATAGCCTTCGCAATTCCACCTTATCTTTCTTAATGCAAGGGAGCTGCTGTGTCCAAAAGATAATTAAATTGTGTTCAGATTATTTTTCTCACTTTTTAATGTAATTGTTTTTTGGTAATGCATGGATTACTCCGTGAAATGTAATTCACACAGGAGGCAGCCATGCTGGACTAAAAGGACTTCACATGTGGCTACAATGTCATGGTTGTTAGCAATAAAATTACTATTCAGCATATAAATTATGCTCAAGTCTTTAGAGATCTGCAGCTATTGGGATTGGAGAATCATGGATTGCCTTAGTGCTTCACGATGATATCATTTGTGGATGGCGAAGGAGAGGCGATGGAGTGTATAGAGTTTTATTGCAGGAACGGCATCAGTGCTGCGTACTTGTTCGTGAGGGGAAGAAAGTGAAAACAACACTTTAGACACGTTTTAATGAATGATTGTCTAATCTAATATAATTTTACATGAATAGAGCACCTTCGCTCGAGGCGCTTAACATGGTTTGAAAAACAGTGACAGACTAGAATGATTTAGATGGCGGGGGAGGGGGGAGTACAAGGATTAGGGATCTCGAAAGGGTCGGGGGGAGAGAGAGGGGAAGGAGTGGAGGGGCGAAAAGGAAGAGAATGGACAATAGAGAAGAGGTGAAGCTTTACGAGAGGAACGGAAGGGGGTTAAGGAAGGGGGTTAAGGAAGGGGGTTAAGGAAGGGGGTTAAGGAAGGGGGTTAAGGAAGGGGGTTAAGGAAGGGGGTTAAGGAAGGGGGACTGCTTAATGTGCAGGAGAAATTGATTATAATGGAGGGATGCAAGGAGGGAGAAGGACCGGAAATGGGATTGGGCACAAGGAGAAGAAGGCGGCACTGTGAGAGAAGAATGAAGAGGACAAGGGGGGACATAGAAGGAGATGAGAGAGGCAAGATGGTGGGGCAAGGCCATGATAATTTTACGAAGTAAAAAAAAGTATAAGAAAATAATGTGCTTTTAGTCATATTTACACAACTACACAGAGCGTACTGCTGTAAATGTTGTGCTAAACATTGTATTGCTGCCATTAATGGGTTGATCGAGTTAATGTGTCTTTTTACAATTCCCAACACACTTGTATGTGGCGAAAAACAAAGCATTTGGATATACGGAAAGTGGATAATCAAATGAGCACATGCTAATTAATAATGTATAAGCAAGCACTCTCCCAGTCTGGCTAATACAACGACGAGAAGTCCTGACGCACGTCACCTGAAATCACTCCTGTTTGAAGACACCCATGAGCTGTGGTCAGCCACCGACCTGCCTCATGAATAATGAATGAACTTGCCACATTAACTGTATCCTTGCGTACATACCTTTTTATAATAGTGTATATGAAGTATACTTATGTGCTTGGTCTATCCCGTGCCACTGACACATTGGGCAAACCCAATCGATGCCTCCACTTGGTGTTGAGCCATCGGTGGGAGTTGTCCCCGCGTAACACCTACAGAGACGCCACATTGTTCTTCTCAATCGATCGGTCAATTTTTATTTTCTGTGCCAATATCGTCCTCAAAGAAAGTAAGCGTCGGTGCCTATTTAACAGTAGAACGGGAACGGTACAGGGGGCATGGGGCAACCGGAATGAAAAAAGAAAGCCGTCACGACTTGAGCGGCTAACACCGACTGAGCAGAGTAAATTTCAACCGCGCGAAAAATGCAACGGTGCACAACGACTAGCATGAGGAAGTTAAGCGGCAAATACAAATAAGTAAAATAACTAAAAAGTAAAGGGATCGTTTTTATTTAAATTGTTTTGACTTTATGAGAAGGCAAGTCTCAATAGATGTGCCGTGCACGGACCACGGAATTGAGAGACTCTCGGTGCGTTTCAGATGTCTGGTGGCAGGCGGTCGGGCGGGGGGCTGTGTTCAAGATTTTTTTGGGGGGCTGTGCTCGAGAAGGCTTCGCCCCCCCCCCCCCAGCGTCAGGTGAAAAATCCTGGGCTGGGGCAAGTCAGCCCATCGGTGCAGTCGCCCTGTGTACACTGTACTAATAATATCCAGTACATAAAATGAAATGTTTTCATGCAAGTCAATAACCTGCAATTAATCTTACAGCTTTTAAAGCATCAGCTGAATTAAAGATCTGGTCACCTCGGTGCTGTTGCTCAACGATGGGCAAAATGTATTTGGTTTTCACGGCTTATTAAACAGGTTAAATTACTCAATGGTGATAACTGTTTCAGAAGCAGGTAACGCAGGATAACCATCGTTATCACGTGTTTTACTTCTAACAAATTGATATAACTCGAAAATGTTTCACTTTTTAAAACAAATATTTTACTGTATAGTCTATTTTTTTTATCATGTTGGTGTCTGTGCGATGAGATAAGGAAGATGGTATGCAAGATGGCTTCTGTGCTTTATTCATGGTATTCTTCGGTTCTTTCGGTAAAGTCACGTAGATAGAAAAATAATAAAATGATTTAAAAAATCACGACGTTTCGATCGCAACACAAGCAATCGTCCTCAGGTGAACAAATACAGCAGGCGGACTGCTGAGGCAGGAAGAAATATAGCGAGAGCTACTGCAGCCAAAGGTTATAAATGCTTGAAGTAAATGCATGATCGCAGAGCCAGGAATGCCTCGGCTAATTATGTCTGTAATAACCACAATACTTGTGGTCAGAATGAAAACAAAAATAAGGCGATCGGTATTACCTTGGTGTCGCGGCATCTCTTCAGAGAAGTGAGCGACTCGATCAGATGAGTCCTTTTGTCTCGGAGTCTGCTGAAATATCCAAATGGTTGTGTGAAAAGCAGTCCGCCTGCTGTATTTGTTCACCTGAGGACGATTGATTGTGTTGCGATCGAAACATCGTGATTTTTTTAATCATTTGATTATTTTTCTATCTACGTGACTTTACCGAAAGAACCAAAGAATGTGAATTCCTGCAGTCACGAAAGCTTTAAGTCAAGATTATTCATGGTGTCAGTACATTATGGGTAATACTTATTAATAAGTACGGTAACTTTAATTGGCAAGCAGTTTGAAATGCACGGTTGAAATGTTCCTTATATGCTTAGGTTGTTTAAACAAAAAGTGTGTGGAACGAACTTCACCAATGCAAAACCAAGAGAAATTGAAACAATCACACCTGAGTTGTTGTCAAACACCTGGGAGACTATTTCCTGTTGATGGGTTGTCTCTCTCGCCAGCACCATGGCGGCCACATGGAGGTGGAGAGGGATGAAACGTGTCCGATAAGATCCTCACATGACCTTGTTTGTGCCTGTATATATCGACGTGGTTGAAACTGCCATCAATAATTATTTAATAATGCATCACACCTTTATTTAATACCCTATTTTTAAACCTTAATGATGTTTTTTGTATGCTCTTTTCACTGAATTCTATATTGTATTAATTACTCGAACAAGTCAGATTAATTTAGCACTCATGCTTATCACTCACATTTACCACTCGCACTTACGCACGCCCCTGCCACTTACTAAACATTATTATTATTCTGCACTCATCCCACCACTCGTTTAATGTGACGCACACCACTGACTTCCCGCTTCAATCAACGCTAATACTCCCCCAGTCGCATCATTTGCGCTCTGCACCGTCCCGTCGGCTTGAGTCACCATCCATTGGTCCCCTCCTTCCTTCCAGCTCTTTCCCCCCACTGCCGCCTCCTCATGCTTCGTTTCTCTAGCCCCCCCCAACCCGCACTTATAGTGAATGTGCGGGAAATCGGTTCATGGGCTTGGAACCGTGTGGTGCTCCCACTGTGTCCCTGTACTTAACAGCTGATGGTTCTGGGTTATTAAAATGTGGCGCAATATATATGGCCGTATTAAAACGATCGTGATTTACACAAAAGCGCAACACGTTCGACCATTAGACGTGTGCGCGATCATAGAAGATAAATAATAGGTGACGTTTTGGGCAATGGCCCTTCGTCACGACACAGCGAGGCCAGAATGATGACTTCCCCTTATTGTCACCATCTCTTGTGGCTCGGTGCAGCTACGCAACCATTGTGTTCCTTCATGTGAGATGGTCTGATCGCTCCATCTCCATAGCGTTTGTCCTCTTGGATGCGTTCTCTCCTTTGGCTGCCATTTGGGGTATGGTTTCATTCTATGGCCAGCATTAGCACCTGCGATTAGCACGGTTGGCTGCTACCGGTGCGAAATAAGTTCAACATGCATGCAGCATCTTGTTTAGGGATGTCCTGCCCAAGCGTGTCTTTTATGTTATTAATTTTCAATGTGAATTCCCTGATTTGTGTTTGTTTCCTGACCCATGTGTTCATTTCCTTTCTCGGCATAATTCCAAGCATTCATTTCTCCATGCCTCTTTCTGCACTATTCTGCTTTGATTCTATTTTCATTGCCAGTGGCCATGTTTGTGACCCATGCAATAGCTCGCAGTGCGCATTGATTTAAAACGCTCTTCTTCAGACATTTGTATGCTCCATTTAATTATGTTGAACGTTCTAAATGCGCTCTCTCTCGCTCTCCTGCTGTTATCGTCTCTTTATTGAATAATTTTGATACAAATCTGCCTCCGGAAAAACTGTGTTCTGCTTTATTTTCAAGTTGTTTCTCCAGCGGTTATTTTATTGTGTCAATAACACTTTTACAGTTTACGGTTCAATGAGGAAGCTGAGACTTGAACTATTCATGATCAATCGAAAATGCTCAAGAATAAAAAAACACAAACTAATCTATGTTTAAAATCCTTTGGATTCAGCACATGCGCCAAAGGCTCGCCCTCAAGTCACAGTGAAAGCACCCACGACTAAGGAAAGTTTACATTAAGCCCCTCTCTGGGATTCTCAGTCGAAGCGCTTTAAGAACAAAGCTCTAACCTCGGCTAACCTTTTGGGAATTCCAAAAGCAACAGGAAACAAACGTCACCAAATCATAGTAATAGGTTTTACCCTTTTAACTGGCACAAAAACTGACACCTTTATGCAAGGCATCATGTTTGCAATAACCACAACACAAGCAGTCAAAATGCAAACAAAAGAGACAACTCTGATAATAATAACTGTGCCAGTTAAAAGGGTAAAACCTATTACTATTTCGTGTTACTGGCAAAGGAGGTCTCATAATGTAAATGGTCACCAAACCAGTTTGCAGAGCTTGTTTAAACGATTTTAACCTTCACCTAGCGTTACAACAACACACATTTCGTGAGACTACTTAAAAATCTCAGAACATGTTTCTCTGCACCACAGCAGGGGGGGACGTGCCTGTGTCTAAACTAATCCATATTTACAGGTTGCATGGAAACAGCCGATTACACAGCGCACTGCAAACTCAGCCGGGAACATCCCAATGGAATAGACGGCTTATGCCAATTGAAATAAATACACTTTAATATACGTTTCAAATGCTCCGTTCTAGGAGCCCCAAGATAAGCATACTTTCATGTGTCCACTGCAAGCAGTCAATAGGGACGCAGATACCCTTACCCACACATCCAGTTCCACCTGGAAACCAAATGGACAAGTGACTCACTGCCGAGAAACTCGCCTGCCAATAATGCTTCATGGGCTTGCAGTCTGCTCCCCTGAGGCCTTCGCTTTAAGCTTCCCGTGCGCCTACATCCTGCGAGCGAATGTTCCACATTTTCCCCAATGCTTTTACCACTGCTACGGTTGACTACGTGTTAATTTCGTTATGTGTTAACGTAGCGGCGTCTGTCGTGGAACTTTATTAATCTCTATTGCAAGGCAGTGTTGAAACTCGGTATGCGACAATTTTTTCCGTCCTGACGATTTGGTGCATTGCTGGGATTTGATTGAAGAGTCGACCCTTTTTTTGTCGCGGTGAATGCAGCTCTGAGGGGCCGTCCATAAATGACGTCACGCACCTGGGGGGGTGGGGGGGGTCAGACATGTGTGACGAGGAGGGGGGTTGAGAAATGTGACGTCACGTAAAAATGTTCAACATTAAATAAATATAGACAACACGTTCTACTTAATTAAATATACTTTTTTTTAAATATGTTCTCCTACAACATCAGAGTGCAACGCCACATTAAATACTCACTACCCCATGTGTAGTGACGTCACCCGATAATTATTGGGGAGGGGTGCGGCATGAGGAGTGACGTCACCCCCTCATGGTTATTGTGGAGGGGTGCGGCATGTGGAGTGACGTCACCCGCTCATGATTATTAATGAGGGGAGGGTGCGGCATGTGGAGCGCGCGACCTTGTACGTTCGTGTAAATTTCCACGCGGTCATGAATATTAATGAAGGGGGGGGAGTGCAGTGACGTCACGCACGAGTGTAGCACTGTGCTGCGTATATTTATTTTTTACCGTCACTTTCTGTAAAGAAACGTCGTCATATTTGAAGCGACTTTGCGTCATAAATTATTTAATTCCTCTCGACCTTCCTCTGCGTTAGTTTCAAAATCCACCCACTCATGAATATAAATAAGAGGGGGTGGGCCTCGAGTGGAGTGACGTCACCGGGGGGGCGGGCCTCATGTGTTGTGACGTCACGCGCGGGACGCGCACATTCTTGACTCATTAGTATAGGCTGCTGTGCACCTATTTGCTCGTCATTCGCGTGCTTCACTTGCGTTTATACAAATGATTTTTGTTTCAATAAAAAGTTGGCTTCTGTTTTTACCGACAATGATGTGGCTAGGGGTGGGGGGGGGGGGATGTCTTCTCCTTCCCGCTTCGCCTCCCCCAGCCAATTATGGGTGGCACATTTTCCTCTGATGGAATGCCAACAACAGCAGTAGTACATCGGCGAAGACGAGCCGACATGGGTTTTCAATTCGGCAGTTCCCGCAGGCTGGATAATGAGTTCGGGCCTGTAAAGTTGCCTAACCACCCAGTATCACTTACATATATACAGGCACTGCCAATCCTTTACCTGTGTGTATGACCATTCCAGACGTTGACACTGGTCTATACAGTGAACTGGTTTTGCTGGTTGAGTGATCTGGTGGCTTTTGTTTTTACAAAGAACTGCAGTTGTACAGAGAGGTGCCAGGGTCACAGTGATTTAAAAAAAATACCTCCGAGTGTTACGTAACTTTGAGGCTCTAGGATTTGGTGTTACATGCTATTTATGTAGTTTATTGTAAAAATTCGGTCACAGTCCCTGTGATCACTGTTACCTTGCAATTATGGCTTGATTTTTTGGTGATTTGGAAAATGTTTTTTGGTTTGGACATGTTTTTGTTGTAGTACGGAGTTAGACTGATGGCCTTAATCTAAGTTGTCTTGTGGTTGTTGTTTGACTTGAATCCCACAGGGATTTTTTTGCACACAGCGTTGGTGTACGGTGCTTTTTTTCAGGAATATTTTGCTGTTTTTTTCATGGATTTTCTCTTTACACAGTCACATAGTCACTTTAAGATGTTTTCTTGTTCGTGTTTTTTTTGTGGTTGCACCCGATTCAAGAGCCGAATGGCTCACAGGGCTATACCCAAATAAATCAACTAAACTAAAAAAAAATCTGTGTTTAAAGGCCTACAAGTGTCACCGTGGAAGACTTAAATATTGCGGCTAATGGGTGTTAATAAACGAGGGCGTCGTTACGGAGTTCGGTTTTGTGTCCTCGATGATGCAGCTCTGTAATTCAGCTGTTGTAGGGTTTGCGATCCGCGTTCGTGGAATTTTGTGGCAACCATGTGCTTTAAAAAGTTGTGTTCCTGGTTTGAGTCGTTGGATTTTCTTTTTTAAGTACGTGCAGTTGGGTATTGGGTTCTCAATCTGAAATTTCTTCTGCACGATGCTTGTACAGACCGAAAGACCCAAAGAATATAAATACCCATCACTAGATTGGCATTGTTAATTAAGAAATATAACGGATTGTAATACAAATTGCCATACAGAATTATAAAATGAATATAAATTGCTGTTTCCAAATACTTGATTGCTTCTAACACTTCCTACTGGTGTCACGTGTTGTGATCTACACATTGATTTTACAGTAACAGCCTGCCTGTAAAGAGATAATTTATCGTATGGAGCATATTTCAACTTATTCACTGCATCATAAAATGCAATTGTTTGGCAAATTAAGAAGGCCATACCAATTTTATCGTTCCTTGAACGGGATATTTTTTTGGAAGGACGTAATACAGTTTTAGTTTTTTTTTACTATTTTCATACGAAATGTTATTTAAATTAAAAGTTGGACCGCAAACCCCGTGCGTATGTGCACAAATTTCACACGCTCATAACACTTATAATAATTTATTTGTATTGCATTGGCTTTTGTAATTTATCACTGACGACTGATGCTGAGAATAAGTCTTGCAGTCGCATAATTGCTATACTCAAAGCTGCCAATAAACTATTGAACAAAATGGTTAATTTTGATCACGCACATAAACAAGCCCAGGGAATGTGCAAGAAATTACACATCCTGTTGTGTAATTGAGTTTGATTGTAGTTTATATTGCAGCTACGCTTATATTTTTAAAAATTAAACGTGATATTTGCCGATGTGTTCTTTGTTTACGTAACTTTTGGTACCCACGTTGCTTTTCGTCTTGCTATGAATTGCCGCATGAATAAATCTACAAATACTAGGGGTTGTTCGGGGGCTCCTGCGGCACCCCTCACAAACATTTACGGCCTTCGGCCAGGAAGAGTCACGAAAAATATTGCACACGAACGATGCATTCATGAAAGCACCCGATGCTCCGTTTTTAAATTTCAAAATGAAACATCTTTTAAATTGGAATTATGTTTTGAATTAGATAATTTCATTAAAAGCTTATCATTTTACATTTGGAAGACTTCATTGAAAACGACATTTCGTGTGAATTTTCTCTCGTCGTTAAGTAGATGGCCTTGCTGGCTGGGTTCGGTTCGATGCGGACTTTCACCCGTTTGGGATTGAGGGATCGAGATAAGGCGACATAGAGCTGCTGGCCGTGCGAGAAGACCGCCGTCTGCAGATCGATTCCAACGTAATCGAACGTCTGTCCCTGCGCCTCCGTCGTTCATACAGGGGGTGCGTAGGTTTGCAGCGCCCCCTGCATGAAAACGACGGAAAGTGCAGCGTTCATCACAGATAGATAAAGTTGTGCGCTTATGTAAGAGTATATATTGGCATTAGTCATAGAGCTCACATGGTCATGTACTATCAGACAGCCTTCACTACTTTCTTTCCCCTTGTTGGACAATGGATTTTATAACAAATATATTTTATACCAAACTTAATTTTAAAAGTTAGTCAAAAGCAGACCTTAGTCTATAGCTTTTTTTTCCGACTGATTTATTTTGTATTTGCCTACAAAACCATCATATTAAAGTAGCCGCTTGGCAAACTGCATAGCTCCAGTGGCTTCCTAATATCGGAAGGAAGAGCATCGCAGACGGCTGCAGATGCGCTTCTGAATTGCGTACGATGTGGTGACCGTCTTTGTTCGATGGTTTGCCAAAAATGAGCACCGCATGCGTCTCACCTGAATCGACAACACTTATGACGACGTAAGAGGCTTTTCACGTTTATGACCTATTTTGAAATGTAGCTGGGTAACCATGGGTCTGTAGATACTGTTTAAATAAATTTAAATGTATTTGTTGGTAATAATTCAAATACAGATACGTACGGTGCGAAAAAAAGTTCAACATGCATACATCCGCCGTACTGAGCGTGTGTTTGTTGTTGTTGTTGGTGACTGCAGCCGCACGAGTTTGACGAGTGTCGCTTCGACGTCGGCGTCAACGACAACGTGTGGTACCTGAGAACGGAGCACCCGGAGCTCCGGCAGCAATGGATCGAGGCCCTGGAACAGAGCAAGGTACGGTTGGTTATACACAGACATGCGGCTGGGTCACTGCATACCAAATCGATCAAGAGTATACTTTTGATTTAAAGCTTTCGTGACTGCAGGGAATTCATATTCTTGGTTCTTTCGGTAAAGTCACGTAGAAGGGAAACAATACATTTTATTGTTTTATATATATTTTATTATTATTTTATTGTTTCCCTTCTACGTGACTTTACTGAAAGAACCAAGAATATGAATAAGAGTATACTTGACCAAACCCAAATTTAAAGAAATTTGGTGGACAACTTTGCCTTCGGTGAAGAAGGCTGACACCCAAATATTAGGTCAGTATGAGCTCCAGATGTTTAGGTCATCGAAATTTGACCTGACAATACCGTTTGGTGACCTTGGTTTTGTAACTTCCCTTGTAGTTGATGTAGCAGGGGTATGTACATGCGACCGATACACGTGCACCCTGGTTCAGACATGGACGCTTGCTCATGGGCAAAATGGATTCCACCACTACATTTACTTTTGCATTTGATTAATTTTTCATGTTAAGTGTCACCTAGGCTTGGGCTGTAACTTATCCCTGCTTTCAATAAGTGTTCAGGTGGTCGTATTGGCCTTGTATGTATTGCCTGTGCCTGCTCTGTCAGCCAGTGGCTCATTTTAACGTGGAGTCAAGTAAACTGGAAGTATGATTTTGTCCTTTGGTCCATTAAACACTGATGCTTGGTCATGAGCTGGTGTAAGTAGCAGCAACATATTTCACACATTAATTTCATATTCTCCTTATGCAGATGAATTAATTCGACATATATGCTGGGCTGTGTAAACTTGGAAGATCAACATCACTACCCTGTTTGCTTGCAGATGTCTCTCTGTTTTATTCATAAATGATACAAAAAACGCAACGTGGATACTGCATACATGACCCAGTTAAAGTTACAGGTTGTAGGGGATTGATGCAAATGATTATTTACGGTACTGTTTATGAACTTGGTTACCACCGATGCTGCACAGCAACGCACGATTAGGTTTTAAGTTGACTAGAGCCTGACTTGTAGATGGAGTGCTCTTGCCAAAAACGTTTGGCAATCCAGCAGTATTTGCTAAAGAAGCCTATTTATGCTGATGAGAGCCAGGATGTTGAAACCAGGCCACCGCTTGATTGCATGCTTAAACGAATGTCCCTGGAATATAATTGTGTGTAAAGCACAGACAGTTGGATAGAAACATTATTATGTGACGAGACTAAAGGATGTCTACTTAATGATCTAGTTACAATTCTGGGGGGTTGCTTCAGCAGTTTGCATCAAGCTTATTCCAACGAGATTGAAAAATACAATAAAAAAGAATAGAAAATCATCCTTAAAAAAAATTACCTTAATATGCCCTACGATTTTTAATGAACACCACCAACTTTTGTTTTGAAAAGCAGTGTTTTTTTATCTTAAGAAATTCAAATCTGGACTAAATTTAGTTCAAGGGCCCCTTTCACTTAAGTTCTACGATATTGTGATGGTCTGCATGTCGACATGAGAACTTTCAATTATATTTATATTGGTGTGTTTAAATCACATTGGCATTTCACGAGTCATATTTTATTAATACTGTTTTACTCTTATCCTTCGTGGCTATGTACACCTGTAATGCAGCACCGCAGAGGAAACAAGGATTAGTGGATCGCATAAATATTGTGAAACGCTCTTCTCACGGGTGTCGAGGTGCCTATACCCTGGCTTTCCATAAGAAGGCGGTACAGAAAAGTGTGAAATTTCATCTGTTCCATCTGAATGGGATACAGTGTTTCTCCCTCACATGCGTGGGTTTTCTCCCAGTGCTCTGTTTTCCTCCCACATGTGTAAGCACTCATCGATTAGTTGATGAAATCTTAACATTTCGGGAACTGCAAAACTTGGGCAATTGTTGGCGCCAGCTTATCGCCTGCCTTCCTGCCTGTGTGGTTCCTCGCACCGCCTCTTGAGTCGATCTGTCTCTTCGAGAGCGAGCGAATCCTGGGTGGATTAAAAGTTGACACTGTTATTATTAATCTATTTCTGTGTATATTTTTGTTTTGAAACTCTTATCATCTACTAGGTGGTAACAGGTTATAGTATTGTTATGTTGTTAAATGCTTTGAGGTTGTATGTCACTTGAATAAGAAAAATATCAGGGTCAATGGTATTTGATGTTTTTTCTTTCATGAATTGCATTGTTATTTTATAAATCCGGTCTGTTTTCTAAAGCTGGGCACTCTGGCATTTACTTTATTTGGCTCTGTAGTCAATCGAAATTATGCTTGCATATCATTGGTAAGAGGTGGCACTTTTGTTCATGTGTTGACATTCTGCTGAGGCAGCCAAAAACCTGCCATGCTAAGGCAAATGCTCATAATGTAATGGCATAGAAACTGTGGATATAGCACTTTGGTGCTTTGAAAACATTAACAATGATGTATCGGCCATGGTGAATGTGTTTGTCTATGGATGCCTCATTGTGAATGCGTTAGGGGGGTTATGGCTCCGTGGAGAATTTTACAAAACATGAAGTATTTATCTCCCGGACTTATTTCTATTTAATTGTCAAATTGTGATCACAAAATGTATGAACATTTTAGTCCTAAATGTTCTGATTGTCATCAGAGTTTAAATATAAAAGTTATCTGATTGGGCTTCTTTGTCTTAGCAGAAATGGATTTTCCATTGGTGAAGAATTTTGAGTACATTATAATGTCAATATGAAAACAGCTTTCTTACCAAATATCCAGAGTATAACCCATGTCCGTCATACACTAAAGGCCAGATTATACACTACGACGTGATGTATACATAAACACGCGCCTGACACAACAACGATCAATTATTTGGGTCAACGTTAGTGAGCGACAATAGTAACAGGAGCCGCTATGATGTGCCAGTAATGTTATTCATTTCAGTCGATCTTTCGAGAGTCAACTTTATACACTACGACATTCTCATCTTGGGGACAACGTGTACTCTCTGCTGCCAAACTAACTCTTCAAGCAAGAGAAGAGAAGACCTATATGAGAAAGGTACACAACAGTGCACAATATTTGGCGAATACACCATGTTATTACCGAAGCCGTGCGCGAGTGTGCGTTTATTGGTCAGCGCCGGTGCCCGTGTTAATGCCGATATTTCTTAGGGCTAGCATTGTTTCCGTGGCAGAATCTGCAAGCTTCTCTGCAAATTGAGTCACCCCTCTTATGTGACCCCACCACCGCCATCGCTTTTTCCTCCCTCCACCCATGCCATTAAGCAGAGTGGCTTCGAGCATTTCAGGAAAAGTTCATCGTTCTTACGATATCTTGTTTTCATTTTCCTTATCTAGGTTGCAGATTGGTGCAAACCAAGATCATTTTTTCCGGCTATTTTTGAATGCCCGACAAGTTTGGCTTATTCTCTGTTATGTTTTTTTAAAGTCTTCAGCGATCTTAATGGCACCATGTAAAAGGTTTTGTCGAGGCTTGTCCAGGACCAGGAGTGACTCTTACCCAGGCCTCATGGTTCCTGGAGGAGCATGGCAGTTTGAACAATCTAGAGAAGCGCTGTCTCGTCTGCTCCCAAACATCTGCAGCATCTGGGTGCGGTCGTCAGGAAGGACCTTGGCTTCTGTGCTCCTCACGGAGAAGAGGTCGGAGGCAGTTGGACAACACAACCCGTTCGCCTGTCACAGCTCCAATCGGTGCGGGTCAGCACCGTATTGCTTCTGCTATTCAATACAAAAGCAAAAATTAGTTTGAACTACGACTGTGGATCCAACAGTGATGATTATAGTGTTCCTGGGCAGACACCACAACATCATCCACTAGACAGGTGGGACTCGACAGTGAAGTGAAGAACATTCACATATCGCCAGCCGTGTAGCTGCTCACAACACATGTAGCCCATGTAAGAAAATGCATTTAATATTGGCTTCGCCAAGATTTGCCGTTTGAATTAAGTTGACATAAATACATACAAATAAACACCTTATAATAATCCTGATTTGTGATTGACACCAGCTGTGATGTACTTACGTTAGGTGCTCATTCCTCAGCTTGTGTATCATGAGCGAAGCACTGCATTTAGCAACAGAATGCCACCCTACAAACCCTGACCTTTGAAGCCTTCCTGGCTAATCTTATTTTTATACTTTTCACCAGAATTCTCATTTCCAAAAGTGAATTATGATCATGGTGCCCACATTGACAAGACAGCTAAACAATTGGTTTGACTTCTAAAAACAAGAACTATTTTTTTTTATTTTAGCAGGTAAGGCCCCCACTGAGCATTATATAGCTCTCTTTTAGAAGCGACCTGGCCACAAATGATTGCCCAATGAAGTGGCTTATCATGTGGAAATTTATATCAGCGAAATACTCTAAATGCATGTTTCAAACTGTGGAGGAAAAAACCAGAGGGCCCGGATAAAGATCCACACGACCATGGGGAGAACATGCCAACTCCAAATATACAGGCGTCGGGGTCGGTATTGAACCCATGAACTCCTGTATACCGGGTGAGGTAGTTAACATCTCACCACCTCAGTGTTTGATTCGATAACTAACTAAAATTTAATTGAAGATTCCAGCTCAGAGAATTAGTAATGGTCAATTTGGCTTCGGAAGTGGGCGTGGAACATAAAAAAAATGTGGATGTGAGAGTGACGAGTCAGAGAAGTCTAGAACGTGATCGTTTGGTGTGTTTTTTCAACTTTGAGAAAGTGTTTGGTTGTGTAAATAGGGGGAAGGTAATGCAGTAGACTGGAGGGATGGACAGCTGATCAGGTCATTGTATATAGGGTTGACAGCAGTGATGGGAATTACAAATGGAGAATTGTAGCAGGACTTTAGGGGGGAGGAGTGATTTGGGGATGATCCTCACTGTCTCCCATGCTGTTTCACCTCAATACAGAGGCAATTGTGAGGGAAGTAGTGCTAAAATTGGAGGAAGGTGTGCAATTTTTTGGGGTGCATAGGCTATAATCAGTCATATTTGCTGATGAGTAATCCCTGAAGGCCAGTTCTGAAGAGGAGTACTCTTCACCAGATGCTCATGCACATCCATATGGTGTTGATACACGCACATAAAAATGGCGTTAACATTTTTACAGTTCTAATGCTTGCATTAAAGTGACATTAAGGCGAACTGGAAAACCCCCCTGGCCTCTGTTCAAATAAGCCTTCCCAATTACAGAACTGAGGCGGTGGTGGGAATTCTATATTGCTGTACTGGTGCCCAGACTCCCATAGAACTTCCACCATTCATTCATGAGGAATGAGTTCATCCATTGAAATAGGATTTATATACTTGCATCATTAAATTTGTTGGGTTCTCTACCCACAAGCCACCACGGTTTTTCGTGAGTAATAAAAAAAAACAAGTGCCTAACCATAGTGAACTGTTGATTGTAACTAAGTGAATTAAATTGCGTTCATATTGAGATCTATCTGTGCGTGCTAACGAAATTATTTGAGGACGCAGATCCCACTTTTGGCAACTGCCCCTGTGTGGCACAAGGTGACTCAACGCCTGGCTCAGGCAATGGATATTAGGCTGCCAGTAAGAGACAATGATTGCAATGTAGGTAATTTTTGTGTCACTTTTTATTGTTGAAAATTTTAACCGGGATTGACATTGTAATATGTTTGTAGTGAACACACACACACACAGCAGATGATTTTCCATATAGCTTGCTATATGTTGGTGCTGTCAAGAACAGCAGGTGTTGAAGAACAAACCACTCAGGGTCATACATAAGTACTGAAAAACAGTCTAATTTTCAACCGAGAAGATGTGTACAAACTGAGCAATCATTGGAAGGACGTTATTAAACAGTCTAATCATAATAAAAAGGATTCCTGTATTGAGACCCAGAATCTGGGTGGGAGGGGGGGGGGATGAATTTTATATTCTTACCACAGCTATTCTGTAACTGTTGCCTGTGAAAGGATACGATTTTTTTCCTACGTGTCTGTAGTCTGATGTTTAATTAGCATCTGTGGTGCAGCACGTTGTGCAGACGGGCGGTAAGCTTGCTCCCGAGTACCCATTACACGCGAGGCATGCTCGCTGCAGGGGTCTGCTCCCTCGCTTACCTGCAAACAGGCCTTCGCTCGGCATGCTTAGGGTTGGAATTTCAATGCTGTTGACTCATGAAACGAAACAAAACACATTATCATGAAACGCATTGTCAAAATGTAAGGGCAATGTGCACAGAAACCAAGCTTGGTTCAATCATGATAACATATTTGTTTGTTACCTTTTTTAATTCTAATGTTTAATTTAGTGCAGGGTGATGTTTTTAACATTTCCTATAAAACACACTAAAACCTTAGGTTTATATCTGTACACCATATTGGTCCCCTGTCAACCTCAAAGATGGGAAGCTGTTGTCTGACATAAGATTTTATTAAATGTAAGAATCCTGTAAGAAGGATTAAAAAAACTACCGGTCAATTACAAAATAATGTGGATAATTTTATCTTGAGATCACCATTGAACAAGGATTCAAATCACCATGTGCAGTCAAACACTGTGAAGTCATTGCTGGCATGGCTGCCTAATTAACGCTGAATTGTGTTTGATGCTGCTGTCAACGACACTGTTTGGCGTGCACTACAGCAACCAGTAGCAACAAAGCTGATCACAATAGCACACCCGTCGCACTGTAGTAGGTGAACCATGCCACAAACACGGAACGCTTGTGCCTAATGCTCATTTTCTATAGTACCTACTAACCAACTCCTTTCATATATCGCATTAAATGCACCTATGGTGATATAAAAGGTCAAGGGGCAGTCCTGCAATGCATTGATCGCACCACTGCCGGTGAAAGGGCCTCCACTAGAGGGAGCTCATTTATGCTGCCAGGTGGACAGAGGCAGGGCAGATTTAAGAACCTTGCACCAGGGCCAGGAGAATGAACTGGCGACCTCTGAGAGCGCAAACCCAGTGTGCTGATGATGCAGAGGGACAATCCCTTGTGGTGATATAGGGGGACAATATAGCAGACAACGTGTGGATCAATATGCAATTTGTAGGATGTATAACCAGAATCTCAGCATTAGGAGTGTCATGATTCACCCCCATCCTCCCTGCAAATCAATGGATTGTCACAATTCAGTCACGATTCAATTGAAAAAAATCAATTCTGTTTCAACACTGCTTAATGTAGTGACCTCCAGCAGCTGCAGGGGGTTGCAATCGCCCATTACATACAACATACGCATTGAAAAACAACTCTTCTTACACACACGGTGCAGTGTGTCGATCTTGAGATTAGAAATTCACGTGAAGAATAACGCATTTAGCCTCTGCTTGTGAATACTTATTTTGTATGCTTTGTTTTGGAACGCCTTTGTTTTTTGTATTTTTTATTTTCAATAACCCATTGTAGAGTAAATGTAATATTTCTATAGTAGGCTTTCCATTATTATAAATAAATTAGCCAAATGTGTGCCAAAACAGGTAATGGCTCTTACGAACGATGCTGTAACTCACTCAGTAGTGGAATGAGTCAGCATGCACACAGGGAGATGGGTATGGCATGAAATATCATGATGGTCCTGTGGGAATAATAATTTACACCTTTCACAAAAAGTCTCAAGGCACCATGACTGAAAAGAAGAAAGGCATTAAAGAAAGAACCGGGTTGCAGCACGACAGCCGAAGAGGAATGTAAATAATGAGGAAAAAGCTTTTTAAACGGATAGGTTTTTAGTCGGGATTGACTGATGTCGGCACTGTGCAAGCGCCTGGTAATGTGGGGGACCGGAGTGTGGCCGGCATTCCTGATGACCTCATTTGGCCGAAGAGGCCCAGCATCAATCGCATTTTAAACAAAACTTTTTGTTTTTTCACTAGGTAAGGCCCACCTGAGCGAAAAAGCTCTTTTTCAGAAGCCACCTGGCCACAAATGACAGCTCAACGAAGTGGCTCAATATATGAAAATATATTTGCAGGCATACTCTTAACTGGATGTTGATTCTTAATGTGGAGGAAAAAGCCAGACAACTCGGAGAAAAATCCACGCGGGGAGAGAGACACGCCAAGTCCAAATATACAGGCATGGTCAGGGTTGGGTTCGAACGCATAGCGTTTTCTAAAAAGAGCGGCTGTGGCAGGTTAATCTGTAAAGCGCTGCTGCTTCTCATGCTGAGAAATCACAATCTGTAGTGCAGGTGCTCATTTTGCTGCACGACTCCTCTCACCGAGCTCATTGTGCAGCTCTATCCAAACAAATTAAGGCGTTAAACATTTGTTATGGCCTGGGAATAATTTTTTGCATATCTATAACGGTAATTCACGTATGTTTATTTATGGTTTGCTTTTATTCGGGGTGTGTTACTGTGTTAGGGAATAATAGAGTAAACGTATACCCAGGAAAGCTTAACGGAGGAATCCGATTTTTACGATCATTCTGTGAGTAATGGTGAGATAGATGATTGTTTTGTTATTTAATTGTCTGGAAGGAAACTGGAATAAATGTGTGGATATGAGAAGAGATTGGTTTTAATCTGCACAAAATGTACAAAAAACCCAACCTGTATTGTGCGCAACAGACATCTCATGTTCCTGAAACATTTCAAAAAGTCACAGTGACTTGGGTTTGAGATCACAACCTTCCGAGCTGCTTGGTCGGACTATTTGTGATTTGCGAGGCCAGTTTGAAATTGTCAACATGACAGTTTGTTCATTACATTGGTATCTCATGTTGATATAATATAGGATTCCTTTTATCAGCCCCCCTGCAGTTTGTGAATTATATCCTTGGAGGCCATGGGACCTGTAATGCTTCCTGTTATCTATGGATCCACCAAGGTTTTGCAGACGCATTGCTTGGCAGTAAAAAAAACAATTGCAACATTAATATTCGGCTGTATTACATTTTCCATCCTTCAGCCTAGAGTTATCCTGGATTTTGGTGCAATGAGCGCATCGTGCATACAATGCAAAGTGGGGCATCCTTCTCATCTCTCCTAGAGACCTATGGCTCGGTACACCTCGTATTTGGTGGCATTCCAGTATAACTTACTCTCTGAGACTAGTAGGGACAAAGGTGGGTCATGCTTGTATAGGAGAATAGCAATTTACGTATTGTTAAATAAAAAAAAATCCTTATCCACAATTATCTGTGTCACATGACAACATGACCAATCTCCTGTTGCCTTTATTCTTTGAAAGAACTGGATAACAAGAACATCTATCATCCATTTCTTATTTGTGGTCATAAAATGTGGATAAATGGGCAAAATCACACAAGGGCCAACACACATATTTGTTGTCACAATATTTAATTGCCTATTCCTTAACAAAGTGTGCTTTAGTGTAATCATGGGCTTGCACACAATGTACAGAATTTGTACTCAACATTGGGAATGTATTTATACCATTGTAAATATCATGAGCACTGACCCTGAACTGTATGTCTGTGGGTAAAGTCTGGGATAACACGATTTGGCTCCCGCCTTATCTGTTAAAAAATATATATCATAACCGGAAAATCGCGTTCCCTACTTTTTTTGATGCCTGCCTTCTATAACCAATCGTAGCCATCAATGAGAAGTGCAGTGTTTGCCGTGGCTGCATTACTCGTGCGGTGTAGACCCCCCCCCCCCCCTCCCCCGGAGTTGTGCACACGTGTTCACACCTTAGAGAGTTATTTTCTTTCCCCCCCCCCTATTGAAAAGCCGCACTTTAGCATTAACATCTCTACTGTGGCCATCAGCAGGAAATGGTGAACCGGCAATTGATTCCTCACACAGCTCATCTCATATTTAAAATGGTGGATCTTAGGAAGCTATTTCCAGCACGCATTGTGTTTTATCCTTCATTTCTGGCGGTTGCCTGATGAGGCTGGCTGTAATCGCCGGCGAAACGTCGTACTCGGAATTGCAAATGTTGTGGGTTTACTTTCCAACACTGAACTAGTAACACTGAACTCGTAACGAATTGTCATGTTTTGTTTACATGACATATCTTACTAATTGGCCGTTTCTGGTGGTGGTGGTGGTGGTTTTAACGACACATTTTCTTTACGTGATCTAACCCAAAGAAACTCTCATGGATAATATTGGTCGCGAAAGCCGACGTGTTAAACTGTATTTGCTGCTAATGCTCATTGGCCGGAGCCCACCCTGGAACCCGGACAAGAGGAATTGCAGGTAATAGGGTTCTTGATTAAAGGGATTTCGCTGTTATTGGGACCTCAAAGGCTGCTGCTTCTGCATGGTTTATGCACAATGCATTATCCTTGAAATATATACAGTGAAATGCCTCCTATATCACTTAAGTTTCTGTTCTTCCTGTTATTTGCACTCCCGAATTTGATCAGTGGAGAATCCCGTTATCCACACGTACATTTTATTCGTGTTTAGCCACCGAATTATTAACTGCATTTATCCACAGATAGCCAAACTGATTACAGTACTTCCTGCGAATAAACCGCGGATGAATGGAACTGCCAAAGCACTTCCCGCATTAATACAGTTTCACTCTACTATTTGTCTGCACAGATTTATGTTTGAAGGTGTTTGATAAAAAAAAGTTTGGAGGTTTTGTAAGAGACGAATCACCTTAATCCTCCTGTTGCTTTATCCGCACTTACATGCCTTACGACACAATATATTTGTGTTGAATATATATACTGTTGTTTATTTTAAATTAGTGCCAGTGCCCATTTGTTGATGCATCCTTGGTTTAAGTCGGTTATTTACACTGAGCCCATTGCACATTTTTAGTAAGTCGCTGCAGCTCGAACAATTATTTCGCAATTATATTTTTTTCTTTACAACATAATTAATTGAGTCCACTTTTCTATAGATTCCATTTTATAAAGACTACTTTTTGTCTCAATTTGGCTTGCATCTGCCTCTTAAATAACCTCTCTGTGTATGATGATTGCTATCTTATTGTTATCATTACTCTAGGTTTATTTGATTTTAAAAAAAGTTTTCTATAAACATAATGTGTAAATTGGGAAATGATGAAAACAATGAGCTGTAACCTCTCCGTAAAAAGAGCACTCATTCTAAGCTGTACTCCATTGAGGAATCATTGCACATCGGTGTTTCCTGTCATCCGAGCCTAATGATCAGTCCTTCGGTGTTTGTATTTATTCATGGAGCCAGAAGTCATTTAGATTTAATTGCTTTAGGCAGGTGAATGGTTTGCAGTTTGTGACATTTATCCGTCAAAGCTGCTGTAGTCTGACACTGTGTGATAAGTGAGCCAGTGGTCCTGGGTAAAGATGTTTGAACAGAGTTTATCATTGCAGTTGAAGGTTTTAAGAAATTGTGCCAACTATCCAATGACTTCCGTAATAGAGGTTTTTGGGTTGGATCGCGTAAATAAATAAATGTGTCGTTAAAACCCGCCACCACCCGACACAGCCAACTAGTAAGGGTTGTCACGTAAACAGAACATGCCAATTCGTCACGAGTACAGCACACCGGTGTGTTGGAGAGCCAAGCCACAACATTTAAAAACGGAGTACGACGTTTCGCCAGTAATTACAACTAGCTTCATCAGGCGACAGCGAGATTTGTCGCCAGATTTGTCACCTGATGAAGCTAGTTGTAATTACTGGCGAAACGTCGTACTCCGTTTGTAAATGTTGTGGCTTGGCTCTCCAACACACCGGTGTGCTGTACTAGTGACGAATTGGCATGTTCTGTTTCGGGTGGTGTCGGGTGTTAACGACACATCTATATATTTACGCGATCTAACCCAAAAACCTCTTGTGGATGATATTGGTCGTGAAAGCCTACCACGTGTTAAACAATGACTGTAAATTGCTTTATTCACCACTGTCTCGGAATGTGTGATGTGCCATTGAGCTGTTGGGCTTCAACTTTCCTGTTACTTCTTATCCCAAGGCAGTGCGCTATAACATGCCACTTTCAGCCACGTCGTAGTAAGATGATGAAGAAATACCCACTAATTTTGTTTAAAAAATATCAGTGGAAATATACACTTTATTTTTTAAAATAAATTAATTTATACTTTTGTTCATTTTTTATTATAATTTTTTCTATCTACGTGACTTTACCGAAAGAACCATAGAATATGGATATATACAGTCATTCATGGCCATGGCTCATGTATCTAAAGGAATTACTTTTCACATTTCGACGATGGTAATTTTCAGGTCCGTGCACCCTTCTCTTCATCAACCCACACTTGTGTGAAATATCACAAAACACCCCCTCCATTACTACCATGCATAAGGAGGCCTTCATCGAGCAATAGATGCATGTTCATATTTATCTATTTCATAAGATTTTCACAAATTATGTTTGCATTTCAATGTAGGTACACAACAATCTACATGAATGAATGCTGTCACGTTAATGGGTGGCTATAGAGACGGAAACGTTAACCCAGTACAAACGGACTAATTTGTAAATATGCTGACCACTAAGACACTTCCGACTGGTTTCTATACGAGGCCGAGGTTGTATGACACGGCGGAGTAGTTTTGGATAACTGAAGTCGGTAACGAACGCAACATTGCGGTGTGCCTATAAAATAACGTTTTAAATCACTGCATATGATCCGCTGTGACATGGATCAAAAACAGGGACGCACAAAGCAAATGGAATAAATGTGAGCTGTGCCAAAAGTGTCACGGGAGAGATGCGTGCTTCTTGTCGCATTGAAATATATGGAAGAGGAACACGCACAGATCAGAGAACATATGCAAATTAGAGACATCGATTGTTAATAACGTAAATGGGCGTTGCCATGACACTTGAGTGGAGGGGATGATGGCTTGAGGCGCCCGATGCAGTGGCAGCCAAAGGAGGGTAAACATCCCAGAGGGATGACCACCGTGGAGCGGGAGCAATGAGATTGGCTCGTGTGCAGGATCTCGATATATTGTTACATGCCGAGGCCATGAGTGATGGCGATGACTTGGAGAGGCCTTCATATAGCAATGAATGGATCATGGCTGATCCTAAAATGTCAAAGACAGGACGGTTCATTTAAATGGTTTTAAGTCAATGGAATCTAAAATTGGGAAGATGCAGTTGTTTTGCAGTGATCGTGGACTTTCTAACAGTTGTAATGTCGCATATAAACATTACTCAAAATTAGGAAGCGGAAAATAAAATATTCGCATCTCATGCAACTTATTATGTCCCCCTTACACGAGAGATCTCTCTCAGCACAGCTTACAAATGCAAACGCGTGTCAGGATGGCGCCGCGTAACAGACGGACGGAGATGTCTTAGCGCACAGTGAATGGGTTAAGTATCCCCGCTGCTCACTGGAATGCAGCCACACCTGCTTATTGTGAACAGCCGAGGATCCTGCTACAGTGCCTTGAGGCTTTTCGGGGCGGAATTGTGCTGAAATCAGTAGGAGCCACCGATCCAGTTCGCCTGCCTGCAGTAGCAAATGCAGGCGCACCCCACACACCCTTAAGACATTAAGTATTTATCTCGCGGGGGGGGGGGGGGGGGGGGTGGTTGGAGCCCCGAGCACCATCTCTGCAGCACTGGCAAGCGGTGGTGCAAGTAGTAGCATGGCGTGCCTTGGCTGCTGGACCTGCCGAAAGGTAAAACCCGCTTGTGCGTTTTGTAATTTTTGGCTCGTTCAATTTTTGTTTCTGGGATATTTGCATATTTTGTTCGAGCCGCATTGCAAGTGGTTTCCTTGCAGAGTGCATGCAGCTAAATTGCTGAGTTATTAATTCGTGTGCATTGCAGGCATTTTTATAATCTCACGGAAATTTCTTCCTATTATTTATCTTGTTGTTGCTAATGTTGTCAATCAATAAGCAGCCATTTGTGTGCAACATTTAAGGCGCTCTTTGCATTAATACAGATTAGTTGGTACAAGACTGAATGAGATGGATGATGTCTCTGGGTATTCTTTGGGTTGGGCGACCATGAAGCTCAAATGAGATACTTAGAAGCTTCAAGATGCTTATACGCATTTCTTAAACCAGTATTATCTTTCAAGATTGTCACTGTACGGCCTTGTTATTCCATCTCGGTGTACTATATCTCTAATCCCAGCAGTCGGCACAGCCAATCGGTTACTTTAATTTATATATGTGTACAACACAATGACACTTTTAAATCTCCATAAATTAGTGTGAAGTGTGTCATTGGCTTTTGTACTTGCCCTTTTATGAATGTATTCCTTTTAAAATATGCGTTTATCAGGACAGTTAACCTTGGGTCACTTGTTTGGTGCTTTAACAGAATAAATATAAGAAGACAATACATCTCAACATAATTTGTTTACACGTAAGAAATATAAATTATTTCTTATAGAACCCATAAGCTACATGGCCTTCTGGGATGCATAAGTTCAGCAGCATTAGTTCAAGACAAGCCAACTCTGGACCTGTTTCGACATGCAGTATCTTAAGGTGTCATGCTTGCTTGAATCAATGCTGGTGAACTGATCTTAAAGAATAGGACTCTCTCTTTACGATATGGGTTCTTAGTTAAATGCAAATTCATATAATTGTTATATTTTGTCATAAAATAATAGTATATGTGTGAGATATGGCTGGAGGCCCAGTATTTATTGGATGTTCGTGTCGTGTTTCTGTGACTAGTAGTAGGTGAGCTCGTATCGTAATGTGACTTATCCAGGTTTGTTTGTTCTTGTGACTTTGGAAGCGGACCTGTGACAGTATGACCTGGCTGGCCTCAGTCCAATCGGGTTGTTTCGCATAACGTGGCTAGGCTGCTTTGGGCTGACTCCAGACTATATAATTACGTCAGAGCACTCCAGGCAGTGGTGTCACAGCCTCTTGCAATCACTTGGCTTATAATAAACACAAAGACGAGCACAACGATATGAAATGTAGACGTAAAAATGGTTATGAATGTATAGAGTCTTGAAGACAATGGTAAAACTTAATTTTGTATGTAGGCTTTCACGACCATTATTAAGATTCCGATTGAGTTTCTGTTGGGTTGGATCACCGTGACGTTATAATTCCAATGTTCAACTACAGTATACCCATTGCTGGACAAGAATTGTCAATTTCTCTGGCTTTTCAACATTTCTCCGGTTTTCAGTTGACATATTTGTCCACGTGAAAACTTGATTTGATTGGTTCTGTCGGGTGACAGACGGTTATAGTTGAATATTCGCATTCTAATTACACGGTCGAACACAAAAGAAACATAATTTGGATGACTGGTTTTACTTCGTTTTTATCTCCTTCCTCTCTCTCCTACCTCCACCGATCTTGACTGGAATCTTGACCAATGAGGGCACATTAGTCACAAGGCCACAGAGGATAGGGAGATAGAGTATTTGAAGAGGAATACGGAAAAGTGGGACAAACATTGGGGAATGAGGCAACTCTGATGTTGAGAATATGAACCGGAATCTGTCAATCCTGGTAATGCTGACTCGAAACGTTGACTTGACCTTCCTGAGTAACCCACTGAGCATGATGCACATTATTGTGAATTAGGCCATTAGTGTTCGTAAACTTCCCCCCACCCCTGCTTTCCTTGTAATAGGAGATGGCCAATAACATGAATCGGTTTTTAAAAGTGGTCACTAGAGAGGCTTGTCACCTCGCGTGGAATACAAATTGCTTCAAGCCGATGAGCCACTGAGAGACCATTGGCACCCACCATGCGTTTGTGGACGCTCTTATTTTGTAGGATATCTCAAGCTGGATCAAGAAAAACATTTGGGGTTCATATGACAACTAAATGCAGCTGCATTTCAAAAGGATGTATAAAAGCCATTCATGTGTATCACAGGGAACCATAGCTAACATATAGGCATTTATACATATACATACATTTCTATATTAGACACATCAGTCAATCGACCAACCTTTTTATTTTACGTGCCAATATCGCCCTCAATAAAGTAGGCATCAGTGCACATTACAACGGAACAGGAATGGTACAGGGGGCATGGAGCAAGGGGAATGAAAAAATAAACCGGCCATGCCCTCAGTTGCTACCACTGACAGCGGAAGAGAAACAGGAAGGTCTTGAGCCCAGACCATGCCCTCAGTTGCTACCACTGACAGCGGAAGAGAAACAGGAAGGTCTTGAGCCCAGACCATGCCCTCAGTTGCTACCACTGACAGCGGAAGAGAAACAGGAAGGTCTTGAGCCCAGACCATGCCCTCAGTTGCTACCACTGACAGCGGAAGAGAAACAGGAAGGTCTTGAGCCCAGACCATGCCCTCAGTTGCTACCACTGACAGCGGAAGAGAAACAGGAAGGTCTTGAGCCCAGACCATGCCCTCAGTTGCTACCACTGACAGCGGAAGAGAAACAGGAAGGTCTTGAGCCCAAACTTCAGCAAGGGCAGGGAGTTGGCATCACAGATTGCTGGGGGAAGGTAATTACAGACAAAACATGGGCAGGAGCAGAGGGGTATAACCCCTCATTGAATGGAGGCAGTCTGAGAGTTTCCAGCGGTTGCCTGAATTACGCGAGCGGAGAACATGTGTTGGGGAGGAGACCAGGCAGAGAAGAGAGTTGGCATGGTTGGCTGCATACGGCGCGAAATAAGTTCAACGTACATACAGAGTTGGCTACGGGCAAGTCCGTGGAGGATCTTGATGTCGGTGAGGCCAATCTTATAGTTAATGCAGGAATGTTTGTTTGGGAGCTGGTGGAAGGGTCTGAGGAAATGTATACCCGTGAAAGTTAGAGGATTCCATATTCAGAAAGTGGAGTCCTGGGTAGTGGGTGCTTTACCAAACACAGATTACTTCTCATTTGCTAATGAGATTCACACACATTGGAAGTGTCCTGTCTCTTACAAATTTCCACCATGACGTGAGCTCTATGGTGATCAAAGCTGCTTGAAGTACTGGAACCCCATATTTTAAGGCGAGGGTCCTTGCCTTTGAAGATCGGAAGTTCACTTGCATTGGTTCAAGCAGCCCTGACTACTGATGAGACACTGTGTTTTAAAACATAGAGTTTGCTCATCTTGAAACAATGCTGCTGAAATTATGCACTTTAATATGAAGGAGACATGTTTTTTTTACGTGGAGAGATGGATTAAAAGTGAAGGAGACGGCGCTTATTGCATTATTTATATAATCTACAACAATGCTCGTAATTTTTTAGAGTTATGCTTGAAGTAAGGAAGGTTGCCGCGTTGTTGGAAAAGGCTAACGTGCCGGTATGTATTATGTGCCATAGAAAATAATGTTAGAATTGTATATTCAGCCATTTATGCTGGGCTGTTGGAGATTATGAACTAATGCAATGTGTCGTTATTCAGTTTGCTGTGATTTGGCGATACTACAATATATCGTACGCTATAAGGTCCACGATAATCATATAATTTGATTTAAAAAATATCATCATAGTGATTAGGTTGCTCGTGTAATATTCTTTCAGTACTTCAAAATGATAATATTGCAAGCAATCCCAATTCTTACTCTTCTGATTTGGCGACAAAGTAATGGGACGGTTATCTGTTAACTGTATTGGGAGAGAGAAAATGACCGTTTTATTTTTGTCCTTGCAGAAGAGAATTTATTGTCACAGCTGGAACTTATCCAAATTGAGTGCAGAACCGAATCTAATAAGGCTCAACTCTGACACCCTTTTTTGTACAGCCGTTTATGACTCGGCTGACACTGTTATGACTCGGCTGACACTGTTAACTCTCACAGTGCTTGAGAACCTTGGCTCCATCACAGTGGGCCACCCAGATTCGAGCCTCGGTATCTCAGCGGTGCCACCTCAGTGCTTTGAAACTTTTAAGTCACTTGCCTACCTGCTTTTGCACCACTTCAAAATAATTTTTCCAGGTGGCCAGGTGGTTTAGATGTCAGAGCGTTGAGGCGGCACGAATGAGTTTTTGGCCGGGAGGGTTCGACGTTGGGAAACTGCCCATGACTTAAAGCCCGATCTCAACCGTAGCGGGTTGATGGGCTCAGCTCGGTTACGAATGACTGCACACAAAAAAACTCCCCTCATAATCGATTTATTTGGGTTTGCACTTAATTTGACTAAATTCCATTTCTGAGAATTAAAACAATATTTATATAAATGGTTGACTGCCATGCAACAATCTCAATCCCATAGCCGTGTGGGGAGAGCAACACCGCCTGCTGTGTAAAGATAAAAAGTGACTTGAAGGATTTTTTCATAACTTAAAAAAAATCACTTCTGAGTGCCATTTTCAGACAGACGAGATAGGCTTCTCTGTGATATTTACAAATGGATTCTTCTCCTCATGACTAAATTCCATTGGCATGTTTTGCATAAGTTGGGAAAAATAAGACAAAATGTTTAGATAATATTGATCATTTGTCTTGGCACCACCTTAGTGCCACCTACAGAAGCATGAGCAAAACCCTTCCCCACCCATCCTTTGTGACAGAAGCAGCACTCACACAGATACACTCCCCATGTTAACCTCCTCCCCACCCTGTGCTGGTTAGTGCCAGTTGTTCATACACGCACGCGCACGACCTCGTACGCGCACACGACCCCGTACACGCACACGACCTCGTAAACGTACACGGCCTCGTACACGCACGTACACGACCTTGTACACACACATGACCTCAAATACACGCACGCACACAACCTCATACACACACACGCACACGACCTCAGGAATGTTACTGAACAATTAAAATTTTACCAAGTAAGGCCCACTGAGCTATATAGCTATTTTTAAGAAGTGACCTGGCCACAAATGATGGCTCAACGAAGTTGCTTTCTTGTGTAAATTTATAGCAGCGAAATACTCAAAGTGCATGTTTCTATATATAGAGGGAAAGAACTGGAGGACCCGGAGAAAAATCACACGGAGAACATGCAAACCCCAAATATGTATAGGCATGAGGGTTAGGTTCGAACCCACGACTTCCTGTGTACCAGGCGAGGTAGTTAACATCTCCTAGCCATCGCTAGGATCGTTGGCTCAACATGAAGTAATTGTAGTAAAAGCCCTCTCACTGTACTCAATGCTCACCTCGTGTTGGTTGCTGTGCTAAATATATAACCCAATTTCACCCCTTGTATTTACTCCAGGATTCATTAGCAGAAGAGAATTGTTCATCTCAGTGGGGCCTCTTCTTGTTTTAAATAAAGTTAATTGGTTGGCCAAATGCAAGAGGGATACATTACTTTTCCATATCAGTGATGTTCATTGCTGTAATTTTTAAAAATAGAATAAACATGCAGACACCAGTGTTCCCAATGGAAATTATTGTTGCTATTAAAGTACGGAGGTGTTTTAGTGACCAGATTTTTTTTATGTCATATAGCTTCGACTTCTAAACTTTTAAGGAACTATATGACACTGGAAGCAAACTGATATGAAATGCCAGGTAAGATGAGATGCCTCTGGGAACTTTCTGATGGGACTCAGGCTTGAAGTCCAAAGATCTGACCGCACCAGTTGTGTGATATCAGAAGGAAGCAGTGATGCTGTGGGGTGGCATCACTTACTCAGCTGTGATGAGGGCTTTTGACTGAACGTTCGGGAGCTGTGTGTGATGAAAAGCGATAACTTCCATGTGTTTGTTGGGCATATTTGTGTTCCAGGCGGAGTCTGGCTATGGATCTGAAGCAAATCTGCGCCGCCATGGCTCCATGCTGTCAGTCACTTCTGCTACGAGCAGCTTCTCGGCCACTTCAACCTCTTCCTTAAAGGTGCCACACGTGGGCTCTTAAATGCGTTGATATCTACAAAGTTGCTGGCGGTCGTTCAAACAAACGTTTGGGTTAAGTTCAGAGAGTATATTGATTGCAGAATGCACCAATTCCATTGTCTGCATTTTTGTGTTTAAAATTGTTTTTGTTCATGCAAATTAAGTATTTATGGATGCTTTGATTTAAAGCTTTCGTAACTGCAGAGATTCGTATTCTTGGTTCTTTCGGTAAAGTCACGTAGAAGGGAAACAATAAAATAATAAAAAATATAAAACAATACAATTCTCACGATGTTTCGACTTTTTTCTTGCTGTGGTTTTCACACCTGATGATGATTGCTTGTGTTGCAGTCGAAACGTCGTGAGAATTGTATTGTTTTATATTTTTATTACTTTATTGTTTCCCTTCTACGTGACTTTACCGAAAGAACCCAAGAATATTTATGGATGCATTGCATAAGGAAAGAAGGCCACTGCCTTGGTGCAATTAGCACACTGGACCTGAAATTCAAGGATCGCCAGTTTGATTTAATCTCGCAGCTACACAGTTGAAACAATGGGGCACTTTTTAAAATTCATCCCACCCACCTTCCCCTGCTCTCTACCCAGTGGTGTTAAAGGGTACAGCGCACAGTTGTTCGATCAGTGGGATGCATGCTGTGGGATAGAGTGGGTAATCCCACCTCTTCACATCTGGCCAGAGTGGAAGAGTAGGCCAAATACCCTTTCGAGGGGGCTCCACAGAGCTCCATCGTGCGTAGACTGTAGTCACATGAGCAAGCAGTCGGGTGGCAGCACCTTTTACCCTTCCAAACAAAGTCGAGTGGCTAGGCATGAGATATCCAGGACATTTCTATAAATGTTTCCATTGCATACTCGTGCATGACCATAAAAATGTAGATTGTATAAAAAGGGAGCAACATTTATGTGAAGATTAAAATCTGGCTGAATATTTAAACGTTCATAGGTTTTGTTTTCTATGCCAGCATTCAGTGTGGGTTACTGATTAATCAGCTGCTCATGCCTCACCCATGACCTCCCCTTGTCCTACACTTGGGAAACCAACTCTGCAACATTGAGCAGACAATACGTACGCCTCATTTCCATGCCCCTCTACATACAAATATACATGAAAATATTTGTCTTATTACATCCTATCAATCCCACATTCTTCTCGCAGTTCATTTTTAAACTGTGTAAAAAAAATTGTTCCTAGGTACTGTGTCATTTTCCAATTGTTTATGCTATTATTCCCCACAAACTTTGCTTTTGTGACCAGGACACAAATGCAAAGTTAATAATCCACTCCATTAATAATAACACTGTGTAACAAATTTCTTTATTTTTTATTCCTGGGTAGTAAGTGTTATTTTCTAATTTCTTATGCCTCAAAAGTACAGAAAATTGCTATTATTCCCCACAAACTTTGCCTTTGTGACCAGGACAGTGATATTTAGAAAATTACATAATTTCAATGAGAAAACGTGGTGTGCATTTTTGTCATTCCTTTACATAAAGTCCTGGTCACAAAAGAAAAGTTTGTGGGGAATAATAGGTATTTCTATACTTTTGAGGCATAAGCAATTAGAAAATAACACTTTTACTGTACTGGTTTCAACCATCGGTGCCTCATCAGCATAGTTAGGCCTGCTTAAACCAATGCTGGTGAACGGCCAGATGTTTATTCTTCAAGCACCTACTCTTATCAGATATTAGTCTTGGTTCAATACAAAACTATATTCTAAATATGGGTTACTTTGCTTGAACAGTTGTTGTTTCTGGTTAGCAGGAGCCCACAATGCCCCTTTTAGGTGTGGTACAATGTCACTCATTGCTTCCAATGAAATATGCTTGCAGTGCATTCTCTGCAATACTTTTGCTTTTATTCTTTTAGAGCGACAAAATAGTATTGGAACTACTTATTTAAATGGCTAATTGCTTTTTATTTCACGAGCACAAAATCTCACTGTTGGATAAAGGCCCTCCCCATGTCGTCGCCATCTGTGCTCGTAGTCCTGCGTAGTAGCCATCTATCCAACACCTCTACCCGCGCTAATTTCATCGCTCCGTCTACGTAAAGAACGTATTTCCAGGCGTGTGTTTTCCTCCTTTGGCTGCCACTCGGGCCGCTGGTCTCAACCGCTGATGACGCGTCCCACCCAGAAGCCCCCACTTGCCTTTGCACGGCCTCGACCACGTGGCATCTCGACGCAAAAGGCAAGCGGTGGCTGTGTCCCATTTCGCTGCAGAAGGGGCGCAGCCTCAGGGAGAAGTTGTTGGAGCTGGAAACGTTCCGGGACATCCTGTGCCGCCAGGTGGACTCGCTACAGAAGTACTTCAACGCCTGCGCGGGTTCCAATGACTACCTGCACCGGGACGCAGGTGAGGCAACTGGGGCAGGATGGTCTTCGCGGGGCCATTGTGCATTAACGTCGTTGCGTCAAAATGGAGTTTCATAAGCGGCGGCCGATTTTATTGAATGACGTACCTTATTAAAGTAAATTGTTTTGCGTTTTATGCCCCGTGGTCATGTGGATTTTTCTCAGGGCCCTCCCGGTTTTTCCCTCCACATTCAGAAACGTGCGTTTTGAGTATTTGGCCGCTATAACTGTCCACGTGATGAGACATGTCGTTGAGTTGTCATTTGTGGCAAGGTCACTTCTGAAAAAGAGCTGTGTAGCTCAGTGGGCCTTACCTGGCAATATTAAAATTGGATATAAAATAAATAAAATATCTGTTTTATCGACTATGTTAGACATAAACATAACTGAGTAATTTACAGAATGTTGTAAATCTGATCAAAAATAAGAATAGGTTTTACCCTGGCAATAAAACAGAATTTTAATCACCAAATAGACACCTTTTGTGCAAGGCATCAAGTCTGCAATTAATCACACATACCTGTGGAAAGACATGCAAATAAGAATGCTCTGTTGCAAATCTACTGCTGAATAAGGCCATCCCTGTGCCATGTTGGCTCAGGTGGTTGTTTAACCCCTGCACAGTATTTGGCTTTGGCGGTTCTTGTGGTTTTGTTAGCGGCACGCCTGTTGGTGGATCGCACAATTGCGTGAACTCGCCAAACCCACTGGGGCTGCGAAGTCGCCATCTCCTGGCTTGCTAGGGTATGGAAATACCACATTAAATCTATACGGAGATAGAGTTGTTACCCCCCTGGCCTGCGTGGGTGTTCTCTGGGTACACGTGTTTCCTCCCACGTGTATAATCACTCATGATTTAATTAGGTCCACAGAGCTTGGGCAGTTGTTGCTGGTCCTGGCTGCTCTGCCAATCTATAAGAATAAGTTTTACCCTTTTTGGCAATAAAACAGGTGTTAAAATGTTACAACACCAAACGGAAACCTTCTGCAAGAAATCATGTCTACATTAATCACATATACCCGTGGCGAACATGCAAACAAAAAGACGTGCTCTGATAGTATATGCATTGTTTTTTTTAAACTGATTGTTCCACACCAGAGACAGCTTTCTTTAGAGCCTAGTTTTAAACAGTGTTAGACCAGAGGACGCCAAAAGGCGAACAGCACCAAGACAATGCCACTATCAGGACACTGAGAGCTCGGGTGAGCAGTTACATCATGGGACCTCCCTTGCCAGCATCAAAATCTAAGTTTAGGTTTTACCCTTTCTTGCATTAAGATGTTAAAACACCAAACAGAAACATTTTGGTTTAACACTGTTTGAGACGGCTCTAAAGAAAGCTGTCTGGTGTGGACCAATCGGTTTGTTCTTGTTAAAATTAATGTTTATAACTTACAGCAAACTGTGAATGAGTATAACTGATTACATTTTAGGTGGGGATGGTAGTATACAATGTGGCTCTGTGCACAGCTGGGCAATCTGTCTTTCTTGAGACTCTGACCTGCATTGTAATTTGTAAATGATCAGTTTGTATCATCCATATATTAATAACTACCTTATTGCAATTTTTTTACATTTTCACAAGTACTTATTTTCAGTACCTATTGCCTGGTTGCGGGAGAATTGTTATTCTCCAGAATGGATTTTTTTGTATTCATCAGTCTCACCCGTTGAAAGGATGATATCACGCTGGATTCCATAACATCATTGTTATTCTCGTGTGTATTTGCAAATATACTTTAGTGTACTCATTGTTCGTATCTCAAGGTCAGTGCGTTGACACTTTTTCTATAAATAAATACAAGATTGGAGACTCGAATAAGACTGTTAGCCAGATTATCTGTGCACCCAGTCACGTTTTCTTCTGCCATTCCCATCTCAAGTTTAGTTGGTTAGTTTTACTCATTAATAAGTTAACAGGAACAAATTAAACAACCCTAGTATAGAAATCTCAACGTCATCTCGCACCGTAAATAGTCCACAGCCACTCGGCAGCCAACTTGTCATACTGACATTTGTTTTTGAGCTTTGTTTTGTATTATGTAACGGTAGCAAGTGTTGGCCCATTACACACAATCACTGTCACGATTGAAAAACACAGGAGAGGTACGTTTTTCACTCTATAAGTCAGTAAACTCATTTTAGTTTTCAACATAACCTCGGGCACTTAACCATAAACCATACGGAAGATAAACATGCTTTATTTTTTTCCAGAGCCTAATCTGCATGATCTAATTGTATGTAACATTGCTTGGTTGCCCGGTGCGATATTTAAATTAATAACTGATTGGGAAGGTTCACAATACCGATTAAGAACGATTTAGTTGTTAACATTAAAATGGCAGTGTTCCTTTCAAAGTGTCCAAATGGCTCATTGGATAACCGGAGTGGTTGGCGAGTTCCAGGCGGTCGCAGTGGTGACCGACTGGACTGCAGCCACAGTTGAGCTCACAGCGAGTCTGAAACGTGGTATATGCAGAGAGAATACACTGGCTTATTCCAGATTTACCACACAGAAATAACACTTGGATGTATACGAAGAACATTGTTATAAAAGTTTCAGTGTGCAGAGAAAAGCACTGCTAGCGTTTAAAGATACTGAATTGAAATATAGTGATTGTTTAACTTACTCTTTGTGCATACATTTCAATGAAGTAAATAACTCGCTGAGTAATGTATTATTTCTACATGCTCAAACTGATCTGGGGTTTTTTTTATCTGATTTAATTCGTACTTTTAGTCAGCCTTCGAATGTTACCCTATTTTATTGACGTTCTTGGAATTCCATGGCATGTCAAGAACGTTTTTAAAGTTCATCATTGCGACTGTGTGTAGATTACGCGCAGACCCACTGTAGCATTGTAGCCTTGGGGAGCATTCCCTAGAGACAATGAGACATTTACAATGACCTCCTTATGCAATTGTTAGTGCAGTTATCTTGCTTCGTGGACTCGGATATGGTAGGTTAAACAAAGGTGATAGTAAACACGATTGGAAGTGAATGCTAGAAATGTAGTTGTTATAATAAGTCGAGTTTGACTCGATGCTCTAAAACATGTGATTTACTTTCCTAATACTGGCAGAAGGATCCATATATATGAAAATATTGCATGCCAAACAGAGCTTTTTACCATCAACAGCAGTAATAGCTGTAAGCTATCAGTGTTTTTAACTTATATAGAGCACACTATGATGAAAGATATTTTTTTTAGAAATTAGTTTGTATGCGTTTATGCTGCGTATCGACTAGACAAGCAGGATATGTGTGTTCGTCGGGTAAGTGGGCAATTCTTAAGGAATACATCATGAATGGTTTGAATGTCGATTGTTTTCAGATGATTTGACTCCAACTTTCAGATGACAAAGCAACTGCTCAGATTTAGAATTCAGAGCAGAAGTGGTTTTGGAAAGGTCCAGTCTTACTCAAACCGTACACTTATAATTATTAACAGCTCATCGCGGACCACATTCACAATAGAGGTCAATGTCTAAATTATCACCACAGTGGAGTAGCGCGATTACCCCTCCACATTGTTTCCTCTAGTGTGGTTTATGAGCAGAAGCCATCAAACACAAACTATAAATCAGGGTTGTTTCCGCTTTTGCATTTATTGGGATTACAAGTACTGTAGTGGGAATTTTCACATAAAGTCGGACTCCTGTGCAAAACGCTTGCTATACGAGAGGATGACTGATAATACAAATTAAATTTCCATTGAAATTTCCATTGAAATTTAATCACTGAATGATAATGTTATGGACTGTGATAATGGTTCACTGTTGAGTTGTTTTTATAACCAGTTTAACAATTTCAAGAGTATTTCATTTTCTTTTAGTGTCTGTTTAAAAATCATAATGTCAGGTCAGGCCAAAAACACAAGCCTGTAGTTCATTATCTTTTAAACTATTCTTCTGACTTTGTGAACTAGATTACTTCGATTTTTGTTAGTTGATTCTTACGTTCGCTTAAACATACTACAGTTCATATGTATTGTTAAAACATGATGCGAGAGTGAGAGAGGGTGAGCGTGGGTGAGAGTGGATAGAGGGTAAGAGTGGAGAGTGGGTGGTGCAGCAATTAGCACACTGCGCTACAAACCCGGCGACCCAAGTTTGATTCCCGCTCGTGTAAATATATTGAACCGGTCCTTGGCCTCCCCTAGGTTGACTCAGCCTCAAATGAGTACCTGGTGCAATGTGTAAACATCACCACTGTGGAGACAAAGGAGGCCGGGCGTGGTGCTGACCACCCACCCCCTCGTGTGCCGTGCCGGCCTTCATAGGCGCTCGCTTAACAGAATTTTCCGCAACAGTTTGTTAAAGACTGCGCTGGGGATTTTTGTCTTTGTCTTATGATGCTGTGACGCTTTAGCGGAGCTGGAGGAGGATGTCGATGACGATGATCTGCCTACGCCACGACCTAATGGAGAGGTTCCGCCCAACAGCAATGGCAGTAAGGACAAAGGTACGATCGTGAACTTTGGCATCTCTGCTAAGTGTACGTGTGCTATTTGCACACTTCGCTGCTGTAATTTGGACCTTACACCTTGGCAGTGGTCTTCATTAAATGTGTCGTTTGAACCGACGTTTACTGCAGCATTGGCCTTTATTGATGGATCCTTAGGCAATATTGCAGCAATAGTGGTTGCACTTCTTCTTCTGGCTTGTTCGAGCTGGGTTTTTGTTGGGCAGTTTTGTTCATGCATACCTTTATATCAATTCCACCAATATAGCAATTAACCAGATTTCATGTTTCCTGATTTAATGTTAAATTTTAATAATAATAAAATTAAATATATATGGCGCCTTTCCATTCCACGGCGACGTACAATGGCCCTTTTTCTAAAACATCATTGCACTGAACTTGACAACGTTACTGCATTCGACTGACACACTTAAACAGAGGCAGGTTTTAAGTCCTTACCTAAGACGAAGCAAGCAAGATGGAATTTTTGTACAATCGAATCCAATCTATGCACAAATCATTTAAGAACCCTTTGAGCAAACCTATAGCCATATTTACTAGGAACGATCCCAAAGAAACGTCCCAGGCCATTACCAAATCATCTTAATTGATCCTTGATCTGGTCCTTATAAATATAAATTAATACTGATGGGAACATCTGTCTTTATTGAGTGTGACCATGACATGAGACATTGATAAATGTTATCGGAACCACTGATTGGACACAGATCATTAGCCAGTGCTTGCTGCTGTGATACCACGTCGATCTCGTGTGAGCACTGATGGGACGAGACCACCGTTGTCGTGGGGTCGTGGTCCCTTACGGACCACAGCGCCGCTAATCTCATGGCCGGCAACAGACGAGACGAGCGAGTGCGCACCCTTGTGTTACTAATACCATGTGTGAATGAGATGCAGCCCGGGGTAAGTCTTGAAACTCCATCACGTGTTCAGCACAGCGCGTAGCACATCGGGGGAGCTGCTCCGTTCAGGCTCCGCCCCGAGTCTTTTCTCTCCGCTCCTTTTTCCCCTCTACCACCGTCTTTTCTTACTTTCCATGACTCTCCACCAATCCACTTCGTGTCTCCTAATGGTCTCCCATTCGACCCCTCATTTTGCATTTGTCTTTCTTCCCCGGGCTCCTTCGAATTACCCTGACGACCAATCTGGATTGAATGCTCCTCCACCTTCAAATCAGATTGTGCACCCCTACATGTCGGCTCCCCCCTCTTGTGTGATAGCTCCCCGCCAATGAGAGTCGAGCGCACGATTTGAACTCGCAGGGCCGTTAGAGCCGATGAGTATAAGTTTCTCGAGTATAAGTTTCTCGATAGGAGTTGCGTCTCGGCGTCGGTTACAGGTGTATTGAGGCATTAAGTGCAGGGTTACCCCCACGCCTCGCGATCTGTTGACGGAGCGCTGAACGGCTCAACAACTCGACAGCTATCGCCTCCTCAAGACTGGTACTCTTGACAACAACCCTCCTTTTCCACGATTTTTTTTTAGGCACAGCCCACTGTACTCTTCATAGAAATTTCATCGTACTTTAATAATATTAACATCTATGGGACCTTTTCTGCAAGTGTAGTGGCATCGGGGGATGCCACTGCGTGACACGTAAGACCGGCCTGTGTGTGAATCGGGGGGACACGCTACTCACACCACCCACAGCGCGGCAGTTGTGCGACATTGCACTCCGTGTGCAGGGCCAGCCCTGAAGGCGAGGGGGCGAGAGCGCCTGGAGCGGCACAGGGGTGACAGGGGGCTATGGCACTCCGGATGAACCCGGAGGGCGAGTAGCCGGAGGTACCGCGGGTGGGGCCCCCAAAGAGGGGGCTGGGGGGACCCCGGGATCGGTGCCAGATGCCTCGGGAAGGTTCTAGTAGGGAGGCGTGCCTAGGGGCGGAGGAAGCCCTGGGACCGATTATATAAGCCGGACCCCTGAACGGGTCCCGCTGGTTGTTGCTCACCTGAAGACATGAAGACGTCCTCCTGAAGAAGAAGCTGAAGACAAGACCCGGACTCGAGTCGGGGTCCCGGCTTAAAAGCCTTCCCCGGTTGTGTTAGGGCTAGCTAGTTAGCCTGGAGGGATTACCTCGCTAGGTTACCTGGTGGAAGGGGCAGCTACCCCTTTGTGTTAGGGTACATTGTTGTAATAAACGTGTTGCCTCCAGAGACGCCTCGCTCTCCATGTATACCCACTACACAAGTATCCACCAGTGTGGTCTAACACTGGTGTGACAAGTCCATGAAGAAAGCTGTCTGGTGTAGACCAATTAGTTTAAAAAACAATGCATATATTCATCTTCTTTGGTTCTTTCGGTAAAGTCACGTAGAATGAGAATAAAATAATAAATTGATAAAATAAAATAACACAATAATTTTATCAATTTATTATTTTATTCTCATTCTACGTGACTTTACCGAAAGAACCAAAGAAGATGAATCATTGCAGTCACGAAAGCTTTAAATCGAAATTTAATGCATATATTATCAGAGCATGTTTGTTTGCATGTTTTGCCACACGTGTGTGTGATTAATATCGACTTTATGCCCTGCAAAAGGTATCTATTAGGTGTTTGAACATCTTGACACCTGTTTTATTGCCAGAGAGGGTAAAACCTATGTACATTTTTATAAATAACTAAATGAAGCTCTATTTAATTCCAAAAATCTAATTAGACCACATTTGCACACTTGAGGTTTTTTTTAGTTTTAATGGAGCTTGGGGAGTTGAGAATGTCACTCAGGATTCGGATGTACGAGTCACTATCTCTTGGGGGGGAAAGGTTTTCCATCCATAATGATATTCCTTGAGAACAAGAGCTACGTATTCAAAATGTAACGGGAGCCAAAGGAAAATAACAAATATACGCAAAACAAACTCGCAGGTTATTTTGCAACAATGTATATCGAACAGAAAAAATACAGTTAAAAATAACAGCAATTATTCAAACGCCAATATGGGCTAATTGCATCAACGAGCCTCACAAAATATAGTTGAGCCAAATATAATTGTGAAATGAAATGTACTTTAATGGTATAGGTGTGTTAATACATAAGGTATGCAAAAATGTGTTTATATACAAATCTTAATGAATTACAAAAGTGCCAATATTAGGTAATGATCTTGGTTTGAAACAAAGAAAAAGTTCAAAAATTATTATTAGATTTTATCATTAATAATAAATCGTCCTTTTTCAATTTACTGCTGGACGAAGCCTTGCCAATGTTCTGGTGGTGATGGGGGTGGTTTGACCATACATCATCACTTATCAGCGGGGATCATAGAATGAGAAGGAACCAGGACTGGTTCAGATGTCACTTGACACTGATGTTACCTGTGGCTGGAAATCAAACTCGGTATCGACCCGAATCACAAGTGAAACATCTTGTAGAAATCGGCTGGACGGTCCAATAGCAATTCCACTTGGGTGGGCCAGACTCAATGGGCCCTTCCTCCTTGCGTGGACAGCGCCCTGCAGCCAACTAAAATCTAAACTATTTTTTATTTTATCAGGTACGCCCCACTGAGCTACATAGCTCTTTTTCAGAAGTGACCTGGCAACAAATGATAGCTCAACAAAGTGGCCGATCATGTGGAAATTTCTAGCCGCTAAATACTCTAAATGCATATTGATTCTAAATGTGGAGGGGAAAACCAGAGGACACGGAGAAAAATCCACACAACTGCGGCGAGAACGTGCAAACTCCACTTAGAAAGGCTCCCAAGTCAGGAATCGCACCCTTTCAAAAAAAAATTAATCGTTATTTCAGGCTGGGCAATCGTGAGAATTGCCCAGCTGCCAGCTGGAGTGATCCTTAAGATGTCTGCCAGAATACAATTCTGAATTGACCTCACGATTGATCGCACAGCTTTTATACACCTCTGTAACCCTACTGCTGTCCATCTCTGTTACACTGGCATACCCTCTGCCCCACCACATACTCTCCACTCCATCACTCACTTCTCTCCAATTGTAAAACTCGCGTCCCCTTCGATGAGTGGCTGCAGCTTCTCTGCGATGACTTCTGCAAGGTGGAGCTGATCACTCACAGCCGCTCTCAAGCCCAGGGGTAACACCCTCACCGTTGCCTCCGCACGTTACTAATCCGTTCTCGAGGATTTGCTGAGAAAGCTTTTGGGAGTTCCGCTTGCTACAAAAATTCTACCCAATCCCCTAAGCCCTAATCCTCTCATCTGCTGCACCAGACATCTGTGAATAACCTTTCATAAATTTCCTGCGTCACAAACTCCTCATCCAGTAAGTGTAATGAAATGTGTTCATTCCTCATAGCAGCAATTGTAGAATGTGTAAACTCTTTATTTCATATTTGATATGTGTGCGAACTTGACGAACATGCTGTTTGATGGCTGGCTGGGTTGCACTGTGGCAGATCGCTCAGTTCACAATCCAAAGGTTGAGAATTCAAGTCCTGGTTCAAGAATAGCTCCAACCCATCATCTTTCTGACGTCAATTTAATGGGCTCCACATTGTGTGCAGATTAATAGTGGTTGTTCATTACAGATGCGTTCTCTGCCAAATAAATGTGAACCTCTGACCTCTGCCTCAAGACTTATCCATGGTTGTTTAAACATGCAACACTAGCTTTGTTTTATCGTGCCGTTATATTTTGTATTTTCTATTTTTTTGTATGAGTCGCCCATGTTATTTGGTACATTCGACTGAATGACCTCTCCTTTTGCTCATTAATGGCAGTATCAAAAAGTTTAATGTTTTTTTTAATTTATAATATCAAGATTATTTTAGTCTAAAATAGCTCCACCTGGCAGGTGCTGGGTACAGAGGTTTTTTTGTGTCGATTCTGGTGCGTGTGAGGTTACGTCCCCAAGTGCCGTTCAGATGCAGTAGCAGCAATTTTTTTCCATGTTACTGGCAGATGTAAGGTTGAATGTTTGCCAATTGAGTCGATTCAAACGACAGTATTACGACACTGTCGATTGCGATGAGTGTCATTAAACACAGTGTTTGAGGATTCTGCAATCACCGCTGAACTTTCGTTCAATTCCTAGAGCATCAAACCGTCTCCCACATAATTTATCCCTTTTTTACACTTATCTACATTGCAGGATATTGCGAAAGATGTAGGATTCTACCTTCGAATGCATATACTAAATAAAAATATGATTGTCCGTAAACTTGACTATTCAGCTCGGGACACTTGGGCTTTGTTTGAAACTTGGTTTTGAAGTTGCCAGGAGGTGGCAGTGAAGCTGTGGATTCTTGAATCTGGAGCTTTGAATGTTTTATCTCCGCGTATACGGGTGTGTTCTCGGGGTATTCCAGGTTACTCCCACGTGTCAATCACTCGTGAATGGTATTGGTCAAACGGTCCCTATTGTCGGATCCTCCTGAAAAAGCCTTGTATGTATGTATGTTGAACTTCTTTTGCGCCGTACGTAGCCCACCGTGATAGTCGGAGGGGCGGGGCCTTGAGACCCTGCGAGGCTCGCAAGTTTAATGCTGCTGTGTGCTTTCCAAACGCACCACGGAACACAAGTGGATTTGCTTTCATTATCATGTTTGCTCAACCATGATTGAAAAAACACGAGATGTCAACTGCCTCGCCTGGTATATACAGAAAGTTGTTGAAAACCATCTATTACGAAATTAAAGCATGTTTAAGTGTAAACATTTTGAGAAAAAAATATTAAAACGGTAAAAGTTAACCTCAGTAAGTTAACTTCTGTTTTAATATTGGACGTTGACACTGACTTGATTTATCTCCAACTTGGACGATACTCACCTCCATGTAAAAAAAAATGTATATTTCTTTCGACATTTTTAAAGCAACACAATCAGCCGTTTGTCATTGACAAACACTGCGTGTCCTTTCTCTGAGCTGTTTTTTGTTTTGGACAATTGATGTACACCATCGTGTTTTTTGTTTACCCTGTGTGTGTGTGTGTGCCCGGTGCGCATGCAGTGTTCCCACCTCACTTGCCCAAGGGAATGAATGGGCTGGATTTCAAAGGGGAGGCTATCACGTTTAAGGCCACCACTGCTGGAATCCTGTCCACACTGTCACACTGCATTGACCTCATGGTGAAATGCGAGGAGGGCTGGCAGAAGCGTCTGGAGAAGGTGATGCCACCACACCTGTAGAAATGCTAACGCTTTTATGCACGAAGCGACGTTGCATATTGTGGATCGACACGTGGAAATAAATGTGTACCAACAACACCAATCTCTTGCCTATTATTTTCAGTATCTTTGTGGCCACTAATTATTTTTTTAAAATATGCATATAGATTTCTTCATCACTCATTTCATGTTGATATACTACTCCTTAAATGTTTATGAAGCATTCTGACTATTAAACACCCTCTGCCATTAATAATTGGATATCATTATATTCAGGTGTCATTGTCCATTATTTATCAATTCAGTTTTAATGTTCCCAAGAACATTTCAAAAGTAGAAAACATCAATTTAGAAACTGCCTGCCAGAAGACTTTTTGATGATCTCCGTTGATATCAGCAACTTCCGTTGATTATTTGGCTCAGTTTGAAAAACATGAAAGAATTGTATTATTTTTATGTCTAAGATTCTACTTTCTCGGGTTTATTTTTATGGATTTGACATCAGACATTGTGCATTTCTAATGTCTCTCTGTGCCGTTCGGTACGGTTGTGTTTTATAAAAAAAAGTTTGCAGTCATTGTGACAATAAGCAATGACACCACTATTTACCAACCTTTATAATAAGCCATTATCGTTAATAACGGCAATATTAAAAAAGCATTTTTTTTAATGGCTTTGTTCCTAATATTGGCAAGCGGCTATGATATGTTTCTATTTAAATATCAGGAGTATGATTGTACATTGCAAAACCTTGATTCATGAGTGTGGCAAGGGCAGCAGTTTGAGATATTCGTTTTAAGCTGAATACACAACTATACTTCTGCACGTAAAAACAGGTGCTTGAAAAATATCATGAATAAAATTGACTTATACTTATTGAACATGAGCATAACATTGTAGAATTGAATGACTTGTTAAGAATGTATGATTATATCTTGCCTTTGGCATCGAATGAAAATGCCTATGATCACCTGTCAGTGCATTTATGAAACGGTATGATTAGTTCCTGCATGAGCCCCACATGGGATTGGAAACAAATATCACCTTGTGCACAGAAGTGTGACGATCTTTTTGAATAACTTAAGGTGTTTAACTCAGATATGTTTTACTAGTGCTCGTTTGTAGTCTCATTAAAATAAGATAATTCACAATATCCATCAATAAAAATGCACCTTTCAAACTTGTTGCAATTATATACCCCCGAGCTGGTGCGACCTCTGACTATCCTGCTATGTAACAATCCACGCAGCAACTTCACACATCGCTCTTATCTCCTCGGTAGACATCCTCTCGGATGAGTTTCATTCCCTTGGCTGAGACGCCATTATTATGCTTGACCACCATCCCTGCTTACGAGTAAATGTGAAAGAAACACATTTTGTGGTGGAGTTTGCAGTCGTGCTATAACGGCGCCAGTGCTTTAGCAGTGATGTTGTCTGTAACCTTGCGCTTATTTTCGGTGACATTAGGAGCAGGACAGAAGGAGACGCCTGGAGGACGCTTACAGATACGCGATGGACAAGCTGACGACAAAGGCTTACATGGCAGGCCCGGATTTTGAGGTATGTGAAAGGTTCTAGCTCCTTCGCTTTTGTGTAAATCCAGTGATAAATTGGTCGGTTGCTTTTATCACTCCATTCAACCTCTGGGTTTGGCCTCTTTCTGCCACATGATCCAAGAGTTGGCAACAGTGACAGCAACCAAATTGGTGTTTTTATGACAATATGTTCTGTTCTGCCATAAGACTCACCGTGACGCTGTACCAAATCTAATCTCCAGATGTTGCCCTTTGCTTAAAATGCCATCTGGATGACATTTATTTCCCATTAATTTGTTTGCCACAAGTCTCATATTCACAAGTGCTGGTTTCAAATATTTCTCGTGTGACGTGAGAGCCTATGACTCTAAGGTGGTTACAGCTGGTGGAATTCGCGTTATTCAGATGTAATGTCACGATTTATAGTGCAAAGTAACTGGAAAACCTTCAAATGTCAGCTCTGAACAACAAAGCCTATGTCAGGTGAACAAATATCTTAGCAATTGTTCTATCTGAGCGTCTTGTGTTTGTGTGTATTGAACATGTTCACCATAAGTACATATGTTTAATGCAGACTTCATTCCTTGCAAAAGGTATCTATGTGATGTTTGAACATTTTAACACCTGTTGTATTGCCAAGCTGCTCACCTCGAGCTATAAAGTTCTGCTACGTGCATGGTCTTTGTACTGTTCGTCTTTTGGCTTTCACTGGTCTGACACTGGTGAGACTAGGCCATAAGGAAGGCTATCTCTCGTGTAAGCCAATCAGTTTCAAAGACAATGCATATATTATCAGAACATGTTTGTTTGCATGTTTTTTCCACATGTAGGTGTGGTTAATGCAGACTTTTGATGCCTTGTGAAAGGCATCTGTGTGGTATATGAACATCTTAGCACCTGTTTTATTACCACAAAGGGTAAAACCTATTCTTAGTTTCCATATATGTTTTGTGTGTTCGCAGCTTTGTAGTATGGTGATGCACCTGATGGCTTTTCATGATATTGACTTCATGTTGAACTTAAATTAATTGTCATGAATGTCCCTTTAATGTAATTAAAGTTCAACAAATTGCCTGCCTTAAAACAAATTGTACTAATTGGCACGTAAGATTATATAATTCTACCCTTTGTGGAACTGGTTCTTTAGTATTCAGCCCTGGGCGTTATATACATCATATATATGTTTTCATATTTGTAGCTAATTGCTACACCTGAAAGCTTCTCATTAACTACTCTCCAGAATACCGCATTGAGAGACAGAAAGAGGAATACAGAAAAACCTCTGTTGTCCGGCATCCATAAGGAATGGAGAATGCTGGATAATCAAATATTCCGGTTATCCGAGAGTTATACTTATGGTTCACCAATATTTTCCAAGTACATAACACTTTTCAATAAATAAACTAAGGCTACAGTTTAACTATGATATAATAACTAATATACTATTTTACAGAGGTACTCACTGGTCAGTTGTAGAGCATTCTAAGTTGATTGTCGAGAAGCAGTGGGGCAGCTTAGAAGACAGTATACACTACATTACTGTATGTCTAGAATACAGTATACACAGCCTTCTACTAGCACCACCACTTGGTAGCGTCCTGAAGCTTCCGTAAACAGCAGATCTTATGGAGAAGCAGACGGCAAGATGCCGGATGGCTGTCAAAAACGTCTTGGTGCATGAAGGAAGATTTGTCTTGCCGTCTATGACAGATGCCGGTTAATTAAGCATTCCGGATCATCAAGTGACCGTGAGAAAGACACCACTAGAAGAGATGATGGTTGATGGTCAGCAATCGTAACAGAGTGGCAGCTAAAGAATGCAATGTGTCCGAGAGGGTAGCCACCGAGGAGATGGAGCGATGAATTCAGTTTATGGATTCAGGGTGCCTTATGGCAAAATGTTAACTACCTCGCCTGGTATACAGGAGGTTGTGGGTTTGATTCTGACCCTGACACCTGTATATTAGGAGTTTGCATGTTCTCCGTGTGGTCACATGGATTTTTCTCCGGGTCCCCTGGTTTTCCCTCGACATTTAGAAATGTCTTCTTTGGTTCTTTCGGTAAAGTCACGTAGAATGAGAATAAAATAATAAATTGATAAAATAAAATAACAATAATATTCTCACGACGTTTCGGCCACAACACAACACGTTTCGGCCACAACACAAGTGGCCGAAACGTCGTGAGAATATTATTGTTATTTTATTTTATCAATTTATTATTTTGTTCTCATTCTACGTGACTTTACCGAAAGAATCAAAGAAGATGAATCCTTGCAGTCACGAAAGCTTTAAATCGAAATTTAGAAATGTGTTTAGAGTATTTGGCTGCTATAAATTTCCACGCGATAAGCCACTTCGTTGAGCTATCATTTGTGGTCAGGTCGCTTCTGAAAAAGAGCTATATAGCTTAGTGGGCCTTACCTGGTAAAATAAAGATAGTTTATAAATAGTGGCATCCACTTTGGGGAGGTCTTTATCCAGTAGTGGATTGACGATGGCTGATGATGATTATGTACATCCGTTGAGAAGGATTGGGGGATTTGTGACCTCTTGGTTCCTGTTGCCCCCCCCCCCCCTTCCTTGGTCACCAACCTACGCTGACCAGCGTGGTTGAAGTCAGAATCAGAATATTTGTTAATCCTGGAGAAGTCCGATGAGCTATGAAGCTCTTTTTCACATGTCCAGTAGGGATGGATCGGTAAGTCACAACCACAGACGATACCAAAAAAAACGATAGGAGTGCAAAGTGTAGGAAAGGTAAGCAATTCACATAAATAAAATACATAAAGTATTTCAGTTCCAATTGTATAAGTACACCAATTCCCAAGCTTGTGTCAGGCAGCAAACCAGTCCCAGACTGCACCAGGACAACACACAGTCCCTCAATAAAATTGAATTATCAATACATTGATGAGAATCAAAGATACATGACATTTGGATATCTTAAAACATCAATGACCGACATGGCATGCGGAGGCCTTAATCCAACAGTGGATTGGCATAGAGTTGTAAATTATTATTCAATCTAAATTACTTCCACGACCTACAATTTGATATACTGCAGTATATTTCTGTGCTGTTTGACATTTTAGCATGCGTTACACGAAATAATTAAAAATTTGGGCTGTATGTATGTTTCGATTTAAAGCTTTCGTGACTGCAGGGATTCATCTTCTTGGTTCTTTATATAAAATAAAATGTTATTTTATTATGTTAAATTTTTATTATTTTATTATTTTATTATTTCCCTTCTACGTGACTTTACCGAAAGAACCAAGAAGATGTGTGTATGTTGTGGAACTTCTTTCGTGCCATACGTAGCCAACCATGCTTAATGGAGGTGCAAGAAAGAAATTTACATTCATCTGTTTCACATTCCCCTTTCAAAAACAAATTTCCTCCAAGGTACCAGCAACAACCACAGCAGTGCGCTTTTGCCACCCAGATACATTTCTGATGTTTTTTGTTACATGTTGAGACTAATGAGATCTCAATAGCAGACTTTACTCAATGAAAGGCAAGACGAAATTTTGATAACAGCTTTTGTTTTGTAAGTTCTTGACGTGGCTGCCATCATTGTCTTGTGACATTTAAACGTTTAAGGAATGGGTAGTTGTGTGGATGTGTACCGAGGTACCCATTGATATGGGCTCAGTGCACTTGAAAGGGAATTAGGTAAGCTTTCCAGCTATCTAAAAAAAATCATTTAAATTGACTGATCACTTTATTTAGCCTTTTTCAGCTGAGGACTAAGAACATATAATTTTGACCACAATGCGATGAACATTGCCTTCATTGCAACAGCGTGTGAGAAATTTCAGTGAGCGTAGTTTGGATGAAGAGGCATTTGAAGGGAGCTTCGAAGTACTATATGCCACCGTATAACTTTCCGGAGGCTGTTCTCCAACGTTGCTTTTTGTGAGTTTTACATTTAAATTTCATGGTTTTATTTCATGTGAGAGGCTTGAGTTTTAATCGTTTTGTCTCGATATTTCCGGTGCCATATTTAGCTCGCCCGGCTATGAACTCTCCAGAGCTACCCAACTGCTTCTTACTCAAAATATTTCCTTGCACCTTTTCTCCACTGCTTTTTGTGCCAGTATATGCTGTTAAAGAGTGTCATTACGTTATGTAAGAGATCAAAGCTCTACAATGCACCCAATCACAGTGCTCTCGCTTAACAGTGGTATTTAGTATAAACAGATAAATGGAATACGTCCTGCAAAAACATATCCGATGTTTGTGAGGATGAGAATAATCTCTTAAAGGATCAGGTTCACTTCCCCATTTTGTGATGATTCTGGTTTAGAAAATGTATTTGCTGGACCCACAGAGAGAGAGAGAGAGATAATCTTCTCACCATGTGACCTCAGTCTCTCGTCGTAGCATTTACAGCCATCTAAACGGCAATGATGTCACCCTGATTCCAGGTTGTGATATTTTACAGTCCTGTTAAGGTACAGCATTTAAGGGTATTTTACGTCAGTAATTATGCAAACATCATAGCAACTGTACAACCCGTTGTTTCCCAAGAGCACAAAAGCACCTCACTCACACACAACTGAATTATGCTTCCTGGAGTCACATGTTCCCTCACCTTGTTTTGGCCAATCAAAACAAAGTTTCAAAATCTACAGTAAAAATAAGAAACAACGTGAAAAACTAAACATCCTACATTTTCGGAATTATTCTCAAATAAATGTTTTATTATTTTAAAAACAATTACCGTACTTTAATCCGCATTTCCCTGTTGCGACAACTCCTAGCGACAGCGGTACAATTCTACTGGTAGGAACGAAGTTGTAAACTGAGTGTATCAGCCTGCAATAGATTAATGTGTCCGTCCGTCCGTCCCCTTTCAATACTTTAACGAAGTGAAATCTCGTGCTGTTGGGGTGTAAAAATAAAATTGCGCAAAATTCCAATGTTCCTACCAGCCCACCCTGCAGGGACCTGTTGTTGACTGAAGTAGCCGTGCCATTTTACACGATTTATATTAACTCACTCTGTTGTTGTATCCTCAAATCTTGTAACTCAATTTTAACCCGCTTCCCAATGTGGTATCGACCGCAAACTTGGTATACTTATTGCATACTGATGACAATACTATATTCTATCATAAAAAGAAAAACATTTTTTATCAATCTTTTTTTATGTTTTGTTTCGGCTTGGGTCTTATTGTCCACGCTCAACTGACGTTGGCTGTAAATCAGCACGGTCCCTTACTTTGCTGGTTTTTTTTCATGGATTTTCTGTTTGCACAGTCACATAGTCACTTTAAGATGTTTTTCTTGTTCGTGTTTTTGTTTTTTAGTTTGTTGTGGTTGCACCCGATTCAAGAGCCGAATGGCTCACAGGGCTATACCAAAATAAATAAACTAAAAAAAAACTAAAAAAACTACATCATGGCAAGCTTTGGGGCCACTTCTTGGAGTCGTGGAGGTATTCCATTACTAGCAGGGTACATTTAATTAAAGCGTGGGTTTTAAAAGAAAAGTTTTTTTTAAAAAATATTACTTTTATAGGAAGGCATTGAAAGTCTTGACGATTCACAGCACGTTGAGCTGTACTGTGAGGTTTGGCTCGTAGTCAGCCGCCCGTGGGGCTGCTCATGACACCTGGGCTGTGACGTGGCTGTCTTGCAGCATGATGCATTGAAGGCTTTTGGGATGTTGGAGAGTAAATCAGAGGAGCACTTCACGGAGTGCTCCAGGAGTTCTCTTGCCCGTTCGGGACACCACGGGAAGTGCATCCTCTGCATCGATGTAGGCCTTCCAGCTGCTACCTGCTCACATGGCATACATTGTGTTTAGTTTGTTGTCCTTCCCCCGCACCTCCGATTTCACACAGTTGGCTACGTACGGTGCGAAAGAAGTTCAACGTACATAAGTCAAGTCTCAAGATTTGTCCTTGAGACTCACGGTTGTTCATGTGTTTGAGTGTCTCGCAGACGTGCAATGGATTATCATTTTGTTGTTGTTGCTGGTTATCTCAGGTCTCGTCTCAGGGTCTGCTCCAAATGTTTAGTCTTTACTCGCAGCCTTTCAATAAAAGAAACATCGAGAAACGAATTACGGTAAAACCTTGGATTGCGAGCATAATTCGTTCCGGAAATGTGTTTGTAATCCAAAGCACTCGTATATCAAGTTTCAAGTTTCATTTATTAGGTATAGCCCTGTGAGCCATGCGGCTCTTAAGTCGGGTGCAACTGCAACAAACAAAATTTGAACACAGAAACATCTTAAAGCGACGATGCGTAACAGAAACATTCTGGAATAAACCAGCAAATATTCCACACAAAAAAACGTATTATAACGCTGTGTGCAAAAATCAATGTGGTGCAAGCCAACAACAACAACCATGAGACAATTTGGATTAACCATATGTTTTCGAATCACCAAAATAAAGCTAAGAAAACAATGTAACAACAGTAATAATAGGAACTGTGATTTTAAATTTAACAATAAACAATATACATAACATGTACGACAAAAACCTGCAGCCATAGCTGGCAGCATGACACTCCCAGTGTATGATGTGTGAGTGAGTCAGCAGCAGCGTGAGTGAGTGTATGATGTGAGTGAGTGAGTCAGCACACGATGAGTGAACCTGTGTATGATGAGTGAATGGGTCAGTGGTTGTGCGAGTGTATGATGTGTGAGTGAGTAAGCGCATGATGAGTGAGTCAGTGTATGATGTGTGAGTGAGTCAGTGTATGATGTGTGAGTGAGTCAGTGTATGATGTGCGAGTGAGTCAGTGCATGATGTGTGAGTGAGTCGGTGCATGATGTGTGAGTGAGTCAGTGCATGATGTGTGAGTGAGTCAGTGTATGATGTGTGAGTGAGTCAGTGCATGGTGTGAGTGAGTCAGTGTATGATGTGTGAGTGAGTCAGTGTATGATGTGTGAGTGAGTCAGTGTATGATGTGTGAATGAGTCAGTGTATGATGTGTGAGTGAGTCAGTGTATGATGTGTGAGTGAGTCAGTGCATGTTGTGAGTGAGTCAGTGTATGATGTGTGAGTGAGCCAGTGTATGATGTGTGAGTGAGTCAGTGTATGATGTGTGAGTGAGTCAGTGCATGATGTGTGAGTGAGTCAGTGCATGATGTGTGAGTGAGTCAGTGCATGATGTGTGAGTGAGTCAGTGTATGATGTGTGAGTGAGTCAGTGCATGATGTGTGAGTGAGTCAGTGCATGATGTGTGAGTGAGTCAGTGTATGATGTGTGAGTGAGTCAGTGCATGATGTGTGAGTGAGTCAGTGCATGATGTGTGAGTGAGTCAGTGCATGATGTGTGAGTGAGTCAGTGTATGATGTGTGAGTGAGTCAGTGCATGATGTGTGAGTGAGTCAGTGCATGATGTGTGAGTGAGTCAGTGTATGATGTGTGAGTGAGTCAGTGTATGATGTGTGAGTGAGTCAGTGCATGATGTGTGAGTGAGTCAGTGTATGATGTGTGAGTGAGTCAGTGTATGGTGTGTGAGTGAGTCAGTGTATGATGTGTGAGTGAGTCAGTGTATGATGTGTGAGTGAGTCAGTGCATGGTGTGTGAGTGAGTCAGTGTATGATGTGTGAGTGAGTCAGTGTATGATGTGTGAGTGAGTCAGTGTATGATGTGTGAGTGAGTCAGTGTATGGTGTGAGTGAGTCAGTGCATGGTGTGAGTGAGTCAGTGTATGATGTGTGAGTGAGTCAGTGTATGATGTGTGAGTGAGTCAGTGTATGGTGTGTGAGTGAGTCAGTGTATGATGTGTGAGTGAGTCGGTGCATGATGTGTGAGTGAGTCAGTGTCGGCTCCCTCTGCTTGCGCCGTCGCCCCCCCGGCTCCGTCGCCCCCCCCCCCCCCGGCTCCGTCGCCCCCCCCTTGCTCCGTCGCCCCCCCCCCCGACTCCTTCGGCCCCCCCCCCCCGGCTCCGTCGCCCCCCCCCCCAACTCCATCGGCATGGTGTGAGTGAGTCAGTGTATCCAATCCCAGCTGCAAGCGATGATTAAATTCTCGCTTGCAACTTTCATCAGATAACTGAGACCAGGCCACTTTAGGTTGGAATGGGGTCCTGGGTGTACACCCACCACCGGAGTGGAAGAATGGCAGGCGCATCTTACAAATGACTAGTCGATGGTCAGAGGGCAGATCAGCTCCACGGTAGGTCCTGGTGTCAAGGACATGGACTCGCATCCGCTGGTCCGTCACTATGTAGTCCAGCAGATGTTCTTGCTTGGACCCGGCATGCATCCATGTTGTGTGGATGCGCCGATGCCGGAACAGCGTGTTGGTAATTACAAGCCCATGGGCTGCACAAAAATCTAGCAGCCTCCTACCGTTGTTATTGAGCTGATCTTGCCCGTGCCCTCCAATTACTCCAGACCAGGTGCCAGTATCATGACCAACTCGGGCATTGAAGTCACCCAACATGATGACTCTATCCCGAGGGGCCACTTTAGCCAGCACCTGTGACAGGAGGTCATAGAAGGCATCTGACTCATCGGCTTTGCCTGCATCCCTCCACGGATGTTCATCTTCGGTGGGGGCATAAGTAACCACGACCACCATTCCTCGCCTCCGGTTGATGGGAAGGCGAGCCCAAAGTAGCCTGGGGCTTACAGCTTCCCACACCTCACCGCCACGCTCCCACGCCCCCTTCATTCTTTTGTTCAAAAGAAGAGCCACACCCTGTTGTTTGGCAGTCTGCTGCCCCGAGTAGAGAACTGTCCACCCCTCATGGTGGCAGGAGCCAGAGCCGGTCCACCGGACCTCCTGAATGCCACAGAGATCCAGGCGGTACCGGTCCAGCTCCTGACAGAGGAGTGGCAGCCTCTCCTCCGCAGTGAGCGTTCGAACATTCCACGTGGCCACCCGTAGTGGCTTTTCGTTGTTTCTGGAGGAGCCCCGAGGGTAGATATTCAATCTCCTGGCTCCGCCAATTGGAGTTTGGCCAGGAGACGTCATAGACGCCTGGCCCCCTGGGGCCTCCGGCACAAGCTTATTAGTTACATATTTCAGTTTAACTCGTGGTTTCGTGGTAATTAATTGAAGGTGGAGGGGTTACCAGCCCCTCGCACCCGTCCAGAGCCCCCGTTTAGCCCCTGTGGTGGACACATTTGCCATGAGGGGAGGAGCCAATCAAAATTGGATCTCCCCGCACAGCACTGTCCACGACAAGGTTGCCCGTCCGGCACCGCGAGGAGGTAGGGGGTTCACACAGACCTGGTCACACACACACACAGACCTGGTCACACACACACACACACCAGTCAAAGCACTCGTATATCAGTTGTGATCACCTGACGCTCGGCAGACAAAGCGTATACATACTACTCGTATTGCAAGACCTCGCTCGTTTATCAAATTAATAAATAAAAATTGCTCGTCTTGCAAAACACTCGCAGACCAAGTTACTCACAATCCAAGGTTTTACTGTATTTTTTTTATTTGTTATGGGGGTGGACATGAGCCTAATGCTGATGCACAAACTCATTTAATAACCCCTCCTTTTCTTTACAAAAGTAGGCTCGACTTCATTGGCTTGACAGTTTAAATGTTTTTGTGCCTCAGTCTCTTGGGTTTCTCTCTCAGTTTCTTGGGGTTTTTTCCCCATGGTTTTTCAGTAGAGGGGTGCCCCTGATATTTTGAACCCTTTGGGGTTCACCTTGTGGATGCTCTGCCCTAATTTGTGGACAGGTGCGCTGCAAAAAGAGAACACGGTGCAAAAATCTCACCGTGTGTCCTCCCTGACCAATTAAAAGGCCACCCCCAGTGCATTATTGGTGCGTGGTGTTCGTGTCATTTAAAAAAAATATTTTACCGAATCTCACTTATTTTTTCACGTGCATTAATGTGCTCTTAATGTTGCAAACATTTGCTTTTAAAGCTCCGTAAAACATGTTCCCTATGGTTAAAGCGGCTTACGCTTTATGTTTTGTACTGTAACCTTTTGTGCGCACCTGTGTAACTTATTTTCTTTAGACGTTCACGTATCCAACCTTTTCACATATTCGCCCATACTCGAACCCCGAAAAGTTGGATATGCGACATTGTGCTGTATTTGTGCAATTTGTTTTGCAAAATGTTTATGTACAACAATGTTTTAAAAGTGTTTTTAACATTTTTCTTATGTTACATAACTACATTTTTCTTTTTATACTTTTTAAAAATGAGTCATAGTTTTAAATGTCAGCAGCTAGAGTGGGTTGAAATGTTGTCATGCGCACCTCTGTAGATTTATACTCGTTTCGTATGTTCTGTAAATGATTTGTGGAGATTGGGTTTGTATAAATAATACATAAGTTTGTTTTCAACCAAGGTTATCATAAATATGCCATTCAATTTCAAACTTAACTGGTTATTAACACTACGCACAGGATGATGGAGACTGCAAAACACCCAGCGGTCACAAATGGGTGTATTGTTCCTGGGAGACTTTGAGTGTCGGTGATGCGTATGTGTTTTAGCAGGGGTGCAGTGGTTGGCGCGCTGCCCTAAGAACCTGGTGACCCGAGTTCGATTCTCGCTCATGGCCAACACCAGTGATTATTTTTGTTAATCGGTCCTGGGCCTCCCCTAGGTCGTCTCGACCTCAAATGAGCAACCAGTGTGTGTAAACATCATCATTGGGGGGACAAAGGCGGTTGGGCATGGTGCTAGCCACCCACCCCTCGTGTTTCGTGCCGACCTCCATAGGGTGCTACTCGCTAACAGCACTTGCCCCAACAGTCTGAGCGAGGGCCTTGGCTGAGGCCAGACACTGGAGCCTTTGTGTGAGCTCTCCAATATGAAGTTGATGACAGTGGTTCGGGGGGGGGGGGGCCTTGTTGACCTATAAAATTAGGAGAGGACTTTGTGTAGATACATTGTGATGTGCTTAATGCGGTAGGTAGTCAAGGCACCTTCATAATACACCACGTAAATCACTTTTGAATGCGATAGAGATCAAGTTTATTATTAAGAGGTGGGTGTTTGAGGCAGGACTAATGTGTGACTGTATTGGTCACAGAGCTGGACTTTATTGAAGCAAACAAATATAAGCTTCTGGTGGACGTGTAATACACGAGCAATGTCATGGTTAAGACAGCAAAATTCAACGTGGAAAGGAATCTCAATGTACTCGGGAAGATATTGTGATGGATGGGGGGGGGGGGCACGTAAGGAGGAGGGACAGGGCAGGTTACAAACACAACCATTGTAGTAGCTACCTGGAGGTCACCAACGAAGGGCAAGCCTTAATACTGACAGGTAGGAGGATGCCGCGGGAGGATTCTGGGTGTGAACTTGGTAGTAGCTTTGGGAGCCTAGCAGAAGAGACAAGTGGGTGACATCAACAGACCTTAACCTTCCATTGGTGATCATATATCGTCATCGTCACAAATGGCGTTTAATATTGTTCTTCGTGTATTTTCATCATACTCAGATCTAGTTATCTTCATGTTAGTGTAGTGCTTTAAACACACCGTGTTTTGCTCACACGCAGCCAGGATGTGCTATGTGTGTGCGGTGAACTTCTTTCGCACCATGCGTAGCCCACCGGTACCAATCGGAGGTTCGATTAGCACAATGACTCTGGTGAATGAGCTCTGCTGCGGGTTCTGTAATTCCAGGTGAATTACTCAATTTAGAGCGCAATCGGAATTTTGTAGTGAATTTTTATTGCGGGGCACTCACGGGACCTGTTGTACTGGCAGGATGCACAGATTTCTTGGCTGAAAACACGGAGGCAGAGCTTCACTGCCTACCAGACGGGCAGTCAGTCCAGGTCCCTGACATTCTGGCAATCATACTCTGTTTTTTTTCGGTGAAGTCACGTAGGTAAAACTGTAAAATAAAAGAATAAACGAAAAAACTAAATGAAATCACGACGTTTCGGGCGCAACACGAGCGTCCTTCTTCAGGTGGGGACAAAGTAGCGAGAGCACGAGCGCTTCAGTGTGTCTCAGTGTGTCCAGCGTTTGTGCTTTCGCTACTTTGTCCCTTACCTGAAGAAGGACACTTGTGATGCGCCCGAAACGTCGTGATTTCATTTAGTTTTCTTTTATTTATTTTTTTACCTACGTGACTTTACCGAAAACACCAAAGAGTGTGAATCCTTGCAGTCACGAAAGCTTCAAATCTAGAATTCTGGCAATTGGTTGTCCGGTTTTTACGTTTACGAAGAGATCCACTTTTTGTCCCTCCCCCTACCTGCATTGCCTTGTCACCACGCCCATTCTGGGCTCCCTCATAACCCTGTGTGCAAACACTTCTTCCTAAGATTTATACCGATGCCTTTTGCGGTGAACACCCCATGCTCGAAGGTGGTGCAGGTGCCAAAAACATACGTTGAATTACACCCCGTTTGCTTTTCATGAAATCTTTTTTTCTCGATTTTAAAACGCTCGTTTGTGTCGCTTTTGTTTTGCACACGTGCAGGAAGGGCCCAACAGCATAATGAACGATGAGGAATTCTACGATGCCGTGGAGGCTGCATTGGACCGGCAAGACAAGATCGAGGAGCAGGTACGCAACAGCGAGCGTTATTTTAGTAAATTGTGTTTATTTCAACGATGCGTAGCATTTTCACGCGCGTTGTTGCACCGAATATCAAACAACAACGAATATTACATAAACGGTTAATTGAAAATATTTAATGATCAAGTTTGTACTCGTATGAAATAACACTTTGAAGGGTCATTGATTGATGTTTATAGTTTACATAGCATGTGTGTATTGCCAAGCTTTTCTCACTTTGGCTTCAAATTCCTTGAAGCATTTTCAAGAAACGGGTAGTTTGGAGTGTTAAAGTTTGGAGTGTCATTTTCTCATTCAGTAATCTGACAGCACCTGTATTAAATCAAAATCAGACCACTTAAATGCGGTAAGATGAGTTTAATGTTCAGCGTTGGTTTGCAATGTGGTTGGGCAGGTGAGGCAATCATGCCCATGTCACAGCATTGAGCCAGGGTTGTCAGCATTTTGGGTTTGAATTCTTGACCACAAAATAATTCTCATGGTCTCAGCCCAGGCACCAAACGCCTGCATAACAATGCATTATAAAGAGTTGGTTTTACACTTTAGTTATGTCTCGCTCTTTCAATTTACTTGGCAGATATATTGACCGCAGCCTCCCAACTCACCTGAGCATATGGAAGAAGCCAATGTCTTGTAGTTGCACAAGCTAAAATATTTAAATGATATTGGGCAAATGCCTGTGATGACAGCTCCCAATCAGACTCGCAGTATTTTTGGTATCTGCTATGCTGAAGGGTCGTTGCACAACATGTAGCCTTTTTCTTTTAAGGCAGTGTTAATGATGAATGTTATGGGCACAGGGGCTAATGTCGAAATGTCAGGGTTTTGTTGTTGTTATGTTTGCTCGTGGACCACTGCCAATGCAGTATCGCCAAATAATGTGTTATAATAACAGTACAGCATTCTGCTAGAGTGGGTTCTGGACACAAAAGGGGGGGGGGGGGGGGGGTGGGGAGAGAGCTAAGCTCATTACCAAGATGACAGTCGCGTAATGTGTGGAAAATGCAACGGAATAAAAAATAACAATAAGCTGACTTCATGAAGTGTCATCGACAGTTGGAATTTCAGGTTGAACTTGTGTGGAAATTGGAAACATAGGCGAGGCACATCAGCAGGGGCTGTGGCATTCTCAGGGAGAGCAGAGCCGTATCACGTCCCCGGGCAAGCTTCACATTTTTTAAATGCCTTTTGCTGTAATGTTAAGGGAGGCTTGTTTACTTCTGGAAGGTGTCTTTGAAAAGCTTTTTCTCCCTCTGATTTCGTACCACTGCTCGTTCTACCGGTTTTGTTTCGCTTGAGTGATTTTAAGGTTTCTATATAGTGTGGCATGACTGCATTACTAGTTTCTCTACTATTGTGTTGACATCTGTAGTAAATGGTGTCGCTGGTGCTGTGCAAGCTCCTTCCTGAATCGCAGAGTGACTTTCGACCTGGCATGGGAATCTCAGACATGATCTTCTCAGCCCGTCAACTCCAAGAGAAGTGCCAGGAGTAGAGACTACCATTGTACATGGCTTTCTTTGTTCCGACTAAAGCTTTTGATTCCGTTAATCGTGAAGCACTATGGAGGATCCTTCTGAGATATGGCTGCCCAACAAAATGTATTAACGTCCTCCGTCTGTTACATGACGGTATGAAGGCTATCGTCCTCTCTGATGGTGAAACCTCAGAGCCAATCTAAGTAAGGACCGGTGTGAAGCAAGGCTGCGTTATTGCACCAACTCTTTTCTCCATCGTCCTGGCGGAAATGCTTCATCTGACAGAGAACAGACTTCCCAGAGGCATAACTATCACATATAGGACAGACGGGAACATATTCAACATCAACCGTTTCAGAGCCAAGTCGAAAACATCAATCACATCCGTTATTGAATTCCAATATGCTGATGATGCCCAAGTCAGAGCCTGCTCAGAAGCTGACCTTCAGGTCATCGTCAACATATTTACAGATGCTTACAGAAGGATGGGTCTAACATTGAATACCAGCAAAACAGAGATCCTTTTTCAACAAGCTCCAAGAGGACACCTACCACCCCCTACAATCATTACCAACAATGCAATACTAGAATACGTCTTCTTTGGTTCTTTCGGTAAAGTCACGTAGAATGAGAATAAAATAATAAATTGATAAAATAAAATAACACAATAATATTCTCACGACGTTTCGGCCACAACACAAGCGGCCTTCATCAGGTGAAGGGACGAGACTGTCTGGTAGGACAGCGCTGGAGTGAAAGAGCCACGTTCAGATCACGGCCTTTAAGCTGTGTGAGAGGAACAAAGCGCCTTAGAGTCGCGGCATCTCTTCAGAAAGGTGAGAGACTCGATTAGTTGAGCCTTCTTATCCCGGAGTCTGTTGAATGATCTTAAGGATGTGTGGAATCCCTCCCTGTAGAGGCGGTTACATTTCGATTTAAAGCTTTCGTGACTGCAATGATTCATCTTCTTTGGTTCTTTCGGTAAAGTCACGTAGAATGAGAATAAAATAATAAATTGATAAAATAAAATAACACAATAATATTCTCACGACGTTTCGGCCACAACAAAAGCGGCCTTCATCAGGTGAAGGGACGAGACTGTCTGGTAGGACAGCGCTCCATACTTAGGCAGCCATCTCTCTAGCACTGTCTTAGTTGATGATGAAATCCAACATCGGATTGCCCGAAATTGTCCTGCCTTTGGCAGGGTCTCTGAAGACCACGACATTACCACCAAGACCAAAGTGGCTGTGTATAACGCTGTGATCATTCCCAACCCTCTTATACGGTGCAGAAACCTGGACCGCCTATCGTAAACACATCAAATATATCGAAATGTTTAAGCAACGCTGTCTCAGGAAAATACTAAACATCACCTGGGAAGAAAGACAAACTAATATCAGTGTCCTGGAGCGATCCTACTCATCCAGCATAGAGGCCATCATTATGAAGTATCAACTCAGATGGGCAGGTCACATCGTGAGAATGAATGACTCGAGGCTTCCGAAGCAAATCTTCTATTCCCAGCTCAGCGATGGATCACGTGCCCCCGGAGGTAAAAGGAAGCGTTTCTGTGACAACCTTAAAATGCACCTCAAGCGAAGCCACATAGATCCAAACAACTGGGAATTCTATGCTCTTGATAGGCCATCATGGAGGCCCAAAATAAACAATGGAACTCAGCATTTTGAGGCCCGAGCGAAGAGAGTTGATAGCAAGGAAAAGAGCATGCCGCAAAGCACATACACCAGAGACAACAACGAGTGGGAGCTCCCAGATGGACCACCCGTGCCCCCAACTGTGCCAAGATCTGCAGGTCACGGATTGGCCTATTCAGCCATCTCCGGACCCATGGCCAGCCAGGTCCACCTCGCAACATAGACTAGTGACACCTGGAGGGAAATCATACTCGACTACGAGGGATCCCAGAAGAAGAAGTGGAAGAGCAAGCTGTGGACAAAAATATTTTAGTTCTTTTGTTGACTTCTAGATTCCGTATGTTTCTGTAATACAAGTTTCCCTCGCTCTATGCGAAGCCACGCGAGACAGCTGCCTGCCGAGTTGCGCATGCCATACACACACAACGTTGTCCCACTTCCGACCGCATAGCCGCATGAGTGAATTCAAACTGCATTTGATTAAATTTTGGGAAGAGATAGGTTAGCTGTATATATATGCGATATTGCACAAACCGAAGCCGCATATAGCGAGGGAAACCTGTATACGCAAACTATAGAATTGTTGTCTACTTACAATTGGTTGTGAAGTGAGACTTTTATGTACACAAACATCAAACTGGTGCATGCAGGCATGTATGGTCTAATTCCCTCTCACCTTTACAGCTGAGCACTCGGAGTCTCTTGCACGTAGCAGCAAGAGAGCATGTTCCTCTAGTTTGTGATGGAAAAGTGGATAAATATTGTCTACTCACTGCAAATTTGGCTTCTTTCCCACCCATGAATCGGATAGCCTTTTAGTGCTACAAGTTATCATGATGACATGCACATCTTTCCTCATAATATATGAAGTATGATTTTTTTTTTAATGTTTTGAGTGTAAAAAATATAGCGTTCGTAGACTGAACTCCAATGTTTTCGTTTTAAATATCATTACCCCTAATGTAGCATGATTTACATATTTAGTGCTTTACCAATTAGAACGTTGTTATGTTTATATCTACAAATGTGTACATGACGAGGCAGATACATAGTGGGCAGTTTACCTCCTGTCCACTCGCCCGTCACGAGGAACAATTCCCAGTGATATTGCGCAGCTGTCACGGACCGCTGGAGATGAGCGGCGGTGGTGCAGTGGCTAGGGGACTGAACTCTGAATCCGGGAACCCTGAGCCTGATTCTCAGCCATGGCATGACGTCAGTGGCTAGCGAAATCTTGAACTGCTCTGGGAAGCTCGCATTGACCAGCATGGTGACTTACAGTCAAACAACCCCCTGACTGACACTACAGCAACAAAACATTTTTTTTTTATTTTAGCAGCCCAGGCCCACTGCGCTATAAATATCTCTTTTTCAAAAGCGATCTGGCCACAAATGATAGCCCAATGAAGTGGCTTATAATGTGGAAATGTATAGCAGCCAAATACTCTAAACGCATATTTCTAAATGCGGAGGGAAAACCCGAAGGACCTGGAGAAAAATCCACATGACCACAGGGAGAACAAGCATGAAAACTCCAAATGTGTAGGCGTCAGGGTTGGGATCGAATTTTTACGACCTTATACCAGGCGAGGTACAGCCGTTAACATCTCGCCACCACATGATATGGGGAGGCCTTTATCCAGCAGTGGATTGAAAATTGACTGCAATTTAACAAATTGCCCTGTTTACTTTGCATTCCATGAAGCCTTTTGTTGGTGGAATGACAAATACGTTTACTATACAGGCATTCCATTACATTTAGTAAAAATTATCTGCCCGCATAGTAATCACATTCTGCCATGCCTTCATTCCGCATTGCAAAACGTCCATAGTGGGTGGAGTTACGGTGGAGCTGAGATCGGGTCACAGAGAGGTGGAATTTTTTTCCCAATTCTTGCTTTACGTTTCTCCGACTGGAAATGTGCTCTTGTGCAGCGGAATTGAGAGAGCTTGACAAGCCATTCCACACACTATTAGCACTGCCATCCAGCAAGCTCGCTGCACTGCACAACAGCAGAACTCAACAAGCTTTGTCCACCTGACTTTCATCATCGACGGCCACGATCACTCGACTGGTGGATGAAGGATTCCCCAAGCCATCACCATCTCTCGTGATCCTGTGATGAAATAATCCACGGAGCAACCACACACGCATTTATTTCATTGCTCCATCTCCTTGGTGGATGTCCTCTCTGATGCCTCTGTCACTCTTCTTGACCATCGTCCATCATCCAATCTTTCAACGTGTCTTGCCAAAGCCCAAATGCTTTTCTCATAACAGTTTTAACAATGTAACTTACCTGCTCTCTAATCCACCTATTCCTCTGTCTATCAGTGTAAATCGAAGCATGCATCTCCCCACGTTTTTTTGGGGGGGACATTTAATTTTATTTTTTATTTTCTTCAGAGCTGAAATTCAGGCAAATTAAGTGAAAACCCATTAATGCGTTTCCCTCCCCCCCCCCCCCCGTGTTATCTGTTGTCGAGGTGGACTGAGACAGTCAAGTTGCTACATGTGAGAAATCAGTCGCTGCCCGGTTTCGAACCAAAGAATTTCAGCCGTACTGGCTCAGTGCTCAGAGCCCTGAGGCAGCTGTGACTTAATTTCATATCCCCCCCCCCCCCACCATTTGTATACGCCCACATGCGTTGTGTGCAGATCCACGTGGAGCGGACCCGCAGCATCGTGCCTACCTCCATCGCCTCCACGGAGACATACGCGTCCGTGGGCAACCACCGCTTCTCCCAGCAGGTCGGTACTGCCGCAGTAGCGGGCACTCGGAGGAGTCTCTCCGAGTGGTGGCAACAACACGCGCCCAAGACAAACGCTTTCGTCAATAGGCCCTCAGACTGCTTGTGTGAAGTGGCGCGGAGTTAACTGATGTGGTTGTCACACTAAACTACAATTAAGGTGATACTCCCATTGCGTTTGTTGCATAGACAGAAATAAACATAATGTTGACATTTGGACAACATGCTCTTTTATACATCTTTTCATATAGACTTTGATGTGTCCAGTGGAGGTTGATAACATTGCTATTTTATATATTGCTAGCGCTGCCCGCGCATTTGCGAGGGATACACGGGCGGGAGGGAACAGGTGATGTCATCACGCATACGTATGCGTGATGACATCACCACCGCCCTTGCTCTCTTGCTGCCCACGCCAGCCAGCAAAACTTTCTTTATGATATCGTGTGAAAATTGCAATACTACACCTTGCAGGGTGTCCAAGTAACAACATCTCAAGACGCTCAGCTACTCCCACGTTACCCGTGGGAGTAGCCGTCGCTGATCAATGGTCCCCGCCCGCCCAGCCGCAACATCCCCATCGTCTCCCAACCTCGTGGCCATTGCCAACATAACAATGGGCGCACGGCTGTGAGTGGTCACGCCCGGAGGCAAGAGAAAGATCTCCCCTAGAGCCTTAACAGACTCTTGGGGTAAGTGTTGTTCGCGAGCACTGATGAAGCCCGGCACGGCACACGTGGAAGAGGGTGGCCAGCACCACGCTCGGCTGTCATCGTCTCCCCAGTGACAATGATTACACACCGCACCAGGTACTCATTTGAGGCTGAGGCGTCCTAGGGGAGGCCCGGGACCAGCTGGAGCCCGGTCAATTTTAAGTGGAAAACCCAAATTTCATTTGGTGGGGGTTTCATTCGTTCGGCCATTGACAACACGCGACGCTTTTTTAAGGCCGACATGTCAGCGTTGCCGCTCCACACAGATGATATCCTCCATGGCAGCATGAGAGCGCTATTACAGCTCTGATGTTGAACTATGGAAGCCCATAGAAGAACTTCATGAATTCAAGTTGCACGGAGGAGAAACGGTTGTTGCCCAACTGGAAAGATGATCATTGGTACGTAAAGCAAGATCAGTTGATGTTTGTGTATTGTTCATTTGTGAAAACATGGCCCCAAATGTGTTGCTTTGAATCGCAGCGTGTTCATCACTGTGCTTCATGTTAAGCGCAAGTGTTTAAGGTTGGTCTTAAGGTGTTAGTTACTCCAAAGGAAGCGACATATAATGCTCCTATATGTATTATTTATATGTGTGTGCGTGTTGAGTCTGTCAGCATGTATGCCTGTGTAATTGGGTGTGTTCTTTCAGTGGCTTGTGTAATATACGTTAGTCTTCTATGCATGGGCATTACTGGGTCTAACTGAGTGAACCACCGTTCACTGGCTGCTGTATTCGGTAGATGCTCGCATTTACTATGAATCCAGAGGACCCTGTAACCCACCATTAACTCCCAGGCAGGCACTAAATGAGCCATTTGAAAACACGCTGTGTTTGGCAGTGGTTGAAGGGGGGAGGGTACAAGTGGTAGCTCGTTCCCCTTGGGCCTCTGTCCCGCGTGTTCTCGGTAACAACTCCAGTTAATTCCATATTTCAGGTGCATTGCCAGCTGCTGTATGAACATTGTGTTCGTGCGTGTAACGATGAACGTTTATTTCCTTCCCCATTTCTTTCTCTCAATTGTTTTGCGTTGAAGCAAATTCGTTGCTCGTCTTCTATGTCTTCCATTGATCTCGTAACGACCTCTGATCATGTACACGGTTGCATGGCACCAGGTACTGTGCACTAATTCATTGCTGCACTCTCAAGCCACTGTTCGTTAAAGAAGGACCTTTTTTGTGTCGTCAGTTGTTTTTTTGAAGTGAATTACTCTCATGGCGTCTTTGCTTGTTGTTACCGCACTAAAGAGCTCGTTTTTTGATCGAGCTTTGTCCTTTCATTATTCATTTTCTTAACAAAGGCTGACACTTTGGGTTCTTCTTTCACTATCAAAAAAAGTCTAGATAAGAAATAATCCATTCATGCTTGCTTGCTTGCATGTTGCTGCCATGTTAATTAAGCATGTGCACTCTTCAAACAAAAACAGGATAATAAGAACAGGTTTTTACCCTTTCTAGCAATAAAACCCGTGTTAACATGTTCAAACACCAAATGGATGCCTGTTGAAGTCATCAAATCTGCGTTAACCACACACAGTACTTGTGGCAAAACATGCAAACAAACATGCTCTGGTAATAAGTGCATTGTCTTTGAAACTAATTCCTCTACTACACCAGAGATTTCCTTCTTCATGGCCTTGTCTCACCAGTGTTAGATCCGGGAATGCCAAAAGGCGGGAGAGCACAAAGGACATTGCATCATGAAAACAGGAAACTCGGCAGTTGCCAAAGAGGAATGCGATCTGAAAAACAAATCGCTGTTGCCTTGTTGACATCCACCAAGCGTGTAATACCCCTGGCTGCCTTACCTCGATTCGACTTGTCCGTTGATGGCAAATAGAATTGAGAATCCTGGTCCGACGCTCTGGTGCCACAGCGCCATGGCGACAGCACGACATCAAAGTCGTGTGAAAGCACACAAAGGTGCCGTGACAATTCTTGACTTTTATTTCCCTTTAATGGGGCTTTCAATCTCGCATATTTACTTAACCATTAGATAAACAGTTTGTTGCCAACAATCTTTCCAATAACCCTTCACCACCTGACAAGGTCGTCAGGTATACAAAGATATTACTTGCAGGTGCCAAATGTGTTGTGCTAATTCTGACCAATACAGCTCACTGGTTGCTTCAGATTTTTTTTTTCATTAATTTATTTAGCATCAACAAATGACATTTCGCTCAAACTTTGAGCTTCATGAGGCAGTGAACTCGGAAATGGAGTGAGGCTGCTTCAGTGGACTGCTTTAAGTACCAGCTGTGACGTCACCAACTGCCACAGAATGGGTCATTTCCACTTATTTGTGGTTTGGGCCTGTGTGCTTTAGTATGTTGATATTAAATTCAGCCCTAAGCCACCGGTGAGGAGCATTATCGGTCAGAAATTGATCGATACACTGGCACGTATAAATAATATCTTTATAAACGTGACAATCTGGTGCGGTTGTTCAGGGTTAATGACAGATTGTGGCATAAAGCTACTGCGTAACCTCACCCAAAAACAATATGGATCATCGTATTGGCTATGAAACCGCACGTTTAAAGTATTATTAGAGTTATTCATATTCTTAGCTCTTTCGGTAAAGTCACGTTGAAGGGAAACAATACAATATATAAAGCTTTAAATCAAAATTTATTATTAGAGTTGTTTGCTTTTTGTGAAATGTTCAAAGCGTACGTGTAAGTGCGAAAGAAATGGCAGGGATTTTACTTATTGCAATTTATGAAGGCTGGCTTTAATTAGGCACATTTTGTTATTGCATGGAGTTGTGAAATATAATTTCTAATTATGATGGCATGAGTGGCCTTTCATAGAACAAGGCATCATCAGTTGGAACATCACTCCCCTAATTAACGCTCATGCGCGCGGAATGTGTGAACCTTTGTGCCCTTTCCATGCCATCCGGGGCCTGTCACAAGGCCTGTCTATAATTTTCTGTGTCCCCATAGTCAGTCTCATTGTGTCTGTCAGCGAGCCTTCGACACTTCACGTAGCCTCAAAGTGCACTTGGCCTGGCACAGGCGCTGTGGTGACGTCACCGTCACTTAGTGGCGAATGGCCGGTGTTGTTATTGGTGTGTGATGAGCACTCCAGCACAATGTTTGTATGTCTATGTTGCAGTATCTGTGCCTCAGTGTATTTCTATTTCTCAATGTCTGTACGTGTCTATATCTCTCTGTATTATATTTTGTCTAAGTGTGTGTCTTTGTGTCTCTGTGTCCGCTTCTCTCTGGCTGCTCCTGTCTCACTATCTTTTTTTCTGTGTATCTGCATCTTTGTATCTCTGAGGCTCTTTGTACCACTATGTCTCGATGTTATCTATTTAAAGGATATTTTTTTTTGTCCCAATGTCACTGTTTACGTGTGATTATATTTCTGTCTCTCTGAATTTTTTCCGTAAGTCACTGTCTGTATTTATCCTGCTATTTCTTTCCAGGCCACTGTTTGCACCTGCTTTGTTGTAGGTTAGTAAGAGGAGAATGCACGAGTTAAACAAAATTTTTGGACAATATATGTATTTCGGTAACATTGTGAAACTCGATATGGAGATATAAAATTTAATTCTATGGGAATATTTTAATCGAAGCGCCGGTAGCACTCATCTTTGGTGGTTGTGGGAATTCCACATTCCGTGATGGAATTCAGTTTACCCTCAGTACTCTCACTGTTGGCTTTGATTTTACTTATTTTATAACAATATGCCACTTGACCTCGGATGCCTTTTCTTTTGATGTAGTTGTGTTTTTATTGTAGATCAGTTATTAGACCTTGAGCATTGTTTGAATTATGATGTAATTTGAACATCACAACCTTTCTGTTTGTGGAAAAAAAAATTTGTGTGAATACCAAACAAAACTTCGCTTTGCAGCCAGCGGTTGTTTACAGCCTTAGGATTTGACGTGAACAGCGCCAAGGTGGAGTGAGTGTGGTATAACCGCGAGCAACTACATCATGTCTCCGTCGCGCACTTCTTAAGCAGTGTGCAAAAACAAAAACAAGCATTTCAACATTTTAGGGGGTATTCCTTGGGATAATGACAAGTCGGAGTGGCGTTAACCATGACATGCGGTTTGATTTCAAATGTGATATTCACGTAAATATTATTGTTTTTAATTCGGTTGCTGAGTCATACATTTTTTTATGGCCTTCAAAAGCATGATAGGTGTGGCATTGTGACTTTTGAATGGGTGCTGTAATTTCAAAACTTTGAACGGGTAACTCTAGATGGGTATCTGTAATAGAATTGGCGAGAAACCTTGTTTTGTTTTGATTCCAATGTCCATCTGTTCACATGCTTTACTTGATGACATAAGGAAATAGCATCTATATGTTGGTTTTGTTATTCTCAGTTTGATTACGAAAAAACTGTGGCTCTAACGTTAGCTAGAGAACAAAGCAATTGTTTCGATTTAAAGCTTTCGTGACTGCAATGATTCATCTTATTATTATTGTTATTTTATTTTATCAATTTATTATTTTATTCTCATTCTACGTGACTTTACCGAAAGAACCAAAGAAAAAGCAATTGTTATACAGATATCAGAGCAAGCTCAAGGTTTTTTTGCCTTTAAGATTTGATTCAAGTTGTATTTTTGGGATCATTCCACTGCGAAAAGATCCATTCACAACTCTCACAGAGTAGCGCGTGCTCACCCCATGTCTTAAAAAAAGCACATGTCACAAATCAAACCTTCCTACACACCTTGCTGCAGAGGGAATGCTCAGAAATACAATGTAGTCAAACTAAGTGAAAAGTGAATTTAACTATTGTTTACGTTGTTGACCAGGGCGAGAGGCTGAGGCTATCAACTCCTTCCGATATGAGGAAGGCACTGGTACTTTGCACTTATCCTTTCCCCGCACATCCGATTATCACGGTTGTCTACGTACTGTGCAAAAGAAGTTCAACATACCGTTGAGAACCTGGTTTAATCATGAAAGGTTTTCTGGATTCAAACCCAAGATTTCAGCAGTGAAGGCTCAGCACCCTAAACCCTGAGCCACCCACTTGAAATAAAATTGGAAGTTTTTAAGCAATGCATTTTAAAAATTTCTATTTTACGACTGGATCACAGTAAATGTGCGAGACATTCGCAGTTTATTTTCAGTGTGTTTTGTGTAGTTGTCAGTAACCAAGCTGTAGCTATGACAGGCACTCTTGTCACATACGACAAAATTTCCCTTCGTGGTAAGCTGGGACGAGAACACATTTTTGGGTTTCGCCATACGTGAGAAGATTATTATCTAAAGCAGCATGTCTGGTGTGGCCCGGTACCTTGGCCATTCCCCTGTGGTATCAAGCCAGTGCAGTTTTAAACAGTTTTTTTCTGATCGCCTTCCCTGCCTGTGTTTTTGACAGTCCCTTGTTTGGCTCCTGGGTGTCCTTTTGCGTAATATTATTGCAATGCTCATAGTCCAAGGCCCTCAGCCAAATAGGGATGATCACAAAAATGTGGCCCCCAAATGTGGCATTACAATGGCTTCATCCTTTATATATATAAAAATAAGCATCAGAGCTATTGTCTTAGAAGGCAATATTTATTAATTGTAAATTAGGGAGTAACCTGACATTTGTTGTTTATTACCTTGCTATTTTAGCATTAGTATAATTATTACCTGTAAATTGATGAAAATATACTGTTTAATTTAAATTTCTGTCGGCGTAATTCAATGGGAAAAACTGAATGTATCGTTGAGTTTTGTCTTTGTTCTTGAATATTCATGAAAATTCTAGATTTGAAGCTTTCGTGACTACAAGGATTCATACTCTTTGGTTTTTTCGGTAAAGTCACGTAGCCTTTTGGCGTCATCTGGTCGAGCACCAATTGGGTCGAGGCTCAAAAGAAAGCCGTCCTTTGGTGTGGACCAATCAGTTTCAAGGACAATGCATATGTTATCATAGTATGTTTTTTGTTTGCATTTTGACTGCAGGTATTGTGGTTAATGCAGACATGAATCTTTGTAAAAAGGTTTCAGTTTTGTTGCCAGAAAAAAGGGGAAAAACCCTATTATTACGTAGGTAAATTTAGTTTTCATTATTTTGTTTACCTACGTGACTTAAGTTTTCTTTTTATTTATTTATTTACCTGCGTGACTTTACCGAAAAAGCCAAAGAGTATTCATGAAAACTTTATCATTTGATACAGAGATCGCCGTGGGGAATGCATTCCCCTTGTGATGCCATGTGGCATGCCGATAGGTGTTGCAGAAATGCATACCTTGTTCTTCTTCAGTGATTGTGAACTATGTTGGTCATTTTGGTTGCTCTTTTCAGAAAGCAGCATGTGTTTAGATGATTCGGCTGCTATAACTTTCCACACAATAAGCCACTTAATTGAGCGATTATTTGTGGCCAGGTCGCTTCTGAAAAAAAAAGCTATCTGGTAAAATAAAAATAGTTGACCTTTTTTAAAATGATTTGCTTACCTTTCCGATACTTTGCACTTCTATCGTGTTTTTGTATTGCTTGTTGTTGTAACTTTCTGACCTGCCCCTACTGGACATCGGTGACAGAGCCCTATAGCTCTGGATTCCTCCTCCAGTCTAAATAAAGATTCTGATTCTGATCTACGCCACGCACAACGGTGTGTGTGTGTGGTTTTAAAAGCAAGCTTGTGATTAACTGCATAATGTAAGTTGTATCTGTGTTAAAGGTCTCTCATTGTGTTCCATTAGTTGTTTAACTTGTTGAAAAAGAGCTATATCATGGCAGTGGGCTTTAGCTGGTAAAATAAAAGTTGAGTTCTTATGACCAGAGATCGGTGACACTGGCTTCATGAGACCAACGATATTGAAACTCATCTTCTATCTCCGACCAGGACACACCCTGAATGCACCCAATCTCGTCAGGTCTCGGTAGTTGGACAGCTTCGATCCCGGTTACTACTTGGTTGGGAGCACCAGGTGTTATAGGCTTGAGCTGTAAGGTGGCCAGGCAATGACTGTTATAGCATTGGATTCTTTAACCCACCTCTGCAGCACTTTGAGTGTTATACTTTCCTACATATGTTTTCTCCAGGTATGCTGATTTCCTCCCACTTGCCACACTAATGAATGGAATTGGCCAAATTAGCACTGGGTTGACCAAGTTAGACGGGCATAGTCCTGACTTCACAACACCCTTATGTGCCCTTGCCAGCATTAATAGGTGCTCATGAGCAGTAGCTGTCCCTGCAGTGTGTGGAGCTAAAATTGGAGGTTTGATGTTCATGTCCCATTGTCTGTTTATCATTGTTATTAACAACGTGACATCGTGCCAAGATGTTTGTTCATTCAGTACGCAATTCGGCAAGCATGTTGCATCGAATGAATCCTTCTCGCCTTTATAATTCAACAAAAGCACGCTGTGCTGCACATCTGCCGTGATCACCTGTTTTGCCTATCATTTTCTCGACCTTGCCTTTTGCTCGAAAATGTGATATGCTTTTGAGCTGTACAGCTGTTTCTGAGCGTAGTGCTCCATCTCTTCCCTGCTCTTTATATGCGGCAGTTGGAGGAACTGATTCAGAAGCACATGGAGTACTCCCTTCAAGATGTTGGAGGTGACGCCAACTGGCAGCTCATCGTGGAGGAGGGCGATATGAAGGTACGGTATTGAACAGTTTTAAAGTCAGACTTTTGTGCTGAATGAGATCAGCTTCATGTAATCTCCGATATTCATATCACGAGTTTTCCCCTACTGATATACAGCATTGTACATGAGGGATATCTGACATTCAGAAAGGGAAATTTGGTGGTGCCTATTTGGTTGGAAATATAAATAAAATCAGGACACTGACACAGTTGCCCATGTGTACTTGGTCATGAGGTATTTAATTGTGGGCATTTATAGCAGCCAAATACTCTAAACGCATATTTTTAAATGTGGAGGGGAAAACCGGAGGACTCGGAGAAAAATACACGTGACCACAAGGCGAACATGCAAACTCCAAATATACAGGTGTCAGGGTCGGGATCGAACCCGCGAACTCCTGCAATCCAGGCGAGGTAGTTATTAACATCTCGCCACCGAGGCACCCCAAAGTTATTGGAGAATGCAAGTGAAATATTGTGACAACTGTGAACATTGTTTAACAAAGTTTGGATACCTGCAATCATAATGTTAGCATGCTTGTGTTAGGCCAGTTGATGCGTCTACTCCAGCCAACGTCGCTTGTTTTGAGAGGTTGAATTTGGTAGACAGGTGAGTTGCACATATCATAGATTCTTCAAACCAACCAAGGCAGAATTGCCTCCTGTATTAAATCACAATGCTAAATCCTGACAATGCATTCAATCACTGCAGGATGAACAATCTTTACCTACTTAGTTGTCATCTTGGACACATTAATTAATTTCTCACGTGCCCGTTTGGCTCAATATTAATTGAAACATTGCTCAGGTGATTTTTCAGTGTTAGTGGCTTTGTATCATAATTTCTGTATTCATTGCCCTTGTCATTTTTGCCGGTATGGTAATTTAACAGCAAACGTTTTAAGAAAAGCTCATTTTTAAGTTAGTTTAATGCCGATTAACGAGGAATTATTTATCTAGCTATTTTTTCTCAAAATCAAATAGATGGTGAGGAATGATTTAATAAGAAACATCATGATGAAATGTTGACTGTTTGATTATCATATATTTCAATGGTCATCCCTGTGTTAAAACGTTCTGAAATTCTTTGAACAGTGTTTTTCGACACAAGTGTGAGCACGCCTGTGCCTTCTATTTTCAGCATCATGCCATGATAACTAATTGATTTCAGAGGATGATATACTTGCCACTCAAAGAAGCCATTACTGATTTTCCTTTGAAATATTGAACATCTCCACGATACCGTAAGATTGTATTGCGTTAATTCAGATCCGTTCCGTGCTTACTCTTGAGTAGAGTCGTGGATAATGGCGGATAATTGGAACTAAGAGAGCCAGGAGTAGTTGGAGTTTTCGTGGACCCTACCTGCGGATAATGGGGTCATCGGACCATGCATAAGAGGAGTCCTCCCGCGTTGAACTATTTCAAATGACCTACAGTTATTCGTGCATGCGGGGCCTTGTATTTACATGGTTAGCTGTGTGGTCGGTGCGTGCGCACGCGCGTGTGGTCGGTGCCTGCAGGTTTACCGGCGGGAGGTGGAGGACAATGGCGTCGTGCTGGACCCTCTGAAAGCCACGCACACCGTCAAGGGCGTCACCGGCCATGAGCTGTGCCACTACTTCTGGGACGTCGGCGTCAAGAATGACTGGGAGAGTGAGTGGATGCACCTGGCGGGATGGCGGAGGGAAGCAGCAATCTCTCAGTAGTGTTGGTTTCGAGGGGAATGATGTAACTTTGACTTAGGCTGCTTGGGCTCTCTCAGGTAAAGTAGTGTAGTCTCAGTTCTTATAACATTTGGTGATGTGGATAAAGCGCATCTTTCTCATCACATGTAACTTTACGTAGCTTTTTTTCGAATGGAAAACATGCATAGGCTGTTACCGAACACAACTTGCAATACAGATTAGCTGCTGAATTACAAGATCTGTCCTTGGCAGTCTGGGCTAGATGGATAGAGGATGGCTAGTTCTTCCATCCATTGTCAGGTAATGGAATTAAATTCATACCTTGCCCAATGCTGTTTTATCGAACATGCGTTTCAGCTGTACACGGTTTACTTTTTGATGTATGTTTTACACGGGGGTGATGTTTTGGCTACACGCGGTTTGACTCTGCTAGGATTCTCATCTCCGCGTCGACAAGTAGTGTACGGTCCGCTTGTACAGTAGAGTACAGTAGATGCTGCGAATAAATATCTCTCGATTTAAAGCTTTCGTGACTGCAAGGATTCATCTTCTTTGGTTCTTTCGGTAAAGTCACGTAAAATGAAAATAAAATAATAAATTGATAAAATAAAATAACACAATAATATTCTCACGACGTTTCGGCCACAACACAAGCGGCCTTCATCAGCTGTCCTACCAGACAGTCTCGTCCCTTCACCTGATGAAGGCTGCTTGTGTTGTGGTCGAAACGTCGTGAGAATATTATTGTGTTATTTTATTTTAGCAATTTATTATTTTATTCTCATTTTACGTGACTTTACCGAAAGAACCAAAGAAAATAAATATCTCGTTGCCATCTTATTTCCCCAACACTCTCATGCTGTCGCACTGCACTCGTAAGCCCCCAAAGACAAAGATCCCCCCTATAGCCTTAACAGACTGTTGGGGCAAGTGCTGTTAGCGAGCACCTAAGCCCTCTCCAACACACCCACCAACACCATCTTCACTTTCATCATCATCATCATCCCATTTATCGTAAGTAAAATAAAAATGTTCAGTTAAACTTTTTTGACATCCCAATTTTATTTTATTTACCATGTATGTTATGTGTGTGTTTTTTGCATGATAACAAGGCGCAAAATTCAGTAGAATTTTAAGTTAAACAAAGAGGGGGTGATTATTTCAGAGCCAGGAATGGCAACCCTATATTCCCCATAAGGTATATTATTTGTCGAACATGGTTTTGCCCAAAACGGTATTCTCCAGGAACTTAACCACTGCGTACAAAAGTGCAGGAGTCACATCTTCAACCTCTTCCCGTGAACGTACTTTTTCAGCGACGCATGTTCAGTTCTCATTACTTACACCTGACAAGCTATAGTTCTAGCTATCCTGTATGATGATAATGATGATGGTGATGATGAGTATATAAAAAAAAACATAGTAACACACGTACATTGTGAAACGGACAAATCGTTGAACTCGGGGGTGCAGAGCGCACAGGTTCCATGGTTCCTCCCCTTCGAGTCTCAATAAGTGCGGTGCCTGCAGCTGACTCCTGAACGTAGAGGGAGGTTGAATGCTTCGTCTGTGATCTACGTAATATTAAGTCTACAAACAACCCATGGTGATGCCCTAGGTCTTTGACTCTGTCCCCTATCCAAGGTCTTAATGACGTCTTAGTAGACCACAATTTTGAACAATGAGTGACAAAAATGCACGTTTGCCATTTACCAGTCAAAACTCTATTGTCAGGCGTTCTGAGGACTCTTAAGAATTTACCAAACCCCAAATGCATTATTTGATGCCAACTCTATAATTAGGAATGCACTAATTGGTTGGAAAAGTTCTATCGCAAATTTACCAAATACACCCAAACGTTGCCCATTGCGGGTTTTCCCATCGTGGATTTGACCATTTGCACCAAATTTACCGAGGTACATTTGGCCGATCACGCCCCTGTAGCTCGACTATTCACAGTTGACCGCAAGATTTCTGAATGCACCGTAACTGTCCTACAACTCGCGATGATACCGCCGAAGAACCTCCGATTAGCACGGTTAGCTACGTACAGTGCGAAAGAGGTTCAACATACATACAGGAACACACGCTCCATCGTTTCTCCATCTTATCTCCCAAGCGGCCCATCGCGGGTCCCAGGTCACACGTTTCCAACCTCCAGTGAGGCAGTGAGGTTCAGCCACACACGATATTTTATTCTGAAGTGTACAGTACTCTATACGGATACATGCATATCTTTGTACAGTACCATTTTTTTTCATTCTATATATTTACGGTAATTTGACACTTGAAATAAACAATCATTTTACAGTGACAATACTGTCCGCTTAACGCTTGGGTTGATGTAGGGTAACAAACGCTTGTTTTCCCATTTGCTTTTGAGGTTGTGCATCGCGAATTTGCCGATTGTGGCTTTTTTCAAGAACGCAACCCCCACTGTGGGAAGGTTTTAGTGTATTCAGAATGAGCAGAGTAATCATTAATTAAATATCTCGGAGGTTCAATGCGCTCAGCTGTTTATGAGCATTGAGTCTCAGTGCAGGTGGAGGAAACAGGGATGAGCTCTTGGACCAGTTCCACATGTACTTGCCTCGGAAGCATCAGCTATTTAGCTCCACCTACAGAGAACACCCTGGTCGTGTTCTCTGTAGGTACGCAACTTTGCATTTGAGAGGCATTGGAAACATTTAAATTGCACTGCGGGAAATGTTTATGGCACGACAAAAAAAATGAGTTTTAAGAAAAGTTAAGACACTGCAACATTAAATGTAGCATATGTAACGCAGATGTTTTGTTTGCAGAGTTGCTTGGAGATAGTAGCACGTAACATGTATTTGTTACCCATCCGTATGGATTTTTGATTATGTCTGCATATGTGCGCACTTTTGCAGGTGTGTTCGTTTCTTACCGTATGCAAATGCTCATTATTGCTAAAAACACTCCAGAGAATTAACATTGACACATATTAAGACTTTCCTGGATAAATGAAGCATGATTGCCATCATTATTGTCTACTCCCTCTACTTTGAAAGTATATTTATTCTTAAAAGGTACGTTTGTAAATCAATTCATTTGTATTTTTTAAAATATCCTTGAAAATGTAAATTGTAGGTTAGTCAACATGAACATATTTAATCGTCTATAACGTCTATCAAACATTTGCGCCAACATTTTAGTACATAAGTGTGAGACAGCCCACAATTCACTTGGCCTGGCTTGTGAATAGTTCCACGTATATTCCGCAGTGGTTTGGAGGTGATATGTTCCTATTCATCATGGAGATTATAAAGGCAATGGTCAATATTGCGGAGTCAAAATCGGATTAAAACGACGACGGTGTTCACGGTACAAGTTGCCCAGAAATGTAAACAAACAAAAATAGCAGTGTACATAAATGTTTTTTGTGTTTGTTTTTGCAGCAACCCTTGAATCCTTCAGAGTGGTGGAAACACTGGCAGACAACACCGTTATAATATATCAAACACACAAGGTAAGAAAATTAACAATACAAATCACTCTGCTTATGTGCCTCTAGATATGTGCAGCACACAGCTATATTGGGCATCGCAGCATGGTAAAAAAAAAAAAACCTTCCTTACAAGATAAGACGTTTGTAACATTGTTATGACATCCCAAAACATGTAAATGATGACCATTATTACCTTCTTGGGGAATGCAGTTTAATTGAATGAATGCATTCAGTTTCAGTGCTTGCAGACAATTTTTACTTCGTTTCTAAACTACGTTACCTATAAGTATATATATACTGATTTGTATCTTAAAAGTAGGACGGACACAATTTGCCTTTTGGCATAAAAAGGTTTGCGCAGTGAACATGTTTGTCAAATATGACGGACGGCAGAGAAGACTCCCAGAATATATTCGTTGGATACACTCCATATGAAAACGAGCCGGTGCATTCTATTTTAAGCTCTCCAATGAGTGGGGCATTTTGATTTGTATAGCTGTAGGTATATACAGGTTTCCCTCTTTCATGGGGGGTACTTGCGTTACAAAAAAATAAGCGAAACTGCGCGGGACAGCTGTCTGCCGAGTAGCGCATGCAGTACATACACAATGTTGTCCCATGTCCAACCGCGTAGCCTCATGAGTGAATTCAAAGCGCATCAAATTTAGGGTGGAAATAAGGTTACACGCGAAATCGCACAAACCGAACCCGCTTGAAGTGAGGGAAACCTGTATACATATATCTTTTTAAAATCTCCCTTATTAAAGGGATTATTAATCCGCAAAGTGGACAATCAGCCGACGGGAATTGCTACACGCGTGTCCTTGGTGGTTTTATCAGCTGATTGATGCAGGGGCTATGTCCCCATGTGCCGTGCACGTGCTTTTGTCTCCACGTGACATGTCTATGGTTTACGTGAAAGTTCGATCACTTGTGCGTGCGTTTATTTGTGCTGACCTTGCGTGTGTCATGCATCGATCGGTCTTTCCTGTGCAGCGGATATGGCCGTCCACGCAGCGAGATGCACTGTACCTGTCCTGTCTGAAAAACGTCTCCACTGCCAAGGAAAACTACCCTGACACGTGGATCGTCTGCAACCTCTCCGTTGATCACGCAGACGTGCCCGTACGTTTTGGGTTACACGTTTGTCGGGAGCCTAGGGAAAGACTTTTGTTGCATGAAGGCAAAATTATCGAGGCAACTGTAATTTTTCTGAAACCACGTGCTTAGTTTAATCAACGAATAAGATACGAGAGTTTACGTAAAACTTCGTCAGAATCATATGAATATATTATGCACAAGTCTTCAAATATAGGAAAACTCTACGCAAGTAAAGCAGTATGTCAGCAGTGACAGCAAAGGACAAACCTAGAATCCTGTAAGCCCTGAGTGAGATAATTCTGTTATTAAAGCCCGAAACTGAGACAGCTGAGGAAACTGGACTCTGAACCTTGGGTTGCAGCAGGTTTTAAGGTCTCGGATTGGTTACCACAAATACATGAAAAAGTTGTGCTCATTGATTTGACCAATGCCCATGGCACTTTATGCATTGGTTGATGGACATAAAGTGAGCCACTTAACCAATGCTGTGGAAAGCTGCATGGCTTTGTTTTGTTTTCCTCCACTCGTACCCTAACGTGACTTGATACGACAACGTTTTGGGTTTTCTTTTAGAGACCACCACTTAAATACATGGCTTGGCATGAGGCGGACACTAACTAGACTGCTGCAGGCAATCATTGATCTTGTATGCCATTCAGTGGAAAAAGGCATACATGTGGTATGTAATCATCAATTTAGATAAGGTTCCCAGAAGTGTTAAAGTAATAAATGTTACGCGAATGCTGTATGTAGTTTAAGCAACTTCTTCAATCGCAGTGTTATTAAATTGAATATATTTAAGGCTTTATCATTGAGATTTGCTCTATTCCTTGTGGATTGAGATAGTCATTGGCATCGCATTTTTTCCTGGCCATGATTTAAAACAAGTATCTAAAATTGTACTTCGTAAAAATATACACCAGCACATATTCGAGATGGGCTTCTGCCATGTCTGTCCACATGCAGGTGACTGGAAAGTGCGTGCGGGTAAAGATCAACATAGCCATGATCTGCCAGACGTTCGTGAGTCCACCGGAAAATGGACAGGACATCATGCGAGACAACATCCTCTGCAAGATCACCTACGTGGCCAACGGTAGGGCCTTCCACTCACGTCACCTGACAGGGCAGCCCAAAAATCAGCTGACCGTGCACTCCACCACTGATAAGTCTGCAATCTATCAACTAAACCATTTCTATATTACCAGGTAAGGGTCCATTGAGCCATATAGCTTTTTTTCAGAAGCGGACCTGGCCACAAATGATCGCTCAACAAAAAGTGGCTTATGGTGTGGAATTTTATAGCCAAATACTAAATGCACGTTTATTATAAATGCGGAGGGAAAAATCGGAGGACCCAGAGAAATATCCACGTGACCACGGGGAGAACATGCAAACTCTAAATATACAGGTGTCAGGGTCGGGATTGAACTGACGATCTCCTGAATACCAGGCGGGGTAGTTAACATCTCGTCATCATGGCACCCTAAACTGTCGATTTACCATTTTTAACATGGATTCTATTGTCACCATCAAGGGCCACAATTAAATTATGACTGTGATTGATTAATTTATTTGATCGAAATGAATGAAACCAAGGCTAGTGACTGCGAGGGTCATGTGAATCCATAACTTCCAACGCGATGCAAATAATAAATGTCTGTTTCACCAGCTCGCTACGAATCCACTAATCGACTCATAATTACAGCTACACAAACAAATACGTCAACAAGTTGAACTATTTTGAGGCTTTCCTGTGTCCATGAAGAAAGACTGTGCTGCTGATGCTGCGGACCTCCGGTCACGTCTGAGCGCTCTGCGCGCCTCATTTGGTGGGCACTGGGAGCTCATTGACCACAGGCACAAGAGCCCTAGAGATGCATCTTTAGGCCTTGCTCAGCTGCCTCGCCCTGTTCCTCCTGACTGTCTGTCCCCAACAGCAGACAAGGAACAGTTAATACATGGTATATATTAGCAACATGGGACACATTGTTGTTTACAAACGATTAATTTTAAGTCATTTCCAATGTAGCATTAAATAAGGCGTTTTTTTTTACATGGTGTCCAACCAACGGTTGCTGCGGCCTTTGCTAGGTTGCGGAGGTTTTCTGGACAGAAAGCGTCGCGTTAATAGTTGGTTATGGAACGGGCCGTAGAACCAACCATGCATGCTATTCGTGCTATTCATCGGCATAAGGCAGGTGCTCGCAACAGCAATGTCAATGATTTATTTTGAGGCATGGATTGAGCCTGGGTGTTTGTCGTACGATTCGATTGCCCATACGGTCCAGGGTTTAAAATCCCTCTGCTTTCAACACCATTGCAATCTTCACATTCCTCACATACAATCATTACCTTAGTACACAGCTTCCCGCTGTTTAAACCCAAATTAGAATTGTGTATTTGTGGGTGTGGTGGGCGGGGGAGGGGGACTTAAACCTTTCTGTGTGTTATTATACAATTGCACCTAGTCTTGATTGTATAGTCTGTCATGTAACCGATTGTTTGGCTACTGAAAATCTGCCACATAGTATTGCGACCTAAAACGTGGATTTGTTGTAAAAATGTATATTTGTGATCGCAGCGGGCGAGTGAGAAACACTCTTGACTTACACCCTTTACAATAGTTCCCTTACGTGTAGTATTGCTTCGAAGTTTACTGTTTCACGGGTGCAGCGGTGGCACAGTGATTGCACTACACTCTGGTCACAGCAAACAGCGTTGGCAAATTATATCTGCACCAGTCCTGGGCTCCCTCCTTCACCAACGCACAAAGACCAGTGTGGTGCATTCTGGTCAAACAACCCAATGACCCAACAGGGGAATGACATATCAATAGTTTTATAATTAATAAAAATGCAGCAGCATGGCCATTGGAGAATTCAAAGTTTGATGCCAATCATTCATGACAGATTCATTTAGCTCAGCTGGCCATTGTAGGCCTCCCATTGCTGGTCATTTTATCACTTCCATCCATTTCCCCCCACTCATTTCACCAAAATGAACTAATCATGACATATGTCAGTTATTTTAAACTTGTAGTTACCTCTACCCACAATACAAGTGCAAGGTGCAACTCATCAAGTTCAGAAAGAATGCATATACGTTTCATAATTTAAAATGCACAATTCTGATGATAAAACGGCAATATAAGAAAAAAAACTGGAGCAATAACATTGAAACATTTTATGCCAAGAAATATTTGTACGTAACATATTTTGTTTATGTCTGGCTGCTTGCTTGCTCGTGTGCGTGACCGGCAGTGAACCCTGGAGGCTGGGCCCCGGCTGCTGCCCTGAGGGCCGTGGCCAAGCGGGAATACCCCAAATTTCTCAAGAGATTCACTACCTATGTCAAGGAGAGGACGTCCAACAAGGGCATCATGTTCTAGATGCGGGTCAGTATGCACTTATCCATGAGGCTGATGCACGTCGCATGGGGGTACCCTGCATTCTCAAAGCTGGTAAATAGTTGTACAGTAATTCCTCGTTTTACATGACAGTTGCATTTATGAAAAGTTCCACGTTATGCGGAGTTGAAAAGGGTACGCTGCCTCGTGCTGTGTCATTCCTCGCGTATTCCCAGAAATCCCATACCGTTCAGCCGTGCCGCTCAAAGTACTTTGTCGTCGGCCGCTCAAAAACCGCATTATAACGAGTGCACTCGGCATTGTGCGAAAGGTGTTCTCTTATAGAAGGACCGTGTTATAGCAAAACCGTGTTGTGTGAAAACACGTTAAGTGAGGACTTGCTGTACTTGTGTGGAATAAAACAATGTTTCTCCTGGTGACTTGTGTGCATTTGTCCGTTATCATGCTGGTGTGTATGGGTATCACCATAATAAATCTGTTTATTTTCTTCCTGGCTTTCGAATAGCACACTATAATTGTTTCGAGTTCATATTTACAATTCCATGTTCACATTCCCCCATTACTTTTGCACAATTCTGTCTACCAAACAGTGGACATTAAAAGACCCAGTCACATCATTTGCAATAGCAGGCATTGGTGTGTCACAGACCAAAGCACGCTTTTTTAAATTTTCCTTACTTGAAATATACAAATGTAATACCGAAAGACCCAAAGAATATGAAATCAACACCTAATTTTCTACATGTTTTGCTCCTGATCACTTATTTTCTCTCTTAATCATTATTCTACGACTGTATTTTTGTTTCAAACTAACCCTCCCTTCCAATAGACTTATTTACGTGGGTTCATCTGGTCGTATCATTCGAGTTAATCTCAGTGGGCTCCCACTTGGTAAAATAACACAATTTGCCACTGATTTCGCCTATGATTAGAATTATTGTTTTAAGCTATCAGGAGAAGCATGCAAGGATTCACCACATTCCCCTGCCCCAGGCCCCAGCCCTTGTGTTATCACGATTGAGGATCGCATTTTGATTAAGAGCCAAATATTAATAGTCTAATTTTTACCATTTTATTTAGATTGTTTTTCATTTAATAGTCAATGTACAGTTTTGTTTGCTCCTTAGCCTAAAAATAACATGGACGGTTCTGGAATGCAGGTTTCAATGCATGCATTATGACTAAGAGCATCAATCCCTGAATAGTCGCATGCCCAATGTAGTATAATTGCTGACTATTTCCACTTTTGATCGCAGGTCTAATGAAGGCCTGCTGATGACCTCACTGCATATGGAGCTTGAAGTTCGTGTTTTACTCGCTGAAGTCTGTACAAGCCTTCAACGGCAGGACATGCTTTCTTGAGGATATCTCATCCAGCCGGTCACATCAGCCATGCATATCCTTGTCACTTTTTGCACAACACTGACAGTGCTGTATAGTACAACTTACACCTGTTAATCTCCCCTCATTGCTTTTCTGTTCCATGTGCTTACCAGTGATCGGTTTGGAAGCTGATACAGCAAACCTCACAGAGAATATTTTTTTTATTGCATTGGAAACTAATGGATTTTTTTAGGTTTTGGGATTTTATAAAGGTTCAAACTCGGTGTCTTACCAATAGGTTATTGACTATTCCATTGATTTTATATCTTATTTTTTACAAATGTCTTTGTCATTTTCTATAGCTATAGGCCATCCATGTAGGTTTGTGTTTTGCATTAAGTAGATGAGCTACCAAGCTATGCTGTTGCCAAATTGCTCATGTTTTGTTGGCTTTGAGGCTTTGAGGCACGTGGTTGTATATGTAAGGTGAACTTTAGTAGGTGATATTGCTGCTTTCCACCGGATTGGAAATTTGATAACGCAAATCCACAGCGCTTGAAAACAGCTTGGACTGAACATAGAGCTCACAGTACAACGTACACATTCAAACAAGACTCTTGCACGTTAGCGGTGCACAGTTTAGCGTTGTGAATCAAACATGTCCCGCCTAAAATGTATATTTTAAGTGCTCGTATAAAAGATGCAATTTAATAACATTGTCCAACATTACATTTTAAAATTTAATAGTAAATGCCAAGGTTTTTTTTTTCCTACTGAAACTCGCATACCTTGTACAGTTTCTACTTTTGCCTTAACCAGCAGTGTGACTTGGCTCGAGTGAGAAACTCTTGCGAGTCCTGATGGGCTTGAGTCCAATCATCCTCGCACATCGTCACGACTCCCTATGGCTAGGCATGATTCACACACGCAGTGCATTTCATGACACTTGTGTTGAATGATATATCTGATTTAAAAAAATATATAAACGCAATATATATGAAAACAAAAAAATCGTACTGTATCCTTCCTAATTTCATCATGAAATAGCCAGGAAGCACTTTGCATTAATTCCACCTGTTGGGGAAAATTAATAACATATTCCATATCGGGCACCTGGTGTATATTATGCGAATAGCACCATGGATATCATAATGAGATGTGTATATCTGGGTGAAATTTTGTTGTTGAACCTTTATCTGTATACTGCATGATTATAGCCCTCCCTATATGTTGGTCAGTGAGAATTGAGACTCATGTTGTACACAAACTGTCGTTGGATGTGGCCTGGTGTCCTCGACTCCCCCGGGGGACATTCTCAGCCTTAGCTTGGAGCTGGCTTGCTAAGTGGTAGAGAGCAAAGTCTTGGAGACTGCCTTTAGCCCTGTAATAAAATAACAAACAATCGTAATTCTTGGGGTTTTTTTGTGTGTGTTAGAGGGAAAAAAGGTAGATTGAGTTGAAAAGATCAAAATGTTCTGCATAAAGGTGGAACTGGGATATTGCGAATCTCAATATACCAGTCAAAACGCTGGGTTAGGATAACGTAAAGCTGCTTTCCCTAGGAGGACATGAAAATAACAAGTTTAAAAGTTCCGTTATGTTTACCACTTCCGTGGCACTACAACCATTAATCGCAAGAGTGGGAAATACTTAATGTATCACAGATGTGATTACGGGTGTTTGGTGATGTAAGCGAACACAAGTTAAGTAAGCCGAGTGTTGTGCAGCATTGTGCTGTTGTTACAATGTGCCCTACAGCGAGCTACATTCATTGTACATCTATATGAGATTAATGTTGTTATATAGATTGCACCAATGTACCGTTATGTAAAGCTGACTAATAACATCCTTTTTGCGTAGTTCAATTAAAAACATTTTATTTTTGTAACTCAATGTTTTATTTTCATATCAGGAACAGCAGCTTTTAGCCCAAACACCATCAGTTAACACTGTAGTAATTAAACCCGCATAGTATTGGTGTAGAAAAGTTTTAAAAAAAAAGATTGCACCCATATATGATTTATACCGTTTTAAAGGAAGATGGACGTGTGTGTACCTTCAATGGCTGTATGACCAATGACGATATGGGCAGTGGACATCTACGTACGGGCTATCTGCCCATGGATCGTGATGATGACGACAAGCAGTGTGTGAGATGCGTACCAGCTTGCTTCAGGTGGTAAAGAGCCATGAGACAAGAATAACGATGCGTAAAGTGTTTGTGGAACATTTGTAGTTGTAGACAAGATTTCCACAACACTTCATTTTTTTTACAATATCCTTTGCAGCCTCAAATGATTGACCATATTGAACAACTCCCATTGATTGTATAAATCTGCTACACCATATGAGCTGGAAGAAACCAATATAACATTTTCTCCCTGCTTTTTGTTAATTGTAAAGACATTTATACGTATGATAACTTGCGTTTATACACGGCACAATATCTCATACAAGTCTATTACCTGAATACCAAATTACCCATGAGTGCTTGTACCACCTCTGGTGCACTTACACTCAATGGGTGGCTTCAGCCCTCGTTAGTAAAATGAGTACCTCTCTGGGAAGTTAAGTGTTCTTTGTATGAACAGGATGGCCTCCGCCATGGGAATGTGGAATTTCGAATTTCCTCATTGTCATCAAGGCTGTCAATTGAGATGAGTGATGTTCCGTTATTTGCGGAGGGAGACGATTTTGCCTATATTAAACGACCCTTCACACTTGATCAATCACAATTTGGCATTAAGGACTTGAATATGAGCTTTCGGAAATTCAGTATTCACCAACCACGCTGCTTTTAATCATACATAGTACAGTGTTTCACACGCGTACATGAAGGTTTAAAATGTAAAACGTGTGGACTTTACGATTGCATTTGGTAAGAAATATAATATGTAAAATTGCAAGACGTATTATGCTACAATTGGGCATTTTATTACAGAATCTGATACGTGTAAGATGTACCTGTAAATTCTTTGTTCGTCTTTTATTTACAACTTTTTCTGATAAGAAGCTTTTTATACCCACATGTATAGTTGGTGTCTTGCTGGTGCGCACTGTAAATGGAGTTTGCGTTGTGTAGAATTATTGGAATTGCTGCAAGTCACTTGTCATTTGAAGAAGTACAGTATATAGAGAGATTAACTTTAAAGTCGTAAGTTTAAGATACTTTAGAACGTCATCTGTAATACTTTAAGGCGCACCGTTGATTACTTTTAAAATTGCGTTTAATGTTGTAATAGCTTTCTTAATAAGTAGCTTAAGTCCCCTTATTTCAATGCACATTTGCTGTCTGTTGTGAGTGTCAGTGCTGCAGTGCCACTTTGAAATTATCAGAATAAGCAACCCTAGGTCTCCCTACTAATACTACTACCGTACCAGTTGTTACAGAACGCCATACATGTGGTGTATATTCCTTTAACCCGAACCTGTGCTAGTTAACGCTACCTTGCTCTAAGCACGCAAGTACGGCATTAAATTGTGCAGAGCGCCACCTCTTGGGGGTTTGAATTGTCATAATCCACTGCTGCTTTTTAATCTGCAGAGGCATATTAGATGCGTAATCTATGGATAAAGAAGACGCGAATTCCAAATCCCATACAACATTTATCTTTGAAATTTATTCTGCTGTATTGTGGCCTGTAGAATGTCCTGTAGATTGTGTTAATGATTGAAAGCCTAAGTTACTTGTGTTAATGTGTGAGTTGAGTACGTTTTAGTTTTTACCTGTGGGATGAAATATGTTATTTGATGTTATGTGTGTTTGCAATTATCTATCGTTTGTAGGTTTGTTTTATTTTCAATGTGTACACAGTTGGTGGGCTTATAGCAAGATACTTGGTGATGAATAAAATGCAGTTCTTGTGGTCTGCCTTTACTCTGCTGTTATATTCATGCCACCTGTCGCATCAGGCAAGTGCCTCCGCTCAAATTACGTCAGTGTAAAAACTGGCGACACTGACTACAACTGGAAGTGTGTCTGCACTGTTTACCATTTCGATTTGTGAAGGGGCTAAATGTCGGAGGTTGCAGTAACTAGTGAAATGCGTACGGTACTGTTGGTGAGAGCACAGCTGTAGAACTAACTCCACGAAGCTCAAAGTAGCCAGATGAAATGACGATCGCAATGGGAATTTCATCTCGCACGTAACATTTTTTTTATCCTGTGGATTGAATTTGAAATTGGTTCGTATTAGGCTGGTGTCAACCAATCGACATGAAGCTTTTAGAAGTATCTTTAATTAAGTGGCAGGCTTTCCTGGTCACGCATACACGCATTCTGCATAGCCGAAAGAAATAACATCTCATGCCAACTTGCACTAAGTAATGTAAATACACTTGTTGGGGGTGAGTTGGTGACCGGATTGTTTCTCCAATTTGTGTTAAGGTCGTGACTTTCCTGCGAGATGTATCTGGCTTTTAAGGAGGGGGGTGTGGGATCTATAAATGACGATAAATATTTTCAAATGAGAGATTTTACTTAAACCTACATTGGAAAGTTTTGTTTAACACCCTTTGGAATTTAAATAAGCTGTTGGTGCTTTGGGCCTCGTTGTTTACGATAACAATGAACATTTGGTTTATATAAATTTTCTTAAGAATTAAACAATTATTTTATTGTTTCCCTTCTACGTGACTTTGCCGAAAGAACTAAGAATATGAATCCCTGCAGTCACGAAAGCTTTAAATCAAAATTAAACATTTGTTAAGAGGTTTTTAATTGTGTGCCTTGTTATTTTATTTAGATAACATTGTTTTTTGGTAAAATTTTGTTTTTGATTCCAAGACATTTGCTTTGATTTTCGGTCCGATCGTAATTCTAAATACTGCATAACTAAGAATTTTCAAATAAACTCTCCGTTCAAACGTTTGCGTTGTGTCCGGTTGAAACATTCTGAGCAATTGTGAGCTATACCAACATGTGCAAGTTGTCCGACATCCTTTTCATGTCCATTTGTGAGCTGTGATAAAGGCTCAGTGCTGTATTTTTGTAATACTTCTGCCTTTTAATCATATATGGCTGTCATAATTTGTGTATTTCATAAAAATTACGTTTTTTAAAAGCAACATTAAATGAATACATTTCACGGTATAATCATCTTAACAAATTGGACTCTTTCCAAGACCATGATTATAACATCTAATTTTAAACATGAATGCAGCCACGTCCTGTGCATATGTTTATGATATTGTCCTCGACAGCCAAAAAAGGCAAGACTCCTAAAATTGAATATTTTTTGCCAATTTGAGAAGAAAATTTGAGATTTTTTTTTATTTTGCGAATTGTAATAGTTATTATCGCGGTGTGTCACGGATTAAAGGAACCGTGGATATCGCGTGAGAACTCTGTACTTGTCCCGGTGCACAAGTGCAACTGATTCATTTGGTAGCAAGCATCAATGACTGCGTTATTGCAAACGAGTATAAATAACTCCTTGTATACTCGCTGACCCGCCCCTACTGGACATCCGTGAAAAAGAGCTTCATAGCTCATCGGATAAAGATTCTGATTCTGAGTGGTTGCTGTTCCAGATGATTGAGTTTTTGCTGAAAGTTGTTAAATTGTCCCAATCTCTGGAGGCAAAGAACCTCACGTCTGGGCAGTTGCACAAAATCGGCAACTTCGCAGTAAAAAAAAAAATCGCAATTATCTTAATAAGAAATTAGGTGTATTTATTTGAGGATGTTGCACTTTAGGGAATATGGCTTATTTATGGAATAAGTCATGGTGTGATACACATGGAACTAATTTCACCATGATGACCATCTTGGCACAGATGAAAATGTAAGTTTGAGTGCGTCCGACACGGCATTAGTGTTTTATGAGCATTTCAAGATGGGTGGACAAAGTATTGGAATTACAGTTATCGTTATTGCCCTCTGATCACGTGACTGACATCCTCTTGAGTTTCCTATTGGTGTCCTGAATGGTGGTTTCAGTGCAATGCAGCAGTTGGTGGAGGCAAGTTGCATTCCGTGACAATTTAAAACGGTTTTCCCCGATTGGCAGCTTGCGACGCAAACTGCAGTGAGCGTGCATCACGCAGTGCTCATTGGGGCTGTCCTTTCTACCTGGCCACATTGCATTCCCTGTGACGTGGGTGATGCCAGCGAGGCACCACCTGGACAGTTAATCATGAGGCTGACCACGTGGGTTGCTTGGCCATTGGTCCCTACATTAGCAGCAAGACATCCGGTCGTCCTGAAGGGTCGCATGGAGTAATAAGTGACACGACCACCCGGAGGTATAGATGTCATCAGCAGCAGTTCATCCAATGGATCACCCAGGGAGATGTTAAACACAGGGCTGCCTGGGCAATGGTGCCATTACCACCAAGGCGTTGAGGTAGGTCCTTCAATGTCAGCCACGTCGAGGGGTGGCTTTGAGCCACTCCTCGGATTGGGACAGAACGTTAAACAGAAAATTAAATTAAAGCGAGAACCAGTGTTCTATCTTTGATTTTTTTTTTGATATTTCGGGTTCAAGTGGTTTTGAACGATAAAATACGCATTTTATGATGTTCAAATCTGAATAATTCGAAAACTGTAAAAGATAGGAGCTTCCCCTCGTAGAGTATTACGTTCATTAATTTTGTTGTTTATAATAATAATAAAAAGAACGGAATCTTTAAATTGAGCAGTTTCCGATGGGTACGTCTTTAAGTATAACAAGTTGAATCAAGTCGTCAATAATTTTTGTTATTTTTTTTCCGGAAAAATAAAAAATATATTTGGAGTAGTTGTTAGTGTCTGATCGTAGATACAAATAGTAAAACAATCATATCTGGTTAATTATTTTATTTATTGAAAACTTTTGCCTGGCAAAGACAGGCTTTATGAACTCGTATTATCCATACAAACATCTCACTGGCTATATTTCACACTACAAATATGTACCAGGAGGTGGATTAATCGAGACACACAGGCTGCAGCTGTTAAAGTAATATCCCGGTTTACGTCGGGAATGTGATACTGAATTGTGCGTTCCCGACATGTGCAACGAATATCTAAACGACGTAAATCAAAACAATTCCCAGGGTAGCTGGTGGCGAAGGGTGGTGTCAGCGAGGAAAGAACTGGTGCTCTCAGCGACGTAAGTGTGGGATAAGACGACGCAAATCGGGTAGTGGCATTTAAAAAAGGGACGACGTATATGCGAAACGACGTAAAAGTAGGAGACGTAAATCGGAGTATTACTTTACATGCAGGTCTCGCTTAACGAGCGAGATACGGTGCTCGTTATAGCGGATTCTCATAGAACGCTCGTTAAGCGAGACACGTGTGTGTATATATGTACAGGTGTGTATCGCTTAACGAGCGTGTGTGTATATACACACAAACATATTGCACTGGGCTGCGTTTCACACTGCAAATCTATACCAGGAGGTGGAGCAACACACACACACTGTCGTTGACTGGTTTTCGCTAAATTTTCACTAAGTGGCACATCTGCAGTACCGCCCACTCGGGATGTAGAGTTGATCGTCTAAACATAGAATCTTGGGGCCGGTACACAAATGGAGACATCGGAAGAGATGTTGAATGGACAGTGGGGAAAAAACTCACCCAACAAACTCAACACTTTCGTCAATAACACTGTGGCTTTAAAATGAAACATTTATATATAGGTGCGTTTTGGATAATGGCCCTTCTTTTATAGTTTTAAAGTAAAACTTTATTTTATTTTACCAGGTAAGGCCCATTGAGTAAAATATGGCTATTTTTCAGAAACGACATGGCCACAAATGATAGCTCAACGAAGTGTCCTGTCGTGTGGAAACTTATATCAGCCAAATACTCTAAAAGCGTGTTTCTAAATGTGGAGGGGAAAACTGGAGGACCCCGAAAGAAATCCACACAGCCACGGGGAGAGACACCGCAAACTCCAAATATACAGGCATCGTCGGGGTCGAGATCGCACCCACGACCGGCAAGGTAGTTCACCATCTCGCCACCGTGGCGAGGTAGTTAAATAATGCGATAGGAAGGGCCTTTGGCCCAAAACGCCACCTGTTGTGTTTTCTTTAAAAGCATTGCATTGACGAATTAAGCGAGGTAGTTTTTGGTTAATCACGCTGCTTGTGCGATCCCCCATTCACGTGTTTAACAGGTCGAGACGAGGAGATGGAGGCTCTGTTCATGTTCTTTAACTGGTCCCCATGTGTGAAGCTGAACTCACTACAAACCTCGGGAAATAGTCAGAGGCCACGAGAGGGAATACAGCAACACACGTGTGGTGACTTTGGGGCTTCCAAAAGGGTACGGTATAGGGGAGTGAGTCGTGCAGAGGTCCCACCAGGGGACGCTATCACACTGTCTAGAGCAGTAGTTCGTGACCTTCGCTGTTAATAAATACGTAGCTTTGATTAAAACAAAGTAGATGTGCTTAACGTGCCCCTGCTTAATTTGTGTTTCGATTATTTACATTCTGACAAAAAAAATCTGGCCACGTCTCGCACACCCACAGAGAGGGCATCTCGCACCGGGGCCGTCCATAAATGACGTCACGCGATTGTGGACGATTTTTGACCTCGTCACACGGCGTCACAAAAGTCAGACCCCCCCCTCCTCAAATATGACGTCACAAAGCTCTGCCCCCCCCCCCCAAAAAGAGATAAAACATGCTTCAAGTCGCTTTAAACAATTGTCATTGTAGTGCGTATTTAATGTGGCGATGCACTCTGATGTTGTAGGAGAAAACATTTATTAAAAAGTATATTTAGTTAAGTAGAACGTGTTGTCTATATTTATTTAAAGTTGCGCATTTTGATGTGACGTCACATTTCTCAACACCCCCCCCCTCGTCACACATCGTCACAAATGTCTGACCCCCCCCCCCCAGGTGCGTGACGTCATTTATGAACGGCCCCAAATGGCGCGCGCTGCGTGTGACCAGGACATCGTGCACCGTGCAGATGCAAATTATATATCCACCTGTGCAGAGCGGCTTCTATCTGTGAATGTGTGTGGTGAATGTGTGTGTGGTGAGTGTGTGTGGTGAATGTGTGTTTACTGACTGTGAATGTGTGTGGTGAATGTGTGTGTGTGGTGAATGTGTGTGGTGAATGTGTGTTTACTGACTGTGAATGTGTGTGGTGAATGTGTGTGGTGAATGTGTGTTTACTGACTGTGAATGTGTGTGGTGAATGTGTGTGGTGAATGTGAATGTGTGGTGTGTGTGTGGTGAATGTGTGTGGTGAATGTGTGTGTTTACTGACTGTGAATGTGTGTGGTGAATGTGTGTGGTGAATGTGAATGTGTGTGTGTGGTGAATGTGTGTGGTGAATGTGTGTGTTTACTGACTGTGAATGTGTGGTGTGTGTGTGTGTGGTGAATGTGTGTGGTGAATGTGTGTTTACTGACTGTGAATGTGGTGAATGTGTGTGTTTACTGACTGTGAATGTGTGTGGTGAATGTGTGTGGTGAATGTGTGTGTTTACTGACTGTGAATGTGTGTGGTGAATGTGTGTGGTGAATGTGAATGTGTGGTGAATGTGTGTTTACTGACTGTGAATGTGTGGTGTGTGTGTGTGGTGAATGTGTGTGGTGAATGTGTGTTTACTGACTGTGAATGTGTGTGGTGAATGTGTGTGTGTGGTGAATGTGTGTGGTGAATGTGTGGGTTTACTGACTGTGAATGTGTGTGGTGAATGTGTGTGGTGAATGTGTGGTGAATGTGTGTTTACTGACTGTGAATGTGTGTGGTGAATGTGTGTGTGGTGAATGTGTGTGGTGAATGTGTGTGTTTACTGACTGTGAATGTGTGGTGTGTGTGGTGAATGTGTGTGGTGAATGTGTGTTTACTGACTGTGAATGTGTGGTGTGTGTGGTGAATGTGTGTGGTGAATTTGAATGTGTGTGGTGAATGTGTGTGTTTACTGACTGTGAATGTGTGTGTGTGGTGAATGTGGATGGTGAATGTGTGTGTTTACTGACTGTGAATGTGTGGTGTGTGTGGTGTGTGTGTGGTGTGTGTGTGTGGTGTGTGTGGTGAATGTGTGTGGTGAATGTGAATGTGGATGGTGAATGTGTGTGTTTACTGACTGTGAATGTGTGGTGTGTGTGTGGTGAATGTGTGTGGTGAATGTGAATGTGTGTGGTGAATGTGTGTTTACTGACTGTGAATGTGTGTGGTGAATGTGTGTGTGGTGAATGTGTGTTTACTGACTGTGAATGTGTGTGGTGAATGTGTGTGGTGAATGTGAATGTGTGGTGTGTGTGTGGTGAATGTGTGTGGTGAATGTGTGTGTTTACTGACTGTGAATGTGTGTGGTGAATGTGTGTGGTGAATGTGAATGTGTGTGTGTGGTGAATGTGTGTGGTGAATGTGTGTGTTTACTGACTGTGAATGTGTGTGGTGAATGTGTGTGGTGAATGTGTGTGTTTACTGACTGTGAATGTGTGGTGTGTGTGTGTGTGTGGTGAATGTGTGTGGTGAATGTGTGTTTACTGACTGTGAATGTGGTGAATGTGTGTGGTGAATGTGTGTGTTTACTGACTGTGAATGTGTGTGGTGAATGTGTGTGGTGAATGTGTGTGTTTACTGACTGTGAATGTGTGTGGTGAATGTGTGTGGTGAATGTGAATGTGTGGTGAATGTGTGTTTACTAACTGTGAATGTGTGGTGTGTGTGTGTGGTGAATGTGTGTGGTGAATGTGTGTTTACTGACTGTGAATGTGTGTGGTGAATGTGTGTGTGTGGTGAACGTGTGTGGTGAATGTGTGGGTTTACTGACTGTGAATGTGTGTGGTGAATGTGTGTGGTGAATGTGAATGTGTGGTGAATGTGTTTACTGGACTGTGAATGTGTGTGGTGAATGTGTGTGTGGTGAATGTGTGTGGTGAATGTGTGTGTTTACTGACTGTGAATGTGTGGTGTGTGTGGTGAATGTGTGTGGTGAATGTGTGTTTACTGACTGTGAATGTGTGGTGTGTGTGGTGAATGTGTGTGGTGAATTTGAATGTGTGTGGTGAATGTGTGTGTTTACTGACTGTGAATGTGTGTGTGTGGTGAATGTGGATGGTGAATGTGTGTGTTTACTGACTGTGAATGTGTGGTGTGTGTGGTGTGTGTGTGGTGTGTGTGTGTGGTGAATGTGTGTGGTGAATGTGAATGTGTGTGGTGAATGTGTTTACTGACTGTGAATGTGTGTGTGTGGTGTGTGTGTGGTGTGTGTGTGGGGGGAGCTGTAGTGTAGTGGTTTCCACGCTGCGCTACTAACCCGGCGACCCGAGTTCGATTCCCCTTTCATGGCCGTCACCAGTGTCCTGGGCCTCCCCTAGGTCGACTCAGCCTCAAATGAGTACCTGGTGCGATGTGTAACAACTTCGTGTGCCGTGCCGGCCTTCATAGGTGAATGTGTGTGTGTGAGAGAGAGATTAATGTGTGTGTGCTGACCAGGGGTGTAAAATCACGTGCGTTTCTCTCAGCCATATAAAAATATGTTGAGGGTGTCCAGACATCCAGAGTGACTGCCTCCCTGATTTCCAGCGGTAACTTTGTCCTGTTTCGTTGGCGTTATGACCTACAATAGAGGTTTGTGCGTTAGATTGCGTAAATATTAATGTGTCGTTCAACCCAACACTACCCGACACAGCCAATTAATTAGTAAGGTTTGTCACGTCAATAAAACATGCCAATTCGTTACGAGTTCAGCACACCGGTGTGATGAACTCGTGACAAGTTGACGGTGTGCTGAACTAGTAATGCATTGGCATGATTTGTTTACGTGACAAACCTTACTTGATTGCCTATGTCGGTTGGTGGGAGATTTAAAGACATTTTATCTACGCGATCTAACCCAAAAACTTCTATTATGGATAATATTAGTCGTAAAAGCCTATGTGTTAAACATTTATGACGCAACTTTACAATGTTATATCCATAAGAGGTTATCAATTCTAGTTGCTGACCACATTCTGCAATGTGCCAGGCCACATGGTGGAATGTGCCAGAGCTGATGGGGCTATGCGCTTTTAAATGTAGATTGAAAACTGATCTCTTTAGAACTCCTTTTCGTGGTTCGTTTGTTGTCCTTCCCCCGCTCCTCCGATCAGCATGGCTGGATACGTACGGTGCGAAAGAAGTTCAGTACGCATACTACAAGTACAGCCAAAGAATCGCGTAACTTTCATATAAAAAAAAGCTGCATTATCACGTGTGGAAATTTTACCGGCATGGTTCATGAAGTAAGCGAGATGTGGGCATGGAGACCCAATCCACGATAATCACATGACGATCCGGCAAGTGCATTACACATGCATGTATCAAAGATCCCACCAGCCACGCTCATCCAAGAATGATGTCGAATGCAGAGGACTCTGCACCCATTCCCAAATTATTAGATTGGATCTGACCGTATAAGACCGACATCAACCGCGAGTTGCTATAGTTTGGGTGCTCAACTCTCAAAACATTTATAAATGACAGTTAAGGGTCAACTCAGTCCATCCTCGTTATCCCGTCTCAGTTGATACAAAAATATATCCGAAGAGTAGATTGTGTTGATGGAGGCGCAAGTGACGTCTGTGAAAAAAAAAAGCTTCGTAGAGCTCATCGGATTCCTCAAGTCTAAATAATAAAGATTGTAACTCTGATGAGCAACATGGATGGAGGAGGACAGGTTACCCAGATCGGCAATGCTGATGGCAGCACCATGAGGGCAGCAACTGACGTGAAGCCAGAGGAAGACTGTGAAAGCAGATCTTGGAGAAAACCAACGAGTAATTTTATGCAGTCACGAAAGCTTTAATACTTTATTATCAGATCTTGGAGGTTAGCTGCCGACTGTGCAATCGACTATCGGACCCTTTTTTTGCCAGAATCAAGATGATATGAAATTAAAAGGCTTTACCCTTTCTGCCAGTAATGCATGTGCTTTCAGATGTTCAAACTCCAAATTGACACCTCAATCTTGAATTTGAAGCTTTCGTGACTGCAGGAATCCATACGTTCCGTGAAGCGTGAAAGAACCAAGATTGACACCTCTTACAAGGCATGAAGGCTGCATCAACCACACATACTTGTGGTAAATATGCAAACAAACACGCTTCATAATGTAAGCATTGTCCTTGAAACTGATTGGGCTACACCAGTGACAGCTTTTGTCTCATCAGTGCTTGACCGAAGGCCACCAAAAGCCGAACAATACAAGAACGATACAACGATACAAACGCCAAACCATCAATAGCACAGGTTAAGCAGTTATATCTGTGAATCACATTTTGAATATCGTAACACCTATATTATTTTTTTATTAAGCAGTTATATCTGTGAATCCCATTTTTAATATCGTAACACCTATATTAATTTTTTATTAAGCAGTTATATCTGTCAATACCATTTTGAATATCGTAACACCTATATTAATTTTTAATTAAGCAGTTATATCTGTGAATCCCATTTTGAATATCGTAACACCTATATTAATTTTTGATTAAGCAGTTATATCTGTCAATCCCATTTTGAATATCGTAACACCTATATTAATTTTTGATTAAGCAGTTATATCTGTCAATCCCATTTTGAATATCGTAACACCTATATTAATTTTTGATTTAGCAGTTATATCTGTGAATCCCATTTTGAATATCGTAACACCTATATTAATTTTTGATTAAGCAGTTATATCTGTGAATCCCATTTTGAATATCGTAACACCTATATTAATTTTTGGTTAAGCAGTTATATCTGTGAATCCCATTTTGAATATCGTAACACCTATATTAATTTTTGATTTAGCAGTTATATCTGTGAATCCCATTTTGAATATCGTGACACCTATATTAATTTTTGGTTAAGCAGTTATATCTGTGAATCCCATTTTGAATATCGTAACACCTATATTAATTTTTGGTTAAGCAGTTATATCTGTGAATCCCATTTTGAATATCGTAACACCTATATTAATTTTTGATTTAGCAGTTATATCTGTAAATCCCATTTTGAATATCGTAACACCTATATTAATGTTTGGTTAAGCAGTTATATCTGTGAATCCCATTTTGAATATCGTAACACCTATATTAATTTTTTATTAAGCAGTTATATCTGTGAATCACATTTTGAATATCGTAACACCTATATTAATTTTTTATTAAGCAGTTATATCTGTGAATCCCATTTTGAATATCGTAACACCTATATTAATTTTTGATTAAGCAGTTATATCTGTGAATCCCATTTTGAATATCGTAACACCTATATTAATTTTTGATTAAGCAGTTATATCTGTGAAGCCCATTTTGAATATCGTAACACCTATATTAATTTTTGATTAAGCAGTTATATCTGTGAATCCCATTTTAAATATCGTAACACCTAAATTAATTTTTGATTAAGCAGTTATATCTGTGAATCCCATTTTGAATATCGCAACACCTATATTATTTTTTTATTTAAAGCTTTCGTGACTGCGGGGATTCATATTCTTGGTCCTTTCGGTAAAGTCGCCACGTTAGAAGGGAAACAATAGAAGCCTTCACGGGATTTGAACAGCAACTGACAAAATATTACAAACCGCACGTTGCGTTTGGTAATAATCCGTTGTACGGGACGGGGAAGTTGATTGATGGATAGCGTGAAGTGTGGTTCATTCAACCCCTCTTTGCAGCTGCTCATCAGCTCTCTAGACAAATTGCAGAGTGGGAGGGAGGGGAGGGATTGGGTAATGTGTGCGTTGGAGCCGTTCCGTGAAGCGCGCAGGCATTTCCTGCTGTGTACGAATACTTCATCCGGACTAACTTCGCGTTTTCGCAGAACGTTTATGCTCACTGAGTAAAAACACCCCCTCAAGGGTGCACTCTGCGTGCGCGTGTATGTATGCTGAACTTCTTTCGCGCCGTACGTAAGTGCAACCGTGCTAATCGGAGTGTGCGAAATACAAGATGCTGTCTCACGTCTCGTCCGCAGGGACAAACAGGTCCAGAAACGCGCCTTTGTTGCTAAAAACGTGGTTTTGAATAATTATTTTGCAAGCGAAACCTTATGACTTGTACCCGAGATGCACGGTGGCTATGAGATGTTAACTACCTCGCCTGGTGTACAGGAGGTCGAGGGTTCGATCCCGACCCTGACGCCTGCTGTATATTTGGAGTGTGCGTGTTCTCCCTGTGGTCGCGTAGATTTTTCTCTGGGGTGTCTTGATTTTCCCTCTACATTTAGAAACATGCGTTTAGAGTATTTGGCTGCTATACATTTCTCCATGATACGCCACTTCGTTGAGCTATCATTGGTGGCTAGATCGATGATGAAAAAGTGCTATATAGCTTAGTGGGCCTTACCTGATAAAATAAAATAAAAAATATTTTCGATCTGTAACCTTTTAAATTTAATTAATATTCAATTTAACCATCTCATATGTTTTGTGTGTATATATAGCATTTATCCTGTGGTTTCAGCAGAATTTCTTCTACGGTCTCACTGTGTCCCATAAGTGCAGGACCCAGGCAAGTTATACAATGTCAAAGTTACTCAAGCTTCACTTGTTTCGTTTAAACATACAATCATGTATTTGCACTCGAAGTGTAATGATGCACTGAAGTATGATGTGTAAAGTGTTTTTTCATCTTGATATCTCTTGAATTCAATTCTATTTCTTCTCAAAATCCCACACCTCCAAACTCCAAACCATTCAGAATATCACTGCCAAACGTATAATGCTTGTGCCCAGAATCAAGACTACCGATTAGCAACCGCACCTTGGATTAGCACGGTTGGCTACGTATGGTGCAAAGGAAGTTCAACAAGTACAGACATATACTCCAACTCTCAGATCTCTCAATATTGTATCAGCTGCAGGATTTGCCCTCACTGCTTTGAAAACCTTTCAAGGATCTTTGTCATTTACACCACAGTGCAATATGTGTTTCACCATCCTTCACTGACCAAAGTGTTGAACTAAAGTCAAACAACCCCTCTGGCTGACATGACGTGGCGTGAGACCTTCATCCAGTAGTGGTTTCATAAAGCCTGTGATTGTTTTAATATATGCATGGGCTGTTGCGATGTCTCATGGTGCATGCACTGTGGAGGCGATGTTTGGTGGATCGCAAAATTGTTGTGAAACTCCCTTCCCATGGACATCGAGTTGCCGTACCCTGGCTCACCAGGAGAACACAGTTCAGCAAAAATGTGGACCCCACCAGTTCCATTTGTATGGAATAGCGTTTCTCCCTCACACGTGTAGGATTTCTCCCACGTGTGAACACTCATCCATTGGCCGATAACACCTTAATGTATAGAGGACCACAGAGCTTGAGCAATTGTTGGCACCCGCAATCGCGTGTGCCCTCTTAGTCGTTCTCTATTCTCCGAGAGTGAGTGAATCCTGTACGTTTGTTGAATTTCTTTCGCGCCGTACTTAGCCAACCGTGATAATAGGAGGTGCGTTATGAGTTGACAAAGCATAAATGTTAACATTTCATGCTTTTTCAAAGAAATGTAATTTCTGAGAAGAGTGTGGTGTGGTCGGCGGTTGGACGCAGCACCTGCGTGACTTTGCGTGGCTGGCAGTGCGGAGTGATGCAGAGGAGATTTTGCGGAGAATTTGGGTATTGTTTTGGCAGTGCGGGGTGATGCAGAGGAGATTTTGCGGAGAATTTGGGTATTGTTTTGGCAGTGCGGAGTGATGCAGAGGAGATTTTGCGGAGAATTTGGGTATTGTTTTGGCAGTGCGGGGTGATGCAGAGGAGATTTTGCGGAGAATTTGGGTATTGTTTTGGCAGTGCGGAGTGATGCAGAGGAGATTTTGCGGAGAATTTGGGTATTGTTTTGGCAGTGCGGAGTGATGCAGAGGAGATTTTGCGGAGAATTTGGGTATTGTTTTGGCAGTGCGGAGTGATGCAGAGGAGATTTTGCAGGGAATTTGGGTATTGTTTTGGCAGTGCGGAGTGATGCAGAGGAGATTTTGCGGAGAATTTGGGTATTGTTTTGGCAGTGCGGGGTGATGCAGAGGAGATTTTGCGGAGAATTTGGGTATTGTTTTGGCAGTGCGGAGTGATGCAGAGGAGATTTTGCGGAGAATTTGGGTATTGTTTTGGCAGTGCGGAGTGATGCAGAGGAGATTTTGCGGAGAATTTGGGTATTGTTTTGGCAGTGCGGAGTGATGCAGAGGAGATTTTGCGGAGAATTTGGGTATTGTTTTGGCAGTGCGGAGTGATGCAGAGGAGATTTTGCAGGGAATTTGGGTATTGTTTTGGCAGTGCGGAGTGATGCAGAGGAGATTTTGCAGGGAATTTGGGTATTGTTTTGGCAGTGCAGAGTGATGCAGAGGAGATTTTGCGGAGAATTTGGGTATTGTTTTGGCAGTGCGGAGTGATGCAGAGGAGATTTTGCGGAGAATTTGGGTATTGTTTTGGCAGTGCGGAGTGATGCAGAGGAGATTTTGCAGGGAATTTGGGTATTGTTTTGGCAGTGCGGAGTGATGCAGAGGACATTTTGCGGAGAATTTGGGTATTGTTTTGAACATTGGAGTGATTTTTTACAACAAAATCAACAATGCAATTGTTGTTATTTATCTGCAGAAAATGGGACAATTTACATACCCCTTGGCCCTTGCAGATAACATGATTTGTTCAGAAGGACATTACAGCTAAGAAGACGTGTAATAATGTATAAAGTATTTCAGTGTTTTTGTCACCAACTTTGTTTATTGCTATCCTGAACTGTTGTTGTATAAAACTATGAATATGGTAGAGACAGCAAGGAAAACCCAACGTCGCAATTGATCATTGGCACAGGAGAGACTTGGACTATGTGGATGCTGCAGGTTTGTTCGCTAAGACTTTGGCTGAGGCATAGCAGCGTTGGCAGTTTTATTGAGGCTGGATACTCGAGTCTAAACACCATGAATCAGGCATGTGGTTTACACATTCCTAGAGGATGCTGTCATGGAGCAATGCTTAACACACTGGTCGTGCAATCTACCGGTCACCTGCTGGATCTCCTGATAAGGTAGTTGAAATAGTGGGCAAGCTTCTCTGTCCACCACGGAGAAACCCCAGTTAAACTATTTAAATTAAAACTATTTTCAGTTTTACCAGGTAAGGCCCATTGAACTATATATCGCTTTTGCAGAAGCGACCTGGCCACAAATTATAGCTCGACTAAGTGGCGTATCATATGGAAATGTATAGCAGCCAAATACTCAAAGCGCATGTTTCTAAATGTGGAGGAAAAAAACCGCGTAGCCACGGGCAAAACATATAAACTCAAAATATACAGGCGTCATGGTCAGAATCGCACCCACGACCTCCTGCATTCCAGGTGAGGGAGTTAACATCTCGCCACCCCCAACAATTAGTCGATCTGCAGGTCACATCGAGTGGGGTTAAGTTTTGGAACTCCAGCCTCTTCCTAGATGTCTGGCCAGCAGAGAAGCTGAGGCCAAATACCTTCTAGAGCTCCCTCTAGTTTCAGATATTCCACCAGCAGTGGCGTGCAGAAGCAATTGTGGGCCTGCACCTTTACCACCTATTATATACATTTCTAAATATGTTTAATTATGATGTAATAGTAAACGATGACGATACGGATGACATTGAAGATCATTCTTGACAGTAACAATTGATGACAAGGGTGATTGTTGCTGCTGGCAATGTGTTCATACTTTCCAGCCATTTATTTTCTTCTGATAATGCACATGGACACATTTTTCTGCTTCATACCAAAACTCCATTGCTGTAATTGAAATGACAGCACAGTAAAAATACCGGAGTTCGTGTGTCAAATATGAGTGGAAAATCACATTTTATCGTGTAGCTTCAAGAGCAGTGTGCTGCAAGGTAATCCAATCGCAGAGTATTGACACTGGAATACGTACGGTAATTTACGAGGAATTTAACTGTAAAATCACATTTTGCTTTAAGGCTTTCACCTTAATTCTATTTTAAATATGAACGTAGTTATTTCCACTGCCAACGTGTATAGCAAAGTGTAATATTGCATCAGGGTTATTCCCTGTTGGTTCAGGCACTTTCATGACGAGCTGTTCATACCACAGTGTTGGGATTAGTACAATATCTTATAGCTGTTCATACCAGCAATGGGCCAGTGCTCATTTCCATTGGTGATCGAGCAATTGGTGTGAATTCCATATCCCCATGGCGAGTCTCTCCATAGGTCAGTCAATGCTGATGGTGGCCCTAATAGCCAAACTCATTTGATCAACCATGGAGAGATCGGAACTCGCAGTGTTTTCCAATGTGATTTGGTGTAAAATGAATATCCGGTGTGGCAAAAACAAGGGAAAATTGCAAATCATTGTAAATTCATGGCAAATTAAGGATAAGGAATGTGGACACAAAATGACAGCCATATATTCCGTGTATTTTATTAATGGAAATATTTCCATCGAATTCAGTTACAGACCTTTGGTGCTATGTATTGTTTTATTTTTCCCAGAAGTGGTTATGCCGTCCATCAAAACACCTGGCCTGAAAAGAAAATTCATCCTAACACCTTCTTGCATTACAGCATTCCATGTACATTACTCTACAAGGTGCAAGGTTAGAATTTGATCGGGCCCGATGCCATTGGCTAAAGTCAAAGCCCAATCTAATTCCGTTAAAAAAAGTTATCTAATCCTTGTTTTTCTCACTGATCAGCTCGTGGCAGGATCCAATCCTGATTGGATGACCAGAATTAGATTGTAATTACGATACAGTACTTAATTGTGTAATTACGTGTAAAGCTACACTGTGATTTTATGTTACTTTTTAAAGCCTGTTTTTATTGTAAAAAGCATTCTTAGTTGTTTTGTAAACTTGCAGTGTGTAAAACAGCAGTTGTTTAGTGACAACTGCCAAAATGTGTGAAAATAATGTTTCAAATTCAACTTCGGAATTTTTTACTTGAACAGCCAAAAGCTATTTTACTTGGCAGTTTCATACAAGAGAAACATAGAGTTAACTCATACGAACAAAAATATTTCTGGGGGTGTTAAAAAATAACTGTATTACATAGCCAGGATTCAAACCTTAGAACACAGTTTAATGTCAAGTGACTGCCCAGCCTCAAACATTAATTCCCAGTGGTTCCAGATCATTGCCCTTTACTTGATCCACCTGAACACCTTTAGCTTTTGCGATCACGAATAATTTTAGGACACTCTCACTGCCACAACCCCCCGACTAGTGTGCCATCAACCACCACTATAACTTATTAAACTGTCCCTGCATGTGGTAAAACATTATTTTTACCTGCTGTTGTTTGAATGTGAAAACTCAACTATTTTTTATTATTTTACTAGGTAAGGCCCACTGAGCTTTATAGGTCTTTTGCAGAAGCGACCTGGCCACAGATGATAGCTCAACGAAGTAGCTTATCATGTGGAAATTTATAGCAGCCAAATACTATACACACGTTTTTAAATATGGAGGGGAAAACCGAAGGACCCGGCGAAAAATCCACACGACCACGGGGAGAACATCCAAACTCAAAATATATAGACATCTGGGTTGGGATCGAACACCATGACCTCCTGTATACCAGGCGAAGTATTTAATAGCTCGCCGCCACGCCACCCATATTTTTACGACACTGTCATTTCCACAGCCCCCGACTGATGTGCCTTTAACCACCGCTATAACTTATTAGAATCCCCCTGCATGTGGTGCATGTGGCAAAAAAAACAAATTTTGACCTGCTGCTGTTTGAGGGTACAGCTGTCCACCACATGCATTCACTTGCTCATCAACGTGGCAAGTCTGATTCACTCATGGTACCTGTACGTGTCCACTTCATACACTGTAGTACTTGAACCTTCGTCCAGCAGTAGATTGACCAAGGCTGAAGATGAGTGCCTGAATATTGTAGTGCTGTCCAGGGCTTGCCTCCACAAAGAGGCCATGCATGGTCCCCATATTTGCTACGTAAATGAGGCGCCACGTGACCTGTTGTCGTCATGCGCCCCTCTTACTGTCTGTGCTCTTATGTTCCTGCTATTGCACGGTGACCAATTCGCATCTTTGCTAGAGCGGGAGGAGAAATGATGGTATATTAGGATGTTAAATTAAGTTTCTTTTAGGGGGGGGGGGGGAAACATTACGTAAGCATTTCTTAAGGTACCTGCGATGTTTCACAATTTTGTTTGAAAAATAAAATGGCCTCGTGATTGAGCGAGGTGTCGCAATGTCACGCCATGTGCATCTCACCAGATTCTAAGGTCATGGCCAGGGTAATAAGCGGCTAGAACTCTATTACAAAGGTGCTCTGGGAACATGGATCTGGCTCTCTTGCATTGGCACAACCCTTCTTTTAAAATCATGACACACCATAATGAAAAATGATCTGAGAACAACCAGGATCTTGTCATGGATTGGCATGATGTGGAGTTTAGACATGAGCAGTTCACCACTTTGGGTTTATTGTTAACCCCTGAGGGTTGTCGAACCAGGATGCGGCATTCATCAGTGTAGGGCTTGTTGTTTGAACTCGAGGCTCAGTGCCTGACTAAAAGCGCTCTCACGAATTATAGAGTTTACAAATCCAATTGCCTAAATTCACAAACATGTCCACTTCTGTTCACTTTCTACAGAGTTTGATTGCACGTGATGTCAACATTCTTAGTCGTGGTTTTCGTGTAATTCGGGGAGGTGCTGTCGTGTAATCGTGCACTGGACTTGCAGTCCCAAGGCCACCAGTTCGGTGGCGAGATGTTAACTACCTCACCTGGTATACAGGAGGTCGTCGATTCGATCGCAACCCTGACGCCGATATACTTGGAGTTTGCATGTTCTCCCCGTGGTCGCGTGGATTTTTCTCTGGGTCCTCCGGCGTATCCCTCCACATTTAAAAAAAATGCGTTAAGAGTATTTTGTCTGTTATAAATGGCCACGTGATGAGCCACTTTGTTAAGCGATCATTTGTTGCCAGGTCACGTCTGAAAAAGAACTATATAGCTCTGTGAGCCTTACCTGGCAAAGTAAAATAAAATATAGTTTAGTATAGTTTAGTTAGATTCGACCTCCTGGCGTGGAAATGTGAAACAATGGACATGTGTCTTAAATCCACCCACTCTGTCAATCCAACAGTATAAGTAATATAGAAAAAAACTTTTTAAAAAAACACGCTTTAATGAAATGTACCGTACTAGTAATGGAAGAACGCCACGACTCCAGGAAGTGGCCCCGAAGCTTGCCACAACGTAAGGGGACCGTGGCCAATTACAGCCAACGTCAGATGAGCGTGGACAATTAGAGCCAAGCCGAAACATAACATATAGAAAATCATGTTTTAATATATATGTTTTTGATGATAGAATATAGTATTGTCATCAGTATGACATAAGTATACCAAGTTTGCAGTTGATACCACATTGGGAAGTGGGTTAAAATTGAGTTACAAAATTTGAGGATACAACAACGACAACAACGACAGAGTGAGTTGATCACAAGGTCACGTGTGGTAGGACCTATTCCAAGACGTCTGCCCAGCATGGAAGAGTACGGTAAGCAAAATACCCTCTCCAGATCTCTATTCAGCGAAGGCCCTTCCACCAGCAACGGCATTTCAGGGCTGCACCTTGCACTATTAGCAGAGGGCTGCACCGAGAGAGATTTGCCATAAATGCTGCACCTTTAGCAGCTGCGTCTGTCAGCACACAGCCCTGGTGCCACATGCACATCCCCAGGAATCCTGCCGCACCTTGTCGCCCTGGAAACCTCTGCATGCACTGCACTTTTGATGCCCACAGTCACTACGATAAGCGTTAAGGTGAATCTGCCTTTTGAAAGTGACACCAGCACATGACCAACATGTGACAAATACCCACGATTAAAATTGAGGCTTTTCAGTGAACATTGTGACACCTGATCTTTCATACGGCATTCATAATCCCTTTTTTATTATAGGATTTGTTTATGTTCAATGCTGAAATAATAGTGAAACATTAGTTTCTTTTCCATCACTGCCTTTCAAAAGTAAACATTTACTTTAAGTACTTGAAGTGTGGTGGCTTGCAATGTGCATTTCTGAGCATGCATATGATAAAGGTATTTGATAAACTCGTACGGTACTTGCAGATGTACACGGGGAGGATATATTTTGCAAGAGGTGTTGAGAGCAGATGTAACAGCTGACTTGGCAGGTGAAATGCATTACATTAACTTTCTGTAACTTTCTGACCCGCCCCTACTGCATATCTGTGAAAAAGAGTTTTACAGCTCAGATTCCATCAGTATGAATAAAAATTCAGATTCTGGCATTTGGAGTTCCCAGTTTTTTTTTACCGTTTCACATCCTTTGAGCCAATTTTCTGTCTTTAATAGTTTGGTGACCACGTAAGAGGCAAAGTCATATGGACGATGCAGAGAGCAGAGCGAGAAGTCTGGAGGGGAGGTTACATATACCAAGCATTGTGGGGAGTGAAGCCACTGGACACGTGGCCTCTTGACCTCTATGGAAAGCTCTCATGGCCCCTATAGTCACCACCCAGAGTTTTGAAAAATCTGTTATGGATTCAGTGATGAAGATTGGATCTTTAATGATTATCCCTATGTGACAAATGGTTTTGAATACATGTGTAGTAGCTGAACTTTACACGAACAACTTTTGTCTTTTTTCAACCACTATATTTTCATCGTTTAACACGTTCTACACACTCCACCGTATCCTGGACACCGCGGCTCGCTCGCCGTGCTTCGCCCGTCTCGCTCACCACCTTGGTTCCCAGTATCACGTCGCTTTGCTCCGCACACACGTCTTCAACTCCTCTATCCCTACGCTCTCTCCACTGCTGGCTGTCCTCCTCAGCTCCTCCGCTATACAGCGTCGTCGCACACAGCGGAACCCAATCTCACTTCTCTGTCTCCGCACACCTCGTCTCCAGCTCCTCTATTACTACGCTCTCTCCACTGCTAACTGCTCCGTCTTGTTCAGCTTCGCTATCACTATGCTCACTCCACTGCTAACTGCTTCGTCTTGCTTCAGCTTCGCTATCACTACGCTCACTCCACTGCTAACTGCTTCATCTTGCTTCGGCTTCGCTATCACTATGCTCACTCCACTGCTAACTGCTTCGTCTTGCTTCAGCTTCGCTATCACTATGCTCACTCCACTGCTAACTGCTTCGTCTTGCTTCAGCTTCGCTATCACTATGCTCACTCCACTGCTAACTGCTTCGTCTTGCTTTGGCTTCACTATCACCATGCTCCAACTCTCTTCTAAACTCTGTTTCCGAACTCCACGTCTTCACCGCACAGCTCCCAACTCCAATCTCCCCCTCTCTCTCTCTGTCTCCCCCCAATTTATCCCCATTCTCATTGTCGCTAATTAATTGGTCCGCGTGCCTCCGCACGCCTCGCGTCTTCAACCACCTGCCTTTTTCCAGACACCTCGACGCCTCCTCGGCCCCAGCAACAGCACCGACCAATCACAGCCCTTCTGGCTTAATTGGCCCGACCGTTACCTCATCACCCCAGCCTCTTCACCTGGCTGTCCTCACACGACCCCACTGTTTCCGCCGTCTCCTCAGACTGACCCCAGATAACCCCCACACTGTCCGTGTGATGAATACACTCGCGCAGTTTCCCCAGCACACCTTCCTACTCCACTACACATGCATAAAGCACTACTTACTGATGTCTAATGATTACATTTTGCTATTGAGAGTGTGTCTGACCCTCTGCTTGTGCTCTCTTCAAGACAAATGTCTTGCGATGCGAAACCGTAATCCATTTCGTCCCGTATTGATTTAATTGCTCCATTTCCACGGTGGTTTTTGTCTTGGGTATGTTCCTTCCTTTGGCTGTAATTTTATCCCCAATCTCATATATTATGCATTCTAGTGATATGTCTTAACGGGCATTATGATATCTATAATTAGCATTTGTTAATGATACATCAGTTCATCTTTCTGTCTCTTTATGTATTACCAAGCATGTATCTCTCCGTGCTTTTATACTTTTTAGCTCGTGCCCATTGTTCTGATCCATATGTCACAGCAGGAAAGAAGCACTGATTAAAAACTTTCCTCTTTAGGCAGACTGGTATGTTGATTTTTATTAGTACGTTTTAGTATTCCAGAGGAACTCCAGCCTACCTCGTCTCACCTCATTATTTTATCTTTGTGATCCCTATGGGGAAAAAAAAGATGTGCATGCCTGTGCAGTTGCGTACAAATGCATACACACCTGTGCCATGTAGAGAGTTACTCTTCACCATTAAAACCTCCTCATGAATATTATGTTATCGTGTGTATTTTAGTTTGGTGGGGTGGTGGTGCAGTGACTAACGCACTGCGGTATGAAGGCATCAAAGTGTCATTGATTCCTGATCACGCCCAACATCAGTGGCAAGGAATATCCCCTTCAGGAACCTGCAATGACCAGCGTGCCAAAGTATGATCAAACAAGTTCCATGCCCGACACAGCAAAGGGAGGCCTTCATCCAGCAGTGCATTGACAAAGGGCTGTAAATGATGTACTAGCCTTATTGATAGATTCCTGCACCTCAATAGCAGAGAAGAAGTCTGCAGGTAATTTACATACATGCTGTATCATGTCCATATCATCTACCCTAATTTATTGTTATTTATGCATTTTTTTATTTGTGGCTCACATACTGTTTTCATTCCGCACAACTCTTTGTGTTTCCACACAAATGTATACTACACATTTTGCAAAATGAATATGAATTCAGCCAAGACGCCACGACCCACATCCCCACCCACCAGAGCATTGCCTCAGTTCAAGGGCCCTCTTGTGCACCGCACCATGCACACTTTATATACGGTAGCTGGCAATACAAACAAAAACGTCCAAAAGCATTGACAACAAAATCACTCCAGAGCCTGTGTGAGTGCTTTCTGCTTTCCAGCTCGCCAAGTACTCGAGAGAAAATCCACCGATAAGTGTGGCATTGATCCAGCCAAGCATGGCTGTCAGATGGCTCATTTGCAAGACAGCACACCTAGGCAGTTTAACTGGCACAGCTATTTATTGTTTCACAAAATGATTTGCGAAAATTAAAGGAATGCAAAATTAGAAATGCAGTACTGATGGCTAGACGAAAGGTTTTCAGTGATTGGTTACCGTTGCACTGCCGTGCACTGCGGATGCCATGTGCTCAGAAGTTCGCCACGTGGGTAAACAGTTTTACTTGGGGAATTTCAATAGCCGTAAAAGCATCCAACAGACGGTTTCAACCAGACAGCACATGTGCTCACAGCCATGAGTGTTTATTTGAAACGGTAGTTTATGTGGTAAAATATACTTCGTTTTAAGAAAAAACACCTAATATTTCAATCTGATTAATGAATATATTTTAAAGTTATGTAAAGGAACGTAACGTTACAAACAGTGCAACATTAATATACGTGTTCAAAAGCGTACAGTATTCATAATTAAATGATTATACGGCGGTTTGTTTAAGCTAAACAAAGACAAAGACCCCCATTTAACTTTAACAAACTGTTTGGGAAAGTGCTGTTAGCCAGCACCTATGAAAACCGGCACGGCACACGAGGGGGTGGGTGGCCAACACCACGCCCAGCCGTCTTTGTCTCTCCAGTGGCAATGTTTACACACCACACCAGGTACTCATTTGAGGCTGAGTCGACCTAAGGGAGGCCCAGGACCGGTTCAGATGTTCGTCACCGATATTGGCCATGAGCGGGAATCGAACTCGGGTCACCGGGTTTGTAGTGCAACGTGCTAATAGCTACACTACCCGTAAAACGCCATGGACGTCCGTGGAAAAGAGCTTCATAGCTCATCGGATTCTTCTAGCCTAAATAATGATTTAGATTCTGGGTGTTGGTGCTGCCTGTTCCATCGAGACCTCCAAGTCCCAGGTGTTCACCAACATCTCGATGCCTGATCGTTTCAAATGCTTCTACGTGTTGTTAAAGATTGAACAAATCTTGACTTAAAGCATTCGTGACTACGGGAACACATTCGTTGGTTCTTTCGGTAAAGTCACGTGGATAGGTTCAAAGAAAATAGCAAAAAACTACGACGTTTCGATCACAACACAAGCGTGACATACTGCTTGTGTTGAGATCGAAACGTACTTTTTGTTATTTTGTTATTTTCTTTGAACCTATCTACGTGACTTTACCGAAAGAACCAACAAATATATATTGTACAAGTAATATATTGCCAACATTAAAATCGTGAAGTTAACCCTGCGGTATAAGTATAATTATTTCGTGATGGGCGATGGCTTTATCAGCACTGTATATTGGTTTATCAAATAAAATGTCATTTATTTAAAAATTAAAATCTCTGGATGTTGCATTGGTTAAAAATGTAACTCAGATTTGGGCAGTTCTGAATTCATATCCTGGTCAGGATTTTGCTCATTATTATCCCTCCAGAATATATCTGTCTCTCCACATAAAAAGAAAAGTATTGTAATACACAATACCATTGGCCCAACAGCCTTCTTCTGGCAGTGCATCATTTCAACAGCATTTATTCAAATACAAGCCAACTCTGGGCCAGCTTTGACATACAGTGTCTCATCAGCAGAGCCAGGCTTGCTTAAATTAGTGCTGCATAACTGCCAGTTATTCTAGGCAAGGCCTCTCTTGTGGGTCCTAGTTTATAACATCCCTCAAGGGTTGATAAAATGAGTGCCACTTTGTAGAAAGTAATAGTACTCATTTGTCCTGTGAATAGACTCACTATTGCCATAGGAATATGGAGTTTCCCCTGATAAAAGATGATCGCTTCAACATGCGCATTTGAGTAGGAAACGACTTTGGAATTTACGACATCTTACTTTAGCCACTGAAACCGCATCACAGCCATTACTATTCCTTGTATATAATGCTACTTTGTGTGTACTGTTTCCACAATACAAAGATTTCCCAGATTTCAACCTCCTGCGTAAACAATACTCCGCATTGAACCGTTTCAGACAATTACGTGGTAGATGCGTTCATCCATTATATCTATGCAATATGTGAGATGGTGCACACTGTGCCTGTGAATATCAGTTGCAAGTTGTAGACCACATCGTAAATCAGTAATGGATCAGAACATCTGCCGGCGGCATCTCAACATTACGCCAAGCCACTTCCAAAGCAATCCGCTGGCTCAATAAGCTGGACTTTAATGTTGCTAATCACGTCTTGTTACACGAAAGAAGAAGCGGCTACCATAGGGGACATGAGATATTACAGAACTACACTCAGTTGAATGCTCACCAAACAGAATTACATTGATTTCAATGTTCACAGAATTTGTTTCAAACAGTTCCCTGTGTAATGTAAAATCGTTGCTTTCATAACGTGGGCTATAGTACATTTAATAAATCGCACGATGCATGTGTAAATTAGTATATCGCCTTTAACTGTGTTGCCTCCACTGAATGTTCTGTCAACGATATCGGTAACCCAGTTCACACCACTGTTATTTATAAATCAGTCTAAAATTACAAATTTGTGTTGCTTGTGTTTGTGTAATTTAAGATATGAAGATCTAAAATGTTGAGTGGAAATTACCCGTGATGGGCAACCAAGCTTTCCCGTGTAGATATTAGGATCTCTGAGTTTGTGGACATTTTAAAACATGTTTTAAGATCCTTGATGAAAGGCAATATATACATTGAATACATCTGTCAAATAGCTACATAGGTAGAAACATAAATGTAATTAAAACAGTTCATGGTTAAATAAGTCAGCTTAAACTCAGTTTCAACGTCTTTCATAATAGTTTTTTTTGGGTTAGATTGCGTAAATGTGTCGTTAAAACCCGCCACCACCCGACACAGCCAACTAGTAAGGGTTGTCACGTAAACAGAACGTGGCCAATTCATCACGAGTACAGCCACACCGGTGTGTTGGAGAGCCAAGCCACAACATTTACAATCTGAGTACGACGTTTCGCCAGTAATTACAACTAGCTTCATCAGGCGACAGCCAGATTTGTGGAGAAGTCTAATTGTTTAACGACACATTTATATATTTACGCGATCTAACCCAAAAAAAACTCTATTATGGATGATATAGGTCACGAAAGCCTTCGTGTTAAACTTTCAAGGTATTGTTTGAATGGTGCATTATAACCAAAATTCCTATTTCAGGATGAGAAATTGTAACTTATTTTAACTGGATAAACTTGTGTTTAATGCAGTTTTTTTGCTCTAGGTTTTGCAAGATCTGTGTTATATTTGATGGAGAAATACATTTATCTCCGTTCATAGTTTTTATTCGTAGTTTTCCTGTAAACTAGCCTAAACATTTAAAATCTGTTTCATTTGCAAATGTCTTAATTATTTTATAAGTGTTCTTCAGTTTCTGCTACAGATGTTTTGTTTGTTATATAATTCAAATGGTTCAACCAGTATGAAAAATTCCCTGATCGTGTGAAATGTGGTATCAGGACATTTCCCTGCATCTTTTCCATGGAATATTGAGCTGGACACTTAAGAGCGCATGGTACCAGTGAACTATCAAGTCAAACATTTTGGAGAAGGCAAATTGTTTTCCTACCAAGAGTACTTCGTCAAAAATAGGTTTATTAATGTTACAGATTAACCGAAAAACCCTCGACTGAATGCCAACGCATTGCATTCAATATATATTTTTGTGAAATTTCAAAAAAATATGATGCCTGTCAAAAATGTCTGGAGGGTGGGGTGGACTACCATTTTGCTCCCCCCCCAAGTGCACCACATGCACTGTGATATCCCTTGCATGTGTAGTGGTCGACTTGACGCGGACAACTTTCTTGTTTTCTCCGACACCACTTTTATTACAACTCTTCACGTCACGTCTGGGACTCTTCACATCACGTCTGGGACTCTTCACGTCACGTCTGGGACTCTTCACATCACGTCTGTGACTCTTCACATCACGTCTGTGACTTCACGTCACGTCTGTGACTCTTCACGTCACGTCTGTGACTCTTCACACTACGTCTGTGACTCTTCACGTCACGTCTGTGACTCTTCACGTCACGTCTGTGACTCTTCACACTACGTCTGTGACTCTTCACGTCACGTCTGTGACTCTTCACATCACGTCTGTGACTCTTCACGTCACGTCTGTGACTCTTCACGTCACGTCTGTGACTTCGTCATTCCGCTTAGCCGCAGCTCGCTCGCCGCCCGTCTCGCTCGCTCCGCTTCCTCCCCTATCCCTCACTGTCCCTCTGCATCGTCCCTGTCTCTCTTCGTCGCTCGCTGTCTCTGTCTCCCGCTCGTCTCCCCGTCTCTCCCCGTCTCTCTCTGCTTCTCTCTGCGTGTCTCTGCTCTACTGCTAGCCTGTTCTGTCTCCTATGTCTTCGCTCCGGTTCTCTCCGACCTGCTTCGTTCCAGTCCCAGCGACAACAACTCAACTCGTTCTTCCCGTGTCTCCCGAATATGTCCCCGTTCTCATTACCAGCCAATCAATTATTAGGCCGCGTGCCACCGACGCCCACCCCCCCGCACCTGTTACTTGCCCCCCTCTATTCCCAGACATCCCGGCGCCACCTCGCCCTTGACACCAACCCCAGCCAATCACAGCCGTACATCGCGCTCCAGCTTAATTGGCCCGTCATTACCGCACAGTTTCCTGCAGCCACACGTGGCCGGCCCCACGTAACCCCCCCACTGTCTATAACTCTCGCGTCTTTACCATTCCCCCCTGTCTGCTCGTGTTAATCCACTACACATGCATACATGCTAATATTGTATTGCTGCTTCTTTCTATGCTAATCATGGTACACATATCTCAACGGTAGATGTACCTTCACTTTCATATTCTTAACACGATACTTATTTTACAAATGCTTCTGGGTAACAAGCAGACTAGAAAGACCTTAAACAGTAAGAAATGTGGAATAAAATAAACAGATAGAAGAATGTTTAATGCAGTATATATTGCATGTAATAATTTGGATAATGATGGATGATTTAAATAGAACTGTAAACAGTGATACTTTTGATTTAAAGCTTTCGTGACTGCAGGGATTCATGTTCTTGTTTCTTTCGGTGAAGTCACGTAGAAGGGAAACAATAAAATAATAAAAATATAACACAATAAAATTCTCACGACGTTTCGACTGCAACACAAGCAATCATCATCAGGTGTGAAAACCACAGCAAGAAAATTTGAAAAAAGTGGCGTTTTTTTAACGTTAGCACCACGGAGAGCGATTTGACAGTTATTCAGATGGACGAGTCCATCTATGTTCGGAAAAGAGGAGGGGGGAGACGAAAATAATGGATGCAGTCTGAAAGCCACCGTAAGCATGAACAATCAATTAAGATCCGAAATGGTTTATCAAATCCTTCTAATGATTGCTAAGCCAGAATCCACCTTCTCGGTTAAAATTGTCTCTGTGCTTGTATATGTGGATAGCCTCATGAACGAATCTCTCATGGTAGCCAGATGGATTGCAAAGAACCTCTGTCTTGGAGAAGTCAATGTCATGTGAGCCTACTGAATTATGACAGTGATCTGCCACGATGTACGCACGTGCATACTCTCAGTCATTCTACTTAAGGTGCATGGAACGCTGACACATTTTTAAAGCACCAACTTTTTTAAAAAAAAATTAAAGGTATTTTACTTTACTGGACTATACAAAAGCAAACAAACTCAGTCCCGAAAGAGTAAACCTGTGAAGATATCAAAAGAAGAAAAAGGCAAATGTTTAACAAATCACAGCCTGAAGAATAACAGTCTTCGTAAATGTTTGTGTTTGGCTTTGGGTTGCATCCTCTGCCATTCCGTGTCTATTCAACCTAAACTGGGTGCAGTCCAAATTGACAGGTGGCCAGAGTCACAGCAGCTCCCTTTCTGTTGTTTGTCATGGAGACAATCTGCGTCTCTATGCAATTAATGCTGTGGCTTTCTGCATCGTGGCTTAGGCTGCCATGTCCCCAAGAGGCTGGAGATTGGGTACAAACAGAAGCAGCCTGGTCAAAATCAAGACCAGCCTTGACAGGATTCAGGAAGTCGACAAGATCCTTGAAAATTAAACACCCCTTTGAAAGAAATAGTTCGGACTAATGATTTGTTAGGAATGCTGTAGATATTTAGTGTTTACATGTTTTCTCAAAGTAGCCCTGCTTAACGTCAGAGCTAGCTGCAGACTGCGAATGGAAGCCACAAAGGAGTCTGCCATTGTGGCTTTCACAGTGATTCGTGTAGATTGGTATCCTCCCATTATAAATTAATGTAATTACATCTGCTGAATCTATCAGCAGCGAGCGATGGTCAAGTGTGATAGCGTCAATGGCATTGGCTTTGATGACTTCTTGAACCTATTTAAGCCGATCAAATTTAATTAAAAGCAGCCTTTTTTTTTTACTAACACTTGGGTAACTAAAGTTTTATGAGAATAGATCTCAATTTTACCACAAATCAGTTGCGGGTAATATTTAAATATGGCATTTTAGCTAAAGCCCCAGCATATATTGCGTTCATCATCTTCACAATGTACCACGGTTCTCAATATTGATGTCAAAGTGACAAGATGCTCTGCCAATGCCGCGCACACATTGGGCGACCGTATTGAACCAATGACAGCAAAACTGACTTAGTGGTAAGTACTCTTTGGTTCTATTCGGTAAAGTCACGTAGGTAAAAAAGATAAAACAACAAAAATCACGACGTTTCGGCCACAACACAAGCGGCCTTCATCAGGTGAAGGGGCCAGACTGTCTCGAGGACAGCGCTGGAGTGAACACAGCCAAGCTCAGACCGCGACCTTTTTAGCTAATTCCTTTGTCAAGGCACCTTGATTCCTCTCACACAGCTTAAAGGTCGCGGTCTGAGCTTAGCTGTGTTCACTCCAGCGCTGTCCTCAAGACAGTCTGGCCACTTCACCTGATGAAGGCCGCTTGTGTTGTTGCCGAAACGTCGTGATTTTTGTTGTTTTATTTTTTTACCTACGTGACTTTACCGAATAGAACCAAAGAGTATGGATCCTTGCAGTCACGAAAGCTTCAAATCTAGAATTAGTGGCAAGTGCTGCTACATTGAGACTTTAAAAGAAAGTCTAAATGGTTTCCTGCTGAAAATGGAATGGTGCTCATTTCCCGTTTACAGCCTTAAGCCATTTGTAGAAATTATTCAATCCTAGGGTGGGACCAAGTCTTTCCATAGGGCAACCGCTGTTAACTTTTATACTAAGTGGTGTTCATTTTATCAACCCTTGGGAGACAATGCACTATGAGCCACCCCCAACCTGGAATTGAACTTGTGACCTGCCAATTGCAAGCCGTGCAAGTTATTGCTCCACCAACTGTTTCATTGTTATAATTTATGTTACCGTGTAGATTTTATACACATTGATATTTACAAAACTGTGCAATTCAGACCCTTTTGACGGCATTTTCTCCTTTGCTGCTAACATCTTGGATGTTGGTCAGGATATTTTAATGATAAGTAATTTATCATTGCCACACTCTCTATTTTTATTACACGCTGAGTTTGGTCAATACCGTGATCCATGTCGTGAATGGATTTTTTTTATCGTTTTGTTATTATAATACGTCTATATTTAAAAGTGTTAGTTATATAGTTTTAAAAAGTTTTCACTACCACTGATATATATTTAATACTTTTGTTGCCCATGAACAAAGCACAAGCATACAGTGCAGTGTATAGTTACCAACTATTATTTTATGTGCTTGTGAATGATGAGGCTTCCCACAGTTTTCACCCTGTCAACAGAGCTGTTTGACTGCCAGAGCATGTTGTGTCACGGGGTGGCGATAAGATGGACAATGTTTGTAGCCTTTGACCACAACATAATCTCGGGCATTGCCAGTTGTTTCAGTGCCACAATGGAGACAGATGTTGATTTGATCTCAAACACCAATGTTGATTTGATCTCAAACACCAAAGATACTGCTTGCAAATTTACTGAGCCATTTTGCAATGTGCATTGCAGAGAGGAGCCTATCCTTTGAGAGGCCTTCCTTAAAAGCACACACATCCCATACAATATAGAATATAAACACTACGTGCAGGAAAGTGCCCGGCAGACATCTTATCTCCGTAGGTCTGGAAGTCAATACATGATAATGCTATATTATATTACTGTAAATACCTCAGTTACAGCTGGGTGAAGGCCTCACCATGTCGTGTTGAGCTTTGTTTGACAAAACGTCTTCATCACACTGCTCAGTGCAGGTCCATCACACTTGACCGCTTAAGTTTTTTCAGTTTATTATTTTGGTATAGCCCTGTGAGCCATTCGGCTCTTGAATCGGGTGCAACCACAACAAACAAACAAAACAAAAACACGAACAAGAAAACATCTTAAAGTGACAATGTGACTGTGCAAACAGAAAATCCATGAAAAAAACAGCAAAATATTCCTGAAAAAAGCACCGTACACCAACGCTGTGTGCAAAAAATCCCAGTGGGATGCAAGTCAAACAACAACAACTTTTGATTTAAAGCTTTCGTGACTGCAGGGATTCATATTCTTGGTTCTTTCGGTAAAGTCACGTAGAAGGGAAACAATAAAATAATAAAAATATAAAAAATAAAATTCTCACGACGTTTCGACTGCAACACAAGCAATCATCATCAGGTGTGAAAACCACAACAAGAAAATTTGAAAAAAGTGGAAGAGGTACGTGGATGACACTTTTGTCATCTGGCCACATGGCCGGCCTGCTCTAGATCAATTCTTCGACACACAGCCATCAGATTTACTATGGAAGTCGAAAAAGATGGCAAGCTACCTTTTTTGAATGTCCTAATAAAAAAGAGACCTGATGGTTCAATGAGCCACTCTGTCTACAGGAAAGCTACCCATACGGATGCTTACCTGAAACCGGATTCCCACAACCATCCATCCCAGAAGAACTCCCTCATCAAGACTCTGCACCATCGAGCCCAATGCATATCCGACCAGGAACACGTAGCCAGTGAACTCAAGCACGTACACCAAGCTCTTAAGGCTAATGGTTACTCCGACTACACAATCCGCAAAGCTATCCCTCCAACCATGAAGAAGGACCCTCTTGAGTAGCCTTTCAAAACCATCACTTTACCCTACATTGCGGGGATCACAAAAAAGATCTCCAAAATCTTGAATAAACACAAGATCCAGGTCTGATTCAACACATTACATAAAATACGTGATCTGGTTCCATCTGTAAAAGATGTGATTCCGGGCATACAGTACCCTGGCGTCTACAAACTAAGTTGCCTCTGTGGTAGTAGTTACATTGGAGAAACCAAACGGCATGTCTCGGACCGCATTCGTAAAGACAAAGCAGACCTAAAACACGGTAGGACCAACACCTCGGCCGTGGCAGATCACTGTTATAATTCAGTAGGTTTACATGACATTGACTTCTCCAAGACAGAGGTTCTTTGTAAGCCATCTGGCTACCATGAGAGATTCGTTCATGAGGCTATCCACATATACAAACACAGAGACAATTTCAACCGAGAAGATGGATTCTGGCTTAGAAATAATTTTGAAGGATTTGATAAACCATTTCGGGTCTTAATTGATTGTTCACGCTTACGGTGGCTTTCAGACCGCATCCATTATTTTCGTCTCCCCCCTCCTCTTTTCCGAACATAGATGGACTCGTCCATCAGAACAAACTGTCAAATCGCTCTCCGTGGTGCTAATGTAAAAAAAACCCGCCAATTTTTTTCTAATTTTCTTGTTGTGGTTTTCACACCTGATGATGATTGCTTGTATTGCAGTCGAAACGTCGTGAGAATTTTACTGTTTTATTATTTTTATTATTTTATTGTTTCCCTTCTACATGGCTTTACCGAAAGAACCAAGAAAATGAAAAGCATTGTCTTTGAAACTCATTGACCTGCGCCAGAAAGAGCCTCCTCTTTTCTGACCTCGTCTCACCCAGTGATGATAGGCCAATGCAACGTGCACATATTGCTACGGTGCCAGTCCTACGCCTATCGTGCTGTGAAATCCGCGCTTCCTGTGTGCGCTACGAAATCCAACACAGCCGTGCGTATTCAATGCGGATAGCGGGGGGAGGGACGCTGGCTCGGCTTCTCCTATGTGCATTACGAAATATACACCGGCCTGCTGATGGATATGCTAGTGTAGATAAGCACCGCTGACTCGGCATCTTATGCACACTACGAAATCCGCACATTGCCGCGCCATTCAATATGCTAATTTTTGCCGATGGGCGGGGGACGCTGGCTCGCCTTCTCCTATGTGAGCTATGAAATCGACACTCTCCGGATATTGAATATGATAGTGCGCATGGGGGATGCGGTGGGGTCGCCGTGGTGACCCGGTTGTGCATGGTACGTCACGGCGACGTTGGGGCCCAGGTACAGTGAGCGGCGCCCCCCCCTCCCTCCGCTGCAGACAGCCGCCGCCGCCGCAATTAGCGACAATTAAAGGCGCCGAGACGCGCGTGAGAGGCACCCACGGCGCTGAGTGAAGAGACGCAACTCCACGGTGCGAGGCCGGGGGACCAAGAGGAAGAGAGAGCGGCGCGCGCGCTACGAGGAAGAGCTGGTGTCGGCAACTTGTGCACTGTGCGTGGCTGTGTGCAATGTCGTCTGTGTGTGTGTGTGCACTCTCAGCCTCAGATGAGTACCTGGTGCGGTGTGTAGTAAACATCGCCACTGGGGAGACAAAGGCGGCCGGGCGTGGTGCCGGCCACCCCCACCCGCCTCGTGTGTGCCGTTTCCGGCCTTCATAGGTGCTCGCTAACTTGCGCCAGCACTTCGTTAACGGTTATACGGGGGATCTCTGTCTTGGCACCGCCATGTGTGTGCACACACACCTACACGTGCACACTGCGCACTCTCCTAGTGTGTCTACGTGTGTGTGCAGCGCTGTGCATGTGTGTGTGTGTGCATGTGTGTGCATGTGTGTGTGCAGCGATGTGTGTGTGTGTGCATGTGTGTGCACACACATGCACGTGCACACTGCGCACTCTCCTAGCTGTGTGTACGTGTGTGTGCAGCGCTGTGCATGTGTGTGTGTGTGCAACGCTGTGTATGTGTGTGTGCATGTGTGTGTGCGTGCGTATGTGTGCGTGCATGTGTGTGTGCAGCGCTGTGTACGTGTGCATGCGTGTGTGCACACTCGTACATGTGTACGAGTGTGTGCATCGTGACGTGTGCAATCTGTGTGCACTCTCCTGCATGTGTACACGTACGTGCATCATCCTCTGCACGCGTGTGCGCGTGTGCACTCGTACTGTGTACATACCCACGTGTGTACTCGCATGTGTACACACACACCTCAGTATTTCGTGCTCCTACATGTGTACACACGTGCGTTCACTGCAACCTCTTACATTTGTGCATGCGTGTGCACTGTTCTCCGTATGTGCGTGTGTCCGTGCGTGTGCTGTCCTACAAACACGTATCACCACTGCATACACACGAATACACCATGGATACAATCAGGGCTGTGTTAATGCATGTGATCACCTTGTACACACGTGTCCACTGCTATTGTCCACAGAGCCACTGTGCATGCGTCCATTGTGTGCATGAATCGTTTGCACGTGTGCACGGGTAATATGTGTACAATATTCACTAAAGTGTACATGTAGTGCATGTGTCCAGTGTACTAACGACGTAAGCACGCACGTGTGCCACGTATCTTGACGTGGCAACATCTCGCCATCGTTTCTCATTCTCAAAGCATTTCTCTCCACCGTAGTAGTAGTCATTCTAACCCACATCATTAGCCTCACCTTTTGTAAAGTCATTGTACGCACATTCTCGAGTGTGTGGCACTCCCCATGAGCAAGCGTCACACACATTTGGCCCCCAGGGTCGTAGCGTGGACAGCTCTGCTGTAATCGTGCAGTACGTGTAATGCTTATTCTCCATAATACGGGGTTTTTTTGGGGGGGGGGGGTTAGATCGCGTAAATATATAAAAGTGTCGTTAAACCCACCACCACCCGACACAGCCGGTTAGTAAGGTTTGTCACGTAAACAGGACATGACAATTCCGTTAGTAACCAATTGGCTTTCGTTTTTTTTGTTCGTGCCCATTATCAGCAACGAATTGGCATTCGTTAGTAACGAATTGTCATGTTCTGTTTACGTGACGCACCTTACTAATTGGCTGTGTCGGGTGGTGGCGGGATTTACGACACATTTACGCAATCTAACCCAAACAACCTGTATCATGGATGATATTGGTTGCGAAAGTCTACGTGTTAAAATGCTCATTCTATTAATCCCCGAAAATATTTGCGTGTTTCTCTACGGTGGAACAGGGCTTTGCGCACTACGCCATCTTTTGACTTGAAACTTTCGTGACTGCAGGAATACATATCCTTCACTACGCTATCGCCAGACACCTGAGTTCAATGCCTGGCCACAACTAACGTTACTGGTTAGTGGTGAAATATGGTTAAGACCACACCCATAGCTGACATGGCATGGGGAGGTCTTCCTCCAATAGTGGATTGACAATTGGCACGACCAAAAACGCACCCATCACATGTAAATTCTTACACTTCCGTGCCATCTGATGAACTTTACCCTTATAATGGATCCAATTTTTTGTGCTGCATTTTTTTGTGCTGCATGTCTGCCGACATCCTCTTTGCAAGAGAGACATTTTTCAGTGGGTGCTATCCTAGTTGTGGTTTTTCATTCATATGCTCACTCCAGGGCATGTGGCATATCATTCTGTCTGTGTGGTCACTTGCAGAGCGAGCTGAAGGTGTCCATTCAAGTCCCAACAGCGGCAATGGGGTGGGGGCGAGCTGCGGTACTGGGGGCTGTACTGGCCACGCTGGTGGCCTATCTGCTGTCTGCTGACCTGCAGCAACTGTTGGCTCGGGGAGCATGGGGCCTGCTGCCGCTTGGTGTTGAGGACCAGCAGCCGGACGACCATCGCCTGGTGGAGCAAGTGCAGGCTGCCTGGGAGAATATCATCATCCCACCCAAGCACAGGGTGCAGCGGGTGGCTGTCGGGTGAGAGACAGCGAATTTGAAAGATGTTTACCGTCGGTCGTTGAGTTTTGTCCGTAATGTGCACCGATGTGGGTGTCTTTTGTTAAGCTGCATCTGGTGGTGGTGTTGTCATCTAAAAGACACTTGAGGAGGGTAAGGGGGAAACCACCTCAACTGTTCTTTCCCGATATAGGAATAGGTTTTACCCTTTTAACTGGCACAAAAACTGACACCTTTATTCAAGGCATCATGTTTGCAATAACCACAACACAAGCAGTCAAAATGCAAACAAAAAAGACAACTCTGATAATAATATGCACTGTCCTTGAATTTGATTGGTCCACACCCGAGACAGCTTTTCTTAGTGCCAGTTAAAAGGGTAAAACCTATTCCTATATCTTGTTTCTGGCAAAGGAGGTCTCATAATGTTCTTTCCCGAGTTGTGGCTCAAGAAATCTACGATGGAACGTGGTACTCCGAGGTGAAGAGGAGAGCGTGGGATCGCATGGGCTACAGGGCGTTGAGCCAAATAATTGTCCGAAGGCAGAGCACTTAAGAAAATGAAGGAATATATATTTATATCACTTGTATGTGTTGCTAAGTGGTTTATGGTTCGTGTACAGTGCATTCTTGGCAAACCCAGTTTTAAGTACCTGGCCATGCACAAAACCAGTGACAACTGGTGTCTGAATCTCATTTGAGCCTCCTCGCGGTCAACCCGACATAACAGGAGTCTCGGATATGGTGTGTTAATATTGTGAACAGGGTTTGGCAAGGTGTGGTTCCAACATTTACACTTTCTTACATGTCTTGCCAACCTTAAACATAGCCTAGAGACTCCATGCTTAAGTGAGTACTGGAGAAGCACTTATTTTAATTGTGGAAATTCTACATTCCTATGGTGGGGATCACTCGATAGGATGACCACTGTGGACTTTGCCAACAGTTGCATTCATTTTAGCAATTCCAGATGTATGCTGAAGGCCTGAGTTTAACCCCAACTGCATTTTCCTAATAATATTCGTCCTTTTAATTTGTAAAGGGATTTAAATTTGAATGTATATGCAGCATTATGAGTGTACTGGATGCATGTTGTGCCAATGGCTGCTAACAGCACTCAATAAGAAACACGGAATCTTTGGCCCTGCCTGGTGCCATGTTTTTATATTTATACGTACATTAGACTATACACAGTGTGGTTATGTCAATTTTTTTTATTTTGTGTTGCATGCTTACGCTGTACATATCTATTTGTATGTGGTCCTATGTTTTTGTGGATACATTTTACACGTATTTATTCACATGTATTTGTACATGTGTAGTGGCCTTATTGACGTCGGAGACTGTTCACTTGAGGCAACACGTATTTATTACAGACGCTTCAATTACAGTGTCGAATCTGATACTTGAAGAGGTAACGGCCTCTTCACCTGTACTCTATAGAGGGAACGTTCCCCGAGCTTTAGCCCACGCTAGCTCCCTGGTTCCCTCTATCCTGGTCCTCTCTCAGGAGGCTCTGTCCTGGCCCAGCTTTGGCGCAGGTCCCGATCACCAACCACACGAGTCTGGCCCTCAGAAGGACATCGGGCCTCGTGGCTCTGGTGTCGCACCCTGGCTTGCTTTGCCCGGCCCTCAAAAGGATAGCGGGTCAAAGGAGTTCCAGGGTCTGGCTAGTTGATCTTTTTTCTTCACTGGCTCTTCATCTTGCTTGAGTCGAACTGCCTCTCAGCTACCCGGGTCCCACCTTTTATACTGTCCCTCAGTGAGGGGTGGGGCTGGGAGGGATCACAGCGTCCTCCCCAGCCCCCCAGAGTGGTGGCCGTAGCGGACGTGTTTGTGGCCACCGTTATACAACCACGTGTCACCCTCCCGTAACACCTCTACACATGCAAGTATGCTTGTTGCAAGTGTATATGTATCCTGGGAGCGGCAGTGTAGCGGTAAGCGTTCTGCGCTAGGAAACCGGTAACCCGAGTTCGATTCCTGCTCGCGGTCACAACCAGTGACGATTATCTGAACCGGTCCTGGGCCTCCCCTAGGTCGACTCAGCCTGAAATGAGTACTTGGTGCGGTGTGTGAACACCGTCACTCGGGAGACAAAAGCGGCCGGGCGTGGTGCTGGCCACCCACCCCCTCACGTGCTGTGCCGGCCTTCATAGGTGCTCGCTAACAGCACTTGCCCCAAAGAGTGTTGAGGCTATATGGAGGATCTTTGTCTTTGTATCCTGGGAATCCGAGGAGTGGTAGTTATCACACTGTACTAAGGTCCTGGTGATGTCGGTTATATCCGTGGCTATGCTACACACCAGTCGGTGACAGTGACTGCAGAGCCCTTGACCAATGTTGACCCAGCTTAAGATGAGTGCCTCGTGTGGTATTTCAACATGAGCTCAAGGGGAGATCAATGAGATAGACTTTGTGCTGATGTTTTCCTTGCCACCATTAAGAGGTGATTACTAACAGCACTTTTCCCATCAGTTTCTGAGACTGTGTGTCTCTATGCTGTTTTAACAGCAACACTTTTGGAAACACATGCACATCGCCGCCTCATGTGCCATACCTGCCATAAGAGGTGATCGCTTACATCTGCCTTTTCAGTCTGCGGTTTAGTGGAGGGTCTTTGCACGTGTGGTGCAGTGGTTTGTGGACTGCTGAACTGAGAGGTTCCTGTCCTTGCACATGAGTGGCAAGTGTGGTCTGAAGGTCTCCTGGGGCTCTCCAGGTTTGCTCGGCCTTAATGAGTACCTCTTGTGGTTTATAATCATCAGCAATGGCAGTGCTGCATGGTGCTGGACATATAACCCCATGTCTCAGCTTGTAGAGGAGTAGAGGTAAAATAGTTTTTCCCTGATTTAATTAAGAATGCGACTGATATTAGTAATTATTTATCCAAGAAAACCACACTAGGTCATAGGACTTTTTTTCAGGAGGGTCCAGCATTGGATTTTATTTTAAAATATTTTCGGCCAATATTGATGTATGGTGCCTCTTGCCCACCCTCCAAAAATGTCCTTAATTGTATTAATAATATCTATATATAAATAATAAATATAGTCACAGGAACTTGACCACATCACTTCCTCCATGGGAGATCAGCATCGGCCCATCAATCTACTCAGCACAACCTTTTCATATGAGTAGTCATATTCAATGGTTATATGATAATGCTAATTTGTAACACTCAATAAATATAGTCACAGGAACTTGATCACATCACTTCCTCCATGGGAGATCAGCATCGATCCATCAATCTACTCAGCACAACCTTTTCATATGAGTAGTCATATTCAATGGTTATATGATAATGCTAATTTGTAACACTCAATAAATATAGTCACAGGAACTTGACCACATCACTTCCTCCATGGGAGATCAGCATCGGTCCATCAATCTACTCAGCACAACCTTTTCATATGAGTAGTCATATTCAATGGTTATATGATAATGCTAATTTGTAACACTCAATAAATATAGTCACAGGAAATTGACCACATCACTTCCTCCATGGGAGATCAGCATCGGTCCATCAATCTACTCAGCACAACCTTTTCATATGAGTAGTCATATTCAATGGTTATATGATAATGCTAATTTGTAACACTCAATAAATATAGTCACAGGAACTTGACCCCACATCACTTCCTCCATGGGAGATCAGCATCGGTCCATAAATCTGCTCAGCACAACCTTTTCATGAGTAGTCATATTCAATGGTTATATGATAATACTAATTTGTAACACTCAATAAATATAGTCACAGGAACTTGACCCCACATCACTTCCTCCATGGGAGATCAGCATCGGTCCATAAATCTGCTCAGCACAACCTTTTCATGAGTAGTCATATTCAATGGTTATATGATAATGCTAATTTGTAACACTCAATTTTCACTTGCCCGTAGGCAACAACCCTGAGGTGCTGAGCCCAGCTCAGAGATCAATTTAGTAAAAGTCAAATAAAAAGATGTTGTTTGAGAAGGCGCTTTAAGGTAGGTAAAGTTGTCAACTCTGCAAATGTGGAGAGGAATGGCATTCCAGGTGGAGGGGCCGACAACAGAGGAAACGACCCATGGCGATCGTGATCCTGACTCTCGGTGTCGAGAGTAACTCCTGGGCGAGCAATGGACGGCCATGGTCGGATCTTGTAGTAAACATGACTCACATCTACCACAACTTCGAGGAGAAACATTCGCCTAGATCTTGCGGTTCAGATGGTCCCCTGTTATAACTTTTTTTTATATCTCATGTATTGTGACTGTATTAGTTGGAACAACATTCACTGTATTCAATTGTGTGGGCTGTGCCTGAATGTACATATAATTTTGTTCGATAAAATATATTAACTACTTGGAAAACGTCAGTGCAACTTCTTTAAGCTTAGTTTGTACATTGGCCAGTATACTGATACGTGTATCAGATCACTCATATAATAATTCCTGTCTTTTTTATCAGTAGATATATGTAATTGATTCATGAATCAAGTAACCCTGCCCCCTAGTCAATAGAGGCAGCTCCATTCGCCATAATGTGACCCTGTATCTGGACTATTCACTGAATGCGTCGAGGCCAAATTGTTCAATAACCATTGCTTTCGCAGCAACAGACTGCAGAAACCATAATCTACTCGAGTGGTCCCTGCTGTTGTAGAGCCATCCACCCACAGCTATCCCCATGATTGAAAATCCCTGGCACACGTGAATAAATCACAAGATTTGTTGTGTTCATCACTACTGAACGAATAGCTGAGAGCAGAATGTCATGCGTTGAATGTGGCACCTTATCTCTTGTTTTTTTTTATTACAGCACATTTTCAGTGTCACCTTAACGGTGCATTAAAATAACCTTAAACATTTAGGCGACGCTTGGAAAACTGGAATTGAAATTTTCCAAGAAATCGTTGCCCCGGGATGTATTTATGGCAGGTGCAGTGAGTTATTTTCTGGTTTTTCCAATGTGTTCTGAGATATCAATCTTTTCTAGAAGGTTGATGGAGCCTGTAACATTAATTCTTTCTCATATGTCACTTTCCACATAATTTTTCAACAGCCTCTTTAGGTGCCATCCATAAACTTTTGTAATGATTTATGGTCTGAAAAACCTTATGAACACAAAGTTTCCAAATGTATTTCAACCCTGCCCTGTTCATACCATGCGTGGTTAACGTTGCTCAGGTGTTCCATTAGATTTGTGTAAGGATCATAATTCTCACATGTCTTTTTTTTTGTCTTAAAAATGCATTTATATTCAGAATTCCATTATTTTAATCCTAACTTATATCCCCAATCTTAACCCATACATTATCGCCATCCGAACCCTTTACACCTAATCCTAATTCTAGCACACACCCATATCACTTCAAAAGCTATATCATATTCTCAAATGTAACATAAACACCTACTGTTCCTGCTAAATTGTTCCTGGACCATAATCCTATACCTTTCTCTTTAATGCCGGCCTTACTTAACCCCTAATTACAACCTCTGATGAAAACTTTATCCTATATTTACAGACCAAATACCTGGTGTGTAATGATTTGCCCTGCTGGGATTCAATGCATTGTTACGATTCAGGGTCTTATTTAAATTGAAAAATCTAAGGTTTTTTTCAATCACATTTTTACTGTATGATTTGTACTGTTTGTTGTTTTTTGTCTTGATTTTAGTTTTTATCTCATTGACCTTAATTTAGAATTACTATATAATTTTCGTTCATTGTATACATCTTAATGAATTGATGCTCACTTGCTTGATTCTCAGACTGTATCGTGAAAGAGAGAATGCATTTTAGTAGATTAATCGATGCAATAAATTTTTGGATACCGAATATGCACTTGGACGTTCCCCAGATGTCTATTTCAGAAGAGTTTGCATGAGTGATTTGGGTTCATTAGGTCACTGCCTCATGCACATAGAGGTCACTGCCCTCTGGCCCTGCCTTCCACCATGGGTGGTCTTACCCCTGAGCAAAACCTCCTGCTGTCGGGGCCCATTTGCTGAGGGAGACCCCCCATCAATACTTAGCCTTGGCTAAGAGACAATGGGTGACCAAGGAACTTAAAACAATAATAAGTTTCCATCATTTCAATTCCCCCTTCATCAAATGCAACAAAACTTACCATATTGCTTACACACATCTGTTCGAAAACTGGTAAAAATGTGTATATGATTGAAATTAGACGTGAAGAAGATTTCAATGTTGATATTGAAAATTCTACTGTGAAAGTGCCTCGCGCAGCCAGACGTGTGTGGTTGAGTGTTCTTGATGCCTTTCCATGTCTTATAGATCCCACACGTAATGTCTTAAATACGACATGTCATACCCTGAAAGACAGGAAATCACCACGTATCAATGCATTTACCAAAGAGAGGTCACACAAGAGGCGTTCCACTCCACCGCACATGGGTGCGCATCACCAACAGTGGAATATCTGTTCAGATAATTTTTACATCCGGTTCCCTTGTGTAGTTTAAATGCATATGCCAATTTGGCTGACGCAGTTACTCAGGGCCTGCAGCCAACCAACTGACTAAAACATTTTTTAATGTTCAGCACTGAGCATACATCGATGGCCAGGTGTTAATGCTCCCCAACAACACAGTGTTGTTTCATTCTGACCTTAATAGATTCTCAATACCATTTTCCCCAACGTATGAAAAAAAAGATTATGTTTTATTCAAGCTTTTGACAACTGCAACATTTGTGGAGAATTTTCATTTTGGTTTATAATACACCATATCCATCTTTTGCTCCCGTCTGTATTCGAAGCGATCAGAATCGACGGTCAATGAAATCCACCGCAAACTTACCAATACCCATTTATATAGGCCATTACACCATACCCCTTGTGCCACACAGGGACGGTTGCCTCTGGAAGTCCCCTTGGCTAGATGGCAGCAGGACATTGGCATTCTTGACATAAGTTGTGATGCAAGATGCTTTAATATTATTAGCCCATTGAGTGACCTTATCCTCTTTTGTTGGTATGGTCTATATGTGTACTGCATCCATTGGCTACATTTTAGTACAGACCATATCACCTCATATCACACAGCTCCAGTTTGAAACTCCCAACTTTTCTCCAGTGTAATTTGGTTTGACTGATTTTTATACACGTGCAATCTTTAGTTGTATCTGTTATTGGTTGTGTTGCATTACAAGCCTTTTTAAAAATCTATTTTGTTTATTTTCATCTCATGAAACAAGTAACTTTCCATTTGTGACTGTAGCTAGTAGTGTGTGCACAAGCCTGTATCAGAAAATTACCCCAGAAAATTATGTTCCAGAACTATGCATTTAGAGTATTTGTCTGCAGTAAATTTCGACATCATAAGCCACTTCGTAGCACTATCATTTGTGGCCAGATCACTTCTGAAAAACATCAATATAGCTTAGTGGGCCTTGGTAAAAAAAAAATGGTGTTACTTCAATAGACCTATCCACAGTAGATGCACACAATGTCATGTCCTTAAAATGTCGTTCATCACTTGTCAATCAAATAAAATAAAACACATTGAATTTTATGGGTTTCTTGTGCAGTCATGGTGTCCAGGCTGAGACTATTTAAGAACCAAGTTTAAACACTATTGTCTGCCCAGATTTGAACCCAGGATCTCTCAGCAGTGCAAAATCAGTACTCCAACCCTCTAAGCAACGTGGCCACCTCAGGCCCGAGGGTCTTTGTTTAATCATGGTCAATCCATCAAACATTCATACGACAAATATGAGCGCGCTCAAGGCTGCAGAAATCATGAAGATTGCTCCGCTGCCATCAAGGCAAGAATGAGCAAATAGGGATCCCCAGCAATCCAACTGATAGTTATGATGATACAATTATCGGTTTGACATTTGGTGAGTTTATAGGTCAGTCGAGCTTTGCGAAGTAGCCCATAGGACATTTCATGTGTAGGAACGTGAAGCAACATGTTAAATGCTAACATCTGTAAAAATGAATGCTTTGCCATTCACTCTATCTGAAACTTTCCATGCGGTGCATTCTTTCGCAGTGATGTCGTGTGATCGCTTTTGAGTCGTGCGTTTTAACCACAAAATGGAAAGAGCTTGTAGCCGTGCAACCGAAGGAAGCTATCTGAATGAAGATATTCCATATAGTTGACAATACAATCACATCACAATTATTTTCATCTGATTTGGAAGGACTGTATGTAATGTATGCTATGTTACATAGTAAGCAGTCTACAGTACTTTGTCAATTCAATCCTGGAAGAAAGCCACCCCACTTCGTATCAGTCACGAAGTTGCCATACCATACTTCACCATGCTGATTATTGTCGGTTGGTGAAGTAGGGGAAGCCCAGATACCACTCACCACCAATGTTAACCACGGCCATGTAATTGAACTCAGTCACTGTATTCATAGCTCAGTAAACGAGCCACTGAACCACGCCTTCCCCATGAACTTTAGTCAATCTGATTTACGCACGAGTCATTTATTGTTCCACTGCCATTGGGGAATAAATACATTTGGATACCTCTTTTTTAACTTAATAATTCAAGTAAGATTTTATTACATGCCAATATCAGGTGTGGCCTATACACGATTAAGGTGATTGATTGCTGGCTAATGGGTTCGCGTTAAATGTCGTGAAAATGTCTGAAGTCTTGTGCACATTGTTGGCCTCTTCCTTCCATTTAAATTAATTCTACATTTTTTTTGCTGTTTTGCACAGTCCAAGAAGCATATTGGTTATCGCATCGTGTGCTTTCAGATACACTTCTGCTGCCGTCTGGAACACTTCCAATATTAGGAAGCCACTCATTTTCTTAGCACTGCTTTTTGTGTTTAGTTTATCCTTCCCCCGTACCTCCGATTAGCACGGTTGGCTACGTACAGTGCGAACTAAGTTTAACATACATATGTTTGCTTACCAATGTGGCTGTACAGTTTTCCACGTATGGTGGTGCACTCCTGTGATGTCGCACGCTTTGGAAGCGAGGTGTTGGTGGATCATTCAGATCTGTGAAACTTGCAAACATGCTGCGCTGTGAGGTGGCTAGGACATGGTAGTTCAACAAGTGGATTAAATCCATCTGTGTCGAGCTTTTAGTGTTAGCTCTTTGTACGCGCGGATGTTCTCCACTCATGCTGGTTTCCTTCGACGTACATAGCGCTTATTAATGGAACTGATCAAACATCCCCATGCAGGACCTTCATGCAAAACAGTTGAGGCTCTAGAAAGCTTTTTGGGATGAACAAGGGTCATTGTTGTGCCTGTAAATGTAATGATAACTCAATATATTTTTGACGTATTATCTTACTGAACTACCATCCAAGCGCATAGTGGTAATACACACTGTGTAACAAAAAAATATTTTAAAAAATGTTCCTAGGTACTAAGTGTTATTTTCCAATTGTGTATGCCTCAAAAGTACAGAACATGGCTATTATTCCCCACAAACTTTTCTTTTGTGACCAGGACACAAAAGCAAAGTTAATAATCCACTCCGTTAATAATAACACTGTGTAACAAATTTATGTTTTGTTCCTGGGGAGTAAGTGTTATTTCCTAATTGTTTATGCCTCAAGCGTACATAATATGGCTATTATTCCCCACAAACTTTGCTTTTGTGACCAGGGCAGTGCTATTTTGAAATTTACCTCTTTAAAATGAGAAAACGTGGTGTTTTTTTGTTATTGCCTTCACGTAAAGTCCTGGTCACAAAAGCAAAGTTTGTGGGGAATACTAGCCATTTTATATACTTTTGAGGCATAAGCATTTAGAAAATAACACTTACTAACCCAGGAACAAAAATCGTGTTACATAGTGAATTATACATTCTAAGTGGACAAGGAGCATTGATGAGACAAATAGAATAAATATTGTGATAATGCAGTAACATACCCATGTGGCATCAATTACATTTGCAATCTTAGGTTAGAGGGCTTTGCACTTCTGTTAGAAATTAAGCATTCATGAATTTAATTATTTGTTCATGCACTCGTGTCACTGTGGGAATTCAGCAGCTCTTGTGCTTTGGAGCGGCTTGGCTGCCATAAAAAAAAACCCTAGTATATCCACCACTCGCTGCGGGCTGCTGCAGTGAGCACAACTCTAAACAAACTTGTGCAGTGGCAGGTACGGTTGGTATGTAGAGTTAGTGGATAGTCCTGTGAGTGGGAAGTTATTGTTAGAAGGTGAGTTGAGTACTAGGTCAGTGGGGTAGTTTTGGTACGCATATTGTTTTTACAGATTCCTTGAGGTTTTGTAACAGTAATTAGTGGATTAGCGTTGAACAAAACTTGTTTGTGTCACGTTTGGCCACGTGTTCTGAAATTTGATGTGTTCCATATGCAGCTATTGAGGGTGACATAATTGCTATATACAAAAGAAGCAATAGGTATGCAATTAGTACTGTGTTGGTCAGTATTGTACAACTTTGAGAATGATCATTTGATGGTAAGACTGGCCCCCTACCATGGACTTGTGGAATTCCCATCACCAGCTCTGTGCCCCCAACGAGATATGGTAGATCTGCTTCTTGAATGCCTTCTGATTTTCATCCACACAGCAGGGAGTGCACTTTTCGGAACTGATATGCTACGGAGAAATGTTCTTCTATTGATAATAAAGCCACTATTGAAAATTCGGAGAATCTAATCAAATTAAGGAAAAACAAACACACGTAATATTGTGGGGGGATTTTGTGCAGTCATTGGTGACTGGCTGAAACCATCAACTTTCTACACTTCAAAACCTGTTTTGAGCTCTAGTTTCTTGGTCTATAGCCTTTATTTAACTAGGAGCTTAAATTCATCAATTGGGACACGTGAGGCATTGCCTCTTTTGCAATGGCGACCTGGATCCCTCATTCTCTCTCGGCATTGTCCTCATAGTGATCTGACCCTTACCTGCTCAGCTACCTCAATCGCATGGTTAACCTTGTAAATTCATTTACCTGCCACACAGCATTGCACGCTTTCAGATGCGCTTTTTGCGGCCGTCTGGAACGCTCTTTCTTCCAATATTAGGAAGCCACTGGAGCTTTGCACTTTTAAATGTAGATTGAAAACCCATTTCTTTAGAACTGCTTTTTGTGTTCAGTTTGTTGTCCTTCCCCCGTACCTTCGATTAGCACGGTTGGCTACATCCAGTGGCGAAAAAAGTACAACATACATACATATGTATTGTCACTACACCGCTTGGTAAATCATCCCCTGCACGCACCCCGTGCGCGCCCGATGTCCTCCTGTGGCGGTGTGCGTCCAGCGTGAACGTGTGCGTGGACGTGGTTCTGTCGGGCGTGGCGCTCATGGAGACGCTGGGCCTCTCTCCCGCGCGTGGACGGGACCACGATGTCCTGGCGTCGCCGTCGGACTTGCGCGACGCCTTCACGCACTTCATGGGCCGAGGAGCGGCCGCCGAGCGTTTCTTCAGCGACGGCAAGGCCTTTGAGCAGATTGCACAGGCAGCTTCGGCTTACCCGGCAGCGCAGGTCAGTGGCCCAGCTCTTCATTGACCTCTGTTGCTTGTACTAATTGTTTGTGTTCAGCCAGCTTCATGTATTTTTTTTCTTTTCAGTAATTTGGTAAGTGTCTCTCTCTTCCCCCAGTCTCTCTCGCTCTGTCGTTGTCTCCGTTTCCCTCTGTATCTCCCTACCCTCTGTGTGTGTCTGTCTGTCTACCTTTGTCTCTTTCTCTCTTACTGTTTCTCCTTTTGTCTGACTCCCTCCCTTTTATATTTTTGGTTCTTTCGGTAAAGTAACGTAGAAGGGAAACAATAAAATAATAAAAGTATAAAACAATAAAATTCTCATGACGTTTCGACTGCAACACAAGTAATCATCATCAGGTGTGAAAACCACAGCAAGAAAATTTGAAAAAAGTGGCGGTTATTTTTAACGTTAGCACCATGGAGAGCGATTTGACAGTTTGTTCAGATGGACGAGTCCATCTATGTTCGGAAAAAAGGAGGGGGGTGACGAAAATAATGGATGCGGTCTGAAAGCCACCGTAAGCGTGAACAATCAATTAAGACTCGAAATGGTTTATCAAATCCTTCCAATGATTGCTAAGCCATAATCCATCTTCTCGGTTGAAATTGTCTCTGTGTTTGTATATGTGGATAGCCTCATGAACGAATCACTCATGGTAGCCAGTTGGCTTGCAAAGAACCAATCTACATTTATTATTTTATTGTTTCCCTTCTACGTGACTTTACCGAAAGAATCAAGAATATGAATCCCTGCAGTCACGAAAGCTTTAAATAAAAAAATCCCTCCCTCTTGTCTGTTTTTACTTATCTGTGTCTATGTCTCTTTGTCTCCCTCCATCTGCTGTCCTTCCCCCGCACCTGCGATTAGCGCGGTTGGCTACGTACGGTGCGAAAGAAGTTCAACGTACATAGTCTCTTTTTGTACCTCTCTCACTGTGTCATTCCGTGCTAACTTCCCTCTTGCGGCTTTGATTACATAATCCCTTTCTTCCTGCAACTGTCAGCACCTTCCTTTGAATTGTTGGTAGGAATGCCACACATACCGGTTGACTTACTAATATCTTTGTTGTTCCGCTGGTCTTTTGATCCTCTCTAGACATGCTTTAAGTATCTCTTGCTTTGTAAATGACTTTTCACCTACTGCCTGATGGCTCTCATTGATTCTGCATGCCTTTAAGACTTCCTCCACGTAATGTCATGTGCCGCTAAATCCTTAACATGTTAGAGCTCATATTCTTGGTTCTTTCGGTAAAGTCACGTAGAAGGGAAACAATAAAATAATAAAAATTTAAAACAATAAAATTATCACGACGTTTCGACTGCAACACAAGCAGTCATCATCAGGTGTGAAAACCAACGGCAAGAACATTTGAAAGAAGTGTATATATTTTATTATTTTATTGTTTCCCTTCAACGTGACTTTACCGAAAGAACCAAGAATATGAATTACTGCAGTCACGAAAGCTTTAAATCAAAATTTAGGTTAGAGCTCATCTACACTATAAGCCTGTTAAATACAGAGAACACATTTATGATGTCTTTTAGCATCTTACATTTTCTCCATCCGCTCCTGCCCATTAGCAGTCCTGTTTTAAGCCAAGATTCTCTCTAATTTAATGACACTGATCTTATTTAGCCTGCTGCCTCTTCTTCTCTTCTCTACTAGTTATCCCAAGCATTGCTCATTTAAAGTGCATATCCAGTTTGAACACTGTTGTTCCTAGCAACTCGCATCATGATCTCAACCGCATTTGATTGTTCCTTTCCAAAGTGGTTATGGTTCTGATTGGATGTCTTCATTAATGGTTGCAAGAACTAAAAATATGTTCCCAATGTATATTTGTAACACTTCACACTTTGGCAATCTTAAACGTTGCCTTGCTTCAGTCTCACTCTTCTGCAACAACTAACTCATGATCTGAAGTAAAGTCACGTTCCATGTCTACAGATATGTATACCATTTAAATCACTATCTGTTTCGTAAAGGATCCACACATTTCAGTGTTCTGTCTTTATTCTGGCTTTCCTGTTAATCTGAGATCTTCCGTTTATATATCGTTGTCTTTTATATTTATTTTGTCTTAATTTCATCAATCATTGCCAACCAAAATTGATGCCTAAGCTAATTTCACATTTTACAGCAATCTTAATACCTGAGTGGACTGCCCAGATCTTGTTAATCCAGGCAGCCTCTGAGCTGGCAGGGAAAATGTTGATTGAGCTCAGGTCATGGAGTAGTGGCTCTTGACTGATAAGAAGTTTGAGTGCTAGCCACTCTGTACCTTTGGCTGCTGGGAACTCATGCCATTGGTAATACTATGATTACTCAGTGTCCCACTGGCCTGTTGTGGGTGCCATTCACATCGAAGAGACTCCTCTGTATATTAGTAGTTGGACCTTAGACCAGAGCCTCTGAAGTTACCACTGTTCAATGACTCTTACTCAATTACCAGAATAGGGATTCGATTTCAGGAGGTAATCATGTGTGTACACATAATATGCACAAGCATATATATATACATAGTAAACACATGCAATTATACTATGTACATGTGTAATGAAAATGTTATTCCAAAAAATAAAATTGACGTCTTCCTTCTATTAATGCTGGTGCTTTGATCCTACAAAGAAATTCCTGTACTATTTATTAAATACTTTCCTTGTTTACAACTGATTATACGATAAATCCCCACAGTGATTTGTAAATTCACTCGATTTTTTTAAAAGACCTCGGTGTCAGTGTAGAACCGTCCGGATTTTAATGCATCCAAAAGCGTGTTCCCCTCCATCTTCTGCCTATTGTGCATTAAAGGCGGTAAATACAGAACACATGTCGGCAGTAGAGCAGTCGAGAGCTGCCAAGACGGCAGGAAAGAGATCATTAACAGGCGAACCTATGCAAATCCAATCAATGAAAGTAGTGTTTTTACTCCGTTAAGAAATCTGGCCCTGTTGCCATGTGGAACCTCACAAGACACTACCGCTTGGCACAAATCACGGTTTAATTTAAAAAAAAACACTGCAATCTTAAAAAAAAACCCTTGTTTCCGGGTTGTGGAATGAAATTTTGAAATAGAAATAAAAATTTTAAATAGACCAATGACATCAAATAAAATGCGATTGGTCTGCGTCCCAATGCCTCAAGGTGTTTATGTAGCATTGCAGCTCACTAACCAAGCATAACGTTATGGATTGCATCTGTCATACAGTCATATTGGCTCCATAGAACCTGGGTAGCCAGTTGCTCGCCTTAGTCGGTAGTCAATGTTTAGCACCAACTTGGAATCAACTGAGATACACTAACCGAAGCACGTGATGTAATACACCTGTGAAGCAAAACATTGCAGGAAAGGCAATGAAAAAGTGTCGAGCAAAGCAGTGTAGTTGTTACGATTCAGGGTTGTGATTTTGTTGCAACCCTCCATACCAGTAGGTTGTTCAATGTCGCGGTAGTTGGTAAAGGTATAACCACGCATCGATTCATCGCGTAATATCGGTCCTTGAGCTCGTATATGCCACGCGGATATGTCCTATACAACCTATTGGAATTGATAAATATCAATTGTTATATTTTTTTTGGGTCTTTCTGTAAAGTCACGTAGATAGGTTCAAAGAAAATAACAAAAATGTTCTTATTTTCTTTGAATCTATCTACGTGACTTTACCAAAACACCCAAAAGATATGAATTCCTGCAGTCACGAAAACTTTAAGTCAAGAATCAATTATATTCTTAGCTCTTTCGGTAAAGTCACGTTGAAGGGAAACAATAAAATAATGAAATATATATAAAACAATAAAAATTTTCACGACGTTTCGACCATAACAGTTTTTTATGGTCGAAACGTCGTGAGAATTTTTATTGTTTTATATATATTTTATTATTTTATTGTTTCCCTTCAACGTGACTTTACCGAAAGAGCTAAGAATATGAATTACTGCAGTCACGAAAGCTTTAAATCAAAATTCAAGAATCAATTGTTACGTGATTTGATGCATTTATTGTGAGCTTATTAAGAGACATTTATTGATTCATCATTATATCACTGCAAACTTTCCGATTAGCCACTGATCCATTTTGTAAGCTCCTCTGCAACTGTTAAGAAATGCATAGGAGGCTAGTCCCTTGAGGGATCATCTCATTGTAACAGCAGTGAGCCAGCACCACTGAGACTTCAGGATTGACCGATAGATGACCAACTGAAGGTGAAATAGGATCTCATAGAAAATTTGATTGTCTCAGTATGGTTAAAAAAAAAATGCCTGTATTGATAAACATTGAATGAAATGCTCATCTATATAACTGAAGGAGAGTGATTTGTATGCAGCTACTTAATGCTGCTACCTCAGAAGTAGTTAGGTTACATTATCTGCTGAGGTCATTCTGTGACATGCACTGCTAGCTGCAAAGTTCTGAAAGGAAATTTCATCTCGTGACAAGACAATGAGAGTGCAAATAGTAAATAAATATTAAAATTCCAAATCTCCTGCTGTAGCATTAGATTTTGGAATGGAATCATTAACCAACCATGAGAAACCTTCGTTCACTCCTGAAACTCAAATTCCTTCATAGATGTGGCCACAAATAATGGGCAGAGGAGCATTAGCCCGAGTCGGTGTGTATCGTACTCAGGGTTTCCTCGTGACTGAATGTGTTTGCTTTGTTAAATTACACTCACTCCTTTCCTTTATTTTTGTTCGTAAAACAATTTAGTCACGTTCCAATACTTTCTTTTTTGTATTGCGACGTATTTAATCATGCTTGTGTAACTAACATCTGTACGATATAACATCTGTACCGTATAACATCTGTACTGTTGCAGGACACCCATGAAATGGAGCCTCACAGCTCATTAGGCCCCTCCTGCTGTAATAAATTAAATCTGAATAGATGCATACGTGAAGAAATCCCAATTCTTTATCTCCACTTGGGACGTGGCTTGGCATGGGTTGATGCTGTGCTTGTTTGTAGGGGTCCTCTAAGTGGCTACCAATTTTCCCTGTGCCTCGACACCAAAACCATTGTTGCAAAAATATATGTACTTGAAAGGAAATTCGCTGGAATGCAATAACATTGTATGTGTGTGTGTGCGCTATGATTGTAGTGCAGTGGTTAGCACGCTGTTCGACAAACCCGGCGCCCTGAGTTTGATTCCCGCTCATGGCCACCATCAGTGACGATTATTTGAACCGGTCCTGGGCCTATTCTAGGTCGACTCAACCTCAAAATTAGTACCTGGTGCGGTGTGTAAACATCGCCACTTGGGAGACAAAGGTAATCGGGCATGATGTTGGCTACCCACCCCGTCGTGTACAGTGCCGGCCTTCATAGATGCTTACTAACAGGACTTGCCCCAACAGTCTGTTAAGGCTATACGGTGGATCTTTGTTTTTGTGACTGCGCTACATAGCTGCTGACGTAGTGCGGCTGTGTTTGTGCCGTTCGCAGCATTACGTGGGAGGGAATGCGGCTCTCATCGGACAAAAGCTGGCACGCACGGATCACGTAACGGTGAGTGAGAGCTCATTTAATCAGCTGCACCGATCAATACTGCCTCACTGCAGGTGCACAGGTGCCCGAGGAAGTACAGGGGAGATAGTGGCAGTATGGGTGACGTGAGCACAAGATGGTTGCGTGAAACGGCACACCTGGGAAATGTGTTTCGCGCATCGTTAGCGAGCAGTGAAAGATGGGCAGACGTTAGATTAGCTCACTCGGAGTAAGTATCAAAAGCGTAGTTTCACTTTGTATACTTTCACCCGAATGGGTGTCATGCGAGTCAGTCAAGGTGCATCGTGGTGCGGTGTGTTTCATATGTGGTGACAGTTGATGTTTTCATCCCCTCTCGTATGGAGTGATATCATTAAGGTCACACCCAACAACATAATTCTTAAGAAATAGAGAAAAGCATCAGTGGAGGAGGTCTCGGTTCATTGACTAAAATCGATACATGCATTGAATTCTGTGTTAAATCAGTTATATACATTCCATTCAAATTGTAACATTTATTTTAATCTTCTTGTGTCCTTCCACCACAGTCGTATGTGTATCCATAAGCATACTTGGGTTGTAATTGGTGGGAAAAAGTGGTGTCTTCAATGATTTCCATCTGGAACTAGTTGCAGTTGTATTCTCATACTCAAAAAAACACAGCTTTAACACCGGAACCCACTATCGCGCATTTGGAACCTGTTTGATTGCATAGTGAGGGCAGGTTCCCATTCCTGTCATCTTTCTTTCTGGTATGATGTGACCCTTTGCCTGGAAAAGTGAGGCCTAATAATGTTTCCGGCATCAGTCCGACTAGGGCCTTATCCCTTTTCTTCTGGGTTGGTGTGTTTGGCTTTGCCTATAGAATTGAAGACTTCTCTCACTATTTGACACGTACAGATCTAAGTCTTCATTGCCCCACTTCCTCGGAAATCTGGCGTGACCCAAGGTTTGCGTTGGTGAAGGTTCTGATCGAGTGATGTTATTTAAAGACGCGTGTCCTTGTGACCTCACGTTTCACCTTTTTTAGGGTGTTATTTCATACCAAGTATCTTCACGGTCCTAGTTAACATGCTTCCATCATCTGAATATTTCGCCTCTCTCACATGGAAATAATATATTATGATTATCCAAATTCCCCTACTATGTCCACCTTATCCATGACTTTATTTTGAGAACAATTAGCATAGTAGGTGACAATACACACCCTTGCTAGGCTCGTTAGTCAAAGCATTCTGATGTTTATCCTTTTAACCACACACAAAAGCCCAAGTTAAATCATGCAAGATCTTAAGCATTGTACATTACCTGGAATTGCAATATCTAGAAGTTCTTATAACCCTGCTCTCTAAATATGATCATTCATGTGCTCACAGTTCACAAAGCAAATTTCTTCTCTGTCGCCGGACTGTAAACATGTGATAACTCTAACCTCCCCATGCCCTCAAGACTGTGCATACAATGGTTTGTTCTAGATTTGAAGCTTTCGTGACTGCAAGGATTCATACTCTTTGTTTTTTTTGGTAAAGTCACGTAGGTAAAAAAATAAAATAGAAATAAATGAAAACAACTACATTAAATCATGACGTTTCGGAGGCAACACAAGCTTCCTTCATCAGGTGTAAAAAAGGCACAGCAAAATAACTGTAGAGACGGCTATTTGTGATGATAGACTGTTATATAGGGTAAGAGGAGGAGCCAGGGAGGATGGGCGCAGCATGGGGGGGGGGGGGGGTTGGGGTGTGGGTGGAGCCAGGAAGGTAAAGCTAAAGAACATTGGAGCCACAGATGGGGGGGGGGGGACGCGGAGCGGGGGTAGAGTAGCGGTTGAGGTTTAACATGGTTAATCACATCTCTCCAATGATTGCTCAATTTGAATCCATCTTCTCGGTTGAAGTTATGTCTATGTTTGTATATCTGTATGGCTTCATGGACAAATCTTTGGTGGTATCCAGACGGCTTGCAGAGTACCTTGGTATCAGAGAAAACACTATCACTACCCACAGCGTTGTAACAGTGATCAGCTACGGCAGAAGAATTCGTTCTGCCGTGTTTCAAATCTGATTTGTGCTCGCGAATTCGGTCAGAAATATGTCGTTTCTCTTTTTTATTTCACCTCAATAAAAAACTCCCTTCTCCAATACTCTTCCCTCACCGTGCACTCACGCCCAGTTCTCGCTCCCAACGTTGATTCTCAGAGCCTCACTTCCCATTCATCTATATCGTCATGAACCATTCAACGCCCGAGTTTGGCATGATGATTGTGGTCTGTCTGGGTATGTCTCAGTCATTTGAAGGTTAATGATTCGCCATCTAGGCGCCCGTATGACTGATGTCCTCCACATTACAGTAATGTGTGAACATTTGCGTTGTGCGTGAGCGTGTTGAGTATGTGTTACATTATGCACAAAATAACATACACAAAGAAGTAATGGTAAATAATTCTCAGTCATTTCACTCACACCATAGTAGCTTGTATGTTTGTTGAATTTCTTTAGCACCATACCTTCCAACAGATGCAGCCCTCACAAGCCTATTTTAACTGCACTTTTTGCAAAAAAGTCAACTCTTGGCTTTCTTGCGAGAATCGACGCTACTCAACTTACATTTTGGGACCATGAGTAAGAGAGACGGCATGAGAGTGTTGGAGAGTTAATATGGCGACAAGATATTCATTCGCAGCATCTGCTGTACAAGCGGATGCTGCGAATGAGAATCTTAGCAGGATCAAACTGCGTATAGCCGACAGATAACCCCCGTGTTTCAGAAAACATACCTCAATAACTTTAAACCGTGTACAGTTGAAACACGCGTTCGATAAAACAGTGTTTGCCAAGGTATGACTGTATATACTTCACAGCTTGCCTTGCAAAGAGTTGTGCAACTTACCATGCAAATCAGTCAGATTATCCATTTTCAGAGTGATAAGCATCTTTTTTCCAATATATTGTCAAAGCTTGTTGTCTCAATGGGCTCTCACATGATAAAATAAAATCTCCTATATTTGTAATTGACGTGTAGATGTTTTTCATCCTGGGCAATTATTGCACATGGGTCTGTGGGTATCCTCCAAAAGGTGATGTCCATCTGCGTTCAAGGTGGACCATCTCATGTCAAAAGTCTCAGCAATGCAAATTGAAGTGTTTCGGTTGAGTCTGTGGCTCGTGAATCATAAAGCAGGAGAGGGTTGAGCTCGAAGCAAGCTTTTAAATAAATCAACCAAGCCCTGTCCCCATTTGCCAGTTTACAAGCCGGGGCAGTCTGCTGCCAATGGCAGTGAGCCCCATGGCTTGGAAAATTATCAGATTCCATTTGAAGCGTTTTGGCAAAAGCGCAGCCATGCTCTTTAAACAGTGGTCTATGCGTGTTTTGGCCAGCAAAAGTACAAAACGTGACATCAAGATGAAAAGCCCTGAGGGGTACCACCTGCGGCAAACAAAAACACGCTCTGCGGGAAGGATTGAGGAAGAATGACTAAATGAATGGCAGATAACTTCCCGCGGAGAGCTTCGGAACAGAGCAAATTATTAGGGTGAATCTGGTGTGCGTGGTGTCATTATCAACAAAGGCTGCGAAGAACTGTTGCGGCATGAATGTTGATGATAAAAACATCGGTTAACTTTACTGCACTTAAATGAGTACTTGTGTTGGTTCTTACTTTGTACTAGTTAGGTTCACTAAATGTGTTTCATAGGAGGGGTGGACTGAGTCGCACCTCTGTCGATTAGATTGTCTCAATTCAGGTTTGCCGTTCAATTCTAAAATAATGTCTTAATGTTGTGGTAAATATAGTAGCCTATAATAGCTAAAGGAGTCACATGAAGCCATTTAATACAATTAACAATTAAAATAAAATTAATTAATGCTTGCAACACAATGTTACGCATGTATTGAGAGCTTAAGAATCAATATTAATCAACAAGTCAATGTTATATCCTTAGTTCTTTCGGTAAAGTCACGTAGAAGGGAAATTAATCCCTGCAGTCACGAAAGCTTCAAATCGAAACAAGTTAATGCTTTACTTTACCCCCTTTCTGTACAGAACGCAACATTTCCATTAAAATGAGTATATAGTAAAACCATATTTTCAAAATATATTGTAAGATCAGGTAAAGTAATCATACCATAATTATATATTTTTTACCTATTTCAGCATATTTTTGTATTCCCCGGAGTATGGGTAATTCAAGGGGAGTTGTGTAATCATGGTGTTTTTTTATTATAGTCATGACACTAATTGCTTAAAACTGCCAAACGAGCAGTGAACCCTGTATTTTTCTGCATGAATTGGTTCCAAGTAAAATTTTGCTTCTCAACGGTGCGATTCAGCCAGATATTTACGCGGAACTTTAACTCTACCTCTGGAGGGATCGTCTGGCCCACTTTTGAAAGCAAAAAGACAGTGGGATGTTTTCCTCGTTTGTTCTTCAACAGGGGAATCGTCATTTTTGGAACAATACAAAATCCGCGAATGTCTGCGCAACTCAATGAGAAAGTGCAGCAGCATTTTGGGGCTTTAAATATTGCAGCAGGCTTACGGTATTTCTAGTGGGATCACAGCCAACCAGGCGCACAGACTTCCCAGGAAGTCAGAGCGGACATAGCCTCATGATGTGCCATAAGGGGCAGCTTGGAGAGAGGCATTGTTGGGAGAAGATTTTATCTACTCTCGGTTCCCTGAGAGACACACTTGGAGAGGACTCAGGGTCATAAATTTAAGCTGCCACTGGTGCTAATGAATGGATAAGTGTTTATTGTTCATTGTAAACAAAGTAAGATCAAGTTTGTTATTAAATGCAAATATTTTCTACGGTGTTGTGCGTTCAGTTTTGGTCCGCTTTGTTATCTAGCAGTGTTATTTTTTGTTAAGTAGATGTAAAAGGTCCAGTGATCTCATTCACAAGAGGGGACGCTATTGTGTGCTAGTATAGATGACCGCATGCTACCTGCATCAAATTGTTGTGACAAGTCCTTGAATTGTTAAGGTTGCCCAAATCTCTCTTGTAAAATTTAAATGAATATCAATGTCATCTCAAGGTCCTAACGATAGCTGCACATTCCATACTGATCCAAAATACAAGCCTAAAAGCACATAACATTATCTGGCGACGTGCGTATATCGTGTCTCTTGGTCCATCCAACCTGAGTTTGAAGTGTCATCGGTGCTGAGAAAAATGCGGGACTGTATTTTGCGTGGAATTCCGAGGTATGCAGGTACTGCGATCTTGAACTTGTTATGTCATTACTGGAGTGCAAGTTATATAATTAATATTGACTGGATCCTGGGATAATGAGGGATTAGCAACCAAAAGGAGGAAACACGTCTGAGAACAAACAAATACGGTGACAGACAATGGCCCAAACGTCCGGGACACATGGGCTTCTTTCATTTATTTGCACACTGGCATTAAAACGTTTTCATAATATTTTTTCGTTAAGTCCGTCATCAGGTGGGAAGGCATGGCCTGCTGCTGAGGCAGACTGTTTTAAAAAGAAACGTCGTGATTTATTGTATTTTATACCTTCGTGACTTTACTGAAAGAACCAAAGAGTATACTATTTTATCTGTTATCATTATCTATTTTCTTCCTTTTCAGATGACATTTAAAAATTGAAAGAAAATTGACTGAAGACCAACGAGTTCATTTCGTGCTTATGTATGTTAAAGAAAGTAGCTATAATCTTTTTTAAAAAGTCCTAAATTCATTCAAAAGAAAATTCGTACATTCATGTTATGGGAAGTCATTTTGTGAATTTGTTCAAATAAATAAAATAACCCTATATAATTTGTTTTAAAAAATGTAACCCTTGTTTGCCTGACTTTTGGGCCATCCTGTATAAACATAAATATTTAAGTTACAGTGAAGCAGTTAAACACAGAGACACTGTTCTAACACGAAGAGTGAAAAGTTACATCTGCAGACGGACGAAATGGGGGACAAACAGAGGGAACAGTGAAACAGTGATTTAAACACGAGTGGCCATCAGAGACAATGAATCAATAAGGCATTCAGATACATTAAAATACGGAAACTAACCAAAAAAACGCAATGGAAAATGAGAGAAAGTAAGGACTGGCATGAGGAGCAGTTGTTGTTGCTTGAGAAGCTACACTGCGGAGGGGATAGCAGCAGGGCAGGCTGCACAAGCCCGTGCTTGTGCATTGAGATTTTCCAGCTCAGAATAAGCATTTCCATGGACACAGCAGTAACACAACAAGGGCTGTCATGGTGGCACATCTTTATGTCTCTCCGTCTTTAATTATTTGGCATTAGACCAAATATGATCAATCACTGCTGGGGTAACAATTTTAGCACCACCTGAGCCTTATCGGCAAACGTTGCAATTTTGAATAAGCTAGAGCTTAAGTTGTGGGGGATAAGTGCATCTTGGCACCAAGAAAACATTCCAGTGTCCTTGCAACATTTTTTGTAGCGATCATAATAAGAGGCTTCTCATAGAACTTACAAGAAATGGTGGTACGTTATATTTATCGTTATGTTTATTGTCTTCGGTGGAAGTGTGGTTGAGTTTTTTTCTGGGTGGAGAGTGTACCTGATTTTTACGTTGGTCTCGTGCTCTCAAGGCCTTACAGGCTGACAGCCCTACCATCTGAAGGGCTCATCAGGGTCACGCTTATCCTGTGCATGCGAATGGTGTGCAGGTGTTGCTGTGTGGTCCTGTGGGTCCAAAGCTGCACGAGCTGCTCGACGAGAGGGTGCTCGTACCACCAGAGTCGCTCACAGACCAGGATCAGTACCACCTCATCCTTGAGTACAAAGCAGGTGCGTGGCCACATTAGGAGATGCTGCATTATCATACATTTAGGAAAAGTAAAGCAATGTTGTTTCTGGACACTTTATAATAATTATTTCAGGAGCCTAGCCCTGTGTTTCCAAGGCATGTTAAATTGTGCCAGACACTAGCCTAGCTAAGGTCTGGTGCTCGTGAACCATCTGGTCACATTCGTTCCTTTTCCTCTCGTCACGGCTCACTTTCCACACACCCGCCCTCCCTACTGCACCTCACCACTGTGGGATAATGTCTGACCCCGGGAGGGCACAACATTACAGATTGCTGCTGGGGGTGATAGTGAAGTAATATATATTTTTTCTAAATTATTTTCATTGATCCAACCACGGGGTGGGGGGGGGGGTGTACAACTTCCGGGACAGGCGAGTGGTGCATAGCGGGATAGGCAGCACAGACAGACAACCAACACGGACATATAGAACCGTAGCATTATGTGGTACGTGCGTCTGATCCCTTTTCTTCGGGGAAGGGGGAAAGAGGGGAGGTGGAGGAGAGTCAGTCTCATATCAAGTTCAATCAAGTAAACTCAGGGTCTCTGAAGTGGCATTTACGAGGGGGCCCCAGATCTGGGTGAACTCCCCTTCCCTATTTATCAGTTTCAGACTCAGGTGTTCTCAAGCTGCTCGGGCGAATAGGGAGTTATTCCAGAGGATGAATGAGGGTGCCTTGTGATTCTTCCAGGAGCTGAGCATGGTCTTTCTAACCGAAATGTTAAATGCTTGGAGAAGGGTGTGTTGGTGCCTGGTGATACCTTGGGGTTTACGGCCCAGGAGGGAGGATTCAATGCTAGGTAGTATCTTGGTGCCAGACATCACGTTGTACAGTTCGGTTATTTTATCATAGAATGTCTTGATGGTGGGACAGTCCCAGAAGGCGTGAATGTACATTTGGATGGCACCCAGGGGGCACCTAGGGCAGTCTGGGGGATATGGTCTGGGAGAGTTTAGCCCTCCATTGGTTAGTGAGATATACAGTGAGGGAAAAAAGTATTTGATCCCCTGCTGATTTTGTACGTTTGCCCACTGACAAAGAAATGATCAGTCTATAATTTTAATGGTAGGTTTATTTGAACAGTGAGAGACAGAATAACAACAAAATCCAGAAAAACGCATGTCAAAAATGTTATCAATTGATTGGCATTTTAATGAGGGAAATAAGTATTTGACCCCCTCTCAATCAGAAAGATTTCTGGCTCCCAGGTGTCTTTTATACAGGTAACGAGCTTAGATTAGGAGCACACTCTTAGATTAGGAGCACACTCTTAAAGGGAGTGCTCCTAATCTCAGCTTGTTACCTGTATAAAAGACACCTGTCCACAGAAGCAATCAATCAATCAGATTCCAAACTCTCCACCATGACCAAGACCAAAGAGCTCTCCAAGGATGTCAGGGACAAGATTGTAGACCTACATAAGGCTGGAATGGGCTACAAGACCATTGCCAAGCAGCTTGGTGAGAAGGTGACAACAGTTGGTGCAATTATTCGCAAATGGAAGAAACACAAAAGAACTGTCAATCTCCCTCGGCCTGGGGCTCCATGCAAGATCTCACCTCGTGGAGTTGCAATGATCATGAGAACGGTGAGGAATCAGCCCAGACCTACACGGGAGGATCTTGTCAATGATCTCAAGGCAGCTGGGACCATAGTCACCAAGAAAACAATTGGTAACACACTACGCCGTGAAGGACTGAAATCCTGCAGTGCCCGCAAGGTCCCCCTGCTCAAGAAAGCACATATACATGCCCGTCTGATGTTTACCAATGAACATCTGAATGATTCATAGGACAACTGGGTGAAAGTGTTGTGGTCAGATGAGACCAAAATGGAGCTCTTTGGCATCAACTCAACTCGCCGTGTTTGGAGGAGGAGGAATGCTGCCTATGACCCCAAGAACACCATCCCCACCGTCAAACATGGAGGTGGAAACATTATGCTTTGGGGGTGTTTTTCTGCTAAGGGGACAGGACAACTTCACCGCATCAAAGGGACGATGGACGGGGCCATGTACCGTCAAATCTTGGGTGAGAACCTCCTTCCCTCAGCCAGGGCATTGAAAATGGGTCGTGGATGCGTATTCCAGCATGACAATGACCCAAAACACACGGCCAAGGCAACAAAGGAGTGGCTCAAGAAGAAGCACATTAAGGTCCTGGAGTGGCCTAGCCAGTCTCCAGATCTTAATCCCATAGAAAATCTGTGGAGGGAGCTGAAGGTTCGAGTTGCCAAACGTCAGCCTCGAAACCTTAATGACTTGGAGAAGATCTGCAAAGAAGAGTGGGACAAAATCCCTCCTGAGATGTGTGCAAACCTGGTGGCCAACTACAAGAAACGTCTGACATCTGTGATTGCCAACAAGGGTTTTGCCACCAAGTACTAAGTCATGTTTTGCAGAGGGGTCAAATACGTATCTCCCTCATTAAAATGCAAATCAATTTATAACATTTTTGACATGCGTTTTTCTGGATTTTGTTGTTATTCTGTCTTTCACTGTTCAAATAAACCTACCATTAAAATTATTCCATGAAGAAACTTAACTTGAATCGTCCTGAGAGGGAGGAATCTTAGACCTTGCTGGGGGTTGTGCCAAATTAGTTACCAAGACTGATGGGATTGGGCAGCCCCCTCCCCTCGCACAAAGCAAACCCTGGTCTTTGGTCTCGAGAGATATTTTTAAAACATTGTTTCCCAGGAAAGTTTCATGTTAACATCGGTTAGATTACCCTAGCGTACGTGAAAATATATACCCTTTGGTTCTTTCGGTAAAGTCACGTAGGTATAAAATAAAATCAATAAAGAGTATGGATTCCTGCAGTCACGAAAGCTTCAAATCAAGATTGAAAATCTATTTTTTGTAAATTTTGACCGTTCAGCTTTGATACATGGTCTTGTGGCAGACAAAGACGCTTGATATTAAGGCACAGACGTATTGCTGCTTCGAAGATCTCGTGACGTTGACAACTGGCACTGGGATCATTCCTTTTAAAAGGGCACCAGCCACACCGTCATACCAGTGCTCACAAGAGCAAAGTTGTGCCCCCCCCTTTGATGTCACAGGCCTGCTAATATAATGATGGGGATACAGCAGCAGCACTAGAATGCCATGTTAAACAGCCGGGTCCAGTGCGTATTTTAACTCGCTGCGAAGGCACGAGTGTCAGGCCCCAGCATTGCTCATCGGGTAGGACTTGTGGTATTGTAACAAGTGGAGTGACATCGTGGATGTCACTGTGTGGTGCCGGCCCTAGAGAGGC